>NC_080202.1:56061707-57424207 GCF_030028045.1 Hippopotamus amphibius kiboko
ATGAAATATGAATTATATGTATATATACACATACATATATATATCTCCTACTGGGGAGAGACAAGCAACATGTAGGCAAATAGATATTCTGGGTTGCCACAAGCACAGTTCAACAGGGTGATGTGAGAGAAATGGGGTGGGCAGTGACCACAAGGTGGCTGCTCTAGATAGGGATACAGGATGATTCTAGAAGCAGGAAGCAAAAGGCCTCTCTCTGGGCTGAGAGCCCTGGCAGTGCAGGCCTGTGGGCAGGAGGCAGGGTTGTGTAGTACAAGCATAGGTCAGAGGGAAGGCAGAGACCAGACCTGTGGGGGCTTGCAGGCCATGGGAAGTTTAGCTTTTATTTAAGTGCAGTGAGACGATATTGGAGGGCTTTAAGCACAGGTGTAACCTGGTGATGCTAAGGAGGAACCGTGTAGTCCTAGGATGACATCCTAGAAGAGCTTTTAGTAGAGCTGAATCCTGGAGTTAGGAAGGCAGGCAACTTACAAAGCCTTCGGGGAGGCACTGAATTATGAGACTGGTATTTAGGGAGGCAAGGTAACATAGCTCACAACTCTGGAATGAGCCTGCCTGAGTTCCAACTTGAGATCCATAATTTACTAGCTGCGTGAGCTCACTCAAGCTATTTAGCCTGTCTGTGCCTAGTTTCCTCAACTGCAAAATACTCTCTTCACAGAATGCTTAGGAAGATTCGATGAAAACTACTTAGTACAAAGCAAGTATGCAAAAGTCAGCAATTGTCAAACTGCAAAATCGCCAAGACTTTGTTTCCTAGAGCAAAGGGTACCCCTCCTGGGGAGGTAGGAAAGGAGGCTGAAGACGTAAAAATATCAAAGGTGAAGGAACTAAGGTCTGAACCTAATCATTCAACACAACAAAAATATTTGTGCCTAAAATATGCTAGGCATGATTAAAAGAAACAAAAATGCCTGCCCTTGTGGATTTTACCCAGGACTACTTGACCTGAGGAGTGAGTTTTGCAGATTTAGGTGTAAAAGAAAAAATATATCTTGTTTTCACAAGGTGTATCTTCAACCACTCTCTAAATCTGGGAAGAAATCCAAAGGGGATGGGAGTGGGGGACGGACTCTCCCGGCGGTCCAGTGGCTGAGACTATGCACTTCCATTGAAGGGGGCAGGCGTTCATTCCTGGTCCAGGAACTAATATCCCATATGCTACGTGGCAGGCGGCAAAAAAAAAAAAAAGGAAAAAGGGGGGAAAAATAATCCAAAGGGTAGGTATTTCGACGTGAAGGCTTTTAGAAACTGCCAGAAATGGGTTCCACTCCAGCCTTCAACTCCTCTGTTTCTCATATTTAAACCTCTACTGGCAATGCCTACCCCACCAGCTGCTGTGAAAGTCAAATGAAACACTGCAACGTCAAAGTGCTCTGAAAAGCCGGACTCATATAAAATATAATTGCTATTGAGAGTTTGGGAGCAGCCATGAACTGAAAGGAAGCAATGCCAGCCCAAGAAACTTTATTTGGTTGGTGAGGGTTGGAACCCCCCACCCCAGATAAAACTGAATTAAGAAGCCCTTCAACAAGATAAAAAAAAAAAAAAAATTAGGTGTCAAGACTGCCACTTTTCTGACAAGAAATATTAGGTAGAAAGAGGCTCCCTTCCTGGCAGGGTCTTCACATTTCTTACTGAAGGACATTTCACCTGCCAAACGGCTTCATGCCAAACTTTTTCGCTCTGTGGTCCGCCCTAAAGCGGGAAGCCGCGCACGCCCTCCCTGTGCCCCTCCCTACAGCCCCTGGTAGGCTGAGAACCGCTCCGGCCCCACGGCGCTTCCCGGCGGGTGCCTCCGCACGCACCTGCGGGACGCGGACCTCCAGCACGGCCCCCTCAGCTCCCAGGCCCGGCTCCTCCGAGAACAAAAAGCGCTGGGCCCGGACCGCATGCCCTCGAAGGCCATGCTCGCTCGGAGGGGAGTCGGTGGCCCGCGGGCGGGCCGGGTGCAGGGGACGGCGCCGGGCCGCCAGGCTGCCAAACTGCAAGAGCGGGGGCTCCGGGGCCGGCTCCGGCCGTCCCCCCGGCGCACGTCGGGTTGCTACTATCCGACGGCAAAAGGGGGTAAGCACCCCTCGCGCGACGAAATGGCCACGCGGCGAGATCAGACTCGAAACCCGGCAGATAACACACAGGGAACAGAAGGCCGGTACTGCGAGCCGGCCGGAAGCGGGCCACAAAGAGAAGACGCGCTGCCGGAAGCGACGCGCGCCGGAAGCGGGAGAGGCGGGGCCGCAGCGAGGTGGTGCCTCGGCCGTCCTGACCTTCCCAACATGGCGGAGACCCGGCGTGTGTGAGGGCGGATCCCTGACGCGCGGAGGCCAATGGCTTATCGCGAGAAGCCGAGGGGCGGGGAAGACGGCGGCCGCAGGCCCAACCCGAGGCTCGGGAGGTGGTTAGGGAGTGAATTTTCTGGAAGGCGACTTTAAAGGCGCCGGGCCGGAGCGAAGGGCGTTTTGGTGCCGCCGTCGCCGCCGCCGCCCGGGCCGGGGAGGAGGCGCGTCGGTGGCAGGAAGCGAGCTGCGCCGAGGTCGTCGCGGGGCCAGCTGGTAACCCTGCAGGATGAACCACAAGAGCAAGAAGCGGATCCGCGAGGCCAAGCGGAGCGCGCGGCCGGAGCTGAAGGACTCGCTGGACTGGACCCGGCACAACTACTACGAGAGCTTCTCGCTGAACCCGGCGGCCGTGGCGGTGAGCGGGCCGCGATCGCAGGCCGGGCGGGGCACGGGCGTCGCCGGGGACTGCGCACCTCTCCCGGGGCCGGAGTCCGCGCCCGGCACGGCCCCCGGGGTTCCGATGGGCTCGCCCGCACCCCCGGAGATCGGGGTCGTCGGGGCCCGGATTCCAGGGCGGGCCTCCTCCTACGCGCCGCAGCCGCGCCTGCCGGGGCAGCTGGGGTCCCACGCCCTGGACGCCGTTCACGAGGCCTGTCACGCCTGCACCCCTTTGGGCGGCGGGGCCCTGGGCAACCTGGCTGTCAAAGGCCACGTGTGGGAGGCGCGAAGCCCCCTTTTCCCTGATGGGGTGGCGCTGGGCGCGCAGTGTCCGAACGCACGCAGGTCCTCTTCCCTCATCAAGAGGAGCCAAAACTAGTATCTGGCTGCTTGGGTATGTGATCGCTAGTTGGCCTTGGGGAAACCCTTAACTGCTGCCGGACTTTTTTTTTTTTTTTTTTAATGCGCTGGGTCTTTTCTGATTTTCTCAGGACAATGTGGAAAGGGCGGACGCCTTACAGCTGTCGGTGGAAGAATTTGTAGAGCGGTATGAAAGACCCTACAAGCCCGTGGTTCTGCTGAATGCCCAAGAGGGCTGGTCCGCACAGGAGAAATGGACTCTGGAGCGCCTCAAAAGGAAATACCGGAACCAGAAATTCAAGTGTGGTGAGGATAACGACGGCTACTCGGTGAAGATGAAGATGAAATACTACATCGAGTACATGGAGAGCACCCGAGATGACAGCCCCCTTTACATCTTTGACAGCAGCTACGGGGAACACCCCAAAAGAAGGAAACTTTTGGAAGACTACAAGGTGCCCAAGTTCTTCACCGATGACCTTTTCCAATATGCGGGGGAGAAGCGCAGGCCCCCTTACAGGTAAATACTGGGCTGTCGTGTGGTTATGATCTTGTCTGCAGCAGCAGGGGCAGCTGAACAGCGTCAGCTAAGCATTTTTCCCAAACAGTGAGTGGTTCTCCCCTGGCTGCACATGGAACTTACTTAGAGGGCTTCTGATGCCTGCCCAGAGCCTCCTGCCTGGTGCTGCCTGGGCATCAGGATTTCTGAAAGCTCCTCGGGTGATTCACACATGCAAGAAAGAGTTGAACCAGTGATCTGTAAGAGACGTTTTAATAAAGTCCAGTAGTAAGCCACGTTGGTGGTTTTTCTTTTTTCTGTGAGGGATCGGTCCAATTCCTTCAGCATTTCTGTGTACCAGCGTTTGTGTAGACTTTGAGATAACAATAACATTTGTATAAAACTAAAGCTTCTTTTGTGGTGTGTGTGTACAGTTAAATTACACTTCACATCTTGGATGTTTCCATCCTTTAGGTGGTTTGTGATGGGGCCACCACGCTCCGGAACTGGAATTCACATCGACCCTCTGGGAACCAGTGCCTGGAATGCCTTAGTTCAGGGCCACAAGCGCTGGTGCCTGTTCCCTACCAGCACGCCCAGGGAACTCATCAAGGTGACCCGCGAAGAAGGAGGGAACCAGCAAGACGAAGCTATTACCTGGTTTAACATCATCTATCCCCGGACACAGCTTCCAACCTGGCCGCCCGAATTCAAACCCCTGGAAATCTTACAAAAACCAGGAGAGACTGTCTTTGTACCAGGTACAGATGAACCGAAAGTACTCTCTTTGATTTCAGTCATTTATTGTTTTGGAGCACAATTACATGGAGTGAATCAAAGAAATCCCCCTGCATGCTGACTCTGGGTGAACTGACTGGTGCCCGCCTCTGACGGTGATGTGTTGCTGTGTGGTCACGTGCTCAGGGGGCTGCTGTCCACGTTTCTTGTGACCTGAATGTATAATGACTATTGATAAACTTCTGTATGTAGAGAGTCTGTTCGTTTTTATCCGTAGTAGTCATCTGGTGTCTTTGTGTACTGAATACGTTCGGTGACTTGTGCTTATTTCTGTAAATGGGGTTTTCCAATCAGGGTAGCACTGGGTGGATTGAGTCAGGAAATAGTGACTTAAGAGCCAAGAGGCAGGAAATTCCATACCTGAAAACTACACTTTGTTTTGATAGGTTGAGTGTTGGAAGTAAGGGTATTTAAGATGGGCATCCTCCTTCTAGAAACTGAGGAACCTGCTGCCTTTACAGTTTTGGTCACAGCTATGGACTAACAGGACTTGACACAGTTATCCTGTACGAGGGCCAGGGAATAAATATTTTAGGCACCCTGGGCTGGACCATCTCTGTCGTAACTGCTCTGCCCTGCCCGAGTGGCAGGAAAGCAGCCACGGACAGTCCATAAACTAGCAGGCGCGGCCACACTCCAGTGAAACTTCACACAAGCAGGTAGTTGGTGATTCCTGCCTCGGGAGAAGCATTTGCCATGCTGGGTCCTGTGTCCCTAAAGCTCTCCCTTGTGGGTAGGAATCCCCCATTTCTGAGGTTTGTTTTATGTGGCACGTGAAGTTTATGTCAGAGAGCGATTGCTTGTAGAACCAAATCCTGATTAACTGTTTATTTGTTGGATTTCAGGAGGCTGGTGGCACGTCGTCCTCAATCTTGATACTACCATTGCCATTACCCAGAATTTTGCCAGCAGCACCAACTTCCCTGTTGTCTGGCACAAGACGGTAAGAGGGAGACCAAAGTTATCAAGGAAATGGTATAGGTGAGAGACTTTTTTTTTTCTTATTTTTGCTTTGTTGCAACTTCTACCCCAGAGATAAAATGGAAAGAGTCCACTGGTGCAATAACATGTGCTGATCTTAGAAAGCCTGGGAAAAGCTGGGGCTGCAGAACCTCACGGGCAGAGGAGAGTGGGTCCAAGGTCAGGGCTTGTGCTCAGGATGCTTGCCAGCCTCGAGGTGACAGGCTCAGGCTGCATGTTTGATTGAAGCCAGTCAGTCAAAACATGGTCATCATTGGGATTATTTCTCGTTTTCTGTTTTTTTGTTGTTGTTTTTGGTTTGGTTTGGTTTGGTTTTTCCCCCAAAGCTAGCACTAGCAAAGGAAGCTGTTTTGTTTGGGTTTTATTTTGGTTGTTTCTTTTTCTTACCCCAAAGCATTATTCCCATTTGAACTTATTACCTTCAGTTCTTGTGAGCGAGGTGACTGCCCTGGAGACTTAGCTCCTCTGTTTATCCACAGAACAGATACAGCACGGGCAGCGGCAGTGCAAGCCACCCCCAGCCACCCCGTGCCACTGTGTCCCAACCCTGACCTGGAGGGACCAGCTCTCGGGGTAAGAGAGGGATTCTGGCTTGTTCAGTGCTCAGCCTCCCTGCTGAGAGGGCCAGCAAGGGTGGTGGCTTTGTTCTCCCCAGACTCTCGGGCATCTGAGGCCCACTGACTCTGTCCCGCAGGCTGCCGTGTGCTGCCACTTGGTCATGCTGAAGGCCTTCCTGAACAGCAGGTCTTTTGTTCCTGATTGCAGTGGCCACCAGAGTAGGTTCCCGACGGGGGGGGCTGGCTGCTGCCCCTCATCGTCGCCTTCAGCTTTATCTCTGAGTGAGGGGGGCCCCTTTCTGTTACTTGACACTTCTGACCTCTTACAAACCTAATTGTTTCTGCTCTTACAAATAAAATGTGACCAAGCCCAGCTCCCATCCTGAAGTACTGTGCTGTGGAAAGGAGAGGTGAAAAAACAGCAGCTAGGAAGGGTTCAGGAGCAACTATGAGGGAGCGAGGTTGTCTCCCCCAGGGGGAAAACTAAGGCTATCTCCAGGAAGCTTTGCCTCAGGTGTCCGTAGCTCGTCCGGCTCGTCTGCACGGGGCAGCGAGTGGCATGCCGCTAGTTTTCCTTTCAGGAAAGCCTGAGCAGCACGCGGGGCTTTGTCCCTGGCCTGTGGATCCGCGTGTCCTCAGCACCATCCAGGCACGTCTAGGAGAGACAGGGCTCAGCTCTGAGTCTGGGGTGCACGTGTGGGTGTCGCTGCCTGTCCCAGCACCGGGAACACGTTTCTTGTCTCTCAGGATCTTGAAGCAGGAGCACCCTGAGTTGGCGGTCCTGGCTGACTCCGTCGACCTGCAGGAATCCACGGGGATCGCCTCTGACAGCTCCAGCGACTCCTCCAGCTCCTCCAGCTCCAGCTCGTCTGACTCGGACTCAGAGGTGAGGCTGTGCTCGCTGCCGGGGCTTCCAGGGCAGGTCACCCTGGAAAACTAGATGTGACTTTCCCGCCGCCTACCTGGAAGGGAGAATGATGGGAACGTGTCCCCCTTAATTCCAAGAACTGCAGCTGCCCCTAGTCCTACTGTGGGGTGAATTTTGCCCATTTCATAGCTTTTCATGTTTTGCGAGTCATTACAGTAATCTCTAGAGGTGAGAGGAATATCTGGGGATTCTGTTAAGTAAATGACCTGGGATCACACAGCTACCTGACAGTGGTGTCAGGATTCAAACTTCAAGAATTCCCCAAACTCAGAACCCACGTCAGGAATTTCCCCTGTGGATGGTAGATTATAAGCCTAGAAACCCAGCACATCCTGTCCCCCTGTTTAAGCTGACAGTGCGGGTAAGAGGGTCCGTGCTTTTAGCACATGACATGCCTGTCTCATGACTTTGCATGACCCACTGATCTTGCCTCGTCTTTGGAGGAGGCCGTGTGTTCTATGAGTGTTAAGTGCTGTGCAGTGAAATTCCACGATGGCATCGCAAAGTGCTGGCAGTCACACAGTCTTAGAGGAGGATCCTGATTTTGAACAAATAGTCCTTCCATTGGAGAGTGCTGGAGGGAGCCTTGGCCTCTGAGGAGATGGCGTGGACAGTATCGTGCTGTCTCCTGAGGGCAGAGTTCCTTTAGTGAAGAGCTGGGCTGCATCCCGCTGAACCCCTGTTTTTCTCCTCCCACGTCCAGTGCGAGTCTGGCTCTGAAGGCGAAGGGATGATGCACCGCAGGAAGAAGAGGAGGACGTGTGGCATGGTGGGAAACGGGGACACCACCTCGCAGGACGACTGTGTGAGCAAAGAGCGCAGCTCCTCCAGGTGACCGCTCGCGGCTGTCGTCTGTGTGCAAGGACATGCCTGCAGCCTGCGGCGGGGCCCGGGGGGCAGCCTTGCGGATCCTGCAGGCCCGGGAGGGCCAGCAACAGCCAGGGAATGAGGATGCTCTGGGAATGGGGGTCCATTCACTTAGCATTTGCTACAGTAGCTTTTTTCTCTGCTACCAATGCAAGTGAACGTGGCTTGTTTTATGCGTAAGGGCGAGAACCGATGTGGATGGTGCCAACGGAACCCTTTACATTATTTAATAAAAGTTAAATTCATTTTATATATCTCAGAAATTTTTTTCCTGGAGGATACCAGAACCTCCCCTTGTTTCTCTTCTTGTCATGATCTTGGGAGAAAGTAGTGATTCCGATGGTGGGTGCCCTTGATGGGGAAATGGTAGTTACCACAGTAAAGGGGGAACATGCTGAGAAGTTACCCCATGTCTTCTGAAGAGCCTGAGGCATGGCCTCCTGCTTTTTCTCCCAGTTTGCCACTGCTGCTTTGAGCACTTGCAGATTTTTTTATACAATCTTAATCCTGTGTCCAGTGGGTTTTTTTTTTTTAAACCCGATTGGATCTAAATAAATTAAAACTTGAGATAAAAATCAATAAGCTAATGTTTTTGCAAGCACCTGCCCTGGCGCTGGGCACAGAACAGGCTCCCACTGAACTTTCATGACTGTGTGCATCCAGGGTCTTTAAACCCCAGAACCCAGATGTCCATGTGCTGCTAGTTGAAGTGTCACTGTTGGTAGCATTAAGAGGTGAGGTTTTGGACTTCCCTGGTGGTCCAGTGGTTAAGATTCCAAGCTTCCAGTGCAGGCGGCACGAGTTCTTTCCCTGGTTGGGGGAAGTTCCACATGCCACGTGATGAGGCCAAAAAAAAAAAAAAAAGGAAGAGGTGAGGTTTCAAGGAAGACAGTGAAGTACTGAAGCTTGTAGGATTCTGTCTGAAGTCCCTGACTTCCGCAGCTGATGTTCCTGTTATGTTCTTTGTATCTCTAAGCAGCCCGGTGCATGCTTAAATATGTTAAAAGTTGAGGACCCACATTCCTTTCTGTCATCTTTTCCTCATTCTCTGGGGTCTGGCTGGAATTCCATGAGGGAAATTCAGGTGTCTTAAGTGAATCTATCAGACTAGATTGTGTGCATTTCTCAGCCCACGTTGTCCTTTTCACAACCATACTTAGATTTCTCTTCTTGCCTTTTTAAGTTATTTCTGTGTTGTAGACGTATATCTGCCCTTGGGGTGTGACTTTATAAGAAAAGTTTTGAGAGAAAGTCCTGCCATTATATCAACCTGGGGTCCTGGGGGGTCTGCTTTTAACATTTCCTTCCAGCTTTGCACCCAGCTGTGCTGTCTACATGCTCATTACAGGCAGTTGTACTTTCCTTGGCAGGATTAGGGACACTTGTGGAGGCCGTGCTCACCCTTGAGCAGAAGCTCTCCCTGAGGTGGCTCCCATGTGAGCTGTTGGTGGCCACCCAACTCAGTTTTCCCGTCTTCTGCTCCTACCTTCTCCTTTGTCTCCTTTGAATTCGGATAATCCTCTCTGGCCCAAGTTCCTGTCTCCGGTCAAATGCCGTTGTTTCTGCTTACTGGGACTAGATTGTCAAGAAGTTAAAAAAACTCAGCACACTTAGTGAAGCACTGAAGGCTGCCGTGATGTCGGGCAAGAAGGTTCTGTGCTTCTCCGTTAAAACCAAGCTGGTCGACCGCAAGGTTGGAGGGTTGTGATCCTTTGAACACCTTGTTGCATCTGTTGCCTGGCTGGTGTTGATGAGGGACTCCCGCCGTCCACGTGGCCGGCTGCGCGCAAATAGAGACACCGAGAGTGGTGAGTGGACTGAATTCTGTGTGAAGCAGTTACACGTAAGAAGGACCACGAGTGTGCCACCTTCCCTGCCATCATCTGTTCAAAAACGCATTCGGGGGCAGTAACCCGGCCACGTGGGCCGCGCCACTCACCACTGCCTGATGTTGTCTTAGGATTCATTTGCTTTTCTCCATGATCAGAGAGGCTGTTAGGTTCCATGGATAATTTTCATCGTCACAGAACTTGAATTATAAACAGGGCCAAGGCCTTACAGATTTGTCCCCATCTTTACCGCCACGTGATCACAAGTCAGAAGCTCTCACTCTAAGAGGCTTCATGAATAGTGGCCCCATTTCTTGGACCTGCAGACATCAGGTGGGGATTGTGCTACCTGCTGGGAATAAATGCAGGGTGGTGCCTCTGGTCTCTGGGGTCTGTCTAGGCTTCTGTGTAACTCTGGTTTAAACACTTAGGCAGTGACCAGCAGGTCCCCTCTCTCACCCTTTTAGTTCACCTGCTTGCCTTCATCTGTCCCTAAATTCAACTAAGAGAGGGTTGTTTTCTGGGTTTGGAATGAGAAGGGAAGGGCACCAGCAGCTGGAGGCCATCGAGCTGCACTGGTGCCACGAGGCGCAGAGAAGTGTGGGCGGGTGGCTGAGGTTATATGGTGTTGCCTCTCAGAATCCTCCCTTCAAGTGGGTATAATCGGGAATCCTGGTCGCTTCTTTGCCACGTGTTCCATGTTTGACAGACCAGTTATCACTTCCTGACTCTCTGGGTGGTGAGGCTTTACTCTAGAAAGCTGGTCCCCTATTTTTCTCTTTGTCCAATTTTCTGCATTCTAAAATGCCAACCAAAACTCATGTCTGGGATGGATGAAAGTCTGCTCGTTTCATAGCATCGCTATACCTGCAGCTCTCCTCACCCACCCGCAGCGCCCTCTAGGAGTGTCTGTGGGTGTGAGCAAGTCCAAACCCTGAGAGATTGTATTCATATTTGAATGGCATTCCTCTTCTTTTTTAAAAAATTTTTCCTGACATCTTCAAAATGCTTTTCTCTTTTCCTCAGTGTTGCTACCGGGCTGTCACACTCCCTTCCCTCTCAAATCCATACTAACAGCACCTCCCTCCACTTCGGTTTAAAGGATGAAGCCACCAAACAGGCTGCTTGCCGCTAGGGGGCGCGGTGGGACACATTTGCAGCGGCGGGGATGGTAAAGTGGAAGTTTGGTTTGAGAGACTAGCCACCCAGTTTTAATTCCCAGGTGCCAAAGAGCATTCCTGTTTGGTAAACAATACCCAGGTATAAGGGATCTAGCCTGACAGGCCCGCAGTCACCTCTCCTGAAAGTTCCTGGTAGCATGGATTACGTTTGGCTCTCGCCACCCCACGAATGGCCATGGGATGCTCTTTCGTTGTCTTAGCCAGGCCAGAGATTCAGCAGCCCCTCTTTTACTGTCACTGTGGACCAGGCAAACACACCATCGTGGAAGCAACGCAGGGCCGAGGTGGGAAAACAGAAAGCAGCAGAGTGTGGCTGGGTGATCACAGTGAGGGAGGAGGTGGACCAGGGTCCATCTTTCTAAAGTTAACCCTTCTACCCACCTGGCCTGAGCTACTCCACAGGTATCAAGGATTGTAAGGAGAAAGATACAACATTAAACTATTTTTAGAGATTATTTTCTGAGAAGACAGCTGGTCTTAAAACCAACAAGCTGGGCCCTGGAAAAAAGGAACTTGGACTAATAACTACTAAAAGAAGGAGCAGGGTGGACGAGACCAGAGCCAGGGACCCAGGACATCAGGAGGGCTCCGGGTCTTTGGGGATGAAGGAGGTACCAGAGGCTTTACCATCAGCCCCAGGTGGCCAGAGCTGCACGCAGGTGCCCCTGGGGTCAGCAGTGCTGTTGCATTGAGGTGATGCCTTTGGGGGAGAGCCATCAAAAATAGGGACATTACTCATATTTTGCCCATGGCTGCAGATGCCCTTCGTTAATTATTAAAACACTCAACAAATGTTCCAGTACCGAGCACTGTTCTAGGTGCTGGAGACGCTACAGTGACAAACCCAGATGCCTGCCCTCGTGGAGCTTCACGGACAGTGAACGTGGCTGTGGTTCACAAGGGTCAGGTTGGGTAGCGCCATGCATGTCCATCTCTGTGACCAGAAAAGCAAGTTGGGTCCTTACTAAATGCAAAGTTTATGAGATCTTCACAAAAGAACATAATTATAATTATAGCTGTACTTTTAACTTAGGACGCGGCTTCTTTGTAAATCAGCTAAAGGTATTTAAGGATCAGCAGGAAAGTTGCTGGTGCAAGTGCTTTACAAATTTATTAGAGATTCCGCCGTGATATGCTTTAGGACTCTAGATGAGTGTGTGGGCTGAATGAGGGTTTTTCAGTAAATGTAGAAAGCAGTGTCTAGGAAGTAAGCATGTAAGCACACAGCTGTAGGTTTCTTGATGTGTATGTAGCTGTTTCCACAAATAATAAGTTGTTTGTCCTGTGTACTGGGTACTGCCCCTGGTTCCATGTGGAGTCTGGTTTCTCCTCACACTCCTCCTTCCCCCGCTTCTGTCAAGATGTTACACCAGTGTTACATTGTATGCAGCAGAAGTACCGAGGTGGCTCTCAACTTTGTCTCTTCATTAGTTCAGGTTCAAAAACCTGGAACATCTCACCCCCATCCTGTGCTCTCCTGGGAGCAGGAGAATTGGCCCCACCTGCTATCTCCACGGGGGACTGGACCCTACAGAGAAACTGGGGCCCTCTGCTGAGTGCCCCGTGCCTCCTCAGTGGTCAAGTAGAGCACCCTGAGCTCCTCCTAAGTTCTGCTTGGGTCTTTCCTGTGGGGGCCGCCGCCATTGAATTGGCATTTTTAACTTTCACTGGGATGAAACTTGTTCATCATTTTAAATAAAGCAACCTGATTTGGGGTTCGATTTTTGCATTGTCTTGTCCTTGTTTTCATTCTTACTCATCTGAAAGTCAATAGAGTGTACTGAGTTTGCACAATAGGACCTCTTAAATATACACTTGACCCTGGAACAACTCAGGGTTTAGAGGTAACGACCCTCCCTACACGCAGTGGAAAATTCAAGAAAAACACAGGGACTTCCTTGGTGGCACAGTGGTTAAGAATCTGCCTGCTGGGGCTACCTAGGTGAAGCAGTGGTTGAGAATCCGCCTGCCAACGCAGGGGACACGGGTTCGATCCCTGCTCCAGGAAGATCCCACATGCTGCGGAGCAACTAAGCCCATGCGCCACAACTATTGAGGCTGCGCTTTAGAGCCCCTGAGCCACAACTATTGAGCCCATGTGCTGCAACTACTGAAGCCCATGCGCCTAGAGCCTGTGCTCCGCAACAAGAGAAGCCACGGCAATGAGGAGCCCGTGCACCACAACGAAAAGTAGCCCCCGCTCTCCGCAACTAGAGAAAGCCCGTGTGCAGCAACAAAGACCCAACACAGCCAATAAATTAATTAATTAAAACACAAAAAAACACATAGTCCTGTGCATCTGTGGTTCATGGTTCTGCAGCCAAGCTCAGGTTGTGTAATATACCACAGTATGTATTTATTGAAAAAAATCCACGTGTAAGTGGATGCGTGTACTTCAAACCTGCGTTCAAAGGTCAACTGTATGTTTTAAAGCAAGGCAGACAGGGGACTTCCCTGGTGGTCCAATGGTAAAGAATCTGCCTTCCAAGGCAGGGGACTCGCGTTGGATCCCGGTTGGGGAACTAAGATCCCACGTGCTGCGGCGGGGGCCGGGGCCCCAAGCATGAATGCATCACAACTACTGAGCTGGCGCTCCTCAACTAGAGAGAAGCCTACACGCAGCAACGAAGAGCCCGCATGCTGCAACCAAGACCCCACGGAGCCTAAATAAATAAAAATAAATAAGACAGGTGACAAAAATAAGGCCCAAACATTATGGCTGAAAGTCCCCCCGGTCAAACCTAGTAGCCAAGAGATAAACCTCATTCCACATTTTATAGTTGTGGGGCATTTTTCATCATCCACCACTAAAATTCCTTCTGCATGCCCCTTTATACTATGTGATGCAGCAGGATCAAGCTCGCCCTGTGCAGCACAGCCAAAGGAGGAAAAAAAAAAAGAAGAAATTCTTAAAAAGAAGCAGCAGCAGCAGCAGCAGCAGCACTCATTCCTTCCAGCATCTTGGCTTACATCAGACATCAGCTCAGACACTGTACTTTTTCTAAAAAAGTATTAAATGCATCCTATGCAAAAACCAGAACCCTGGTTTTTCAATATTAGGCCTATGTTTGGCATGCTACCTTACAAACTGTGTCCACTCTCGGTTTTTTAAAAATAACTAGAGCAGGGTTTGGGAGTGGTAGGGAAATAAAGTTTTCGGTTACAATGAATTTATCTCCAAAATACACTGTTCAGTAACAGAGCCCTGGAAGAGTCTGGAGAAACAAAAACAGTAGACTTTTTATCTCCTCATTCTACCCTCTCCTACTTTCCAGAATTATGCGAAGAAGACAGTAGAGGAAATAGAGTTGACCCACAGCACCTGGTGCTAAATGCCTGAAGCCCGTCTTTGGAGGTAACCTCTATATACCCTGAGGCCTGTGTGGAAGGCTGCTGGGTCCAGACCAGGAAGGGGCATTCACCGGCCAGCACCTAGAAATGTCCTCCTTGTGAAAATGCATCAAGGCGACCCCAAGGAGTGAAAGCAGCTGGTGACAGGTCTATAAAGTGGTTAAAAGTAAGCAGAGTTGGTGTTTGGTTTTCATTGTCTGACAGGCAGTCCAGTTCCACCATCTATGTGGGTCCTCCTGTCTTTACTTCGCCCTCAGCATGCCCCAACGAGCAATCCCCAAGTGCTCTAAGATGACCTGTTAGGGGCTAAAATGACGCCGAAAGGGCCCCGGAGTACTGGGTACTTCAAACTGGTTGTCAAAAGAGGTCTAAGCCCAAAGCGCCGGTCCTGCCCGGCCCTGCTCGGGCCTCACGAAGCACTTCCCAAGGGGCCAGGGCGCTGGCCCTCAGCATCTTGAGCCACCCCGGGGCCCCGGGGAGGTCGGGGGCGCGGCGGGGGCGGGGCGCGGCGGGGGCTCCGCCCCGGGGCGGGGCGCGGCGCGGCGGGTTGCCTCGGGGTCCCCGCGGGCGGGCACTCGGGCGGCCGCGGCGCGATGGAGGCGCCGGCAGAGCTGCTGGCCGCGCTGCCCGCGCTGGCCACCGCGCTGGCGCTGCTGCTCGCCTGGCTGCTGGTGCGGCGCGGGGCGGCCGCGAGCCCGGAGCCCCCGGAGCCCGCGCCCCCGGAGCCCGCGCCCGCGGAGTCCGCGCCCCTGGCCGAGGCCAGCGGGACGGCCGCGCCGCCCGGCCCCTGCGCGGCAGAGCCGGCGGCCGCGCCCGAGGGGCCGCGGGAGCCCGCGCAGCCGGACGAGCCCGCGCAGCCGGACGAGCCCGCGCAGCCGGACGAGCCCGCAGCAGCGCCGGCGGAGGCGGAGGAGCAGGCCGCCGAGGAGAGGCAGGTACGGACCCGCCCTCCCGGGCGCCCCTTCCCACCCTGGGGCCCGGTCCCGTCCGCGGCTCGGCGCCCCCTGGCGCCCCCGGCAGAGCCGAGAACCGGGCCCCCAACCTCCGTCCCGGCTGCTCCAGGGAGGGGAGAGCCCGCGGCCGGCAGGAAGGGAAGATCCCGGCGTGCGGACCCACCGCCCTGCCCCGGAGTGTCGCCGAGCCTGTCGGAGTTGTGTTTTGTCGCCTGGCCGGCCTTCCTCTTCTTGGCCTGTACCCCGGCACAGGTCACCCCCCACCCCTCACCCTCCGGCCCTCGGGTTCCCAAATCCACGTGCATGTGGCTTGTTTCAAGGGCTGCAATGACAGTTCTCTTGATAGTGGAAAAAATAATACTTAAAGAAGAGAAAGAAAAAAAGGAGAGCTGCCTTTTCTTTTTAGGCCAGTTTGAAATCCAGACTCCTGAGTCATTCATGTATGAAACCCATTGGGTGAGACTGAAAGAAAGGCTCCGGACAATTGCAATCCTTTTCATTGTCGTTTTCAAACTGCACGGTGCTTTGCACACTCGCCCCGGGGCCGCAAATCAGCAGGGCCAGTGCGCAGTGAGGAAGCAGGATTAGGCCCTCCTGCAGCACAGCTGAGCCCCCCAAACCCACCCTCCTGCTTCTGCTGCCCAGCAGCTCTGTCCTGACCACCCCCCACCCCCCCGCCCTCCCCGTCTTGCTTCAGAATATCCAGAGAGGTGTCTCATGCGCGGGCTTTTGCCCAACCCCATACACTTTTTCCGATGTATCTCTTTAGGTTGGAAACCTAGTTGCCAGGCGTGAAGCCAGGCTCATTCCCAGGACTGCAGCACCCTGGCGCCTCCAGGCCACCAGCGAGGGTCCAGAGCCTGATCTGAACGCCTTGTTTTGATTTCTGAGCTCCCTGTCTTGAAGGGAGAGTGGCCGGGATGGTGGAAACTCTGAGGGAGCTGCTTTGGTGCAGTTGTCAGCATGTCTGCAGCGCCCACTCTGAATTTTGTTGGACACAGTGGTTGATACTGGACAGAACTGTTGCGTTGGGGGGCGGGGTGGGGGGGAGTGAGGCTGGGCAGAGGCGTTTCTCTTTGCTGAGTAATTGTTCCAGACCCCCTGTGAGCAGGCGCTTTGCTTGACAAGAGGGTGACTAATTGTGTCATTAGAGTGTACTCTAACCAGCCTGAGGAGGGCTGCTGTATTCATCCCAGGAGCACCGAGACCCTGTTGTTCTTGCTGGCCTCACCTGTGGTGATGGCAGGTAGGGTTTGGAGGTGTGCTGATGTGTTAGGTTTGCTCCCATATTTACGATTCTTTTGGGAACAGGGGAGGTGTAGGGGCTATTCTCAGGCTGCCCTGCTCCTGCAATTAAGACATTGGCCCCTTTTCACCCAGAGGCAGGTTCTGGACTTTATTTTTTTTTTTAATATTTGTTTATTTAGGCTGTGCCAGGTCTTAGTTGCAGCATGTGGACTCCTTAGTTGTGGCATGCATGCGAAAGCTAGTTCCCTGACCAGGGGATCAAACCCGGGCCCCCTGCATTGGGGGCACGGAGTCTTACCCACTGGGTCACCAGGGAAGTCCCTGGACTGAAGTTTAAAATGTCCTTTAGGGACTTCCCTGAATGTCCAGTGGTTAGGACTCCGCGCTTCCATTGCAGGGGGCGCGGGTTCCATCCCTGGTCAGGGAACTAAGATCCTGCATGCTGCACGGTGGGGGGCCATAAATAAATAAATAAATATATAGTCCTTTAGTGGTGCTCAGTCATCTCTTGATCCTCTGGGTTACAGCACTTCTGAAAGAACTTTCTACAAGGCCTCTAGGCTCTCAGCAGTAGGATATCTACGTAATGGGTTTAGTGGTTGTTTAAAAAGCAGCCCTGGTTTGCCTCTCTCTGGGAGAAAGCAGGTCCTGTGAGGGTGAGTAGAGGCTTTGAAGGACAAGGCACCTTTCGGAGGCTCATGTGGCTGCCAGAGCGGATGACTCTAACAGTTGAGGCTTGCCCGTCCGTCCTTCCTCTCCACACCCTGTCCTGACCTGATCCACCCCACGGGAGAATTAAGTGTAAGTCCGTTTCCTCCCTTGGAGGTCTCGCCCTTCCATTTTGGGTTCAGGTCTCCAGCCCCCTCTGAGCTGGCGAGCCCTCTAGCTGTGCACCAGGCCCTGGCCCAGATGCTGGGGGACACAGATATCCACTGTTCCCCGCTCCCCTGCCTTCCCAGAGGTGGGGTTACCCTGGAAGGAGCTGCTAAGAAATTGTCTGGAAATGGACTCGGGCATTTTCAGGAGCGGGTCCCAGTGCTTTCTTCTGATGATCACACCGCCCCATCCTGGAGAGCAGGCCAGAAGGCCCTGCTGGTGAAAAATAACTCGGGTCTGGGTTTGGGGAAGCAGCAGGGACGCCGTCAGCCAGCCCCTGAGTGAACAGCACCAGTGGGAGAGGAGTGGGGGCGGCCCCAGCTGCTGGGAGGGGGAAGGCACAGCTCCCGCCTGGGAGAGTGGCCCTTCACTCACCTCTCCTCTCCCCCTGCATTTTCCATTAACCAAGTCCCTTCTAATCCAATCGTCTTCCTTCCCCATGAGGCCTGGGAGGCCTGGGGCAGCTGCTGCCCATGCTTACAAAGCTGATTACTGAGAAGGATCCAGAGTCCAGAGAAGCAGCCTTCCACGGCGGCTGTGGGTCACGGGGAAGCATCCCCTCCCCGCGGTGCAGGGCGAAGATTCTCGGTGGGCTGGGAGGCTGACCAGCAGCTGAAGAAATGCGGGGCAGATCAGATCAGCCAGGCCAGGGCAGGGAGGCAGAGCAGAGGGCAGAGCTGTATTATTAAACCTCTTGTCACTTCTCTCTGAGGGATCAGGCAGGGGAGGAGGTGGGCATGCCCCACCCTCACAAAGAATTATGGAGAACAACGTCAAGAACAAGAGCTGGTCCCTTTTAAGGCCAGGAAACTGCTTGTTGCTGCTGAGCTATAGATTAGGATTTTAGGATTTGCAGGCCTCTTACCTAATGGAGATGTGGATTCTAGCAAGGCTGTATCGTAGGATACCAAATAGTGGTCACGCGCAAAGGGTCAAGTGTCATTCAATAGTACTTGAGTCAAATTGCTCTGTTTGGGACGTCCCTGGTGGCACAGTGGATAAGACTCTGTGCTCCCAATGCAGGGGGCCTGGGTTCCATCCCTGGTCAGGGAACTAGATCTCACATGCATGCCGCAACTAAGAGTTCCCATGCCACAGTTAAGGAGCCTGTGAGCCGCAACTAAGACCTGGTGCAACCAAATAAATAACTTTTTTTTTTTAATTCACTCTGTTTGTGCCAGGACTCAGACATCCTGGTGCTCGGGCCCTCAATCTACTCAGAAATGAGTAGGGACTTCCTATAAAGCAGCTGGCCAGTGTCACAGGCAGGGAGACTTCCAGATTGAAGACTAAAGAGACAAGAAAGACAAATGAAATGCCTGAGCCTTGATTGGATTCTGGATTGGATGGGGGCGGGGTGGGGGGGGGGCTGGCGCTGTGGGGAGCTATAAAGGATATTTTGGACATAACTAGATCATGTTTCAAACTACTGGTTATTAGATCATGTTATTATATCAATGCTCACTTTCTTGAGTATGATACCAGGATTGTGATCATATAGAAAAATGTCCGTGTTCTTAGGAAGACGCACGCTGAAACATTTAGGGATAACATGTCGTGATTCTTTTAGTCCCCCACTCATGCACACAAATCATGGGTGTGTATGGGGAGAGAGTACAAAGATGGGGAAATGTTAACTGTGAATCTAGGTGAAAGGGTATTATTCTGTCAGCTCCTCTGTAGGTTTGGAACTTTCCAACATACAATGTTGAAAAAAAAAGAACCCAGTGGGGAATTTCTCAGGAAAGAGCTTGGTTTTTCAGACACTCTGGGGGTGCCGGTCTGATGGAGCTGCATGGCCTCCTCTGTCTGTCCTCGCCATGCCGCTGGGCCCTGGTTCGCTTTTCTGAAGTTATCTTGCTCTCAGGTCCATCTTGTCACCACAGGTCTGCCCCCTGGGAACCACAGAGCCCCTAGCCTTCTGAGAATGATCAAGAAGCAGGTACATCCCATCCCCCATCATCTGTCCTGACCTTCACTTTTTTTTTTTTCTTTACCGCATTTTATTTTCACTTTTTCTTTTTTGTGTCCTGACCTTTGTGATGTGAGCATGGCTCCAAACAGAAGCCAGTTTAGGGGAGGGCCAAACAGATGTTTGACAGTAGTTCATACCACTTTGAGTCTGCTCAGGCTGCCATGACAAAGTACTATAGATCGGCTGGATTAAACAATGGGCGTTTATTTCTCCGAGCTCTGGAGGCTGAGGCGTCCAAGATCAAGGTACCCGCAGATTCAGTTCCTGGTAAGAACCCGCTTCCCAGCTAGCTGACAGCTGCCTTTTTGCTGTGTCCTCACACAGCACAGAGAGCATCTTCATCTTCTTTTAAGGGCCGAATCTCATCATGAGGCCGCCACCGTCTTGAATTCGTTAAACATAACTGCCTCCCAAAGGCCCCACCTCCAAGTACCATCACATTGGGGGTTCAACATTTGAATTCTGGGGGATACAAACATTCAGTCTGTAACAGATCCAGCGATTTTTGGCGGGGGGACAGAAACAATCCACATGTCCATTAATTAGGACATTTAATTAGTGAACAAATTGGTAGAAATAAGTAAGGAAAACAGCTGTACACAAAATAGGAATAGTGTCTTCACAGTAATTACAATGATGTACATCAATTAAACAAGATGACGCAGAGAGCTATAAGCAGAGTTCATCGTTTAGTAGTGCAAGAAGCTATGTTTTGTAAAGTTCTTTAAGCTCATAATTCTTTTTCATATGAGAAAGAAGTTGGGGCTTCCCTAATAGCTAAATTTTGTTCTTTCTTTCAGAGATAGAGTCTTGTTTGCAATGGAAAATGTAGCTGTCAGAATTTTTCTACTTAGTGGGAAGAAGTAAACTCCTAAAGAACATACCTTAAGAAAAAAGCTGCCTGGCTTCAGAGAGTTAGAAATAAAACATTGAGCACGTTCACTTTTAGACAGTTTCTTTTTTGTAGCCATTTTCTTTCCCAGAATGTGGGCCCAAACCACAGCGTGGGAGGGGTGAGACCAACTTAGACCCTTGGTGGACGTTCTTTCTGAGAAATGCTAAGTCCCTGGTGGCCAGAGCATTTCTGGAACAACCTCAGTCTGACTGCACTCAGTTTGCCCGTTAAGGACAGATAAATGGAACAGGGGTCCAGAAACCTCCTCCTATCAGGCCCTGATGCACAGACAGAGCCACTGGCTGCCATTCTGATTGCCTGCTGCCTGGTCAGAACCAGAAAGGAAGCCTGGCATGCTAATAGCATCCGTTCCTTCTCTCTTGCCAGGGAGGTGGGCACGTTGGTTACTTTCTCCTGGCCACAGTCGCTAAGGAATAGCTAATGAGATTAAATAGCCTGAAGGAAAGCCAGTGCAAGAATTCATGGAACTTGCTTATCTAATATTTTTGCCTGTGAATAGCCTTAGGAGTTGGGGAAGTCATTTAACCTTGTAGATTTCCCATCTACAAAATGAAGGGGTTGAACTAAAACGATGTCTGATACCTCTGCAACAGTCCAGAATTGTCTACTTTCTAGTCATCAGCCCTTGTTTCATGGCCTGGGTAGGGTGTGTGTGTGTGTGTGTGTGTGTGTGTGTGTGTGTGTGTGTGTTTGTGTGTGTGTGTACACGCACACACGTGCAGGTATGTAATATTTTCTAGTTAGAAATCCTTGCAGACATTGCTAACCCTCTGGACAGCCTGACCTCTGGTTGAGACAGCCCTGAGCTTGGTCTCAGCAAGGGCCTGATTCTGTGACCTTGGTATTAATACTCTTTCTCCTGGCCAGATTCTTCCTTGCTGAAGATTCAGAGTCTGAGATCAATCTCAAGACAAGAAAATACCTCTGGCCCAGAGGCCTCCTAGGAAGATCAGTAAACCTACTCCTGGGTCAGATCATTCTTTTTTTTTTTCTTTTAAAGATTTATTTTATTATTTATTTATTTATTTTAATTTTGGCCATATTGGGTCTTTGTTGCTGTGTGCAGGCTTTCTCTAGTTGTGGCAAGCGGGGGCTTCTCTTTGTTACGGTGCGCAGGCTCCTCATTGCCGTGGCTTCTTTTGTTGCAGAGCACGGGCTCTAGGCTCTCGGGCTTCAGTAGGTGTGGCTCATGGGCTCTAGAGTGCAGGCTCAGTAGTTGTGGCACACGGGCTTAGTTGCTCCACAGCATGTGGGATCTTCCCGGCTCAGGAATCGAACCCATGTTCCCTGCATTGGCAGGCGGATTCTTAACCTCTGTGCCCCCAGGGAAGCCCTGGGGTCAGATCATTCTTTACCTTTATTCCTCATGAGCTAAACCTGGTTTCCCTTCCTCGTGGGGAGGCCTCCTCATTCTGTTATTGTCCTTGGAATTAGTCATGGTCAGAATTCTTCAGCCTGGCTTTCCCCAACACAATGATTTCATTTCTTCTAACCCTCTCAGATCTGATTTGGTCAGTCCCTTAGTTTTCTTCCCTGTCCTCGACCTTCCCTATTAATCCCGAAATGCAGAGACTAGAAATCAACCTAATACTCACTGATTGAGGGTCTGGTAGATGCCTGATTGCTGCTTCAGGGTATTTTTTCTATGACGCTTTTGATGTCCTCTAAAGCCGATTTATAGGAACAGTGCCAAAAACTGTTAATCTGATAGGATTGAATCTGGCAGGCTGATGTCTGAGCCAGAGTGTTTGGGGCTTGTGAGTGTGCCCTCGATTGGGATCTGAGGTCAGAGGCTGAGATGGTCCTTTTGGTCTGGATGTTTGAACACACCACCCTGCAGGCTGGCTCCTCATGCCCTGGGGCAGTGTGCAACTCCTAAATCTCTCTCTCTTTCTCCCTCTCCCCCGACCCCTGCCCCTGCCCCGACCCCTGCCCCTTGAGTCAGCGGCTTACCAGAGCTCCTTTGCTCTTTGCTAGAAAAGCTCATGCCCATAATATCAAGTGGAGAACTTACATCTGGGCCTGGACCACCACTGCTGCCTCCCAGAACACTCTGGCCACCATCGGCCTCCTGATCAATAGCTGATGATGCCCGAATGGATGTGCCCCGCCCAGCACTGTCCCAGCTGCCTCCCGACATCTCCCCTCCGTTGTCTGATGAGCACTGCAGACCATCTCGTCTAATAAGGGTGACTCATTTCTGTCCCCCTGGCATGCCCTGTCCCCCCTCCCCAACCCCAGTGATCTTTATCCCGTTGAGAGTTCTGGCACCACGCCCGCAGCTGCTCAGACCAAGAGCCCACGTGTCTTCCTGGTTTTCTCTTTTCCCTCTCCCGCCCACACCATCAGCCAGTCCTGTCACCTGCATCTCCAGAAGGCCTCCTACACGCACATATGCTCATCTCTCTGTCCACTGCTGCAGTCTAGGGCTCATCTGGGCTGCTCAGTAACCTCCCAGGTGGTCTCCCTGCCTCCAGTCTGCACCCCAGCCATGTGCCACTCCATAACCGATGTGCTCTTTGTAACGTAGAAACCACGTCTCCTGTTCTCCTGCTTAAAGTCCCTCAGTGGCTTCCATCCCTCACAGAATGAACTCCGGGCTCTAACCAGGGCCCCTGAGGCCCAGCGGGACCCTGCCATTCTGCCTCTTCTCCCAGGGGCCCCGCCCCCCCCCACTCAGCCACGCAGGTCCTGCCGTGCTCACATAGCCAAGCCTGGCACTGCCCCTCCCGCACTGAGCAGACTCTCCCCAGCCTAGATCTTCATCGATTGCTCCTCCTCCCCTTTCAAGCCTCTGTGTCCTTGGCCGCCTTGGCAGATATAAATTCCCCCCAACACATCGTCCCATCCGGCTTCCTTCTCAGCGCTCAGTACGGGCTGAGGTCATCTTTTATTTTAGCCTGCATTGTCTGCCGCAGTGGAATGTCAGCCCATGAGAGCAGGGTCCTTGCCAGCCACGTTCATAGCCACATCCCCAGCTCCTACGATAGGCCTGGTGGACAGCGGCACCCAAAAGAAAAGAAAACTCTTGGTTCCTGCCAAAAGGCGGGTGCTGCCTTCCTCATAGGACTGCCCTGGGCAGCAGGAGTCTTATTTCTCTTCATGTCCAGGTCTCTAGCCCAGAGCCCTGTGTGTCCCCTGCCTGCGGCACATCCCTAGAGCTGTGATTTATGCCCCAACGAGGCGGACGGCTCTGTAGGGTAGTGATCTCCCTGATGCAAGATGTGTTCAAACAGAGACTGGATCACGGGCAATCCATCAAAGGTTTTATCACCTGGAGTTTCGTATTGGGTAGAAGCCACGTTAGATCAGTGGCTTTCTAACATGTTTTAAAGCCCCAGATACATTTTTCCCTCTTTAATCTTATACGGAGGGAAGCCCAGTGCATGGAGGAAAAGCAAAACGGCTCTGGGTGGGGGTCTCGGCCCCTCTGCCCCTTCTCCTCCTCCTTGCAGTGGTCCCCGCAGCCCCTCCACCCGGCGGCTCCAGGGCTCTGCTGACCAAGGGTAAAATAATAACTGAGCTCAAGACCTTCCAAGTCAGATCCTGTGATCTCAGAGGACCCCGTCCAGACAGAGGAAGGAGAGGTTCTCAGGGGTGAACAGCCAAGGATAGATCCTGGGTGACCCTATATTCCAGCCTGCCCCCCACCCCCACTCCATGGCACGCCTGGTGGGTGGGAAAGGACGGCACTTCCCAGTAAGCCCTTAGAGGCTGACCTCCCTGAGTCTGGAAGCAGGAGAGCTTCAAAAGCCAGGGGTTATTTGGATTGAACATGGCAACCATCATTATGGGGCTTTGGCAGGAAAAGTGTCATAAAGTCAGCGTTTTAAGATGTCCTCAGAGCAGACGACTGGAGGAGAGTGCAGTCAAGGACACGGTGCCTGTGAAGGCACTGAGTGACTGAGGCAGGAGCGGGGAGAATGAGGGGATGGATCCCAGACGGCTCTCAAAGGAAACAGCAGGGACTCCCCTGGTGGTCCAGTGGTTAGGACTCTGAGCTTCCACCGCAGGGGGCTCGGGTTGGATTCCTGGTTGGGAAACTAAGATCCCACATGCCGGGTGGCGTGGCCAAAAAAAAAAACCACCAAAACCAACATTCCCAAGCCATGATGAAGTGTCAAGATGCTGTGACCGCAGGGAAAAACTGGACACATTGAGGGGGTCAGTTTGGGACCAGGAGACGTACGTTCCTTGTCACAGAGGACGTGCCTTGTCCAGCTGCACGTGTGGATTTAGAGAGCTGGCCGAGTGGCCTCAGCTTGGAGCTGTCATCTGGAGGCGAGGGTGGCTGAGTTATTTTGATGGTACAGGTGGAGAGAGCAGCCTGGCTGTGACCTTTGCCGGCCTGTCCTCCCTGCCCAGCACCGGCGCCCCAGGAGCTGGCGCCGGCTCTGCTCTCTCTGCTCGCCCCACAGCCGACGCTCCCCTCTGAATGCAAGGGGAGGGAGACAGGCATCCCTATGGGAGCTGCGCCTGCCTCAGTGCCTGCCTGGTGGAGCCGTGGGCCTCCCCGTCTAAAATTGGTCCAGATTAACAGGAGGCAGGGGGAAGGGCGGGTTGGTGCAGCCACAGCAGGAGGCAGCTCAGGTAGCTGGTCACAGGGTCCAACAGACCCTATTTGCAGGACCCCAGGGCAGACCCATCTCCCTAGGCAGGCAGACAGACAGACAGAAAGATATCTGTCTCTCTCTGCCTCCATCTCCGCCCATCCCTGCTCCACTGCAGCCTGTGTATCTGGCCTGGACCAGCCGGGCCAGCCATAAATGGCAATGTGCTGCCTGCCGGCCCTGCCTCTGGCTCCCGGGAGCTCTGAGACGCCTCCTTCTGAGCTCCTCTGGGACCTACAGCCCTCCCCTCCCTGCTTGGCCTCTGGGGGACCCCAGTCTTGGGCTCCTGGTCTTGGCGAGGCTGTCAGGAAGTCCTCCCTTCACCTGCCTTCATTGGTGGAAAAGCTGAATTTAAAAAGTAGCCCAGAACACATGAAGCTAGAACGAGTCTCTAACCCACTGAGACGCTGGGCAGTGAGCTGACTGAGGTGGGCTCTTAGCCCTGAGCCTGCTGTGGGGACTGTCCAGGATGACGCCAGCTGTCTGTCTCAGTGTCACCAATTCACAGTTTTCATTAAATTGATTTACTTTCATTAGTGTTTGGAGTATTCGTCTGCTAGGGCTGCTGTAACAAAGTACCACAGACTGGGTGGCTTAAACAACAGAAACGTATTTTGTCTTAAACAACAGAACTGTGAGGTCAAGCTGTCGCGGGTCTGGTCTGTCCTGAGGCCTCTGTCCTTGGCTGCGCGTGCTGCCTTCTTGGTGGGTCCTCACATGCTTTTCCCTCTGTGCACACGCTTCCCTGGTGTCTCTCCGTGTGTCTGCATTTCCTCTTCTTGTAAGGACACCAGTCAGATTGGATTAAGACCCACCCTAATAACCTCATTGAACTTACTTCCCTCTTTGTAGACCCTCTCTCCAAATACAGTCACAGTCTGGGGTCCTGAGGGTTGGGACTTCAACACCTGAATCTGGGGAAGGACACAATGCAGCCCGTAAGGCATGGGTACCATGCAACACTCCTAGGACGAGAAATCAACAGTGCGGACTTCCCTGGTGGCACAGTGGTTAAGAACCCGCCTGCCAATGCAGGGGATACGGGTTCAAACCCTGGTCCAGGAAGATCCCACATGCCTCGGAGCAACTAAGCCCGTGCACCACAACTACTGAGCCCATGTGCTGCAACTACTGAAGCCTGTGCACCTAGAGCCCATGCTCTGCAACAAGAGAAGCCACCGCAATGAGAAGCCTGAGCACCGCAACAAAGAGTAGCCCCTGCTCGCTGCAACTAGAGAAAGCCAAAACGCAGCCAAAAATAAATAAAATTTTAAAAAGGTAAGAAAAGAAAAGAAATCGGCAGTGGTGATGGCCTCTTGTGCCATCTGCAGTCGGCGCTCTGAGCAGCTGCTGGGTGCGTCCTACCTCCAGGCCTGGTCCTGGCCGAGCTGTGGGGCACAGCTGCCTCTCCGCCATACGAGAGCAAGCCCAAGAGTGGGACTCAGACCTTGAGAGCCTTGGGCCTTTGAGATTCATTCAGCAGAGATGGAGCTGAGGGCCTGATTCCTTTAGTCTCTCAATTCAGGCCCTTACATCTCTCACCTGAGCTTTGAAGGCCGCCTCCCCCCCCACCCCACCCCGAGTCCTTCCTGCCTCCTGTCTTGCCAGTTCATCCCCATGTACTGCTCCCAAATGCATGTCTCATCCTGTTTCTCCTCACTTTTAAGCTTCTGGTGGCTCCTCAGTATCTTGTCTTATATAAGTTCTTTAATCCAGGCCCTGCATTCCTGGCCTCTGACCCCCTCCCTTGCAGTCACACCAGACTCCAAGGAGTCACTGGAAAAGCTGTGACGTTCCAGACCTGGCCAGGACTTCTCAGGCCCAGCTCAGGATTCTTGTCCCCTTCTAAGGCCTCCCCTGTGCCCCTCAGGCTCAGCTGAGCTGCCCTCCTTAGGACCCCCGCCACTGTGTTGCTTGCATGCATAAGGTATGTACCTGCCAAAGCAGAACTAAAGATGGGATGTGTTGCTAGAAGGTACACAGGTACAGTCCTTTTTGTAGGGGGGAGGAGGGTGGCCTCGCTACTCGCTACTCGGCTTGTGGGATCTCAATTCCCCAACCAGGGATCGAACCCAGGCCCTGGCAGTTAGAGCACCAAGTCCTAACCAGTGGACCGCCAGAGAATTCCCAGTAAAATCCTTACTGACAGCTCTTCAGGACAAAGGCATGGACAGAGCAGTTCCAGCGTTTTGCACATGGTCTCACTTTATTTTTTCCCTTCACTGTCATGTACACAGCTCCCCATCTTGAAGCAAAGTGCACTGGACTGAGCTAGAGTCCCCACCTTCAGAAGTGTTTCCATCCTTGTCTCAATCGCTTTGTTTCTGAAACCTGCCCCTCTTATTGTTGATATCAGCACTTTTGTTTCTTTGTTTTGTTTCCGGGTGTTTGTTTTTTGTTTTTTGGCCTCGCTGTTGCAGCTTGCAGGATCTTAGTTCCCTGACCAGAGATTGGACCCTCACCCTTGGCAGTGAAAGCTCTGAGTCCTAACCACTGGACTAGCAGGAAATTCCCCAGCACTTTTGTTTTTCTATTGGATACACATTTTTTCTGAAGGGCAAAATTCAATAAAGAGTGATTTTTTTACCCCCCCGCCCCTTTTTTAAATAATGGAAGCCTTTCCATTATTATGATGTTATCTAAAAGCCCAGTAAGTAACCACCTCCCTGGGGCAGCCCCCACTACCCAACCCCCACTGCTGTGCAGCTGGAATTTAAGGGAGGCAATGGCCTCCCGGCAGAACTTGAGATGTTCTGGGCTTGCAGCGTGGGATGTAAGTGGACAGTGACCGTGGTCAGGACTCTGGCTGTCGGTGACAGAAACTCGGCTCAGCTGGGCTTTTGCAGAGTCAGAATTTGAGTCGCCCACATACAGGGGAAGCAGGGGTAGAATGGCCTCGGGGGTAACCACAGCTGGGGACTCCCCACCCCGGCAACCCTGGGCAGCTCCCAGCCCTGGGATCAGAGGTCTCTTGTGCCCAAGCAGAACTTGGGCCCTGGATCACATCTGTCTGCTGGGCCCATCGTGGTGTGTGTGTGGGGGGGGCGGGGGATCTGACTGCCCAACTGGCAGTTCCCACCAGGACCACAGGCTTCAAGGGGCATCTTCTGAAAGAAGGGGGTTTCTGTGCAGACGGAAAACAGTAAATGGCCGATTCAGCAGTGTTTCCCAAACTTCATTAAGCCTTACAATAAGACATCTATTTAAATTGCATTCCCATCTATAAAGTCACAGAAGTCTTATAAAACGATACCTACCTCTACCACACACACCACTATTTATCTTTAATTCTGGGATACAGGGGTGCCCCCAAAGTCTTAGTGCAGTTTTAAGTCAATAACTTAAGAAGTGTAAATGCTACAAACCTATAAAACACATCGGTTGAGTATTTACTTATTTAAATTCCTTTTATGCTTAGTTTCCTGACATTTGAATGCTGTGTTTTTCATTTTAAGTCTCTGTGAGTGCCAGAATCTGGATGGACAGGCAGGTGGAGGAGTCCTCTCCCGTGGGCACCTCAGACACCTGGTCGACCTCTCTTGAGGTCACATCCAAACTGTCACGAGTGCATCCAATCCTCATAAGATGGCAAGGCTGGAATCACAAAGGCAATCCCTTTAGTCACGGACCATCCAGCCCATGAATGGTTTTTCAAAGTCTGAAAATCAACTAGAGCCACTAGACGGTGGTATTATATGAATTTGGACAAGAAAAAAAGTCAATATATTTAAAATCTAAATAACCTTTCAAATGTCATTTTTTGGTATGTTTGTAGCATTTATGCTCCTGAAGTTATTAAATCTTAAAACCACACTGAGACGTTGGCTGCACATTTTTTAAATACTGGTAGCAAATTGCTCTAAGTTGCTTTCATGACCCACTAATGGGTCACAACCAGTTTAAAAAGCACCACGGTTCAAAAGTCAAGTGCAAAATCCAAATGCAGACCAGCCTTTCCCCAGGGGGGTGCTGGCAGGTCAGCTGACACTGTGTCCCTTGGGATAAAGGGGTCAGCCTCAGCTCTTGAATTTCCCATCCTGGGTGGCAATTATCTGGGTATATGTCTTTCCTACTGGATTGAGAGTTCCTTCACGAAGGGACTGTGCTTGCTTTTTTGTTATTTTTCTTTTAACCTCTGTGTCCCTGGCACACAGTAGGAGGACTGGCCTCCTCTCTGGTCTTGATATTGGGCTTTGGGCTCCAGCACTGATTCGACGAATCTGTTTTTCTTTCTGTCTTTCTTCTCTTTATTTTCTAAAGAGAAATATATATAATAGCCCCAAGCTCACTGTTCAGAGATCCCTGTGTAGCATTTTAAAAATGCAATTCGTGCGTATTATTAGAAAATCCAAATTATACTGACATGTGTAAGAAGGAAAGGAAAGGCCGCCCCCACCAGCTCCTCTCCCCAAAGGGGGTCGCTGTTATCGGCATCTTGCGTGTCCTTCTAGAAAACATTTTCTCTGCATTTATGAGCGTCTGTGTGCGCTTCTGTTTTGGCATTCACACCAAGAAGGTTGCACTCCTCACCCTGTGCTGCTTCTTGCTTCTCCCTTTGATAATGTATCTCGGTGTGCCTTTCACATCAGTATGTATGGTCGCCTCCTTTTTATTTTTTTTTAAATTTTTTAAATTTTTATTTTTTTGGCTGTGCCGCACGGCATGTGGGATCTTAGTTCCCCGACCAGGGATCAAACCTGTGCTCCCTGCAGTGGAAGCGAGGAGTCCTGATCACTGGACTGCCAGGGAAGTCCCCTGGTTGCCTCCTTTTAAATGTAGTGTTGCACAGTATATACATGCACGGTGATATATTTAAGCCATTAATATTTCGGGGAAATATCAACCAAAGTATTTAACTATAATATATTTAACTAGACTATATTTAACTCCATGGATAAACATTTAGTTGTTCCCAGTTTTGTCTTGTTCTCCGCTGCACTCAATCAGAGTCCTCGCGTAAAAACCCGGATAGAAAAAAAATAAAAAAAATAAAAATAAAAAAAAGGATTCCTAGGTGGCGCAGTGGTAACGAATCCGCCTGCCAATGCAGGGGACACGGGTTCGAGCCCTGCCCTGGGAAGATTCCACATGCCACGGAGCAACTAAGCCCGTGTGCCACACAAAAAAAAAAAAAACCCGGATAGATGGCTTTCCAGTCCAGAGCAGATCCCTAGACCTGGGTTTGCTGAGTCAAAGGGGTGTCTCCTTTGCCTGCCCCCCAAAGAGGCCTGCCTTTCCCCACAGCCACAAAGAAGCATCGCTGAGCAAAATCCCGGAGGCGACTGGACACCTTCCCCCACCCCCCACCCCGCCCCCCAAGCCCCAGGGGCTGGCCAGCGCTTGGGGCAGCGTTCCTCACATTTAGATGGTGCTGAGCCTGATGTAAGCTGCTAAGTGCAGAAGAGCCAGCTCCTGCCTCCAGCCCTGCTCCTCCCGGCGGCATCTCATGGGGACTAGCAAGACAGAAAGTCACAACAGGGGACTCGAGGCCCTTTGGATCTGTCACTTGTGACCGGCTCTTGGGCTTGTGGGAACTTCGTCTCCCAGCTTAGCTCACTCTGATTTGTCAGGGTGACTGCCTGCCTGGTTTGCTGAGGCTGCAAACCGCTGGACCCCTGGGCCCGGAGCCTGAAGGCCTGGGTTTGGATTTGTCTGCTGTGCTGCCTTGGCCCCCATGGGGCAGCTCATTCATGTCTGGGCTCCGCTCTCCTAAACCTGAGGCCTCGCCTGGTATGCCGCTGGGCTTCCTCGGGCCACAGGTCCCCTCGCCGCGCCCTTCAGGCCCTCAGAGCCACAGCACCAGCACCTCCCTCTCATCCTCCAACATTCCTGCAAGTTGAAGTCACTCCTTCCTTCCACCAAGGCCATCCCGGGACGTTCCTTCCAGCCTTCTGTTTTTTCTGTCCCTGCGTGCGTGGGAGAGAACTGGGCTGAGGGAGGTGGAGCTCCCATTTTGGGAAAATGGACCCTGAAATGGTCAGAGATGGAAACGATGCTGGAGGAAGCAGAGGCGGAGCCTGTGACCGCAAAGGCAGCCTCTCTGTGACGCCTGGCCCGGCCCCAGAGAACCTGCCAGCTTTCCTCTCGTGCCATTTGTCCTACTCACTATAGCCAGGGGTGGGAGTCGCCCAGTCCACTTATTAAAGTGGCATCCACCACTTGACCACCACCCACCTGGAAAAGGCAAAGGGACTGAGGTGCAGAGGTCAAAGATTCAGGCACTGACGTCCCTGTTTCCTTTTTCATTTGTTTGTTTTTGGCCGCACCTCATAGCTTGTGGGATCTTAGTTCCCCAACCAGGGATTGAACCCCAGGCTCACAGCAGTGAAAGCACCAAGGCCTCACCACTGGACTACCAGGGAATTCCTGCGGACGTTCCTGTTTCCACCTGCTGTTGACCGTGGCCCCCACTCAGGACCTCCTGGCCATGCTCAAAGGATAGCTTGGGTGCTGGGGGTGGTCAGGCTGGCCCTGGGCGGCCTCTTCTTCTCCCCAGTGATGTCCTGTCACTGCTGCCCCATCTTCCTGAGGCGGTCACCCACTTCCAGTCCCCAAGCACATCTATCCTAAGAGCAGACCCAGGTGTCAGGTTGCTTTAACAGAGGGGGCAAACACCCAATGACAGTATCAAAGAGGAAACCAGGTGCCCAGGCACTGACCCCTCTCCTTGTCTTGCAGGAAGAGGAGCAGGAGCTGGATGGCGAGGAAGGTCCACCCCAGGCAGGGCCTGAGGAAGAAGACGGTGAGTGAGACCCACACATCGCCGCCCACTGAAGCCTGCCTTATCGCACCTGGCTGTGGAGGCTGGGCTCCGCCGTGGTCCAATGGATTCCCCAGCTGCGGATTTGAGTGGCAGGATGAGGGGAGTGGATGGAGGGAGAGAGGATAGAGGAGAGGGGCAGAGAAGCCGGGTCCGGTGCAACCCAGAGGACACTGAGGCCGGAGCCCACTCTTCTCTGACCCCTGCCTTCCTGCACCCATCTCCCTGACCACCTGCTTTGCTTTTTTGGGTTTTTTTTTTTTTTTTTTTGGCTGCGATGTGTAGCATGCAGGATCTTATTTCCCTGACCAGGGATCGAACCCGAACCCGTGCCCCCTGCAGTGGAAGCATGAGTCTTAACCACTGGACCGCGAGGAAAGTCCCTGCTTTGCTCTTTTGGCCTTCGCTTTTCCATTTATACAATGTGAGTTGTCACCAAATACAGGTGGCCCATTACTGACTTTCTCTTTTCTGCAGTGCCTCAACTCCCTTCTCGTCCCCACTTTGTGCATTTTACGTTTCTAAGTATCTCAGAGCTATTTTATGGAGACTAAAGCCACTTATAGGGCCACCTGCCGGGGTTCTGCAGGATAAAGGCCGCCAGAGAGGAAACACTTGATTCCCAAGCAGCTCCAGCTGACTAGCCAGATTCCAGGCAGCCAGGGGAAGAGAAAGGGAGTGACCAGGAGCATTGTGCAATTCAGACTTGACCGGGTGGACGGCAGTGTGTTTGCTCTGAGCATCCACGGAGACCAGCACCCCAGACAGACAGACAGGAGCAAACACAGTGCGGGGCTTCTGCTGGATCTGTCGTACTTCATTTCTTTCTTTTTTTGGCACACGGGCTTAGTTGCTCCGTGGCATGTGGGATCTTCCTGGAGCTGGGATCGAACCCGTGACCTCTGCATTGACAGGCGGATTCTTAACCACTGCGCCACCTAGGAAGCCCTTCATTTCTTTATAAAAGGAGGAGGAGGAGGAGAGGAAGAGGAAGAAGGAGGAGAAGGGGGAGAGAGAAGCAGGAGAAAGAAGGAGAAGGAGGAGAAGGGGAAGGGGAAGGAGAAGGAGAAGAAGTAAAAATAGCAAAATGTCAACATTTGTCAAATCTATATGGCAAGTACACGGAGGACATTACTTGCTGTACTTCTCTGTGTGTTTGAAATATTTTATGCTTTTTGAAAAAGGGAGACTGTTGCTGTGATTTTAAGTCAACAGCTGGCAGGAGCCCTGGAAAGAGAGAGTTGCAGGAATGCAGTAACCAAAGCTGTCATGGGCCAGGCAGGCAGGGCTGGGCTGGGCTCAGGGAGAGGGAGGGCGGGCCTTCGGTTTCTATCAATACAGCCTTAGAGGAAGGGGGAGGGGCAGGAGGATGCAGGGGGGCGGGGTGCACGGGGTGGACATCAGCCCTTTGCCAGGGGCTCGCTCTCCAGCTGTTGCTTCTCCCAGATCACCTGCAGGAACCGTGGCCCTGGGGTCTGTCCCTGCCACGTTATTGGATCCTATGAGTGATTTGGGGACACAGAGGCTGCTGGAGGCCCCTGGGCCAGGACAGGGGAAGACTCCTCTTCTGAAACACTCTCAGACCCCATAGACGTGCAGCCCCACACCCAGCCATGGGCAGTGTGACCGGGCCCTCCGTCCTTATCTGACTGCTGCTCCTGGACCTTGCCCATCCCCCAGCTGCCTCCTGCCAGCCCTCACGAAGCAGAGAGGCAGGAGAGGTTTAGGGCCCCAGCTGTCAGAAGAAAACATGAGAGGGCCCCAGCCCCTCTGCAGTGACCGCTCAGCTCACTAATGGATTAGTGTCCACTAAGGTGCCTTCCCTAAGCGACCGGGTGGATTCACAGAAGACTGCAGGAGGACGTCCCCCCTCCCAGGAGGCTCTCACGTGGAACCCTCGCGGTCTAGCAAACCTGGATGTGGCCGTCTATCCTTCGGTACACCCCGTGTGATTAAGCGAAAGCCTTTTCAAGGGGTCTGTTCTCTCTGGCTCGAAGCATAATCAGACCTGCCCCACAGATTGAAAGCTTGAGTAGTACCCAGCTGGCAGCATTTATGTTTTATTTTTCTAAAACATAGCAACACAACGACCTTGAAGTCGAGGTTAATCGGTCCTCTTTGCCCACTGCCTCTTTCTGAGGCCTGGAAGCCAGCATAGCTGCGAGCCCATTCTGAGACTAGCTTCGTGTAATTCTGCCCCGTGGCACGTTCTTTCCTGGCAACCAAGGCCCCAGGCCCCTCAAGCAGTGGCCCCAGATTACTCCTCATACTTCCCAGATCCCTGAGCTGTCGGAAGCTCCTGACGCTGCGGGCCGGCCCTTTGCCCATCAGCCTTAGCTGAGCTCAGCCTGGAGGAAAGAGCAGCTGATGGGAGCCCGGTCTCAGGGGTGGGGGGTGGCGGGGTGGAGTCATCCTGTCTGCGCTGAGCCCCAGCCCCAGCTCCCCAGGAGGAAGAACCACGGCCTCCCCTGGAGACCTGTCCCCTTGCTCCCTGCCCTCTGGCCTCACTTCCTTACTTTGCTGATCTCTCTCCCCAGACCTGCAGCATCCCCTGTAAAGCCCTTCCTGACACACACACCTCCCATTAAACTTCCAAGCAGCCCCCTCCCCACCTCTCTCTCCTGTCCTGCTGTCCTTTTCTGAAGAGCTCTCAGGACCTACTGTAAATTCTGTATTTTAATCACTCATCTTTGCTTGCTGTATGTTTCCTTCCCTAAGTCCCCAGCACTGAGCTGAGCGCTCACTAAATATTTGCTGACTGAATGCAGAGCAAATTAATCCTTGTACAAACGTGGAAACTGCTTCCTAAGGTGAGGGCTCAGCGCTGGCGGCCAGATTCTCCTGCAAAGTCATGATGTGGTGAGAGCAAACACCACCTCCACGGCAACGCCTGGGTTCTGAGTTTGCATCCAGAACCTTCCATTAGCCCAGAGAGAACTCGAATCTCAGAGGCTACAGCTTTCTTCTCCCTGGAGCCCACATCAGCCTCTGGTCACTGGGACAGCCGCCCGCTGGAGGAGGTCCAGGTGGCCCCAGGGCAGGATGTGGAGGTGTTTGAGATTCCTGACATCTGAGTGACACAGAAGAGAAGTGAAGAAGAAGACATCCGTGTGGGAGGGCGACTCGCTGGTCTCTGCGTTTCCCATGCTCACTTCTTTATACATTAACCGAAATCAGATAAGACAAGCCACTCAGCCTCTGTCCCTGAGGCTGACCAGAGGCCATCTATCCTCTGCCTGCTGGGCTGAAGGATCGCGTAAGGGCATTGCTTCCCAAAGGAACTCTTTCCACCTGGACACTCAGCCAGGGGAACGCTCTAGAGCCCTTTCCTCTTCTGCCCGCACAGCCTCATCTGTGTTTGCTGCCTCCCTCTGGCCTGTGTGCCTGACACCTGCCTTCCCTCCAAGTCACACACCCATGTTTTCCTCTGTCCAGACCCCCTGGTGTGCCCTCTTCAGGCCTCTGGAGCTGCCCTTTCATTTGTTCCAAAGCAACTATGGGGTCTATTCTGGGATTGGCAAACCCAGGTATACCCATTCAGTAATAAGCACTGGTTTTTGTTTTTGTTTTTGTTTTTTGACCATGCCACATGGCTTGCAGGATCTTAGTTCCCTGACCAGGGACTGAACCTGTGCCCTCAGAGTGAAAGCGCCAAGTCCTAACCACTGGACCTCCAGGGAATTCCCTGAGTACTGGTTTTAATGATCAATTTAAACACCATGTGGGGGCTTCCCTGGTGGTGCAGTGGTTAAGAATCCGCCTGCCAATGCAGGGGAAACTGGTTCGATCCCTGGTCCGGGAAGATCCCACATGCCGTGGAGCAACTAAGCCTCTGCGCCACAACTACTGAGCCTGCACTCAAGAGCCCATGAACCACAACCAGTGAGCCCACGTGCTGCAACTACTGAAGCCTGCATGCCTAGAGCCCGTGCTCTGCAACAAAAGAAGTCATTGCATTGTGAAGCGCTCGCACTGCAACGAAGAGTAGCCCCCGCTCGCTGCAACTAAAAAGCCACACACAGCAACGAAGACCCAATGCAGCCAATAAATAAAATAAATAAATAGATTTTTAAAATTAAAAAAAACCCCACCGTGTGAACAAGCCCACATCATACCCATATGCCCTTGTGGGCTGGATGCATCATTTCAGATTTTTAATAACTGGTGGAGAGAGGGGCATAGAGAGGAAGGGTCTGCCGACACGACATCCCTAGACGGCAGGGCGGGCACCCCCAAGCCTGGGTGACTGGAGGACCTCGGCAGGAGGGTCAGCGGTCCCTGCAGCCTTCTGGACCTGGGACCCGAGGAGAGGCAGGGACCCAGCACCCTGGCGCAGCCTGCTTCCCGGAGATAAGGACCCTCTGTCTGACTGTGTAATTGCACAGCAGTAATGGGGAGAGGGGTTCAAGATGAGGGGGAGACAAGCCTTGCGGGCAGCTGCTTGGCCAGAGCCCTTGCTGGAGAGGGGCAGACGGGCAGCTCTGTGCACGGCTCAGCCTGGTCTTGGGAGAAAACCGCCCTTTGGTGGACGGAACCAAATGGCATGGGGGTCAGGGTGGTGGGTGCTGGTTTCACTCAGGCTGCCTCATCCCGGGTTCAAGTTCCTAAAAGAGTTCCTCAGTGGAAAGGGTGTGGGGGGAGGACCTGCCAGGCGCAGGCAAGGGTGAGCAGATGTCGTGGGGGTCTGGCCCTCTCTGAGGCTCGGGTGAGCTGGCCCGGGGTGGGCATGGGGCCCGTCTGCCCCTCTTTGAAGCGGGGAGCCCTCTCTGGCCCAGACGGTTCCTTGGAAACTAAGGAAGGGAAAAGGGACTGAACTTGCAGGAGGGCCCAGCACCCTAACTGGCTCTTACTGGGTGTCCTCTCTGCAGGGGGAGAAGCCTTCTCCTTCAGATACAGCCCTGGGAAACTGCGGGGAAACCAGTACAAGAAGATGATGACCAAGGAGGAACTGGAGGAGGAACAGAGGTAGGCTGCTCTGCCCTCCTCGGGGCTGCTCCGCTTTCTGTGATACCTGTGGCCATGAGCCCCCTTCATTGTAGCTGGGAGAGGAGGAGGACCTCCCACACGCTACGCCCCCGCCCCCAACTCTTCCACTTTAGGGTTTTTTCCCATCCTGGCAATATTCTGCCAGGCTCAATTTCCCCAACAGTCCCCTTGGGGCACTCAGGAGGAGCATGTGATGGTGATGGGGGGAGAGTGGCCAAGCCCCTTCTTGCACCCCCACCCCTCCCCCACCAAAAGGGGAAAAACGAGATGCCTGGGCAGAGCCTGGAGCAGATCCGGCTGTTCACTTACACAGAGAGTTCATGACACATCCAATCCATCACTCAGGACAGAGCACGATTCTTCCTGCTCATCCACTTGGCAGCCAACCTCCGCCTCAGCACCCCCGCAAACCCCCAGCCCAGGGCCAGCAGTCATGTTTCATCTGTTCTGCTCCATGGAGCTCTGAGGCTGTTGCAGCCACGCAGCTCCTCATTTTTAGAATTGGGCTCTTCCTCTGCCCGCCCCCAGCCAGACACCCACACACACCCACGGGCTTCCCTCCTAAGGAGCAGTGGGACGCTGGGGACAGGCCATGAGGGAGAACCAGTGGCCTGACACGGGCCAGCTTGTAGCCTGGGGTCCTCTGGTTTAAGCACAAATCTAAACACAGGGCTGTGTTTCCTGAGCCCGGCAACCCGGAGGGGCTGGGTCACCCCCACCCCACCCCATCCCCCACCCCCCCACCCCATCCCCCACCCCCACCCCCATCCCCCACCCCCACCCCCATCCCACCCCCCCACTCCCACCCCATCCCCCACCCCCCCACCCCATCCCACCCCACCCCCCACTTCCACCCCATCCCCACCCCATCCCCACATCCCCCACCCCCCCACCCCCCATCCCACCCCCCCACTCCCACCCCATCCCCCACCCCCCACCCCATCCCACCCCACCCCCCACTTCCACCCCATCCCCACCCCATCCCCACATCCCCCACCCCCCCACCCACCCCATCCCCCACCCCCACCCCTTGCTAGCATAAGCTGGGTTCTGGGGTCGGGAACGGAGGCTTTATTATTCCAGGATGCAGATCTCAACCACCCTTTCGTTATTACTAAGCCACCCAGTATCCCTCAAGTCAGAAGGCACTGGACCCACGAGAACCCCCTCTCCCCTCCTGGAACTGCCACCAGTCCTTCCAGATCTGGCCCTGAAGGCTCTTCCCCAGGGGCAGAGGGGTGGCAGGGTAAGCCCAGCCTGGGGAAGCCCTCCCCCTCACTCCTCGGTGCCCACGCCACCGCCTCTGGGTGTGACCCCGTTTGCTGCATTTATATTTCAGGATTGAGCTGACCTCTGACCTCACTTCCCTGTAGCAAGTTCCTTAGGTCCTGAGCCACAAATATTCTTGCAAATCCTTTTGGTAAGGAGATTGACTTCTTAGATTAGTGGTACCTCCCTCATCCTGTCTGTTACTGTGTCCCCATCACGACTGACTGTGGCCTAAATCTCCCCTCCTCCGCCACCTTCATAACCAATTAATTCATTTCTATTCCCCCTGGCCAGCTCATTTTCCTCCAGCACAGGGCTCCTGGGTGAACAGGCCCCTTTCCCAGGGCTGCAGGGTTCTTGGAGGCCCAGTTAACGCAAGTCCCTCCTGGGCTTAATGGGCCGGCTGGTTGGAGGGCCAGCGCCCCCTTGTGAGGCAGACGGGGAGCTGTCATCCCCAGGACTGCGTGGTGTCACCCCTGCAGCTTTAGTCCCGCCCTAAGAAAGCAGGACCATGCTGGGCAGAAACCCGTGCCCGCAGCCTGTGGCGCAGGCAGGTAATTATGATCAGAGCAAGGGCTGGCGGACTACGGCCCTGTTTTTGTAAATCCAGTGTGACTGGAACAGGGCTGCGTTCATTTGTTCTTCTGTGGTCTGTGGCAGCTTTCGCACTGCAGTGGCCGAGTAGTTGCAGAGGGACCACATGGCCCCCAAAGCCGAAAAGAGTCAGTATCTGGCCCTTTCCAGAAAAGCTGTGCAGCCCCAGTGTTAAGGATGGGGGGGACTTGGGACTTCCCTGGTGGTGCAGTGGTTAAGAATCTACCTGCCAATGCAGGGGACACGGGTTCAATCCCTGGCCCGGGAAGATCCCACATGATGTGGAGCAATTAAGCCCGTGCACCACAACTACTGAGCCTGTGCTCTAGAGCCCGTGAGCCACAACTATTGTGCCCACGTGCCGCAACTACTGAGCCCACATCCTGCAACTACTGAAGCCTGTCTACCTAGAGTCTGCTCCGCAACAAGAGAAGCCACCACAATGAGAAGCCAGAGCACAACAAAGAGTGACCCCCCGCTCACTGCAAGTAGAGAGAAAGCCTGAGCGCAGCAATGAAGACCCAACGCAGCCAAAAAAAAAAAGCATGGAGGGGACTTGACGTGCCTGCGGGTCCCTCAAAGGGCCCTGTGGATAGAGGCTGTGGCCAGGACCCTCAGCCTTATCCTGTGTGTGCTGGGGATGCGAGGGACCATTAGAATAGGAAAGGCCAGTTAGCCGCCTCAGTGGCAGGGCTCGGGCCGCAGTCAGAGCTGGGACCTCGGGGAGGGAGAGGGAAAGTCCCTCCTCCACTGTGTTCAGACAGCACAGGAGGGTCTTTCCCTACTGGACCTCTGGGGGTCTCTAGACGAGTGGTTCACACCGCGCTATTCTGTAGGGTCGAGACTGCCCAAGCGCTGCTCTTGGGGTGAGGGTTTCTCCCCCCCGCCACCTGCAGGCTTGGTTATTACTGTTGTGCCCCAGCTGAGAAGGAAGGACTGGTGGACTTCATGGTGAACACGGTCCTCCCAGGGTGGGGCTGGAGTCCACGTTCATTGTCACCACTGCCCCTCCCGGCATGCTCCCGTGGCTGTCCAGCACGTCTGCCTGTGAGGTCCACTTGCTCCCTCCTGCCCCTGCACGCGGTCAGCCCACTCAGCACTGCATGGGGCCCTGACGCCCGCCCCTCTCGCACGTTCCCCGCGTGGTGATGCTTGGGGTTGCAGAGGCTGTCTTTTCATCTACAGCACGATAGTTCCGTGGGGACTGGGAGAGCTGACGGGCGTGAGACAGCTCTGGTCCCAGCTGAGTCTAGGAAACTGCCTTGGGATCGTCAGTATGAAAAATATTGTCGAACCACTAAAACCACAGGCCAGTGAAAAGTGTGTGCTCTTCTTTGCCTGTCAAATTCTTGCCAACCAAACTCTGCTGGTTTCTAATCCCTTTCCTGGCATTCAGGGTCCCTGTCTGTCAAGTTGCAAGCCGGTTAAAAACCCATGCTGCAAACCCCTGACTTTACATTCATGAACGTGGCCGACATAGCAGTATCTAGACTAAATCTTTAGGGGTCACAAGACCCAGACTCAGAAGCTGCATGCAGTTCACAGGTTTTCAGAACATGGCACTTGGTAAGGAGGACCCAGAGGAAGAGACCCCAAATTCGTTCCTCCATGTGGTTAATAACTGGGCGTTCCCATCCTTAGAGCAGCTCACAGATGAGATTCCTTCTGCCCAAGGGGCAGAAAGTGTAAGGTTTGTAAATCCAGACGCGGCTGCTGCTTAAGAAAGATCCTGCTTCATAACTGTCTGCCCACCTCCTGCTGGGTCTCCCCTGGGGCTGGGGCTCACAGGCTTCCTGGGCACTGCCTCTGCCGGGGTGGGGGTGCCCCTGGGTTCCCCTCACAGCTTTTCTGGGAGTGTCACATCCAGCCTCAGTCTGGCTGGGGTGGTGGGCTTGTAGGTTGTGACTGCTCCCCGCAGAGAGATGCCACCCCCTCACCCCCGAGCCAGTGAAGTTGGAGAACCTGGCTGGCTTCTAGCTCAGCAGCAAAAAGAAAAAGCACCATCAGCCACTCCTCTCCTCGTACACCGTCCCTTCTTCCCATCTTCTGGTCCAGGGGAAAAGTGTAACCCAGGAGGTAGACCAGGCTGGTGAGGACCCAGCACCCACTCTATCCTGAAGGTCCCCAGGACTGGCCTGACCTTTTTGGAAGCGGACACCACTCTAGCGGATGGTGTTCTGAAATGCATAACTGGCAAGGGTGAATGGTTGTTCTCCTGCTTTCTGCCTCCTGCCATGTCCACGAACCATCCACCAGTGTGAATTTCTAGAAACATATGCTAACTCACCTCCACGTGAGGGCGCCAGAGGGATAAAAATTGGGTCCCTCTGGGTTCCCTCAGTGCTCACCCGGGTAAGCCAGTGCTTCTGCCTATTCCTTAGAAAAGATGGGCGCACCATCTGCTTCATCTGGGGGGCACATGTCCTTGGAAGCCACTGTCCCCAAAAGGGACAAGGCCCACCCAGCAAGGATAAGAAATAATCGATGGTGAGAGGACTGGCCCAGAGCAGCCACAAAGCTAAGGATCCGACCCTTGCAGTCTGACCTGCCTCAGTATCTGTGGGACCCTCCCTGTTCAACCATGTATACAGGTGGGCCCCGGCCTGCCCAGCTACCTAATCGAGGATGCTCTCTGCCTAACTACCTACGTGAGGGACCCAACCTGCTCACCCACCTACAGTGTGAAACCTGAACTGCCCAAATACCCACATGTAGGACCCTCCTCGCCAACTACCTACAAGTGAGCTTCAACCTGCCCAACTACCCACATGTGGCACTGAAATTACCCAAATACCTAAATGAGGGACCCGCCCTGCCCAAATACCTACAAGTAGGCTTCAGCCTGCTCAACTACCTCATCTAGGATCCATCCTGACCAACTACCTACAAGTAGAACCCTACCTGCTAAACCACCTACAAGTGGGCCCCGACCTGCCTAGCCACCTAAGTGAGGCCCCTCCCTGCCTAACTACCCACGTGTGGGACCCAACCGGCTCAACCACCCACATGTGGGACCCTCCTTGGGCAGCTACCCATCTGTGGGACCTCAACTGCCTAAATACATAATGTAGGACCCAACCTGCCAACTACCTGCAAGTGGGACCCAACCTGCCCAACTAACTACAAGTGGGGCCTTTTTGCCTAACCACCCACATGTGGGACCTGACTTGACTCCCTGTAGGCCTTGCAGACTTGGAACGGGGTCTCGGGCTAGCTTTGGTTAGTGAGCTATCCTGCTGCAGGTGATGAGAGGCAAACTCCCCTGGGGTCTGGATCCCAGCATCTGGGCTGGCTTCTGCAATTCCAAACATTCCCCTTCCTCACCCCGTTTCCCCCATCCATTCCCGCAGTACTTGTAAGATGGCATGACTGAAATAAATGATCTTTTCCCCTTATTTCTCTTTACAGAACCGAGGAATAATGAAGTTATCCTTAGCCTCCTCCTAAAGCCTTTCCCATTTGGCATCTTAAAACTTGAGAGAGAAAGTGGAAGCCCCAGAGAGGAGCCAGCAGGCTCCCGGGGTGCATTTTCCTACATAAATCTGCCGGGACTAGGCCCCCCATCCAGGACTTTCCTTGGCTGGGAGGGTCTGGAATGCCCGCGGCGCTTCCCGGTAGAGGCGTTACTCCCTGTTCGCGTGGATTGCTTTGTTAAGCTGAAGGGTTTTCCTGGACTTTTATTTTCGTTGTCATGCAGCCTTCCTGTCCACACACCCTCTACACCTGAGATATCACCAATGTCAGCAGTGCCATCATTTTAAAATCAGTATAGTTTCATTCCAGCCCTCCTGCTTTTCATCACTGAAGCCAAACCAGGAAAGACGTTGAGGTGTGTTGGACAAATGAGGGAGAGCTGCCTGTGCTCGCCGGCTGGTTAGGGGTGGTCGACTACCCTCTTCCCCTTGGGGCCCATTCTCCCCTGTCTTCGCCTGGCTCGGTTGTGGGGGTGAGAGATGATGACCGATGAGTGGGAGGCAAAGAACCAGAACCAGCTGTTGGTTTCCTCTTGCCCGTACCCTCCACTGACAGCAGGCTCGGATCCAGCCCCCTTGTTGCTAAGAGGCCTTTTCACTGATGTTCTTATCAGCTCAGCCAAATCTCCACCTTCGCTTTGGCAGAAGCAATAATGATAGAGTTTGCTTAAAATAGATGTCTCAATTCTGCCTTTTCCTGGGTCTCATAGATGAGTTAGAACTTCACCAGATAATCGGATCAGTCCCAGATTTGTTTCTTGGAATTTTATATTTGACAGTATTTATACTATATCAAACTAATCTGCAGTTTTCAGATATGTTGGCTAAAACATTTTTTTTAAAGCCGTAAGTTTATAGAAATGTTTTTTTCTATTTAATGGAAGGCTGGGAAATGTCCTATGTCAGCCCTCAGGGCATGTTACATTCCTAGGGACCTTCTCCTCTGGGTCTAATACCTTCGGTTCATGAGTTTAGGACAGAACAGGCAGCAAAGCAACAGCCACACAGAGCCTTGTAACCCGCCCCACACAGCAATAGCAACAGCGGCGCCCTTGCCCAGGCCGGGGTCTGACTGAAGAATAGGTGATTCCCTCCAGGTTAATAAGTTTGTCTGGACACTTCCTGAACGTGGCTTGTAGGCACCAAGCCTCACGTCCTCCTGATGGCTTGGATCTGTGTTCGGTCCAATAAACTTTGAGTAGATGGTCTTGATTACTGTGTGTTTATTTCAGGTTTGCTTGTTTTTAAAAAATAATCTTTTCGAACCCGTTAAAATTGGAGCGCTCTCTCAGTTTGTGCCTGTTACCTTCCAGCAGAGTGCGAAGTCCTAGGTCCACCCTGTTAAAAATATGCAAGCGCCACAGCCATTCAGAGACACACGAGAGGATTTGTGTTCCTTTGGGGGGATGCCCACTCGTACATCTGGAGCTCAACACACAGCCTGTCAATTCACGGGTCTCCTTTCTTCAGGCAGTAGGGTACCACGTACTTCTCACAGGCTCCTTCTCCTCCAGACAGGAAAGTGGATTGTAGAAATAACTTTCCCAGAGTGACTAAGAGAGGCTTGGATTTGGGACTTGGATATTTCACCTTCTAGATGCTGCTGTAGTGAGAAAACCAACTGTTTTCTGTTTGGGAGATACGGGATTGCTGCCAAAGGAATACGTTAGCATAAGTGTAAGACCAGACATCACTCAGGATCCCCCTCTAGGCAGGGTTGGGGTGCTGGTCGGGCAAAGCCAGGGTGGCCAGAGGCTGTGCTGAAGCTCTGCCTCCTGACGGGCCTGCAGGGACCAGAGCAGACCCCGCCGTTTGGTTTACATCCTCTGAAGGTGGCCCGTGCCTGGCCGGTGGTGCAGTGTGGAGGGAGGAACTGCAGATGCCTGAAACCGGAATAGTGAGCCCGTGCCAGCACGCAGGGCCCAGGCACGCTGAGAGCACAGCACAGCAGAGCAGAACAGACAAGAAGCGAACCGTGGCTGCAGTCTCACCCCACCCGTTCATGTTTGCTCTCGTGGGAGGTGCCCTGTGCTGGGCAGATGGCGTGGCCCTGCCACACAGACATAACAGAATACCACTCCCAGCCCCCCGGCCCCCCAGCCCGTGTGTGGTGAACATCAAGCGACTCTCCAGCCAGGCCTGTTCCCTGGGAAGAGGATCAGGGCCCCCACTGGCTACATGGTGTCTTTGTGCACATTGCAAAGAGGCGCCCCTTCCTCTGGGCAGTGAGACCCCACACCCACCCTTGCCCCTGAGCCAAGCACCCTGCGGCCACATCTGTATGCTCTGGGTTCCCAGCTAATTGTGTTTTTTCTTCCTCCACTCTCGGTTCATCCCTGTAAACAAAGGCTGCTTCTAACGTGTCTCTTCGTAGGCTCTCCAGCCGCCCCGTGGAACACCTCTGCTTCCTCGCGGCCTCCCGGGGAGGGGTGCCGTCAGCATCAAAGGCAGGCCCAGGAGTTCCCTGGCAGTCCGGTGGTTAGGTGTCCTCGCGCTCACTGCCAACGGTGTGGGTTCAGCCTCTGGTCGGGGAACTAAGATCCTGCAGGCCGAGTGGCACGGCCAGCGGGAAGAAAGAAAAGGGAGGCCCGAGGGGAAACTGTAACACCAAGAACTTGAGGGATAACTTGGGGTCCCCAAATCTCCAGGGTAAACCCAAGACTTAGAACCCCAGCTTGTAGAAGGCTCAAGTTGAGTTTTGTTTAAGACCAAACCAGCTCCTGTGTTAAGAGTGGGTTTCGTTTTAGTTTCATTTTTTTCTTATTCTGGAAAGCAAAGCAGTAAAACAGGAGAGAGGAGTGTCCCAACTCCCCAGGATGCACACGGTCTCTCTCCCTCTTTCTCCCCGCTGGGTTGGGTGCATCTTTTTCCTCTTTATCCTTTCTTCTTGACAGAGTTCAGAAAGAACAGCTGGCTGCCATCTTCAAGCTCATGAAGGACAACACGGAGACGTTTGGCGAGATGTCGGATGGTGACGTGCGGGAGCAGCTCCGGCTCTACGACATGTAGGCGCCTCCCCCTGGCAAGACACCCGACAGCTGGGCCATAACTCTGCCCCAGCCCGGGACCCAAGCCCGTGCTATTCTCAGGCTTTTGTAGGCTTCATTTTATCTTATATTCATAGATGTAGAAGTGTATCATACACAGCGTTGCTCAGTTCTTGCAATTTAGATACTGTGTTACAGGAATCAGGAATGTTGTCTTCAGAGGAGAAAACCCCCAGGTTTCTGCCTGCTGGTGAGGCTCCAGCTGTTCCATGGGTTCTCCTCCGAGGCTGTCATCTGATCCAAATTAGACCTTCCGCGCAGACCCTGGGCAGGCAGCGGCCCAGAAAGGCTGGCTCGAAGGCTCGGCCCCTGCCCTGCCAGCACAGGGTGTGGAAAGGATTCAGGGATGTTGTTGTGGGGAGGATGAGTATCAGGTCCCGCTGTCCGAGCATCCAGTCTAATAACACTACATCTTCTTCTGCCTTAGAAGGATTTCTGAAAGCTATAATTGTATGGAAGCAAGCAGTAGAGGAGCATTCCTAAAAAGCAAAAAGTCTGATTCAAAGACTCACCCTCCATCCTGGACCAAAGTATCAGAGTTAAGACCCTCTAACAGTTTCTCTTATTTAAGCAGGAGACTTACTTTATATATAATTAAGACTTCTACGAGTGTTTATCATACACCTAGACCTGTGCTAGACACTGTCAATAGAAATAAAATACGCAGCACAGTCCCTGCCTTTAGAGAGATTAGTCCCGTGGAGGGGAATTCCCTGGAGGTCCAGTGGTTAGGACTTGGCACTTTCACTGCCGAGGGTGCGGGTTCAATCCCTGGTCGGGTAACTAAGATCCTGCAAGCCTTGTGTGCAGCCAAAAATAAAGAAAGAGAGAAAACTAAAGTACTTTGGAGAATCCAGGCGCATGGGCAGGAAAAGAGAACCTTACCAGTCAGCATTCAATAAAATGCCAGAATGACCTCACAAAGAGTGTCTGGGCCATCTTAGCACATCAGTAAAGTTGTGTGAGTCAGTGAATGCATGCTGACGGGAGTAACAGCGGGTCTCCATATGGCCCCGGTCCTGGTCCTGTTTCTGCTCACCCTGCTGGTGGAAAAATTCATAGCCAGCTAAATTAAGGAGAGTAGGCTAAAGGAATAATCTAAGAAAATTCTTGAGAATATTTTTTATTTGCTGAAATAAAACTAAACACACGAAAGCAAAAGCAGAAGCAGTGTTTTACGTACCTCAGTTTAGTAAGTATCACGGGGAGCACAGCGCACCTTCTTTCATCCTCTTTTGCTTGTGAGGGTTTTTCCAACCCCACCCCGCCCCCCGGCTGTCACTGTAATTGCTTTTGCTTCTTTGCTGACAGTCCACAGCGGGAGGATCTGCGCTCTGTGTCTGTAGTTATATCCAAATGTCAGGGCTGTGTTTCTTTTTCAAAAAATTATTTTTACCTTTTTTGTCACTGCTTTTTTAAAATGTTATGATTTAAGCATTGTTTCTCTCTCTCTCTCTCTCGTCCCTGGAACTTGCACTGTCCTGCAGCCACTTTATATCTCTTTCTTCACCTCCTTCTTCCAGTCCTTCTTCTCTGATTATACCAAACAAACAGGAACGACTGGTGGGTACTTGAGTCAAAATTCCTATGGCTATGTGAAAAGTAAACTGAAGGAACTTTTCTATACTTGGTTCATCTAAGATGTTCCAACTGCAAAGAACTGAAAACTCCAACTCCATTGTCTTAAACAAAAGGAGAACTTGGGTACTGGAGGAGTCCAAAGACAGAATGCCTGCAGGTCCAGAAGGGTCAGGGGCCAAGCTATAATTCTCTTAGCTTGGTCTTCCTTGCACTGTGGGCTTTTGTCACAGGCTAGCTCTCCTCATGGTTGTAAGATGGCTGCAGGAGTTCAGGTGTCACGTCCAGAAGCAGGAAAAGGGCCATTTCTTGCTTGTGTCTCTAGAAGTGAGGGAACCAGTTCAGGTGCACCCTCCCCTTTTGGGTCCCAATTGGCCAGAATGTCATGTGTCCATGCCTTCACCAATCACTAGCAAGGAGATGGGACCACCATGGTTGGCTGAGATGCCTGGGGCTGGGGCCAGCAACTCCTGAACACTTAGCCATCCAGAGGAGGGAGTCACTGGACCTCACTGGGGCTCTGTGAGAAACGGATGGGAGGGATGGGTAGTGGGTAGAGAGGACCATTCTGTCATCTGGTGGGGACTTGGAAGCCAGTGTCTGAAGTGCCGAGCACATGTGATACTCCTCCTGAGTGGTGGTTCTGTTGCCTGGGCTCCGGGTCTCTGATGCTTTGCAGAGCACTGTTGGCTTGCTCTGATGCCATTTGCAGATAAGCCCCAGCTTCGGTTTATACGATTCTGTCACTTAACGAGCTTTGCTGGCACACACCAGTGGCCAGAAGAGTCCTCTTAAAACAAAACCCATTTCCAAAGGACACCCATATGTCCCACCAGATCTCACTGTTGTTACAGGTCAGGAAAATCAAAGTGCCTTCGAAAAAACGTACCTGCAGAATCAGAACTTGTTCTTAAAATTTCCCAGGAGTCAATGCAAGAACTTAACACACAACCATAAGATAACAGCCTACCCTGCAAGCTGAAAGCAGGAGGAAACATCCTGTCTGTTCCTAAGTGTCTGGAGGAAGAAAAGTTGATACCATCAGGCCACTGCATCGTCCTTAACAGAGAACCTTGTCAAATTTTGGATTTGTGCCAGTTCAATAGGTCAAAAATGTTAGCTCTGTGAAACTTTAATTTGCGTTGTTCTTATTTTGAAAAAGTTTGTGCATCCATTGAAATGTTTAGGGGCTCCTTGCATTATCTTCCGTCCCTGTCTGCTCCTGTTTTCTATTGACTACCACACATTTAATCTCAGCTTAATTCACCGAATAGCACCCATTTCCGATTATCTGGCCATAATTTTGGGTACAGCACCCATCATTCTCAAGCCATGATCCTGAATTGGAAAGGGAATCTAGGTAATTCCCGGGAAAGCTCACCAAATTCACGAGCGTTGGTGAAAGTCAAAATGCTAACCAGAGAAAGGGTGACTGTCCACAGCACAATTTCATCCGAGTGATAATTGCCCACTTTATATACTCTGAGGAACCCCGCGCCCGCAAACTGGACCAATCACTGCCCACGGCCGATATCCCTTCGCGGTGCCTCAGTGGTTCAAGCATCTGCCAATCTACAACGAAGGCGGAGGTCTTGATTGCCATTGGGTACCGTATCCTCCCATCTCTCCCCGCCTCCACTCGAGACCCCCTCCCTCCGAGGTGGGAGGTTCGGCTGTCCATCGCGTCCAGACGGGTTTCCTCAGTGATTGACAAGCGCCTTTTGTCCAATAAGAAGTATAGGCTGGCTCATCCCGGCCACACGAGATCTAGCCCCTCGGGTGCGCGCCCCCAGGGCTACCTCGGAGCCCAGCCGGTCTCGGGTGCCGTCCCGTCGTTCGGCTCAAGTCAAAAGATCCATCCCCGCAGCGAGTTTCCTGCCGCGTCGGGGTGCGGCCTGGCGAGCAGTCCTGCCTGGGGCCGCCTCCTAGCTCCTACCGAGGCCCGGTTCCCACAACTTAGCGAACAGCAAAGCCCGAGCCGTGCGCCGTGCTACACCCTCGACGGGAAGATGAATTCGAGCCGGTTCCTGCACCCCAGGAGCCCACCAACCACACCACCACCTTCCCCCAGCACTCCCCAAGCCCGCCCTAGACTCCCAGACCTTGGGTACTGGGCTGACCTTAAGGTGCGAGGCGAAATGAGTCACACTTTCCCTCACGTGCGCTCGCCCTTTCACATTATCCCCGAGGCGCTTAAGCTTCGGTTTACCAAAACAGCTGCTGAGTAAGTGTGAAATCAGGTTGGACTCACCACCCGGAAATAGAGATCAAATTGTTTCCATTCTGACACCCAGATCCAGCCCGCTGGAGGTTGCACAGCCCTAGAGGGGGTCCCACCAACATCGAGTCTTTGGGCCTGATGGTGGCCTGGGTCCTCTGCAAATGAAAAAGAGAGCCATGCCCCAGAGCAGGCTGGGTCATCAGGGGTTACTGAAACTGTTACGTAACCATCAGTCTGCAATCAGGGTTTTTGGTAAATTTCATTTGTTCTCATCTCTTTATGTACCTTAATTCCTTTTTGTTGAGCGCTCCAACGGGGGAGAGGTTATATTACAGGTTGTCAGTTATTTAGCTTCTTCAAAGGTTGAACATATTCACTTCAGAACCGTGTTAGGCGGTGTCTCTGGTTCTCCTGTAATCAGCTTCAATGATGCTGTAAGTTCAGCTTCAGGAGAGGAGACAGCTGGCAAGGGGAATAAAATTAAGAAAACTGTTCCAGGAAGAAAAGGTTTAATGAAGGAAATGGGAGCACGGGGGCAAAGAACAGAGGATTCAAATGTGAATATTGAGTGGTGTGAATTGGCACATGTACCCTTTCAGACATTTATGGAGTCTGTCTTCAAGCAAAAATGCTATGCTAGATGACATAATGAAAAATGCTGAGGTGGGAGGCAAGGTGAGAGGAAGGTTCACTGACTTTTTGGAGCGAGTGTTAAATGCACAGAACGGTGTGCCTTGCCAAGGTTCTCTCATGAATCTTCACAACAACTCTGTGAAGGACACAATGTTCACCTTCTACAGAAGATGAAAACAAGATTCAAAAAATATTGATGACCCAATGTAAAACAATGAGCAAAGGATCTTAATAGACTTTTCCGCAAAGAAGAGCCACAAACAGCCAATAAGCACATGAAAAGAAGCTCAACATGCAAATGAAATGTAAATCAAAACCACATGGTGACACCACTTCAGGACCACTAGAATGGCCGTAATGAAAAAGACAATAACAAGTGTTGGTGAGAATGTGGGAAAACTGGAAGAGTCACACACTCTTGATGGGAATGCAAAATGGTGCAGCTGCTTTGGAAAACAATGGCAAGTTCCTCCAGATATGAAACAGAGAATTGCAATGTTCTCAACAATTCTACTCCTAGGCATATACCTGAGTGAAATGAAAACAGACACCCACACTCACCACAAAAAAGAAATGGTAATTATGTGATGCAATGGAGATGGAAATCATTTTGCAATATATAAGTGTATTAAATTAATCCATTGTACACCTTAAACTTACACGTTATATATCAGTTATAGCTCAATAAAGCTGAAGAAAAAAAAAACCATATGTCCACAGAAAAACTTACAAATGAATGTTCATGTCAACATCATTCATAATCGCTAAAAGGTGGAAACCACCCAAACATCAGTAACTGATGAATGCACAAATAAAATGTAGTAAATTGATATAATGGAATATCATTCAGCAATAAAAAAGGAATGAAGTAGTTACATGCTACCACATGCATGAACCCTGAAACTATCATACCAAGTGAAAAAAGCCAGATACAGGACTTCCCTGGTGGCCCAGTGGTTAAGCCTCCACGCTCCCAATGCAGGGGGGCATGGGTTCAATCCCTGGTCAGGGAAGATCCTGCATGCCACGTGGCATGGCCAAAAAAAAAAAAAAAAGCCAGATACAAAAGACTACATGTTGAATCATTCCGTTTATATGAAATGTCCTGAGTAGGCAAATTTATAGACACAGAAAGGAGATTAGTGGTTGCCTAGGGCTGGGGGTTGGGTGACAGGGAAGAAGATCGACAGCTAACAGGTACAGGGTATTTGGGGGAAGGAATGAAAGCATTCAAAATTGATCATGATGGACTTCCCTGGTGGCCCAGTGGTTAAGACTCTGTGCTTCCAGTGCAGGGGGTGCAGGTTCAATTCCTGGTCAGGGGAACTAAGATGCCATATGGCGTGTGGTGCAGCCAAAAGAAAACCCCAAATTGATCATGATAATGTTTGCACAACTGCGAATATACTAAAAACCATTGAATTGTCTGCTTTAAATAGATGAATGGTATGGTGTGTGAATTATACCTCAACAAACCTGAAATATACATAGTTCTTGCTTCTGTTGGTGTTCGGTGGCATTCCAGTCCAAAGGGCAACAGGGGCACATATTGTGGATGCCTCTTTAATATTTTGATTTTTTTTAATCTATAACCATGAGAAGAAAAAAAAAAGACATGCCTTGGGTGTGTAACAATACAACTAATGTTTATTGTGAGCTTGTGCCTGGCCCTGTGATGAGAACTTGATGTTCTATGTGATATAGTCCTTATGAGAAAAGTGCTGTGTGGCAGCTTGGGCCCCCGGGAAAACAACTCTGAAGTGGAGATGGGCACAGAAGAGGCTCATTAGGGAGTGCTTCTGGGGTCAGCACCCATGGGAGGAAGGGAAGGGACAGGACTGGGTCGAGGGAGAAATTGTGTCCGACACAGTCTCAGTAGAGGCCAAAGCAGACCCTGTAGGGAGTTTTGAAGACGGAATCGCCCTTCAGAGCCTATGGGGTGTGAGGACCAGGCCTTAATACCATCTTGCCCATCAGCCACTGGATGCTGGCTGCCCTGGGAAGATGCTGGCTGTTCTCTCCAGTGAGGCATCTCCCCATAGGGGCTGACAGTGGGGGGAACAGTCTTCATTCCTGATGGGGAATCTGGGTGGCACGTTGAAGCATCCATCACGATTATTATCTGAATGTTACAGATAAGAAAATTGAAGCCTAGAGGGGCTAAGTAACTAGCCCAACGTGGCAGGTGAGTACATGGAAGGCGGCATTTAAATCTGAGATTTGGAGGAGGCTGGCTGCAGAGCTGAGGGCTGTTTTTTTAAAACTTACTTATTTACTTATTTGGCTGTGCCAGGTCTTAGTTGCAGCATGCATTCAGGATCTAGTTCCCCAACCAGGAATCAAACCCAAGTCCCTGTATTGGAAGTGCAGAGTCTTAACCACTAGACCGCAAGGGAAGTCCCAGAGCTGAGGGCTTTTAGCTAAACTGCCTCTGCCCTGAGGAGCTTTGAGAGGCTGAGCTGGAGAAGGGGAAACCACAGCCATGTACTGCAGAGGACTGCTCCCTCCAAGGGTGCTGTGCAGCCATGAGTGGTGGGTCCCTGGAGCATGGACCCCTCTGGGGCCACCAGCGGGGTGGCTAGTTAGAAAACTTCAGGATTCTACACCCCACGCCCTTCTGGACCAGCCCCAAAGCGCCAAGCTCCCCTCCCCAAGAAGACATGCTATAGAGCCACATACTGCTTCCAACTCCCTCCCATCCACCTGGCAAGCCCCCAGCCCATAACACAAACAGAGACCACATTAAGAAGGAACAGGGAGTCTCATATCAGGGATATGAGTAGGCAATCGAGTAAACGGGAAGCTAGAATGAGATTCCCATCGCCTCATTTTCCATAAATAATATAGATATCAGACACCAAAGATGGGGTCAAACAAAGGAGGCATTTCTGCAAATGTTGGAATTAATTGTTTTTCACCTACACGCGGTATCAGTCAGAGCTCATCATTGTAATAGAAACCAATTCTGGCGGATTCAAGAGGAAGGGGAATATATTAAAAAGAAATTGGAGCTTAGACCACCAGGAGGGCTTGAGAGCCAGAACTGGTCTCTTGAGGACAGTGATGCTCTGGTACCCAAACCTTGCAGTTGGCTTCAGCATCCCTCTCGGCCCAGGACCCTCTGTTAGCTCCTGCTGGTTGCCCCAGGAACTCTGTTGTGTTCAGACACCTCCTCAAGCACCTTCCACCATCTCTTCTCTTTGGACTCAGTCTTTAGGGTAATCTGGAAGTGCAGGGCAGCTCTCAACCAGTGGGGTGTAGACATCTTGGATAAATGCCCCAGGCTGCCGTCCTCGGGGCCCATCCTGCATCGCCAGCAGACGTGAGCCCGGCTGCTCATAGAGGAACAAGCTCAACAATGCTCCCTCCACCGGCTCTTCCCCCTTCCCTGTCTCGGCATCTCACACTGACTCCCTCACTCCTGCTTCCTGGGAACACTTCCCAAATAAACTCCCTGCACCCAAGTCTCAGGCTCTGCTGTCTGGGGAACACAAGCTGAGACACACACACATGTTCTAAAAGTACCAAAAAAAGCCTGGATACAACCACATTCATGATAGGTAGCTCCTGGGAAGAAGGGAGAAGAATGGAACTAGGAAGGGGGACACAAGGATTTTAAATTACTATGAGGTTTGTTTGTTTCTATAAAATACATATATAGCTGAAGCAAAAATGACAAAATACAGACATTTTTTAATGTTGGGTATTATTACTTCCCACTCCTTAGGATGGCTATTATCAAAAAAACAAACAAAAAAAAAACAAGCATTGGTGAAAATTAGAGAAATTGGAACCCTTGTGCATTCCCTGTGCCGTCTCTGTGGAAAATAGCATGGCAGTTCCAAAATAATTAAGCAAACAATTACCATATGAGGGGAGTTCCCTGGTGGCCTGGTGGTTGGGATTTCACTGCCGTAGCCTGGGGTTCAATCCCTGATCAGGGAACTGAGATCCCACAAGCCACACGGTACAGCCAAAAAAAAAAAAATTTACCATATGATCCAGCAATTCCACCTCTGGGTATACACCCAAAAAAACTGAAACCAGGAACTTGAACAGATATTAGTACAAGAATGTTCAGAGCAGGATTACTCATAATAGCCAAGAGGTAGGAACAACCCTAACACCATTTACGGATGAATGGATAAACAAACTGTGGCATATTCATACAATGGGATATTATTCAGCTTTCAAAAGGAAGGAAATTCTGAGACATGCTACAGCGCAGATGAAACTTGAGGACATAATGTTAAGTGAAATAAGCCAGACGTAAAAGGACAAAGATTGTATGATTCCACTTATATGATGTCCCTAGAGCAGTCAACTTCATAGAGACAGGAAGTAGAATGGCGGTTGCCAGGGACTAGGGGAGCAGGGAAGGGGGAGTTAGCATTTAATGGGCACAGAGTTTCAGTTTGGGAAGATGCAAAAATTCTAGAGATGGATGGAGATGATGGTTGCAAAACAATGTGAAGATACTTAATGCCACTTAACTTGGTTAATACACTCATTTGTAACACATATTAATATACTTAAATAGATCTACATAATATGCTTAAAATGGTCAACTTTTACATTATGTATATTTCACCACAATAAAAAAATTACACACAAAAAAATTCTGGGCCATGTGTATCTGGATGTTTTATTCTCTATTTTAAATTGAAAGGTAATCTCCCTTAATAAAAGAACATGAAAATTCTAAAAAATTTATAGAAGCAAATGGCTAATAAATACGTGAAAAGGTGCTCAACCTCAGGGTCTCCAGACAAAGGTAAGTGAAAGCAATAATTTTTTGCTTCTTTTAAGTCGTCAGAGTGGCAAAATATACAAAGGTTGTTTATATAAAATGTATGTTTCTCCATACATTTTGCAAAGGTATGGAGAAAATAATATTCTTACATTTTACTGGTGGAAATATGAATATATATATATACACACATATATGTACATATATATTCTCTTTTATGTTATTTTCCGTTATGGTTTATTACAGGATACTGAATATAGTTCCCTGTGCTCTACAGTAGGACCTTGTTGTTTATCCATTAATTACCTTTGTTTTTAATATAATTTATTTAATTGTAAGTCTGTATGATTTATTGTTTTTTTAATTTGGTGTAATTTATGAAAATTTAAACAAGATACACTATGAGGCAATAATCCCACTTCCTGGCTATCTATCCTAGAGAGAGATTGAGGAGCATCTGGGTGTAAGCCCAGGAGGGCTCATGACAGCAACGGTGTGGTCATAAAAAATTAGAAACAGCCTGGGACTGTGGGATGTTATGCAGCGATTTTTTTTTTTTTTTTTTGCTGCGCTACGTGGCTCGCAGGATCTTAGTTCCCCAACCAGGGATCCAACCTGGGCCCCTGGCAGTGGAAGCACAGTGTCCTACTCCATGGAATTCCCTGTTACTCAGTAATTAAAAGGAAAGAAGCCATGCTACATACCTGCAAAGATAGATCCCTATGACACATCGTTAAGGAATACAAGCAATTGCAGAGCAATTATTTTAATTATTAGGGACTTGCTTTATGTAGCAAATTTAATTTACAGGCATACAAATTATTATAAATGATTTTGTGGCTATTGTGGGATTTTTGGCTGTCGACTGGGTCTGTTTGTGGTTCTAATTTTGGGTTCAGTAGAAGACTGAGCCCATGGTCATGATGGGTCTGAACCATGTGTGTGATAATCTAAATACAACTCGACTGCAGGGGAATGGACAGATTGGGGCTTCCCAAATTTTTCATTTGGGGTTTTTAATTGTTTCTGTATTTATTGTTTTATGTGAACAAGTTATAGCATTTGGTAATAGATTTCCAGGAATTGATTTAAAGGCTTTTTTTTAAATGCTTTTATATGGAAAATTTCAAACATATACAATACAGAGGAAATCATGTCATAAAACCCTCCATATAAACAAGATCCTACTTCTTTAGCACAGGGAACTATATTCAATATCCTGTAATAAACCTTAATGGGAAAGAATATAAAAATATATACGTGTGTATAACTGAATCACTTTGCTATACACCAGAAACTAACATAACATTGTAAATCAATTTTACTTCAATAAAATAAAGTACAAAACCCAAACCAAACCAAACCCTCCATACTTACCACTCAGCTTCAGCAATTACCCACATTTTGCCAGTCTTATTTCATTTCCTCCTCTCACCCCTGGCCAGTCTTTTTCAGCCAAACCCAGACATTATGTCATTTTACCCATAAATACATCAATATGAATCTTTAATAAGAGCATTTAAAAAAGCATAATCAGGTGTCACTGTCCCCTTAATGAAATTAATATTTCCTCAATATCATCTAATCTCTCTTTGTCTAAAGTAGCTGGTTTTTTCAGATCAGAATCCAAACAAGAGCTACATATCACATTTAGTGATTGCGCCTCAAAATCTCTTTTATTACATAACAGTCCTCCCTATGTTTTTTAAAAAATGACATTGATTTGATAGAGAAAGCAGATCATTCATATGTCTTATAAAATCTTGCACCTTCTGGATGTGGCAGGTGGGGTCTTCATGGTATAGTTTTTCCTAGTCCTTTATACCCTGTGTTTCCCGTGACCTCGTGGTCAGCTCCAAAGGCCTGATCATATTCAAGGGCACTGGTTTTGGCCAGAACTCTTCACGGGTGGTGCCACGTTTAGTGGTGCCAGGATTGGCCAGAGGCGTCGGGTGGGGTCGGCCTGATCCCTCCAGGATCCCACCTCCTGGTTTTAGCCTTTGTAACTTTCCTTTATCAGTTTTGTGATTTCGCTAAAATACAGTTTGAATAGGAAAGAAAATTTTTTACATCGGCTCCTTTTTTTTCCCTTGGGTAGTTTTTTAAATTTTGAAATAATATTTGACTCACAGAATAGTGAGTCTAGGACAAAGAACTACCATAGACCCTTCATGCAGATTCCCCAGTTGTCTGCATTTCACCACTTTTGCTTACTCATTTTCTCTTTCATATATACAACTTTTTAACTATTGGAGAGTGAAGTGTACACATTATGCTCCTTTACCTGCAAATACCATCATGTATATTTCCTAAGAACGGGACATATCTTAAATAATCATGAACAATGGTCGATTCCAGAAAATCAACACTGATACAATTCTATTATTTAATCTATGACCTTATTCATGGTTTGCCAGTTGTCCCAACAAATCTTTTATTTAAGAAAAAAATTATATTCCAGGATCGAGTCCAGGGTTAAGCATTGCATTTAATTCTCTTATCTCTTTAGTCTCCCCTGATCTGCAATGGTTTCCAAGTCTTTTTGTCTTTTGTAACCTTGACATTTTTGAAGAGTACAGACCCGTTATTTAGTAGATTCTGTGAACTTCTAACGCGATTAGTCTTTGATAGCTTCCTTGCTTTCTGGCATAACAAGACGGCCCAAGCTCATCTGTACCGTCTCCATTTCCTATCCTAATGGCCATTTCTCTAAAGATCCTTCGAAAACAGGACTTAGAGACAGGAATTGAATTCTGATGATGCTGTTGATGGGGACGGGGCATGAGTTGGGGCAGTGGGTGGGTGAGTAGCACCCACTGGAGCAGGGCTGACCCCCCAGCTGTGCCCTAGACCCCTCATCTGGGGGAATAGCAGTTTCAGGCTAGCCTTCGTGGACCAGTTTTTCTAAGAAGATCAGGGGGATGTATGGCCCTTGTCCACTGGCGTGGCTTTGGGTATCACCCAGTATAATGCCTGAGTTGTTTTCCTACTCATTTTTGCATTTTATGACTTGGGAGGTTTATTTGTCTTTTCTTATCTAACATTATTGATTTACTATAGTCACTGGAGTTGTGAACACAGAACTGGGGCATTAGGAGGCTGTCAAGGAAGGGTCAGAACACCTGTATAAACATTAGGTGATTGAGGAAAACGGAACTCTAGCCATGAATACACAGAGTGACACAGAGGAGTCACTTTGTCCCAGGCTGGCCAGCACACCTGTGCATCGCTGGAGGCCACAGTTTTTGGCAGAGTCCATCCTGCTGTGGTTAGAAGGGCTCCTGACTCATGGGGGATGGTTGTTCTCACGATCAGCACTCCTCTCTCTTGTTCTTATGAGTTATCTAAAAGAACAAACTGTGCACAGGCTTTCCCTAGGTGAGCGGGGGCTACTCTTTGTTGCGGTGCACGGGCTTCTGTAGTTGTGGTGTAAGGGCTTAGTTGCTCTGCTGCATGTGGGATCTTCCCTGACGAAGGATTGAACCCGTGTCGCCTACATTGGCAGGCAGATTCTTTAACCACTGTGCCATCAGGGAAGCCCCCAAACTTCTTAAGTGATATGCAGTCTTGTGTCCTGCGTTCCTACCATTCCACCGTTCTAGAGGCCACAGCTCCCAGGGAAATGGGAAGTCTGAAGTAAAAGGACAAGAAGAGGTTGCCTGCCCTTGGGATGCTAAGAAGCCTGCACATTTGGCTTCTAAGTTTTCTAAACGGAAAAGTAGCAGAAAATGCTCCAGGGCTGTCTTAGGACAGAACTGCAAGTATCAGAGAGGAGGCATCAAAGGAGAGCTGGGCGGGGGGTAGCAGGGGACTGCGGTCCAGACAGGAATCGACATGCAGCTGTTTCACTGAGACTCAGCTCAGTTCTCTATTGTCTAAGCACCGCTTCCCACCATTTTACACCTGTTGTCTTTCCTGTCCCTTGTAATGTCTTGGGCAGGTTCAGTCACTTTAGGCTGTTAAGACTCAGGCCAGCTCTGTTTCAAACTCCACTTGTACATCTGACTCAGAGCTTTGTCAGCTCCTCTCCCTGGCGCAAGCTGGGGTGCTGACCCTGGTTGCTGGGAGAATGGGGAAGCTCTCTGGAATACAGCAAGTCAAGCCACAGTTCTGAATCATGGTGAGCCTTCATTTCATCTTTCAAGATTGGCATAGATATTGATTTCCTCCATAAGGGGAAATAGAGTCTTCCCTTCCTTTAAAGATTTCATTAACTTCTTGTTTCTGAATAGCCTGCTGGTCAGAGATAGAGTCAGTACTCTAAAACACCAACATTCCCATCAAATGGCCAAAAACAAGCAAGAGAAAATGACACACTCAAGCGGAGCTTGAATTCCAGGGAGCAGGTGGATCTTAAGTGGTGAGAATCAGCTCCTGGCCTGGAAGGCAGTGCTGTCAATTTTAATTCTATGTGTGAGTCGATGCCACAAACATGAAAGAAACTGTATGTAATTAGTTTTCTTCTTTGCAGAGAGCTGTTTAAATGGAGTATTCTACTGGCAAACAGTTACATAAAGGATGATGTAGCACAAAGGACCCAGGTGGGAAACCGGGAAAAAACCCTCTGGTCTGGGTAGCGTCCTCTCTGCCTCTTTGCCTGCTTTGTCAGGCACTGGGCACAGTCACAGCCTTGCCCTGGGGTCAGTGACAGCGCGTGTTACTACTGTCTGCCTGGGCTTGATTCTGCTGCACCATGGGCCTTATTAACATTTCCTTGTTCTGCCCGCCTGTGCTTGTGATTTTTTTCTTTAATTTTTACTTATTTATTTGGTTGCGTCGGGTCTCAGTTGCAGCAGGCAGGCTCCTTAGTTGTGGCATGCATGCTAGATCTAGTTCCCTGACCAGGCATCGAACCCGGATCCCCTGCATTGGGAGCACAGAGTCTCATCCACTGTGCCACCAGGGAAGCCCCCTAATTTTTTTAGACATCGGAAAAATAGCTCCTCAGAATTTGTCTCCCAAAGCTTTACTTCACTTCCACCATTTACGAGAGGTTTGAGGTGTGTGAGAGACATTGTCCTGGAGAAAAGACCAGAACCATGGAAGAAGGATGGATGAGTTCTCTAATGACCACGTGACACTCACTGTACAGCAGGCGGGGGCTCCAGCCAAACAAGGAAAACAAACATGCGTGCTTTTCACCACACATGCTGCCGTTAGACCCTCAGGTTATTTGGCACAAACTGTGAAGGAAATCAGCACCATCCTCAACCCCTTGGAGCCCCCATTGCCCCCTCCCGGCCAAGCCTGAGGGCCGAGTCTCCACCCAGCACCCCCACTGCGCCTTTAGAACCCTCTCCAGCTCCAGCCCTGCTGTGGCTTCTCTTCACACTTAGAATAAACCACATGCTGTGGTTTTCTAGGGTAAGGGCAAACGTGTGGAAAGAATGAGAGGCTTAATTTTCCTGATGGACGTAAGGGAAGAGATTTCCCTCCCTCTTCCTTTTCTTAGCACGTTTGCTTTAGAAAGAAAACCTGTACGTTCTTTCTCTATCTCTTTGAAATGTATGCAGATCTTTTTAAAGCTAAAGAATCCTCTCTCCAGACCTGGGACTGTCTCTCTCAAGGACTTGGGAAGGCTCTCTTTGAAATGTCACCAACAAGGATGAGCGGGCCCTATCTCCCAGTTTCTCCAGCAGCTCAGGAGCCTGTGTGTATTTCCCTTTGGATAAAGCCAATTAGTAAACACAGATGGCCTCCCCAGTCACCAAGGGAAGGTAGGATGAGCGCGGTGACAAAGGATGCCACCAAGTCCTCTTACATGAGGACAAATCACTGTTAATCTTGTGAACTGTTAATGTTTGCGATGAGTTGTATCCGCTTGGCTGTGGAAAGGGCGGGATGCCTTTCTGCCTTTGCCACCTCTTAGTGGATTCCCTGTGATGCATGTCAAGTTCTGCTTTAATGCATATTCAACAATGAAATTGTTTTCTTGCTCTTCTGCCTTTGAGGGGAGATTTTCTGGGTTGGGAGATTTTGTTTTCGGCTACCCCTCCCCACCTTCCCTTTGTACTCAGCTCCAGCCACGCTGGTCTTTGTAGGCATCTTAAAAGGTGCTGCGCGTGCTCCTGACTCAGGGCCCTACATTTCTAGTGCTTTTGGCTCGGCCCAGTTTCTGCCCATAGATTTCTCGTGGCTCACTTCCTTCTTCTACCTGGTCACTCCTCAGAGAGCCCATCCCTGATCACGGCTCTCGCCCCCCTTCATTTTACCTTACACCACTGACCACTGTCTGTTCATGACTCATCTCTGCTGTAGGAGGTCAACCTGCGTGAGGTCAGGACTTGGTCTGTGCTGCTCACCACTGTACCTGCCGCATCAAAGGTGCTTGATGTTAGCGAAATATAATTAAAAATGAGTCTCCTGGGAATTCCCTGGTGGTCCAGTGGTTAAGACTCTGCACTTTCATTGCCGAGGGCCCGGGGTCGATCCCTGGTCGGGGAACTAAGATCCTACAAGCCACACGGTGCGGCCAAAAGAAAAGTCTCCTGGCAACCCTGAAAACCTCTCCACAAAGGCACCTTCAATATGACAGTTTTTAACACTGCAGGTGTCCTTCCTGTGCAATGTAGCCATTAATTCTCAACCTTTCCTCTCTGGGTACTGGTGGAAATCTGGGCCAGATGCGGCCAGGGTAGAGTTTTCCTGCTTGAGTCACATCCTTGGGCTTCCTGGTGCCACCTTTTGTGGGTCTGTGTCTCATGTTATTCTGTGGGTCTCGCTGGCTGTGATGGGAACAGGCACAGGGAACCCTTCTGCACTCATGCTGGGTTGGTCCCCCCTCCTGTGCCTCCCGTGGACCCATGTGTCTTCTGTCACACGGTCACACACCAGTTTACAGTTCCCACCCCAGGAGTGCAGCATATACTAATCTGTCAATAAATGTAAACTAAATAAATGCAAAATGAGTTTGATTTTGTGTCATGTTGCTTTTTTAAATATTTACTTATTTTATTTGGTTGAACCTGGTCTTCATGGTTCGCCTGCTCCTTAGTTGTGGCATGTGAACTCTTAGTAGTGGCATGCATGTGGGATCTACTTCCCTGACCAGGGATTGAACCCTGGCCTCCTGCACTGGGAGTGCAGAGTCTTAACCACTGCACCACCAGGGAAGTGCCTGTCATGTTGCTCTTAGACGGCACTTGCTACCATGGTGGTGGGCCGAGGTGTACATCTACCTCTCCCTCAGACAATGGGATGGTAGATGATCTCCCAGGCCCTGAGGAACAGCAAGCTAAGCTGTGATCTTAGAAAACGAACTAGGGTTCTATGGTTGATGTTGGAGCTTCAAGAGAATAAGAAATACCGTAGTTGTGTCCAGAGACCGAAGAAGTGTTGTCACACAAATCTATCAGGGTCTGTCTGGCCTTTCCAGCAGCCCAGAGGGCTCGCAACAGGCCATCTGATCCAGATTCAGTGTTCGTGATAAGCACACCTGCTGAGTGTGACCATCCGGGAGGCAGAACATTCTGTGTGGAAGAAAGGCTAGAAAGCCAACTTAATATTGAATCCTTGCCTAGGGCACCCTTAATCATTGACTCCTTCATTAAACAACAAAGATCCATGAATTGAAGTTCTATTTTTTTCTTCCTTTTTTACCAAATGACATTATTTTTGCCTTGGTGTTCCCGTGAGAAATCTCTAAGAAATGGATGTGCCAGTTGAGAGTGTTTCAAAGAAAAATACTGTGGCTCTCGGAACCAGAGGCATTCTAGCTAGGAAAAAGGGAAAGTTTGGCCAAAGAGGAGTATAGAATAATATCCCCTTGAGACACAAACAAGAAGAGCCCCTGCCCTGGGCCCTGCACTTTAGAAGGCCGCATATCACAAACATACAAGCGCAAACTTAAAGACCAATGAGCACCTGCATCCCTTGGATCGGGTGCTCAAAGCTGCCACGGCATAACCATCAACATACAATTTTATGACTAACACTGGTCAGGCCCCAGAGAGGCTTCCCCACATCTTTGCCCTACGTCTTCAAAATCCAAGGTGACGGTGCCTAGATGCTGTGAAGATTTGTGGGTTCTTCAGAGATAAGAACATTTGGGGGAAACAATTAAACGGGGTGGTAGCTCCATGACAGTAGTAGAAACCAGCACAATAGCAGACCAGCCAGAAGTTTAACAGAGAGAACCAGGGAAAGAGACAGCCAAGAAGAGTCCTCCCAGCATCCCATTCATCCCTGGCGGTGGGGGGAAACATTCAGAAGTCTTTCTGAAACCTTGAAAATGTTACTAAAAGTAATTAAAGCACGTGGACTGAGCACCTGGGTGCAGGATGTCCTGCTTGAGCAGCAGAGGAACTAAGGGTGCTGGGCGTGGAGGCCATGGGGGCATAGGCTACCGTGGAAACAGAAAATTGACCTTCTCTGGGGGCGCAGCCCCTTCCTCACTTGCACACCTCATTATCACCCTGTTTGGCCCCCGAGGATGGCTGGTTAGCCAGAGACGGGTAAGATTCCTCAGGGGAGGAACAACCTAAGACAGGCAGAGGGGCCAACAGGGGTGGGGCACAGACCTTTACTCCTTCTGAGAGAGGTCTCCTGCCCCCAGGGCTGCTTTGCTTTCCACCCCCAGCTCAAATCAGGACCCAGGAGGCAAACAAAGATCACTGCCTCCAATCATGTAAGGCCTTTGTTTACTTCAAAGATAACCTTGATTGTGGGAGGAAACTGGGAGTGTGAGAACCTTAGGCTATCTTGCTTCCGGAATGCCACGAGCTCAATAAAAGCAAGTGGGATGAATCAACGAGGCTCTTGATCCTAGAGGTCTTGAGTCCCCCGGTCCCATCTTTCTCTTAAATCTGTGTCTGTGTTTCTTTAAGCTTGCGGCACCCGTCATTCGCCCCGAGTCACCGAGCTAGTCTCGGCAGGCGGGGTCCAGAAGGTGGGTGCATGTGCTAGGCTGCAGCTATGCAGGAACAGATTTGAGAGCATTCTCCACACCATACAGTCCCATCATCAAAGAGCAGGAGCCCTACTGGCTCAAGGAACCAAAGCACAAATTCTGACCAAACGCTGGCTGAACAAAAAGCTGCTCTACCCCAGGGTGACTCCTGAGACTCAGACTCAAATAAAATCGCACCCATGCCTGGAGGTCTGGAAGACTGTGCAAATGCCCAAGGCGGCACCCCCTCAGAAGGGGGCACCTTTAAGCTACTAGTCCCTGGATGAACATCGGGCAAGACTGTGAACTCCCAAACTGTGAAAGCAGTCTCCAAGCCATGCACATACACTCAATAGTTGAGAAATAAAAATGTAACTGGTTAAGGGGGCTTAAGCACTTATGCTGACCTGAGGTGATTTGTAGGAAGTCAGGTTAAAGGATTTTTTTTTTAATTTTTTAAGAAAAAGAAAAATCTGAGGAGAGACATCAGAAGATGCACACTCTACACACAAACCAGGAAGTAGATGTCACATAATTATTTAAGAATTAAACAAATAAACAAGTGCCCAAACAAACAACGGTGACAACAATAAGGCTCAGAGCAGGAGGAGATTCAGTATGTAGTGTTGCTGCAATATATCATCTAAAATGTCCAGTTTTCAACAAAAAATATTACGACATGCAAAGAAACAGGGACGTGTGATTCACACACATGGAAAAAAATCAGGCAAAATAAACTGCTTTTGAAGGGGTCCAAAACTTGAACACATTTGGGAAAGACTTCAAAGCAGCTACTATGTCTTAAAAACCAAAGGAGGGGGCTTCCTAGGTGGCGCAGTGTTTAGGAATCTGCCTGCCAATGCAGGAGACATAGGTTCGAGCCCTGCCCCAGGAAGTTCCCACATGCCGCGTAGCAGCTAAGCCTGTGCGCCACAACTATTGAGCCTGCGCTTTAGAGCCCATGAGCCACAACTATTGAGCCCATGTGTTGCAACTACTGAAGCCCATGTGCCTAGAGCCCATGTTCTGCAACAAGAGAAGCCACCATGAGAAGCCCAAGCACCACAATGAAGAGTAGCCCCCACTCTCAGCAACTAGAGAAAGCCCATGTGCAGCAACAAAGACCCAACACAGCCAATAAAAAAATAATAAATCCAATAAATAAATAAATAAATAAATTTATTTTAAAAAAAACAAAAGACAAAGGAGGACTTCCCTGGTGACACAGTGGTTAAGAACCCGCCTGCCAATGCAGGGGACATGGGTTCAATCCCTGGTCTGGGAAGATCCCACAGGTTGTGGAGCAACTAAGCCCGTGAGCCACAACTACTGAGTCCGCGCTCTGGAGCCCTCGAGCCACAACAATTGAGCCCACGTGCCTGCACGCCTAGAGCCTGTGCTCCGCAACAAGACGAAAAGCCCAAGCACTGCAAGGAAGAGTAGCACCTGCTCACCACAACTAGAGAAAGCCTGTGCACAGTAATGAAGACCCAATGCAGCCAATAAATAAATAAATTTATAAAAACAAAAACAAAGGAAACTATGTTTAAGAAGCAAAGGAAGGTATGATTATGAGGACTCATGAAGTACACAATGTTAATAAAGGATGGAAACTGTTTTTTTAAAAATGAAAATTCTGGAGTTGAAAAGTAAATAATCAAAACAGAAAATTCACTGGAAGGGCTCAGTGATAGATTTGAGTGGGCAAAAGAATCAGTCAACATGAATATAGATCAATAGAGATTATGCAATCTGAAGAACACTAAGAAAAAATAACGAGAAAAAATGAAGAAGAGCCTCAGAGAAATTTGAAACACCACTTAAGTACACCAACACATGCATAATGGGAAGGAGCAGAGAGAAAAGATAGTCAAAGAAATAACACCTGAAAACTTTCCAAATTTCATAAAAAACACCAATCCATACATTCAAAAAGCTCAACAAAGTTCACGTAGGATAAATACAAAAAGATCCACACCCAGACTCATCATAGTCAAAACGTTGAAAGCCAACGATAAAGTCTTGAAACCATCAAGATAAAAACAATTAATCTGATATGTGTTAACAATAAGATTAACACCTGACTTCTCTTCAAAAACAATGGCAGCTCGAAGGCAGTGGGACAACATATACAAAGTGCTAAAATAAATGACACCCAAACAAATGACACCCCAAAATTCTATACCAGGCCAAGCTATCATTCAAAAATGAAGGTAAAATTATAAATTAAACAAAAACTGATAGAATTTTTTGCTAGCAGACTTTTCTTTTAGAAAATACCAAAAAGAGTTCTACAAGCAGAAAGGAAATGACCCAGACAGTGATTTGAATCCACATGAAAAAACCAAGAATTCCAACAAAGGTAATTATGTAGGCAATAAGAAAAGAGAGTATACTTACATATTTATTTTTATTCCCTCTCTTAACTGATTTAAAAAGCAACTACATAAAGCAGTATCTATAAAATTGTATTGTTGGGCCTCTAATGTATGGAAATGTTAATATACTTGACAATAACAACACAAAAGAAGGTGATGAGAATGAAGTTATATTGGAAAAAAGGAAATGACACCACATGGTAACACAAATCTACAAGAAGAAATAAAGGAAACCAGAAATGATAAATAAGAAGATGAATTTTTTAACTCCATAAACATATTTGAGGTCTCTTTTCCCCTTCACTTCTTTAAAATACACAAGATTATATAAAATAATAATTATAACAATGTAACATATATAGACATACATGTGTAACAAGAATATCACAAAAAGAGGGAGGAAAGGGAACTATATAGGAATAAAGTTTCTATTTCTTACTAGAATTAAGTTAGTCTACATCTCAAGAAGTAGATTCTGGGGAGTTCCCTAATGGCCTAGTGGTTAGGATTTTGGACTTTCAGTGCTGTGGCCCAGGTTCAATCCCTGGCTGGGGAACTGAGATCCTGCAAAACTCGAAGTGTGACCAAAAAAAAAAAAAAAAGAAGAAGTGGATTCTGATAAGTGAAGATGTATATTTTAGGACTTCCCTGGTGGCACAGTGGTTAAGAATCTGCCTGCCAATGCAGGGGACACAGGTTCAATCCTTGGTCTGGGAAGTTCCCATATGCCGAGGAAAAGCAAGTAAGCTCATGTACCACAACTGCTGAGCCTGTGTGCCAGAACTACTGAAGCCCATGAACCTAGAAGCCCATGCTCCACAACAAGAGAAGCCACTGCAATGAGAAGCCCACGCACCACAACAAAGAGTAGCCCCCACTTGCCACAACTAGAGAAAGCCCGCGCACAGCAATGAAGACCCAACACAGGCAAAAATAAATTATTTTTTTTAAAAAGGTGTATATTGTAAGCCTTAGAGCAATTTTAAGTCCTATGGCAACCATAGTCCTATTTTCCTTTTTTTTAAAATAAATTTATTTATTTATTGTATTTATTATTTTTTTATTGGCTGTGTTGGGTCTTTGTTGCTGCACATGGGCTTTCTCTAGTTGCAGTGAGCGGGGGTTACTCTTCATTGTGGTGTGCTGTCTTTTCATTGTGGTGTGCTGTCTTCTCATTTTGGTGGCTTCTCATTGCAGAGCACAGGCTCTAGGCATGTGGGCTTCAGCAGTTGTGGCACACAGGCTTAGTTGCTCTGAGGCATGTGGGATCTTCCTGGATCAGGGATCGAACCCGTGTCCCTTGCATTGAGCAGGCGGATTCTTAACCACTGTGCCACCTAGGAAGTCCCCCTATTTTCCTATAGAAAAAGAAAAACAAATAATTTAAAAGCATGAAAGGAATTAAAATGGTATGTTAGAAAATATCCAGTTAAAATTAAAGGAGGTAGGGCTTCGGAGGTGGAGCAGTGGTTAAGAATCCACCTGCCAATGCAGGAGACATGGGTTCGATCCCTGATCCAAGAAGATCCCACACGCTGCGAAGCAACTAAGCCTGTGAGTCACAACTATTGAGCCCATGTGCTGCAAGTGCTGAAGCCCATGTGCCTAGAGCCCGTGCTCCACAAGAAAAGCCATGGCAATGAGGAGCCCGCACAACACAATGAAGAGTAGCCCCCTCTCACTACAACTAAAGAAAGCCCATGCACAGCAAAAAAAGACCCAACACAGCCAATAAAATAAATTAATTAATTAATTAAAAAAATTAAAGGAGGTAGAAAAGGAGAAGCAGAGGAAAGGAATTATGAGACATATAAACATCAGAAAGAAAATGGCAGATATAAATCCACTGTATCAATAATATCATTAAATGTGAATGGTTTAAACAACCCAATCAAAAGTAAGAGATTATCAGACTGCGTAAAATATATATATATATCCAGCTATATGCTGTACAGAAGAGATACACATTAAATTCAAAGATTCACATTAAATTCAAAGATACAAACTGGCTGACAGCAAAAGGATGAAAAATTACAACATGCATATAGCAACCACAAGACAGCTGGAGTGGCTACACTAATGCCAGACAAATTAGGTTTCAAGATTAAAAACTGTTCCTAGAGATGAAGAGGGACATTTTATAATGATAAAGGGATTATTCTATCAAGAGGATGTAATGATTTATAAATGTACATAAACCTAATAATAGACCTCCAAAATATATGACAGAACCTAATAGAATTGAAGGGAGAAGTGGAAAAATCAGCAATAGTAATTAGGAACATCAATATCCCTCTTTCAATGATAGACAGAACTATTAGGTAGGAAAATCAACAAGGATGGAGAAGGTTACAAACCAACTCAACCTAACAGACAGCTAGAGAACACCCAACAACAGCAGTATACACATTCTTTTCACATGCACGTGGGCTATTTTTTGGAACAGACCAACTGCTAAGCCAAAAATCATAATACATTTAAAAAGACTGAAATCAACAAACTATGCTCTCCAAGCACAAGGAATTAAATTAAAAATTAACAATAGAAATTTGGGAAATTTGTGGGAATTAACACTCCTAAATTATCAATGATGAGTCCAAGAAGTCACCAGAGAAAATTAGAAAATATTTTGAGATAGGTGAAAATGAAAAGCAACAATTATGGGATGCAGCAAAAAGAGTACTTAGAGGAAAATGTGAAACCTGTATTTAAAAAAGAAGAAACATCTTAGACTGTAACAGGGAAGAGCCAATTTTGACTCCATGTTGGATCTGTTTCTTTGACTTTAGCCTTTGCTTTTCATTGCTTTTGGTTTTTTTTGTTTTTGTTTTTGTTTTGGGGGCGTTTTCTTGGCTGCGTTGGGTCTTTGTTGCTGCACGCACTGTTGTGGAGCATGGGCTCTAGGCACACAGGTTTCAGTAGTTGCAGCACATGGGCTCAGTAGTTGTGGTGCAAGGGCTTAGTTGCTCTGCAGCATGTGGGATCTTCCTGGACCAGGTCTCAAACCCATGTCACCTACATTGGCAGGTAGAATCCTAACCACTGCACCACCAGGGAAGTCCTGCTTTTGTTGTTATAATCACACATGATGGCTGGCCTCAGGGAACCCTACCTATCTGTGAATGGCTGCAAGAAAGAAGAAATTAACACATCCCCTCCCCAAGGCTGGCCATTCCAGGAGATGTTTTGCAAGACTGATGGCCCTTTTTACTTTACTTCCTTCCTGCCTCTCCCTCTCTATTCTGCCTTTTTACTTTACTTCCCTCTCTGATTCTATAAAAGAAACTGGGATCCAGACCTGCCAGAGCCTGCCGGCAAAATCGATCAGGTCCTTAGGCAAACACTCCGCGGCTAGGAAATAAAGAAAGAAAGACAAAAGATGGGGTCGAGAGGATCAGAAGCCTCTAGGGCAACTGACAAACTTCTTTATTATGCGGTGGCCTTTTATACACTCTCAGAACAAAGGGGGACATCAAACGAAATGACTCCTTCTTTGCTGTAACTTGTTCTATCTCTTTAAGGGCACCAGGAACTTGCGTAGCAGCTTGTACCCTACATGGTCTCAGGATGTTCTCATACAATAAGGAGTCTGTGGGAACACATACTGCAGCCCAAGGAATCACATGCTCTTTGTTTAAGCACATACTCAAGGTCAGGGGTGGCGGGACAGAGAGCTATGTTTGTTTTACACAAATCCTTGAATTAAGGCAGCTCCCAGGGCCATGTCCTGGGAGCAGGACCCCTTTCTCAGGGCTGCTCCCCGCACAGACCCCATAAGATGGTTATTTTGAGACACAAGTCTGCCATCTTCTTGGTCTGCCAGCTTTCCAAATAAAGTTATATTCCTTGCCTCAACACCTCGTCTCCAATTCACTGGCCTGTCATGCAGCGAGCAGAGTGAGCTTGGAGTTGATAACAACCCCCCCCCAACCCCACCCAAAAGAAAACCTAACCTTCTACTTCAGGAAATTAGAAAAAAGGAGAGCAATCTAAACCCAAAGCAAGCAGATGGAAGTAAATAACAAAAATTAGAGCGGAAATGATGACAAAAGCTCTGCTTCTCTGTACACCAGTGCCGAATCAAATCTCGGAGACAGAATTTGGGAAGAAGTAGAAAAGGAGAGCTTTATTACTTTGCCAGGCAAAGGGGGAACACAGTAAGATAGCGCCTCAAGAACTGTACCCCCTCCCTGGGGAATAGGGAGAGGTCTTACAGTCAGGGCTCCTGGTCAAGGGTAGGCAGTAAGGATCAAGGCAGTAACAGGCTTGCATTCTTCTGATTGGTTGGTGGTGAATTAAGTAGGAGTCAGCATTGTCAACCTTCAAGTCCAACTGGTCTGAGGTCTAGGCAGCATGCCATCGTTAACTAACTTCTATCTGGAAGGGGTTTCAGTATTTGCAAAATAGCTCAAAAATACTATTATGTGCACCCATTGAAGGGGAAACAGGAACTTGCCCCAAGGCTGCTCTTGACTGTTTATCCCTGGTCTCATATCCCCTCCCTTCCCTAATTAACAACTGCTTGAATCTGCCCATTGGAACTCAGGGAAGGTCACTGAGGCCGAATGAAGGCTATTTCCTATAACCAAAGAAATAGGGGCACAGAAAGGCTTTGTGCCCAGGAGCCCCACAGGGACAGAATGGAAAAACAATAGAGAATGACCTTGGAGTAGGCAATGGTTTCTTAGATGACACCAAAAGCACAAGTAAGAAATGAGATTGATAAACTGGACTACATCAAAATGTTAAAACTTTGTGTTAAAAGGACACCATCAAGAATGTGAAAAGACATGCCACAAACTGAGAGAAAATATTTGCAAATTATATATCTGATAAGGGACTTGTATCCAGAATATATAAAGAACCCTTACAACTCAATAATAAGACAAATAAACCAATTAAATATGGTCAAAAGATTTCACTAGACATTTCTCCAAAGATGATGTATGAATAGCTAATAAGTATATGAAGAGATGTTCAATACCACTAGCCACTAGGGAAACACAAATAAAAACCATAACATACCCATCCACATGCACTAGAATGGTTATAATAAAGAAATACAGGGAATTCCCTGGTGGTCCAGTGGTTAGTGCTTTCATTAATGGAGTGGTACGTTCACTCATGGGACCTGGGTTCAATCCCTGGTTGGGGAACTAAGATCTTGCAAGTCGAGAGGCGTGGCAAAAAAAAAAAAAAAAAAAAAGAATAAAAGAATAAATTTTGGCAAGAATGTGGAAATTGAAACCCTCAGCTATTGCTGGTGGGAAAGTAGAATGGGCAGCCACTCTGGAAGATACTTTGGCAGTTTCTCTAAAGTTTAAACATAGAGCTGACATACAACCCAGTAATTACACTCCTAGGTATCTACCCAAGGGAAGCAAAAGACATATAACCACACAAAAACGTGTACATTGAGGGATTTCCCTGCTGGCGCAGTGGTTTAGAATCTGCCTGCCAATGCAGGGGACACAGGTTCGTTCACTGGTCTGGGAAGATCCCACATGCTGTGGAGCAACTAAGCCCGTGTACCATAACTACTGAGCCCACGTGCCACAACTACTGAAGTCCAGGCGCCTAGAGCCTGTGTTCTGCAACAAGAGAAGCCACCACATGAGAAGCCCACACACCACAATGAAGAGCAGCCACCGCTCGCCGCAACTAGAGAAAGCCCGCACTCAGCAACGAAGACTCAGTGCAGCCAAAAATAAATAAAATTAACTAATTAATTTTAGAAAAAGATGGATGTAGCTATCAAAAAAAATTTTTTAAGTGTACATTGAATAGTCATGGCTGCATTATTCATAACAACCAAAAAGTGGAAAAAACCCCAAATGTCCATGAACTGATGAATGGAAAAACAAAATGCAGTATCTCCATACAATGAATATTGTTATTCAGGAATAAAAAGGAATGAAGCACTGACACCTGCTACAATATAGACAAACCTTGAAAACATCATGCTAAGTGATAGAAGCCAGTCACAAGAGACCACATATATGATCTCATTTACATGCAATGTCCAGAACAGGCAAATCTACAGAGATTTGGTCGCCTCCAGCTGGGAGGGGAAGGAAGAGAATTGGGGGAGGGGGTGACTATTAACGGGCAAAAAGTTTCTTAGGTGCGTGATGAATGTTTCAAAATTAGATGATGTATGATTGCACAACTCTAAATACACTAAAATCCATTGAATTGTGCAATTAAGTGGGTGAACTATGTAGTAAATAAATTATACCTCAATCAGGCTGTTAAAAAAAAGTTAGGGGTGGGCCTGGCATAGAAAATAGAATTAGAGAAGACAGGACGTATAATGGGAGCATTGAATGTGGTTTTCCACCATCTCCAACAATGTGACTTCTAGAAAGTGTAACCTCTTTCCGTTCAATCCAGCTTCCTCTAAATCATCAAGTGTATCTTACAGCAGAGGGGATCCAATGGCTGACACGTTTCAAGAAGTCCAATCCTGGAAATTCCCTGGCGGTCCAGAGGTTAAGACTCCACGCTTCCACAGCAGGGGCCTCAGGTTCTATCCCTGGTCAGGGAACTAAGATCCCGAATGCCACACAGTGTGGCCAAAAAAAAAGAAAAAAAAGAATTCCAATTCTGGAGGGGTTCTAATGCATATTCACTTTTTTTTTTTTTTAATAAATGTATTTATTTATTTATTTTATTTATTGGCTGCGTTGTTGCACATGGGCTTTCTGTAGTTGTGGAGAGTGGGGGCTGCTCTTTGTTGCGATGTGCAGGCTTCTCATTGCACTGCCTTCTTTTATTGCAGAACACTGGCTCTGGGTGTGCAGGCTCCAGTAGTTTCGGTACATGGGCTTAGTAGTTGTGGCACACGGGCTTAGCTGCTCCATGGCATGTGGGATCTTCCCAGGCTAGGGCTTGATCCCGTGTCCCCTGCATTAGCAGGCGGATTCTTAACCACTGCACCACCAGGGAAGCCCTGCATACTCACTCTTGAAAACTGTTGTACTTCAGTGGGAAAACGTGCCTTATCTAGAGGACACCCCCTCTAGGTTAGCTGACTTTAGCTTTCCATCATCTTTGAGCAACTTTACGACTTTTTCCGTTGTATCTTGTTGATAAGCATGCAACTGTGCCCTGGCTGTGATTTTCCTCCCCACTGTGGAAAAACTAGTTTTGCCCCCATTTAATTCACTTTCACAGTCCTTGCTCTATATTAACGTGTGCTTCTGCACTTCTGTTTTGCATCAGTTATTACATCTGCCTGGTTCTCTCATAACTGGAATAAAATCCGTAACACAGTCTCATGTTTCATATCTGTACGAGTCATGATTTTACCTTTTATTGAAAATCATCTTTTAACAACTCGTATTTGCATGTAAAGTCTCACAAATCTTATGGACTGGTGTATTAAAAAAGATTATAAGCCTGTTTTAATTATAAGCATGCGGGATCCCAGTTCCCCGACCAGGGATTGAACCCATGCCCTTTGCAATGGAAGCTCAGTGTCTTAATCACTGGACTGCCAGGGAGGTCCCTAAAGAGGATTAAAGTCAAAAGCTTTCCCTTACAAAGGAGAGAAAAACCTTACTGAACACGAACATCGTGATATTTAAAAAATTGTTAGCAGGTCAGTTTCCACAAAAATGCATACTTTTCTGGATCTCACATTCGGCCCCCACACAGAGTGGCCCCTTAGGCTGGAACCGAGAATCAGGAAGTGAGACAGAATGAACATGTCCCTACCAGCTGGCTTCAAGAACTCCAAGTTCAACCTACCCCTGAGGTAGTGAGAGGAACAGGCTGTGTACAGTAGCTCAGCTGGCACGCAGGAGCTCAACCAGATCTCCATGCTCTGTGGAAGCCAGGAAGAACACTGATGGCCAGTGCCTTCTGCAAAACATGGGGTGAGGTGAAAGAAGACACTACCATCCCGTAGATTAAGAAAGTCCAAGGTCACCGTCCTTTGCCTGGCGTTGCAAACAAGCACCAAGGTTTGGGGGAACTGCGTGTGCCAAGTACACAGGTGAACTCGGGGCAAAGCGTCAGTTAAGGCAAAGAGCTGTGACTGGACACGGGAATATTGAGAAAATGTATTATTATAGAGTCAGTGTTTGAGCACTTTCAGGTTAGTTGTGCAGAGAGACAGAGACCGAGAGACCGAGACTGAATCCGTACTAAGAAAGTTTTCTTTCTTTCCAGCCCATCCCCTGGAACAGTGCCACAAGTTATGGTATCATATTCGTACCTTTTTCATCCTCTCCGGGGCAGGTGATTTCAGCATTTATTGGCACACCCCCTGGGTGAAAGCCAGGAACTTTGGGTACAGAACTGGAAGCTGTGCATTCAGAGGGATGCACACTGCCACGTGTGAGCAGGGAACCCACATCCCAAGTCCCTCAAAGCCCTGCTGTTCCAAGCTGCACCTTTCCCATTTCAACTGCTTGAAAACACCTGCGTGGTTCAACTGTACTGTCAGTAGTTATTTTTTTTAACACTTTCAAAATTTTATTTCCTTTGAACCTGGTGTACCCCCCCCCCAAAAAAATAAAAAAAATAAAAATAATTTTAAAAAATTTTATTTACTTATTTAATTTGCTGCATTGGGTCTTTGTTGCTGCACAGGCTTTCTCCAGTTGCGAACAGGGGCTACTCTTAGCTGCAGTGTGCGGGCTTCTCATTGAGGTGGCTTCTCTCGTTGTGGAGCACGAGTTCTAGGCACACGGGCTTCAGTAGTTGTGGCACAAGGGCTCATAGTTGTGGCTCTCAGGCTCTAGCACGCAGGCTTAATAGTTGAGGCACACAGGCTTAGATGTTCTGCGGCATGTCGGATCGTCCCAGACCAGGGCTCGAACCCATGTCCCCTACATTGGCAGGCGGATTCTTAACCATTGCACCACCTGGGCAGTTATTTGAAAAAACTGAAAAGCCACAGTACTTTAGGAAGGGCTGCGTCCCTGAATTTTCTAAGTTTTCTACAACTGATCTTGACATAATTTCTCTGAGTTGTACACTTCCCCCAAGTGTTCTGTGTTTTGTTTTTCATATCAAGGCTCAGAGGCTCTGCTGTGTAGTGGGTAAGAATACAGTCTGGGTCAGTTTGATCTGGTCCCCAAGCCAGCAGCTTACTCCGTGATCTCGGACAAGCTGCCTGCCCAGAGGTGATAGCCTCAACTGTAAAATGAGGTTGATAACAGTGCTCAGCTCCTGGAGTGGCTGTGAGGCTTGCATTCATGCATGTGAAGCATCCCACGGGGCAGAACTTCAGATGAGAGTCAGGGAAGACCGAACAGAATGGCTATCCCTCAGTGGTTCTCAACGTGGCCACACATCGGAATCACCCGGGGAACATAAAGAACACCCATGTGTGGAAAATACCCATCCTCAGAGATTCTGGTTTGATTGGTCAAGGTGCAGCCTGGGCATCAAAAGGTTTGAAAGCTTCCCAGGTGAGTCTAATGGGCACCCAAGATTGAGAGCTACTTTTCTAAATACTCGGAAAGCGAGATGTTTTCAGAGCTCCCGTCCATGACTGTGGTCTTTCAGGGAAAGATTGCTAGGGGGTCTCAAGCCTGAATGGGTTCCCTGTGTTTTTCTTATAAAACTCATGTGGATCGTGGAGGCCGTGCAAGGCCCTTCCAGCCCATGCACTTGCGCGGGGTCCCCGAGGCTTTGGAACCTGATGAGAGTGAGGTTCCACGTAATGTGTGTGTGTTTCTCGTTAAGTTCTACATTCAGAAGTTGGCTTCAGAGACAAAGATAAAGAAGGTGAACTTGTTTGAACGGAAGGCGTTTCTCTTCCTTTAAGCCACACCAGCCTATGAGCCTTCATAAAGCAGGAAAGGCCGCTCCTTTCCCTGGCAGACTCTGACAGACTCCGCTCCTTGTGCACACCCCAGCCGGGAAATCCGAGCAGCTGAACTATTTGCTCTATACATCAAAGCCTCAGGATATGCAGAAATTCCCTGCAAGGCCAGACCCACCATCATGAGACCCTGCCTGAGGAGACTCAGTCGTCTGGGCCACGCTCTCCAGTGGCTCTTGCTTTTGGCTGGGTTCCTCTTCATCTTCGCCCTGTCCTCCTTCATTAAGGAACCTAATACAAAGCCTGCCAGGTAAGATTCTGACCCTTTCCAAGCTCCCTGTGACTTACTAGGAGAAATTGAAAAGTTACAGCCCAGGGAGGACGGGGGGAATCTGAGACACCTCTGTGTTTACAGGTGGTGTCAGGGATCAGGAAGGTTGGCAGGGACCACGGGCAACGAAGCTCAGAGGGGAGCCTCGGGGGACCTGGAGGTGGTGCAACAAGGAAACAGGGTGCTATGGGGCTTACACACAGAGGAGGTGGAGGCAGAAGTTACAGAACTTTTGGCCTGGTCTCCAGAAGGCATAGGTAGAAAACAAGACTATTTTCCCCTCTGGGACTGTGAGTAATAACCCCAGCTTTAGGGTTAGTTTTGACATGCCATTCTCTGTGTCCTAAAGCAAAAGATTTATCCCATGCATTCCATTAATTTCTAAATCATACGAACCCTGAGACATTTGTCAGTAAAATGGGAGATCACTCACCTAGGGAGGCAGCTCAATTTCTGGGTCCCAAGCTGATTCTTCCAAAGGACCCTCTAGACTGTTTTTCTTATAAACACATCTTCAGCAGTGAGAGATCCCTTTCTTCCAGATTCAATCTATTTTGAATGATTTTGTTTCACTATTCTTAGAACTTGAAAGTAAAACATGTTCTCGTGACGTTTTAAAAAATACAGAAAGGTGAAGCCAGAAGTTCTCTCCATTAAACCCCCATCTCCACCCAGTCTTCATGGGCAACCACCCTTAATACTTTGGTATGCAAATAACTAGTGTATTATTGTAGCTAACACTTCTATAGCATTCACTATATGCCAGGCACTATTCTAAATGCTTTATGTGTATTAACTCATTAGGGCTTATGAGTATGAGACACAGAGGGCTTAAATGAATGACCCAGGTTCACCCTGCTGGTAATTGCAGGGCCAGGATTCAAACCCAGGCATTTTGGTTCCATCATCTGTGCTCTTTACCTTATGCTAGACAAGCCCTTACAGCAGATGAATAAATAGATAGGAAAGTGATAGACAGGTAGATAGAGAGAGAAGTAGTTGGTTGGTTGGATGGATGGATGGATGGATGGATGGATGGATGGATGGATGGATAGATAGATAGGTATCACACTATACGTACTGTTCCACAGATTGACTTTAAAAAACACTATATCATGGACCTCCTTCCATGTTGGCACCTACAGATCTACTCCCTTCCTTTGCATGTCTGCATAACATTCTATAAAATGGATACAGTTTATTTAACCAGCCCCTATGGGTGGGCACTTGGGTTGCCACTCATTTTTCACATAACTTTGTATGCTTATGTAGGTATTTCTGTAGGTAGATCTGTAGAGATGGAATTGCCAAGATAACAGATACATTCACATTAAATGTCAATGGACCCTCAGTGCGGGAGTGGGAGTGGGGAGGGCATGGGGATGGGGGTGGGGAGGGCACAGGGGTGGGCTGGGGTCGCAGCCCTTGTGGGGAATAAAAAAAGGTCAATGGGTACCATCAAGGCTATACCGACAGGTGTGAGGGTTAACTCTCTCCAACCTCTGTGGCAACACTGGATCTTGTGAATGTTTTTGAAGTTTAATCATCTGATAGGTTAAAGCATGTGTCTCTTTTTAATTTGCATTTCTCAGGCCACTGGTGAATTTGAGGATCCTCTAAAGTTTATAAAGCATTTCATTGTATGAATATACCACACACAGTTTACCCGTTCTCTTACTGATGGACATTTGGGTTGTTTCCAGTTTCTGGCTAGTATGAATTATGAATAAATCTGCTGTGAACGTTGTTGTATAAACCTATTTGTGTACATATTTTTATTTCTCTTGGGTCAGTGTCTAGAGGTGGAATTGCTGTGTCATAAGGAAGGTATATGTTTAGTCTTAGAAGAAAGGGCCTGACTTATTTCCCAAACAGGTTTGAATTTGTCTATTTCTCCCTTCAGTTTTGTCAGTTCTTGTTTCATGTAGTTTGAAGCTCTGTTATTGGATGCATAAGCATTTAGGAGAGTGCTGACTTCAACAGTGACTGTCAAGTTACTGAATCTGCCCAAGACTTTAAGGGATAGGAAAAGGTCCACATACTGAGATTTCTCAATAAATTGTTTATATAAGTTCGTTCCAAAACAACAGAGAGAGTGGGTGTCATAACAGTAGCGGTCCCTGGAGGAAAGGATTTTTTGTGTTGAAAGGTTCAAAGAGAAGATGGAGGCTGGGAGACAAGGTAGGGCTCGAATGGGAGTGCTCAGGGAAAGGTGTGTGGTGAGAAAAGGATGAACAAGGAAGCTGGCCTACAAAGTCCTAAATTAGTGTCTTGTTTGGTGAGTCTTGAGAGAATCTGCCTCAGGGAAACGAAGGGCTTCCTCTGGGGAGCAGAGGAAGGACATTTAGGAAGGTGGGACCGAGTGTTGCTGCAGAAGGCTTTCAGGCAGGGAGGTGGCATTGTGACAGCCGTATTTTAAGACGATGAGTCAGCCAGAAGCGAATAGGATGGGTTAGGAGGAGGAGGGAGTTGCCACTCTGGCCTGACCAGCAGCGGCACCCAAGGGAGATGGACGACTCCGCACAGATTATCCTGGCATGAAGGGAGGGCCCAGGGCCGACTCTGGCCATTAAAATTCAAGGCGAAGAGGATCTGGACTAAGATAGAGATGGGGGAACAGGAAGAAGTGGAAAATCAGGAGATATTTTGAAGGAGAGGTGTGGGAGAGAGGGAGAGGCAAAAGTGACGGGCAGGTTTGCAATATAGAGACTGGTACTGGCCCTCCTGTCCCCCAGTGCTGCCTGGGCAGAGGGTGAGAGTAAACGCGGAAAGGGAAGGCAGGTGTACAGTGTGGACCGCACCTGTAGATTCCCGAGGTGTGTGAAGGTCACTGTCACGGTGCTATTTACCCTTCATGATGCGCCATGATAATCTGAGAGTCGGAGATTTTCAAACCCAAAGCTACGCTCCAGGGGCCTTTCCGTGTGTTATTTCTGGTCCTCATAACTGCTGTCCAAGACTGGTATTTTTATTCTTTGACAAACATGAAGACTGTGAGGCTCAAAAAGGTGAGGGGGAGTTTCACCGAGCCAGGGAGTAGCAGCACAGATATTTGAATTTAGGGGATTTGAGCTCCAAATCCCATGCTTCTCCACTACCTCCTGTGTGTTGACTCTCAAGAGGTTTAAAGCCTAAGGGAGGAGAGAGACATATGTAAAGCAAACGAACGCAGGTGATATTATTAGTATGATAGATGACCTCAGTAAAGTCACATGTGACAGGTACTACAGGAGCACATTGAAAAGAGTAATCCAACCAGGGGGACGGGGTGTGGGGAGTAAGGACAGCATTTGCATAATGCCTGATGGCCCTGTGACACTTCAGCAACCAGGAACACTGCAAACCGAGGAAACAGCATAATGGTGCAGAAATGGGAAAAGGCTGGATGATTTCAGGAATGGGAGACTGATGGATAAGTAACTTAACAAACACTGAGGCTTCCCTGGTTGCGCAGTGGTTAAGGATCCGCCTGCCAATGCAGGGGACACGGGTTCGATCCCTGGTCTGGGAAGATCCCACATGCCGAGGAGCAACTAAACCTGTGCGCCACAACTACTGAGCCTGTGCTCTAGAGCTGTACTCTACAAAAAGAGAAGCCACAGCAATGAGAAGCCCGTGCACCGCAACGAAGAGTAGCCCCTTCTGCCTGCAACTAGAGAAAGCCTGCGCGCAGCAAGACCCAACACAGCCAATAAATAAATAAACAGGTAGATAAATAAATAAAATTTAAACAAACCAACCAAACAAACACTGATAAGCTGCTTGCTCTCCATGTGCCAGGCACTGGTCTCAGAGTTATGATAACTAATCATGTATCAAGCCTGAGTGTAGATGCTATCATCGTCACCCCCCTTTACAGCTAAGAGAGGTTAGGTAACTTGTCCAAGGTCACCCTGGTCACTGATGTTCAAACTCAGGCAGGCTAGCTCCAGGGGCCCTGCTCCCAGCCAAGATACCAGGCTGGCATCACATCCCCTCCATGCCTCTCTATCACATTCATCCTGACATGACGTCGTAAACCCTAAAGTTGGCTTTTTCTTCCAGACTATGAATTTCTTGACTAGGAACTGTCTTATTTGTCTCCATTTCTCCAGTAATTTGAACAGGTCCTGGACACTCTGCAAGTGTAACACAGTGTAAATGCTTGTTGATGAAAGAATGAATGTGTGGCCTTAAATACCTTTATTCTAAAGCTATGAAGAATTTTAGAGTAAGAGAGTAGCTTGGTTAAATGTGTGCCTTATGCAGGTTACTCTGACAATAGATTATAGCATAGGGTGGGTGGCTGGGCACAGTGCGTTTTTTTGTTTGTTTATTTTGTGTTGGTGGTTTTCGTTTGTTTGGCCGCACCGCGCGGCTTGTGGGATCTTAGTTCCCCAACCAGGGATTGAACCCGGGCCCTGGCAGTGAAAGCACTGAGTCCTAACCACTGGACCACCAGGGAGTTCCCTGGGCACAGGAGTTGTAAGGGGGACAGGTTAGAGGCCCATGCAGTGGTTTAGGGTAGAGTCCTTGGGGCCTGGGGCAAGGAGGTTATGGTGACAGTGGGACTAGGAATCGAGGACTGAGAGTAAGTAAAATCAGCTGGGTTTGGCAACAGATAGGATGGCGGGCACAGTGGAGATAAGGATGTAAAGACAATTCTGTGATTTCTAACCCAGGTTATTCGACTACCTCTCATATCATCTTAAGACAAACACAAGCACACCAAACTGGCAACAGTTTTGGTCCCAGTCTCCAATGTGCTCTCTGATATGTAAATATTATCTAAGACCAAGTCGGTGACTGCTTGGCTTCCCTAGTCGGGAATAAATTTGTCCTGGAAGAGACTATGACTTGTCTCAGCTTCAGAGATGACCATTAAGAGTGAGCTGTGAAATCAGACCTATGGATTCTGTTTTGGATTTTATTTTGTTTTGGTGTAAGAACCAAACTTTGTTTTCTATAACGTTCTGATTCTGGACTCCCTTCCAGAATCAGAAAAACTTAATCTCAGTCATTTTTACTCCTCTGCCCCATCCCCAGGAGGGCATCAAGGGCTGCAGGATACCTATGCGGTACCAAAGCATGGAAGGGGGCAGCTGATTCTTAGACATCAAGATATCCAAGGTCCCTGCCTCTTGGCTCTTTCTTTCTTTCTTTTCTTTCTTTTTTTTTAAATTATTATTTTTGGCTGCGTTTGGGACTTCGTTGCTGTGTGCGGGCTTTCTCTAGCTGTAGCAAGCGGGGGCTACTCTTCATTGCAGTGCTCAGGCTTCTCAGTTGTGGAGCACAGGCTCTAGGCATGCAGGCTTCAGTAGTTGTGGCACACGGGCTCAGGAGTTGTGGCTTGCACGCTCTAGAGCACGGGCTCAGTAGTTACGGTGCACGGGCTTAGCTGCTCTGAGGCATGTGGGATCTTCCCAGCCCAGGGGTCGAGCCCATGTCCCCTGCATTGGCAGGTGGATTCTTAACCACGACGCCACCAGGGAAGTCCTACTGGCTCTTTTGTGTCACCTGGCTTAGGCGTGAGAATGTTCTGTGACATTGTTTCTATCTTCCCAGTTTCTACATGCAGTCGATTCCTTTCAGGGGTCTTATCAGACCCTTGGAACGCTACCAGGAAGTAGGGGCCCTCTAACCTGGGCCCAACAGACCGCTCCCTTCTCTCCCATCTCCTTTCGTTCATCCACCCAGAGTAAATACTTCTAGGGAGGGGATGGCGGTGTAGGAAATAGAAAAGTCTTTCTCCAAGATATTTTATCTATTTCACCAAATCTTCTCCCCACTTGAGGGCTTAGGTACTTGGTGGGGAAAAGCCAGAAGTTCTTGCAGGGTATCCTTTACTTTCCAATTCTTGTCTGCACATGTGTCCATGGGGGCAATGAACATGGAGCTGACTGTCAACTGCTGGTGGTTGGTGGGAGGCAGGCACCGATGGGGAAGGGAGAAAATACAGGGAGGAAAACAACTAAGTAACATCGCAAGATATTACACAACTACATTTGTAAGTATAATAGGCAGAGCAAAGAGATCTGGATGTTCACGCCCTTGGGGGTCAATAGTAGATTCTTAGAGGAAGTGTAATCACATGTGGATATCCTTTTACGCTGAAATCATTTTCTGCTTTTCCAGTAATGAGCACGCATTGCTTTTAGAAAAGGGAACACAATTCAGAAAAGTTCACTTGTGAAGAAAAGGGTCAGGAGCAAAAGTTCACATATCACTCCACATCAAAGTGTCCCCCTCAAATAGAGCATGCCCCTACGTTGTACCCCCCACTGCCTCCCACATATATGACTAATAACATGTCATTCCATCGACTTATATTCCTGTCTGTTCCCCGGTTAGGTCATGAGCTTCTTAGGATCAATGACTACAGCTTTTTCATCTCTAATCCCCAACAGATAGCTCCAAATGCCTGGCATATAATTATTACTCAATAAATATTGGTGGAATAAATATTGCACTGTGTTTTCAAATTCTGATAGAATTTTCAATTAAGATGTCTCATTTGGTTTTCAGCATTTTCCCTTTAATTTTTTATTTTTACTGAGTAACATGCAAATTTTTCAGTGAAATAGTATTACGAGGCTTACATCAAAATAGAGCAGTCCCCATGTCTTCTCCCTGCTCCAGGATCGCCGTTCCCAAGGCAACCACTTCAACCCTCTATGCTTTTCTTTTTGGTATCTACTGCCATATATAATACACCTCTCTGCTATTTCCTGATTTCTCAATTATGTGGTTAAGGGCTGTCAAGGAAATATTATTTACCCATGGCCTTGTAACAGCTTGAATCACTTTTATGCGGCACTTCTGGGTTTCCTTTGGCCAGTCATTTAAATTTGTCTGGTTCAAAGTCGTATTTGGTATAATCTCAGGATCTTCCCAAATGCATGCGCGCTCGCGCATCTCTTAGCCAAGATGGATTCTACCAAAGAGGTCTATGGGTAGGTCTGGCCACTTGGCATCTCTCCCCTTTTGACCTCCAGGGAGCCTTTCTGCTCATGTGTAGTCGGGGAGGTCTCCTGACTTCGAGAATGAGGAATATGTGGTCTCTTATCTTCAATCTGGGCAGGACCCAGTCTCCTCTCTCAATTGTCAGGTTATTTTGTCTCGGCATATTGGTCCACAAGAACTCAAACCGTTTGCCCTTGGGCCCCATCTGTCTCCTGCCTCAAGGCTACTCATTCCCTCTACTCCTTTACTCCTTTCTCCCAATTCCCTGTAGAAGACCCTGGAGAAGGGGCAGGGGAGGAGAGGAATGTTATTTTTCCCCCAAGGTCAGTATCTCCAAAATGTCAAGATAAAAATGTCACTTGAGGGACTTCCCTGTGGTACAGTGGTCAAGAATCCACCTGCCAATGCAGGGGACACAGGTTCGATATCCCACGTGGTCCAGGAAGATCCCACATGCCGCAGAGCAACTAAGCCTGTGCACCACAACTACTGAGCCTGTGCTCTAGAGCCCATGAGCCACAACTCCTGAGCCCATGTGCCGCAACTACTGAAGCCCAGGTGCCTAGAGCCCATGTCCCGCAGCTGAGAAGCCACTGTGATGAGAAGCCCTCGCACCTCAACAAATAGTAGCCCCCCACTCGCTGCAACTAGAGAAAGCCTGTGTGCAGCAACGAAGACCCAACACAACCAATAAATAAATAAATAAATAAATAAATAAATAAATAAATAAATAAATATGTCACTTGAACTTGGGATAATCCCTGAAATGAATTTTAGTCTCAGATATGATTATCCCCAGAGGGGAAACCCTAGGTACCAGATATAGGTGATAAAAACGGACTTTGTTTTAAACAGCCCTGGTTCTCGAGTGAGTTTATAGTCACTGGGCCACACGGGTCATTTTGTATCCGTGATTCTTGACCTATACCTGCCATAGTTTTGTTTAAAACATTTTCTTACCTGGTTACCTTGGTCCCACCCACCACCATCCCTATTCAAGGTCTTCCTGTGTCTCCTTAACTCCACTGTGGGTCTGGGAAGAGCTGTGTGCTTGTGTAAGGATGTGTGTATCCCAGGGAGGGAGACTCTTCAACTCTATTTTTTTTCTTTTTTCTTTTGCCATGGAGGCATATGAGGTCTTAGTTTCCTCACCAGGAATTGAACACATGCCCTCTGTGTTCGAAGCATGGTGTCTTAATCACTGGACCACCAGGGAGGTCCCGAGACTCCCCAACTCTTAAACCAGCTTTCCATCGTTCTGGCCCACAGCGAGTTCTGTTAGGGGATGGCACCTCAGACAGGACTCCCCTGCTAAGGGAAAACTTTGGAAATTGGATCCAGCCTCCAAAGCACTGTGGGCTTTGAGTTGGTTTTCCCCTTTTGTTTCCATTATCTTTTTTTTTTTTTGGCTGCATTGGGTCTTCATTGCTGCGCGCAGACTATCTCTAGTTGTGTTGAGTTGGGGCTACTCTTCATTGCGGTATGTGAGCTTTTCATCGCAGTGGCTTCTCTTGTTGCGGAGCACAGGCTCTACGTGTGCAGGCTTCAGTAGTTGTGACACATAGGCTCAGTAGTTGTGGCTCAAGGGCTCTAGAGTGCAGGCTCAGTAGCTGTGGCGCATGGGCTTAGTTGCTCCACGGCATGTGGGATCTTCCGGGACCAGGGATTGAACCTATGTCCCCTGCATTAGCAGACGGATTCTTAACCACTGCGCCACCAGGGAAGTCCCTCCATTATCTATTGTCCCCATTAGGATTGAACTGGCCAAATGCAAAGCAAACAAAAGAACTGGCCTTGATTTGAAAAAGGAACACTCAGAGTAATAATAGAATACGGATTTCTGCACGCTTTTTCCAGCATACAAAGAGAACGAAGGCAAAGTACAGCTTTTAATCATGAAAGCAACATGGAGACACACCTAAATTTTCAAAGTAAAGTTCTAAAGTGGAAATCACTCATTCGCATGCAAAAACGTTCAGGATTTTGGAAGGAAAATCAGCTTCAAAGTTTGAAAAGCAGACAGCTGGTTTCCATTCCAGATAAGGTCTGAGACTCTGAAGAGCTACGTGGACACCCAGGGAGTTCTAGAAACTTGACTCCAGGCTGGGCTAAGGAGGGAGAGTGCTGGAGGCCAGGGCACCCCCTGCATGGAGGGTCCTCAGCAGGGAGTGAGGAAAGACACAGCTGGGGAGCCAAGAGTTTACTCCCCTTTCAAGAAGAAGCAGGATGAAAGCTGGGGAGCCAGATGGGCAACGGGAAGTGGAAAACATGCTCCACAAAGATAAAGGTAAAATAAAGATAAAAAGGAGTGAGCAGCAAAGCCGACAGTGGGGGTTGTTGAGAGAGTTTTGAGCTCTCCTTTGTGTTCTTGATAAAATAATCTTCTACTTCTCATGGCTTTATCAGTGACCTATAATTGGGGGTGTTACTGCCCAATTTCAGTTGGGACAACCTCTCCCATATGCTAATCAACTTCAACGGTCCCCTGTATTATCTCTGTTGCTGAATTCTTTTTTTTTTTTTAAGCTTTTTTTTTTTTTTGGCTGTGCCTTGCGGCTTGCAGGATCATAGTTCCCCAACCAGGGATTGAACCTGGGCGCCGGCAGTGAAAGCTTGGAGTCCTAATCACTGGACCACCAGGGAATTCCCTGGTACCGAATTCTTGGGAAAATTCTACCGCTCTGTTGCCAACAGTTGTTTCACGGCTTCAGGCACAAAGGAACTTTGAACCTCTTGCCATTTCCTTGCCTCTAGGTCCCCCTGGTTAGTGCGTACTTAAGAATTTAGAGGGTGGAGGATGTCAGGTAAATAGTCTGTTGTTGCCCTGCTAATGATATATTTATTTTTACTAAGTGCAACATTTTATATATTTCCCTCCAAAATAGATCAGAATTATAGTATCGAGTTGCTTTTTGCTTGGGTGATTGCTTTGCCTGTTGCTCTGAACTAGAGGCATTTAATAGAACAAAGGTTCCCCCTTCCCACCCCTACCCCCGCCTGGCCCACTGTGTACAAGTTCGGCAGCACATAGGGCCTGGACAAGACAGATGCAGGGCACTCAGCTTGTGGATGGAAGCAATCTGAGCATTCAGTAAATTCCATCCATGAGCATAAGGAAATGCCAATACAAACACTCAACTCCCTAGCAATCATAGGTGTGCGTCATTACAGGGAGCTGAAATGAAGCTTAACTACATAATTTCATCACTACCTGGGTCACTGCTAAGACCTCCTGTAAATTTTTTAAATTAATTAATTTATTTTTATTTGGTTGCACCAGGTCTTAGTTGCGGTAGGCGGGCTCCTTAGCCACTGCATGTGAACTCCTAGTTGTGACATGCATGTGGGATCTAGTTCCCTGACCAGAGATCAAACCCGGGCCCCCTCCATTGCGAGTGTGGAGTCTGAACCACTGCGCCACCAGGGAAATGCCCCCCTCTTTCTCTTGAGACCATCCTCCTCCCATGTACGGGGTGGACCCCAGGATGTCACACGCCATGTGACCCAGACCCCTGGGCAGGGATGGGGAAGGGACCCCAGTGGGCCAGAATCTCTCCCCTAAAAATTAAAAAATTGGGAGCAAAGAGAGTCAACAGGCCCCACACAGGTGTTACCGGGTGGCCATCCTTCACCACCAGGTGGGCTGAAGAGCAGAGAGGAAAAGAGGAGGAAGCAGACTCAGAGAGGGCAGAGGCAGAACAGAGACGGGGGTTCAGAGGGGGACTCCTGGTTCCAGGCCCTTCTAAAGGCTCAGCCACTTGTTGCTCCTGGGTGCCTAGAGACACTTTCTATCCTTATAATAAATTTCCCTTTTTTCTTTTTTTTAAAGATTAAAAAAAAAAAAAAAAAAGAATAAGAGCTCAAAGGCTACCAGCCTTTCCCAGCTGGTCCATATCACAGTCTAACCCTGTCTCATGGCCTTTCTTTCCTCTCTGGTCTGAAATATCTCTCAATCAAGTTCCTTCTTTGAGTCATATGACAAAGGCAGGGGCATTTGCTACTGAAGGCCACTTAAATATGTGTGTGTTCCAAGGAGGAAGGACCCTTTGGCAGATATGAGGCAAGGCCACCCCACTAGCCCGTTCCTAACAACCTTCAGAGAATTTAGGTCCTTGCTCAGGGCCAAGGTCAGAACAGAGAGGATACCTTCTGGGGGACCTGAACAAGTGTGCGTCCTTGGGGCCAAGGAAGGTAAGAAATATGTTATCAACCAAGAGGGTTGGCCATAGCGCAGGAGGGAGAAAGGGTTAACAGAGGTATTCTGTCTACTGCTTATATGGTCTTGGGCCAGCCCTGTGTCTCTCTGGTAATGAAAGATCTCCTTTGTCTTTCACCTTTAATAACCATAACTGTGTACTCCATGGGTCCAAGATCTGTGCCTTATTCAAATTTGTGCTCCCAGGACCTACACAGGAACATCTGGGCACACTGCACACAGTCAATATTTAATAAACATCTGTTGAATGAGGCGTTCTTTTTTTTTTAATATTTATCTATTTGGCTGTACTGGGTCTTAGTTGCGGCATGCGTGGGATCTTTAGTTGCGACATGTGGGCTCCTTTAGCTGCAGTATGTGGGCTCTTTTAGCTGTGGCATGTGGGATCCAGTTACCTGAACAGGGATTGAACCCAGGCCCCCTGCACTGGAAACATGGAGGGGTTTTTTTTGTTTTTTGTTTTTTTTCTTAAGAAATTAGACAATTAACATCTTATGAGGCTTTTTTATTTTTAATTAATTAATTAATTTTATTTATTTATTGGCTGCATTGGGTCTTCATTGCTGCACATGGGCTTTCTCTAGTTGCTGTGAGTGGGGGCTACTGTTCACTGTGGTGTGCAGGCTCCTCATTGTAGTGGCTTCTCTTGTGGAGCACGGGCTCTAGGCGTGTGGGCTTCAATAGTTGCAGCACATGGGCTCAATAGTTGTGGCTCACAGGCTCTAGAGCACAGGCTTAATAGTTGTGGCGCACGGGCTTAGTTGCTTTGTGGCATGTGGAATCTTCCCAGGGCAGGGCTCGAACCTGTGTCCCCTGCATTGGCAGGCAGATTCTTTACCACTGCACCACCTAGGAAGTCCGGAAGCATGGAGTCTTAACCACTGGACCACCAGGAAAGTCCCATGAGGCGTTCTTTAGTATGTACATATTTCAAATTCTACTCCACTTTGGTTTAAATCCATTTCCCTTTGGGCTCAGAAAGCCCCTTTTGAAAGCACTGCTGTGATGCAGCACTGTGATAGGCTTAGTAGTAAGGGCTGTATAAGATGATTTCTGCCTCCTCAGAGTTTGGAGTTTAAGATAGAGATGACATAGCCATTGAACAAACAGGACCCCGCAAAATATGACTAACTCAATGATTTGTAGAGTTTTTGCACTGATGTTGTCCTGGGGAATTGAGCTTGGGGCAGGCTCCCCTCCACGCCCGCTCCACACTCATGCATTTCCCAGGACGCCTCCTCCTCGTTATAACTTGATGTCTGTTTGTGTGATTTGTCACTCTTTTGTATCTTGGGCTCCATGGCAGGGGTGGGGGGCAGGGGGAATGTGTCTGGTGAAGTTCCTCACTGAAGCCCCAGGAACTAGTACAGTCTCATAAGAGGTGCTTGATAAATATTTGTTACATAAAAGGATACGTGAGTAACCGTTGAGTTGCTTGGCTGGTAGAAATCAAAGCTGCAACCAGAGGAACTGGAGACCCAGCCAAGCAGAGCCCAACTAGCACATGATAAAGCAAGAATAACTGAGAATGAAGAACCTCAGTGGGGTACAAAGGGAGGGAACTTATTTTGTTTTGGATGCTGAGCACGTATTGTCAGTTAATGCTCACAGCAGACTTTTCTCAGAAGCAAAAAGCAGCAGCCCATCTTACAGATAAGAAAACCAAGGGTCAGGTAGGTTAAGATTTCTCCTAGTCATACCCGCTAATAAGTGGAAGCACTAAGATTCTCACTCAGGTCTATCTGGCTACACTTTCATGGTTTGTTTGTTTTTGTTTTTGTTTCTCTTCATGTAGTCGTTTATATTTCACTTAGAAGAAGAATGGTGGGAACAGACGAAGGGAGCCTGGGACACAAGTGACCCAGACAAGTCAGGGAGGCCTAGGACACCAGGTAAAGGACACCTGGAAATCCATCTGGTAATGGCTAGGTCACTAGACAGTAAGATTTTTTTCTCCAAAGCTCCCAGGGATTTCCCCCAAAACATGTGTTGCACAGAGACTCCAGCACAAAGTCCAGCTAGAGAACCAGCTGAGGAGACAGGCTTTTCTCAGCACACCTGATACCGACTGGCATAAACTAAATGATGCTTTTTGACAGCCTCACATCAAAGTAGAAAATGAAATGAAAAAAAAGTAAATCCATTCCCTGCAGTCAGAAACCCTGATTGCCAGAAGACAGATCAGCCACCCTGAATCTATCTTCTCCTACAGCTAGAATAAGCATTGTAGGATGAAGATCAGCTTCTGTGCCCCACTCCTTCCTTCAGCAACCCCCATCTCCCTCTTGAAATTCTTCCACAGCTCCTTCTGGACAAGTAGACAGTGATAAAGTCTATATTCCTTAGTCCTACATACACTGCAAATAATGATCTTGGCCCTTGGTGCCTGTTTCGTAGCATCTGTTGCCCCACAAGCCCCCCAACCTATCCCCACTATGTTTCTTTTCTTTCCTTCCTTTCTTCCTTCCTTTTTTTTTAATGTTTATTTATTTATTTATTTGGCTGTGCCGGGTCCTAGTTGTGGCACGCAGGATATTTGTTGCCATATGAGGGATCTTCACTTCAGCAGGCAGGCTCTTAGTTGCGGCACACGGGATCTAGTTCCCTGATAAGGGATCAAATCCGGGACCCCTGCATTGGGAGCACAGAGTCTTAACCACTGGACCACCAGGGAATTCCCAACAGTTTGCTTCTAAGCAGGGTTGGACTCATGACAGGGTTTCAAGTACATCTTTAAGGCAGATCTTTCAAAATCAGGGTTGGCAGCTATAGTTTTAACAGGAATGCATCTTTCCCTGTTATGTGGACAAAGTTACCTTTGTTACCTATGCTTTTTTTTTTTTTAAAGGTCCACTGAGACTCACAGATGTCAGGTGACAGGACTAGGTTCACAGACATTCTTAGACTCACAATCGGGAACGTAGTGGATGCCAGGAGCCACAAAGGAGCAAACACGGAGAGCTGGGGGCACAGCACGGAGGGGGTGAGCAGTTCAGGTCTGCCCTTGGCATTCAGTTCCAGCTCCCCAAACTCTGTGCCACCACTAAGGGTTCTTTATTGGTTAGAGGTAAGTTTCCAGACCCATCACCAACAGGTGCAGCTTAGTTTTGGGTCGTGGACGGTGATGCCCCTGGAGACTGGTTTGAAGTCCACTTGAGACACAAGAACAGATACTAGTTATGCTTCTCAAGTCCCTACAACTCTCAGCCTTCACCCAAAGTCATCTGTCTCTAGGAATCAGCATCGAGGGAACATTAAGGAAAGGTCTCCAGAGTTGCTGCAAAAGGCTATGTCCCAGGCACCCACGGCGGGAAGCAGGACGAGCGCCCACATGGAGCCAGCACAGGGGACCAGCACGCGGGACACACACCCCGAGGCCGCAACCCATAGGGCTAGTGAGGGCAGAGGAGCGGAGGCTGGCAAGGCCAGTGCCAAGGAGCCGGGCAGAGTGCCCAACACTGCTAGCACGGCAGCCCTGGAGACGCAGCCAAGCAAGGACACCGTGGGGCACACGCTGCCCCCGGGAGCTCAAGGCATAGGTGTGGCCTCTGGCAGGATGGAGGCGCCGTCACTGAACAGTCAGGACCCAAGGACAACCAAAGGCTCGGGGGACGAGGAGGCGAGGCCGACGGCCCCAAGGACGGTGCCCACGAAGCCAGAGGGCAGTGTGGCAGCCACAGCAAGGACGCCCCTTCCAGAAAATCAGGCTGGGGTGTGGACCCCCACGGGAGCAGGGCCAACGGGGAGGGGAACCAGAGGAGCCACCACAGCGGCTGTCCCACCCAAGGACGGAGCCCAGGCCACCCCATCCTCAGCCCCTCTCCAGAGCCCCACCACCCAGAGAGGCCAGAGACTGCAGGCTGCCAATTTCAAGTCTGAGCCCCGCTGGGATTTTGAGGAAAAATACAGCCTGGAGGTGGGCGGCCTCCAGACGGTGAGTTTTTCCTGCCTCCCTACCCTAAGGTCCCACCCTTCCCTTCCCTCCCAGGCTCTGCTCCTAAGCTCTGCCTTGCCCTCTCCATGCTTCCCACCCCAGCCCTCCCGCTCTCATCCTGTTTTCCTTCCTGGTTACAATGGCCAGAAGAGGGGCAGAGAAGGCAGGTCCCAGGGTGTGAGTGAGAAGGGCCTGCCCTGGGCCCCTAGGAGGCCTGGAGGCTCCTCAGTCGGGGTGAGAGAGTGTGACCTATCCTCCCGCAGTGGGAGGGGCAGGAACAGGCAGCAACTAAGGGACAAGAGCACCCCAACCTGGTGCCCAGCCCTGTCCTCCTTGCATAGGTAAGTCCACCACCCTCCCTCTCTCCCCTCCCTAAGAAAATCAGCCTGGGCCCTCAGCCATGGGAGGGGAGCATTCAGAAAGCAGATGTCTATGGATGTTTACACACATAACTGCAGCCACGCACAGCACATGGACCCGTAGCAGCACGTTCACGACCCATCCACTCCTCTCACACATTCGAAGGTGCATTTGGCTTGAGGGCAGAGAACCACCCATTCCCTGGGAGCCCTCCTGACCACAGTGGGCCAGGAGAATCGATGGTGAGAATAGGATGGAAGAGGTCACAGAGACCAGTGCCTTCCCAGCTTTAAGACCTGCTTTCTGACCTCCCCAACCCCCACCCCCCCACACACCCCGCCCCCAGCCCTTGGCCGTGGCCTTCCTGGGCCTCTCCCTGCCTGACCCGTCCTCCTGCATGTAGACCTGCCCTGACTCAGTGAAGATCAAAGCCTCCAAGTCACCCTGGCTCCAGAAACTCTTCATGCCCAACCTCACCCTCTTCCTGGACTCCAGACACTTCAACCAGAGCGAGTGGGATCGCCTGGAGCACTTCGCTCCGCCCTTTGGCTTCATGGAGCTCAATTTCTCCTGTGAGTCCTTGCCCCGGGGGCCTGCGTGTGCGCTAGGCCACAGCAGAGGGCCATGCTTTATGTCTCGGGTCCACCTCTTCCCTGGGGGCCACTGGCCCTGGGAGAAATGCCGGGTGGACCCCTGGCCCTTCCAGGGCTCTGAATGGAGTCCCCTCATTGCAGTGGTGCAAAAGGTCGTGCCCCGCTTCCCCCCGGTGCCCCAGCAGCAGCTGCTCCTGGCCAGCCTCCCTGCGGGGAGCTCCCAGTGCATCAGCTGTGCTGTGGTGGGTAACGGGGGCATCCTGAACAACTCCCAAGTGGGCCCAGAGATAGACGGCCATGACTATGTGTTCCGGTGAGCCCCCGTCCCCCTCCACCCCCCTCCCCCAATACCCCCCTCCCCACGCCTCCCTCTCCTGCAGAGCTGAGCTCTTCCGAGAGATCTGAGAGGGTGCTCTGCGCCTGTATCTGGAAGGTGGGGATCCTGGGCTCTCCGGAGAGTTTCCATAAATCAGTGCTGCCTTCCCAGTGCTCCTTCCTTTCCCCACCCACCTCCACGCATCTCCCTCCTGCACTCCTGTGTTCTGTCTGATTTTGTCTTTCCGTCTAGGCTGAGTGGAGCTGTCATTAAGGGGTATGAACAGGATGTGGGTACTCGGACATCCTTCTACGGCTTTACTGCCTTCTCCCTGACCCAGTCACTCTTTATACTGGGCGATCGGGGTTTCCGGCATGTGCCTCTGGGGAAGGTGAGCAAAGAGGAACAGGCTTGGCCGCACACAGACCTGGGATAAGAGAGGATGCAGGTGAGACAGGGAGAAGGGCATCCTGCGTCTGGAGCCTGTGGTCGGTACAGCTTCCATCCCGCGAGGGGCAAGAGCAGGGAGGGCAGCGGGGCTTGGCCTGAGAAGAGCAGGCAGGCAGTCTGGAGTCAGAGCCAGGCCACCCCACTGAAGGCAGGACTCCTGGACCACACGCTATCCTTGGCCTTCAGGATGTCCGCTACCTGCACTTCCTGGAAGGCACTCGGGACTATGAGTGGCTGGAAGCACTGCTTCTGAATCAGACCGTGGTGACAAAGAAACTTTTCTGGTTCAGGTACCCACCTCCCCTTACCACAGGTTGAGCTGTGTAGTGAGCGGCTGTGAAGGGCTGGACAGGTGGGGATAGTCCTAGCTATCACCTGGAGATGGGGTATCAGTCATGCCTATGACCCTGACTTGGCCCACACCAGGAGAGGTAAGAGAACTGAGCCTGGGTGACCCGTTCCTGCCCACAGGCACAGGCCCCAGGAAGCGTTCCGGGAAACCTTGCAATTGGACAGATACCTGTTGCTGCACCCAGACTTGCTGCGATACATGAAGAACAGGTGAGAGCAGGAAGCCCGTGGAAGGGGCCAGGTCCCTCCCGTCCTTGCAGCCTCCTGACAGCTGGGGGGCTGGGGTATTTCACAGATTCCTGAGGTCTAAGACTCTGAACACCATCCACTGGAGAATATACCGGCCCACCACTGGGGCCCTGCTGCTGCTTACTGCCCTTCAGCTCTGTGACCAGGTAAGGCTCTGCTTCTGGAGCAGGAGTACCTGGAGAAACAGCTCTGAGGGTGTCCTGGGCCTGTTCAGCATAGGACGATGGCTGGGTGGGGGGCACATCCCTCTGGGTGTGGGGAGTGGCATCAGTGTGGATACTTGCATGTGTGCAAGTGTGCACCCGGGGGTCCTGCCCCCAGACCTCTAGGGATGGAACCAGGATAAAGGGCCCCCACCCCCAGCACATGCAGGGAAGAAGCCTGCGAGACACAATACAGGCCTTATTTCTCCTCCAACCTTCACGTAGGTGAGTGCCTATGGCTTCATCACTGAGGGCCACGAACGCTTCTCTGACCACTACTATGATAAGTCATGGAAAAAAACGATCTTTTACACCAACCACGACTTCAAGTTGGAGAAAAGTCTCTGGAAGCGGCTACATGATGAAGGTATCATCCGGCTCTACCAACGTCCTGTAACTTCCAAACCAAACATCTGACCGGAGCCTGGGCTACAAAACTCTCTTCAGCTATTCTAAGCCGCAGGGCGCAGTGGGAGCCTAGAAACTCTTCTGTCATCTTCCCAGCACCTGGACCAGGCTCTGAGCCCCTCCAGACTTGTGAGGGAACACTGGTACAGAAGAGGGGACACCCTCAAGATGGCAAATGACTGATTGAGTTTTTGGATACCTTGGAAATTTCCTGCAGGGTCTGTTTCATGGAGGTGGAGACTCCCTTCTTAAAACCAAGGAATTTTAACTGAACCTTCACTGTTCAAAACTACTTGGCACAGAAGGAAGAGCCTGAACTTACAGAGACATGTATTTGGAGTTGAATTCCAGATCTTCTACTTAGCAGCTGTGAAATCTCGAAGGCATTACTGCATTTCACTCTAAATTGTCTAGAGGACCCTTCCAGGGGTTATCTGATTCTAGAAGGGTCTGCACCTTTCCTTGTCTTTGAGCTACTTGACAACTTTCTGAGTTATAGAAAACTGATAGTAACAATAATGATTTTTGTCCATGGAGATGCAAATAAATTTTGTACAATGAAAAATGATTCCCCTGTGGATAGTGACCAGTTTTGTTCCTATTAGCAAATTCATTTTAGCATTCCTGACTTCCTATATGTGTGGCCGAAGTTTGGGCTCTCCTCTGAACCAGTTTTAACTAGTTCCTTCACTAATTAATGAGTTAAATAAAATCTCTGATATGTGTTCATTTTATATTTGAATAAGAGTCACAATTTCACCCTTAAAAAGAAAATCATCCTTGGGAATTCACTGGTGGTGCAGTGGTTAAGAATCCACCTGCCAATGCAGGAGAAACGGGTTCAAGCCCTGGTCTGGGAAGATCCCACATGCCGCACAGTGGAGCAACTAAACCCGTGTGCCACAACTGTAGAGCCCACGAGCCACAATTATTGAGCCTGAGAGCCACAACTACTGAAGCCCAAGCGCCTAAAGTCAGTGCTCCTCAACAAGAGAAGCCACCACAATGAGAAGCCCGTGCACCTCAACGAAGAGTAGCCCCCGCTCACTGCAACTGAGAAAGCCCACGGCAGCAACAAAGACCCAACACAGCCAATAAATAAATTAATTAATTAAAAAAAATCATCCTTTAACATTTCCTTAGGCCACTGTTTTCTAATCTGTAAAATGACTTTTAGCATATCCATTTCACAAGAATTTTTTAAATTACTGTATGTGAAAAGCCTGATGCAACAAGGAACTTGTTTTCCTTCCCCTTTTATTTTTTTATGCTCCCATCAATCTGCATTTTCTAAAACCCCAGGAAGAGAATTTGGGCTAAGCCAAAGACACACCTCAGTTCACCTTACCTCTTTAAGTTCTACCTCCAGGATTTGAACTCTGAAGCCCAAAAGAACTCTGGGGGTCGGGTGAGGGGGGCAAGCTCCCTTTTAGACTTAATTCTCAGGTTCCAAAGCTAATTAATACCAGTAGGTGCCAATTTGCTTTGCTCAGGAAGGGTGTAGTACCAGCTCTGGGAGGCAGATGGTGGCATCTCAACGCCCCCTTCTCTACAGTGCCCAGCTTTTCTTTTTCAGATTTTCCTAAGCTATTCCTACATGTTTGTTCTTTCACATGAATTTCAGTATCAGTCTAGGATCACATAGTATCAGTGGAGGACATCAAAATCTGCCTCCTCAAATTTAAACTCAGGCTACCCAAACATAAAGGCTGATCCTCATTTATCTGGGTCCAAATTTACTCACTCCGAGTGAATTAGAAAAGAGAAATCAGTTACAGGCATAAGAATTAGAAAAGAATCCACGTGCAGATGATTGGATAGTATATGATAGAATAAATATACTATAGAATAGTGATATAGTAAGGTACCAGGGTATAAAATTAACGTACAGAAACCAATAGCCTTCATAAACATAAACAATAATCAGGGAGAGGGTATGATGTAGAGAAAATCCACTTACAATAGCAGCTAAGAAGATAACATACTTAGCAATGAGTTCAACAAGAAATGTCCAAAATCTGTACAAAGGAGACATTAAAGTACCCCTGAAAGACATAAAAGTAGGTTTGGATAAGGTGAGTCATCTTTTGTTCTTGGAAAGGATGACTCGATGTAATAACTGTGTCAGTTCTCCCCAAGTAAATTTATAAATTTAATACAATTCCAATAAAAATGCCAAAACATTTTTTTCTATATCCTAAATGCACACTAAAATTCATATGGAAGAATAAATATGTAAGAATACCCCAGAAAACCTGAAAAAGAAAGGCTATGAGGAGGTCTAGCTTTGCCAAATATTAAGATACACTACAAAGTCTCTGCTATTAAAACAATGTGGTACTGCTGTGTGAACAGACAACCAGCTGAATGGGATAGAAAGCCCAGAAACCTACCCAAGTACATATGCACAACACTGGGTCAAAACAGACTGTAACTAATGGTGCTCAGACAACAGATAGCTATTTGGAAAGAGATCAAACTAGATCTGTAACTTGCCCCACATACAAGAATAAACTCCAGATGGTTCAGAAATCTAAGTGTAAAAAATGATATGCTAAGGGTACTAAGAATTTATAGCTGAATACCTCTTTGACTAAGGTGTAGGGAAAAGCTTTCAAAACATGACTCAAAGTCAGAGGCAATAAAGATCAATAAATCTGGGCTTCCTAGGTGGTGCAGTGGTTGAGAATCCGCCTGCCAATGCAGAGGACACGGGTTTGATCCCTGCTCCAGGAAGATCCCACATGCCACGGAGCAACTAAGCCCGTGCGCCAAAAAAAAAAAAAAAAAAAAAATCAATAAATCTACATAAATATAATATATTTATGTTGACTACATAAATACAATAAAATTTGTATGGCAAAAAATCACTATAAAGCCTAAGACAAATAAAAAACTGGAAAAAAAATTTGCCATAAATATCATGGTAAAGGGTTAATATCTCTAACATATTTTTTTAAATCTCATAAAAATGGAAGGAAATAAGACCCAAAACCCAATAAAAAATGGGCACAGAACATGAACAACAACAACTCCCTCAAAAAATATATAAAAATGGCCCTTAACCATGTGAAAAAATGTTCAACTTCACTCATAAGGGAGATACAAGTTGAAATGAGATACAAGTGAAAATGGGATACCATTTGTCACCTTTCAGACTGGCAAAAATTAAGAAGCTTGGCAATCATTTTCCTCACTGGGCTGTAGAGAAACAGGAACTTCTATAATAGCTCATGGGAATGCAAATTTGTACAGCCCTTGTGAAGGAGAATTTGGTAATCTCAAACAAAACTACACGTGTTAAACACATGGAGGCTAAACAATACGCTACTAAATAACCAAGAGATCACTGAAGAAATCAAAGAGGAAATCAAAAAATACCTAGAGACAAATGACAATGAAAACACAATGATCCAAAACCTATGGGATGCAGCAAAAGCAGTTCTAAGCAGGAAGTTTATAGCAATACAATCCTCCCTCAAGAAACAAGAAAAATCCCAAATAAACAATCTAACCTTACACGTAAAGAAACTAGAGAAAGAAGAGCAAACAAAACCCAAAGTTAGTAGACGGAGAGAAATCATAAAGATCAGAACAGAAATAAATGAAATAGAAACAAAGAAAACAACAGCAAAAATCAATAAAACTAAAAGCTGGTTCTTTGAGAAGATAAATAAAATTGATAAACCTCTAGCAAGACTCATCAAGAAAAAGAGGGAGAGGACTCAAGTCAATGAAATTAGAAGTGAAACAGAAGTTACAACAGACACCACAGAAATAAAAAGCACCATAAGAGACTGCTACAAGCAACGATATGCCAATAAAATGGACAACCTGGATGAAATGGACAGATTCTTAGAAAGGTATAACCTTCCAAGACTGAATCAGGAAGACATAGAATATATGAACAGACCGATCACAAGTAATGAAATTGAAACTGTGATTAAAAATCTCCCAACAAACAAAAGTCTAGGACCAGATGGATTCACAGGTGAATTTTATCAAACATTTAGAGAAGAGCTAACACCCATTCTTCTCAAACTCTTCCAAAACATTGCAGAGGAAGGAACACTCCCAAACTCATTTTATGAGGCCACCATCACCCTGATACCAAAACCAGACAAAGATACTACAAAAAAAGAAAACTACAGACCAATATCACTGATGAATTTAGATGCAAAAATCCTCAACAAATACTAGCCAACAGAATCCAACAACACATTAAAAGGATCATACACCATGATCAAGTGGGGTTTATCCCTGGAATGCAAGGATTCTTCAATATACGCAAATCAATCAATGTGATACACCATATTAACAAATGGAAGGACAAAAACCACATGATCATCTCAATAGATGCAGAAAAAGCTTTTGACAAAATTCAACACCCATTTATGATAAAAACTCTCCAGAAGGAGGACGTAGAGGGAACCTACCTCAACATAATAAAGGCCATATATGACAAACCCACAGCACACATCATTCTCAATGGTGAAAAACTGCAAGCATTCCCTCTAAGATCAGGAACAAGACAAGGATGTCCACTCTCGCCACTACTATTCAACATAGTTTTGGAAGTCCTTGCCACAGCAATCAGAGAAGAAAAAGAAATAAAAGGAATCCAAATTGGAAAAGAAGAAGTAAAACTGTCACTGTTTGCAGTTGACATGTTACTATACATAGAAAATCCTAAAGATGCCACCAGAAAACTACTTGAGCTAATCAATGAATTTGGTAAAGTTGCAGGATACAAAATTAACACACAGAAATCTCTTGCATTTCTATACACCAACAATGAAAGATCAGAAAGAGAAATTAAGGAAACAATCCCATTCAGCACTGCAACAAAAAGAATAAAATACCTAGGAATGAACCTAACTAAGGAGGTAAAAGACCTGTACTCAAAAGCCATAATGAGGTATCACCTCACACCAATCAGAATGGCCATCATCACAAAGTCTGGAAACAACAAATGTTGGAGAGGGTGTGGAGAAAAGGGAACTCTCCTGCACTGGTGGTGGGACTGTAAGTTGGTACAGCCACTATGGAAAACAATTTGGAGGTTCCTTAAAAAACTACAAATAGAACTACCATATGATCCAGTCATCCCACTCCTGGGCATATACCCAAAGAAAACCATAATCCCAAAAGAAACTTGTACCATAATGTTTATTGCAGCACTCTTTACAATAGCCAGGACATGGAAGCAACCTAAATGCCCATCAACAAATGAATGGATACAGAAGATGTGGCATATATATACAATGGAATATTACTCAGCTATAAAAAGGGATGAGATGGAGCTATATGTAATGAGGTGGATAGAACTACAATCTGTCATACATAGTGAAGTAAGTCAGAAAGAGAAGGACAAATATTGTATGCTAACTCACATATACGGAATCTAAAAATGGTACTGATGAACTCAGTGACAAGAACAAGGAAGCAGATACAGAGAATGGACTGGAGAACTCGAGGTATGCGAGGGGGTGGGGGGTGAAGGGGAAACTGAGAAGAAGCGAGAGAGTAGCACAGACATATATATACTACCAACTGTAAAATAGTCAGTGGGAAGTTGTTGTATAACAAAGGGAGTCCAACTCAAGGATGGGAGATGCCTTAGAAGACTGGGGCAGGGAGGGTGGGGGGGACTCGAGGGGGGGGGCGTCAAGGAAGGGAGGGAATATGGGGATATGTGTATAAAAACAGTTGATTGAACCTGGTGTACCCCCCAAAAAAATAATAAAAAAAAAAAAAACAAAAAAAAACCTGTACTCAGAAGACTATAAGGCACTATTGAAAGAAATCAAAGACGACACAAACAGATGGAGAGATATACCATGTTCTTGAACTGGAAGAATCAACATTGTGAAAATGATTATACTACCCAAAGCAATTTACAGATTCAATGCAATCCCTATCAAATTACCAATGGCATTTTTCACAGAACTAGAATAAGAAATTTTACGATTTGTATGGAAACGCAAAAGACCCTGAATAGCCAAAGCAATCTTGAGAAGGAAAGACGGAGTTGGTGGAATCAGGCTTCCTGACTTCAAACTATACTACAAGTCTACAGTGATCAAGACAGTATGGTACTGGCACAAAAACAGAAATATAGATCAATGGAACAGGATAGAAAGCCCAGAGATAAACTATGGTCAACTAATCTATGACAAAGGAGGCAAGGATATACAATGGAGAAAAGACAGCCTCTTCAATAAGTGGTGCTGGGAAAACCAGACAGCTACATGTAAAAGAATGAAATTAGAACATTCTCTAACACCATACACAAAAATAAACTCAAAATGCATTAAAGACCTAAATGTAAGGCCAGACACTATAAAACTCCTAGAGGAAAACATAGGAAGAACACTCTTTGACATAAATCACAGCGAGATCCTTTTTTTGATCCACCCCCTAGACTAATGGAAATAAAAACAAAAATAAATAAGTGGGACCTAATGAAACTTAAAAGCTTCTGCACAGCTTAATACCAAACAAGCAAATAACCCAATCCACAAATGGTCAGAAGACCTAAATAGACACTTCTCCAAAGAAGACATGCGGATGGCTAACAAACACATGAAAAGATGCTCAACATCACTACTCATTAGAGAAATGCAAGTCAAAGCCACAATGAGGTATCACCTCACACTGGTCAGAATGGCCATCATCAAAAAATCTAAAAACAATAAATGTTGGCGAGGGTGTGGAGAAAAGGGAACTCTCCTGCACTGTTGGTGGGAATGGAAGCTGGTACAGCCACTATGGAAAACAGTTTGGAGGTTCCTTAAAAAACTAAAAATGGAACTACCATATGACCCAGTAATCCTATTACTGGGCATATACCCAGAGAAAACCATAATCCAAAAAGAAACATGTACCATAATGTTCATTGCAGCACTATTTACAATAGCCAGGACGTGGAAGCAACCTAAATGCCCATCAACAGATGAATGGATAAAGAAGATGTGGCACATATATACAATGGAATATTACTCAGCCATAAAAAGGAATGAAATTTAGCTAGATGTAGTGAGGTGGATAGACCTAGAGACTGTCAAACAGAGCGAAGTAAGCCAGAAAGAGAAAAACAAATATCGTATGCTAATGCATATATATGGAATCTAAAAAAATGGTACTGATGAACCCAGTGACAGGGCAAGAATAAGTATGCAGATGTAGAGAATGGACTTGAGGACACGGGGTTGGGGGGGTGGCGAAGGGGAAGCTGGGACAAAATGAGAGAGTAGCATAGACATAGATACACTACCAACTGTGAAATAGATAGCTAGTGGGAAGTTACTGTATAGCAAAGGGAGGTCAACTCGATAATGGGTGATGCTTTAGAGGGCCAGGACAGGGAGGGTGGGAGGCAGCCGCGGGAGGGAGGGGATATGGGGATATATGTACAAATACAGCTGATTCACTTTGGTGTACCTCAAAAACTGGTACAAGAGTGTAAAGCAATTATATTCCAATAAAGAGCTTAGAAAAAAAAAAGCTTCTGCACAGCAAAGGAAACTATAAGCAAGACGAAAAGACAACCCTCAGAATGGGAGAAAATATTTGCAAACGAATCAACAGACAAAGGATTAATCTCCAAAATATATAAACAGTTCAGCCAGCTCAATATCAAAAAAAACAAACAACCCAATCAAAAGATGGGCAGAAGACCTAAACAAGCATTTCTCCAAAGAAGACATACGGATGGCCAAGGGGCACATGAAAAGCTGCTCAACATCACTAATTATTAGAGAAATGCAAATCAAAATGACAATGAGGTATCACCTCACACTGGTGAGAATGGGCATCATCAGAAAATCAACCAACGGTAAATGCTGGAGAGGGTGTGGAGAAAAGGGAATGCTCCTGCACTGTTGGTGGGAATGTAAATTGATACAGCCACTATGGAGAATAGTATGGAGGTTCCTTGCAAAACTAAAAATAGAACTACCCTATGACCCAGGAATCCCACTACTGGGCATATACCCAGAGAACACCATAATTCAAAAAGACACATGCACTCCAATGTGCACTGCAGCACTATTTACAATAGCCAGGACATGGAAGCAACCTAAACGTCCATCAACAGATAAGTGGATAAATAAGAAAGACATGGTACATATATACAATGGAATATTACTCAGCTGTAAAAAGGAATGAAACTGGGACATTTGTAGAGACATGGATGGACCTAGAGACTGTCATACAGAATGAAGTGAGTCAGAAAGAGAAAAACAAATATCGTATATTAACACATATATGCGGAATATAGAAAAATGGTACAAATCAACCAGTTTGCAAGGCAGAAATAGAGACACAGATGTAGAGAACAAACATATGGACACCAAGTGGGGAAAGTGGGGAGGGTTGGGGAGGAATGAATTGGGCGATTGGGATTGCCATATATACATTACTAATAAGAAAAAAAAATACCAAATTGTACATGCTAAATATATGCAGTTTATTGTATGTTAACTATATCTCAATGAAAGTTCTTAGAAAGAAAAAAAACAACCACATATGTGTTTACCTCTTGACCCTCCCCACCAAAATACTTTCTCTAGTAATTTACCCTGAAGATACATCTCCAACAGTACAAACGTAAACATGCACAAAATTATTCACTGCAACATTGTTTGAAATTGCAAAATATTGGAAACTGATTAAATCTTTAAACATAAGAAATGTAATACAGCCACTATGGAGAACAGTATGGAAGTTCCTTAAAAAACTAAAAGCAGAATTACCATATGACCCAGCAATCCCACTGCTGGGCATATACCCAGAGAACACCATAATTCAAAAAGACACATGCATTCCAATGTTCATTGCAGTGCTATTTACAATAGCCAGGACATGGAAGCAACCTAATCTCCATCAACAGATGAATAGATAAAGAAGATGTGGCACATGTATACAATGGAATATTACTCAGCCATAAAAAGGAACAAAATTGGGTCATTTGTAGAGACATGGATGGACCTAGAGATGGTCTTACAGAGTGAATTAAGTCAGAAAGAGAAAAACAAGCATCATATATTAATGCATACGTGTGGAATCTAAAAAAATAGTACAGACGAACCTGTTTGCAAGGCAGAAATAGAGACACAGATGTAGAGAACAAACATACAAACACCATGGGAGGAAAGAGGGGTTGGGATGAATTGGGAGAATGGGATTAACATATATACAGTAATATGTATAAAATAGATAACTAATGAGAACCTGCTGTATAGCACAAGGAACTCCACTTCGCTGTACAGTAGAAACTAACATAACATTGTAAAACAACCATACCCCAATAAAAAAAAAAAATGGTAAACATAAAGACCGGTACATCCATACAATGGCATACAATGCAGCTTAAATAAAATGAGGAAGATCTACATGAACAGACAGGGAGTGGTTTCTAGGAGATACTGTTAATAAGTTAAAAAAAAAGAGACAAAAGGGTATTTACAATATTTATATGTCATATAGGAAAGAAAAAATAAGAAAATGTACATATATCTGCTTATTTTTGCGGAAAGAAACACAAGGAAAAGATACCAAAGACTAGTGAGATGGGTTAAGTAAGGGGAAGGGTGAATAGGAACAGGTTGGTAGGAGGGAGGGACTTCCCTGGGTGTGCTTTTTGGCATCGTTTTGCCTTTGTACCTTACATACTCAAACAATGTTAAAATCAGCAAAGATGGAGGGAAATTCTGAAATGGGATACAAAGAGAAGGAAATGAAGCTAACTGTATTAAAATAACCACACAGAAGGGGAAAAACTATAATTCAACTATATGTCCTCAGAATAAAGACAAAAGGTGCAGAAAACAAACTGATGGTTACCAAGGGGGAGTGGGAGGGGGAGGGATAAATTAGGAGGTTGGGACTGACATACACACACTACTACATATAAAATAGATAGTTAATAAGAACCTACTGTGTAGCCAGGGAACTCTACTCAATACTCTGTAATGATCTATATAAGAAAGGAATCCAAAGGGCTTCACTGGTGGCACAGTGGTTGGGAGTCCGCCTGCCAACGCAGGGGACACGGGTTCCATGGGCAGGGAAGATCCCACGTGCCGAGGAGCAACTAGGCCCGTGCACCACAACCTGTACTCTAGAGCCCGAGAGCTGCAACTACTGACACCCGTGCGCCTGGATCCTGTGCTCTGCAGCAAGAGAGGCCACTGCAATGAGAAACCGGCACATCGCAGCAAAGAGCAGCCCCCGTTCTCCATAGCTGGAGAAGGCCTGTGCGCAGCAACGAAGACCCAACACAGCCAAAGATAAAATAAATAAATAAATAATAAAACAAATTAAAAAAAAAAAAAGAAAAGAATCTAAAAAAGAGTGGATATATGTATGCATATAACTGAATCACTATGCTGTACACCTGAGACTAACACAACATTGTAAATCGACTATACTCCAATAAAAATTAATTAAAAAAAAGAATGACGACAAAAAGAATTGCAAACAAATATTGAATTCTAATTGGTACGTTTGTTTTACACAGTGCTGTGGCTTAGTAACTCTGAAACCACTTTCAGTATATTATAGAATTAAGCAAGTAAGTAAATATATTAAGGATAATGGGAACCAATTTTCTCATTATCAGGGGAAAAAAGTTACAAATATGGAAAGAGGCAAAATTATAGTGAACAACGAACCTTATGGGGTCAGACTGGAATTAGAAGTATCAACATGAACTTGTGAGAATAGATAGATGGATAGATAGAGAGATAGATGGGGGAGAGAGAGAGAGAGAAAGAAAGGAAGAGGAAGGAAGGAAGGAAGGAAGGAAGGAAGGAAGGAAGGAAGGAAGGAAGGAAGGAAGGAAGGAAGAAAGAAAGGAAAGAAAGAAAGAAAGAAAGAAAGAAAGAAAGAAAGAAAGAAAGAAAGAAAGGAAGGAAGGAAGGAAGGAAGGAAGGAAGGAAGGAAGAAAGAAAGAAAGAAAGAAAGAGAAAGAAAGAAAGGAAAGAAGGAAGGAAGGAAGAAAAAGAATATATATATATATATAAAGGGATATTTTTATGCGTGTATATACACACATACACATATGTTTTCTAGTTCCGTCAACTGATAAGGCCTAGAGGCAATGACACTCCAGTAATAACGACCACAGGCAGTGCCCAGATTTGGGTTTCTAAATATAATACCATTTTCTACTATACAGAACCAGGGCTTTTTTAGAAAAATGGCTAATTCCACAGCTGGGTTACAGAAGGTACAAAATAAACCTGGAACATCTTATTATCCCAGAAAGTAAGGAATTGCTTAAAGAATGGGGGACACAGCAAAAGAACCATAGAAGCCACCTTGAAGGAGCGCCCATTGGCTAAATAGGGGACAGTTTGAGGATGAAAAAAATAACGATAGTAACGAATTTCAACACATCGAATGCAACAGGGATCCGTGACTCCATACTGATATAAATAAGTAAAAGATGAAGGAGGAGAAAAATGCTTTTTCTTATAGCAGAACACCACAATTGCCCTGAAACAAACTGACAGATATTTCTCCAGCAAAGACAGGTTTCTTTGGGATCAGCAGAGACTTGCAATCTGGGGTCTACAAGCATGGCAAGCTGTGTGCAAGTCCCCACAAGGCAAGGGAAGGAAATAGCTTTTAATCGAGAGGAAAAAAAGTTTGAAGGGCAATAGTGAACAAAGAGCCCATGGCTTTCACTGACTGAGTCTTTGCCATGGTGCCCCTACTGATCTCCCAGCTCTACTTAATTGACCTTTCTGTTCATTAATATTTTATTTCAGGGCAAAAGAAACCATAAACAAAGCAAAAAGACAACCTATGGACTGGGAGAAAATATTTGCAAATGATGCTACTGACAAGAGAGTTAATTTCTGGGACTTCCCTGGCAGTCAAGGGGTTAAGATGCCACACTTCCAATGCAGGGGGCCCTCATCAGGGAACTAAGATCCCACATGCCACTCAATGAGGCCAAAAAAAAAAAAAAGAGTAATTTCCAAAATATACAAACAGCTCATACAGCTTAATATCAAAAAAAAAAAAAAACAAACCCCAATGAAAAAATGGGCAGAAGACCTAAACAGACATTTCTCGAAAAAAGAGATAGAGATGGCCAACAGGCACATGAAAAGATGCTCAACATCGTTAATTATTAGAGAAATGCAAATCAATACTACAATGAAGTATCACCTCACACTGTTCAGAATGGCCAATATTAAAAAGACTACAAATAATAAATGCTGCAGAGGGTGTAAAGAAAAGGGAACCCTCCTGCACTGTTGGTGGGAATGTAAATTGGTGCAACCACTATGGAGAACAGAATGGAGTTTCCTTAAAAAACTAAAACTAGAGTTACCATATGATCCAGCAATCCCACTTCTGGGCATATATGCAGAGACGATCATAACTTAAAAAGACACATGCACTGCAATGTTCATTGCAGCACTATTTACAATAGCCAGGATATGGAAGCAACCTAAATTCCACTGACAGAGGAATGGCTAAAGATGTGATACATATATACAATGAAATATTACTCAGCCATAAAAAAGAATGAAATAATGCCATTTGCAGCAACATGGATGGACCTAGAGATTATCATACTGAGTGAGGTAAGTCAGAGAAAGACAAATATTATATGATATCACTTATATGTGGAATCTAAAAAAAAATTATACATATGAACTTATTTATAACACAGAAACAGACTCACAGATATACAAAACAAACTTATGGTTACTAAAGGGGATGGGGGGTGGAGATAAATTAGGAGTTCAGGATTAACAGACACACACTACTATATATAAAATAGATTAACAGCAAGGACCTACTGCATAGCACAAGAAACTACATTCAGTATCTTGTAATAACTTATAATGGAAAAGACTCTGAAACAGAATATATACATAATCTGTGTTATACGTGTAACAGACTTGAACTCACGCACCAGGACTCAAACCTGGCCAAAACCCAGACTGGGACTTGAACCACTGTCTTTTAACTGAGATCACACACCTGGTCTCAGGACTTAATGAAGCTTCTTGGTTCTTGATGTCTTAAGAAGCATCAGCTTCTTGGTGTCTCATTGCAGAAAGAATTCAGCAAAAGACAAAGTGACAGGTAAGAAGTGGATTTATTTAGAGAGAAATACACTCCACAGACAAAGTATAGGCCATCTCAGAAGGCAAGAGGGCCCCCGGGTGTGGGGTTGTCAGTGTTTATAGGGCTGGGTAATTTCATAGGCTAATGAGTGGGGGGAGTATTCCAGCTATTTTGGGGAAGCGGCAGCGATTTCCAGGAATTGGGCTTCTGCTCACTTTTTTTTTAAAATAAATTTATTTATTTATTTATTTACTTATTGGCTGTGTTGGGTCTTCCCTGCTGCACATGGGCTTTCTCTAGTTGCGGCGAGTAGGGGGCTACTCTTTGTTGTGGTGCGCGGGCTCCTCATTGCCGTGGCTTCTCTTGTTGTGGAGCACAGGCTCTAGGCACGTGGGCTTCAGTAGTTGCAGTACACAGGCTCAATAGTTGTAGCTCATAGGTTTAGTTGCTCTGTGGCATGTGGGATCTTCCTGCAGCAGGGATTGAACTGGTGTCCCCTGCATTGGCAGGCAGATTCTTCACCACTGCGCCACCTAGGAACCACTTCCGCTCACTTTTTGATGTTTATGGTCGGAAAGTGTCATGGCTCCTGTGGGTGTGTCACTGCTTGCTGATGTGTTACAATGAGTATATACTGAGGCTCAAGGTCAAGTGGAAGTCGGCTCGTCCTCCATCTTGGACTTATTTGGTTCTAATGAGTTTATGTCGTGTCCTCAGGCTATGGCATTCTTTCAAAGCTTGTCCCCTGTCCCCTTCCCTCCTATTTCATTTATATATATATAAATATATATATAATAAATATATATATAACTGAATCACTTTGCTGTACAACTGAAACTAACACAACATTGTAAATTAACTATACTTCAGTTTTAAAATGGTAAAAAAATATATTTTACATTGCTAGATAGTTGTAGATGGAATGAAGAAGTTAGAAAATCACTATTTGGGACTTCCCTGGTGGCACAATGGTTAAGACTCCGAGCTCCCAATACAGGGGGCCTGGGTTCGATCCCTGGTCAGGGAACTAGATCCCACATGCATGCTGCAACTAAGAGCCTGCATGTCACAACTACGGAGCCAGCAAGCCGCAAATAAGGAGCCCTGGAGCCGCAACTAAGACCTGGTGCAACCTAATTAGTTAATTAATTAAAAAAAGAGAAAATCACTATTTGACAAACATCATACTTATAGACTCAAGCAAGAATCATGAATGGATAGATGAAAGTTTGATGAGGAATAAGATATCTACATAGTCTCAAACTATCTCCCCCAAAATACTTACAATTAAAGGGAAAACTAGTAACTTTATAGTGGAGAAACCTGGTAAACACTACCTTAACCAAGTGATGGAAGTTAGTATCACTAGTAATGGAACAAACCAACATCTGAGAAGGACACACAATTACCTTTGTGGTGTCCCTACTGACAGCACAATAACTTTAATCTAATCCCATGGAAACACCCAAAGAAGCCAAATTGAGGAATAGTCTATAAAATATTCTATGAAACTCACGTATTAGTTTTTAAAAATGTTAGGATCACAAAAGGCAAACACAGGTTGAGAATCTGCTCAAGATTAAAAAAATCAAAAGGAATGACAACACATTGCAATGTGTTATCTTGGAATGGGACATGGACCAGATTTTTATTTAATTTTATTTGCTATCAAAGACTATTGGGACAATAGGCAAAATACGAATAAGGCCTGTAGATTAGATAATGGTATTTTGTCAATGTTAATTACCTGATTTTTAAAATAATGATACTGTGGTTATATAAGAGAATATTCTTGTTCTTGGAAAATACAGATTGAAGTGTTTAGGAATTTAGGGGCATTATGTCTGTGACAGGGCTCAGAACAAGTCTCCCCAGAATATGCCACCTTGGCAAGCCGACTATTCTGAACTGAAAGCAGTGAAGGCCCAGCAGGCTCAAGAAAAGACTTTTATCCCCCTCTTAATCACCTGAAAGAATTTAGATAGGGGACCTGGGCCAGAAAGATAACTTTTTATCTAGATGAACCTATCTGTACAGCCGGACAAATATCTGATTCCTAAAACTCTGCCCTTCTTATCATCCTGGGAGTCACCCTCCTCCCCTTGGAAGCCCCAGGCTCCCACCCCATTTTATGGCTGTTAGCATAACTGACAACATCTTGGGCAAGCAGCCTAACAGGGAGAATTTGGAGCCATTAGAGCCACCTTCTAGGACACTGTTCAAGGACTATACAAAAAGGAGGAGGAATAAGGTGCATGCTTTTGAGAAAGATCATTGCCAGAAAAAAGATGAAGTCTCTTTATCCCAGAAAAAAGATGAAGTCTCTTTATCCAGCATCGCTAATGCTACAGTTCTCCTGATAGAGAAGACGACTAGCAAAAGCAGAAGCAGATGTGAACAGCAGATTGTTGCAGGGGACCCGCCCAAAGCCCAGTCGTGGGCCGGTGCAGCCGTGCCCAGGCTGCTGGCTGACACCCATGTCCTCCCCTGGAGGACAGCCCTTGGCTGATGGGAGCTCTCCACCCTGACAGTCTTGGGACATTCCACGCTGCCCCCACTCCTGGGAGCCAACGTTTTACCGAAAGGCAACGCTGTGATGTGATCTGTGCCTAGATCCCCACAGCTAGACTTTACCTAAGGCCTCATCTTTTTTTTTTTTTAATATTTATTTATGTATTTTGGGCTGCATGGGGTCTTAGTTGCAGCGCATGGGATCTTCGTTGGGATCCTTTGTTGCGGCATGCGGGAGCTCAGGCTCCTCGTTGTGGTGCATGGGCTTCTCTTTAGGTGTGGCATGCAGGCTCTGTAGTTGCAGCATGAGGGCTTAGGTGCCCTATGGCATGTGAGATCTTAGTTCCCTGACCAGGGATCAAACCCCCGTCCCTGAATTACCAGGTACGTCCCTGAGGGCTCATCTCGATTGTCCGTTTGCTTTCCCTGACAGGTATTTCCAGAAAAGCCCTTTCCTGATCAACCACAAGGTCCCACATCCCCGCCTCAGGCTCTGCTGGGAAGCCAACCTGAGGACAGAGCCCTTTCTGAGCGGTCTTTAACCCACACAGCTGACTGGAATTCTGGGGATAAGCCTGACACCTTTAAACTTTCCTACACTTGGTCTCACAATTGTATTGAGTCATTCTTTCTTGCTATACAAACTCTTGACCAGAAATACATTTTGAACTGGCTTTCTTGGAAGTCTAGTTCTCTCACACATTTAAAATAGAAGTTTAGGAACTTCCCTGGAGGTCCTGTGATTCAGACTCCGTGCTTCCATTGCAGGGGACGTGGGTTCAATTAGTTCCCACATGTCATGCGGCATGGCCAAAAAATAAATAAATAAATAAAATTTTAACAGGAACTCAGTTCAATGAGAAAAGTTGTACTAAATAGCTCCCACCCTCTTCCTTGACCCATTCCAGCTTGGACCAAGAGCCCCAAGTGCAAGTTCACCCTTCCAAACTCAAAGGCTCTTCCCACCAAGAGTGAATTTGTAAGGATTCAAAGTCTGGGTCAGGAAAGGGAAATTTGCCAGTGGGCAAAGCCATGACCTTATAACAGGGAAGAGCTAAATCAGACTCCACTGGACTCCATGTTAGATCTGTTTCTTTGACTTTAACCTTTGCTTTTCACTGCTTTTGTTATAATCATACATGATGGCCTGCCTCAGGGAGCACTGCCCCTCTGCCTGAATGTTAAAGTGCTTCTGTTCAGCGCACAGGCAGACAATCTGCCCTGCCCACCTGTAAATGGCTACGGAAAAGAAGAAATTAACACATCCCCTCACCGAGGCTGGTCATTCCGGAGATGTTTGGCAAGACCGATGGTCCTTTCGCTTTACTTCCTCACAGCCTCTACCTCGCTGATTCTATAAAACGAACTGTCATCCAGACCCCGATAAGATGATTTTTTTGGAGACACTAGTCTGCTGTCTTCTCAGTCTGCCGGCTTTATGAATTAAGTCGTATTCCTTGCCTCAACACCTCGTCTCCAACTCCTTGGCCTGTCGTGCGGTGAGCAGAGTGAGCTTGGACTCCGTAACAACCTGCCCACTCAAGACGGTCCCATCACTGAGCTTTCATTAACTCATCTCTCTCTTTCCTCCCTCTTATCAGAATTGCTATTCAGGTTCTCACTGTTACTAAACCATCTACCACTGCTGCCAAAATACTGGCTCTCTGTGCACTGATGCCAAATAGAAATGCAAAGAAAGAGTCTGGAGGAAAGAGAAAGAGCAGCTTTATTTCTTTGCCAGGCAAAGGGGGAACACAGCAGGCTAGTGCCTCAAAAACTGTGCCCCCCTCCCTAGGGAGTAGGTCTCAGAGTTGGGGCTCGTGGTCAGGGGTAGGCGATAAGGATCAAGACAGTGAAAGGCTCACATTCTTCTGATGGGTGGGTGGTGAGGTAAGTAGGAGTCAGCATCATTAACCTTCAGGTTCCAACTGGTCTGGGGCCTGCCTGCTGGTGGGCAGCACACCATCGTTAACAGTTAATTTCTCCCACCTGGAGGGGGTTTCAGTATCTGTAAAACAGCTCAAAGATATCTCTATGTGTATCCATTGATGGGGACCCAGGACCTTGCCCCAAGGCTGCACTATTGTTTCCCTTGACTGTTTCTCTGGTCTCACATCCTCTCCCTTCCCTAATTAACAACTGCTTGAATCTGCCTGTTGGAAGTCGGGGAAGTTCATGGAGGCTGAATGAAGGCTAGTTCCTATCATCAAAGAAATGGGGGACACAGAAAGGCTTTGTGCCCAGGAGCCCCAGAGGGCCCTGCTCGGTATCACGTGACACTAATTAACATTGCTTCTCCTTTCTCACATTCCTGGGTCTTATGTTTCTAAGTGGGCACATCTAGAGGACTTACAACATCAACGTACAATCCTATACCACTGCTCACAATTTTCTGCTTTGTCCACCTCTGTTCCACCCACTTGCTTCTGGGTCAGCAGTTTTTGTTCCTGCTCTTCTTGGAGTGAGGAATCACTTGGGGGTGTTTGTTTTTTGTTTGTTTTGAGGGGGGCGCTGCACAGTGCGGTATGTGGGATCTTAGTTCCCCAACCAAGGATCAAACCCACGCCCCCTGCAGTGGAAGTGCGGAGTCTTAACCACTGGATCGCCAGGAAAGTCCCACTAGGGGTTTTTTGAAGTTAATGAAAATCAGGTAACCGGATGCAAAAGTGGTTCCTGGGTCAAGCGGGTGTCACAGAGATCAGGAGGGATTAAGAAGCAGGACGGATGTTGGTGTTAGTGACAGATGGTCTGAAGTTGATCTTATTCTGCTCTCAGGGGCGGTCCAGGACCTGCTGTTGAGTAGTGTATAAAGGCAAGGTGAAAGTCAACATTGGTATTGACAGAAGGAGAAAAGAACAACTTACCAAGCTCAAGGATTTATACATGTCCACAAAATTGTTTGCAAATGGGTTGATACTAAAATGTGGCCTTCTCCGGATTATCACATTCTGGGAGGGCACACAGGGCAGCAGTGTGCTTGTAACCACGTAGGGCTAAATCAGACTCCATGTTGGATCTGCTCCTTTGACTTTAGCCTTTGCTTTTTGTTGCTTTTCTTATTATAATCATACATGATGGGCTGCCTCTGGGAACCCTGCCCCTCTGCCTGAATGTTGAACTAAAGTGCCTCTGTTCAGCTCACAGGCAGACAATCTGCCCTGCTCACCCATGTGTGTGGCTGAAATTCACACATCCCCTCACTGAGGCTGGTCATTCCCAGAGATCTTTTGCAAGACCCATGGCCCTTTTACTTTACTTCCTCACAGCCTCTCCCTCTCTGATTCTATAAAACCAACTGGGATCCAGACCCCGATAAGATGTTTTTTTTAGGAGACACAAGTCTGCCATCTTCTCGGTCTGCTGGCTTTCCGAATAAAGTCATATTCCTTGCCTCAACACCTTGTCTTTGATTCATTGGCCTGTTGCGCCGCGAGCAGAGTGAGCTTGGACTCAATAACATGTTGGCTACCTGGGAACCAGGAAACCAGGGGCGTTCCCTGATCCCCTTCATGCACACGCCAGCTTCCTCAAGATCTCAAAGCAAATAGCACACCCAGTGTGATGCATGACATAGAGTTTTCACCATCAGCTGAGCTTGAGGGCAGGAAAAAACACAGCTCTACATGCCCTTTCATTTCCTTTTATTTTTTTAATGATTTATTTAATCTCAGGAAATAATGGGCATATCGAGTTGTAGCGAAATACATTCTCTCTTTTTTTTAAAACTTTTTATTTTTTTTTTTTTAATTTATTTTGGCTACGTTGGGTCTTTGTTGCTGTGCTCGGGCTTTCTGTAGTTGTGAGCGGGGGCTACTCTTCATTGTGGTGTGCAGGCTTCTCATTGCGATGGCTTCTCTCGTTGCAGAGCATGGGCTGTAGGCATTTGGGCTTCCGTAGTTACAGCATGTGGGCTCAGTAGTAGTGGCGCACAGGCTTAGTTGCTCCGAGGCATGTGGCATCTTGCCCCGACCAGGGATCAAAACTGTGTCCCCTGCACTGGCAGGCAGATTCTTAACCACTGCACCACCAGGGAAGTCCCTGCCCTTTCATTTCCTGTAGGTGCCACTCCCCTTCCAAATGAAAGACAAACTCTTGGCATAGCCTAACCTATGTCAAGGATGGGGAATTCCTCTTCCCCAGATGCATCGTATTTATCCAGCATTGTTGGTTGTTTTGGGGGTGTCAGAAGAGTGCAACAATTATCAGTATCTCAGAGTTAGGGGCTAATGAAATCAGAAAACCCACATCACGTGATGTGATTGGAGTCCAAAAAAGAGAGTTAGCAAGAAAGCTGTTTGGGATGAGGGACTAGGTAGGTTTCTGACTTAGACATTTAGACAATCAGAGCAGTATCATCGATCACAGGGCTCGGCTGAGGGTAGAGACAGATGCACATCACCTCTTGCTGGGGGAGTTTGTGGATTTATAAACACACCCACACGCTTCCCAGGAACCTCTCTCTCCTGCCTTATTGCCTTCCAGCCTCCAGTGCTGGAAACTAGAAAGAGTTCAGTGCGAGGCTAATTCTCCTTCCTTTTCAAGCAACCTATTCCTGCCACTGGAATCTTCTTTCTCCTTGGAATTCTGGAATTTCACCAGGATAGGCCAAGATGCCCATATTCTCCTACCTGGGAGCCTGAGTCAAATGAGGAAAATCTTTATCATTAAAACTATCTGTTTCCCAGAAGGTGTTATCTTGGTGGGGGGGGCGGGGAGCAGGTAGGGAATGGGAAGTGACTGTTAATGGGGTACAGAGTTTCATTTTGTGAAGATAAAAATATTCTAATATTGATCATAGTATAACTACACAGTTCTGTGAATATACTAACTGAATTGTACATTTTAAACAGATGAATGTATGATATGTAAATTATATCTCAATAAAGCTGTTATTTCAAAAAAATTTCAAAAAATTAAAAACAAACTGTTCCCTATCTTGTCCTTGTGCTCCCCTTTCTCCTTGAGATCCATCCTCTAAGTCTCTTATTTGTTTTATGATTTGCATACTTTAGTTATTATTATTTTTTGCCCTGTGTACCAAGGATTTCAACAAAGACTACCCTCTTTTTTCAGGTTCTCCACTGAATTTTTAAATTTAAAAATCCTGTATACCTGAAACTAACACAACATTGTAAATCAACTATACTTCAATTATTTTTAATGCTAAAAAAATAATAAATTGCAAAAAAAAATCAAGGTGAGGTTTTTGGGAGGAGGGGTTGGTCCCAGAACATTTTTTTAAGGTATTTATTTATTTATTTATTTATTTATTTAGGCTGCACTGGCTCTTAGTTGCAGCACACTGGATCTTTGTTGCGGCATGCAGACTTCTTAGTTGCGGCATTCGAACTCTTAGTTGCAGCATGCATGTGGGATCCAGTTCCCCGACCAGGGATTGAACCCAGGGCCTTCCGCCCTGCCCATCCCCCCACTCCCCACCCCCACACTGGTAACATTCTTACCCACTGGACTACCAGAGAAGTCCACCCAGAACATTTTTTTAATGTTCTAATAGAATCTCTGTGAAAGGACTCATAACAATTTGGTTTAAATTCCCCACCCGCCCATCCCTCCTACTTCAATGGTGACAGCTGGGGTGTTCAGCTCAATCTCTGGTTGTGCAACCTTCCTAAATTAGCTGTCCTCTTTGGGCTGCTGACAACTTAGCATTTCCTCAGCAAGCAGGCCAGGCGTCCAGGATCTGAGATGCGATAAGAAAACCATTTCCACATTTGGAGCATGAGCACTCTGCGGAAGCCCAGCCAGGAAGTACCACTGTTGCTGGGGCCCCCAGATATCAGCAGCAGCTTCACCCCAACAACAGGGCCTACAAACAACCCAGCTCCCTGGGAAGCTGCCCTCCAGCTCTTCCAAACCCTGGAGGCTTCAAAAAATGACCACATATTGCTCATGACGTTATGGATCACAATTGGGGTTGGGGGCTGCTTCCTTCTGCTGTGGTCAGGGGTCACCCATGCAGCTGCAGGTCTCCAGGAGCTGCACTGGAGCCGGATGGTCCAAGGTGGCCTCACACTTCCATTCAGTCGCTCATGCCGGTTCTCAGCTGCAAGCCTCCATCCTCCTCTGTGAGACCTCTCATCCTTCAGGGGGCTGGTCTGAGCTCCTGACATGGTGGCAGAGGGTTCCAAGAACACAAGAGAGGAAGCTACAAGGCCACTTGAGGCCGTTGTCAGAAGGCACACACTGTCATTTTGGCCACATTCTATTGGCCAAAGAAAATCCGAGGCTGGCCCAGAGTTAAGGGGTGGGCAAACAGCCTTGACCTCTTGTTGGGAGGAGTGTGCACACTCAAGGCAGACTTACTGCAGCATCTCCACTAGCAACGCACCTGGTGACACTAGGCTTTCACATGTAGCACTCCTATCACGCCATCCGATGCCTAGCAGTGTGGGCAGACACAGCATTTCACCAAAAAGGGCCCCGTCTTTCTTGTGGTCCAGTGTCTGTCCCTGCCACATCACTTTTCAGTCTGCACAGGGCTAAAACAGCTAACATCTACACAGTGCTTTCTACATTTCCAGAACTGTTACAGGCACATTTAATGAGCCTAGCAGTTCTTATAAAGTTGGTACTATTATCGTTTCCACGTTACAGATGAGGAAACGGAGGCATAGTGAGCTTAAAGAACTCGTCCCAGCTCACAGTCAGTAAACAGTGGAGCTGAGATTCACCCTCCTGAGTATCCCACTCTACTGCCTTTTGAGGGTCTGCCTCAGAGGTCTCTGGAAGTATCTTCTGCCTTGGCATTTCTCTCTACTTCTTTATCTAATCCAAGGGGCCAAGCCCAGGGATTTGGAGGGGGATGGTGGCTGAAGCACACGTCCCTGCTCCTCTCTCTCCCCGACAGCAGCAGCCAGGGAGGCCAGCAGGCAGGGCTTGGCATGAACATCTGAGCTCCAGGATTCACTGGGGAAGGAGGCAGGTGAGGACTTGATTTGTTTTGATGAGGTGGGCGACTGTCACCAGGGACCAGCAGCAAAGAGGAGAGCTTGCCTGATCTTGTGCTCTGGGGAAAGTGCAGCTCCGTGGGGTTCCCCATGAGGACTCAAACGGGAGGGTGAGGCAGGTCTGTGCAGTTCCGGGACCAACTGAAAGCCACTGGCTAGCAGTTCCCTTACCACACACCCCTGTGTATACACACACACACACAATTATGTCTTCTTTTTTGAGCCCAGCTCTTAGACAGTGCTCTCACAAGGTATAAAGTTAAATCCAAATAGGTAGTCATGTGACTAGGCAGCTGAGCCTGTGTCCAACCTCAGTCTTGCCACTGTAACCATCCACTGGGGACAACACCACTGTGTCACTCCCATCAGGTATTTGCCAGAACTCCAATGGGCTTTCATCATGTACAAGAAATCCTTGATGTAAATTTCTGCATCACTTACAAGAAGTCCTGGTTTATCCCTGCATCTCCCAATCAGCCCAGGTAGAGGGGCAGCAGCCCCTCCACCTGTGCTTGTGCTCTGGCTGCCAGCGGGCAGGGAGAGGGCTGACTGTCCTTCAGCTCTCATGGTGGAAAGGAGACCCTTCTCTCTGTTTTCTTGACAACTGCAAAAAAATCAGGTGTTTGGATTCTAGATAGCTGAGTACATGGCAAGTTTCCATTACATGTGAATTTTGTTTTTCCACTCAGTATTAGCCAAATAGATATGTTTTGTTTTTTAAGACTCCTTTTTTTTTTGGTCATGCCATGCAGCTTGAGGGATCTTAGTTCCCCAATCAGGGATAGAGCCCAGCAGGCCCATGGCAGTGAAAGCACGGAGTCCTAACCATTGGAGAACCAGGGAATTCCCAAGACTTTATTATCTTTAGAGCAGTTTTAGGTTCACAGCAATATTGAGAGGAAGGCACCGAGATTTTCCTTAGACCTACTGCCCCTGCACATGCGTAGCCTCCACCATTATCCACAGCCTCCGCCAGAGCAGTACGTTTGTTACCGTCGATGAAATAGATTTTTTAAAATAAATTTATTTATTTGTTTATTTATTGGCTGTGTTGGGTCTTCATTGCTGCATGCAGGCTTTCTCTAGTTGCGGTGAGCGGGGGCTACATTTCTTTGTGGTACGTGGGCTCCTCATTGCCGTGGCTTCTCTTGTTGCAGAGCTCAGGCTCTAGGCGCATGGGCTTCTGTAGTTGCAGCACACGGACTCAACAGTTGTGGCTCACAGGCTCTAAAGCGCAGGCTCAGTAGTTGTGGTGCACAGGCTTAGTTGCTCCATGGCATGTGGGATCTTCCTGGAGCAGGGCTTGAACCCGTGTCCCCTGCATCAGCAGGCGGATTCTTAACCACTGCGCCACCTAGGAAGCCCAATAGATTTGTTTTTACATTAAGAAAACTGGTTTCAGATTTGCTGATTTAAAATGTAATGGGCACTTTTAACAATGATTTTATTTTCTACAGATGAGCAGATTCCAATTGTGAATTCGCAAAGGGCCAGTTTCTGCATATGGACCTGCGTGCATGCCACAGTAATGTTCAACTAAATGCAAGCATGCTAAGGGCTGGCTAGTGTTAAAACAAAACCAAATGGAAGAAGATAGGTTGCTCCCATCCCTGCTCCTATGGGAATTGGCATTTTATCTCTTCAATTCAGAAATATAAACACAAACTTGAAGTCCATCTACTACCCAAGCGAGAATTTTCTAGAGCATGGCTGAACATTAAATAGCAGGTTAGCAAATTTCAATACCACAAAGTTTACACAATAGTAAAGCGACTTTGATGCAATTTAAATTTCTCCAAGAACTCAGGCACACATTGAGGCTTTGATGTGCTCTCCACTATGAACATAAATCTCTATGGTGGGACTTCCCTGGTGGCGCAGTGGTTAAGAATCCTCCTGCCAATGCAGGGGACACGGGTTCAATCACAGGTCTGGGAAGGTCCCACATGCTGCAGAGCAACTAAGCCCTTGTGCCACAACTACTGAGGCTGCACTCTAGAGCCTGAGAGCCACAACTATTGAGTCCATGTGCCACAACTACTGAAGCCCACATGCCTAGAGCCCATGCTCCACAACAAGATGAGAAGCCCACACATGGCAGTGAAGAGTGGCCCCCACTCACTGCAACTAGAGAAAGTCCATGCACTGCAACTACAGCAAGCCCACACGCAGCAGCAAAGGCCCAACGCAGCCAATAAAGAAATAAACAAATAAGTAAATAAATAAAATTAAAACTTCTCTATGGTATTTTGATTAGCTTTCATGATATTTAGAGTCTAGATAAATGGGAACATATTTTGTTCTGAGTCGTATATAAATTTGGATAGGTAGGAAAGAATAGACACACATTAAAAGACAGAAAGGGAAAGGAAGTATGTACTTGGTGTGTGTCCATTAAAATACAGACATACACTCACACCACAATCATACACCATTTCAAGGATACCTCAGTCCATGGTATTAGCCAGCATTAAGAATTTCCATGGCGGGACTTCCCTGGTCCAGCAGTTAAGAATCCGCTTTCCAATGCAGGGGATGTGGATTTGATCCCTGGTCAGGGAACTAAGATCCCACTTGCCTTGGGGCAACTAAGCCCTTGCACCACAACTACTGAGTCCAGATGCCACAAACTACAAAGTGCACATGCTCTGGAGCCTGCAGGCCACAGTGAATATCCCGCATGCCACAACTAAGACCTGACGCAGCTAAAAATTAAATTAAATTAAAAAACAATAATTTTTTTTAAAAAAGATCCTGTTGCATAAATACATTAAAAAATTAAAATTTCCATGGAATCACTGTAGCAGAGTGATTAAGAGTTCAAACTCTCCTGACTTGTAAGCTGCTCATTCATAGGGTATACCTTGAGAAGCCAAAATGAAACAAAAGGCCAGGGTACTCGAGACAAGGATGTGTGCAGGAAAAAGCTGGAAATCTTCACAGAAATCTGAGTCCATTGGTGAATACTAATTTGAGCCAGTATAGTGCAAGAGTGCACAAAGCCAGGCAAAGGAAAACCACCAGAGAAAAAACAACTACTAAGAACTGGGGAGCTGAATGAACCAGAGTTCACATAGCTCAGAAAGCCACGGCCAGCAGACCTGTGCTAAAAGAAATGTTAAAGGAAGTTCTGAAGGCAGAAGGAAATGACACCAGATGGATACTGGGATCTACAAGAAGAAAGGAAGAATTCTGGAAATGATAAACACAAGGGTAAATATTTCATTTATTAATGTTTTTGAAAAATGATTGATTATTTAAAAGAGAATAGTAATGAACTTTAGGGTGTTTAACACATGTAGAAGTAAAATGTACAACAATATTGGTACAAATATTGGTACAAAGGATGGGTAGGGGAAATGGAAGTATACGGTTTCTACATTATATGTGAAATGGCATGCTGTCATTTGAAAGTAGACTATGATAAACTAAAGATGAATATTGTAACCTTAGAACAACCATTTTCAAAATAACCCAAAGAAATATAGCCAATAAGCCAACAGAGGAGACAAAATAGAATAGGAAAGAAAAAAAGAATGACGAATACATGAAACTAATAGAAAACATACAGTGATACAGTGGGCATAAACCCAATCACATCAGTAATTATACATAAATGTACTAAATACTCTAAAAGACAGAGACTGACAGGCTGGACAAAAAAGCAAGACCAACCATATACTGTTTATAAAAGATGCCCATTAAATATAAAAACAATGATATATTAAAAGTAAAAGAATGAAAAAAGTTAACCACGCAAACAATAATAATAAAAAAGCTGGGATGACTATATTAATATCAAACAAGATAGACCTCAAGACAAGGAATATACTCAGAAACAGACAGGAACATTTTATAATGGTAAAATGGTAAATATATCAATAAACAGGACCCTCCTAAATGCTTATGCCTCAAATAACAGAGCTTCAAACTACATGAAACAAGAACTGACAAAACTGAAGGGAGAAATAGACAAATTTAAACCTGTTTGAGAAATGTCAGGCCCTTTCTTTTAAGCATAAATATATACCTTCCTAATGATACAGCAATTCCACCTCTAGATACTGACCCAAGGGAAATAAAAATATGTCCACAAAAAGGTTTGTACAACAACGTTCATGGCAGATTTACTCATAATTCATACTAGCCAGAAACTGGAAACAACCCAAATGTTCATCAGTAAGAGAATGGGTAAACCATGTGTGGTATATTCTTAGCATGGAATTATAAATATTTACAAGAAAAGGGAGCAAACCAGTAATGCACATAGTCCCAAGGAATAGAGGCTGCGGGATCACGTGTTTTGAAGTTTGAGCGCAATCAAAACTAATTTATACTGAAAGAAAGCAGCATAGTGGTTGTGTCTAGAGGCAACGGCAGATTGACTGGAAGGGTCATGGAAATGTCTATTTTTTGATGGGGTGTGGGTTACATGAGTGTATGCAATTTCAGAATCCACTGAACTGTATACCAAAGTCTATGTAATTCAGTATATACGAATTATTCCTCAATTTAAAATATGCGATGGCAAAAGCAATCAATATAATTCACGTTAAAAGAGAGAAAAGAGAAACCTAATAGGATTATCTCAATTGGTTCAGGAAACGCGTTTGAAAAAATTCAAAATTCAACACCCATTTACAATTTTTTAAATTTTTAGCAAACTGGGAATGGAGGGGAGCTTCCTTAATCTGATAAAGAACAGCTACAAAAAAAGGCAGCAACAAATATCATTCTAAATGGCAAAATATAAAAAATTTTCTCCCTGAGATTGAGAAAAAGATAAAGATGCCAGCTATGGGGACGTCCATGTTGGCACAGTGGTTAAGAATCCGCCTGCCAATGCAGGGGACATGGGTTTAATCCCTGGTCCAGGAAGATCCCAAATGCCATGGAGCAACTAAGCCTGTGGGCCACAACTACTGAGCCTGTGCTCTAGAGCCCTCGGGCCACAACTACTGAGCCTGAGTGCTGCAACTACTGAAGCCCGTGCACCTACAGCCCATGCTCTGCAACAAGAGAAGCCAACACACTGAGAAGCCCGTGCACTTCAGCAAAGAGTAGCCCCCACATTCTGTGTGGCGCAGCCAAAAAAAATTAAAAAACCACCCAAACCACTACAAATAAATCAAAACGGAATGCCAAAAATAACCTGCAGGAAGGCAGAAAAGGTGGGGGAGATGGGGATTGGGGGCAGTAGGGAAGAAATAAGCCAGGCAAAGAGGAGTGTAGAAGCAAGGCCACCAGTGTGAGAATGGCATGCATACGGGAAATCTACAAGAAAGCAGGTGATGCTATCATAGAAAATAAAAGGCAGCAATATTACTAGAGTAGCAGGCAAAGTCCAGACCATGGACAGCCTTGAATGAGAGGCATCAGAGCTTGGCTTTGTTCTGAGGCACTGGGCCTGAGGACAAAATCTGATCTGTACATGCCCCACGAGAATTTTTTTTTATGTTTCTTCTTTTCTAATTTTTAAAAAAAAATTAAATAGCCCCATGAGAATTTCGGTTTTCAAAATCAGTAGGCCCCAGCTACTCTCTTCTCACTACTTCCTCTTGCCCAGAGTCAACCACTTTCAAATCTTCCAGCCAAGCCTTTTGGCATTTATCGCCATACTTTAAAAAAAAAAACTTTTTTGGCCGTGCCATGCAGCATGCGGGATTTTAGTTCCCTGATCAGGGACTGAACCTGCGCTCCCTGCAGTGGAAGCACAGAGCCTTAATCACTGGACCACCGGGGAGGTCCCTGGAATTATAATTGACTATTTGTACCCTTCCCTTTTTCCCTCTCTTTCCAGAACTTCTATTATTTGGGCATCGGTTCTCTTACTTTTTCTTAATTTTTTTTCTCCTATTTTCCATCCAGTTGTCTTCTTTGCCCTCCTCTCTGGGAACATTCAGTGTTCATACATTCCCTTAATATGCCTGGCTTCATTAATGTACCACATCTTCAACTGTGCCTGGTATCCTCCAGATCTATCTAACTCTATCTAACTCTCTAGAGCAGTGATCCCCAACCTTTCTGGCACCACGGACCGGATTCGTGGAAAACAGTTTTCCCACAGATGTGGGGGGTTGGGGGTGCCTCAGGCAGTAACGCAGGCGATGGAGGGGATGGGAAGCTGCAGATGAAGCTTCACTCGCTGGCCCACCACTTACCTCCTGCTGCTCCTGACAGGCCCCAGACCACTATGGTCCTCAGCCCCAGGGGTTGGGGACCCCTGCTCTAGAGGAAAACAAGCCTCTGGTTTTTTGCCAAGGTTGAGGGGCAGTCATATGGTTGAAGACTGTGTAGCCGGGAATTGTCTTAAACAGATTTCTATCAATCCTTACTAAGTTCACCCCTTTATCCTATTTTCAGAGGTACAAAATGCCAAAAACTCCTAACCCCTTTGAAGTTTCTATAGTGTAACTTGGTTTGGTTCTTGTCTCCCCACTAAAAGCTCAGTGTGCAGCTATCTGGAGATGCTAAATTCGTTTCCTCTTATCCTCCTGCTTTCAATTTGCAGAACTGCGTTGCTGTGGTCTCTCATCCTCTCTTCCTCAACCTTGTGGGCTTATGCTTTTAAAATACTCCCTTTATTATCATCTTAGTAGGGTTTTAGGAGGGAATATAAATAAATGCATGTGTTCAATCTGTCATCTTTATCCAGAAGCCTATAAGGAATGTTTAGTCTAGTGTTTTTATTTTAATGATGCTCTTTTTTTATTTTTTTATTTTTTTTAATTTTTTTTTCACATAAGGAAGCATTTATTTGAGGTTTAACATGAAATCATACAAATAAAATTGGTATAAACACAAATCCACATCGAGTCATAACACATATAGCAAAAGACAAAGTAAAAACAAAGAAAACTAACTGGCGGCTATATACAGTTGGACACAGTTGTGTCTTGTACACTAGAAAGTCTTTTACAAAATAATCATCTTAGATCAACAGAAGACCAATCTTCAATGTCGTCCTGCAAGATGGGTTACTTTAGCGATCTTTTCCTGTTTTCTCCAACGTCCCCTTTTAGTATGGCTGGTGATTATTTTCGTGATTGCCACCCCCTCGAGATGCCTTGCCATAAGTGCTCTGTTGGCCACTGTAGTCTGCATATCCCTGTCCATATCCATAGTTATACCCAGTATAATCATAGCCGCCATAGCCACTATAGTTTTGATCACCACCATAGGCACTACTGTAATTTCCATATCCTTGATCATAATAGTTATTAAATCCTTGGTTCCAGTTCTGGCCCTGACCTCGGCCACGACCCCTAGTACCACCTCGTCCACCAGCTGCAGCACCTCTTCCTCCTTTTTGTTGTTGCTGTTGCTGCCTATATACCTCTTTGGGTTGTGCAACTTTGATTTCACACTTCCCAGAACCAATTTGATGATATCTGCTTTCTAACAATTTCTTTACTGGCTCTTCGTCTGTATATGTTATAAAACAAAATCCTCTTCTTTCATTTGTTTTTGTATCCATGGGAAGTTCAATATTTTCAATCTCTCCAAAGGCTCCAAAATATTCTTTAATTTGTTCTTCGGCAGTATCTGGGCTCAATCTACCCACAAAAACCTTTTTTGGGGGTTCCTTCCCTTTTAAAGCTCTGGCCCTTTTAGGGTCTATCAATTTGCCATCCAGTTTGTGTTCTTTCAGTTCCAAAACCTTATTAACACTAGCAGCATCTCTGAAAAGCACAAATCCAAATCCTCTTGATCGTCCAGTGACTGGATCTGTTTTAATTGTGCAGTCTACAACTTCCCTAAATCGAGACAGATATTCAGTCAAATCTTTCTTGCTTGTATCCCAGCTCAAGCCTCCAATAAACATTTTACATCTTCCTCAGCTGTCAAGCCAACGTTCCACCTAAAAAACTCATCATTGCGCATACTGGGGATCTGGGTACCAGTCGCCTACAGGTTCCCAAACCAAGAGTTCCCTAAATCCTCCCCAGGAAAACTGCGCGGAGCCCTAATAGATGCACAATCTAATGATGCTCTTTTAAAAGTATAATAGAAGCCTTCCTGGTCATCTGGACCCTTATAAGCAAGTATTGCCACATGGTTTCAGTCAGTGCTCACGTCTGCATTGATGATTACTTACCAATCTCCTAAAATGTCATACTTTAACTTCTACCACAGTGTTTCTCAACCTAGAGGGCAGGGCTTTCCTATATATAGAAAAGTATTCTCATACTCGAAAAATTGCTATCAGTCATACAGACTCACTGAAAATTTTTAAACAGAAGAGAGAGATGGTCAGATCTCCATCTTATATAGGTCACACTGGCAGCTAGCTGAGCGAAAGGTAAATTTGGGAGGACAAGATGGAAGGCAGGCTGGTGAATTAGAAAATAATTGTAACCCAAGTGGATATGGGCCACGTATAGCAGGAGTGGAGAGAGGAGCACAGATTTGAAAAATATTTGGGATCAAGATAGCAAATGGATTCAATCTGGATTCCAAACTAATAAAAAAAAAACCCCAGTGAAGAGTGTTAAGCATCACAGACAGAAAAATAATAAGTCATCATGATTTATTTTGGGAATACTTGATTCATTATAATAAATACAATATTATGGCAGCACAATTGAGATTAATGATGAAATCACTTCGTTTCATAATTTTAACACTTGTTTCCTTTGGTTACCAAGGCCAATTATAATTGTGCAAAATTTTATCAACTGCACTGTCATACAAATAGGCAAATTATCTATTGTCAAAACTAGTTTCTCATTTCTGACAAAATGACATTCATTTTTTCTAGAAGCTGACATTTTCAAGGGATTGGAAAAAAAAACTTCCCATTAATAGGTCTATAGAAAAGAATGTGAAAAAAAGAAACGTTCTACATCTTGAACAGCATTAGGCACTAATTGTTTGAATCACAAACGCTAATCCATATTCTGACTGAACCAGAACATCCCAGCTGATATTCAAAATTTTGTCATCAACTGTATTTTCTCTTTGCAAGCTCAGTTTCTACTCAGCTTCAATTTAGTGCATAAATTTGTCTTCTTATAAATTCTTGAAATACAACTGGAACAATTTTCATCATGGCTTTTTTTCATAAAATAATCATCAAAAAATGGTTTTGATTGAAATGACAAAACTAGCTTCTGATACATAATTAGAACATCTGATAAATTTTGATTAGGAACTTGCTTGAAATTCATGCCATTTCAGATAGAAAAATAAATTGATTTTAGTAAAAAAAATTTTTTTCTACAAAGATGCTTATAAAAATTGTTTCAGAACCTATAGTACTTGAAGTTTGATCTCTCGGTTCTGTAAAACGTAATCTTAGGTGAAAAGTATGCATATATACTCCTCAAGATTTTAATTCAACTTGATGACTTACATTTCTAAGATATCTAACGAAGTATATTTCACATGTAGACAAAAGAAAAAAATTAACTTTTTATTATGGAAAATTTCAAACATATACAAAAGTAGAAAGAATAAAGAATAGTGTAATGAACTCCTACCACGCAGCTCATGTTAATAATAATCAACATAAGTACTAATACAACATAACATAAAAATTATCAATTCATAGCCAATCTTGTTTCATCTGTAGCCCCTATCCCCACCCCAATGATAGTCCACATTTGATTATTTTAAGCAAATCCCATGCATCATATTGTTTCATCTGCAGGTATTTCAGTATGTATTACTAAGAGGTAAGAACTCTTTAAAATAATATTACCATCACACCTAAAAAAGCTAACAATTCCTTAGGTTCACGAAATATCCAGGTTGTATTCAAATTTCCCTGATTGAAACAATATGATTGTAAGATAACAAATTAACAGAAAAGCCAACATTAAGTTAAAAACCACTAGGTACTTCCCTGGTGGTCCAGTGGGTAAGACTTCATGCTCTCAATGCAGAGGACCCGGGTTTGATCCCTCATGGGGGAACTAGATCCTGCTGCAACTGAGTCTGCATTCTGCAACTAAAACCCAGTGCAGCCTTAATAAATAAATAAATATTTAAAAACAAACAAACAAAATCATTGCAGGGTATAAACTTCCAGCATGACAGCCCATGGAACTCCACAGACCCACTCTGCAGTGAAACTGGTGAAAAGTATAAAAAGATAACCATTTGAAGTATCTGGAAATGGTCCTATGGATATACAGCAAATGAAGAAACACCTATTCAAGAAAATCTACTAAAAATTGATGAGTCTTTGAGCCAAAATCGTGCCCTCCCTCCCTACTCCCAGCCAGTGGAGACAAAAACCCTACTCTGGATTAGTACAGTCAAGTGCACAGAAATCCACCTCCCATCAGCTCTCGGTCAGAGGGCTTTCTTTCTGGGAGGAGCAACACATTAGCACTTTTCATCCTTCCCCAGCTATCTGCTGCTAAGGCTAAATTCTGGGCAAGTGTAACCAAGAGGTGGGGACTCCCTTCTGCTCAGCCCCCATTCATGGAATGGGGGCTCCACCTTGGGCATGATGTCACTGAGGATACTGGGGCCTTGGCCATCTCTGCTCTGGCTCATAAAGTAGCGGTTCCATGTCAGAAGAGGCAAGCAGTCGCCACATGGTCAATTCCTAAACAGGGGTATCACTCAGAGAGAAGCACAACGTTGTTCCAACACCCAGCTGGAGCACAGGCTCAGAGATTTTTGCCTAGGGAGAGAAGTAGGCTATAAAACAGACAGGTCTAATCTCTTCCCAAAGGAACTGACTTTATTTGCAACAGAGAATGGAGAAGTTCAAGCCTAAGGATGCTCTCAAAACAAGAGATTGTGGTGCAAGGCAACTGGGAGGAGATTGGTAGATTCCATGAAGACACAGGCTAAAGTGTAAGCCAGCTAGTTTGCAGGAGAGAACCAGGGAAAGAAACAGCAGACACTAACCTCAGGAGCTACTTCTTCAAAGAACCTGAGTCTGTAGAGCAATTTATGTCCCAGGGCATTTTTTGTAAGCAATAGGTCAACAGCTGGCAACTGTAGCAGGCTGATGTGTTAGTTTGAACACAGGGTAAGCCTCAGACCCTTCACAGTTCTGGCCAGAAGGTGACTTTGTAGTTGGGGGCATGGGAAGTTGAAGCTCCCCTCTCCAAGGTATGGCAGGGAGAAGAGGAGGCTTGAGGAAAGAGGTGATGTTCTGGAATCACTGTTGAGCAGGATCAAAGCTGGAGCTAACCAAGGACAAGGAACCAGCTGGTGTGGAGAGCCCAGCTGACGCCCAATGTGTACCATTCCACTCTGGAATGAGACACTGGCCAGCAGCTCTCAGCCAGGCCAGGGAGTGGGCAGCATGGGGGAGGGGGGGACACTGCACAGGCAGATCAGAGTGTGAATTAAGGTCAGAGTTCTGCTGGGCTGACAGCCAGGAATACAAGAGAATCTGGGTTACAATGAGAGAGTAGCTCTTAGACTATGACTCCCGGGGTCCTGGCTGGATAGGAAAGAAAGCTTCGGGGAGAGGGCTGATCTGCTGGGAGACAGTAGAGGGGTGGAGAGACTGGAAGCTGCAAGCAGGAAGGAGAACCCCACGTGGTGGGTAGGAGGCTCTGGTCTAAGTGGGGTATTGCCTTTTAGGCACGGGAGGTGAATCCTTAACACGATGGTGGAGGGTCAAGCCCACACTGAAGGAGAGCCCTCTCCTACTTGAGGCTGGAGTCCACGCAGGTGGAGGCTGGGCTGTGGTGGCAGCCAAGTTTGTAGATCTGAAGATGTAAAGTTGAAGACGTTCATAGTGATTCCCCTTTTTTTCATGAAGTAGGTGAAGCTTTCACTGAGAGAGAAGGGTAGGTTGCGATTTGGGGGCGTAGAGCAAGGTCTCGTGTTTTACCAACAACTGAGGAATTGGAAGAAGGTGCTGATCCAGGGATAATTAACATGGACAGGGATTTTGGCATTTGAAAACCATAAAGATTAAAAGAAAAGACTTGAAACCATCAGTTCTAAGTAGTGCCCATCAGCTGGGTGGCAAAGTGCGGCATTTTTTTAAATTGTGAGAACTGAGCCAGAGTGACCTGTTCCTGCCCACATGCAGAGGCTCCAGGAAGCTTTCCAGGAAGCACTGCAATTGGACAGATACCTGTTGCTGCACCCAGACTTGGTCCCATACGTGAAGAACAGGGGAGAGCAGAAAGCCGGTGGAAAGGGACGAGGTCCCTGTCATCCTTGCGGTTCCTAATATGATAGTTGGGGGTCTGGGGTATTTCACAGGTCTCCAGGCCCACTGGAGAATACACTGTCTAACCGGCTGCTCGGTCCCTGGAAGGGCTCTGCTTCCAGAGCACGAGCTTCCCCAGCCCTTCCTGGTGACACTGGAGCGCCTGCTACACCACTCAGGTGGCTCTGGGCTGCTGAGATCTCCAGATTGGCCTTGGTTTGTAACAGGAACACAATGCGATTCAGGGCCCTGGCCAGTCACCAAATTAGGGGGATGAACAGCCTCAGCTCCCCCACCCATCCCATCCGGCAGGCCCCCGACCTGACCCCCTCCAGCTCCACCCAAGGTCTGAGCGGTCGGGCTTTGCTCCTCCATCCTCCCCGCCCCTCCAAGGGGCCTCGGGCGTCGGGAAGCCGCGAGCCGGGGCCCCCGAGGCGCAGTGCGCGGCCCACACGGCAGGTGGCGGCGTCTGCCCGCGCCCCGCAGCCCCCGGGCTGCGCGCACCCGCCCTTGACGGTACCGGGAAGCGCCCTACCCAACCCCGCCTCGCGGCATCCCTGGGCTGGGCGCAGGCAAGAGTCCCCGCCGTCCAAGTCCGCGGGCAGAGGACAGCGCCAGAGGGACGCGAGCGTCTCCGGGCGCCGACACGACACTCTCGCCTCCGGGACCAGCCGCGCAGCCCCTGAGGGTGCGGCGGCGTCGGGAGGCTCGGTGCGGGTAGAGGGGGAGCGGCTGGGCGGCAGGGTGCCTCGGGGGCCGGGCGGCCGACTCCGGGAGTCCGCCCCGGCGCACCCGGGCCTCTCCCCTCCTCCCGGGACGGCGGCCGAGGGGACGCCCGCGGGCCGGGGCTGCATGGGGCTCCCGCGTGGCCCGCTCATCTGGCTGCTGCTTCTGTTCGCGGCTGTCTGCTCGGGGATCCTTGTCGCCCTGTACTCCTCGGCGGTGGAGTCGTACCCGGGGCCCGGGACCGGAGCCAGGTAGGGGCTGCCGCGCGGGACCTGTCCGGAGCGCGCAGGGGACGCGCAGGGCGCCCAGCCCAGGGCCGCGCCGCCTTCTGGGGTGGCTTGCCGCGGGGACTCGGCCTGCGGCCCTTTGTCCCCAGAGTCTCCACCCCGGCGTTAAACTCGTGTTTCCGGGGCCCCACAGCCTCTGCCGGGTCCGACAGCGGCTTTGCTTCTTGCGCACCGGCGATCCGCTCCCGACAGCGTTATGCTTGCTTCCCTCTGGCCCTGATTAGAAACCCTTTCTATTGTCCGATTTGGCTGGAATATTTGAATCAGATAAAAACAGCCCCGTTTTTGCCACCAATTGTCCCTCGCTAACGTCACATTTTTTTCAAACTCTACTTTGGGGGCAGGGATCCAAGACTCCCGGTTCCAACTTTGCCGGGCTCCTCAGCCGGATGCGACGGGTCGCCTCTCCCGCTCCCTGTGGTCCCCGCCCTCCCCGCGCCCGGCTCCTTTCTCTGCCAGCGCTCTGTTTCCTTGTTTATTTTGATCAGCCCTGTCTAGGTGCCATGCGGCAAAGAGGCGGACAGGGGCCCATCCTGGGCTCCATTCAAGTTCCCCTCCCTGAGCCTCCTCCTGTCTTCTGCTCCCTCTTGCTGACCCTGGTCACCTTTCTTTCATTTTTGCCCCAGGAGGAGAAACCTGAGAGCCTGCCTTTAGTAGGTGATGGTTCCAGTTACTGAAGAAGCCTCAAAAGGATTTAGCTTTACTTCTGGAAGGTGGGCTGGGCTGTGCCCAGTGTCTGGATATGTGAGGCCTCTGGGCCCCAGCTTTCCCTTCCCAGCGCTTTCCCAGCACCACAGTCCTCACTAAACCTTGCTCCAGGCATAACAGAATGAAATACAAATTAGTGTCTGCTCTCAGGAAACAAGGTCAAAGGGCACCCAGAGTTGCAAACTAATATGAAACAAATTGTCACTGATTATGGATCCAGTCCCTTTAGAACAAAAGGTGCCCTAGCAGGCAACACCTGAGGTTACTTCCTCTCCCTGGATTCAGAAATTGTATAAGGAGGACTGGAAAAATTGAGGGTATTAAGAAAGGGGATTTGAACATCTGTAGAAAATAACTAATACCACTATAAATATGAGGTTTGCTAAACAACCATTATACCTCCACAAAGCTTTTTTAAAGATCTTTCATCTTTTAAAAATCTAGTACAACCCAAGAACCTGTCCATATCCTTGCTGTTTTGGTGGTTTGCACTGTAGCTAAACCCCAGAGGCCAGGTCCAGACTCAACCTTGTTAGAAGATGGATAAGCAGGGTGGCAGGTGGGATGGAAATCTGGGTGGGGAGAGCAGGTGTGCCACCTCCCCAGCTGGGGTCCCAAAACAGACCTACCTGGCTACCGTGGGGAGTCTAGGGAAGCACGGTGCTTGGACCAGGCCTACCACACCTGAGACGGGGCTCTCCTTGCAGGTTAGAGAGTGGAATCTGTCCAGGAATTTACTCACAGAAGAATCTGAATCAGTAGTTCCCAGGCTTGGGATTTCCAGACTTGTTTTTTTATGGAGGAGGGGGTGAGGATAGCTCTAGGGCATCAATTACCTGCCAATTACTATCTACTGTCAACATTATTTTGTAAAAGAAAGGCTATTTTAGGGCTAAGCATTCCTAAGAATATGATCTAAGGTGAGTAAATTTAAGTTTTATGAAAAATGCGCAACACTGCCCTCCTTTCTCCTCGGGCTGGTAAAACTTCCCACAGGGGCGCAGGTGGGCTGGGCTGGCCCCTTCCCCACTCCTTCCCAACTCCCAGGCTGGTGTCTAAATGCCCTTGGATTTGGGAGAGGGAGGGGCTGGGGGAAGTCTCTGAGCATAAGGGGTGCTCTGGAGAGGAGCAGGCCTCCCTGAGGCTGGGACAGTTCAGGGCAGCAAAACTGAATTGGGGGGATCCCCATCTCACACCCCTGCAACTCTGTCCCTCCTTTCTGTATTCACCAGTTCCTCTGTCAGGTTTCATGCCTGGCCACACGTGAGAATCACTGGGGAGGGAGGGGGTCTTGAATCACTCCTGGAACCTCAGATCAGAATTCAGGGGTGGGCCACTGGTGTTTTTCAAAAGCTCTATGAGGGTTCTCTCCCATCCAAGGACTAACCAGGCCCGACCCTGCTTAGCTTCCGAGATCAGACGAGATCGGGCGCGTTCAGGGTGGTATGGCCGTAGACTCTATGGGGGTTCTCAAACGCCACCTAAGCTGAGCACCAGTTCCTCCTCAGAGGAACTACTGGATTATGTGGGTGTCTGGGGCAAAAGGGACAGGTGGGGGAAGGGATCACCCTGCTTTTTCTGGCCTGCCCCTCCAGGGTCTTTCACAAACCTGAAGGCAGGCAGGTCACAGGCGCCCTTTTGGCTCAAGCTGTCTTGGCACCTAGAAGCAAGAGGCCTTTGTTTCCCTAAAAACTGCTGATCCAAAAATCCTCCCCACCTGCTCCCTGGTGGCTGTAGGGGAGGGGGTAGGAGTCTGGGAGTAGCCTGACTACCCTCTTGAATGGATAGGGGCTCCTATTCCTTCCTTCCTGTTTGCCCTTTGCCCTGGTGCAGGAACCACCTAGCACCTGGGAGGTGGGGTGGGGCAGTAACTTAGCCCTTTACCTCCCTCCACAAGGGACAGTGTCGTAGAGGCTGTCACAAGGGTCACAAGGTCCTTTCCTTTTGCCCTTTTGGTAACAATAGCTAATATTCAGAGGACACTTTTTATACAACATAACATAGATCTCTGTTTGCATCTCTCACCAATTCAGGCGAGGCTTTACTGGGGCCCCTGCTGCAGCAGTTGGGAAGTGAAAGCAAGTAGCAGGTTCCCTTGCTCGCTCCCTGAGCGGGGCGGGGGGGCAGGTTGGTTCCTTATACACAGCAACTGTAGAGGTGGGTCCAGAGATCGGGCCAGAGGGGTGGCTTCGGTGCTCTGCCCACCCCCTTGGTGGTGCCCTGTGGAGGGTACATGTGCAGTATCCTGCTTTTGCTTGACACCCTGGTTTTTTTTTTTATTTGGTCTTTTTGTATCTTTTTGTTCATAATTTGTCCCAACTGGGCATGCACTCAGCTACTTTTAGTCCCTTATACTCTGAATTTTGTCGCTGGAGGAGATGTTTGTCCAGGTGCAAGCACTAGAGCAAAGGGTCCCAGGTCTCAGGTCCCAGCCTGTCTCAATGTGATTATCTTCATACCTATATGATTATCCCTGCTGAAGAGACACAGAGACTGAGGTTCCAAGAAGTTCAGTAGCTTCCAGAGATCCTGGGATACAAACCCACGGAGTCAGGCTTCAGACCCATGCCCTTCACCCAAGGCTGCTGGCATCTAATACCAGCTTCTGGGGCCTTGGCAGGGAGACGCCTTGGATGGTCACAATCCCAGGGGGCTGGCAATCTTTCCTACTTTATATTTTCATTTCTTAACTATTGTCTCACTGTTGCTATACATTCCACACTTCAACCGCTTGCCAAGGGGCTTCTTGATTTCTTGGTTCCTACTGCTGGGTAGAACATAATAATACGACAGCACTTTGTGTGCCCAGAGAGAGAGATGGGCAAGAATCAGAGCACAGGAAAAACAATCAGACCCTGATGGACTGTCAGCTCCGAGAGCAAACAGAGCCAGACAGCAGGCTTCAGGGGCGGGTCAGACCCTGCTTTACTTCTGCCTTCTCCCCCAGGAACATCACAGCGTCTCAAGCTTTCTTTGGACCCAAGGCATCGAATTCTAGGACGAGAAAGGTACGGTGGCCAGCTACCCCTGTGGTGGTTTCAATGTTTCCGTGCTAACATTCTCAAGTTAGCACTCGGGGAAGAAGGGAAAGAAAAGCGCGAGTGAGAACATTCTCGTGAGCCTGCTGGGCAGGAGCCCTCTGGAACACACCCCCCCCCCCCACCCAGTGAAGAACAGAACTGAGTGGCCAGCCAGTCAGCGCTCCTCAGACCTGACCACTGGGGTTCCCTGCATCCCAACAGCAGAAAAGGATGACTCCATATTTATTCCTTGAGGTGGCCAGCAGAAAAGTTCTTGGAAGTCTTAATTTATCTCTAAAAGTCCTATGACTTTTACATTCTACCCCTAGAAATGTCTTTTTACTGTAAAAGTCACATTTAAACGGCACACCATGAAGTAAACACCAAGCCCTGGGAAGATGTTTGAGAACTTCCAGGCCCTGCTCTGTAACAGGCCACGCTGACTGTGGCCTGAAAGGCTATCTCAAGCATTTTACCTGAGTTCTTTCACTTAAGCCTCTTGACCAGCCTGTGAGGCAGCTTTTACAGATGAGTGCAAATGAGGCGCAGAAAGGCCAGGCACCCTGCTCAGGTCACTCATGGAGAAAAGGTGGTACAGGAAGTCAAGCCTCTCATTCGACCCCAGAGCCTGGCTCTGAATCACTGAGCAATACAGCCTCATCCCCTCTGTGTGCTGCGGTTGAGAAGGGTGATGACTGTGCAGTTCTGGCTTGATTCGGGATTAAGAAATGTTTTTAATGCCCGAGAGACTGGAAATTGTTAACTAAGGCTTCAGGGAGCAAGATTTTACCACATGCAAGACTTAGTGACTGCTGAGCTGTCAGAGAGAGCAAGCAGCCCTGGGCAGGTGATGGGAACCCCCCTCCTGAGAACAGAGACCAGGTGCACGCTTGGCAGGCCAGCCCAAGAGAGGCCCTGAGCACCTTATCAGGTGCTTGGCCAGGTCATCTTTACTTTTCCTGAAGTCCTTTTTCCTTGACTTGCTTGATGCTAACTGACATATTCCCCCCCGCCCCCGGTTTGTTTATTCATTCATTCATTCATGCTGCACTGGGTCTTAGTTATGACACACGGGATCTTTGTTGTGACATGTTATTTGCAGCATCTGGACTTCTTAGTTGTGGCATTCGGGCTCTTAGTTGCATCATGCTAACTCTTAGTTGTGGCATGCATGTGGGATCTAGTTCCCCAACCAGGGATCAAACCCAAGCCCCGTGCATTGGGAGGCGGAGTCTTACCCACTGAACTACCAGGGAAGTTCCCCCGACCTGGTTTAAAAAAAAGGACTTGAGGTGGCTTTTGGATACATATGACACGGCAAAAAGAAAAAAGAAAAAAAAAAGACGAAGAAAATGAAGAAGCAGGTGAAGGAAAAATAAAGGTAGGAAAATTAGATGTCAGATAAATGCATGAAAAATACACATATCTGGCTCTGAGCTTCCTAGTGGCTACAGCAAACAAGGAAAGTTTGCCACCCTGTCCATGAGATAAAAGCAACACGGGTGCCCAAGTGAAGTGCAGCCTTTCCAGATACAGAGACCTGAAGATTTCTGGAGCCTTGTAAAGAAGGCCCTAGAAGACATCCCTATGATAAACTGGATAGCAGTGAAATTAGCGCAGTCAGTTCGTCTTAATGCTGGCTTTGAAAATATGATTGTGCTGTAAGGATTGCTATATTAGTAAACAATTTGAGCATAATCCGAATTCCGTGTGTGTTTAGCAGTGATTTTTGTCAGCAAGAACACTGGTAAATACAGAAACCCACACTCAACCCAAGGCAGCCCTGTAGGAATACATAAAAGCCACACACTTGCACACTTCAGATAGTCATCGCTTCATCACGTGTTACAACCGACTTCCGCCACTTAACAAGAACTCCCAGGCTGCCACCATTCCGACGCCCACATCCCCAAGCAAACTTCAAGTCTTTTCCAAGGTCAAGTGCCATGTTTTTAGTAGTACTTATATATTTCTTAACCAGTGAATGTGTGTAAAACTGCTTCTCTCTTACCTAGGTTCATCCTCACTCTACCCGTCACTGATAGTTTTTGAGTGTTGTGCTGCTAATCCATTTTCCCAGAAGCCCTGTGGTTTTGGTTGCACAATTTTGCATAATGGTTTTTAGGCACTCATAGGTCACATAATAGCAGAAATGACTGTACAGCTCTTTCCTGCATTGTCCTTTGATCAAACCAACGGCTTAACAAAGAGCCCCCTTCAGTGGGAAGAACAGCCCCACCCAGGCCGAGGCTGTTCAGGATTCTGACATGGGGGTTGCAGGCAGATGGGGTCGGGGCCTGTTTGGTACATTGTCCTCCTTCAAGGTCACTGTGGGCAGAGGCCCTGGATGGCTTCCTATGGCTCCGCTGGAACAAATTACCACACACTAGGTGTGAGGTGAAGCAGTAGGAGGCCAGAGCCATCAGGCCCCAGAGATGTGGCATCCAGGAGAAAGCCTGGGCAGGGTAAATCCAGAAAGCTCTCTGACCCCCACTGGGCTGCTGCACTACAGGCCAGCTTGGCTTGCAGATCTGGGGGTGGCCCAAGTCTGGAAGGGGAAGGGCAGCTCTTCCCTCCCAGACCTCTCGTGGCTCCCACCCACCCCAACCCCCAGAAACAGCCCTTTTATCTTCTCACCCACAGAACCTGCCCTGTCGACACCCACTTCAGCTCGCCATTCAGCGGCACCCTCACTTCCGGGATCTGTTTAATCTCTCCATTCCAGTGCTGCTGTCAGGGGGCCTCTTCACCCAGGAGCTCTGGGACAGCCTGAGCCAGCACAAAGCCCCCTATGGCTGGCAGGGACTCTCCCGCCAAGGTAACCTGCAGCCCTCTGGCCTCAACTAGTCCATTCCTCCTGCTTTTGGCCTTGGTGCAGGACAGGCCTCTCTGCCCGCACAGCACCAAGATGTAGACCCCCTGCCTCTTCCTCCCAGGTGGGCCTCAGGGCTTGACACCCCTGCCGAGTGACTCCTGACTTACCCCCCCCCCACTCCCACCCCTGCCTCTACAAACACCACAGGGTCAAGGAGAGGGGTTTGGCTGCCCCTGCAAGCGGCTCTCACCATCCTGGGGCCTCCCTGGTGTGAGAGATGCCAGTGTCCAAAAATGGCTGAGGACAGCAGCTGTGGGGCCTCAAACAGCCTGCTGATGGTTGCTGCTGCGGGAAACCACCCAGAGCCCCCTCCATGTCAAACCTGCCCCCCACCCCCCAACACATCCCTGCATGCCTCATATTATTTTCTTTTGGAATACACAGTCTTGGGAGGACTAGTGATCTGAGTTCTTGAGGTGACTGATGGCACAGCCAAACTCCCTGCCCCACCACCCTCTTTCCACTGACATTTCAGTCCTCCACCCTCTGTGCCTCTTGAGAGGGGCTGGTGTCAGGCCTCAGGAGGTGGATGGAGCACGAGGAACAGTCTCAGGAAGACCCCAATGACCCACGTGACCCCCTAATGGTGCCCTACCTTGTCCCACACCCACAGCCATCACCTCCACCCTGAGCCTCCTGAATGGCTCTGAGAGCACCAGGCTGTTTGCCATCTCTAGGGAGCGGCTTCCGGGCTGCATCCACTGTGCCGTGGTGGGTAATGGAGGCATTCTGAATGGTTCCCGCCAGGGTCAGAACATTGATGCCCATGACTACGTGTTCAGGTATGTGGGGCCAGGGCCAGGGAGGAGGCAGGAGAAGCTGGGTGGAGAATTGGTCCCCAGCCAGCCCCCAGGGGGAGCATCACAGGTGACCATGTGGGCCAAGACAGCAACAGCCTCAGGCAGCTCAGCAGTTGCAATGGGCAGACAAGCAAAGACAAAGGCATTACGCAAACAGGCTCTGAAGATGGAGTGAGGGTGTGGTCGGCCAAGCAGATCCAGGAGGCAGGAGCTGCCAGGGTCAGCTTTGCCCATTTCACAGGGCATCCCCTTGGGTCCCGAGTTGTGGGGATGGGGCTGGCGACTGGGCACTGGGGCTGCTGTGGACAGAGGGAGTGGCAGAACCCTGGGGGTGGAAGTAAACACACACCATCATGCAGCCACAAGTAGGCTGATGGGCCTCTGTCTGGACCAGACTCAATGGTGCTGTGATCAAAGGCTTTGAGAACGACGTGGGCACCAAGACCTCCTTCTATGGTTTCACTGTGAACACAATGAAGAACTCCCTCATCTCTTACTCGAACCTGGGCTTCACCTCTGTGCCGCAGGGACAGGTGAGGCCCCTGATGGGCACACCATTGTCACTGACAGTCGGTGCCATTGTTTCCCAACCCCTCTGTGTGTGGGGGGGGGAGGGGAACAGGGTCCCCAAGCCCCAGGCCAGTGGATAGAGAGGTTGTGCCAGGATCTTGGGCCCAAGTGATGCAGCCATTGAAGGGGCAGATCTGAGCAGGGCGCCCTGTGGTTTCAGGCAGCTGAGGACAACTCTGCAGTGGAGCGTGAATGGCTAATATTTACTGAAAGCTTACGGAGTGCCAGGCACTTCACAGAGGCCACATCAGCCCCCTCTTACTGGTGAGGAGACTAAGGCTCAGGGCCCCTTCATTCAGTAAAGCAGCAGTGGGGCCAGATTTAAATCCAGACTCCCCCCACCCAGAGCGCAGGCTACACATAGTGGGAGGGTATTTACTGAGTGCCTCCCCCATTCCCAGCGCCGGATGCTGTCATCACAGCAGCCCCTTTCCAGATGCAGCGTGTCCAAGGCCACCACCTAGCTAGAATGGTCAAAATCCAGGCCCCTCTGACGCTAGTGCTAGGGTTCTTTCCATTTCTCACGCTGCCCACTAGAAGGATGCGTGCCCTCCTGAGTGCTCACAGCAGACCCTTCAGGAAGCTAAGGTTCAGAGAGGCTGAGGAAACCATGCCCAGGGTCACAGCTCGGGAGCGGGGGGACAACACCAGAATCTGAGTCTGCTGCCTCCAGGTTCTTTCAATCACACCCAGTTGCTGCAGCACCGTGCTTCCCTTCTAGAGTGGGCTAGTCACCAAATGCAGCAGGGAGGTCCCAGGATAAGGGTTCTGTGATGCTCGACAGGACTGGTTTGAGTTTCTAGAAGCTTCTGCCTCTCACCAGGGAATTCAGAGGTGTCCTAGCCACAGTGTCCGTGCACCGAGGCCTCTTTTGGCTCCTGACAGAACAAAATGGGGCAGCTTCATTTCTGGTGTAGCCACAGAACCTTGCAGGAGTTACCTATAACTGCATGACAAACTACCCCAAAACCCAGTAGCTTTAAACAACACACACTGATCACCTCCCAGTTTTCATGGGTCAGGAATTCAGGAGCAGCTCAGCAGAGTGGTTTTGGCTCCGGGTCTCCCAGTGGTCGCAGTCAGGATTGACAAGGGCTGCAGTCCTCAGCAGGCCCACCTTTGGCTGCAGTCCAGATGGCTCCCTCACAGCCCTTGCTCCCCTGAGAGCGAGCGATCCCAGAGAGCAAGGAAGCTCCAGTGCCTTTTATGACCCACTCTAAGGTCACACCTTTCCTTACTTCCATTTTTTCTATGCATTAGAAGAATTCTGTCTGTTAGTCACTAATCCAGCCCACACTCAAGGGGATGGCAATTAAGCGTCACTTCTTGAAGGAAAGAGTATCAAAGGATTTGAGTACTGAAACCACCAGGGTACCTGAAAGTGAGAATTAGAGGCATAAAGGGAAAGATGGCAGGGCTGGGTGGAGGGCGGTCCATTCTCAGCAGGCTCTCAACACCATCTGAGCAGGATCTTGACGGGATCTTTTTCCCACCGAGGCTGTTTCTCTGTCACTCCGACAGGACCTGCACTATATCTTCATCCCCTCAGACATCCGTGACTACCTGATGCTGAGATCGGCCATTCTGGGTGTGCCTGTCCCTGAGGGCTCTGATAAAGGGGACAGGTGAGCAGCCAAGCAGGAGACAGGGCATGGTAATACTCCCAGGGTCCACTGTCAGATGGGAAAGGTGGGTGAAGGCAGCAAGAAAATCCCCAAGAATTCAACAGAGCATTAGGAGATTAAGCTCTTTTTTCCTCCCCCCAGAAAAGCCCAGTTAATGCTGCTGGTCTCCAGGGATCCTCCTGACAAGGTGGGCTGAAGGTTCAAGGGGCTCCTTTCTGAATGGAGCAGGCAGGCCTGGGCCCTCAGCTTCAGGCTGCTGTCCCCACAACCAACCCAGCCATCCAGCCAGCAGCAGCCACAGGGCCTGTACGCAGCTGGCTCTGCTGTCCTGTTGAGCACATTGTGTCTGGACACCAAGAGTAGGAGCCAGTATCCATTCCACTCCTCCTGGCAGGCACCCTCCCAAGACTGCCCATGAAATGGGAGAGCAGGCAACGTAGGCCCAATGTCCCGCGAAGTGGGAACAAAGGACCCTCTGTCTTTTCTCACCCACCTTCCTAAGCAGTAGGCCTGTGTCCAGCTCTTTTGAACCATGTTCTGGCCTCATCTGAACCTTCTCCCTGTGGTGCTGAGACCATTTCTTGTCCCTGAGTCAGGTCCTTAGAAGTCTGCGCCATCCCTGTGGCCCCAATGACCAGTCCTCTTATCTCAGTGGCCCCAGGACATCTTGCCCACCATGAAAGAGCAGCTTCTGAGGCGTCCTGGGGGTTAAGCCCTCGGAGACCAGGCTGGCTCCAGCAGCCCTGCCCTGTGTCCCACCCGCCTTGTGATTACCCAACAATCCCTTGCACTTGCTCACAATGCTGCCGCTGGTCATGAGGGTGGGCTTTGTGACACAGGCGGGACCAGCTCCTGGGGAGCCTGGCTCAAAGACATCGGGCAGACATAAGCCTCCCCAACACCAATGAGCTCCCCCTCCCATACCCCTAATCCGTCCCCTACCCAGTCCCCCTCCCAGTCCCGATCCAACCACACCAACCAGCAGCCCTATGCCAGCTCCGGAGGCTCAGTCCCTTCCCCATCCCCCACCCGGGGGTCTTCCTCCCGTCCCCCCTCTCACCCTGCCACCCCAAATGCCTCACAGCCCTCTTCCAGAGCTTCCTCCCTGACCCCTAGCCCTCATGTCCAGCCTCGAGGGTCTGCCCCAAACCCCACTCCACCCACCTCCAAATCTCCCTCCCAATCTGGCTTAAAATCCCTCTCCCGAAACTCTTCCCAAACTCCCCCTGTGCCCAGCACCAGGTCCCCCTCCCACAGCCCTGCACCCTCGGCCTCCTACATCGGGCCCACTCGGGGCATCCCACCCTATATAGCCCCCTACGTTCCCCGCTTCATGAAGGAGCCCCCCTTCTTTCAGCCTCCTACCTCACCACTCCCCCAAAACCAGTGCTTTCCCTGCTCCTTCCCCTGCCCTTCTCCGAAGCCGGAGCAGCCGGAGCGCACCCCTCCTAAGTCTCTCTACCTCCCTCTCCTCCCCCCCCCCTCCCCCCCTCCCCCGGGTCAACTGCTCCTACCCGACTCCTCCCGTCCTGTTCACGCCCCCCTCCTCTCTCTCCTACACCCCGCCCAAGGAGGTCCTGTTGGGCGGGAAACCGCACGTGGTCCCCACGGTGCTGCCGGCCACCTTCTACACCCCCTTCTCCCGCTACTACGCCCAGCCCCGCCCCTACCGGTCCATATACCGCCGCCGTCCTAGCGCCTTTCTCCTCTCCTCGTTCCCCAACGGGCCGTACGACGGCACCGGCCGCTCTGTCCACTTCTATCGTGGCTCCTAGGCCTCAGACCTATTTTGGACCAGAAGCCTCCGCCAGAAAATTCAAGCTACTCCATCCAGACTTCATCAGTTACCTGACAGAGAGGTAGGTGGTAGGGGGCGGTGATGGCGGTAAGAACCGCTCCTCCCCTCCCCCCCACTCGCCCGCACCGGATTTATCCCCCCAGGATGAAACCCTGGGCCATATGCTGAGAACACCCTGAGCACTTGCATACTGCTTCATTTACTACTTCATTTAAATATTATACCTTGACGGAGGTGGTGTTCTATCAGTCAAGGTAGACAGGAAATGGACAGGGAACTCAGCAGGCTTCCTTAGTAGGAATGTGCACAAATGCTTAGGCTGGGCAGGGGGGGCCATAGGTGTGGGGCTGTAGTGGGACTAGTAGAAGCTGGGTTGTCACAGGTTTTAACACAGCTCAAACACAGGACCAGGGGGAGGAGCCTGGGGAACATCTGCCTGCAGATCTCAACCCCCTACCCCACCCCCACCAGTGGGTCTCATCAGGAGGCGGGTCAGCTGTTTTGATCTGGAAACATTTTTGGTTGTCACTGGGCAAGCGCAAGTGCCACTAGTGGGCAGAGGCCAGGGCTGCTGCTGAACAGCCTACGGTGCACAGGACAGCCCCTGCAACCAAGAAGTATCGGGCCCAAAGGGACAATAGCGCTGTAGCTGAGAAACCCTACTGCAGCCCAGAGGCTGACATCCCGACACAGAGCAGGCCAGGGGTGGCAGATGGGTCTGGGAGGCAAACTGAAGACCACTCAGCAGAGGAAGAACAGGCTGAGCGCCTAGGTGATTTGCCTGGCAAAGCCTAGATGAGAATCCAGGGCTGAGGTCAAAGCCTGTGGTCACCATACTGTGGCCTCACTTAGGACTGTCTGGGTATCTCTGAATGCATGTACAATGTGCACACACACGTGCACCATCTCACCAGGGACTCCAGTCACAGGGTCTGTGTGCTCTGTCCTCACACATGGCTCCTGCTTGGACAAAGGCTGGAGGCAGAAACTTAGGTCTCAGGCTAAACGAGCCCACCTATGCCCCAGACATTGTGGCGCAGGAGGGTGTTGCAGAGAGGAAAAGTTAGGCTGGATTCAGGCTTCTAGAAAGTGGGAGAAAGGGGGTTGGTCTCATCTGTGGCTCTTTGGGAGGGCCTGTTCTTTCTCACCCCGTTACCTAAGATGTTATTTCAACCAAAGATTTCTGTGTGTGTAGTTCATTTGGTCTTTTCCTAAATAGGGGATGGGCTGGCTGGGGTAGAGGGCCAGAAATTTTGGCAGTTTTCCAGCCTGCCTGAGTTGGTGTAATGGCACAACCATTAAGCTAGTGTGAAAGACCAGAAGTCTTGAGTTTTGATGCCTCTTTCTGATTCCAGGTTTTTGAAATCAAAGTGGATTAACACAAAATTTAGAGACCTATATATGCCTAGTACCGGGGCCCTCATGTTGCTGACAGCTCTGCATACCTGTGACCAGGTAAGAGGTCTTCTTTCTCAGGAGCCCACAGCAGTAGAGTAGGTGTGAATGGAACCCAATTTGATCCATAACTCCTACAAGAGGCCTACTAGCCGAAACCTGGGACTCTGGGCCTCTATCCCATGGGGGACGGATCCCCCAGCTGTAGGAGTGATCTGGTCTCAGGAATGGGACTGAGGAAGTGCTCTCCAAGGTCCCTTAAAGGACAGCCTCCTGGGCCAGCCTTGCCTTCCCTTCCACAGCCACCTTCCCCTTGGCCTGCTTCTTCCACCCCCTCTGCCCCAGGGAAGCCACTCCATATGGTACTTAAGGCACGTTATGCAACTGCTCTTGTGAAAGCAAAATCTTAACAAAAGTGGGCAGGTACATCTTTTTGTGAGGACATTCTAGAACTGAGGTGGGCAGCCTTCCACACCTACAATCTCTGAAATCACTACACAAGATATTCTCAATGGGGCCTTATCCACGTGAGCTGCACAGAGGTTGAGAAGCAGTTTTCAAGGAAAGGCAGTGACCCACACTGAAGCCAGCACAAGAGCTGGAGGCTAAGCACCATGGGACTCTGGTCACCTTTCCCCTGTTTAAACAGGAGTCTCTTGTCCTCAGGCACCATCAGAAAAGGAAACAGGAGGTTAGGGGCTTTTTGCCTCTATCTTGCACATAATGATGATCACAGCTTTGGTGTCACAGACCTGAGTTTAAAACCCAGTCCAGCTACTTAGCAGCTTGTGACTGGGGACACACGTTTGGTTACCTTTCTGAGCCTGTTTCCCCATTTGTAAAATGGGGATATCTACCTAAGACTGTTGTGAAGCGGGGTGAGAAACTGCAGAAAGAGCACAGCAAGTGGTGTTAAAGTGTGGGTGAGAACTGTTGTTTATCCTCACCTTCACACATGGTGGGGGCAGGGGGGGAGGCACACCTTTCTAAATGCATGTAACTTTACACATAGTAGAAGCCCAACAAATCCTAACTCAACTGTCCTTGTCCAGGTCAGTGCCTATGGATTCATCACAAGCAACTACCAGAAATTTTCTGACCACTATTTCGAACGAATAAAGAAGCCACTGATATTCTATGTGAACCATGATCTGTCCCTGGAAGCCGCCCTGTGGAAGGACTTGCACAAGGCCGGTATCCTCTGGCTGTACCAGCGCTGACCCTAAAGCACCCAAGACCTTTGTTTTTGCAGAGCTGTGGCCCTTGGCCCCTCAAGTAGCCAAAGCTGCCTTCTTGTCTTTTCAGCCTGAGAGAGACTCCAACTGTCCTTGACCACCCCATCCCTTCTTCCCTACAGAGGTCACTGAGTGCATGTGTGACTGTCACAGAAGCCTGTTCTTTGTGGGACACCCCACCCTGTGCTTGGCTCATCCAAGACTCCTCTGTCTAAGGCAGACATTCCAACCTTGGTCAAGGGAAAATGAACTGCTCTGCTAAATCTGTCTTTAAAACCGAAGACCACACTCTCAAGGTGAGACTGAACCTCACCAGCATGAGGCAGGCATCCTTCAGAGCTGAGCAAGTGACACCAAGGCAGCAGTGGCAGGGAGTGACTTTAGGTCAGTGGAGTGTCTCAGGGTCTCTCAGTTAACAAAGATCAAGCAGCAGTAGAAGCAAATGCACACTTCTCGGCCCAAATCCTCCGACTAGCATGTCCAGTCTCACACAAACTCAAGGACATGTCAGAACAGCCTTTCTGAGAACAGGACAGACTTACTTCCGCCTCCTGATAAAGTGGGAGCACAAAAGACAGAATGTGATTTGAAACTAGATAACTGCACAAATGATGGATAACCATTGTGTCTTTGTGTGTGTTGGGGAAAGTAGTGTATCATGCAGGGTGTTCAGCATGAAGAATTCAGAATTTAAGAACCACGGGAAAGCTCTGGTATTTGATGGGAGTCAACTGCATAGAAGCCTGCTGGCCTTTGATTAAAGCCCCACTGGAGATGTATTACCACCGTGTCACCAAAAGAACATCACCAAGTAACGAATCCTCATTATCAGACACTGAACATCACAGCTTCAATAACTTGACTTGATATAGGCAGTTTTATTTTAGATTACATGGGCTTCTATTAGAAATGTAAACCGAGTTATCACCATACTGCCCCTTACGCAAACCCTGGGATTTACTGTCCTGATGCCTAGTCTGATGTTGCTACGCCTGGCAAGGCAGTGGAGGGGGCAGGGATGTCTCCACAGGTCTGGTTGGCAAGAGCCTCCCCACCCAAACCCTGGCCCCTGGGTCTGTGGTTTTGAAGGGATGATCCTATCAGCACATTTAACAAGAGGGATGTATCAAAACACTGCTCCTTAAGAAATTCAGACGTGTCATTTAAGAGAATAGACATTTAGGCTTTAATGACTAAAGCAGCTACTTGAGAAACCATAGCTTCCTGATGTCTGCATCCATTTTCATCCGTACTTTATTCCCACCACATCTGTAGTTAACAAAACCTGACAACTGCTTAGAGGGGTATAAGATCAACTTAGTGGGAAACTTAAAAAGAAAAACCCCAAAACATCTGATTGCATCTTGTCTGTTACCCCCCAATTATTATTCTCTGAAACTTTCATTTATGAAAGTGTATGCTGAGTCACAGAATAAAACATTGCTTTGACATGGGTCTCAATCTGAAATCCACAAATGCTAATAAGTCATTTTTTAAATTTGTTTCAAAGTTAAACCCAAGACACACTGACTTCACAGGAAATCCACTGAGAAATGTTTTTCTAGGCTGAACACCTGTTTCCCTTTAGTCTCCCCCAACAAAGCATGTACATATTAATCACTTTCATTTCATAATCACAGCTGCCCCACCACTATACCAAGATCACTTAAACTGTGTGTGTGGTATCCTGAATGTTCTTAGTTATACCCTAATTTCACTAACTGCAGATTTCCTGGGATAACCTGTCACTTGAATACTCTGGCTACTTTTGAAGATGAAGTCCAAAGAACTCTTAAATCATTCTCCTTGGGGGGGTGGGGTTTCATAGATATTAGCAACTACGACCTTTGGCTGTGCTGATCCCATCTGGAATCACTGGGAGACAATCCGTAAAACCAAGGAATCGTTTGATTCAAGTCCCAGATGACTCTCCTTTTTGGAAGACAGTGATCTGAGGAGCAGACTCTGGCAAGTGGCCAGTACCAGTACAGAGCAGTCATGAAGTACTGGGGACATTTATATTCAACCCCACTCTGAGTCAAACCTACAGGTTTAGGAATTGCCTGGCAGTCCAGTGGTTAGGACTCGGCGCTCTCACTGCCAAAGGTCAGGGTTCAATCCCTGGTTGAGGAACTAAGATCTCACACTTAAAACAAACAAAAACCCCTACAGGTTCACTTGGGTCCCACAGAGCAGTCAAGTCCACACAGAAGCAGACTATAACCCAGCAGGTAGACTTTACCACTTGCTAACACACCCTTTCACTTTGTTTTACTTCCGGCTATAAGCTGCCTGGACCAGTTCAGGCTCTTTAAATCTCACCCCAAATATAGTTTCCTTGGTGACCGAACAAATATGTGACCTTACACATAAAGAGCTGCACACACCTCCCAACTTCAAGAGAAAAGAAAGGCAATCTGTGTCCACTTCAAGCCTGGCATTTAAATGGGAACAAAGCCCAGTGCCACTTTGCTACTCTCTTGCTCGCATGCCAGCCATGCCATTCAGACAGAGCTGAACTAACCCCAAGAGAGCTCCCTGGTGTTAACAAAGCACCTGGAAACCAAATTGCTCTGCGGGCACCATGGTACCCCTTCTTTCCTGAATGTCAGGACACGGTGCAAAGGCAAGACGTCAGATAATCCTGAAGTGTTCTCCCCGCCACAGATGGCATACATCTGCCATTCCCGGCTGTTGCAAAGAGTGCATTCATTTTCTGGAAATACGTGACACGCACCCATTCATTCCACAGTAAGAGCAGAAACCAAATCCGGGCCCCAGGCCCATTTCTGCCACCTCTTACAGCCCATGCCCTCAGAGCCGTTAATCAAGGGACCTAAAGTGTAACAGGGCAGCCACACCACTGGTTTTCAAGTTGCAGAGGGATGATGGCACTAGGACTGGGGTCTCTGCAGGGTATGCACAATCCCTTTGGAGTCCATTCAATTTGATCCTTTATAAATCCTGAACTTTTAAGAGCACAGGGCCAGTCCCTTAAGCCTCAGAATAGACTGTTTTCCCTCAGTTGAGATTTTCTCAGACAGGGATAACTAACCATCATAGGCCTGTGGGGCTTCTTTGGGACATGTAAGATGGAAACAGAAAGCTTACAAACAACAGGAGAGGAATCATCGTTTCACTTGCTTCAAGCAAAGCAGTTCAGTTCTGTATCACACACTGCAGACACCTAGCAAAGAAAACAAACCTATGTCAAAGTTTCCCTGCCACTTAGCACAACCCAAAGGCCACAACAGGGGAAGCAAAAAGAACACTCCACCCAAGCCTGTTCCAGAGGTCTTCTCTGTTGCACGCACAAGAAATTCTGCCTCGGGTCCAGAGCAGTCGAAATGGCACTGCTGCTAGTATCTTCTTCTGCGGCATCCTCTTCGGCCTCAAACTGAGGCTGAGACTGTGCCTGGCAAGGAGAAATTGCAAAGAGAAACCTATTCAAGATATACACAAGTATCTCTCAGGTAGCTCACTTTTAAACCAGGTATTAAAAACAAAACAAAAACAAAAACAAGCCTAAATTTTCTCTAAAGCAAACTTGGGAAACTGAGTCTCAGATATCCAAATTCCACACAGAAAGGCCTTTCTTTGCCTTCAGACAGGGATAACGTCACATCATCATGGACTCAGCTCCCATCCATCTCCCAGCCCACAGCACGTGTAAATTATGTTTTCCTTGCCAAATTCTTTACTTTCTTTCCGGAAACTCGTTCCATCTTATCTTCTTTATTAGAATATACTTTCCCTCAAGGGCAAAAACTTTATATCTAGTGCCTAGCTATACCCAGCGTCCCAGACCTGACATGCTGACAGCTCCTGTCTTTTTAGAGCTAGGGTTTCCCTTAGCACAAAGTGTCTGGTATGGGATATATATTCCAGTGTCTTTCTGGTGTCAGTAAGATGCCCGAGACAGTGTGGATTACTCCTCTCAGCCAGACCACTGAATTCAGGCCAGTTTCACAAAGAGTACCTTGATGCCAATAGGAATCGACATCAAACAAGGTCATTTCTCCTTCACTCACCTCTGTGTGCAAAATGATACTGCATAACAACCATGTGGCTTTCAGTTCTTTAAGACAGGGATTATAGATCTTCCCTGAAAGCTACTTAAAAATAGCCAGTACTATAATCTTGCTGTAATAAAAATCCCTGAGCTAAAAGTAGATCAGATCATCTAACTGTTCCTCCATGCCTGCTCTTAAACAGCCACACACGATTCCTGGGCCGCATTCCAGAGCCATCGTATCTCATCATGGCTGTAGGTGGGGTCCAGGAAGGCATACACTACTTCAAACCTTTGTAGATGCACAGCCAGGTTTGAAAAGCACCGTTCATGTTTCTACAAACTGAAGAAATAAGACTCTGGTGCGGTTACCTGGTAACAGGCTGAGACTGGAGTCTACATCTCTCAAGTTAGTCTAACACAGGATTTCAATGTCAGCTCTATCGACATTTTGGGTGGGTAGTTCTTTGTCATGGGGGCTGTCTTGTACACTGTGGGATAATTAGGAGCACCCACTGGATCCCAGCAGCACCATCCGCCCCTAGTTGAGAACTGCAGGTCTAATTCAATAACTAGTTGTTCAACTGTATCTCAATAAAGCTTAATAGTAATAATGATAATGATGCCCCCCAACTCCCCCACATAAATTAACTATATTTTTACGGTTTAAAAAAAAACAGAAACAAAAATAAAAAACCTAGTTGTGTAACCTGTGGGCAAATGAACTCAAGTCTCAGTTTACTTACTCAGTAGCAAGAGAGGGAAAAGATCTACTTCATACAGGGTTGTAACAAGCATTGTGAGGCTGCCTGGCAAGAGGTCTAGCAAAGAGTTCCACACTACTTCCCTCATCTGTGCACTAACAATCCTGGAAGACCCACACTTGTCAGAAATCTAAAAGACCAATACTTAAAGGTATTATAACCTACGCAATGCTGTGAAAGAGCTAAAAATCTTACCACTTGTAGAAATTGCATCACGAAGATCCTTCCACGCGGAAAGATAGTTTTCATGTGACTTTTTCCCCACATCCACAGCCAACATCTTTAGCCCAAAAGAGAAATATGGATAACACATTTCACTCTAACAGAAACAAACGTGACATATTTCCTCTCAGCAACAGTATTTAAAAAGTTGAGCCTCAGCAAGTCAGAACTCCTCACAAAAGACGTCCTTTCAGACAGGGATAACTTTAAGTCATCCTCAGCTCAACCGGTAACAAACACGTCTAAATCCCAGCCAACCGACCCTTACCCTCCAAGTCTCCCTCTTTCACCCCTGGATGCAAGTGGCATCCACTTTGGTTTCAAACAGTGACACCTAGTGGCCCCAATTACACCGGCTCAGGCCACCCTCATTTCTGGATTCTGGGTAGGACCCTCGCTGGACCTCTGTGCCCACAGGGATTCACAGAGCTGCACCGCAGAGCAGGATGTGAGGCGGCCGTGGGCCTTCACACCACACCGGCTTTCTCGTTTCTGGTGCCCACCCCGGTCTCGCCTGCACCCATTCTTACTCATTTCGGGGCTCCACGCGTTAGTTTTCAACTTCCACGCGCAGGTCCGCTTCTCACCGTCTCTGCAGACGCCAAAGCGAGGCCTGTGGGGGGACGCGAGCAAGAGCACGTTAGGAGGTCGCTGTTAAGACTGCGGCTTTCCAAACAGTCTACCAAGCCAGCGAGGACTGGCTGCGGAATCCACAGCCCCGATGTGAGCTGAGGACCGGCCCCGTCAGCCCGTCGCGTGGAAGGGCCTGGGGAACCGCCGGGGCTGCAAGCTCAGCGCACGGGCGGCTGGGAGGCCGGGGAGGGGGGTGCGCAGGGTGGGAGGGCCGCTCCCCACCAGGAGCAGCGCTCCGACGCCAAAGGGGGCCCTGGGCTCTCCCTCGTCAGGAATAAAACTCGCGCCCTTTGGAAAGCGTGTCTCACCCGGTACCTCAGCTAATCCTCCCAACCACCCTACTCGGGGGGGGGACCAGGCCTAGCGTCACCATTTCGCCTTCGAGGAGGGGGAGACCAAGTATGCCAGTGCCCTGTCAGAGAAGACCCTTTTCCCCACCTCCGCAGCCTTACCTCCACCGAAGGCCCGAGGTTGCTGGCCTCGCTGGAGGCAGCGCGAGACCGCCATGACTCCCAGCCGCGAGGTGAAAGAGAGAAGAGCCGCGCCTGCGCGTAAGTCTTCGCGGCAGTCTCGCCGGAGCTCTCGCGTTGTTGAGAAAAGGCTGATGGGAAATGTAGTGCCAACAGCGGCCGCTGGGTGGGGCGGCCGGGTCATCCGCGCGGCTCCGCAGCTGGGGTGAGATGTTGGCCGCCGCCAGGGACAGTAGAGAGCCCGGGGTGGGAGGCCTGCTCCGTACGGAACCGCGGCCGTTAGAAAACGAAGATGGACGGTCGCTTCGGCCGCAGAGTCCTTTAACTGTTGAGTGAACAGGGTGTCCTTGGCCGAGACTGGGTGGGCGGTGGAGGTCGCAGAGGAAGCTCGGGGGGGCTTCACGAGGGGAGCGGCGGAGGGAACGGAGGCCCGGCCGGATTTCGTTCTTAATTGCTCTGCGGCTTTTATTGGGGCGGGCGAGGTGATGTGGGGTGACTGGTTGCGGTAGTGAAGGGGAGGGAGATTCCCAGGGAATTGTTCGACGTCCGGCTCGGTTGCCCTTCGCTGGGGCGCGGGCGGCAGAGGGCGCCCGAGAGCGGCGGGCCGGGCCGGGCTCTAAATCACCTTGAACCCGGGGGCGAGCCCCGCGCCGCAGGTCCCGCCGCCTCGCCGGGGTGTGGCTTTACTTCCGAGAAGGAAAAAAATAATTAAATTACGAAAAGAGCAGAGAAGCGTGTAACACCCTCTGCTACTCCTGAGTGCTATTTTTCAGGCAATCACCCCAGCTTCATTTTTGAAACAAAAGGGCAGAACAACAACTAGAATCGGAGCCAGAATTTACACCTATTTGGGAATTAGTTTAAATTTGCAAGACGGTGAAGCCTTTTGTGCATTGCCCGCTCCCCATTCTCATCAGCCCTTCAGCAGTGATCTCAGCGGCATTTAGTCTGGATTAAATTGTTCTGTACATGGTAATATGTTGCGGGTACTTATTTTCAAGTTACCACATTTGTTAATGTTTGCCTCCCTCCGTTGGATTGTGAGCTCTTCAAGGCAGAAGTCTATTTTAATTTGTTTTTTCTTTTTAATTTCCTCACAGGCCTAGTTGGTATTCCGCCGCCTCTGCTCACAGTTAGTACTCCACAAATATGATCATTAACTCAGCAATCGCTCCTATCGTGTGCAATTGGCCCTTAAATTCCTCTCTCTTACCCTTGAAGACAGATTATTTTGTACAAAACCGCAAGAAAGAATGGGGTCTCTCCCTGCAGACTAAATTCCTTTCATTTCAGACGCTAAGTGCAGAATTTGCCAAAAGCTGCTTGTGTGTAGGCAGGTGATCTAAAACAATGATAGCTGATACTTCATAGCACTTATTGTGTGCCAGTTCACTCCTTGAGTACTTCACAGATATTAATTTGTTTAATTCTCGCCACTGCTAAGTGAAGTGTATTATCACTACCCTGATTTTACAGATGAAGAAACGGAAGTGTTGAGAGATTATGTAACTCGCCCCAATTCACACAACTAGTAAACTGGTGGAGTCAGGATTTGAGCCCAGCCTGTAGAGCCTGTGCTTTCACCATGAAGTTATACTACACCATGTGTTTCTATATAAATGGATCTTATATTTAAGGGTTTTTAGCTGGAGGGGAGGGTGGGGAAGGGGAAGGAAGAGGGTTTTTGTGTGTTTGCAGGGGTGGTTAGGGATGAGATGGGGGAGGGGGGGAATGATGGGCACCTGTTCCACTGTTTCCAGCCACTTTCTGGCAGGAAGAGTGAGGATGAGAGGCTGCAGGAGCTGGTCTGTGAAAGATGGAGGCTCTGGGCTCTGGCGGAGCTGTCTTGGGTCCAAGGCTAGTTGCCACCCAGTGTGCAGTGAGGGCCATTTGTCACAGCTCGAGAAGGGCCACTGTGCCAGAGGCCACAATGTCGCTTTCTTTCTTTCCTTCTTTCTTTTTTTAAATTTAATTTATTTTTTTTGGCCACGCGGCAAAGCATGTGGGATCTTAGTTCCCCAAGCAGGGATCACCTGGCACCCCCTGCATTGGAAGCGCCGTGTCTTAAACCACTGGACCACCAGTGTAGGGGAAAGTCGCCACAGTGTAGCTCTCACACCTGACAGGGCACTTAGTGGTACAGCAGCAGGCTCACAGCAGATGGGGGTGTCACGGCCTGCTGCTCTCTGGCCAAGCAGCCGGAGCAGAATTCAGGGAGAGGCCTTGTGCCTGAATGCATCAGGTGCACTGCTTAGGCAGTCCAGAAATAACTGGGAAAGACTTCAAAGAATGCAGCAGAATTCTTGAATGAGCAGGCAAAGATTCAGAGCTGTTGAGATGGAAATGCTAATGCTGTTGACTTTATTTGCACTCATTGCTGGTGAGGTCTAGGACTTTGCGTTTTACATTATTCAAGGCCGGTGTAGACCTACATTTATTACGTGGAAGGAGTCACACAGTCTAGTGATAAGTGACAGAAGCAGATCACAAGCTGAACAGGGCAGGAGTCCCCAGGGCCGTTCAGGGACCTTGGCTCTGAGTGCAAAGGGGAAATCTGGTCAGCTGGCCTGCTGTGCTCAGGCGGTCAACTCACTGAATTCCATTCACTGATAGGATTTAAGACATGGTATCTGAAACCCACATATAGAAAACAGAGTCTTTAAATGTTGAGGTTAATTTCTTAACCTGGGAAGGAATCTTTAATTTTAATAAGAAGAACATGAGGAGGTTAGATATATCCCAAGTAGTTGGCTGCTTAAATGGGGAGCAGTTGCACCAGTGATATCCCAGGAAGTCCACCCGTGTGGCAGGCACTCGCAGTCTCGCAGCTGTCCTTCCTCCAGCTTAGAAACAGAACAGAGCTACTGGGCAAGCCCCTGCCCTGCCTGAAGGAGTGACTTTTAATTAGTCTGCACCAGACCCATGAGAAAGCTAATTCCCTTTGCCAGGAATTGTTTTAGGAAAGGGTGTGTGGTGCAGTTCTGTCACATTTGGGAAAGTTTTCTAGTTTTTAAAAACAACAGCCTCTCCCAAGGAGCAGCTATGCCCATGCGCCACAATTACTGAGCCTGTGCTCTAGAGCCTGGAAGCCACAACTGTTGAGCCCGCGTGCCACCACTACTGAAGCCCTCATGCCTAGAGCCCATGCTCCGAAACAAGAGAAGCTCGCTGCAACTAGAGAAAGCCTGGGTGCAGCAACGAAGACCCAACACAGCCAATAAATAAATTAATTGTAAAAACAATAAAAATAAATAACAATAAATGAAAACAACAGCCTCTCTTCTGGCTTTGAGACATTGTGAGGTGATGCCTGAGACCGCCAAAGCCATTTTGTATCCGTGAGGCCCGTTTCCCAGCAAGAGTGGAAGGTCTTCGGTGGCAGAGAGGAGAAAAGAGCATGAGTGCTTGAAGATGCTTTTGAACTGCTGGAGAAATCAGTCCCGAAGCCCCCTGCCTTCAGACCTTTTGTTTGATTCAGAGACATATTTTTACATGTCAATATTTCTGAATGTGGGAGGCAGCTTTTGAGCAACAGCATGTTAGTTTCAGTGAAATACAGAGATTGAAAAAAGAAACCTCCTTAATTGTTTAAACCATCTTAAGTTGGGTGTTCCGTTAGAGCAGAAATCATCCTAAATGACATGATCGACATTTTCCAAATCTTTTTTTTTTTTTAATGATTATTCTCTGGAAGAATGGGTCATGGCAAAATAAAGAAGACAGACTGACACAATCAAATTACCATCCTGAAAAAAAGAACAGCTGGTGTATAGTGTTGACTCCGTGCCAGGCACTGCTCTAAGTGCCTTTTTTCAAAAGACCACTTTATTGAGATCTGAGTGACATACAAAAAGCTGCCCATGTTTAATGTATAAAACTTGATGACTGGGACTTCCCTGGTGGTCCACTGGGTAAGACTCGGTGCTCCCAATGCAGGAGGCTTGGGTTCGATCCCTGGTTGGGGAACTAGATCCCACGTGCATGCCTCGACTAAAGATCCCGCATGCTGCAGCTAAGGCCTGGTGCAGCCTAAATGAATAAATAAATATTAAAAAACAAACGTGGTGACTCTAAGCACCTTTGATTTGCTATCTCATTTGACTCTCACAACAGCCCTGTCATTATCCTCCCATTTTGCAGCCAAAGTGCAGAAAGGTGAAAGTCATTAGTAAGTAGGGGCACTGAGAACTCAATTTAGCCTCCAAATCTATGGTCTTAACCACTGTGCTGGGTTTCCTAGAAAAATACTCTATGACAGTGGATCATATTTTTGTTAACTAGTGATTTTAATTCATCCAGCTAGAAAGCCCATCGTAAAAGCATAGAGGAGGGCTTCCTAGGTGGTGCAGTGGTTAAGAATCTGCCTGCCAATGCAGGGTATATGGGTTCGATCCCTGCTCCAGGAAGATCCTACATGTCGTGGAGCAACTAAGCCCATGTGCCACAACTATTGAGCCTGCGCTTTAGAGCCTGTGAGCCACAACTATTGAGCCCATGTGCCACAACTACTGAGGCCCACGTTGTTGTTCTGCAACGAAGAGTAGCGCCTGCTCACCGCAATGAGAAAGCCCATGTGCAGCAACAAAGACCCAACACAGCCAATAAATAAATAAATAGTGTTTATTTAAAAAAAAAAAAGCATAGAGGATGTTTTTCCCTTTGACTTCTCAGGACTGTGAAAGAGGGCCACACATGCTGTTCAGTGGAAATCTGGGACCACTGAACACAGATTTAACTTCCTAGAGGAGAAGAAACAGAACAAAATGTACCCTATTTATTGAGAATGGATGACTTTGGGTTGTGCTGGATTCTTTCCTGTGTTGACCAATAGCACACCTTTCACTTGCCTGCTCTGCAGATCTGTTGCCTCTCATAAAATTATTACTTAGTGGTTTTTTTTTTTTTTTAATTAAGTGAATACAGAGAATACATAATATCCCACTGACCTCTTCTGTTGTTTTCTGGACATGTCTCTCCTTCCCAGAAACCCCCACCTTCTCACAACTGCTGCAGCACCTTTGCTCACGCTGTTTGTTTCCTTGGCCTCGACATTTCCTTCCCCTCATCCTTCCCTCTGCGTAGCAAATCCCAACTCCTGCTTCAGTATTCCTCTGCTAAGTCTTACCTGAGATGCTCAAGCAGTCCCCTAGCTCTTTCCTCAGCGTTCCCACGGCAGGCTGGTTTAGCGCATGCTCTGTGACCAGGCAGACCTGGGTCAGGTCCCAGCTCTGCTGATTCGAGCTGAGTAGCACCGGCCAGATGACTTCACCTCTCTCTAAGGCTCCTTATCTGCAGCAGGAGGAGGTGGAGGCTCTCCCAAAGCCCGCAGGATAGTTTTAGGATTGTGCATGCAAAGCACCTAGCACAGCCGGGCACGAGGGGAGCACTCAGTAAGCAGAACTCTGACTATGTGAACATACGTACTTCTAATACTCACTGTTTAATGATTATTTGTTTTCATGTCTGGCTTTTCCACTAGACCATGAGCAAGACAAGAGTCAAGTCCATTCTTGTTTTGTTTTTTTTTTAAACTCTTTAAGTCATCTTTATTGAGGTGTAATTTATATACAAGAAAATGCATCCATTGAAAACGTACAGTGCAGTAGTCCAATAAGTGTGTACACCTATGCAACCACAGCCCCATCACGATTTAGAACACTTCCATTACCCAGAGATCCCCTTCACACCCGTTTACAGTCAGTCTCCATCCAGCCCTGGCCCCAGGCAACCACTGATCTGCTTTGTGTCACTATAGATTAGTTTCGCCTGTTCTAGAATTTCATATAAATGGAGTCATACATAGGTACTCTTTTGTGTCTGGCTTCTCTCAATTACCCGTGTTGTGGCTTACATCAGTAGTTCATTTCCTTTTTAATTACTGAATATTATTCCATCTTACAAATATACCACCGTATTTTTTATCCATGTGCATGGCTGGTGGACATCCAGGCTGTTTCCAGTTTGGAACTATGATTAATAAAGCTGCAACGAACATTTCTGCACAAATCTTTTTGTGGATGTAAGTTTTCATTCCTCTTGGGTAACTGCAAGGGAGAGTGCTGAACTGGCTTCCCAGGTGGTTTGCGACAGGTACACTCCCCAGCAACGTTTTATTACAGTTACACTTGCTCTGTACGCTCACTCGCCAGCACCTGCTATGGTCCGTCTTGTGGCGGGTGTGTCATCGTATCTCACTGTGATTTTAACATGCACTTCCCTGCTGACTAAGATGCTGGGCATCTTTCTGTGTATTTACTGGCCCTGTGCATACTTCTCCGTGAAGTGTCTATTAAAACCCTCCTTTTTTTTATTGGCCTATCTTCTTACTGCGTTGTGAAAGCTCTTCATATATTCTGGTTACAGGTCCTTTCTCAGATGTTTGCTTGGCAGATATTCTCTCCCAGTCTTTCCAGTTTTGCTCAAGTCCAATTTACCCACTTTGCTTTTATGGTTAGTGCTTTCTGTATTCCATTGGATGCCATTGATCTGTGCGTATATCCTTTGGAACCCCCTGCACTTTCTTGAATTCTGATCATGTCTCCTCACCCCTAGTGAGACCACTGTGGTCTGCGTCATCTGCCCTTCCCACGCGGCAGGCAGGAAACCATCTGAGGCAGATGCTGAGGCAGTCATAAGGTCACCATCTTGTGTGCTGCCTGTCGTCAAGTGCCTGTTTCTTATATTTTGCTCAGTTTTCTGGTTGTTTGTGGCAGGAAGTCTTAATTCATTTCTGCATCTACCGTGCAGAAATGTCTGTTGAGTGAATGAGTCCTTGTTAGCACCTCCAGACACAGTCCATCAGAGTCCGTTGGGAGAAGCTGTGGGGCCCCCAGAGGTCAATCTGAACCATCCCCTTCATCTCAGTAGACAGTTCTTTTCCTGAGGATGGTCATTAGTACTTTAAGTCCCCAGCACCAGCCCCCCGGGATCAACACATGCCTCTTAAATGGGGAGACTGAGGTCCAGAGAAGGAAAGGTCAAATGACCAGGCAGTGGCTGGGCTGGCAGAACCGGGCCTCCTAGGCTGGGATCTTGGTCTTGTACTAACTGGCACGGCAGGCGTTGCCTCTCATCGCTGTCTCACTCCCAACACCTAATACAGGATTTGCACATTGTAGGCTCTCGATACGTGCTTGTTAAATAAACAAGAGAGTGAATAAATTGAATAGTTTCCTTTAATGCTTAGTTTAGCTGGCTTCTGGGTGTGCTATTAAATGGGCACGTGTGTGTGTTCACAGAAGGCTGTGACTGGCCATTCCCACCCAGGCTCATAGGCCATGGTCATCAGTAAATCTTTCTTTTGTTTTCCTTTTCTCTCCACCCTCTAGGCTTAGTCCCCACTAGGGGGCGTGTGCATCCCACGGAGAGGGTCTGTAGTCCTTAAGTGCCTGGACTTGTCTCCAGTGTAAGTCAGCGGGTCCCTCGTGAAGCCACCTCCTTGGTCCCCATGCCCTGTGCCCTCCCCCTGCAAAAACAAACAGTTCCCTCCCTCCTCCAGGGCCCCCCTCCAGCTGGGCCCCTGGCTGCCGGCCTTCCCCTCCCCGGGGATCTGCCCTGGTTGGAGGAGGCAGCAGAATGGCAGTGGCGGTGGCTCTGAGCGCTGGCCTCACTGTCTGTCACCCCTGCCGGTGGCCACTGCTTCCTCCCTGAAGGGGATGACAGATCCTGGAGAGGCCGCTCTCCTTCCTCCCCTCAGCCGGCAGGCAAGAACCGGCCTTTCGGGACCCAGAGTGTGATCTACCCTTGAACCATGGGTTCTGGAAGAGAGAGCACGCAAACAACCCCGGCCAACCCCGCCTGGCCCACCTACAAAGGCACTGCCGGGGTGGGGCCACAGCTCTCGTCCCTTGTGCCTGGAGGACAGGTCACCCTGGGCTTTCCTCACAGCCCCCGCTCTCGCCTCAGGTCCTTCCTGCCCCGACAGCCTCACGAGCTTTGGCATCACGTTGCCCAGGCGCAAGTCCTGGCTTTGCCATCAGCTGTGAGTGACCTTGAGTGAGTTCTGTGGACCTCACTTTCCTTATTGGGTAAATGAGGTTAACAGGCAGTTGCTGCCTCATAAATGAGAATGCTTATAAATAAAGCTCTTGGCACAGTGCCTAGCACAGAATGAGGGTTTCAGACCTATTAGCCATTGTGAATAATATTAGTAGTATCACTACCATTACCATTATGTTTAAGTAAACCTTGGGATGAGCCACTTGGCTCTTCTCCTTTTGAGGCTCATAGAGAAGCATTATTGTCTCTATCTCGAGGTCTCGTCTCTATCTCTAGGCTTCTTCCTAACAGCGAGGCCCCTGCAGTGGGGTCCTGAGAGCCTGGGGGACCAGTTGGGCCCCCTGCTGCCGTGTGCACCATTGTACCTGCCTCAGGCACCATGCCCCCCCGCCCCCCGCCCCGAGTCTAGGACCGGGGCCTCTGCTCTCTGCCCCCACCCAGGACCCTCCTGCCTATAGACACACGGTCTCACGTTTGGGATGGGCGAGGGCTCTCCCTGGTCGCATCTGCCCTCTAGGGTGATGCCAGGCAGCCACAACTGCTGCAGCTGCTTCTCTTGCTCCCCCGCCCCACCCCCGCCACCTCATTAGCTCTCGGGTCGCGTCCCAATCTCCAGGAGAGACTGGCGGCGGCCCTGAGCCTCAGCCACAGGAGTGACAGACAACAGCACCTCCCCACTCCCGGCTGCTGCCCTCGGCCACCCTGCAGCTCCAAGCAGCCTTTTCCCTGTCACTCAGGCTCCCACCAGCAGGGAGATTAGCATTCAGATGGAGGATGGAAAAGCATCAGGGCAACCACCTCCTGTCTCCTCTGGGAGCTGAGATTCATTGGGAGAAGCAGAGCCTGCTGAGGGGAAGGTATCCAGGCCAGGACACGCCCCCCCCGGAGGTTGGGACCGGGTTCTGGGTTCCCAGAAGCAACAGCAGTTCACTCTTGCACCCTCTCCCTGGGTGCTGGGTCTTACTGGGTGGCCCCCACCCAGCAGTTCCACCCTTTGCTGTCCTCTCATTTGTTTCAGAGTTGCCCGATGCTCAGCTGTCATGTATGTGGAAAGACAGGCCAGGAAGGGCCTTGGGGAGAAGGTGAGGGGCTCCAGCTGTTCTGAACTTACTAACTGTTCAGGAATTGACAGTTTACAAACACAATCACACTAGCTCACGTACCTTGAACACTTACTAAACGTGGGAAGCGTTTTATACACATTATGTAATTTAACCCTACAACAATCCTGTGAGGTAGGTTTACTGTTATCTCTGTCTTATAGATGAGGAAACTGAGGCACAGAGACATTCAGTAACCTCCCCAAGGCCACAGAGGTGGGAAGTGGTGGTGGAGTCAAGATTTCAACCCGCTGCTCTGCCTCTGGATTCCTAGCTCTCAGATCCTTTATCGTTATTTCAACACAGCCCACACCCCAGACCCGGAGTGACCCAGCTCTGTCTCGCGCGTCTTAATCCCCCTCCCTCCTGTTACGGCCAGTCTGCCAAGCCCCTGAACTTTCCTGCTCCCATTTCCAAGCAGCGGCTCTTTCCAAGGAAATGGGAGAGGAGAAGGACTCAGCCTCTTGGGAACACTGGATGCACCCCCAGCATGGGCTTCATACCGGCTGCTGTGACGGGAGATGGTGGGCCGAGGAAGGGGCGCCTCGGTCCCGGGCGGCCTCCCATAGAGGAGCTCTAGGCTGAGGGTGGCAACTCTGCAGCAGGAGCTGCAAATGTGCAGACGGTGCAGAGAGCCCAGGGGTGGGAGAGCCCTGAGAATAAGAGGCGAGCGTGGGCCGGGTGTGTGGGGAAGGTGTAAACACAATCTGCTCCCACTGAAGCCGGCCCGCTCCCTGGGGGAGAGAGCCCCTCCCGCCCAGCCCACATGGCACCCCGGCTGCTGGGGCCTGGGCAGACTCCAAGCCCGGGCAGACACATCCCCCCACCTCCAGCAGCCCCTTCCTCCCGCCTGCCCTCCCTTCATCCGGAACCAGCTCCCAGAGGAGCCTTCATCTCCTGGGCAGGCTCTCAGAACAGGGCTGCAAAGGGGTGTCCCTGTGTGGACGCGCGTCTGGGCTGTGAGCCAGCCCTGGTGCCGCTAGGCGACCTTGCTCTGACAGTTCCTCAGCCCAGTGGAAGGAGACAGGCAACTTGGAAGTGGCAGAGAGCGGAGGCAAGGTGAAGTGAGAGGACTATGGCAAATAAATTAGAGAATGAAGGCAAAGATAGGATCCGAGAACACAGACTGGATCCCGGGAACAGTGCCCTCTGGCCCTCAGCCTGCAAGTCCTGTCACCAGGACGGCCGATGCCTCCCAGGAGAAAGACAGGCTGATGGGAGCTGAGACAGGTGGTCACGAGCTCGTGGCCCATGTCAAGTGGGCAGTGGGGCTCTGACTCGGCTCCAGCACAGAACTCCTTCCCCTGGTGCGACCCTTGCCCTGCCTCAGCCCTGCCCTACTTCTTGAGGCTCCCGCAGCACCGCCAGGCTCCGCACAGCATCAGCAGCTCCCCGCCAGCAGGCTGTGCCCCCCTCCCCATCATTTCAGAGTGGGTTTCCCGAGTCGGCTGCCTCTCACCCTCTCCTGCTGTCTAGAGAACTCCTCCAGCTCCTCTTTCCTGAAAGTCAGGGGCAGGGGCCAGCCAGGCAGACACGTCGCTGCTGGGCGGGCTGCGGGGGCTGGATGGGGAGGAGAGATGCACGGGGCGGGGGTGCTGGGTGGGGGGCTTTGGAAGATGAATGGCTGCGAGGCGGTTGCAGCAGCTGCCTGCAGGGTCTGCCCAGATCGCAGGGAGCAGAAGCGGAAATCTGCTTTTCTCTCAGCTCAGGATGGGCGGCAGGATTGTGAAGAGAGAGAAATGGTAGAGCATCTGGGGGCAAAGGAGGCCGCGGCTGCCGCCGCCGCCACCACCACCACCACCACCGCCGCCGCCGTTCCTGAGCAGTCAGCAGATTGACAAAAACAAGTGTCATGCTTTTTCCCTTCCCACATGCGACTGCCCATTTGGAACACAGGTACACGTGCACACCCGCATACACACAAACACAGAAAACACACTCCGAGGACAAGCTGTGCGTTGCTTCTAGCCAGCTGCAGGCAGACATGTCACAGATCCAACTGGCATTTCCTACTGATTGTTCCAGCAGCGCAGCCAGTGGCAGGGTGATCTCTGGGGACCAGGGAGGGGCAAATGTCATAGGCAGTGAGTGCCACCGTCGCAAAGTGACACCACACAGTTCTGGATGAGCTGAGCTGTCAGAGATGGGCAGCCGGACCGGGGAAACCACTTCTTCCATTGAGCAGCTGCAGACTTCCAGATGGTTTCAGGGAGGCCTGCACCATGGGGGTGAAGAGCGTGGGCTCTGCAACCTTTTTCCCTTCCCACTTGCTGAGCCTGGGGTCCCCCACTTACTAGCTGGGTGATGCTGGGCAAATTAGAACCTCTCTGTGAGTTTCCTCATTTCTGCACTGTGGATGATAACATGACCAGCCTCCGTGGCTTTATTGTGAGGGTTCAGCAGAGGGTGAATGGGGAGCCCTTCCTTTGCGAATGTGAACCATCGCTGTCAGCCCTCTGTTCTGGAGTCTCCTCACTCCCTACCTGTCCCCTCCCCTAGTCCTGGGCGGCAGGGGTTGCCCCCCAAGTTAAAGGGGAGGACCCTACTGAGTCCCTCTCCCTGGGCCTCCTCAGAGGAAGGGAGCCTGTCCCAGGGCTTGAGCACCTCTGTCCCCCCCTGCCCCCCACCCCCATGCCTGGCCAGGCCCGGCTTCAGGAGCCCCACAGCCAGGGCCTCTGGGGAAGTGCAGACTGGCGGTCCCAGGCGTGAGGGGAGTCTACCTTCTCCGTGGCCCTCTCCCTCCTGCGGCTGCTGTTTCCATCGGGGGTGGGGGGCACAGCAGGACTTGAGCTGAAAGAGAAAAACACTCGGGATCAGCTCTCTCTCCCATCCCAGATGGGGGCTTCTTTTTCAGAGTGGACATCCCACAGCACCACCTCTCCCTGAGAGGTCCTCTAGACAGCCCTCAGGCCCCCAGCAGATCCCCAGGCCTACAAAAGGCTGTTGAGATCACACGTAGTTCTCTTAAAACTAACCCTCGCCCTGTGGCCTGGACATAACAGACTCAAGGTGTGAGCCGCCAGAAGGAGTCCATCCTCCTAACCTTAACCTCCATCATGACCACAGAGCTGAAGATGGCCTGCTCTGCTCCCACATGGCCAGGACTTGCGTATTCTGTACTCATCCTTCCTTGTCCCCAGCCCTGCCCTCTGCCCTCCAGGCTGCAGACCCTGCCCTACCTGCCAGCTGATCCCAGGCCCTGGGGCTGACCTCTGCCTGAAGAGGCCAGGGCTTACTTCAGAGGCTCTTTCTCCCTAAACAGCAAAGAACACAGAGTCAGAGGATGGAGGGATGGACCCTCCCACGTTTCCAGCCTTCCCCTTCCTCCCACCCCCAAGCCTAGCGATTCATCCCACTATTAGGAGCAGAAGCACCCCAGAAGCCAATTGGAATTTATGACTGTGGAATTGGAGAGCAGAAACTTCATGTCCTCCGCACCCCTCTGACTCCCACCCCAGGCCAGCCCTCTGTGGAGCCACCCTCAGCAGGAGGGGGTAGACGGTAGGCCAATTCTTCTAGTTAGCTGGGTCCCAAAGAGTTAACAGGCAACTGCTTCCTTCTGGCAAGGCCGCAGCAGACCAGGCCCAGCCAGATGGTCTCAGATTTGGCCTTTTCTCTCCTGACAGGAGGTCCAGGGGCATTGCAGTCGAGGAGATGGACTGTCTGAAGTCAGGGACCTGTCAGTCCCGCATCAGCCACAAATTGGGTGGATGACCTTGAGCAAGTCATTTACGTCTCCCTGTCCCTCGGTTTCCTGCACCGTTAACAAGAGCTAGAAACACTTGAACTGCCAAGCCTTTGGGGCTATGGAGACTTCCGAGTGAGTTAACGTATGAGAAACCCCTGGGGAAGAATAAAGCACTGATCGTATAACAGCAAGAGAAGAGCTGGCGTTAACTGAGCAGTTACTCTATGCTGAGTGTTTAACAATGGTTATCTCATCCAGACCTCACAGAAACCTCATAACCAGTCTGTTATTAATCCCAGTTTACGTATAAATAAAAAGATTACGTAATTTGTCCACAGCGTCTCAGTAAGAGGGGAGGTAGGATTTAAACTCAGGTTGCCGCGCTCCAGACCCCAAGCCCAACAGTGAGGACCAGCCAGCATTTGAGGGCCTTCTATGTGTGAGGCCCAGTGAACATCATCTTGTACATGTCAGCCCATGTCACCACTGTGACCCTCTCAGCTAGCCCAGGTGTCGAGGAAGGCATCACAGAAATACCTCTGCTTCCTGCACGCGCCCTGGGCTTCCCAGTGGGCTTTCTGGCATTCCGCACCTGGGAGAATCCAAGGACTGAGAAGTCAGAGCAGAAACGCAAAGACCCAAGTTCTCAGCTTGGCAACCTCTACGTATCTAGGGCACACACTGCAGGCATGTCCCCCACGGCCTGGAGGAGACCTGGGGCACACAGGTAAGCGTGCACGCTGTCTCAGCCATCTGAGACCTGTGGGGAGACAGCCTCCTTCCAGGGACCCTGCGGCCCAAGGGCATCACACTCTTTCACCGGGAGTGAGAGGAGCAGTGCCAGCGGGGCTAGAAGATGCTTCCACAGCAGAGAATGTCACTCTTCAGATAGGTTCCCCACACGCGGTGGGCCCGCAGGCACAAACGAACATTTCCTACCGTATGCTCTCCGTAAATACGTGTCCGTTTTTCAGGGTTTTGTTGGGCATAGAGCCCCTATCATCAAACTAGTCACCTGGGGAGGGAAAAGTCCAGAAGTTCCCCAAACTTCACCCCTGGTAAAGGCCACATGGCTCCAGAAGAGGGAAGAGTTAACTTTCTGGCCACTGGAGACAGCGTCCTGCCCACAGGGGCTGCCCAGCCAATGGCACGCAGTGCTGATGATGTCATGCTCCTCCTGCGCCTGCTATTGGGGACTGGACAACAAATCCTGCTGGAGGTTCAGGCAGAGGAGCCGGGGGAGGCTGGGCGGGGGCAGCGGGAGACGGGAGGGGGAAGGGAAGGCAGGCAAAGCCACGCAGAGCTGCTTCTGCCTCATCCCTCTCTCCACTCCCCTTGCGCCTTCCGACAGAAGGGACCCTGGGGACCACCCCGCACAGCAGAGCAGTTTTGGTCCAGGGGAGAGGCTGGGGCTCCCACTCCCAACTGAAGAAAACAGACATTCGGCTTGCCCACTAGGCAAACAGGGAACAGGGTAGCTGGGGTGAGGGGCCAGCGTGGAGCGCGCACGCACACACACATGCCCACGTACATCCCCGCCCCTGGGCAGGGACAGGGGACAGCGGCAGCCTCCTTCGTGACGCTCTCCCTCCTCCACCCCAGACTCTTCTGCCTTACCTGCCTGAGGACTGGAGGTCTGTTTCCAAGCTGCCGCCCGTAACTGCCCCATCGACTCCACTGGGCTCTCTGCACGAGGGAAAAGAGGCAGGCAAAGCTGTGGGCAGCGCCCAGACCCCAGACCCCACTCCTGGCTTCTCTGCAAGACCTGAGCCACATCGGACTCTGGGACGGAAGGCTGCAGCCAGCATCTTTGAAGAGCTCCACATTCCCCCTACTCCGACGGCGGGGGAGCCTCTCAGGGCTCCCTTGCAAGTCCCTCCCAGCCTCCCTGGAGTCCAGGCAGCCCCTGCCCGCCTTCAGCTCAGCTGTAACCCAGCCCCGTCGTTGCTCCCCCAGCCCAGCCCGTGGCCCAGTCCATTTCTCACGGTTGGACCCGGCTGGCGAATCGGCGGCGCCACAGCATGGCCAAGGTGCTGAGCAGGAAGAGGGTGGTGCACATGGCTCAGCTGCCCCATCCCCTCCAGACCGAGTCTGCAGGAGAAGGCCAAGATGGCCCTGCCCGCTCTCACGAGCCCCTGCTGTCCGTCCTGAGGCTCCTGCAGGCAACGGATTAGAAGGCTCAAGCTGATTAGTGGGGTCAGCAGAGCCGACCTTGTGAAGACTGATTAACCTCACCGGGCCCAGGTTGTCCCCCCAGTGGCAGGGTAAATTGAGCTCAGTCTGTTCCGGATGCAGGTATGACTAAGCCCTGGGCCTGGCCCTCAAGGGGCTTAGCGTCTAGACAAACGCACTGGCAAGTTAGACAGACGACCACCACGGAGACACTTAGGCAATGAAAGGCGCCTACAGGGCACTTTGGGAGCTGCAAGCATCAGAGGAAGCTTCGGCGGGGAGCTGGGCTCATCTGAATTTGCAGGGCTCAAGGAAGGGCGGGCCCTCAGACAGAAGACTCCGCCAGGGGCTTCAGGCGTGAAAGCGCAGGGCATGTTCCAGCAACTGGAAGTTGAGTACTGGTGGAGCCATGATGTCACAGGGGAGGCATCAGGAGGGGAGGAGGAGGAGGAGAGGGGAAAACTAGAGATGATGAAGCCGGAAAGACAAGGGAGGCAGGGAGTGAAGGGCTGGCTAAGCGGTTCAGTTCTAACCTCTGGACAGTCCTCGCCAAACGTTTCTGGTTACATACTCTCTTCAGTAAGAGACAGAGTTTAAGTGTGCACTCAGGAAAAGAGACATACGCATCCACTCATAAATTATATACTATATTACTGTGCAAATACAGGCCTGCACCAGAGACGTACATAAAACTTGTAAAGGTTGAGATAAAAGTGAATAGAATCAAGATTTCTCCTACTTTCTGTCCATATCCCAGGGGAACCTCTTGGGCTGTCGTTGGGAAGGCCACTGCACTGGCTCCGGGAAGCTATCAGAGGAGTTTACAAGGTGGCCCAGCTCAGCGTGCTCGGCCTTGGCTCAGGTAGCAGGCGGAGCACAGATCAAAAGCGAGGACATGGATCTGAAAGTGGCATAAGAAACTGAGCCCACCCACTCTCCTCCATGTCCCTCCAAGACCCCCAGTAAAAGGCATTAGAGTTTCCCTCCCTCGACTGAGACCTGAGTGGCAAGAGACCTCCTGCCGAGGATTCCAGTAATGTACCTGAACCCTGGGCTCCAGCGAGGCCTGGAGCTGGGGCTGTGCCAGGGCTCTCTACTTTGAAACAGGATTTTTTAAATAGACACATAAACCATAGCTGAAGAGGAGAGCCACCACCTTTTGCAACACTTGAGCAGTGGACACAGACTTGGAAAGGGCAAGGTCCCCAAGGGAGCCTTAGGGAGAACTGGACACACCCCACATGTCACATGTTTCAGAAGCTTGCAGCCGGGATCTGGCCACAGGCTTCAAATGGGAGTCAGAGGCGGGACCCCGCCATACCAGCACTGAGCAGCTGCTTGCAGAGTGGGAACCAGGTGGCTCGCAGAGGCACAGTCCCCACCTCTGGTCCAATCATGCTTCTTTGAGAAGGCCACCAACAGAACCCCTCCCTAATGCGGGTTCTGGTGTCTGAGATGTCCCCATCACCCTGGGCCTCCCCAAGACTTCTTGACACCCCCACACCCCCACTGCCGGTCCTCTTTGCCCTGGCCGGCTGCCTTTCCTTGGGACTTTGCTCCCCCAGAGCCCGAATTAGGGGCAGCGCTGGGTTTTGGCCTGCCTGTGTCATTAGCAAGCCACCCAGGGCCTTCTTTCTGACTCCACGTGCGTGCCCCGAGGGGGAGGGGTGCTGGTGGGAAGGAAAGGCTCGGGCCTCTGGAGCTCAAGTTCAACAACCGCCACCACCCTCCGCCCGCCGTCCCATCCTCACATTGGTGTTTTTCCATAAGGTGTTGGAGAAGGGAGATGACCCCAGTCCTAAACCCTCCAGAGTCTGTGGTCCGGAGCTCTGGGGGTGGCACTGCGCCCCCACGGCTCGCTCGGGAGAGGCCGGGAGCGAGCGGGGATCTCAGCTCGGACCTCGGAGCCGCGGGAGGGGCTCGCGTCCGCCCCCTCGGGCGGGCGGCCACGCCGCAGATGCCTGGGAGTGTTTGACTTAGAGTCAGTTCCCCGCCACGGGAAGGGTGCACACACGCACAAGCCTCGGCTCCGCCCGCAGCGTCAGCCGGGACACGGCGCCCCCAGACCCGCACCCGCCGTGGCGCACTCCTGTGCTGCCCGCGCGGCCCGGCGCCGCGTGACCGCCCGCCCCCTCCTTCTGGGACCCCCCCCCCCCCAACCAGCACACTCGCCACACCTACGCCCCGGCCCCGCCTGGCGGTCAAACTCCGAGGTGGTCTGGAGGGCGGGCGCCAGCCGCATCGCCCCCACCCCGCCCAGCCTTCACCTTGCTGGAATTGGCTCACGGACACTGGGTTGGGGGATTGGAGCGGATTTATTATTATTTTTTTTCACATTTTTCCAGCAGACCACATCCCCGCCCCCCGCTCGCCGTCCCCCGCCCCCTGCACATATACCCTACACACACACACACGCACACACACGCGCGCACACACACACACACACACCCGGCGCGCACAGACAGACACGCTCCCTCCCTCCGGCGCGCTCTACCACTCGCCCGCCCGCCGCGCACGCAGCCGGCCCCGGCTCCCCGCGCCCCGCGCCCCGCCGCCGGCCGCCGAGCGAAGCCGGGCTGGGCTTGGAGCTGCTCATGGAGAAAGTGCCGGGCGAGATGGAGATTGAGCGCAGGGAGCGGAGCGAGGAGCTGTCCGAGGCAGAGAGGAAGGCGGTGCAGGCGACGTGGGCCCGGATCTATGCCAACTGCGAGGACGTGGGGGTGGCCATCCTGGTGAGGTAGGTGTCGCCCCGGCCCGGCCGGGCCCGGGGGAGGGACGGCGGCAGCGGCTCCGGGCAGAGGCGGGCTCGGCCCGGGTCCGAGCTCGGGCGCCACCTCCCCAGCTGGGATTGGGGCCGGGCCGGTCGGGGTGCGGGCAGCGTGGGGCGCCTTGGGGTGGGCGAAGCCCCGGCCGAGCCCTTCCTAGCTCTGGGCGAGGGACTCGCCAGGAACCAGGAGCCAGACGCAGAAGGAGGGCACCTCCATCTCCCTCCTCTCCCGGGCCTCAGAACTCCTGGCTCGGCCAGCCATGCCTTCCTCACCAGCGACCCCAGCCACCCAACCGGGCTGTAACGGACACACATTTTACCAGCCTTTCCAATGGGGGCCTCAGGGGCTCCCCATTCTAGAGGCAGGAAAACTGAGGATCAGCCAAGAAGGAGGACAAAGGGGAGCAAAACCCTTTCCCCAGCTCAGCCCCTTTCCATATTCAAAGACTCTTGGAAGAACAGTGCAGAAGGCAAGAGAATAGAGGTCAGAGGGAGTAGACCCCCGAGGTCCAGTTTTCCCAGCTGGCCCCTTCTTTGCCCCTGGGGCTGGGCCAGCAGGGAGCTCCCAGGTGAGGCGCAGGTGAGTGGAGAAGTAAACAGTCCCCTAGGATAGAGTCCCTGCTGAGTTTGGTGGGGGGAAAGGGGAAAGCTTCCAGAGATAGGGCCGCACCCTGAAACCCAGATCTGGGGAGGAAGGGTCATGTGTCTTGGGCTCAGGGGTCATTCAGGCACCACATGCCCCACAAGGGATGCACACACACAGAGTGACACTGTTATTCACACACCTACACACCAGTGCACATGCGCGCCATTCCCATATAGTTAATGTCCCCAAGCCGCATAAGCTAGTAACTGACTACAGCTACAGATCAATGCTCTCTTCCCACACGTGCTGGTCCCTGGAGGTGCAGGCGGAGAGGCCCCAGACCCACATTCATCCTCAACCCTCTGTCCTTAGCAGAGGGAAGCTGTCAAATCTAGGACGGATCAGGGCAGTCTTATTGTTTGAAGATGGGGTGACACTTCTCTGTGGAAAGGACAGTTGAAGTGCATGCCTGTCTCCCAGTCTTGGCCCCATCTCTGGCTCCTCTTTCTCTCCCACACTCTCTCCCTTCTGCCTCCCCCAAGCCTGGGACCTACCCAGCTCCATATTGATGTGCCCTGATTCCAACTTAGAAACAGATTTTGGAAGAAAAAGAGCAAGAAGCACTCTTGAGGAGTTCCAGGAGGATTCCTGAGGAAGGGACAGTTATTTGGGCAGCTCCCAGGCCCAGAAACAGCCGGCGGTGGCAGGGAAGCTAAGAGAAGAGTTCAGATCCCGAAGCCATCAGACATTGGGAGGTGCAACTCCGCACGTGCGAGCACCCACACACGTACACGGTGGGCAGTGGAGTCACAGATGCGCCAGACTGCATGCCCGGAGGGCTGCTCTCAGCTGAGTGTCAGCACAGGCGGCTGGGTGCACCAGGGTGTGCACATGGGTCACCAAGAGGAAATGAGGCAAAGTCCACAGGACCTTAGAGATTTTTTGTCCCGACACCCTGCCGTTTGCCGGCGAAGACATGTGAGGGATGTGTCCAAGATCCAGCTCCTGGGGTCCCACCCAACCTCCCCAGGAACGCAGGGGGTTGCAGAGGAAGGAACTGAACCCTGAGGTGTTTCTGGAACGTCTGAGCTCTTGCCAAGGTTTTCTTTCTCTCTCTGTGCCCCTCTAGTTCCCCAGGGAACTAGTTCCTGAGAAGGGACTGGGTCTGGGCTGGGGAGGCGTTTACTAAGTGCTCAGGGCTCAGAGAGAGGCCCACGGTTAACCTGAGAAGGCCTGAGATAGCAGTTAGATCTGGCTTGTCGATAACCTCAGCCACACTTCACCTGACCCCACCTCTGCTGCCTGGAGCCCAGCCCAGCCCAGCCTGGAAGAGAAGCAGGACCAGCTCTGGCCCAGCACCGCCACCGCCAACCCCCCCCCTGCCCCCTCCCCCAGCCCCAAGTCCCACCAGCCTCCCTTTCCTTTTTCTCCTTCTCCTGCTGTCTGCCCCAGGGTGGGGCATGTTAGGGGGACAAGACTGATCAGCTTTTCAGATAAGGCCCCTTCCCAGATCCTGTGCCCCTCAGTTTTGTCATAAACTCCCTCCTGTCTTCACACCCCATCCACAAGGATGGGCCGGCCAGCCCGGAGCCTGAGACAGTAGCCCTCTGACCGGTCAGGTCACTCTCACCTCCTCCCTTCTTACTGGTCTGGGGCCACCACACCCCCACGCCGCCCCTCTGAGGAGGTAGCAGCCACAAGGATGGTGGCGGAGGGGCTACCTAGACCCCACACCTCCTCTGCCTGCTGCGAGGAGACCAAGAGGAAACACCCGTGCTCTAGGAAGACTCCCCTCCCAGTTGTAACTCTGCCGCCTTCCCCCTCACACTCAGACAAGCCTATTTCAGGCTCTCCTGGAAGCCCAGATGCCTCTGGAAGCTGAGAAACTCCCCAAGCGGGCTGCTGAGGCTTCTCCCCGGAGCGCAGGCCCGGGACTGGGAGAGTCAGGAGTGAACATGAGGCGGAGCTGGGGGAGATGCCAGGATGTCGGAGCAGAGGGCGAGGTCTCTAGACTCCCATGGCCCAGAAGAGGGACTCATCTGGACCATCCTTCCTCAGGGCCATAACGGGAGACCCACTGGGTCCCAGGCCACCATCCCTGGCACAGCAGCCTCTGAGGTGATCTGGGGAAGCCATCGAAGTGGGAGCCATCCCGACTCCCTCCTGGTCCTGCCACCCACTCCTCTGGGCAACCTTGGGCATCCGTTCCTAATCCAGAATGTGGGGATAAAAACAGGAGGATATGGCAGGGATTAATGAGATCATATAGTAAGTGCTCAATAAATATTCCCCGTTATTTTCTCATCAGTAAAGTGGACATAATACCCACCTTGTTGTGGCATTAAATGAAAGAACAAGTGGAGATGCTCTACATGTTGTTATTCACCAGCCAAATAGCAATTCGTATTTTTATTGCAATGTAAAACCTCTAAAGTCAGAGATCCTCATTTAAATCCAGGCTGGGTTTTTCATATCGGTCCTTCAGTACCATGCTTCTCCAGAGAAATCCAATGTATTTTCAAACCCATCGCCTCATTTGTCCTCACCAGTATAGCTGTGAAGTAGCAAGCAGGGGTGTGGGGACTCCTCTCACACTTTTGCAGACAGGAGGTTGTGAAGCAATTTGCCCAAGGTCACCCTTGGCCTCCGAGAGGGGCCCTCCCGGCTCTCCACGTGGACTGTGTCCTGGTCACTCCCCCGCCAGCCTCAGCCTCGTAGCCTGAAGCGGTGGCTGGGGCCAGACACTCTCCCTGCATCTGTCCCAGCTCTCAGATCTGAGACCCGACCCCCAGCCAGAGGGCTGTTTTGGCAAATTACCAGCTCTCTCTGATCACAAAGGGGGACACTCCAAAGGTGTGAAACAACCTGAAAAAACAGATCCAAGACATTTCATCCATTTTCTGAGGCTTCAGTTAAGTTACCGTAAGTTGTGCTGGAGTCTGGCCGCATACCTCCCGCCCCGGCTGGCAGAGAAGCACAGATGTCATCACCACCATCCTGCAAACGGCAGGGCTCTGGGCCAGGGTGAGGGGTCCGAGGGTGCGCGAGACACCGGCTCTGTCCTGGGGTGCTGGGACCCAGGCCGGCAGAAAGGGAGGAAGCCGTGAAAGGCGGCCAGGAACCCACTAATGGCCTTGGAGGGCAAGCATTCACCCTGGGCCAGTCCGGGTGCTCAGGAAGAGGCCCGGCTGACACGGGGGAGGGGAGAGGAAGGAGGATGGTCCGCCATGTGGAAGGGCAGGCCAGGGAATCTTTTACCAACAGTAAATGAAGCGGTTGGGCTGGAGCCGAGGGGAGAGGGCAGACCCCGTGTCGGAGAAGCAGGTGTGGGACAGTTTCTAAAAAGCCTGGAGTCACAGGTTAAGGAGTTTTGACTTTGTCTGGTAGACAATCGGGAGCAATGTTTTTGAGCATGAGAGCAACCCAGTGAATGTGATACTTGGGGGGAGTTAGACAATTTCCGATCAACTGGAGAGGGAAGGGGTAGAAAGCCCTGGAGTCTGCACCAAGACGTGTACAGGCTGGTTGGAGAGGTAAGATGTGTGGATGGACATGAAGGACTTGCGGAACGACACCAGGCAGGTGACATCAGGCCATATCTTTAATTAAATCAACCGATGACTCTTTACTGCAGGCTGAGGAGGGAGGCAGGGTAGTGAAGAGGGAGGGGACCGGGCTGGGAGGAGGACTGAGTCTCACGTCTTCCCTTCCGTGACCTGAGCTGAGTGGCTAGGGCCTTCCTGTGTTTCGGAAGAGAGCTCTGACTTTATAATAACAAAAGCTGGCATTTACTGAGCCCCCTGTGTCCACACTGTGCAGAGGGCTCCACATGCTGTTTCTCATTTCATCCTCCCAACAACCCACAAGGACTCAACAAGATAGGAACAGTGACGCCCATGTCATGGATGAGGAAACTGAGGCTCAGAAACGTTAACTTGCCCAAGGGTCACACCAGCCCATGATTCCAGAACGCAGGCTCGTACCCTCTCACCCGTGACTGGAGCAGGCCTTGAAGGGTGTGCAGAGTTCAGAAAGAAGGCAAGAAATAAGGACGGCAGAGGCCTGGGAGAGGAGGCTGCAACTCTGGCATTTAGAAATGGCTGGGACTAGGGAGGGGGCTTCATGTGAGCCAGGTCGGCCAGAGGAAGGGTCTGTGTTTGAGGGATGGCTACGCATGGTGGGGTGGGGGTAGGTCCAGCCTCTCCCACCTCTGTACCCACCCTCGCATCACCTGGGCACTTTCAGGGTGGGACCCCAAGGCCACCCCTGCTCAGCACCCACCTGCTCCCTCCTGCCAGGTTCTTTGTGAACTTCCCATCAGCCAAGCAGTACTTCAGCCAGTTCAAGCACATGGAGGAGCCCCTGGAAATGGAGCGGAGCCCGCAGCTGCGGAAGCACGCCTGCCGCGTCATGGGGGCCCTCAACACCGTGGTGGAGAATCTGCACGACCCCGAGAAGGTGTCCTCTGTGCTCGCCCTCGTGGGCAAAGCCCACGCCCTCAAGCATAAGGTGGAGCCTGTGTACTTCAAGGTATGTCACTGGGTAGGTGCTGCCACCCACCACCCACCCTGTCCTGCTGCTAAGCCCCACAGCCAACAACAGCCTGCAGGCCAGGGGGCCACCCAGCCTCTTCCCCTGGCGTGGCTGTTCCCGGGAAAAGCAGCGGGATGGGGGCTGGGTCTTGAGGGTGTCTGTTTCCCAAAGCTGCCAGGTTGTTGTGTCGCCAACGATCCTCTCGGCCAAACACAAGATAGAAGGGATGCTGGGAGCTCTGGGGACTGCAGGGGGCAGGGTGCCCAGGCATTTACTCTCCCTTCCTTCCTTTGTCCCCAGATCCTCACTGGGGTCATCCTGGAGGTGATCGCCAAGGAATGTGCCAATGACTTCCCACCTGAGACGCAGAGAGCCTGGGCCAAGCTTCGTGGCCTCATCTACAGCCACGTGACCGCTGCCTACAAGGAAGTGGGCTGGGTACAGCAGGTCCCCAACGCCACCACGTGAGGAGGCAGCCTCCCTGCCGCATCCTCCCCTATCCCCTGGCCTCCCACCTCTCCTGGCACCCAGGGACTGACCACCGGGGCAGGAACACTTCCAGGAGGGTGGCTCTGGGCTCTGACACATTAAAGAACAGGCACGATAGGAAAAGGCCCACTCGCACCAAGGGCCCCAAACAGATTCTCTTTAGCCAGAGCCTTCCCCTTCCAGGGGGCACTCGGGGCACCCCAAGACCGAGGCTGCCCCGGGCAGAGAGGCTCCAAAGGTTCCTGGTGGGAAGGCTGGCTCGTCGGGCCCAGAGGCAGCCCAGGTCAGCTCTGGCCACTTCCTCCCTGGGTACCAATCACATGGAGCTGTTTTTCATCTGATGCTGACCAGTGCTCCCTCCCGCCTCGGCCTCCACGAGGCTGGAGCCAGGGGAGTCACGAGGACGCACGCACGTGCCCGAGCCCACCCGGGGCCCCGTGGGTGTCCCTCCCATGCACACCAGCAGGGGGGTTACTTCTGGGCTGGTCCAGGAGGCGGGGTTCCCAGTTCTGGGGTGAGGGCCCCGGGGGTTGGGCTCCGGGAGGGTGGCCGGCCCGGTGACTCCAGCTGACTCGGAGCACGAGGGGAGGGCTGGCCCCCAGACATGGCGGCTGGGAACACTCCGGCCTCCCTGGGCCCCCAAGGGGCTGGGGCTCTGGGAGCTCCGTGGAGGGGCGGAGGCAGGGCTGGAGGATGGAGTGGGGAGAGGAGCGGAGGCGGGAATGGGAAGCAGGGGTCAGCCAGCGGCTCGGCTCAGGACACGTGTTGGAGAGAAACATTCCCAGCAGTTTCCCAGGGAAAAGGCGGCGTCCCTTCCCCGGGGGGGCTCTGCTCACAGGCCGACCTCCTGCTCGCAGGCATCCCCCAAGGGCAGCGTGCAGAGGCCCGGCCTCCCGGCCTTCCTGCCTCTGAACACTCTGGCCCATCGCCTCCGCCCCCCCCACCCCCGCGTGCTCCCGCTCCCTTCACCACCCGGAGAGAGCGGAGCCCTGGGGGACTGCTGGCCACAGCCAGGCAGCCGCTCCAGATGTGCGCAGCTGGGCCCGGCCCGTCCCAGACCTCAGGATGAACGGAAGCAGGCAGGCGGGTTTTACCTGCCCGGGGAGGAGGCGGCTGCGGTGCTGGCAGAGCCGGCAGAGCTGCCGGAAACGGCCAGAGGGGCTGGGGAGAGGTCAGTCGGGGGGAAAGGTGCTTGCCCTCCTACGCCTCTCCCCAGGCAGGCTCTGCCGCCAGAGATGAGTTTGTTTACAGCCAGGAGACGAGACTTCCTGCTTCTAGAGAAAAAGGCTTTTTTATAGGGGCCTAGAGGGACGGGAGAGAGTGAGCTGGCCGGTGAGAGCCCCAGTGAATCAGAAACACATGGACAGCATTTCCCGACACGCAGCCCTGTCCCCTCCCCTCTCTTGCCCCAGCTGGACCCCTGGGACGTAAATCTCGCCAAACCCCAAACATTAGGAAACCGCCGAAATCGCCTGCCTCCCTGTTCTGCTCCTTGTGGACTGAATGGAGATGGGCCACCGTGGGGACGGGCAGGGCCCCTGCATCCTCCTGGACCCGAGCACCCCACGTCTGGGGTACCCCATCTGAGGAAACTGTCCCCTCCTCCCTTTCCACACTCTGGTGCCACCTCTGGTCTCCTGGGGGCGCAGCTGTGACCCCCAAGAGGGTGTGTGTCCCTGGTCCCAGGCCTGCAGACCCAACTCCTGCCAGGGTCCCAGTGGGCTTGGAAGGCGGGAGGGAGTTACAGAGCAGAAGGCCTCCACCCAGCTTCTCTTATCAGAGACGCCGTCGTAGGCCAGACGCCCTTGTTTACGGAACCGTCTCTGCTTCAGGGTGTTTGTGTGTTTTTGTGGGTGGGGGAGTCTGGAGGTTGGGGGCTGCGGGCGGTGGTGAGTGCAAAGGGGCTGCACGTGCAGAGAATGCCCGTGGGTGGCCCGAGGGGGTACTACAGGCCAACCAGGGAGTGCGTGTGTCTCAGAATTCAGTGGAAAAGAGCTCACGTGTTTATGGTTCTTGGCAGTTTGTGAAACACTTTGAGGCAGTTCTATCACTCAGTTCCCACGGAGATGGGCTCCGCAGACGTGATTCACATTTTAGAGAAAAAGCTTGGAGGTTCAGCTGGGCCGGTGGAGGTCACACGGCAGGTTCCTGGCAGAAGAGGACCTAGAAGCTGGGTCTAGTGGGCTCCTTTCAAGGGCCCCGCACGGGTCTCTGGGCGGGTAGTGTCCGGGCTTGCAGCCCCTGGTCCCTCTCCCCTCCCCCCAGGTTCCCTGGTCCCACTCTCTGGCCCTAGTAACCTGTTACCTCCATCTCCTATCTCGTCCACAGCCCACCGCCCACGCTGCCCTCTTCGGGGCCGTAGGACCCCCTCTCTCCTCCCCCCTCCCTGGCAGCACCTTGAGCAGAAGGCCGAGTTCTGAAGACCCTCCTTGACCCTCCATCTCTGGGTGCCAAGGAAGCTGGAGGAATCCCTGACTCGTCTTCCCAGAAAGAGGCTGCCTCCGCCTCGGCCACAGTCCCCCTGGAGCCGCCGGGAGGTGGCCCCGGCAGCCTGGATGCCGACCCCAGCTTGGCCGGCACGGCGGGTGTCCTGTGGGAGTGGGGGACCCTTCCTCCTTCAAGAGCCGGGCACACACTTCTTAGCTTTTCTACTCACTGTTAGAGACCTAGCTGAGTGGCCGGCAGGAGTCAGGGACAGGTCTGTGAGTCAGTCACTCGAGGGACAAACCAGGCCTGTTTCTATCTGCCTGGTCGCATGCAGGTCTCCACATCACTTATCTAGAATACCACGCGCACACGTCTACCGTATATACAGATATATTCTATATACAATCTATATATAAATCTCTCTCTATATACATACATATCTATAATGTGTATCAATGGGGCCCAGAGGCACGTGTGAAGCCTCGGTTCTGCCCACCGAGGGGTCCTGGCAGCTTCTGGGCAGAGAACGGAGTGCTCTGGCAGAGATAATGGGGGTCCCACATCAGCACAGAGAGGACCCGGGCCCGTGTGGGCAGGGTTGGGGGACCCAGCTTGCCAGCAAAGCCCAGCCCATTCTCTCTCACCAGTTCCCCACATTCCTGCTTTCCACTTCAGGCAGAAAGGATCTGCACTCCCTACCTCTGCCCCCCACAAAAGGAGGGGGCTCCCTGCCTTGCTCCTAAATGGGCAAGGGAGACAGAGGGGGGCCAGATGTCTGGACAGCATGACTGCAGCGGGGGTGGGGCCATCATCCAGAAACCCCGGATGTCAGCTCCATCCGCCTTTGCCACTAAGACAGACGGCCCCGGTGGGAGGGGGACCAGACCACTGTCAGCAGGGCAGTGGCGATGAGACCAGATGCCTCTGTCTCCATCTTGTCCTGGGGCTCTGAGGGCCGAGGGCCTTCCCTCCCCTGCCTCTCCGGGCCACTGGCTGGTAGTATGTCCCGTCCAACCATCTAGGTCGGCATTGCGGGGGACCCCCCCATGTGTGCCCCTTGGTCACGTGTATCGTCCTCAAGGATGTTCTGCTGCTGTGGTTACTGTGCCTGTGCCCTCCTGTCCCATCTTCGTGCAGCCATCCGTGTAACTGCCTGTCCTCCTCCTTTCGTAATTTCTGATGTTTGTATCCAGACCCAGCCATGTCATTAAACAGACTTGTTCTTCCTGTGTCTGTGCACGCTCATTTGGTCTTTTCCTGCCACCTGCCCCTCGCTTCTGTCTCCCCTCCTCAGTTCAAGACTTTTTCTTGAAGGGCGACTCCCCCCAAGGGTCCCCCTCACCTGTGTCTCAGCCTTGGCTGGTCGCAGGGCCCCTCTGATCGGGGCTTAGGACTGTGGTGGGGGCCCCATTTGTTCACTCAGGAGCACAGAGCTGCAGACTGGAAGCTGGACTATGAGGGTGAGAGGGCAGGAAGGGAGTCTGTGTTTGTTTACAAAAGTCCAGGAGCGTTTCATCTTCTGCTCTGGAAATCTCCTCCCAAACATGGATAGGATAAGTGAGGGAGGACTCAAGGGAGAGATGGTCAGAAAGGCCCTGATAGTTTAGTGAGCCAAGCAAGCCAAGGATAGGACCTTGACCTTCTGGACCTGAGCTGGGCATCCCACACCAGGAGAGCTGAGGCCTGGCCTACTGCTCGAGGTACACATGGCGGGGCAGCCCCTGGGTGTTTGAGAAAGGAAGTCTGCCCTTGCTAGCCTTAACCCCCAATAGCTTCCCTGAGCTCTCAGCCCCCAGCCCCTTCTATCTCCACCCCACAGCCTCGAGCCAGGCCTGCCCAGCCCAGCCCCCACCCGTGATGGAGGCAACAGTCGTCAGCATCAACTCCCCGAGGAGGAACCAGGAGGTCACCACCCCCGGGTGGGCTGCAGGAGAAGCAGGAAGCAGCCTCTGTCCCTTAGGAGGGCTCCCGGCTGCCTGGGAAGATTCAGCTGACACACAGGGGAAGTCTTGTCTCCCAGGCCATGAACTCCTTGAATGCAGGCTGCGCTTTCCTCGCCTGGGCCTGGCACAGCAAAGATGCTGGACAGGAAGCCAGAGACTAAATAAATACCACTCTTAGAAAGCAAAACCAGTACCTGCGGCCAAGAGTGAGCTGTGTGCACTGACATGGGCTTGCAGAGTAGAGAGGACAGAGTGAGGGCAAGGCCTTTCCAGGGAGGCGGTGCTGCAAGAGAGAGAGCCACGGGCTCTGGACGGACGGTCTCCCTACACTGTGTGATTTAAAATAGGAGTGAACGTGAGGCCTGTCTTGCAAGGCAGGTACCAGGAGGTGGAGGATGAACGCCACAGTGCTGGGGACATGGGGATGCCCAGGACAGAGTGACCATCAGGACAGAGTAACCGTCAGGCCACCAGAGGCAGCAAATGGAAGAGAGAAGGCTGGCCAAGATGAGTGATGAGTCTTTTTTTTTTTTTATAAATTTATTTATTTATTTAATTTATTTATTGGCTGTGTTGGGTCTTCGTTGCTGCACACGGGCTCTCTCTAGTTGCTGCGAGCGGAGGCTACTCTTCATTGTGGTGCATGGGCTCCTCATTGTAGTGGCTTCTCTTGTTGTGGAGCATAGGCTCTAGGTACGTGGGCTTCAATAGTTGTGGCTCACGGGCTCTAGAGCACAGGCTCAATAGTTGTGGCGCACGGGCTTCGTTGCTCCGTGGCCTGTGGAGTCTCCCCAGAGCAGGGCTCAAACCTGTGTGCCCTGCATTGGCAGGCAGATTCTTAACCACTGCACCACCTAGGAAGTCCGAGTGATGAGTCTTGAAAGAGACTTCCAGACTGAGCCAGATCCAAAGGGGGTGGGGACCTTGGGGCTGTGGGGACTGAGAGGAGAAGGGGCATCTGTGGTCGGAGGTGGGGGGGGAGTCTCTAGGAAGAAAAACCCCTCCTCCTTCCTCTTCGGTTGGCTTGAAAGTGGTGAAGGGGCCTCAGAGCTGGAGTCATTCTGGAACATGGGCCTTGAGAAAGATTCTCTCCACTGTCCACCTCCCAGACAGGGGACACTGGCAATTAGTGATTCACCCTACAGTTGGGTGAGGGATGCTGCTTGAGGAAGCGGGGAGGATAATGCCCAAACAGGTGATACTGGGCGGGGCCCATGTGTCCTGGTGGGCTGCAGGCTCGGGGCAGGGGGCTACAGGGTACAGGAGCAGTGACCAGGGTTTTGATTTGTGCTCTGTGGTCAGGGATAACCTTGTCACCGAAGAGCTGAGCAACTGGGTCAGCTCCCCTTGGGTCACGTATAGGGTGTCAGGAACGGGGTCGGGGCGGGGTTGGGGGTGGCGGTGCAGAGGCTGTGAGGCTCCTTCCCCGCCGAGCCTTCCTGGCCGCGCAGCCCCACAGCGACCTCTGCTGGCCACGACAGGAACATCACCCGGGAAGCCTCCGCCTTGAGCAAGGGGAGAAGTTACCTTCCTACTTTCCTTCCTCTGCGGGCGCTCCTTCCTCCCTCGCTCGCTTTATTTTTATTTATTTATTTATTCATTCATTTGTTTGTTTGTTTACTTACTCATTTACTTATTTACTTACTTATTCATTCATTCTTAAAGATTTATTATTTGTTTGTTTGTTTTTGGCTGTGTTGGGTCTTTGTTGTGCGCACGAGCTTTCTCTAGCTGCAGCCAGCGCAGGCTTCTCATTGCAGTGGCCTCTCTTGTGGTGGAGCCCGGGCTCTAGGCGCCCATGTGCCTAGTTGTGGCTCGAGGGCTCTAGAGGGCAGGCTCAGTAGTTGTGGGGCACGGGCTTAGTTGCTCTGTGGCACGTGGGATCTTCCCAGCCCAGGGCTCGGACAAGTGTTCCCTACATTGGCAGGTGGATTCTTTTTCTTTTTTCCTTTTTATAAATTTATTTATTTATTTATTGGCTGTATTGGGTCTTCATTGCTTCATGCGGGCTTTCTCTAGTTGCTGAGAGCGGGGGCTACTCTTCGTTGTGGTGGCTTCTCTTGTTGCCAGAGTACGGGCTCAAGGCGCGCGGGCTTCTGTAGTTGTGACACACAGCCTCAGTAGTTGTGGCTCGAGGGCTCTGGAGCACAGGCTCAGTAGTTTTGGCACAGTTGCTCTGTGGCATGTGGGATCTTCTCAGACCAGGGCTCGAACCCATGTCCTCTGCATTGGCAGGCGGATTCTTAACCACTGTGCCACCAGGGAACCCCCTTCCCTCACTTTAAAGGAGGTAGTGCCCTAACAGGGCCTGAGGCAAAAAGAAAAAATGTGCACCCCATGTATACCTATGAAAATATTCTCCCTTGTTTTGACCCAAGTGGAAACAGTTAATAAATGCTCTATTTTTAGAAAGGCTATACATAAAGCCCCACATGGCCCAAGCTGTTAGCTCACCTTTGTCAACACTTATAAACTCAGTTGGAGACACAGCAGACACGCGGGGTCATTAAAACAAACAATGGCCTGTCTTTGTTTAAACTTTTGAATGTTTTGTTCATCGTGGATATTTTTGTTTTAATAAAGATCTTTTTTTAACAGTAAGGTATTTTGCTTTTGTTTTTTTGGTTTTTTTTGTTTATGGGATCTTAGTTCCCTGACTGGGGATTGAACTTGGGCCACAGCAGTGAAAGTGCCAAGTCCTAACCAGTGGACTGCCAGGGAATTCCCAATAAAGATTTTTTAAAATATTGTATTTAGATATTATTTCCTGGGACTTCCCTGGCAGTCCACTGGTTAAGACACCACACTCCCAGCACAGGAGGCATGGGTTCAGTCTCTAGTTGGGGAATCTAGGATCCCATATGCTGCTTGGTGTAGCCAAAAATAAAAAAATAAATAAGTAGAAAATTAAATATTTCCTTTGCTTACTGCTCCCTCTTCAATTTTGTGCCCCAGGCAAGTGCCTCATTCATCTCACTCTATTCCTGGCCCTTTCCTAGTATATCCTTTTGAGGCACCCCAGCTGAAAAACGCTCATCTTTGACCTCAAAAAGCACCCCCTCCACACCTCCCAAGGCAATAGGTTTCAGAGCAGCTTAGCTGATACCATTGGTAAAAGAATTGCCACACCAGGGTGAGTTTAGACTTTGGCCGTCCCTTAGGGTTGGAGACACTGGGTCAGGAGGTTTTGGGGGCAGGAAACAGAGGTCCACTCAGGCTCCCAAAGTGAGGGGGGCTGGGGGATTCCTTGGCGGTCCAGTGGTTAGGACTCCGCACTTTCACTGCCAAGGGCCCGGGTTCGATCCCTGTTCAGGGAACTAAGATCCCATAAGCCCCACAGCGGCAGCCAAAAAATAAATAAATAAAATAAAATAAAAGCAAAGCGAGGGGGCTATATGGTGTAGGACAGGCTGGAGGAATGGAGCCAAGCCTCCAGGAATCAGAACAACCACATGGCCCAGCCTCGCTGGAAGGAGGGACCCAAGCCGTGCTGCCCAGGAGCCTGGCAACTGAGCGGTGGCCTGGGAGAGGGCAGCTCCAGGCCCCATAATCTCCCGGCCCTCAGTGTGGGGCTGGGCACCCCCACTGCAGCGTGCACAGTCCCTAGGGCTCCAACCCTCTCAGCCCAGCCTCTCAGCCTTCCGTGGCTTCCTGCTGAGTAACCAGCTCTCAGACTCCCCAGCAGAGAGATGCTGTCTGATCCTGCTTCTCTGGGTGAGGGTTTGTGCACAAAGCTCTCCTCTGAGGCCACGGCAGAAGCCACTGGCTGCCCTGAATGAGGTGCCCAACCGTGGTCCAATCAGCGATGGCCATGTGGCAGGGAACACGGCCATTGCTTCAGTACTATCACCAAGGACCACTTTCAGTATTTCCTAGCAAAGGACGGAGACTCCATCCCCAGGCGACTTCCTGTCAGCTTCAGTTTCTTGGTCTTGGATTCTCTCTGTCGCACAGGAAACCCCCGCGCCACAGCAACCAGCCCCCACATCTGGCAAATGTCCTTTTAATTCGTTGCCCTCTTGTTTCAGGCCTAACCCCCACTGTAGCCTCCCCGCCTTCTCCAGCCCATCCTCATACGGCCACTGACTCAGTCTACTGGGGACAAAAGGTGTCCTGTTCCTGTCCAGTGGCTCCAGATTTGCTCACAAAGACAGCCCGAGCTCCTCAGCCATGGGAGCTGCACACCCGGGCGTGGGTGCCCTGCCCTCGTCTGCTGGTCACTCGCCATCACCGCTTGACTCTCTCCAGTTCGGGCCTTGGCTCTCTCGGCCCCACTCAGGAGCAGCCCTCTTTGCCGCCGGCATCTCCCCGCACAGAAACAGTAGCCCTTCCTCAAGGCTGCTCCCTGCCTCTCCTTGCCACAACCTTCCTGAATGAGCCCCGCTGTGTGCTGAGACCACCTCCCACGTGAGCACTGGGGTGACCACACAGTATATAATCTCGCTTTCCTCCCTGGGAGAGGGTTGAGAGATGACAGAACGCTTTTTTTTTTTTTAAATTCTAGCCATTTATTTATTTTTAAAATTTTATGTACTTATTTATTTTATTTATTGGCTGCATTGGGTCTTCGTTGCTGCGTGCTGGCTTTCTGTAGTTGCGGAAAGTGGGGGCTACTCTTTGCTGCGGTGTGCGGGCTTCTTGTTACGGTGGCTTCTCTTGTTGCAGAGCTCGGGCTCTCAGCTCATGGGCTTCGGTAGTTGTGGTGCATGGGCTCAGTAGTTGTGGCACACGGGCTTCGTTGCTCCGCGGCGTGTGGTATCTTCCTGGGGCAGAGATCGAACCTGTTTTCCCCTGCATTGGCAGGCGGATTCTTACCCACTGCGTCACCTAGGAAGTCCCCTAGAACATCTTCAAAGCCATGACTTGGTGGCCAAGTGGATGGTGGCTGCCGGGGGGAGATGTGGCAGGGAAGAGAGAGGGGGTGGAACCTTGGACCGGGGTAGCAGCAGAGGTGGTAGGAGGAGATACAGTGCGGATTTATTTTTAAAGTTGGTCCAGCATGACTTATGAGTGGATTAGATTTGAGGGGTGAAGAGAGGACAGTGAGGATGATTCCTAGGTTTCGGGTGTGCTTACCTTGGCGAGTGGAGTGGTCATTTTCCAGGGGGAATCACCAGGGAAGGACAGTATTTGGCAGGAAGAACATCAACAGTTCTGCTTTGTCCACGAGAAACGTGGGGCGTCCAGGGGGCAGCTGGCTGCTGCAGCCTGAAGCACTACGGCACTGTCAGAGCTGGGACGTAAATTTGGGACTGGATGAGCTCACTGGGGAGAGAGTGTGGGAAGAGAAGAGGGACCAGACCAGCGCCCTGGAGGTCAAGGGTAAAGGGAGGAGCCAGGAAGGAGCCGCGGGAAGGCGGGGGAACAAAACCTAGACGCGGTCCGGAGAGTATTCTCAGGAGGCCTGGTCAGCGGGGTCAGTGCTGCTGCAGGGTCCAGAGTGGTGAAGACAGATGCAAGGTAGACACAGGGGAGCCTGACCAGGGTTGGGGTGGAGGAGTGGAGGGAAGGAGACAGGGGACAGAGGTGGCAGGGGACCTGGGTTCAGGAGAGAGAGGGGCAGGGCAGGATGGCAGGAGAGAAGTGCTCCTGAGGGAGGGGGTGGCTTTCAGAGGACCTGCCTGGGAAGACAGAGAGGTGGGCTGTGCTGCTGGCGGGAGAGAGGATGAGGGAGGGTGAGGGCATCCTGAGCTGACTGCTTCACCAGGAAGCATGAGTCAAGGTCATTACCTGAGAAGCCAATGTGTATGAGGTGCTGAGGGGGTTTGGGGAGAAAAGGGAGGGTGAGAAGAGCCTCAGAGCAGGGAAACGTGGATCTCCTCTGGAAGCCGGTAGGACTAGGGGTTGGCATGCAATTACTGAGACGTGTGCTGTGGACTTGAAGGCAGAGCAGCCAGCGCCCTGCTGGGGTGACTTTTGTCAAAGAAAAACCAAAGTCGAACTGTAGTTAGAGTAGTCAAAACAAATTTTATTCACGACTATTGCAGTCGAGGGAAAGAGAGCCCAGTTTAGAACCAGCTCAGCTCTGAACACCGGGTGGGCGAGTGGCAGTTTACAGCCAAGGAGCGAGGTAGGGGGCGGTGGATGGAAAATTACTAACAGGCAACATCGGGGAGTGTGTGTGTGTGGGGTGGGGGTGGGGGGCGGGTCTGGCTTCAATGACCTAACAGGATTCTTGCTGAAGTCAGGCCAGGGGGGCTCAGACATCACCGGGGAGGGAGTGGGTTGTGGAGGATGAGGCTGTGGGGGATTCAATTAAACCAGCTGAGCAGGCTGCCTGCTAAGATCGGACAACACAGATGAACCCGGAAGTCCAAAGGTCAGGCCTAGTGGAAAAATCAGGGGAGACTGAGTAGAATTAGAGGCTCTTTGTCATTTTCTCCCTCGGGCCGTGGAGGAACAGCAAGTCCCCCGAGAGGCAGGGGTGAGTCCTGAGATACTGCACAGGGGTAGGCCGGCAGGGCTAGCCCTGGGTCCTGCACGTGGACGGGTCACATGGAAGGGGCAAGGCTCTCACTGTCCAGAACATCCTCAGAGCCCATCCAGTCACACCCATCCCTCTGTCCTGCCTCCTTCAGCCCTTTTCAGCAGCTGGGGTGGAGCATGTGGACGTGGGGAGAAGGCGGGGGGTGTCAGGGAAAGGGGAGGGGGAAGGAGGCCCCCCCGGGGGGCAGGTAGGGAAGTGAGCCCTTGACCTTGTCTAAGTCCAAAGACAGAACATGCAATACTGTTCATTGTTAGAAACAACAATTTTGTTACGCAAAAACAAAAGAATTTAACAGTGCTTCAGAAAATTTAGAAAAGAACTCGCCCGTAATCCATCACCCTCACGCAATCTTCCAGATGTCTTTTGTACGCATTAGAAATGTTATAATGCTTGAAATTTTTATACATAGCTTTAAAAATAGCATTCATGGGGGTTTTGCATGATTTCAAAAGCAGTACATGATCACTGCAGGGAATTTGGGGACAAAAGGAAAACACAAAGAGAGGAAAAAAATGACCTGTGATCTTTCCAAGCAGAGGCGACCACCGTGAGCATTTTGGTGTAAGTCCTTGCAGCCGCTTCCCTGTGCTGGCACACATCACACCTGGTATACGTGTATCACGTTCTGTATTAAGTTGGGATCGTATGGTACGTGTTGGTTTCAGCGAGATCTCTTTGGTTACGTGGAACCTCTTGGAGTTTACACGAGTAAATGGTTTATGTTGGGGTCACACAGTGACAACAATGACAGCTGACTCCGTGGCAGTGTATGTGTGCCAGACATGTTCCCAGGGATTCTGGCTGGTCCCCAGTTTGAAGCGTCCCAGGGAAGGAGGCCACCGTCTCCTCCCAGGCAATTGCAAGCACCCCCATCCCCACCCCGCCTCCAGCCTCCACTCCCGACCCCTGCAACCTGTTCTCCACTCAGCACCCAGAAGGTGCTTTTATGTGTGGAAAGGATTGTGTTGGCCCTCTCCCTGCCCCATCAAAACCCTCTGCAGTTTCCCACAGTAACACAGACAGAATGCAGAGTCCTGGCCTGGCCCACTGGGTGGCACAACTTAGCCCAGGCCCAACTCTCCAGCCTTATTTTCTTCTCTGTGCTCCGGCCTCACCTGCCTCCCTGCTGTTCCTGAGAGGCAACTGCACATTCCTGCCCCAGGGCCTTTGCATCTGCTGTTTCCTGTGCCACAGTGCTTTTCCTCTGCATCATCGTGGCTCTGTCCCTCCCTTTGCTCAGGTCTCTGCTCAAACATCACCTCCAGCACAGCAGCCCCATCCTGTCCCTCTCTCTTTGCCCTGGTCTAGGTTTCCTGTGGCTCTGACTGTGACCTGATATTGCGCTTTTACATTGTCCACTTCCCTCATTAGCACAGCTTGCCATGAGGCCAGGGACCTCACCTGTCAGAGCTGGATTAGGATGAGGTGAGTGAGGCACTTGCCTCAGGGGCAAAGCTTACGGGGTACCCCAAACCCCCAAGAATGAAGAGAAATCATATTTTAATACAATTATTTTTCTTTTTGGCTGTGCCCCCCCCAGCTTGTGGGATCTTAATTCCACAACCAGGGATTGAACTCGCACCCTCATCAGTGAAAGTGCTAAGTCCACTGAACCACCAGGGACGTCCCCCCTGCAGTATTTTTTTAATTATTTAATTAATTAATTTATTTATTGGCTGTGTTGGGTCTTCATTGCTGCACATGGGCTTTCTCTGGTTGCGGAGAGAGGGGAATCCTCTTCGTTGTGGTGCGCAGGCTTCTCATTGCGGTAGTTTCTCTTGTTGTGGCGCACGGGCTCTAGGCGCGCACGGGCTTCAGTAGCTGTGGCACGTGGGCTCAATAGTTGTGGCTCACAGGCTCTAAAGAGCAGGCTCAGTAGTTGTGGCGCAAGGGCTTAGTTGCTCTGCGGCATGTAGGATCTTCCCGGAGCAGGGAGCGAACCCATGTCCCCTGCATTGGCAAGCGGATTCTTAACCACTGCAGCACCAGGGAAGCCCTGCAATATTTTTTTAAATAGAAATTAATGCCCACAAAATCCATGATGGAAAAACATCAACATATTCAATGAAGACGGGATATGTTTTCCTTGACCTTCTATCCTGTTTAGAGGCGTCGTCCAGCCACAGCTGATGCTGGGAAACATTCCCTGAATGAATTAGGAACAGCAGTGGAGAAAACAGAGCTGGGTGGCAGCAAAGGACCAGAAGAAGCAGGTGGGCAGAGGGAGGAGGAACAGAGGAGGGGTCGCCCCAAGAGGAGCCAGTCTGGGAATCCTGAGGAGTCCCCTGCCTGGGGAAGCAGTGGGGGGAAGAGGTCCGGTGGGGCCCTGAGAACTGAGCAGGGATCAGAGGCAGTGAATTTGTTCCCCGAAAACTGGGTTTGCCTCTTGGTGGGTGTCAAGCCAAAAGACACAACCAAGCCAAACAGCGGGAGAAGGAAGGATTTATTACTTGAAGCAAGTTAGGAAAACACCGGGGATCTTTCCAGAGGCAGCAAAATTGGGGACGTTTTTTTTGTTTGTTTGTTTGTTTTTTTTTTTTTTTTTTTTTTTGGGGACGTTTTAAGCTAAGGATACGTGTATATTCATGAAGGAGATGGGGTGGTATATGCATATTCATGAAGGGGCTTGAGCAGAGGAGAATTAAAGCATTGAATTGGAGCAAAGGTCAGCAGAGTCCAAGCTTTAGTTGATTGAAGTCACCAGGGTCAGAAAAAGTCACCAGCATCATTCTTTAGGTTCTGGTTGATCTGGTGGTTGAGCCCTCCAGGGGGGTTTAAATTCTGCAAAACAGCTCAAGAAAGTGCTTCAGGCTAATCTTTACCATTGAAACAGAACCCAGAGCCTTTACAACTGATTTATGATATTTGCTACCGTTACTTCTCTTGCCTGATCACAGCTGTTTTTTTCCCTTCATTCTTTTGTTCCCTTAAAATCATTACTTACTGAGACCTGCTCAAAAGCAAGCCTTATGGACAGGCTTAGATCACGAAATGGCTTAGGTCAAAAATGGCCTCTCGGGATTTCCCTGGTGGGTCAGTGGTTGAGAATCCGCCTGCCAGTGCAGGGGACACGGGTTCGAGCCCTGGTCTGGGAAGATCCCACATGCTGCGGAGCAGCTAAGCCTGTGCGCCACAACCACTGAAGCCTGCGTGCCTAGAGCCCGTGCTCTGCAACAAGAGAAGCCACTGCAATGAGAAGCCCGCGCCCCACAACAAAGAGTAGCCTCGCTCGCTGCAACTAGAGAAAGCCCGTGCGCAGCAATGGAGACCCAACACAGCCAAATAAATAAATAAATAAATTTGGCTTTTAAAAAAACGGCTTCTCTTCTGTCAAGAAGGCCATGCCTGGTTCTCTTTCTCTGGGGACCCCCCTACCCTGTCTGCTTATAAGTTGGGGTTTTTACAGGAGGGCACGGGGCTCTGGTGAGGAAAGTCAGAGCTAGTGTCCCAGGCTGTTTCTCAGGGCCGGACAGTGGGCAGCACAATTTCAGACCAGTGTCAGGAGACCCGGGCGGGTTCCATCTCCCCTGATTCACTGTGTAACCCTGAGCTGGTCTCACCCTCAGTTACCACGGCCTAAAATCAGAGGCCAGATGACCCCTGGGGCCCTGCTGTCTCTTGAGTTGTTCCTTCTTCTGCCGAATGAGGAGTCTGCTCTGGGAGTTACTTCAAGAGGCCCCAGGGACGGGACTTCCTTGGTGATCCAGAGGTTTAGAATCCACCTTCCAATGCAGGGGATGTGGGTTCAACCCCTGGTAGGAGGACTAAGATCCTGCATGTTGTGGGGCAACTGAGCCCACGTGCCACAACTAGAGAGCTGGCGCTCCGCAATGAAGAGCCCGTATGCCGCAACTAAGACCCGATGCAGCCAAAAAAAAACCCAAAAGAGGCCTCAGGGAGCCGAAAGCCAGGTGGTGCCCAGCACAACCCCCCACCCCCAGTGCCTAGGGGTCAGGGCTCCAGGTCATGGTAGAGGGTGGGGGAGGGGGGAGGGAGGAGCACCCCCAGGAGAAAGTCACAGACCAAGGATTTCTTTTTCTTTCCTCTTTCTTTAGTGTTTTCTCCACCCCTACCACGCCACCCCCCCTCCCAATTATGTATATTCTCATTGTAAAAGATCACAGAAAATATGACATCTCTCTCCAGGGGCTGCATAAAGCAGTGCCCAAGAACACAGGCTCTACTTGCCAGCAGCAAGGCCTTGAGCAGGTGACCTGAATTTTCTGTGTCTCAGGTACTTATCTGTACAATGAGCTATTGTGAGGAACAGATGAATGTGTCCATATGGAGAAAGTATCAGGGCGGTGCCTGGCACCAGGCACGTTCTCAATAGGGTCCGCTTTTCCTGCTCCTCACCAGCTCCCACTCTCTCTCCTTTCCCCAGAGGCAACCCCACAAATACAGACACGCATGTCCTCCTAATCCTTTTCCTACGCAGTTGTGTGTATGTGTGTATACACACACACTCACACACAAACACGTCTTAGGTAAATGGAATCCTACTTGAGGCATCATTCCGCAACTTGCTTTCTCACTTCAAGTGTGTTAATATGTGGTGGAAACTGTCTTAGTCCGTTCATGCTGCTATAACAAAATACCATATAGACTGGGGGCTTATAAACAGCAGAAAGGTACCACTCACAGTTCTGGAGGCTAGAAGTCCCAGATCAGGTGCCAGCACGGTCAGGTTCTGAAAAGATCTTTCTTTCCAGTTGAGAAGTTTGCAAACTTCTCATAGTGTCTTCATGCAGCAGAAGGGGCGAGGGAGCTCTCCAGGGCCTCTTCTTTTTCTTTGTCTTTTTTTTAATTGGCTACATTGGGTCTTTGTTGCTGCACGTGGGCTTTCTGTAGTTGTGGCGAGCGGGAGCTACCCTTCATTGCCATGCACGGGCTTCTTATCGCAGTGATTTCTCTTGTTGCAGAGCACAGGCTTTAGGCGCGCGGGCTTCAGTAGTTGTGGTGCACAGGCTCAGTCGTTGTGGCGCACGGGCTTCGTGGCTCTGCAGATGTGGGATCTTCCCGGACCTGAGCTTGAAATTGTGTCCCCTGCATTGGCAGGCGGATTCTTAACCACTGTGCCACCAGGGAAGCCCCTCCAGGGCCTCTTAATACAAGGGCCCTAATGCCACACACGAGGGAGAGCTCTGCCCTCATGACCCATTCACCTCCCAAAGGCCCCACCTCCAAATATCGTCACCTTAGGAGTTAAGTTTCAACAGATGAATTGGGAGGGACGCAAACGTGGAGGCATAGCAGAGATCTTTCCACTTCAGTGGGTGGAGATTGACCACATTCTTTATAACTGCTGCTTGGTAGTGCGTTGTATGGATGTGTTTTAGGAAAAACTCACTCACTGTTTCCTTCTACTCACACTTGCAACACTTCTGACACCACGTGTGTGGGTTTTCACACCAAGCAATTCTGACACTAACTGCCTGGGTTAGCACAGACCCCACCAGTCAAGGGCTCAGTCCCACAAGACTGCCCTCACATCAGACGCCAGTTTCAAGCTGTGCGTCCCTAGGTTACCTACAACATCGGCCTGACTTGGCTACAGTTCGGGGGTTCCTAGGACCCCCTCTCTGGGTTTAATCATTTGCTGGGGGCTCATAGAACCCAGGAAAACAGTTTACTTGCTGTTGCCGATGGATTACAAAGGATATTTTAAAAGATACAAATGACGACGTCTAGACGGGTCCCAAGCACAGGAGCTTCTTTCTGTCCCCATGGAGCTGGGGTGCACCACCCTCCCGTCACATGGGTGTGTTCCCCAGCCTGGAAGCTCTCTGAACCCCATACTTTTGGGAATTTTATGGAGGTTTCATCACATAAAGCATGATTGATCATTAAGTCAATCTCCAGCCCCTCTCCCCTTCCCAGTGGATGGGGTGGTGGGAGGGGGCTGAAAGTTCAAGGTTTCTAGGCGTGGTCTGGTCTTTCCAGTGATCAGCCCTCATTCCGAAACCATCCAGGAGCCCACCCAGAGTCACCTCATTAAAACAAAAGACACTCCTATCGCCCAGGAAATTCCAAGGGATTTAGGAGCTCTGTGTCAGGAACCAGGGGACGAGACCAATATATGTATTTTTATTATCTTACAGGGTGTGTATCCCTAATTGTAGGACATTTATGTGATGTCAGACTTGTCACTCTTAAACATGCTGCAATGAATATTTTTGTGCTCGTAAGTCACAGAAGTAAATTGTTCAGTCAAAAGGTATGCAAATTTTAAGTTTTTCAAATTGCCTTGAAAAAAGTTTTACCCATTTACACTCACAATAGCTAATGAGGGTGCCCATTTACCCATAACTTTGACAGCACTGAAAATTATACATCGTTTTATTTTTATTTATTTATTTATTTTTAAATTTTTATTGAAGTATAGTTGATTTACAATGTTGTGTTAGTTTCAGGTGCATAGCAAAGTGAATCAGTTATGCCTATAGAGTTCCTACATTGTTTTAATTTTTACTAGTTTTACAGGGTAAAAATAGCTCATCACAGATTGCTTTTTTAAATAAATAAATTTATTTATTTATTTATTTATTTATTTATTTATTTATTAATTAGCTGCGTTGGATCTTCGTTGCTGCATGCGGGCTTTCCTCTAGTTGCGGATAGCAGGAGCTACTCTTTGTTGCTGTGCATGGGCTTCTCATTGCAGTGGCTTCCCTTGTGCAGCACGGGCTCTAGGTGCACGGGCTTCAGTAGTTGTGGCATACAGACTCAATAGTTGTGGCTCATGGGCTCTAGAGCACAGGCTCAGTAGCCGTGGCGCACAGGCTTAGTTGCTCTGTGGCATGTGGGATCTTCCCGGCCCGGGGCTCGAACTCGTGTCCCCTGCATTGGCAGGCAGATTCTTAACCACCGTACCACCAGGGAAGCCCCTCATCATAGTTCTTAAAATAATTAATAGATTTTATTTTTTAGTACAGTTTTAGATTTACAGAATTGAGCAAATAGGTTTTTTTTAAATTTGTTTTGTTTGTTTTGTATTGTTTCGTTTTTGCCATTCTGCACAGCTTTCAGGATCTTACTTCCCCAACCAGGGATTGAACCCGGGCCTTCAGCAGTGAAAGGGCAGAGTCCTAACCACTGGACTGCCAGGGAACTCCTGAGAACTGAGCAAAGAGTACATAAAGTTCTATATGCGCACACCACCATCTGCGCCTGTAGTTTCCCCTCTTATTACCATCGTGCCTCAGTGTGGTGCATCTGTTGCACTTACTGAACCAATACTGATACATTATTATTAACTAAAGTTCATAGTTTACATTAAGGCTCACTCTTTGTGTTGTGTTTTTCTATGGTTTTTGACAAGTGCCTAATGACAGGTATCTAACATTACAGTTTCATACAGACTAGTTTCACCACCTTAAAAATCCTCTGGGCTCCACCTGCTCATTCTTCCCTCCCCCTAATTTCTGGCCACCATGGATATTTTTACTGTATCTATAGTTTTGCCTTTTCCAGAATGTCTAATGATTGGAGTCCTATAATCTATAGCCTTTTCAGACTGGCTTCTTTCATGTAGCAGCATGAATTTAAGATTCCTCCATGGGACTTCCCTGGGGGCACAGTGGTTGCAAATCTATCTGCCAATGCAGGGGACACGGGTTCAAGTCCTGGTCCAGGAAGATCCTACATGCCGTGGAGCGATTAAGTCTGTGTGCCACAACTACTCAGGCTGTGCTCTCGAGCCTGCAAGCACAACTACTGAAGCCCGTGTGCATAGAGCCCATGCTCCGCAACAAGAGAAGCCACTGCAATGAGAAGCCCATGCACCACAATGAAGAGTAGCCTCCAGTTGCCACAACTAGAGAAAGCCTGTGTGCAGCCATGAAGACTTAATGCAGCCAAAAATAAATAAATAAATTAATTAATTAATTAATTAAAAAAGATTCCTCCATGTGTTTCTGTGGCTTGATGGCTCATTACACTTTATCCCTGAATATAATACTCTGCAGTATGGATGGACCAGTTTGTTTATCCATTCACCCACTGAAGAAGTATGTTATTTTTACAATCTTAGTATTCATTTTTAAAAAGTGAAACTATTTTTCTCTATAGCCAAAATAACATCTTCACAGTTAATAAAATAATTTCTCAGTATCATCTAATATCCATACTAAATTTCACTGATTGCCTCAAAATATTTTTCTGGCTAGTTTTTCCAAACCAGGATGCAATCCAGGAGTGCATGTTGGCTGTCCCTTGAGGCTCCTTTGACCCAATACATCCCTGTCTGCACCACATGTGCCTGTGGTTATAGAAATCCCACTGCTGGGGTCTGGTTGCTTTGTCATCAAGTCCTTTATTTTATCCCTCTTGCCCCTGAATCTCCTACAAGCTGGAAGTTAAAACTTAAGTCTGAAGTCAGTTCAAACACTGCTAGTCAGAAATGATCAGAAGGGAAACTGTATGCCTCCCATTATATCCGATGGGGAGACATGGAGAATCTGGTTTTCCCCCCAGGAGGGATGTAAGGTTGGCCCCTGGCATAGGCGATGTGAGCCTGATCCTTCCACGTAGAACCAGAAGGGAATCTTTGTGGTTTTGCTTTGTCGCCAAACGAATGTCTATTTCCCCTCCACCATTCACCTGACATGGCGATCGTCACCTGACCGCTACCACATCTGTCAGCTGGTGTGGTGTGTAGCTTCTAAAGTGGCCCCTGCGATCCCTGCTTCCTGGAATGTATGTCTGCATTAGTCGGCTAGGGATGCTGTAACAGTGTACCACAAACCGGGTGACTTAACCAACAAAGTTATTCTCTCCAGGTTTTGGAGGCAAGAAGTCCAAGATCAAGGCATCACCAGAACCACACTCTCTCTGCAGGTGCCCGGGAGGGATCGGCTCCAGGCTTCTCTCCCAGTTCCCAGGCTTGGGGCAGCATAATTCCCTCCTCACCTGCATCCCTCCCTGTGTGCATCGCAATTCCCCCAATTTCCCCTTTTTGTAAGGACACCAGTCATATCGGATTAGGGGCCCACTCTACTCCATATGACCTCATCTAACTAATTACATCTTCAAGGATTCTATTTCCAAATAAATCTCATTAGGAGGTTCTGGGGGTTAGGATTTCAACATATGATTTTGGGGGAAGACAATTCAACCCGTAATGATGCTCTTATGTTACCTTCTCTGAAGTGTGGGTTAAACCTAGTGTGTGGGGCATTTTTTTGTTTGTTTTTTAGTTAAATTCACGTAAAGTGAAATTAATCATTTTAAAGCAAACAGTTCGGACTTCCCTGGTGGCACAGTGGTTAAGAATCTGCCTGCCAGTGCAGGGGACACGGGTTTGAGCCCTGGTCCGGGACGTTCCCACATGCCGGGGAGCAACTAAGCCCATGCACTACAACTACTGAGCCTGTGCTCTAGAGCCCACAAGCCACAACTACTGAGCCCGCATGCCACAACTATTGAAGCCCTCGCACCTAGAGCCTGTGCTCCACAGCAAGAGAAGCCACTGCAATGAGAAGCCTGCGCACTGCAATGAAGCGTACCACCACTTGCCACAACTAGAGAAAGCCCGCGTGCAGCGACAAAGACCCAATGCAGCCAACAAAATTAATTAATTAAAAAATAATAAAGACAGCTAAGTACTTGTCTTAACTATAAAAAAAAAAGCAAACAACTGAGTGGTACTTAGTACATTTACACGGTTGTACAACCACCACCTCTAGGTAGTTCCAGATCATTTTCCCATTTTCCCAGAGGGAAACCTTGTACCCATTTAGCAGTTTCTCCCTGTTGTCCCCTCTGCCCAGCCCCTGGCAACCGCTCATCTACTTTCTGTCTCTATGGATTTGCCTATTCTGGACACTTCATATCAATGGAATCACACAGTACGTGCCTGGCTTCTTTCTCTTAGCGTATGGTCCTACTGACTTGCTTCTAACAAACACAACAGGGCAAAGTGATGTCACAAAGGCAGGCTTCCATCTTGCTGGCCCTTTCTAGCTGTTCCAGTTGTCCCTGGGATGGATGCCAGCTCACATGGTAAGCTGCCCTGTGGAAAGACCCCCATGGCAAGGAAATGAGGGAGGCATCTGCCAAAACTGGCCACATAATTTCCAGGGACCAATGCAAAGAAAGATGTAGGGCCTCTTCTTTAAAAAGCATTAAAGTTACTAAAATATAAAACTTTTTCCTTGTGTTTTTTATTTTCTGTTTAATGTCATTTACTTTGTGAATGTCATTTACTTTTTTTCTTTAAAAAAATTATTTATTTATTTTTTGGCTGCGTTGGGTCTTCATTGCTGTACGCAGGCTTTTCTCTAGTTGTAGCCAGCGGGGGCTACTCTTTGCTGTGGCCTTCTCAGTGCAGTGGCTTCTCCTGTTGCAAACCACGGGCTCTAGGCAAGTGGGCATTGGTAGTTACAGCACGTGGGCTCAGTAGTTGTGGCTCATGGGCTTTGTTGCTCTGCAGCACGTGGGATCTTCCCAGCCCAGGGATCAAACCTGTGTCCCCTGCATTGGCAGGCTGATTCTTAACCACTACACCACCAGGGAAGCCCCTGAATGTCATTTACTTTAAAACAAACTTTTAGGGACTTTCCAGGCCGTTCAGTGGTTAAGACTCTTCGCTTCCACTACAGGGGGCGTGGGATCGATCCCTGGTGGGGGAACCAAGATCTTGCATGCCACGTGGCACAGCCAAAAATTAAAAAAAATATTAAAACAAAAGTTTAAATTATCAGCACGAATTTTACAGTTCATCTTTATATTGCACAATGCCAGTTTTTCAGTGCTGATGGAAGAGCAAGAAACTCACATGCAGAATCATTAAACTTGCACAATTGGTATTTCCTAGTTTGTACATGCGTGTGACAGTCTGCCATTCTCACTAGAACAGTGAAACACTGCACAGGACTAACTAAACTATTTCTATTTCACATTTTGATTCTACCAAGACTCCGTATGGAAGCCGGCAGCTCCCTCAACACACCTTGTACTCATCAAGATATTGGTTTAGTAAATGCCTCAATGGAGTTCCAAGAGTTTCTCCGGATTTCTGCTGTTCGAATTCCTTAGGAGCACGTGGCTTTTCATGAGCCCAGTGTATTTTTATCACCAACAATCATTTTTCTTTTTGAGCCTCAAATTGCTACAATTTGGCCAGTGGAACTCCCTTCCAGCTGGTTCCTGTGTCCTAATGACATGACCCCATTAATCTTTGAAAGCTGCTTTGCTTTCCGCCACAAACAAGATGTCCCAGGCTCCCCATGCACTTTCCCTGCCCCAGACCTGGAGCAGCTGTTTCTCCAGGGAGCCCTGGTTCCTACAGTGGTGCCTTCCTTCTAGATGCTGAGATCCGGACACTAGGGCTCATCATAGTTTTAATTAGCATTTCCCTAATTATCAGTGAGGTTGGGTCTCTTCTCTTACATTCATTGACTATTTTTACTTATTCTATGAATTATCTGTTCCTAGCCTTTATCCAAGTTTCTCTTAGATTATTTTGCAATTTTAGGATTGATTTGTTGGATTTCCCTGGTGGCACAGTGGTTGAGAATCTGCCTGCCAGTGCAGGGGACACAGGTTCAATCCCTGGTCAGGGAAAATCCCACACACCGCAGAGCAACCAAGCCCATGAGCCACAACTACTGAGCCTGTGCTCTAGAGCCTGCAAGCCACACCTACTGAGCCTGTGTGCTGTAACTACTGAAGCCTTCATGGGAGCCCGTGCTCTGCAACAGGAGAGCCCGTGCTCTGCAACAGGAGAAGCTACTGCAGTGAGAAAAGAGTAACCCCCCACTAGCGCACTGCAACTAGAGAAAGCCCACATGCAGCAACAACCACAAAAAGATTGATTTGTTGACCTGTTTTTTCATTTCTAGATATTGATCCTTTATCAGTTCCATTCAGAGGAAATATTTTCTCCCATATGCTTGGCTTTTAACTTTGTCTAGGGCACCTTTTTAAATTATTTTATTATTATTATTTTTTGTCTGCTTTGGGTCTTCGTTGCTGTGCACGGGCTTTCTCTAGATGTGGTAAGTGGGGGCTACTCTTTGTTTTGGTACACAGACTTCTTATTGCAGTGGCTTCTCTTGTTTCGGAGCACAGGCTCTAGAGCACAGGCTCAGTAGTTGTGGGGCAGGGGCTTAGTTGCTCCACAGCATGTGGGATCTTCCCAGACCAGGGCTTGAACCCGTGTCCCCCCACATTGGCAGGCAGATTCTTAACCACTGTGCCACCAGGGAAGTCCCTAGGGCACCTTTTATGGTACAGAAGTTTGCAGGGGGTTTTTTGTTTGCTTGTTTGTTTTTGGCTAGTTGTACAAAATTTTATTTCAGTAATTCAGTCAATAAGTATTGAGTATATGTAAATATGCAGGCTTTGTTCTAGGTGCTTGGGATGTATCATGAGCAGAAGAGACAAAGATTCCTGAATTTATGGAAACTGCATTCTACTGACAATAAATAAATGTTACATAATATGTTTGAAGGTGAAAATTATTATAGCAAAAAAGGAGAGCAGGATAAGGTGGATGGAGGGCTATGATAAAGTTTTAAGCATATGACCTCATGAGAAGATCACATTTGAGCAGAGATGAGGGAAGTAGCCTTGTGGATTTCTGCATCCCAGGCAGGGAGGAGAGCATGAGCAAAGCCCCTGTGGTAGCAGGAGGGTGCCTGGCATGTTTAAAGAAGAGCAAAGAGACTTGTGTGGCTGGAGATGAGGTCCAAGAGGTAACAGCAGTGAAGTTGGAGGAGGGCATGATCACGTATAGCCATAGACTTTGGCTTTTACTCAGAATGAAGTGAGGAGCTATTTTCTAGGTTTTGACCAACCAGAAGTTTGCAGTTTTTATGTCATCAGATCTGTCCAGCCTTTTATTTACGGCTTCTGGGTGGGGCTTCTGGGTGGGGTGTCTTCCCAGGGAGGCCTCATTGCCTCAAGGTTAGGTAAATTGCCTAACGTCACAAGTCAAACAGCTAGTTAGTGGTAAGTTGGGTATACCCGAGTATTTCCACCAAAGCCAGTGCCATTTCCCCAGACCACAGGGCCCTCCCAAGGTGGAGGGGGAGGGAAGATGCAGCAGTGATCCACGGTCTGCAGATTGAGCCCAGCTGGGATGTGGGAGGTGATGTGGGCTCTGGAGCAACTTTCTTTTCTTTTTTATAAATTTATTTATTTATTTACTTACTTACTTACTTACTTACTTATTGGCTGTGTTGGGTCTTCATTGCCGCACACGGGCTTTCTCTAGTTGCAGCAAGCAGGGGCTACTCTTCATTGTGGTGCACGGGCTCCTCACTATGGTGGCTTCTCTTGTTGCAGAGTACGGGCTCTAGGCACGCAGGCTTCAGTAGTTGCAGCACATGGGCTCAATAGGTGTGGCTCACGGGCTCTAGAGCGCAGGTGCAATAGTTGTGGCTGCTCCACGGCCTGTGGGAACTTCCCAGAGCAGGGATTGAACCCATGTCCCCTGCAGTGGCAGGCGGATTCTTAACCATTGTGCCACCAAGGAAGTCCCCTGGAGTAACGTTCAAAGCCCATTCCCAGAAGTCAGTTGGAATGACCAAACCCTGGCTGAGACAAGGATGACCCAGGGGGTGACCCTGATAAGGGGTGAGAACAGCATGTGTGTGGAGTAGGTTGCTGGGAGGGAGGCGGGGATGTCAAGGCTGCCATGGAGGAGGGGACGGCACCAGGAGGAGACAGAGCTGAAAAGTATCCCTGGGGCCCCAAAGTCTGACCACATCAGCCCCTGGGACACTGGACACCCCAGCACTTCCCTTGGGTGGCAGGCAGCTCTCAGGGTGCCTGGGGTCTTGTAGCACCCAAAGGCCACTATAGAGGGTCACATGACAACCTGAAAGGCAGGCCGATGGCAGGGAGGAGAGTTACAGAGGCTTTAGCACTTTACTGGCTCTCATAAGCCCTCTTAAGAGTGAGACCGAGGCCTGATGCCTGTAACCTTTAGACGGCACTGCCAGGTTTTCTGCAGAGAAAGCAGGTAGCGGGGCAAAAGGAAATGTGGCTCCTCTGAGTTCCCGGGACCGCAGGTGGGCTTCCTTGGTGCAGTACTCCTTGTTGACACCAGGTGGCGACTCTGCATCACCAATGCCAGCTGCCACCGGCGGAGATAACTGGTTCCCTTCTCTGGAAAACCCCTCAGCTTCACCCTACCCAAGTGCATTCTTTCCTGACTTTGTCCCATGGAGCCCGTGGGTGAGGGGAGGTAAACCTGGAGCATAAATGGAAAGGAAATCTGGGGTCTTGTGTCGGCCAAATTCTGGAGAGAGGGGGTGCCTTCCTCAACGGTCCTCTGTGCTTTGCTCTCCTGGGCCCCTCCTCCTGGCCAGGTCTCTGGACCCTTAGTAGCCTCTTCACTGGCTTCCCCATCTTTGTCCAAACCACTGTGTCCTAAGCACAGCTAGAATGACCCTTCTGATATTGTGTGTGGTCCATGATGGCTGGAAAGAGCATAGGCCTTGGGTCAAGCACCCTCCTCTGGGCACCAGCTGTGTGGCCTTAGGCACAGCCCTAAAGCTCTCTGAACCTTGACAAGAAAGTGGGCATCCCTTCATTCAAAAAGCCTTCATTGTGTCCTAAAAAATTTTAAATGCCAGCTAACAAAGAGACCCCTAATATCTTACTCCCCAGGACAAACACAGGGACATCCTTGAAAGGTATGTCATCAGAGCCTTTTTGAGTGTGTGAACTTATGACTTCAAAGTCCTTTGCCCTTTTTTCCTGAGGGTGATGATGTCTCATCTTCTTGATCTGAATGTCACGAGGGGGCCTCAAGACTGCTCAGATAGGAAAGGAAGCCTGTCATTCTGCTGCGTTGGGGAACTGGCCGGTGGTTGCTCCTCTCTGCCACCTTCCTGCAAAGTAGTGCCTACAAAGGACAAAGCTTCTCATTTTAAAACTGAGTGTGCGGTCTTTAGTCACAAAGCCTGTTTCCTCATTGTAAAACTCGCCCTACCTACCCTGCAGGATTGCTGTCAAGATTAACAAATGTAGTCATGTCTGACAAAGCACTTTTCACAGAGGGCTGCATGATTGTAAAATATTAGGATGCAACTTCCCAGGTTAAAAAACCCTCCATTGGGACTTCCCTGGCTGTCCAGTGGTTAAGACTCCATGTTTCTAAAGCAGGGAGTGTGAGTTTGATCTCTGGTTGGGGAACTAAGATTTCACATGCCATGCGGCCAAAAACAAAAAACAAAACCCTTCCATTACTTACAAGATAAAAACACCTTATCTTAATGCATCAGAGCCTCCAGCACACGCCCACCTGCCTTCCCAGGCTTGTTGCCACCCATCATCCCCCCAACACATTCGGTGATGCAGCCAAACGAAGGGACCGGAAGTTTCCCTGCCTTAACCAGGGATTCCTCACTCCTGTGCCTTCCTTCTTCTTCTTTCCACTGGAAACTCCCTTTCCTCTTTCCGACCTGTCAAGATCCTCCCTACATCTTTAGGCCTATTAAAAGAAAAGTGTAGGGACTTCCCTGGTGGCGCAGTGGATAAGAATCCGCCTGCCACTGCAGAGGACATGGGTTCGATCCCTGCTCTGGGAAGATCCCACATGCCGCGGAGCAATTAATCCCTTGCACCACAACTACTGAGCCTGAGCTCTAGAACCTGCGAGCTACGACTACTGAGCCTGCCCACCGCGCACCTGGAGCCCGTGCTCCGCAACAAGAGAAGCCACCGCAATAAGCCCGTGCACGACAATGAAGAGTAGCCCCTGCTCTCAGCAACTAGAGAAAGCCCATGTGCAGCAAGGAAGACCCAACGCAGCCAATAAATAAATAAGTAAATAAATACATTAAAAAAAAAAGAGCAATACATGCCCACGGTATGAAATGAAAAGCAAATCTGTTTTTCTCCTCTTCATCCCCCTCCTCCAAATGCAAGGTCACTCCACAAACACGCTTCCAGAAAGTTTTTGTGGATCTACCAGCACATATACATATGCTCTCTTTCAATGTAGGTAAATGGAATTATACGGAACACGTGCCTTGCTCTTTGCCACTTAATGTATCTTGGATGTATTCCAAACCAGCACAGAGAGTAGGTGCCCTGCTTTGTAACAGCTGGGTGACATGACCACAAATTATCCCCCTGCTCTATTTATCACCCTCCCCTGGGGCTGGACAGGTGCTTGCTGTTGCAGCCAAGGCTGTGATAAGCATTCCTGCACCCACATGGCCGGGAAGTATGCCATGTTTCCATGGGACAAATCCATGACATCAGCCTCCACAGGAACCCCTCCCCTCCTGAGGGCTCTTACGGAACTTTCCTTGGAGCTCCAGGGGTGAGCACAGAGCTCAGGTATGTGGAGCGTTTGCCAGAGTCTACAGTCAGGTGGCGACTAGGTTCAGATCCCAGCTGCTCCACCTACATCTCTCTCTGCCTCTGTTTCCTCATCCCTACAATGGAGATGATGATCACGGTACCGCTTCTGGAGCTGTCGCCAGGATAACATGCGATAATCAATCACAGCACCTGGATCAGGGGAAGGACTCGGGATGGCTGGCTGCCCTAACCTTCCCATCATAGTCCCTCATGTATTCCACCTCCCCTACAGAGTGCCAGCTCTTTGCAAGTGGGCCCTGGTCCAGGCCTCTCTGCACCCCACAGCTTCCTGGGATGCGGATGCGGTGGGTGCACAATAAATGGTCCCTGCATGGGCTACCGCGGAGCACTCCTCCAGCTCTGGCCCACCCCCCACTCCGCAAGGCCTGGGGGATGGGGAGGAGGAGAGATGCCTCTCTCTGGATGACCCACAGCACTCTGGAGCCCCTCCCCCCTTCCCTCTTCCTTCCCTCCCACCCCCATCCAGGTCCGTGATAAACACCGGGAGGGTGGGGTGGGTCTGGAGCTCTGGAAAGGGCCAGGGTCTTGGCCCACCCCAAGACCAACACCACTGCCTGATTCTGGTCCCAACAGGTCCAGACCCTGCCCCCCTACCCCCAGGCCTGAGTCTCACTTCAAACTCTGCTCTTCCAGGCCAGCCAGGCCTCCCTAAGTAGCAGTGGGGGGTGGGAAGATAACAGTCTGCCCAGGGCTGAGAAAGGGGCATCTGGACCTTGGAGCTCATCCCAGATCTCAGCCCCGCCCCCCAATGGTTTTGTTCCTCTAGTCTGAAGCAGGAAGCAAGGCCAGGTCTTCAGCATCCAGAAGAGGGAGAGGGGGCCACCTGGGCAGCCAGACCCCAACCAAGTGGTGGGAAGGACAGGAGGACAGAGTGACTGAGTGCCAGCAGGGGTCAGCCAGGGCCCACCCATCCAGCAGGTCTGAGTTAGGTGGGTCCTGCAGACAGATGCCTCTGGTACAGGGAGGTGCAGGGCGGATACTCGAGGGACTCTGCAGGTGCAGGCGCTGGGGGCCGAGGGGACTATGCCTGCTCCCACCGCAGAGGGGGCAGCAGGGCTAGGGGAGAGGGAGCAGCAGAGGAGGGAGATTAGGAATTAACACTGAGCTTCTCCGGGCTGAGAGCAAGTAGAGACTGGCTCAAGGTGAGGACACATTGAGGTCCTCCTGTGAAAACAGTAACAAGAGCAGTGGTTACATGCCGAGACCAGCTCGGTGACTCGAGGCGAGTGACGGGTGCCGCAAGCCTGAAGAAAACACAGGCACAGACTGAAGAGAAAGATGGGACCAGGGGGCTCAAGACCTCTAGGATCAAGAGCCTTGCTGATTCATTCCACGTGGCTTTTACTGAGTTCTTGGCTAACACTCCCAGGTTAATCCCATAAACAATCAAAGTCCTCACATGACTGGGGCAATGATCTTTGTTTGCCTCCTGAGTCCGAGTTGAGCAGGTGTGGATTTGAGCTCGGCATGGAGAGCAAAACAGCCCTGGGGGCAGGAGACCTCTCTCAGATATTAGGGGTCTGTGCCCCACCCCTGTTGGCCCCTCTGCGACTGTGCCTGTCTTAGGTTGTTCCTCCCTTGAGGAATCTTACCCGTCTCTGGCTAACCAGTCATCCTCCACTGCTCAAGCAGGACATTCTGAATCCCATCGCTCGGCCCACATACTTTAACATTTTCAAGGTTTCAGAAAGACTCCTGAATGTCTTCCCACAGTTACAATCTCAGCTACAACAGTTGTGAGTGCCTGTCCTTCAAGGGGCTTCTTACAAGAGACGGGGCCTGTTTTAGCCCCCTTTTATTTAGTTATTTATTTGTTTTTGGCTGCTCTGAGCGGCATGTGGGATCTTAGTTCTCCAGCCAGGGATGGAACCCAGACCCCCAGCCGTGGGAGCGCAGAGTCCTAACCACTGGACAGCCAGGGAGTTCCCTTTACCCCAGTTTTAAAGAGGAGGAAGCCTGAGGCCCAGGGAGGTTGAAGGATGTGTCCAAAGCCACATAGGTATGGATAGTAAATGGGAGAGCCAGCATCTGAACTCTGGTGGTAGAGACCCCACTGCCCCGATTTCACAGGTGAGAAGGTCGGACAGGGGTCGCTACTTTGTTGAGAACAGGCTCAGACAGGCTAGGGCCTGAGCCAGGCGACCTCCTCCTGGAGGCTGACCCCGCAACCGAATCTCCAGATCTTGAGTGCTTTCCTCTGCGTCCGCTGCAGGCACCCGTGTGAACCAAGGTTCTGCCCCATCAGGAAGGTTCTGTGTCTTCGGGCCAGAGGTGACGAGGGTTTTTACCGGGTCTGCCCTAAAGGAGATTCTTGTAACTCCTCCAGAGACCCCAGCCGCCCACAAAGGCATGCAGTGAGGGCCTCGCCCAGTAGCAAACCCTAGGTACCCTTCTGTCAGCGGCGCCAGCTCTGGACCTAGTGCCGAGGGCGGGTGGGGGCGGGGGAAGTTGAGTAAGACCGGGTCTCAGCGTAGGAAGGAGCCTCCGCCTCGGGAGGATGTGGAGGAGGGCGCGTTCGCCGTATAGGAGAGTTGAGGGCAGCGGCGGAGATCGGAGAAAGGCGTCCCGGAGGCGGGGGCTGCAGCGGGACTTGTGGGCGAGACCCTCCAAATGTGTTTCAGGGAAAGGGTGGGGGCTTGAAGGTCCGAGGGAACAGGCCCGCTGGGCCTAAGGATGGAGGCTCTGGAGGGGGCGGTGTGGAAGGTGGCTGTTCTCGCAGTGGTTCTTCTCGGGGGTTGACCTGATGATGGCACTTGAGACCTAGAGTATACGGTTCGTCGCGGGCGGAGAGGACGGCGCCCGGAAGAGACCAGCTCCGCCGGAAAACAGGGCTCTGCCCAGGCGGGGACGCCACCGGACCGACCGCGGAAGGGCAGCGCGACCCCCGAGCCGCGGAGCAGGACGCTGGCGTCTGGGACCGAGCGGGGCCCCGCCCCCGGGCGCCAGGCCCCGCCCCCGCCGCCCGCGCGCAGGTAGGGAAGAGGCGGGGCGCCGGGGTCCCGCCCCCAGGAGCCACAGCCCGGGCGCCGGCCGGCGCCGCGCGGAACTGCTTGCCGGGGACTTGGGGCCGCAGGGAGGTGAGCGCGGGGCGACGGGCGGGGCCGGGCTCGCGGCAGCCGGGCTCCGGGCGCCGGAGGGGCCGCGGGGTCGCGCCCGAGCGTGGCCTGGGGCGGCGGTGCGCGGCAGGCGAAGGGACCGGCCCTTCGGAGCACTCGGGCTCCACGTGGGCCGAGGCCAGAGGCCGGGGCGGGACTCGGACGGGGCCGCTGGGGCTCGGCTCCGACCAGACGCCTGAGGGTCCCTGGGCCGCGGGTCACCAGAGGAGGGGGCACGACGATCGGGCAGAAGTTTAAAGTCCCGGGAGGAAGAGAGAGGACAGCCCCAGGGCAGGACCGCGCAGTCCCGCCGCCGTCCCAGAAGCGCCTGGAGTTCATACCTTCCCCTCGCCTTTCTCCTGGGCGAGCAGCCGTGGTCAGGGCGGAGTTTCAACGCTCAGCTTCGCAGAGGTGGAAACAGGTGCGGGAGGGTGGGCTCGCAGCCAGGCTGCACCAGAGCTCAGAAGTTGGACCCAGGAGTCCTGACTTATGGACAGAGGAGCTTGAGAAGGCTGCCCCGCCTCGGTTCCCCCAGGGCACTGCGTTGGGTTAGAGAGGCGTATGTCTCTAGAATATAAACCCCGCACCCCAGGGCTGAGGGGAGCCCAGGTCGCAGCCTGCCTGGGTGAAAGGCCAAGGGAGAAGGCGTAGAGTTTGGAGCCCCTGAGAGGGAGGGTCTGGGGAGGGGAGGGCTTGCGGGATCGCCCCCCCCCCCGCCCCCGCCCCCGATGTGGACTGGCTGCTCTTTCCCAATGGCTAGATTTAGGACCCTGTGTGGCTGGCATCTGCTGGTAATACAATGAGCCCAGAGTCTGTTATGTTACTATCACTCGCTATAGGTATGGCAGAGCGAACCGTGAAAAGTGAAAAGCAGGGGTCCTCAACTGGGGGTGATTTTTGCCTGCCAGGGAACATTCGGCAGAGTCTAGGACATTTTGGTTGTCACAACTTGGGGGAGGGGGCTGAGTGATGTCGCGACTGGCCTCTAATGGGTAGAGGCCAGGGATGCCGTTAAACATCTTGCAGAGCACAGGACAGCCCCCACCACAAAGAATTACCCCGCCCAAAGTGTCCGCAGTGCTGTGCTGAGGTCAAGTGACCCCGGGCAGTATCCAATCCATCAAGTTACTTCTCATGGACAGCCCCTCCCTGCCTCAGTTAAGCCTAAATGAGATAAGCAGTAAGGAGGTGTGAGGGCAGTTTTGCCCTAGCAGTAGGCCTTCCTTGGTGCCACAAGCCTGCCTCTTCCCTGCGTAAACTACGGGCCCTGCAGGAAGCAGTTCTGCGTGCTGTGGGGGAAGGGCTGGGAACAGGGGCCCTCTCACAGCTCTGTCCTGGAGTGCTTCACCCCTAGGGCACCTCCCACGCAGGGTGAGCCAGGGCGGCCCGGAGTTCACATAGTCCCACGGTGCGGAGGTGGGGAGCTCTGTTCTCATAGATTTTCCCAACGCTGCATTGCTAGGTGGGCCTGGACTCCTGATGCCATGTAACCGGCTGTAATTTTCCCTTCTGAACCCATACGTAACTCCTCAGTCACTTACACCAGGAAAATAACACCCAAGGAATTCCTTGTGGCTCCCCAGTCTCCTTCCCTCCTACAGTAGAAAGTTCCACCGTGGCTGTGGGAACCCTGGGTGAGACAAGAAGCCCAGGGTGGGCACAGCCGCTAGTGGAGCAAGGCGCGCCCCCTGCTCGTGGTGTTAGCTGAGCACCAGTGAGAGATGGAGAACAGCAGAGCCACAGGCCAGGGGGTGCCCCCAGTAGGGATGACTCTGAATTATTTGGGTTGGGCTCAAGGAGTGCACTCCAGCTTTGTAGGGACTTGAGGCGGGGGGCTGTCACAGAGTGGCAGGATGGGATGAAGCAGCCTTTCATGCCCCAGAGCCCAGGCCACCTCGCTGCCCTCCCTTCCCACTTCCTGCCAATGTCCGTTCCCCCCCACACCTACCATCCTGTTCACTTCTGGACCCTGGGCTCCTGACCTGGGAACCCTGATGGGGTCAGAAGACAGGTGGCAATTTCTGGTCTGGCTTGACTTTTTTTGCTTTGGGGCTTCTTTTGGTCTTTTAACTTTAAAAGGCTGGAGCGAGACTTTCACTTTTTGAGCTGAAAAAAAACCAACAACCCCATGATAGTGACCCCATCTGTTGTGTGCCTCTCAAGGCACAAGGCAGCATTAAGACTTGCACAAAGCTGTTCAGGAAGTAATCGGCAGGGCCTGATATTGAACCTGGGCTGTCTGTTCCCAGGCCCAGCCCTAAAACCTCATGCCACCTGCTGGCAACAGAGTACCAGGTGGTTCCTACCTGATTTGCTCATTTCTGAGCTGCAGCAATACCTGGTGTAACACACATGCACCCAGGCACACACACTCTGCCCAGGAGGGGCCTCCTGGCCCTCAAAGAGGAGGAATTAGTCACACCAGAAATACATTGTTGGGGCCACTGGGGTCTGAGCCCATCCCTGGGTCAGTGGTGGTATTTTCACTGTGGCCAGAGCTTTTCTCAGGGTTCCTGTTGACTTGCTGTGTAAACTCTTCCCCAGGTGAGACCCCAGGTGAGAGAGGGAAGTCAGAGGGGGGGTGTGTTTGTGCATGTGACTTGGATGAGCCCCCTGGTGCTTCCCTTTGGGTCGAGATGGGCGGTGGTGGGATTGGGGTGGCCCCGGCCTCCTGCCTGCCACCTGGTGCAGCGTCGGGGGAGAGGTACTCTGCAGGCTGCAGCTCCCCTCGGGTCTCTGTGACACCCGGACCAGGCCTCAGTGTTGCCCTGGCCACCCGTGGGGATTTCCAGAGTGAGCTCATGCCTCTGCTCCCGGTTTCCCATCCGGCTGGGCCGGGCTGGGGGAGGAGTGGCAGGGACGTCAGTGCAGACTGACCTGGCGCGTGGTGACCACGGCAGGGAGGCTGCCAGGCAGCGGCAGCTCTCAGGACTGGCATAAAGAAAACAGTTTCTTCTCAACTTCAGAAGTACAGACAGCCCCCGTGTCCACATTCCCTCACGCGGTAAGTTTATCTAGGGACGCAGATGCAAGGCTTGAGGTCTCAAAGCTGCAGGGAGGCGCCTTCCAAGACCCTGTAGCAAAGTGGTTGGACCTAATTGGACAGGGCAGATGAGCTGGGCCCATCAGGGATGCTGGCCTGGAGAGTGGGGGTCGTGGTGGGAGGGGGGGTGATTCCCAGCTTGGGGAGCCAGGAAGCAAGGCCTAGAGGCTGGCAGGCACCTGGGCTATGAGAGTGTGGTCAGTAGGATGGGGGTCACAGAAATAGCCCGTGCCTTGGTTTCCTCCTCGGGGTCACAGCAGTCTGCCTGGGAGGGTTGCTGTGAGGATTCCAGTGGTGATTCACACAGAGCCTGGGCAGGTGCCCGGCTGCACTAGGAGCGTGGGGAGGGAGCCGTCACCATAACAGGAATGTGTCTGTGTGCCCTTGGCACAGACTGCAGTGATGCCAGAGGTCTCACCTCATGGGCTGTTGGGGGAACGAGGTGAGAACATGCTGCAGAATGGCAGCACTGCTGCGATCCTGTAGAAGTGGCAGGGCCTGGGGCGGGGTAGGGATGGGCGGACCTCAGCGCCATAGCGGCCACAGGTATGGAGGGGTGTTTGGATCTGGGAGTGGAGGGTCAGGCTGTGAGCTGCTGGCCCCCGTCCTCCAGCTCGTGCGTCGTCATGGTGGGGGGTGGTCGTGGGGGCCGTGACCCTCAGCCCTGCTCCCTCTGGCTGGACTCCTTGGAGCTGGGAGCCTAGTAAGCTCGGTTTTCTCTGCCTCCCAAGTGTCCCCGGAGCCAGTGCCAAGGGGATCCTCGGGTGGTCCTGCCCGGCTGCCAGCAAGAAGCCCCCTTTCCCTCTCTGGTGGCTGTCTCCAGGTCACGCCTCCAGTGTGGGCCCCGGAAGGCCTGGAAGAGAAGGTGGGGGATCTGCCGTGGGACTGGGCAGAAGCAGGACTTGGGACTGCAGTCTGGCCTGAGCCCTGGCTGTTAGCTCATGGCTTTATCAGCCAGTGACAATCGTGAGATAAGGACAAGGATGGGAGAATGTTTGTGAGAGCCCTCAGATAAGCTGGAAAGTGCCATCATGCGTTAGGTGATAGCATTTCTGCTTGGGGGGACGGGGAGGGCCTCGTGAGTCAAAGGCCTGCTCACCCAAACCTCACCCCCAGCACCTGAGTTGTTTTGCCACTTTGCCTCACCAGTTCCAAGCTGGCAGGAGGCCAGAGCTCCACCACCTAACTACGTAGCCTTGGACAGGCGACTTCACCTCTCTGAGCCTCAGTCTCCCCACCTGTCAAACAGAGATCTGTCACCTCTGGGGCTCTGGGCTCAGATGTAGAAACCAAGTGAGCGATGGTGGCAGAGGTCAGCCGGGAATAAAAGAAGCTTCCAGTTACCGGCCGCCAGCAGGGTCGCAGGCGCTGTGCACTCGTGATCTCGTGTCGTCTCTGTAGGATGCCTGGCGATGGGGGCTGCATCACCCCATTTCGCAGCAGAGGAAACTGAGGCTCAGAAGTGATAACTTACCCAGTCTCCCAGTGGGCAGGTGGCCAAGCCAGGATTTAAGCCCTGTGTCTGGCTCCCCAGCCCTCATTCCTCAACAAGAGAACCCATACAGCTCCTAAGCGAGATGGGGGGGAATGGGGGTTGGTGACACGTGCCGAGGGCTCCCCTGGTCTGAGTGGCCTGGGTGGCTCAAGTCCACGTGTCCCGAAGCCCTCACCGCAGCCGTTGTGGCTAGGGCCAGCCTCTCCCAGGGAAGAGCAAGCCCCAGGGCAGGATTCTGGGAAGTCCGGTTTATTAGCTCCTTAATGAGTGTTTTCAAGTTGAAAAGTGTTTGCCTGGCATGTTCCCTCCCTGCTGACAGCTGCCCTGGACCTCCAGAAGTGAGGGGCACCCAGTGCCCTGTCTGTGTCCAGGTGAGGGACCCAGGCAGCCCAGGGCCTGACTTCTGGCTGAGTGACATTGGGCGAGGTCCTTACCTCTCTGTGAAAGATAGTCAGACATTGTCCCTCAGCTGCCCGTGCTCCCAGGGTGACCCCTAGCTAATGGTGACAGAACCACCTAGATTTCAGACCCCTGGGAGGTTCCTTAGCATCTTCTGCATAAACACACTGAAGCTCAGAGATGCCAAGTGGCTTGCCCGAGATCACACAGCTCTTAGGGCTGGTCCTCTGACCCTGTCTCCCCAGCTGGACAGTGTTCTCATTGTCTGGAGCCAGGTCACGAGGAGTGGGTGGAAATTGGGTGGACCCATCCTTGCGAGCACAAGACAGAGGCCTGCTCTGTGCGCCGAGGTTGGTCGTGTCTGGAAACAGCCTGTTCACACCTCGGTGTCCGGGAGCCCCCAGCAGGAGTGAAGTGGGCCTCCCCTGCTCCCCCATCCATGCTGCACCCCATTCCCCCCGCCACCACTACGCATGTGCTAGGCCTCTGCCAGTTCCAAGGACCAGTGGAAACGCAACTCCCAGGACCCCAAGATCCCGAGAGAGGCAAATTGTCGTGCATGTTTGGAGCAAAGCATGGGTCACACCAAGCCTGGGTCCGTGTGGTGCCCAGCAGTGCATGAGCCCTTTCCAGGTGCCCTGGGGTCTGGCCTGGAAGGACGAGAGGCTTCCGGACCCCTAGGGCCACTTCTGACTCCTCTCCTTCACAGCAGTGCTCAGGGAACAGCAGAACTGGGACAGAATAGGCCACCTTCCCAAAGGAGACCGGGCTGCGGGGCAGAGCACCCCAGGACCCGGCTACTCCGCTCCCTTCCTGCTGTTGTCCTTAGCTGCCATCGGCCTCCCTTCCTGTTGTTCTTAAGCAGTGCCATCTGGAAGCTGCTGCCGCCTGGGGTCTGGAAGGTATGTGCTCGGCTGCGTCCATCCGCAGCTCTGGAGTCCAGAGATTCCAGAGGGGCCTCTGGGCGGGCACCGTGGTGGGCAGGGCCCAACATTGTGGTCACTTGGGGACATCGGTGGCACTTCCAGTAATGCCTGTCCCTGTATGTTGGCAGCAGCTCCCACACCTTAGGATGTGGGGACATGGGGCTCAGGCACTCCCAACTGGCTTTCTGGAATTGTGGTCCCCGCAGAAGATAGGGTATTCACATCTCTGCCAGTCCCGCTGGTGTGTGGTCCTGAGAAAGTCTCCGGGTGATACAGAGGGGGGTTGGGAACATGGCAACCTGTCCTCCTCGCCCCCACACGCTCTTGGCGGGCACTGGGCTCCAGGCTGCCTCCAAGAGCACGTGCCCAGCACCCACTTCCCGTGTCTGTGGTCGGCCGTGACACCCAAGGCACTCTAACTGGGTCCCGGGGAGCCCAGAGCCTGGGGTCTGATGGGGAAGGTCACCAGGTCCCTGAACCTGTCCCCAGATTCTTAATCTTCTAGAGTTTGAGCAAAGCCCTGGCAGGTGGAGGAGAAGTCGGGGCCTCCCCGGGCCAGGGCCCTCTGTGGTTGGGATGCAAACCCACAGGTGGTTTCATTTTTCCTCTCTGTCGGGGGCAGCTGGGCTGCACGGTGAGCGTGCGCCGGGGCAGCCTGTGAAGTGTGCCTGCCGACTGGCACCTCTGGGAAGTGGGTGCTTGCCGGGAGGGAGGGGGCCCAAGGGAGGGGTCCCAGTGGCCTCTGGTGACAGATCAGCATCCCCCCCTTCTCTAACGCCCATGATTGGGTTTGCAGCCTCCACCGGGGACACTTTGCGTCCCTCCCTTTTCGTCTGTCCATGTTTTGTCTTCCTGTCTGACCCTCGGCTGGCCTTCTTTGCTCCCTCCTGCCCGGCACTCCCATCCCCTCTGGCTCTTGCCAGGGCAGGGAGGCATCTGGGCTGAGTCACCGGCCGTGCGGGCCAGCGTGGGGCCGCGTGTAGGGAGCCCAGGGCGAGGAGGCAGCCTTTACATAAGCTGCTCCTGCCGGGCCTCGTGGCAGGCACAGCGGCTCCCCGAGGTCAGCAGAACCCGGGGCTCGGCCGGGGATTGCACACTGGGCGAGGGCCAGCTTCCTCCTTGACGCTTTCTAAAAACGACCCAGTTCCCAGAAGGGCTGTGGGGAGGGAAAAATCGGGTTTCGGTGTCTGTGACAGGGAAGCAGGGGGGAGAGGCCACTTCCTTGCCCACCGCCCTCACCCCGACATCCTGTGATTCAGCAGGGGACAGGCAGGTCCCGGCAGCCCCAACTGCCTCCCTTCCCTCCAGATGGCCCGCCTGCCACCAGCTGGGTGGAACCAGCTGGTGGTTTCTTCCCTTCCTCTGTTCAGAGGGCCTGAGGCCCTCCCCGTCGGGGGGTCCCCTAAACTTCCTGACTGTATCTCGTGGTTCAGAAAGCCTGTTTCCTCTCTGGAGGGGCTGCTTGCCCCTCCTCCAAGGGCCCCTCCCTCCCCTCTGTCCCCATTTCTGACCACACGCGGGCTGAGTCCTCCCTCAGTTGCCTGTCTGCTTCGGGCTCATGAGGCCCTCGGAGCCTGGGGTGTGGAGAACCCATCCTCCCTTAGTCAGACCAGGGGAGCCTTCAGATACCTGCCAGTGTGTCAGTGGCGGGCAGGTGGAGAACGGAGGGCACCGGCACCAGGCTCCTCTGGATGGTGGACCCGCACCCGGGGGCGCGTGGGGAGGGGACAGAGGGCCCATGCAGCCTGGGGAGGGGGCACCCTGCCGCAGCCTGCCTGCGTGCGCCCTGGTGGTGTTCCGGCAGGGGACCCCCCGGGGAGGTCCGGCTTGCCCTGGCTGTGGCTGCCGGGCCAGGGCTCAGCTGGCCGTGCCCAGCCCCACCCTTTGTGGGGAAACCGGGTTCCCTGGCAGCACCAGCACGTGGTTTCTGAGTTCTGCATTTCTGCCGAATGGGCCGAATGCCGGCTGCTGCTCCTGGGTGTGGGGGAGGTGGGGGTTCAGGCCCTGGGTGGGTCTCAACCCGTGGGGACCGTGGGGTGATTTGAACTCTGCTGCACTGTTTCTTTGGCTGTGCACCGCCCACCCTGTGCTGGACCCCCTCCCTCTACCCAGGCCCCTTTGGGGTCTCCTAGGTACCCTGGGGCTGAAGGCCCTTTTCAGGGAAGGCCCTACCAAGGCCCAAATTTCTATGGGCAAGTGGCAGGGGCCCCGCCGGGTGGAGCAGGCCCTCAAACCTCCCCCCCACCCACGGGCTGGGCGCTGCCGCAGGCCTGGGGGTCTCAGAGAGCAGCGGATGTGACTGGGCCAGGAGGAAGCTTGGTCCCAGGATGTCACAATTTCCTCTGCAGTGAGCAAGCACTTTTGGGGCGCGGGAGATAAGGGTTGGGCGGGGCGGGCGCTCCCAGCGTCCCAGCGCTTGTTTCTGTCTGGTCTCTGCCGTCTGGGCTGCTCCACGCCCTGGCCTTGGGTTACGCAAGCACCCAGAGTGGGTCCAACAAGCCCTGCATCTGCCCTGGGTACCCCCCCCCCACCCCTACCCTCCCTGAGCCCAAAGGCAGGGGCTGGGCTTCTGGTGCCCCTGCTCACCATTTCTGTGTCCGTTGGGGGCACACGGTCTCAGGAACAGGCCCTCCCCTCTGTGGTGGAGCGTGGCTGGGGCAAAGTGGTGTTTTTGTTTTTGTTTTGTTTTGCTTTTTGGCCATGTCTTGCAGCACGGGGGATCTTAGTGTCCCAGCCAGGGATGGAACCTGCGCCCCCTGCAGTGGAAGCGTGGCATCTTAACCACTGGACCACCAGGGAAGTCCCCAACGTGGTGTCTTTATGCCAAATTGTGGGCCTCACAGGTGTCAAAACTGGACCGTCACCTTGTCCAGTGCCTTCGCTTAACAGAGAAGGAAACTGATGCTGTGGGGGTCAGTGCTGCTTACAGGCCAGGGCTCTGGGCCCTGCCCTCTGAAGATGGATAAATGACTCCCCGGGAAAATGCGCCCCAGCCCCGCTGCTGCTCTTCAGGCCTGGTCACTGCTCCTTGGGACCCCTAGAATTTCCCTGGGGCTGGGCCAGTCTTCCCAGTCCTTCAGCCTTGGATTGAGTCTGCCCTTCTTCCTGTCAGGAGATTGGCACAGATGCCAGCAGCACAGTGGGTCCTGGGCCAGGGGTCCCAGCCAGAGGTGGTATGGCCTTGGGATGGGAGGGCCAGTGGGAGAATCTGGGCTGTGCTGGAGAAGAGGGGAAACAGGAGGTCCTCTGGGGACTCATCCTGGGACAGCCTCCTCCATCCTTGGCTGGTCAGTGCTCACAGAGCAGAGGTGGGGCAAGCAGCTCTCGGTAGAGCCTTCCAGAATGAGTCAGTTCCCAGGCTGGCTGCGGGATTGTGGAAGACAGTTTCTGTTCAGGGTCAGTGTGCACTGACCATCAGCAGCCATGCATGCACCCACTCTCTCCACCTGCCTTCCATCTAGTTGGCCCGTAGCAGGGCTAACTGGTTCTGGACCCAGTGCTGCCAGGGGTGGGTGGGGGATACCTACGTGTAGGCAGGTCTCTGCAAGATCCATGAGAAAGTGGTTGATTTTTGGCTGATGGTAACACAGCAGGCTTCCTGGAAGAGGTGACACTTTATCCTCCTTAAAGCAGCTGGTAGGTGTTGGCCAGGTAGATGGGATGGAGCCTGGCGTGCCAGGTCAGGGCCTCAGATGAGAGGAAGCAGGAGCTTGGGGAACTGTGGGGGGCGTGGTGTGTCTGGTGGGGTGTGGGGCAGGTTTTGAAGGGCAGTGGTGTTGACTCTGGGGAGATATAATCAGCTCGGAAGGATCCTACCTGCGTGGTGGCCTTACCTGAGCTCCGGCCTGGCAGCCCTGCGCTCACCACCAGCCTTCCTCCACTGCCTCCCTCCCTCCTTGGTGCCGGTTTCCCAGGGCAGTGCCCGCCTCGTGCCCTCTCACTGCACCCTGGTCCCAAAGGAGGCCAAGCTGGAAAACTTTCCATGCAGGGGCCCCAGGGGAGGCTGTTGTCTTGGAGCTGTCCCCAGAGTGGTGCAGAGTGGCGTCTGAGGCGCCAGTCAGCTCAGCACCAAGTCCCGTCTGCCTGTGATCTGCGAGCGGCCTCGTCACCCACGGCCCATCTGCCCTGGGGTGCGGGGTCAGAACTCCCCACACTTCGGGGTGGAAGGGTGATGCCCGAGTCTCAAGCAGGAAGCGTCCTGGGCCCCCAGCTCTGCCTCAGATCCCTCTCTGGCACCCCCTCCGCACAGAGCTCCTCTCACCTGTAGTTGGAGGACTTCAGCAACAAAGTGAAAGGCCCCGATCTAATATGCAAAGCCAGAGGGGTGCTGCCCTGTGGACTCAGAGGGGGGCCCACACCCTCCCTCAGCCTCCAGTTCACCCCACAGCAGCCCCTTGGGCACCTCTGGGTAACCTCAGGCCTCTGAGGAACACAGTTTGCAAAGTGTTGAGATGCTCGACCAAGTTTCCCTCCAGGCTGGACTCTCTGCTCCGTCTCCCTAATAGGAGGCTGTCCAGCCCCTAGTGTAACACCCCAGCCTTGGCAGGGCTGGGTACCTGTTTCCCTGAGGACACTTCAGGCCCTGCAGCCAGAGTGGCTTGAGTTCCAGCCACTCCCCTGCTGGGCTGTGTGAGCTTGGGCAAGTTACTCAACCCCTCTGAGCCTCCATTCTTATCCACAAAATGGAAGCGATGATAATATCTACCTGAAAGCGTGTTTTGAGGACAAAGTGGGATAATGCTCAAGAAGGGCCACGGAAGGCCTGGCCCACGTGGGGCCCTGACCCTGTCCTGCCCCCAGCGGTCCTTGGGGTTCTGTCAAGGCGGGCCTGCCACGTGCTCTGCAGCAATGTCCCCTGTGCAGGACTTCTCAGAAACAAAGGCATGCCCTTGAGTTGTTCACTTTCTTTGCACCGAGTGGCACGTACGATCTTAGTTCCCCAGCCAAGGATCAAACCCTCGCCCCCTGCAGTGGAGCCGCCGAGTCTTAACCGCTGGCCCACCAGGGAAGTCCCAGGAGTTGTTCACTTTTTCATACTTCTATGTTGTGTGGATTCCACCTAAAAAAAAAATTAAAGAACCAAAACAACAGCAAAAAGCTTCCGAATCATTTGAACACTGCCTTGACTATCTGGCTTACTCTAACTGAAAACAAACCTTAATCAGAAGATAGCCAATAATGCTTGCATTTTTTTAAATTAAATGTTTCCAGTAAAGTTCTGTAGAAACCGGAGAAGGAAGTAGGGACCATCTTGATTATGGTTCCCAGCCCAGAGCCCAGGTCTTCAGGTGGTTTTGTTAGGTAAATGCCCAGAGGATACTGGTGTCCGGGCTCTCTGAAGCACCCAGCTCATCACTACAAGGGCCTTTACTCCAGGGGAGGAGGAGGAGAATATATCTCTTAATCCCTCACCTGTGAAGCTGGTGGAATTATCCCCATTTTATAGATGAGGAGACTGAGATCAAGAAGATTACAAGATGCAGTGGTCCTGACATGCCCCCTTGAGCTTGCCCTCCCTTCCTTATAGGCTGTGAGCACCAAGGGAGCTGCCCTCCTTGACCGAGCCATCTGTCCATCTTTCCTTCTGTCTCTGCATCCATCCACCTCTCTGCAGAGCTGAGGCTTGACTCCAGAGCATCTGTGCAGAGTGAGGAAAGGACTAGAACATGCTCTAAAGTCCACTGCAACAAGACCTAGGAAGCTGCGAGCTCAGCCTAAACCCTAAAGGTAGGAAGCTGTGTAGCCAAGTGGGCTGGACCCCAGGTACCAGCAGTTTTGTTTCCTTGCTTATCTGATTTTCAACAAATACATACTGATGCTGCCTTTGGACCAGCACTCTTCTGGCAGTGGAGATGCAGCTGTGAATAAGAGAGGCAGAGAGGGAGGTGAGCAGGGTGAAGTGATGGAGAGACACATGGCGGGGCGGGGCAGGGGGAGGGGCGGATAGGCTGCCTCAGGCAGCCAGGGAGGGCTTCTTGGAGGAGGTGACGCTCAAACTAGGACCAGAATGATGAGAAGGAGCCACCTGCTCTGCTGTGTGATGATCTTATCTGGGGCAGCAGGGTCAGAGGCACAACATTTATGGAGCACCCGCTTGAAACTTTTTTTCTACTGCGTTGGGTCTTCGTTGCTGTCTCTAGTTGTAGAGAGCAGGGGCTACTCTTCATTGCATTGCGCAGGCTTCTCATTGCAGTGGCTTCTCTTGTTGCAGGGCACGGGCTCTAAGCATGTGGGCTTCAGTACTTGCAGCATGCGGGCTCAGTAGTTGTGGCGCGTGGGCTTAGTTGCTCTGCAGCATGTAGGATCTTCCCAGACTAGGGATCGAATCCTTCTCCCCTGTATTGGTAGGTGCATTCTTAACCACTGCACCACGAGGGAAGTCCCTTGAGAGTTTTTTTTTTAAACCAGCTTTATTGAGATATAGTTCACATTTCATTTACATAATGCACATAAAACTCATCCATTTAAAGTGTACAGTTGAATGGTTTTTAGTATATTCACAGGTGTATATAACCATCGTACAGTCGCGTGGTTTTCAGTATATTCACAGGTGTACGTAAGCATCACCACTGCCAACTGTAGAACATTTTCATCTTCTCAGAGTGAAACCCACGCCCTTTAGCTGTCACCCCCCAGCCCACTCCCCCAGCCCTAAGCCGTGACTCATAGATTTGCCTCTTCTGGACTTGTACTTGGACCCCTGGAGTATGTGGTCTCTTTGCGTCTGGCTTCTTTCACTTAGCATAACATCCCCCAGGCTCATCCGTGTTGTAGCCCGTCTCAGCGCAGCATTTCTCTTCATGGCTGAGTAATAGTCCACTGTGTGGATTTAGCACGTTCTGTTTATCCATTTGTATGTGGTTTTTTTTCACGGCTTACGTACACCTTATTTTTTTAATATTTATTTTACATTAGAGTATAGCTGGTTTACAATGTTGTGTCCGTTTCAGGTGTACAGCAGAGTGATTCAGTTACACACGTACATGTATCTATTCTTTTTCAGATTCTTTTCCCATATAGGTCCTTACAGAATATTGCGTAGAGGTCCCTGTGCTCTGCAGCAGGTCCTGGTTGGTGATCTGCTTTGTGTACAGCAGCGTGTGGGTGGTAATCCGCTCTCCTAACGCGCCCCTCCCCCATCCATCTGTATGTTGGTGAGCATTTGCGTTGTTTCCACCTTTGGGCCCCAATGAACGTGCCGCTGTGAACGTTCCTGAATGAGCTTCTGTGGACGTGCTGCCTGAGTGTGTGTCATGTGTGCAGTCGTTTGATGCCCAGGACACCTCTCTGGGGGAGGGGGTTATTCCCCCCTCATAAGGTGAGGATTTGGGTGACCTGTGATCAAGTGTAAGCCTGTGATCAAGTGGCGGGCCCAGCCCTGGCCACCTGGCTCCAGTCCGTGCTTTTTTTTTTTTTATAATTTTAAAAATAATTTTATTTATTTATTTATTTATTTATTGGCTGTGTTGGGTCTTCATTGCTGCGTGTGGGCTTTCTCTAGTTGCAGTGAGCAGGGGTTACTCTTCGTTGCGGTGCACGAGGGCTTCTCATTTCGGTGGCTTCTCATTGTGGAGAGCGGGCTTCATTAGTTGTGGCACATAGGCTCAATACGTGTGGCTCTCGGGCTCCAGAGCAGAGGCTGAGTAGTTGTGGCGCACGAGCTTAGCTGTTCTGCGGCATATGGGATCTTCCCAGACCAGGGGTCGAACCCATGTCCCCTGCATTGGCAGGCAGATTCTTTTTTTTTTTAAGTTTTTTTTGGGTCCACTTTTATTTATTTATTTATTTTTTCCTTTAAGAACTTTTATTGAGATACAATTGACATACAATAAACTGCATATATTTAAAGTGTACAATTTGATTTTTTTTTCTTATTAGTAATGTATATATGGCAATCCCAATCTCCCATTTCATCCCACCCCAAACCCCCCCACCCCCACCCCCACTTGGTGTCCATATGTTTGTTCTCGACATCTGTGTGTCTATTTCTGGCAGGCAGATTTGTAACCACTGTACCACCAGGGAAGTCCCTCCAGTCTGTGCTTTTGACCACAGAGCTTGGCAGGTGTGGGGCAGTGAGGGACCCATGGTGGCCTGATTGGGGTGGGGAGGCGGGCAAGGAGGAGACAAAGCCACGAGGGGTCCAGAGGCCCCAGTGGGAAGTTTGGACTTTGTTTTAAGTGAGAACTGGAGACCCTGGCCCAGTGCTGAGCGAGGAGTGATGTGGTATGATTTGCACTTTTCAAAGGTGGATTCTGCTGCCGTGTGGAAAATGGTCCTGGGGTAGGGGCTCGAGGGGCAGTAGGTAGAGGAGTCAGGAGGCCGCTCTGATCCTTCAGATGAGGGGTGATGGTGGCTCCCGTTGGGGCCGGGCCAAGATGGGGGAGCGGATAGAACAAAGGTGGCAGCTGCGTTGCCTTACCGTCCCACACCTCTGCCGCACGTCCCATGCTGGAGGGCTCCTGTGTGACTCTCCCTCTAGCCAGCAGATTGATGTGGGGACCCTGGCCTTGTGTGAGGGGAGGAGAAATCAAAGCTGCCCCAGCAGCCTTGGGACATGGGGAGAGGAAATAGCAAAGGATTTTAGCAAGAAGAAGGTCACGGACAGAGTGAGAGATGACATGGAGAGAATGGACAAGGCAGAGGTGTTAGTTCTGGGGGGTTACAGGGGGTGTGGGGGTCGGTGGCACACGCCAGGATGGAAAAGCCCCAGGTGGGGGTAAATTGCTGCTTCCTCCTGGCTGGGCCATTTGACAGAAAGATCCATTGAAATTCAAGATGCTCTTACTCTTCAGTCCAGCAACTGTACTAGAAGTTTGCCTTGTGGTAATCCTGGGACAGGCACACACAGTGTAGGCGAGGGTGTTCGTTACCACTGGACACGAATCTAAACAACCATCAGTCTGGAATTAAGTAAATCTTGGTACATTCCACTCAGTGAAACCTTCCCAGTCTTCAAGAAAGATCAGGTAGGGCTTCCCTGGTGGTGCGGTGGGTAAGAATCCGCCTGTGATTGCAGGGGACACGGATCCGAGCCCTGGTCCAGGAGGATCCCACATGCCTCGAAGCAACTAAGCCCGTGTGCCACAACTACTGAACCTGTGCTCTAGAGCCCGAGAGCCACAACTACGGAAGCCCACACGCCTAGAGTCTGTGCTCCACAACAAGAGAAGCCACTGCAATGAGAAGCCCGTGCACAGCAACAAAGAGTAGCCCCTGCTCACCACAACTAGAGAGAACCCATGTGCAGCAACAAAGACCCAACACAGCAAATAAATAAATTAATTAATTAATTAAAAAAAAAAAAGAAAGCTCAGGTAGAGCTATCTACCTGCATTGACGGAAGGATGTCCACGTTGTAGAAGACAAGTTGTGAGTGTGTAAAATGTTAAGTACGTGTCCTTTTTTAGGTGCAGAGAGGCACCTGGAGGGGTGTGCACACCCTGTGCTTTCCTGGAAGATGGGTTGACAGGCAGGCCAGGAGTTCACTTTCTGCTTTGGAGTCTTCTGAGTCTTTTTTTATTTTATTTTATTTTATTTTTTTGCAATGCTCATATATCATCTTTATCATTAAGATATAATATCCTTCCTTTGTGGAAAGAAAAAAGTACCAGGTAGGTGGCAGTTTCAGTTACCTTTTTTCCCCTTAATTTTTATTTTATTTATTTATTTATTTGGCTGCGTTGGGTCTTCATTGCTGTGCGTGGGCTTTTCTCTCGTTGCAGCGAGCGGGGGCTACTCTTTGATATGGTACACAGGCTTCTCATTCTGGGGACTTTTCTTGTTGCGGAGCCCCGGCTCTAGGCATGCAGGCTTCAGTAGTTGTGGCTCATGGGCTCTAGAGCGCAGGCTCAGTAGTTGTGGCACACGGGTTTAGCTGCAGCGTGTGGGATCTTCCCAGACCAGGGCTTGAACCCATGTCCCCTGCGTTGGCAGGCGGATGCTTAACCACTGCGCCACCAGGGAAGTCCCTCAGTTACCTTTGAAAAAGGAACCTGGCAGCCCTGGGGGACAGGGACCAGCACTGTGGCTCTCCCATCTACTGGTAGGCTGAGCTGCTACTTCCTTACTCAAAGACCAGGGGTCTCTCCTCTGAGAACCACCTATTCCCTGCACAGCTGTGGGCCCCTTGTTTGTGGGTTGCTTGGAGCCTTTCTCTTTGTCCTCCCCCAAGCCCTGCCCCAGGGAGAAAGGCAGGACTCTTTGTCCAAGGAAGCTGCCTTCTGGCCCCCTGGCCTGCTGTGGCCAGGCTGATGAGATGGCCGAGATCATGGCAGCTCTGCATCCCAGGCCGTCAGCGTTCCTTTCTGGGTGAGGTCCTTGCCTGAAGCAGAGGGACCAGAAATGGTGAGGTGGTAAGCTGGGGACCTCCCAGACCCCTGGTGCCCTGGAATGCAAATGAAGGACGAAAATAGACCTTCTCATCATACCCCGCCCAGCCCAGATTCAGTCTCTGCTACGTGGTTTAGTGTCCAGGATTAGGCTTGAACCAACTTTCTGCAGGTTGTTCTCAGTCTGGGCTGCCCGCCCTGGCACTATCCTGACACCCCAGACTGTCCCCATGTCCCCTCTTGTCCTGCCACCTCTTGACACACCTGTGCCCCCTCCCTGTTTCCATCCCAGCTGCCCTGCCCCGGCACCCACCATGGCCTCTGCTGATAAGAATGGCGAGAGCGTCTCCTCGGTGTCCAGCAGCCGCCTGCAGAGCCTGAAACCACCCAACCTGTCCATCACCATCCCTCCGCCCGAGACCCAGGCCCCCAGCGAGCAGACCAGTATGCTGCCCCAGGTAAGGGGGCAGCTGGGCGTTCGCTGCCCTGCCACCGGCGACTGCTTTGCCCATATGGCACCTTTCTGGCAGTTTCACTTCCCAGAGGAGGGCCCTTCTGGAGTTATCCCTGCCTTGTAGCTCCTGCCGTAGGCTGTGCCCCCTCCTTCCTGGCCCCAAACGTCACAGGGAGTGGGCCCTGAACTCAGCAGCAGGGTCCCATGGTGGGCCCGGGAAAACAGGAAATGCTCACCAGTTCCACCCAGGAATCAGCTGTTTCCATTCCCTCGCCTGGGCCCGGGCCCTTCTGCAGGCGGTGGGCTGTCTGTGACTTAGAAGGGGCACAGAGCTCCTGCAGCACCCGCAGCCTGACCTCCGCGCACCCGGCTCCTGGGGAGGATGGGGATGAATCAACATTTCCAACAGTCGGGACCAGCGCCCCATAAAGAGCTCACTGAGAACCGGCTGCAAACAGCATGGGCTCCCCGTGCAGCCCGGGGCCCCGGGAGGCGGTCTCGTGCCAGCCACTCACGCCAAGGGCTCTTCCAAACACGCAAAGCCAGGCAAGGCCAAGGCTTAGCCTTAGCTAAGGCCTAAGGCAGGAGCACTGGAGAGGGAGCTAGGGAGATGTGTGCTGGGCTCGCCGACAATGGCGATTTGCCCCTCGGCATGAAAGCATCTTGGGGTGGACCGGGGTCGAGGTTTGTTCTGTCTGGGTCTTCATGTCGTGAGCCAGAGCAGAGCCAGCCCGGGATCTGGGCTCCACCAAGTCACAGCCTGTCCTCCTGCCCGCCTCCTACAGAAGCCCAGGAACCCGGCCTTCCAGAAGAGCATCAGCCTCCAGGAGCCACGGGCACGATGGCAGGAGGGCAGCTCGGAGAAGCGCCCCGGCTTCCGCCGCCAGGCCTCCCTGTCCCAGAGCATCCGCAAGTGAGCATACCCGCCAGGCCCCCGACCCCACCCCACCCTTCCTGCACCCAGTTAACTCTCGGGACCTTGACCCTGGGCCCCTTCCCAGGAGGTGTGGGCAGGCAGCCCATGTTCTGGGCGGGGAAACTGAGGCCCAGGCAACTCTGTGCCTGGTAGGAAGCCACAGTGAGGAGGCTGAGGGGGTCAAGGAGCTGGGGGTGGACCACTGCCCCTTAGAGCGGCTCCCGGGGCCTTCCCAGCTCAGCCCTCAGTCTCTGGACTTGATTCCCCCTCTGCCCATCTGGTCCCTGGGCACAAACCAGGGGCTCAAGGGGAAGCTGATCTACCCCTCCCACTGGAGGCACATGTGCCCTGTCAGCTCCCCTGCACACGCACGTGCCCTTTCACCTCCCCTGCACACGCGCGTGTCCTGTCACCTCCCCTGCACATGCGCGTGCCCTGTCACCTCTCTTATCATCTCCCTGCACACATGGCCTTTCTTGCTCTCGTCGCGGTCACGCCTGTGTCCCACACCCGCCCCACACCGCCTCTGCTCCCGCAGGGGCGCGGCCCAGTGGTTCGGGGTCAGCGGCGACTGGGAGCTGAAGCGGCAGCACTGGCAGCGCCGGAGCCTGCACCACTGCAGCGTCCGCTACGGCCGGCTCAAGCCCTCGTGCCAGAGGGACCTGGAGCTCCCCAGCCAAGAGGTGCCCTCCTTCCAGGGCACCGAGTCTCCAAAACCCTGCAGGATGCCCAAGGTGGGCTCCGGCAGGGGTGGGGGCAGGCGCAGCAGGGGACTTGGCCCAGGGCCCAGCTGACTCTGCCCGCCGCCTCCCTCCCGTCCAGATCGTGGATCCCCTGGCCCGAGGACGGGCGTTCCGCCACCCGGACGAGGTGGACCGGCCCCACGCCCCGCACCCACCCCTGACCCCCGGGGTCCTGTCCCTCACCTCCTTCACCAGCGTCCGCTCCGGCTACTCCCACCTGCCCCGCCGCAAGAGGGTCTCTGTGGCCCATATGAGCTTTCGAGCTGCCGCGGCCTTCCTCAAGGTAAGAACGCCTCTGCCCAGCCTGTTCCCTCTCTCTCCCTAGAGCATCTCCGGAGAGCTCCCCCAGGCGTCTCCCTCTGTGCCAAGGGCAATGGGTACCCCGGGGTCCCTGGGCAGAGGGGGCATGCCACAGCCCAGCAGCCAGACCCACATCCTTCTAGCTCCAGTAGTCCCTAGTGTGGCAGCTGATTTCTGCACCGACACATGAGCTAGAGAAGTAGGAAGTGAAACATGCAGTCACCACTCACTGACCTGTGTTTACTGAGCCCCTGTGATATGCTGGGCACAGGGGCTACAGAGCGAGTTGAGTCAGTGTCACTGCCCAGGAGGAGCCCTCGGCTCGGGTGAGGGCAGATGTCACCATTCAGTGTGATAAGTGCTGGGGCCTGCCCAGAGGAGGGGCTGCCCCATCTTGCCCACAGGAGGGGCTGATGTCAGGGAAGCCACTTGAACTGAGCCCAGAAGTCTAAGGAAAGGTTTGCCAGGAAGGGAACAGCATTGTCAGCAGAGGGAACAGCCTATGCAAAGGCCTGGAGGTAGGAGGGAGTAGCAGGTAGTTTTAGTGAAGGGTGTTACAAGAGGCATGGCAGGAGATGGGATCCAAACGGCAGGGTCCTGGTGTGCCGTGCCAGGAAGCCCGAGCCTTGGGAATAAGGGTGCAGGAGGAGTGGTGGGTGCCAGGTGCCCAAGGCAGAGGCCTGGAGGTCACCAGGGAGACGTTAACAGCCGACCGTGGGGAGAGTGCTGTGCTCAGGCTGTGGAGGAGCTGGAGCCCCGTCCTGGCCGCTCTCACAGATGCGCGTGCTCTGAGCAGGGTCCCCCCTCCCTGGGTGGGTGGGCTTGACAGACTCCGGTGTCAGGGGCAGAGGCACCTGACCCGGGCCTGACGCCCGTGCCTCTGCCGGGCACAGGGGCGCTCGGTGCTGGATGCCACGGGACCGCGGTGCCGGGTGGTCAAGCGCAGCTTTGCCTACCCCAGCTTCCTGGAGGAGGACGCGGTCGATGGGGCAGAGACATTCGACTCCTCGTTTTTTAGTAAGGCAAGCATGGGGTGTGTGGGCCCTCGGCGTTGGGGGGCTGGGCAGGAGCCAGGAGAGGTGACGTGGCCTCCGTCAAGCTCTGCTGGGAGCCCCTGAGACGTCCAGAGCCCCGTGGGTGGGATGGCAGTGCTGCTTCTCAGAGCTCCCAGGCCCCCGTCTTTCTGTTGGCAGAGCTAGGACCTGGGGGGGGGAAGGGCGCCAGCGGGGAAAGTCACCCTCAGGGCGCACAGACACTTGCCTGCCACCTGCCTCCCAAAGAGCCTGTCCGGCTTTGTCCTGCCCTTTAGTTGAGTTGTTGCCGTCAGTGCCGGGGACAGCGACTCCTCACACTGTCTCTTTTTGTGTCCCCGACTCCACCCCCACCCCAGGAAGAAATGTGCTCCATGCCCGATGATGTGTTTGAGTCGCCCCCGCTCTCTGCCAGCTGCTTCCGGGGCATGCCACGCTCGGCCTCCCCGGTCTCTCCCGATGGGGTGCAGGTCCCTCTGTGAGTTCTAGGCAGTCCCCAGGTGGAGGGGGGGCAGCACCACGGGGAAGAAGCCCAGCGACCCTCCCGGGGGCTTCCCTAGACGGCAGGTCCCTCCCGATCCCCTTCGTGGGATGTGGGGCGGGCACCAGGCTAAGACCACCGTCCTCACCAGGAAGGAGTCTGACCGAGCCCCAGTGCCCGTGGCCAGACGTGGCAAGCGCATCGCCTCCAAGGTGAAGCACTTTGCCTTCGACCGGAAGAAGCGGCACTACGGCCTGGGCGTGGTGGGCAACTGGCTGAACCGCAGCTACCGCCGCAGCATCAGCAGCACCGTGCAGCGCCAGCTGGAGAGCTTCGACAGCCACCGGTGAGCCGCGCCGGCCTGGCGCCCCACCCCCTCCGTGACAGTGCAGGGTGGTCACCGCTCTAGAGAGCTGCCCCCAGGTGTAGGCCCAGGGGAGAGGGGCCGCGAGCCACCCAGGAGGGCCTGGGAGCTTCCGGATTCCCCTGGGCCCTCTCCCGACGCTCCCCTTATTATTCCGCGAGCCTTTGGTGAGCACCTCTTTTGGGTCGGGGAGCAGGGAGGGTCCCCAGGGTCACCCTACAGCACTCACAGCACCTGGGAAGAGCTGTCAGGTGTTGCTGCCTCTTCTCCTGCTTTTTGGGCCCGCTTCCTGCTCTGGGCTCCCAGACAACAGCCCGGCAACAAGCGTTCACTGAGCACCACCACACAGGCCCTGGAACAGCGGAGCAGGGCCGGCGGGGTGGGTCAGAGGGGACAAAGACCAGGGAAGACAGAGGACCAGGAAGAGGCATTCTCAAAGAGTGTACGATTAGCAGCAACCTGATAGATGCTGGGCCCTAAATGACAAAAAGTTAGGTGATGGCAGGTGTGGTGAGTGTCCCAGCGAAGGAGGACAGAGAGTGGGAATGACAGCTGGTGGGGAGGAGTGTAGCAGGAGCAGCAGTTAGCTGGGTGAAGAGAGATGGCAAGAGCATCCCAGACAAAGGGAGCACCGTGTGCAAAGGCCCTGGGGCGTCAGGGATTGGGGTTTGCTCCAGGAACTGCAGGAGAAGGAGAGCAAGGAGGCCAGGGCACAGCAAGGCCTTGCAGCCAGAGGGAGGGGGCAGCGTTAGACTTTATCACCAGGGCAGCGAGAAGCCATGGAAAGGATTTAAGCTGGGAGAGGTGCTCTTCAGGGGTGGCTGTGGGGAAGGATGGGTTGGAGGGGAGCCGTGGAGGGTAGCATGCAGGTGAGAGCTGGGAGCGGTGCCGCAGGGCTGGGGGCGGGGTGTGAGTCGGCTCTGTGACCGGAGGCCTCTGCCCGCAGGCCCTACTTCACCTACTGGCTGACCTTCGTCCACATCCTCATCACACTGCTGGTGATTTGCACGTATGGCACTGCGCCCGTGGGCTTCGCACAGCACGTCACCACCCAGCTGGTGAGTGGGGCTCGGGAAGGGGTGCTCCACCCCGGGGTCCTAGCCTCCCCCCCCAAGAGCTGCCGGCATCTTGGGCACCCGGTCTCTCCCACAGCAACAACCTGGCCCAAGCGGGAAGGTGCTCTGGGCTCACGACTGTTTTGCCTCTCAGCCCCTTCCTGGGGGCCCTTCCCTGGGACAGAGAAACCCCTGACTGCCCCTCTCCCTACCCTTCCACCTCTGCACCAGGTACTCAGGAACAAAGGTGTGTACGAGAGCGTGAAGTACATCCAGCAGGAGAACTTCTGGATCGGTCCCAGCTCGGTAAGGGGCCCAGGCGGGGACAGCATCTCTGCAGGGAGCCCCTGGCCCCTGTCACCCCCAGCTGGCCAGGAGGGGACTGGCCCGCCTGGAAGTCCCCCTCATCAGGGGACCCCTCCGGGGAGACTCTCAACAGAGCAGCCAGGTCCGGGCCTGAACTCACTCCTCCCCACCCTCCCCCCAGATCGACTTGATCCACCTGGGAGCCAAGTTCTCGCCCTGCATCCGGAAGGACCGGCAAATCGAGCAGCTGGTGCTGCGGGAGCGAGACCTGGAGCGGGACTCGGGCTGCTGTGTCCAGAACGACAACTCGGGCTGCATCCAGACTCAGCGGAAGGACTGCTCGGTGGGGGCAGGGGCCCTTCGACCCCCGCCAACCGCACCGAGGTCCCCTGCACCATCTCCGTGTTCCCCAGCCTGGGGGAGGGGCCCTTCGAGAGCGGTGTCTATGTTGCCACCATCCTTCCTCTGTCCTCCCCGGCCTCACACACCCCTCCCCGGCCTCACACACCCTTCCTTGGCCTCACACACCCCTGCATGCGGCTCAGCACAGGGAAGGTGGCAACCTCCCCAGCCCCAGAGAAGCAAAAGCTGGGTCTTGGGGGTGTCAGTGGGCACGGGGGTCTGGGAGATGGGCCAGAGACCTGGACAACAGGGAAGGAGCCCCTGCCCAGAAGGGGCCCCTACCCACTCCAATGGGGGTGACCTTGCCCTAGCCATGAGCAGCCCGCCTCCGTCCTCTAGGAGACGTTGGCCACTTTTGTCAAGTGGCAGGATGATACGGGGCCCCCCGTGGACAAGTCCGGTCTGGGCCAAAGGCGGACATCGGGGGCCGTGTGCAGCCAGGACCCCAGGTACAGAGTCCCAGGGGGACCCACAGCTGCGCGGTCTGAGAAGATGGGGCTAAGTATCCTGTAGCCTCTGCCACCCATGGGGATGTTGGCCAGTGGGCGTGGCAGTCTGGGGATGTTTCGGCCCCTCATTTTGCCGCCTCTGACCTCTGTCTCAGGACCTGCGAGGAGCCGGCCTCCAGCGGTGCCCACATCTGGCCCGACGACATCACCAAGTGGCCAGTGAGTGTCCAGGGAGGAGAGTGGTCCAGGAAGGGCAGGGAGGGCGTGCCTGCTGCTGCACAGCCCCAGCCCCCGTCTGCGCCCCTCCCGGCAGATCTGCACGGAGCAGGCCAAGAGTAACCTCTCGGGCTTCCCGCACATGGACTGCCAGATCCGGGGCCGGCCCTGCTGCATCGGCACCAAGGGCAGGTGAGCCGACCCTGGCCCTCAGCCCGGAGCCCCTGTGCTCCTCCCCTGCCGTCCGCCACCCGGGGGGGGGGCTCCTCCCTCCCTGCCCGGGGCGCTGTCCATGGTGTGAGCAGGTCCCTGCAGAGGGTCACCCTGTCCTGCCAGTGATGCCCGCTGCGGCCAGGTGCTGGACACGGGGCGAGGGGGCAGGACTTAGCCTCCTGACGTCCGCCTTGCCTTCCCCGCCCCCAGCTGTGAGATCACCACTCGGGAATACTGTGAGTTCATGCACGGCTATTTCCACGAAGAGGCCACGCTCTGCTCCCAGGTGAGGCTGGGCCTGGTGGGGCCCCGGGCATGGCAGTCTGCATGCTCTCCCGCAGCGGGTATCCGGTCCTGCCCCCCCACATCAGGGCCTCAGACCCAGCCAGGTCCCAGGCACCGACTGCTGTGTGCTCACCCCTAGGTGCACTGCTTGGACAGGGTGTGTGGGCTGCTGCCATTCCTCAACCCCGAGGTCCCGGATCAGTTCTACAGGCTCTGGCTGTCTCTCTTCCTCCATGCTGGGTAAGAGGCACCTGGCTGCCCACCCCCCAGACCCCTGTGGTGCCTGCCCACCTGGACCACTGGAGGAGGGGCCCCTGGGCCAGGACGCAGGCGGTGTAACCTGCCAGACCCCACTGCTCCTGACGTCCCTGGCTGGCGGCCACGGCGGGGAGGCTGATGCCGGTGTGTCCCCGCCAGCGTGGTGCACTGCCTCGTGTCTGTGATCTTCCAAATGACCATCCTGCGGGACCTGGAGAAGCTGGCCGGCTGGCACCGCATCTCCATCATCTTCATCCTCAGCGGCATCTCTGGAAACCTGGCCAGTGCCATCTTCCTGCCGTACCGCGCCGAGGTGGGGCCTCTGACGGCGGGGTGGGGAGGGCTTGCTCTGCTGCTTCCACCCCTCCTGCCCGGGTTGCCCAGAGGGACGCCCAGCCCCTGCCACGTCAGGCGCAACAGCACGCGGACAGCTCAGCTGGGGGCTTCCCGGCCAATTCTTTAGTCCATTCCGGGGCACGAGGGGGCAGTGATGCTCCTGCGTCACGCGTAGACATCACCTCCCGGACCCCGCCCCTCACCCTGCCTCTTCTCTGCTTCATTTCTCTCTGCGACCATGACCACTGCCTGCCAGCATGTCCCATAGCTACAGGTCGGGCCATATGAAGTCACCCTCGTGCAGCTGTTCTTGACCCAAAGAAACGGCAGTTTTTCGATCCGTTCGACCTCACACTATGGGCTTGTTCAGTGTCTGTCCCTCCCCATGTGCGCCACCCAGAGCAGGCGGTCTGTCCTGCACCAGGCGTGCACATAGTAGGTGCTCAGTGTTTGCAGAAAGGGTGGGCGGAATGAGTCCAGCTGTGTTCTGGAGCTCCAGCTGCGCCTCTCCTGCCCCCCGGCCCTCAGGTTCAGGGTCCCCACCCTGGGAGGGGCTCACGGAGAGGATGACCGGTGTCCTGGGGCTCCAGCCCGGCTGTGCCCAGGCCTCCCCCGCAGGCACCTGGGAGTGACCCTCTTCCCTCCCCACCCATCTGCCCCAGGTGGGCCCGGCAGGGTCACAGTTTGGCCTCCTGGCCTGCCTGTTCGTGGAGCTCTTCCAGAGCTGGCAGCTGCTGGAGCGGCCCTGGAAGGCCTTCCTGAACCTGTCAGCCATCGTGCTCTTCCTGTTCATCTGCGGCCTCCTGCCCTGGATCGACAACATCGCCCACATCTTCGGCTTCCTCAGCGGCCTGCTGCTGGCCTTCGCCTTCCTGCCCTACATCACCTTTGGCACGAGTGACAAGTACCGCAAGCGCGCCCTCATCCTGGTGTCACTGCTGGTCTTCGCCGGCCTCTTCGCCTCACTGGTCATCTGGCTCTATGTCTACCCCATCCACTGGCCCTGGATCGAGTACCTCACCTGCTTCCCCTTCACCAGCCGCTTCTGCGAGAAGTACGAGCTGGACCAGGTGCTGCACTGACCACCTGCCCGGCGGGGCCAGCGGGACTGCTCCCACGCAGCGCTGAGGGCACGGGGACTGCGCCCGGGCCGGGCTGCCTGCCTGCACAGCGCCCACCCCCACTCCAGAGACCCCTCCCTCCCCCAGGAGAGGCTGAGTCCTCGGGAGACGCTCATCAAGGGAGGTTCCTAGGGGGACTGAGCCCCCCTGCCTCAGGCCTGGGCTGGGGGACACGGAGCACGTGCTCCTCCGCAGCTCGGGGCCCAGGCCCTGACGTCACCCCGCTGCTCTGCTGTCGGGACCACCTCCTGGGGTGGGCTCCTTTCTTCCTGGGGTCCTGGGGTGCTGCCCAGCTCCCACCCGGCTCTGCTGGTACGTTGCTTCTCCCCATTACTGTGAGTGCACCCTTCCTGGGGAGGAGGCTGGGGTTCCCACCAGGTTCCCAGCCCTGCCTGGCCACAGCCCCCTTCCTGTTTCCCCTCCCCTCTCTGCCTTGTGAGTCCACGCCCTGCATTCATCCATGGCCTGGTGAGCCTGCCTGTGAGGCTCCTGGACAGAACCTTGTGGGAGAGGCTTTGGGTGTGGTCTGGGGCAGAGAAGGAGCAAAGACTGGAAGCAGCTAGACTGGGAAGCTGAGAAGCTCCTCTGTTCTCAGTAAACAGAGACTGAACCCGCACCTCCCCCAGGCCCCGCAGCCCCTCCCAGCCCAGCCCCTGCCTTCCAGTGTTCTGCCTCCAGGGGCTGGACGGACCCTGGCCAGCCCACCACCCTCTGCCTTACTTCTGCCCGAGGCGGGGGCAGGGCACCCCAAGGACCTGTACCTAGGGCTTACCCACGATCAATCAGGCTCCTTTTTTTTTTTTTAACCAGTTTATATTATGGTCCTAATTTTTTTTAAAGTAACGCTAACACTGTACAGATGATGTCTGAAACGTATTAAATGATATTCTTTAGGAAAGTATCGTCTTTTGACATCAGGCCTCAGAATAAAAGCTGGAACTTGACATTGGAGGTGGGGGGTGGGGTCAGCTGTGAGGAGCTAGGGGGCAGAGGCTTGGCCCAAAGGCACCGTGGAAACTGGGGGGACTTCTGGGGATTTGGTGGGAGCAGAAAGCAGCCCCAGTCAGGGGTCTGGCTGCGCGGAGGGAAGGGCCGTCCTGGCAGCAGCGGCGCTGGGGGCGGGGGGGTGCAGCACGTGTCCATTCACTGTGCCTCCCCCCAGCCCTTCACCCCACACCCGATGGGGCCCAAGCACTGTTACTGTGGGCAGAGGGCCCGGGTGCCTGGGGTGGTGGGGGAGCTGGGGTGGCCCCTGCCCTTCCCTGCTCCCGGCTGCCTCCGTTCCAGGGATGAGGACAGGAAGGGGCAGCCCTGGGTCTGGGGGGATACGGGTCCCCTGGGCACCCGGCTCCTTTGGTGAGGGCGCCCAGGCAGGGCTGCGGGACGCCTCCCACGGTCCCCGGTGCACCGCCCCGGCCATACTTTTGGCTGATGCAGCACAGTTTGGATGCAGGACGTCCAGAAGGCCTCGTGCGGACAGACAGGAGGACACAGCACTCGGGCTCCAGCAGGGCAGCCTGGACTGCGAGCAGTCACCCTGCCTTCTCTTTATTTTAGCCCCCCCGCTCCCGTATGACCCCCTGGAATTCGACGTCTCCCTTCTGGCTGAGTGGACCTGGGGGAGGCAGGGCAGAGAAGGGGACAATGGGACTGATCGAGTACCCGGCCGTGGGCTCCCCAGGGGGTGGCCAGTTCAGCTGTCACTGTTCCTGCGCAGGGAGGCATGGCCCCACGGGGAGCGCTCCATCTCCGTGAAGGTGAGGGAGCCCACGGTCACGGCACACGGGCCCACAGGGTGGAAGCCGAACCTCTGGTAGAAGGGCACCAATGGGTCCTCGCACATGAGCGAGGTCCGGCGCACGGCCGGCTTGCCATCCAGGTGGTGCAGAGAGCGCCAGAGCAGGGTGGAACCGTTGCCCAGACGCCGGAAGGGGCGGCGCACGGCCAGCAAGTGCAGGTGGGCTGTGTGGCCCCCGGGCCTGTGTAGTGTCAGTGACTCCTGGGGTGAGAGATGGACACAAGTCGAGGTCACCTCTGTGGACACCTGCACCCCCAAATCACCCCCACCTGGGCCAAAGGCAGGTGCTCCCTGAGTGCCTCCATTCAGGGCCCCCCTTCCACCCAAGGAGGATCCCAAATTGGGACCTACATTCCAGCCCTGTGGCGGTCCCTTCACAAGGGCCTTGAGACCCGGAAGGACTGCTCTTGCGCTGGGAGAGGACCACACCTGTGCTCACCTCTCGGTTCTGCAGGAAGCGACCCCAGCCTCTGGGGCTCCTCTCCCCAGCCTGGCTGGCCTCTGTGAGAGCAGGAGGAGCTGGGACCAGTGGCCAGTGGCTTCTCTTCCAGAGGCCTTCCCAGGGCTGGGCACCTCTGCCCCCCCGTCCTCACCTGAGTCTCTCCTTGTCCCACAGGGAGCCAATGATGAAGGCCACGAGGCGGCCCTCCACGAAGCAGCCCAGGGACAGCTCGGGACACACGGTCAGGAAGTGCTGGACCTGGTCCAGTTGCAGGGGGCAGGCGCCCGAGACAGAGATGAAGGCTGTGGAGGGGGCACTGGTGGTGACTCCATGGTCACCGTACCGCATGCCCACTGTCCACTGAGCATCTGCTCCAATGCTGGGGGTGCAGCTTCCCAGCCCCCAGCCCTCCCCCACAGGAAAGCAGGGGATTCAGGGCTGCTTTTCTTCCCACTTTCCTCATTTCCACTCACTTGCTTGTGCACACACACAGAAACACACACAATCCCAACTGCCAAGGACAAGAGACTTGAAGGTCTTCTCCCCAAGGGCAACAGCAGCAGCGTTCAGCAGCGTCCCGGACCCTGTGGGGGCTGCTCACCCTCTCGCTCAATCTCAAACACGTCGGCAGCATCCTCTCGGGTGAGGCAGCGGAACTCGTTGGCGGGGAGTGTATGGCACCACTGGCGGCTTGGCGACTCTGGGATCCCAGGTAGCAGGCGCAGAGCCACGGTCTTCATGTAGTGGATGATCTGTGTGGACATCCTGGCCGCTGCTGTTCCCTTGGGGGACCCCAGCTTCAGAAGTGGCCTCTGTGATGAGGAGGGCCCCTCTGCACCTGTTGGAGAGGAGCAATGGTCATGGATCTTGTCCCCATCTCCCAGGGGCCGTCCAGGGCGGCGATGGTGCATCCTGCCTCTTTGGTAGGGGACCTGGCGTGGGGAGTCTGGGGGCTGGGATGGAACAGGCATGCAGGGCATAGACACCTTCTGCCCTGTCCCTGCTCACTGGATCCCCGGGGCACTATTACTCCCTCTCCCTTACCCTCTGCAGATGTGCACTTATGAGAGGGGGCCGTCCCTCCCTTACAAAGCCCGTGATCTACATGTCCCCCTGGCCTCCCTCCTCCATCTTCTCTCCCCATATCTCCAAGCACCAAGCAGGGGACTCCTGTTTCTGAATTCTAGGAGCCTGTGTGAGGATCCCCCTCACCAGGACCACAGAGCCAGTTACCCTGGAGGCCGTCCTCAGGCTCAGGAGCCAGTGAAATTCGGGACTCCTGGGTGGGAGGCTTTTGTAGCAGGTGTGGCCGGCAGCACGTGACGTTGTTCTCAGAGACTTCTAATGCAATGCCCCACGTTACACCAGGCAGGATGAAGCCAGCAGGGCTGTTCCCGGTCACTGCGCTTTGAGGGTAAAACCTCAGCGTGGCACGCACGATGTAGAGGGGATTACAGTGGCTGACTGAGGCCCCAGAGTTTGGGGAAAAGAGCACACGGGGCTGTTAAAACCCAAAATTCAGCTGAGTCGATTGTAAGATCACATTGGGTGTATTCAGGGATTTAAGAATCAAGCAGCGTCCCACCTGGCAAATAGAACGATGCTCCGAAGAGCTGTACAAAACAGGAGAATTTCATAGGCCGAGGGGCCAGGAGCAAAGAAAGAGCAGATGGGGAGCTCCCTGGTGGTCCAGTTGTCAGGACTCGGTGCTTTCACGGCCGGCACCCTGGGTTGGACCCCAGGCCGGGGACTTAAGATCCCACAAGCTGTGTGGAGCAGCCCCACCCCCACATCTAAATAATGAAATAAAAATACATTTTTTAAAAAAGGAAAGAGCAGTGAAGGTCTATCGGGCAGATTGCCTCGCTAGTGCTGACCAGCAAATTTCAGGTTGACTGTTTTAACATCACAGTCCTGACACAGGCTGAAATTGCAGTTAGGTGAGGGATGAAGCCTTAATTTGGTGACAGAGGCTCAGCATGAGGGACTCCATCTGGGGTATGTCATTTACATCTTAACAGGGTTAAGCCTCATGGGTTGGGTTCTAACCCCTGCTCTGGTGCTGACCGGTTGGCCAAGGCATCGCCCTCTGTCCCCTGGGGGCCTGGACACACCCGCCTCTGAGGGTTCTTCCAGCCCAGCAGCCCCAGAGCGCTACCATTTCTAGCACTTGCTACGTGCTGAACCCTGGGTCAGAGTCTCCTTTAATCCGCATGACAGCCCTGCCCAGTGAGTATTACCCCCATATCAGAGAGAAGGAAACTGAAGCTCAGAGAGGTTCGGTAACCAGTGTGTTACTGCCAGGGCTGCTGGGCCCTGTAAATTTTCCAAGGAGCCAATTCATAGCTTCACAGTTCTCCTGGTGGTCATCTGTGTCCTCAAGTCAGGGTCTACCAAGCAAAGGGAGCCAGTGAATGACCTGTCAGCCCCGGTCTGGCTCTAGGACGGGCAGGTGGGACCGGTGAGCTTGGAGAGGTTGGTGTGGCCGTGGCTGTGTTATTTGGACCTTGCTGTGTCCACAGCAGCAAGCCTCAGAAAGGGCTCCGCCACTGGACAGACCCCGTACATCCTGCCGTCATACATCACCTCTTCCATCGTATAGGTAACCAAAGTCTGGTTCCCCAAGTGCATCTTCTTCTGAGTGCTCTGGGGAAAATCCCCAAATGCGCAGGAGGGAGTCAAATCATCTCACTGCCTGCTCTCCATCACGTGTTCCACCCATGCCTGTCCATCTGTCATGAAAACCAACCCAAACAAGCAAAAGATCCTTAGAGACTCAGCCTCCTGCCGACCCCAGCCCGTGCCTGGTCCCCAACGCCTGCCATTAGCCTGAGGACTTAAATAACCTGAGGTGCCTAGGCTACCACTTTGGAAGTCTTGCACTACCTCCTGAAGCTGCACACACACGTACCCTGGGACTCGCAATCCCACTCCATCACATTCCCACCGAACACTAAAAAGCAAGGATGTTCCAAAACTGGAAGCAACCCACGTGACCATCAACCGTAGAAGGGACTGTGGAACACCCACAAGTGGACAGTCATCCAGACGAGAGTGAACAAACCACTCCGATGCCTGGGGACGCCCACCAGCACGACAGTGAGTGAAAACAGCCAGAAAACAAGAGTGAGGTGTGTTCATGCATGCGCGCACGTGTGTGTGTGTGTGTGTGTGTGTGTGTGTGTGTGTGTGTGTGTGTGAGAGAGAGAGAGAGCAAGAGATTCCACGGATTCTGTCCTAATCCGTGTGTTAGGGTCAGGATAGTGGCTGCTCAAGTGGGGCTTTGAGGGTGCTGGAAATGTAAACTTCAGTGCTTAAATTTAATTTGTGTGCTTTTGTGTTTGTTTGTTCTACTTGAAGTTTACTTGGCTATCCAGCGATGGCTCGACCTCACAGGTCCACTCCAAAGTTCCTCCATTACCAGTGACCTGGGCTCCACCCCACGCCCTTGGGTCTCAGCACCTGGCGTGTCTTAGCACCTGGCGGGAGCTTTGCCTCTGGAATCTAGAGGTCTGCTAACTGCCTCCTGCATCTCCTCTCACCCCTCCCCCGGCCGCTCTCCAGTGGCGCCGACTGCCCTGGCTTCCCTGTGCCCTCCAGCTCGCGTCCCTCCTGCAGCCCTCAGCTCCCCCTTGCCAGCACCCAGCCGTGTCCTGCCATGACACACACCCTCTGCCCCATGCGCACGTGGCTTCTACACCCACACAGCAGGGTCGATTCCCTGTCCACGCGCCATGGAAGGAGCCCCTGCTCTCGCCAGGGACCCGGGAGGGACTGCAGTGCCAGCCCTGCCCGGGGCTGCTGGGCCCACATGGCTTTGAAGCTGGAGTGACCCCAGACCACGACCCACACCCCTTCTCCCAGGGCCCCTCTGCTGCGTGCAGCCCAGCAGAACCCCCAGAGCTCACCACCCACCCCGCCCCTCATCCCTCCTGCCCTTGGGCAGCGTCCCATCTTTCCTTTTCTGGGGACCCACGACTGACTTTTCCAGACGGACCGGAAGACCTCCTCAGCCTTGACCTTCAGGCCTGGTGGGAGGAACACGTCCAGGACCTGGGCTAGGCACCCCCACCTCCAACCTGGGGGGCTCCCAGAAGAGGCCTCCTCTGCCCTTCTTAGACCCTGTGGTTCCACTGCGCCCCGTGGCGGCCAATCACAAACGCCTGGCGCCGCGGAGAAATGCAGGCTGTTGGATGGGCCTCGTGCGTTTTGCTGCCTGAGGGCCTGTTCCTTCTGGGAAACCGCTCTAGACACATGGATCCTCAGAGAACAAGCCGATTCGTATACAAAACTTTGCTGGACTGGGGCCTGGCCCCACCATGGTGGCCAGGAAAGGCAGGGGGAGTGATCCCAAGGGCTCTCTCCTGGTGAGCAGGAAGGAAATGACAATATACCACCACAGAGAGGGGGTGATGGGGACAAGGTAAGGGTGCCCTCTGCAATGAAACCAATATCAGGAGTGACCGCATTCATCTCTGGTCCCAGCTTTGTCCAGTAATCATCTGCCAAGGCGTTTTGTTGTTTTTAAAAGTTTTTATTTATTATTTGGCTGCGTTGGGTCTTCATTGCTACGCATGGGCTTTCTCTTGTTGCGGCGAGCAGGGGCTACTATTTGTTGTGGTGTGGTGGCTTCTCTTGCTGTGGAGCATGGGCTCTAGATGTGCAGGCTTCAGTGGTTGTGGCCCATGGGCTTAGTTGCTCTGCGGCATGTGATATCTTCCCGGACCAGGGATCGAACCCGTGTCCCTTGCATTGGCAGGCAGATTCCTAACCACTGCGCCACCAGGGAAGTCCCCCCCCCCACCATGTTTTTTTTGGCTGCGCCGCTCAGCATGCAGGATATTAGTTCCCCAACCAGGGATCGAACCCAGGCCCCATCCATGAAAGCGCCGAGTCCTAACCACTGGACCACCAGGAAAGTCCCTGCTGAGGCATTTCAGACCACCCAACCACCTCCCTACTCGGGGGTCTTCCCCTCCAGGGGGCTGTAATTGAATGCATCATCCAAGAGAGTGGCCTCAGGAGATGTTGGTTGGGAATAGGCTGCCAGATTTAGCCAATGAAAAGGCAGGACATCTGGTGCAATTTGAATTTCAGGTAAACTACAACTAATTTTTTGAGTATGGCTGTGTCTCATGTAATGTATAGGACATTCTTATACTAAAAAAGGATGTATCTAAAATTCTAACTTCCCCAGATCTGCTGAATTTTGTCTGGCAACCTTCTTTGTGAGGTCTGAGAAGGGGCGTGGCCAGCTCGGGCCCTGGAAAGGGCGGCCGGGGAGCCGGGAAGAATTGCAGGCCTGCACCGGGGCACAGGGAAGTGGCCCATGAGCCTTGGGCAGGCCGGAGCCCTTGGCTCCCAAACCCCATACAGGTATCCCCCCTTTTTCCAAAGTCCACATTATGCCACTTCACTTCTACGAAAGACCTACCTCGGTACCTGTTTTCACTAACCAAAAGAAACCTGAAGAGGACTTTTGCTTTTATGACAAAGGTGAAACCTGAAAATAGCATTTGGCGATTGTTTTGCAACGAGCAAACTGAACATAATGGCAAAAGGCCCAAGGGAAGGTGTGCAGGAACTGAAGGAGAGGCATTTAAGGGAGATTTTCACTGTGATTGCCAGGACTGCCACGATTGCAGGAGAAAAGGACCGAGTCTGAGAGAGCACACAGGTTTAGGGCCGGTTTCCAGCTTGCCTGCCTACCGAGAACTGTATGACAGAGAAGGGCGTGAGGCCGAGCAGCCAAGCTTACTGTCCTATTTCAAGCCATCCTCACCAGCCACACCAGCCACAGCAGCCGCATCAGCTACAGCAGCCACAGCAGACAGTGCTACTTGACCGCCTTTGACATAGAGGCAGGCAGACAGAGAAGACACAGACGTCAGTGACCTGCCTGCCCTGATGGATTCAGACGCTGGTGAGATGTTAACAGAGGCCCCTCTTCCTCTCTCCCCTGCACCCCAGTCTCCTGTACCTCCCCACAGCCCGCCTGCCAATGACTGAGCCTAGCACACCATCATCACCACCTCTCAGCCTCCCAGTGTGCGCGCTGTCTTTCCGATTCTGGTGAGGGAAACGACACTGGGCATACAATATATCGATTCTGTACGGGCTGTGTGATTAGCGTGTTATCCCTGCTTTACTGTATGTTAGTGTCATTGTAGGTTTTCTGTGTCATTTGGTATGATTTGGTAGGCTATTTTGAAGGTCTGGGAGCACTCAAAAAGTTTTGCATATCAATTAATGGTAATTGCCTCTTCACGTTATGGCATTTTGGCTTATGAAAGGTTTCATTAGAACTCCCTACAGGGACTTCCCTGGCGGTCCAGTGGTTAAGACTCCGGGCTTCCAATGCGGGGGGCACAGTTCAATCCCTGGTCAGGGAACTAAGATTCCACAGGCATTGTGGCACAGCCATAAAAGTAAAACAGGAAAACAAAAACAAAGAACTCCCTCCTTTTGGATAGCGGGGGAAACCTGTGATATACACCCTGGCTTGACGCCCCTGGCCATTACTGGGACCTGTCCAGCTTTCTCTGCTTCAAACCAGTGGTTCTCATGCCTGCCTGCACATTGGAATCCCGAGAGCTTAAAAACATTCCAATCCCTGTGTCACCACAGAGGTTTTTGTTGTTGTTGTTGACTGTGTTGGGTCTTCATTGCTGCGTGGGCTTTCTGTCGTTGCGGTGAGCAGGGACTACTCTTTGTTGCGGTGCGCGGGCTTCTCGTTGCGGTGGCTTCTCTCGTGGTGGAACAGGGGCTCTAGGCGCACGGGCTTCAGTAGTTGTGGCACGTGGGCTCAGTAGTTGTGGCTCGCAGGCTTAGCTGCTCCTCGGCATGTGGGATCTTCCCAGACCAGGGATCGAACCCATGTCCCTCACATTGGCAGGCGGATTCTTAACCACTGAACCACCAGGGAAGTCCCAGCCCCAGAGATTCTGATTTTAAAGTTCTAGGGTAGGACCTCAGGTGTGTGAACCCTCCCCAGGGGATTCTCCTGTGCAACCAGGACTGAGAACCGCTGCTCAAAGTGCATGGGCTCCAAGCAGCCTTTTGGCCCAAACTTTGCATCCCGTCTGTCTTCCTGTGGGGAGAGAACGGGTGTCAGCCACCACAGGTACGGAGCCTGCCATGTGCCCAGAGCAGGGGAGCTTCAGACCTCTGTAGCCCTGGATGTTTCTTCTAGTGGAGTCTGTGGCAGAGGCCGAGTGTGTAAGACAGACCAAGAGCTGCCCGGCTGGAAGTGCTGTGAATATGTGAGTGTTCCCGGGAGGTGCCTGCTGGAACGGGGTACGGTATGAGGTGGGCCCCAACAGGGACCCCCAGAGTGAAATGGAATCCCCACGGAGGCCTCGGCCCACCGTAGAGCCCCCTCTGCCCCGCTCGCCCTTTGGGATCCCGCCCCACACGGCTTCCCTTCCATTTCATGACGTTTCTCTCTTGCGCCTGCTCCGCCTGCCCGTGGCTATCTGGGGGCTCCTGGGGCTCTGCCCAGGCTGGAGGCAGAGTGGGCAAGAGAAAAGTGCCACCTAGCTGAGAGGCAGTCACAGGTGCCATCACTGGCACTCTGATATACAGGTGAGAGGACAGGCTGGGTATCGGATGTAAAGTCAATGTCATCCGATGTCCCGGTGTGGGTATACGGGCTCAGGGTCTTCTTTTCAGAGGAAGCTCCTTCCAGCACCAGCTCCCTTGAGAGGGTACTACGACCACGGCCCCCCCACCCCCAGCTCTGACTCTGTTTGCCCTTCCCCCACCCTGTGCTTCTTCTCCCATGATGGTTCCCCTTTAGGGGTCCCACCCTCACCCCCTCCAGCCTGGCCTCCTGCGGGGCCTCCCAGCCCACCAGACAGGGCTACGCACGTCTGGGTACCCGCTGCGGCTGGCTGCCAGTCCTGTCCCCCAGGCTCTGTGGTCCCAGGCACATCCTGGGCTGTGGCTGGGCTCCAGCTCCGGGGCTCCAGAACAGTCTATGGCAATTGGAGGCAGGTGGTGCAGGGCGCACAGAGAACCCCAGAGGGCCTGGAACCCGACTGCGCAGCTGCCCCAGCCGAGCCTGGCCTGGGAGCCGGCTGAGCCCCCACCCGGCTCGTGCTGCATAGCGGTGGGCTGACAAGTACAGACCTGGCTGTCCTCACGACGGAGTGGACATCTGAGCCACTGTATGGGAAGAACATGGTGAGGTTCCGCGTGTCTGCACGGGGAAGCTGGGGGCCGCGCTTGGGGATGTTCTCTCGGGGTGGGGGAAGGGGGAAGAGACATTAACAGGAATAAAGGTGAGGAGATGAACAGACCCCGGTTTGCGACAGGTCCCAGAACCCAAGGAGGGGGCGGCCAGCAGCATCTCATGCAGCCGGGAGTGGAGAAGAGATCTCAGATTCTCCCTGATGGCTGTTAAGAGTCCTTCCAGAAGAGAGGGGCGGGGCGGGTTGGGGCCCTGATGACAAAGCAGCGGTGGCAGCAGGGCAGAGGGCATTGGTGAAAGGTACAGTGACCCACTGGTGTGTCCGGGGCTTGGAGAAGTCTCCCCCTACATTACCCCACCTCCTCCCACCCCCAGCACAGAGCCTGTGGCAGCTAGCGGGCCTGGTGTAGGGTGGCAGTGAGCTTCCACCTGGGCCCAGGTGAGCGATGCCCCGGTGTCAGGGCCCCAGGGAGCTTCTCCAATGGGGCCCCACCTGCTGCCTGTCTTCCCTCCAGTGTGACAGCCGCCAGGGTCCCACTGCTGATTCCTTCAGCCCCGGGGGAGAGGGAGTTGCTGTGCCCCTGACTCACGCTCTGAGGTTCCCTCCCTGCTGGGACCCCGCCCCTCACTCTGCCTTTTCTCTGCTTTTTCTCTGTGACCATGACCACCGCCTGCCAGCACGTCCCATAGCTATGGGTTGGGCCGTATGAAATAGCCTCTGTTCGACTGTTCTTGACCCAAAGAAACGGCAGCTTTTTGATCAGTTCAGCCTGACACTGGGGCTTGTTCAGTGTCCGTCCCTCCCCTCATGCACCGCCCGGAGCAGGCTGTCTGACCTGTTTACTGCACCAGGCGTGCACATAGCGGGTGTTTAGTGTTTGCAGAAAGGGTGAGTGGAATGAGTCCAGCTGTGTTCTGGCAGCTCCAGCTGCGCCTCCCCTGCCCGCCGGCCCTCAGGTTCAGGGTCCCCACCCTGGGAGGGGCTCACGGAGAGGATGACTCGGTTCCAGGACTCCAGCCCGGCTGTGTCCAGGCCTCCCTGCAGGCTCCCACCTGGCACCTGGAAGTGACCCTTTCCCCTCCCCACCCACCTCGCATCATCTGGCTCTGCCCCATCCACTGGCCCTGGATCAAGTACCTCACCTGCTTCCCATTCACCGGCTGCTTCTGTGAGAAGTACGCGCTGGACCAGGTGCTGCACTGACCACCTGCCCGGCGGGGCCGGCGGGGCTGCTCCCACGCAGCGCTGAGGGCACGGGGACTGCGCCCGGGCCGGGCTGCCTGCCTGCACAGCGCCCACCCCCACTCCAGAGACCCCTCCCTCCCCCAGGAGAGGCTGAGTCCTCGGGAGACGCTCATCAAGGGAGGTTCCTAGGGGGACTGAGCCCCCCTGCCTCAGGCCTGGGCTGGGGGACACGGAGCACGTGCTCCACCGCAGCTCGGCGCCCAGGCCCCAATGTCACCCCGCTGCCCTGCTGTCGGGACCACCTCCTGGGGTGGGCTCCTTTCTTCCTGGGGTCCTGGGCTGCTGCCCAGCTCCCACCCGGCTCTGCTGGTACGTTGCCTCTCCCTGTTACTGTGAGTGCACCCTTCCTGGGGAGGAGGCTGGGGTTCCCACCAGGTTCCCAGCCCTGCCTGGCCACAGCCCCCTTCCTGTTTCCCCTCCCCTCCTAGGATAGTCAGAGGTCTGGGTGGGCGGAGGGAAGGGCCGTCCTGGCAGCAGCGGCGCTGGGCGGTGGGGGGTGCAGCACGTGCCCATTCACTGTGCCTCCCCCCAGCCCTTCACCCCACACCCGATGGGGCCCAAGCACTGTTACTGTGGGCAGAGGGCCCGGGTGCCTGGGGTGGTGGGGGAGCTGGGGTGGCCCCTGCCCTTCCCTGCTCCCGGCTGCCTCCGTTCCAGGGATGAGGACAGGAAGGGGCAGCCCTGGGTCTGGGGGGATACGGGTCCCCTGGGCACCCGGCTCCTTTGGTGAGGGCGCCCAGGCAGGGCTGCGGGACGCCTCCCACGGTCCCCGGCGCACCGCCCCGGCCATACTTTTGGCTGATGCAGCACAGTTTGGATGCAGGGCGTCCAGAAGGCCTCGTGCGGACAGACAGGAGGACACAGCACTCGGGCTCCAGCAGGGCAGCCTGGGCTGGGAGCAGTCACCCTGCCTTCTCTTTATTTTAGCCCCCCCGCTCCCGTATGACCCCCTGGAATTCGACGTCTCCCTTCTGGCTGAGTGGACCTGGGGGGAGGCAGGGCAGACAAGGAGATAAAGGGACCAAAAGAGCCCCCAGCCTGCCTCCCCACACCTCGGACACCCGGCCATGGGCTCTCCAGGAGGTGGCCCGTTCAGCTGTCACTGTTTCTGCGCAGGGAGGCGTGGCCCCTCAGGGAGCACTGCATCTCCGTGAAGGTGAGGGAGCCCACGGTCGCGGCACACGGGCCCACAGGGTGGAAGCCGAACCTCTGGTAGAAGGGCACCAATGGGTCCTCACACATGAGCACGGCCCGGCGCACGGCCGGCTGGCCATCCAGGTGGTGCAGGTAGCGCCAGAGCAGGGTGGAGCCCTTCCCCAGCTGCCGGAAGGTGCGGTGCACGGCCAGCAAGTGCAGGTGAGCTGTGCGGCCCATGGGCCTGTGTAGTGTCAGTGACTCCTGGGGTGAGAGACGGACACAAGTCGAGGTCACCTCTGTGGACACCTGCACCCCCAAATCACCCCCACCTGGGCCAAAGGCAGGTGCTCCCTGAGTGCCTCCATTCAGGGCCCCCCTTCCACCCAAGGAGGATCCCAAATTGGGACCTACATTCCAGCCCTGTGGCGGTCCCTTCACAAGGGCCTTGAGACCCGGAAGGACTGCTCTTGCGCTGGGAGAGGACCACACCTGTGCTCACCTCTCGGTTCTGCAGGAAGCGACCCCAGCCTCTGGGGCTCCTCTCCCCAGCCTGGCTGGCCTCTGCGAGAGCAGGAGGAGCTGGGACCAGTGGCCAGTGGCTTCTCTTCCAGAGGCCTTCCCAGGGCTGGGCACCTCTGCCCCCCCGTCCTCACCTGAGTGAGTCTCTCCTTGTCCCACAGGGAGCCAATGATGAAGGCCACGAGGCGGCCCTCCACGAAGCAGCCCAGGGACAGCTCGGGACACACGGTCAGGAAGTGCTGGACCTGGTCCAGTTGCAGGGGGCAGACGCCCGAGACAGAGATGAAGGCTGTGGAGGGGGCACTGGTGGTGACTCCATGGTCACCCGTACCACATGCCCACTGTCCACTGCGCATCTGCTCCAATGCTGGGGGTGCAGCTTCCCAGCCCCCAGTCCTCCCCCACAGGAAAGCAGGGGATTCAGGGCTGCTTTTCTTCCCACTTTCCTGAACACGCCTGTGCTTGTGCACACGCACAGAAACACGCACAGAAACACACACAATCCCAACTGCCAAGGACAAGAGACTTGAAGGTCTTCTCCCCAAGGGCAACAGCAGCAGAGTTCAGCAGCGTCCCGGACCCTGTGGGGGCTTCTCACCCTCTCGCTCAATCTCAAACACGCCAGCAGCATCCTCTGGGGTGAGGCAGCGGAACTCATTGGCGGGGAGTGTATGGCGCCGCTGGCGGCTTGGCGACTCTGGGATCCCAGGTGGCAGGCGCAGAGCCACAGGCTTCATGTATTGGATGGTCTGTGTGGACATCCTGGCCGCTGCTGTTCCCTTGGGGGACCCCAGCTTCAGAAGTGGCCTCTGTGATGGCCCCTCTGCACCTGTTGGAGAGGAGCAATGGTCATGGATCTGGTCCCCATCTCCCAGGGGACTGTCCAGGGTGGCGATGGTGCATCCTGCCTCTTTTGTTGGGGAACTGGAATGGGGAGTCTGGGGGCTGGGGTGGAACAGGCATGCAGGGCATAGACACCTTCTGCCCTGTCCCTGCTCACTGGGTCCCCGGGGCACTATTACTCCCTCTCCCTGACCCCCTGCAGATGTGCACCTATGAGAGGAGGCCGTCTCTCCCTTACAAAGCCCGTGATCTGCATGTCCCCCTGCCCTCCCTCCTCCACCTTCTCTCCCAACATCTCCAAGAGCCAAGCAGGGGACTCTTGTTCCTGAATTCTGGGAGCCTGGGGACTAGGGTCCCACTTACCAGGACGGTGGAGCAAGGACGCCAATGTTCCTTTTATAGATCCAATCCCCCCAGGGGCCGTCCACAGGCTCACGACCAGAAAAATCCAGACTCCTGGCTACACGGGTGTTGCATGTGATGTTGATCTCAGAGATTTCTAATCCCCCAGCCGCCCCACCTCCCTGTATAAGCAGGACGAAGCCAGCAGGGCTGTGGCCACCCCATGCCCTGTCCCTGCGTGCTGAGGGTGAAACCTCAGATGGCTCACGGATGCGGGGGATTACAGTGGCTGGCTGAGGCCCCAGGGTTTTGAGGGAAGAGCACGGGGCTAAGCCTCGCGGGTCCACTCTAATCCCTGTCCTGGCGCCAGCTGGCTGGCACAGGCTTTCACCCTCTGTCCCTTGGAAGCCTGGGCAAGCCCACTTCTGAGGGTCCTTTCAGCTGTGGCATCCAAGCGTGCCACCCTTTAGAGCACTTGCTCAGGGCCCAATTAGAACTGCAGACCCAGAGGTGAGAGGACAGGACTGGGTATCGGATGTAAAGTCAATGTCATCCGATGTCTCGGTGTGGGTACACGGGCTCAGGGTCTTCTTTTCAGAGGAAGCTCCTTCCAGCACCAGCTCCCTTGAGAGGGTACTACGACCATGGCCCCCCCCCCAGCTCTGACTCTGTTTCCCTTTCCCCCACCCTGTGCTTCTTCTCCCATGATGGTTCCCCTTTAGGGATCCCACCGTCACCCCCTCCAGCCTGGCCTCCTGCGGGGCCTCCCAGCCCACCAGACAGGGCTACACACGTCTGGGTACCCACTGCGGCTGGCTGCCAGTCCTGTCCCCCAGGCTCTGTGGTCCCAGGCACATCCTGGGCTGTGGCTGGGCTCCAGCTCCGGGGCTCCAGAACAGTCTATGGCAATTGGAGGCAGGTGGTGCAGGGCACACAGAGAACCCCAGAGGGCCTGGAACCCGACTGCGCAGCTGCCCCAGCCGAGCCTGGCCTGGGAGCCGGCTGAGCCCCCACCCGGCTCGTGCTGCATAGCGGTGGGCTGACAAGTACAGACCTGGCTGTCCTCACGACGGAGTGGACATCTGAGCCACAGTATGGGAAGAACATGGTGAGGTTCCGCGTGTCTGCACAGGGAAGCTGGGGGCCGCGCTTGGGGATGTTCTCTCGGAGTGGGGGAAGGGGGGGGAGGCATTAACAGGGGGGGAGGCATTAACAGGAGGAAAGGTGAGGAGATGAGCAGACCCCGGTTCGGGACACGTCCCAGAACCCAAGGAGGGGGTGGCCAGCAGCATCTCATGCAGCCGGGAGTGGAGAAGAGATCTCAGATTCTCCCTGATGGCTGTTAAGAGTCCTTCCAGAAGAGAGGGGCAGGGTGGGTAGGGGCCCTGATGACAAAGCAGCGGTGGCAGCAGGGCAGAGGGCATTGGTGAAAGGTACAGTGACCCACTGGTGTGGCCAGGGCCTGCTGAAGTCCCCCCCCACCCCAACCCACCCCACCCCCAGCACAGAGCCTGCAGCAGCTCAGAAGCCCCTAGAAGGCCTGCTCAGGGTGTGACTTCCCGGAGCTTCCCACACGGAGCTGCACCTGCGTCCTCTCGCCCTCAGCGTGACAGCTGCCTGGGTTTCTGCAGGCCCCAGGGGAATCCACTGGGGGAACCGAAAGGTGGGCCACATCAGAGAGGGGGCCCTGGAACACTCTGATGATGCCTCTGAGACCCCAGTTTTCCCAGAAGAGCAACAGAAAGGCCCGGACAAGGCAGGGAAGGCAGCCCTTAGTTCAAGGGCTTGTGCAACTGGTGGCGTGTTTCTGGTAGTTTGGAGGGTGGCATCCTTCTCTCATTCCTCCCCTGCACTTAAGATCTGCCTCGCAGCCCTGGCACAGAGCACATTTTGCCTAATCCTATGTACCTTTCCAACCCTAATCTGTCACTAGCAGGTTTCGCAGGGGACAGAGGCTGAGATGGAGGATTGTGTTTAGGAAGTTCACTGGGCAAGCTCCTGGAAGCTTATAAACCCAGAGACTGCACTGAACGTGTGGCAACGTGCTAGAAACACAGGCTAGGAGTCTATCAACCAGATGTTGATTCTGATGAGAAAGATGGCACTTAGCTCCTTGACTTCCTGTGGTTTTATTTTGAAGCCTCCTTTGCATAGACAGGCTGACATCACTGCAGGGCTGAATGTGGCCCTGTCCTTATTTAAGGGTCAATATCTGCCATATTACACAGGCAGTTTTCCTAAGGAACATTCCAGACCTTTCTGGAATGGAGGTGTCAAAAGCAGGGAGACATCGCCACCTCCTGGAGAAAGTAGGGACCTACAGCTTCCTGAAGCCCAGCCGTCCAACAGAAAAATCCTGGTAGCCCCATACGTGATTTTCAATTTTCTAGTAGCCACATGAGAAAAAAAGCCCAAATAAATAGGTTAACTTGATTTTAATAAAATATTGTATTTACCCCAATATATATAAAGTATTGTCATTTCAACAAATAATCAATAGAAAAATTATTTGAAATATTTCATATTCTGTTTTTCTTTTTTACACCACATCTTCAAAATCCAGAGTGTGTTTTACACTTCCATCACATGTCAATTCAGACCAGACACATTTCAAGTGCTCAAGAGCCACAGGTGGTTAGAGGATACTGCAGTGGGCAGCCCAGATCTACAGACTGAAGTTGAAGGAGAGAGCGATGGGGGGAGGGGGGAGGCACATGTGTATACATGTGCATGCGTGTGTATACATGTGTATATGTATGTATGTGCGCGTGGGGTGAGTGTGCTTGTGTGAGGTGTGTGTCTAGAGAAACTGGAGAACTGGGGACTTGAGCAAAGACAGAGGTGTCCCAGGGACGTGTCAGCACATTTGGGACCTTTGAGAGAAGTTGGTTTGTTTCAATCAGTCATTCAACAAAATTTTTTTTTATTGACATATAGTTGATTTACAATGTTGTGTTAATTTCTACTGTACAGCAAAGTGATTTCGTTATACATACATATACATTCCTTTATTTTTATTTTTTAAAATTTTTTATTGGCTGTGTTGGGTCTTCGTTGCTGTGTGTGGGCTTTCTCTAGTCGGGGCGAGCGGGGGCTACTCTTTGCTGTGGTGAGCAGCCTCTCATTGCAGTGGCTTCTTTTCTTGCGAAGCACGGGCTCTAGATGCACGGGCTTCAGTAGTTGCGGCACTCAGGCTCAGCAGTTGTGGCTCGCAGGCTCTAGAGAACAGGCTTAGTAGTTGTGGTACACGGGCTTAGATGTTCCACAGCATGTGGGATCCTCCCACCCTGGGATCGAATCCATGTCCCCTGCATTGGCAGGTGGATTGTTAACCACTGCACCAGCAGGGAAGTCCCTACATTCTTTTTCGTATTCTTTCCATTATGCTTTATCACAGGATATTGAATATAGTTCCCTGTGCTCTACAGTAGGACTTTGTTGTTTATCCATTCTATGTATAACAGTTTGCATCTGCGAACCCCGCACTCCCTGCCCCCCATCACCCTGGCAACAAGTCTGTTCTCTATGTCTGTGAGCCTGTTTCTCAACAAAAATCTTTTGAGTACCTACTATGAGAGACCTATGCTGCATGCTGGAATACAAAGGTACAAAGAAGATATGGTCCCACAGGCGAGGTAGGCATGCAAACAAATGGTCGTGATAGAGGGAAATAAATGCGATCAGACAGGTATGACCAGGTAAGTGGGGGAATAAGTGGGGGAAATGGGGCTCTTGGAAGACTTCATAGATAAGAAGCCCCAAGCTGGGTATTATAAGATGAAAGGGAGTTCTTTAGGTAAAACCATGGATTGAAGTAGAGGAATAAAAAATTACAAGCAGATGGTGCAGTGAGTGCAAAGGCACGGAGGCACCAAAAAGTCGGGATCCTGGCATGAGCAGCTGAGGCCGTAGCATGGAGCGTGTGCAGTGGGTGCAGAGGTGGAAGGCGGGGTGGGAGGTAGGTGGGAGGAACCAATTCATGAAGGCCCCGTGTGCCAGTCTCTAATGGACCACAGAAAACCATGGAAAGTCACTAAGTTGAGAAGCCGGATGATCATGTTTATATTTTCAATCTCCCGGGAACAGCAAGGTGGTGAGGAGACTACAGCAATGGCTGTAGGGATGGAGATGAACCAGTAGCAGCAGCTAATGCTGATCAAGCTCCTACATTGTGCAGACACATGCAAAGCACCTCCCATTCATCATGTCAGTTAAATTCTCAACAGCCCTATCTAGTAAGTACTGCTATTATTCCCATTTTACAGAAAGGAAACCAAGGCTCAGAGAAGTAAAATAAATTGTCCAAGGTCACACAGTGAGTCAGTGGCAGCACAAGCTTCAAACCTAGATTTGTCTGACTCCAAAACCTCACCCTTAGCCACTGGACCATCCCATCACTGTCCCACCCCCACCCGGCCCCTGTGGAGCTGCCCCCCGCAGAGCAGCTCTGCACCTAGGGATGTGAAAAGGAGGTACAGGGACCATGATCTGGGCTTTGATGACATGTGGAGATTAAGATCAAGGGCTGACCCTCAGGTGGCCGACTTGGTACCCAGGTAAATGACCCTGCTATCAACCTGGATGAAGACTCTGGGAAAAGGAAGGGGTTTGGGGGAGAAGAGGCCACTTTGCACCTGTGGCTGGTCATCCAGGAAGCACCCATGCATTGGTGCTGGGGAGTTGGTGGTGAAGAGTATGGCATGGTTAAGCCACAGCAGCCCTATTGTTCTGCAAGCTGGCCTGGCGGATTTGCTGTCCCTGCCCCTGTATCCTCAGGAAGCGGGAAAGCAGGATGAGCCTACAAACGCTGGGCTCTCACTTAGGGCTCAACCTTTCCACTGTTGCCCCCAGCACAAAGGGGTTCACCCAGTGGATTGCAACCCATCCTCAGAGTCAGGAGTGAGAATGGCCAACGGCCAGGTGGTCTGGGTCCTGATTCTGACGGTACTGCAGGATGACCTTGGGCAGGTCCCATGGTTGGTTCTCCCAGGGCATCAATGCAAGAAGCAGTGAGGCTCCTGGGACAAGAAGAGCCCTTTTGACTCCCAGAGACCTTGATTCTAGAGCAACACACAGCTGGACCTCAAAGGTATTTCTCCAGCCAGCCACTGAGGGTGTGGGAAGGCTCTCCAGGGCAGCTCCCCTCTTGCCCCACTTTCCCAACTAAAGCCCCCAGTGCTGAAGGCAGCCTGGAGGTCCCAAACACTCATTGCAGGGTGGAAAGACCTCTCTGGGCCATCTGGATTTGCTCCTACATGGAGGTTTGGAGAGGCCAGGTAGGGTAGGTCTCCCCTAGGGGGCAGTGTGGGGCCCATGCACACTTCTTGCATGGGTTTGGAGAGGCAGCTAGTGGCTGGTTAAGATAGGGACAAGACACAGCCTGCTTCCCAGAGATCAATTCGCTTTGCTGCCAGCTCTGCTGCCTCCTGCACCTGGCCAGCCCCTTAGCAAGGGGAGTGGCCAGGCTGGCTCAATTCCTGGCAGACACATTTGTAAATAAGCAAAGCTCTCCCAAGAAGCATCTCTATTCCCCAAGAAGGGCTAGGTGTTTAGGCCATGAGAGAAGGGGTTTCTTCATTGGGGAATAAAGATTTTTTTTCACTTAACAATTATGACAATAAAAATCAGGCTTCCATCCGGGCTCACCCCACTCGCCAGCCTGGATATGCAGAGACTGTGGCTAGGGGCTTGGGGTTTGGGAAGCAGTCAAGCCTCAAAACTTGTCCAGGGCATCTGAGGTCTGAGTCAGGTCACTGAAGGTCACCATGAGGTGGGGAGGAATGTACTGAGTCTCTCTCTGTAAAAGCGCTCAGATGCAGCTCAAACTGGGGGTGACAGAAAGGGCTTTGAGAAACTTCCCTGGTGGTCCAGTGGCTACGACTCCGTGCTTCCAATGCAGGGGGCCCGGGTTCAATCCCTAGTCAGGGAACTAGATCCACATGCTGCAACTAAGAGTTTGCATGCCGCAACTAAAGACCCCACATGCTGCAGCTATAAGATCCCACATGCCACAGTGAAGATCCTGCATGCGGCAATGAAGTTCTCGCGTGCCGCAATTAAGACTCAGAGCAGCCAAATACATAAATAAATAAAATATTTTAGGGAAAAAAAAAAGAAAGGGCTTTGAGATAGCACAGGCAGGAGAAGGCCAAAGAGTCCTGCTCTCCCCACCCCAGCTTCAACTCCTCAGGTATACGGAGGAGAGGGTGGGAAACTGGCCAAATGGAGGTATAGGAACCTCAGACCTTTGATATATTCACTGAGATGGTACATTACTGAGCACCCATGCTGTGCCAGGCACTTACTAGGCACATATAACTAGGGTTACACATATAAATACAAGAGGATCCAGGTGCTCAAAACACATTTAGCAAGGGAGGGGTCAGCATTTGAAATCAAGGACTCTTGCCTACAACCTAGAATATTCTTGGTAGTGGTGGGGAAGGGGGGACAGCACAGTCTGGCATGGTGCTTCACAAAGTAGGGGCTCATACTTCCTCCCTCGCAAGGGGATAATCTATGTAAAGGTGGGTAATCTATGTAAAGCACTTATCATAGTATCTGGCATTAAGTTACAGCTCAATAAATGGTTGCTATGATTAGCCGCTATTATAAGAAGCCGCAGAATAAACGTGGCACATCTTCCCGGGGTGCTAATTTTACTCAATGATTAGGCAAGAAAGGACATTCTTTTTATATTAAAATAAACACTGGCATAAGCTGGAGTAGAATGCAAAACTCACCTGGATTTTTGACATCAAACAAAGATTTGGGGCCTGCATCGACCTGACCCTTCTAACGACTTGTGCAACATCCCCCTCCCCCCGTCCCCTGATGGACATAGGAACTAGAAAAGACCCTGCACTTGAGTCAGGAAACCTGGATTCCAACCTGGCTCTCCCAGGTACTACCTTGTGACCTTAGGCACTGAATTCCTTGGGCTCTGTTTCCTCACTGGTAAAATAGGGTTAATGATACCCATACCCAGGATTGTGATGACAAATAAGATATGTATGTGAATGTGGCTGGAACAGTGCCTGGTCAATAACAGGTAATCAGTAAGTGTTAGGTGATCAGGGGCCAAAGAGACAGGGCTATAGGGACATGGTAGATGGAACAGAAGCTACTATGTCACTGCTATTAAGCCTTCCAGGTCTTTATGGGGAAGGGAGCGGGGAAATGTGTCCTTACAGCAATGAATCCAGATGGCCATTCTGCACTGTGGTCTGGGATTGGAAGGCCATGATTTGGGAGCCCAGCCTTGTCTCTAAATCATATCCTAATTCCCCTTAAGTCGTTTTTTCTGTATCTTAGTATGTTAGTTTTCTAAGATATGGGTCCATTGACAACACTCCAAGCCCAGTATTACATCAATACACTATAAGTACTTGGCTCAGGGCATCTCATGTACTCAGGTTGCCATTTGTGTTTCATGCATGCTCTATTTTGTTTTTCTATTTTTTTTTAAATGTTTTTTCTTTCATGAATGTTCTTATAACTTTTCCATGAGTGTAGTTTTATCCTTCAGCAGCCTATAAACTATTCAATGCCTTTTCTGAAGAACCTAAATACTGTAAGATTGAATCATCTTACTAATCTGCCATTAATGGTCTTGCAGAAAATTGTGGGGAAAAGAAAGATTTTAACTGAGAAAGGTGAGGGCTATATCTTGAGTAGTCCTAATTTCCTTTCAACAACCCATTATGAATATGTCTGTTGAGAATGCATCTAAAACTTTTGGAACTTACTTAGGAGACACATTAGTATAATAACTTTTCGTATTTTAAAATGGCAATCTGGAGCAGATCATAAGTCTAAGAGTTCTGCCAATCTAGAATTTTAGTCTAGGCAGGGGGTTTGAAATATTGTAATAATGCAATATTTTTTAAAAGTTTCTTTATTGAGGGAACTATATGCCAGGTACTGTTCTATTTCACTTAATCTCTCTATTGCCAGATGAGACAGTTACGGCTATTACCTCCCCAGTTTTACAGATGAGAAAATTAAGGTGAAATGAAGTTTATCCGCTAGCCAACTTTATAAGATTAGTAAGTGGCTGTGCCAAAAATTGGAGTCTATGGCTTCCACTTTTAACTACCTCACTATCCTACCTCTTGCCATGCATAAGCCTCAAGGAGCTTTGAACTCATCTAGATGAGTTTAAAGCCAAACCACAGGGGCCGCTAACACTTGCTTCCCTTTCTGATCTTTCTCTGGGACTCCTTCACCAACCCCTTGACCAATCCCTAAAGGGTCATGACCTTCCAGGCTTTGCATGGAATTTCCTAACGCAATACGCTCTAGATACACTATATAGCCTTGCTTACAAGCTGTCTTGGAGCTGCTTTTAAGCTATTTCACGTGTACAGTATATGTTTTGCCTCCCCAACTAAACTGTAAACACCTAGAGGACAGAGACTATATCTTGCTCTTTCTGTATCCCTCCTAGTGCCTAGGACTAGATTGGAGACGCCAAGGGAGCTCATTAAGTGCTGTTGACAGTCTTCGGACCATCCTCCGTCCCACCTCGGCCACTCCCCTTTTCCTTGGTGACCACTCCACTTCCTCCTCCTGGGTCCCCTCCCCCCACCGACCCCTGCCCACTCCCTCTACTTTTATCCCGTCTGGCCCCGCCCCCCGCCCCCGGCAGAATCTCCAGCGTCCCCTAGCGACGAGGCGGTAGCCCCTAGCAACCGCATCTCGGTTCCCTGACGACGGCGGCACGTAGGGTCACGTCAGCGCGCCGTGGCTCCGCCCCCGGCGCCGGCTGGCCCCGCCTCCTCCTGCCTCTTTCGCCGCCGCCGCCGCCGCTACCGTCGCCGCCGCCCGAGATTCGCGCAGAGCAGTTATGGCGGATCCCGCAGCGCCCGCACCCGCAGCCCCGGCTCCCGCCCAGGTCCCGGACGCGGCCCCGGGCGCGGCCTCGACCCCGGACGCGGCCCCCGCCCCGGCCCCGGCGCCGGCGCCCGCTCCGGACTCGGCCTCCGGGCCGTCCTCGGACTCCGGCCCCGAAGCCGGCTCGCAGCGGCTGCTGTTCTCTCACGACCTGGTATCGGGTCGTTACCGCGGCTCGGTGCACTTCGGGCTGGTGCGCCTCATCCACGGCGAGGACTCGGACTCGGAGGGCGAGGAGGAGGGCCGCGGGAGCTCGGGCTGCTCCGAGGCGGGGGGCGCGGGCCACGAGGAGGGCCGGGCCAGCCCGCTGCGCCGCGGCTACGTGCGCGTCCAGTGGTACCCGGAGGGCGTCAAGCAGCACGTGAAGGAGACCAAGGTGCGGCGGGCCGGCGGGCGGGGGCCGGGGCCGGGGCCGGGGGCCAGCCGAGGGCCGAGTTGGCTGCTGGAGCCCTAGGCCGGGAGGGCAGCCGGGCGGGGCGCTGCCCGGAATGGTGCAGCTGCAGTGGGCCGGGGTGGGAGGACAAGCCTCCGCGGAGGGGACGCTCCGGTGCAGAGTCATTGCGCCAGCCTTGGGCCATCGGGCCCCGGGCTTCCCCAGCCGTGCCAGGCTGCGGTGTCGGCCTCAAGATTACGTATGTGGACCCACTCCAGTGGGGACCTCCTGGGGCTCTCAGGCACGCTGGGCTTCACACCAGTGCGGCGTTTTGCTGACCCCGGAGCAGCTACATACTGCATTGTGCATCCCGAAAGGAAGGCCGTGCCGGTCCCTGCAGGGAGGGGTCGTGAGCATTCCAAAACAAAGATAGAGGTGAAAATCTCGGCCGACATAAAACCCCCGGAAGTTCACTAGATTACAGAATGCGTTATTATGGGTGAAGAAAGCTATCCCCTTTGTGTTTTACCTTGTTGCCTCGTTTTAATTGCTGCGGGGAACTTTGAGTAAAATCATTAGCAATCAGAGGGGGAGCGGGGAGGGATGTGACAGCTGCTGACTGGGATTGATGACTCTTAAGTACAGTTGGACTTCTTGAAAAACAAAACAAAAACAAAAACTATAGAACCGTGGATGGAGGAGAGCCACCCATTGAGAAACCTAAAGGATTTTTCTTGACCCGAGGCCATTAAGCAAAGGTCAGGCTCCCCTATGATGTTGGTGAATGTTGCAAGTTTTGCAAAACTGCAAAAGGCGTTCCTCATAAACCAGAAACCGAGGACCAAGGTTGGTTTGGTGGCTTTTCATGTCTTGTTTTCCTGAGCGTGAATTCCTATCAGTAATACACAGACACACACGCCCCCTGTATCTTTCAGCCCTTCTTCATCTCCTCCTCCTCTCCTTCAAGAAAACATTTTGAGGCAGGAATCAGGCCTGGACTGGTTTAGCTGCCTGGGATGTTGAGTGGTCTGATTTCAGGGGAGGGCACTTTAGAAGTTAATCTGGGTTTCTCACACACTGGGAGACCAAGGTGACCTGCACAAGGGGTCTGTGATGACCGCTCGGGCAGGGAAAAACGCCCTACTCCCAGGAAGAGCCTGGGATTCATCTCCTAGTGGCAGAAGTGACTGCTGACTCCAGCAGTGTCTTTTTCCTGGCCAGTGCACGGGCATCCACAGACATAGAAATCCGCACACAGGACGCCTGGCTTCCCCTCAGAGAAATACAAATCAGGCGGTAGCTTCTCTGACTCAGAGAGAAAATGGTAAGTTCATGCAAAAGTATGTGGAAAAGACAACTTTTTGCCACAGAATGCTTGTTAAAAATTACCACCAGTATTGTCGTGTTGGGAAGAGAAGATTTTTGCTCTGTACGCTGTGTTTGTGCGTTGTCATTTGCTAGTGTTTTTCCGTGGGTGCTTAAAAAAATGTTTTTCCCTAACCATCTTCTCTAGAGGTTTGTGACTTCTGAAATGGAAGTCGTTTGACTCTGTCATGGCCTCCTGTCCTGGGACTCAGGGAGGCAGGCCCAGCTCACTGCCGGGAGCTGCCATGTTTATCAGTTGTTGTTCCTGTTCATCTTGACTTTGGTGGTTAACTTTGTCTACAGTTGTGTTCAGTCTGTCTCCCCCCACCCTGTGTAATTATACGAAGTTTGACTTTAAATACCTATTTTGGAATTAAATAGGAAATAACTTGAAGGCACCAGCTTGGATACATTTTGAAGCTGCCCTCTTGTGACTTGCTTTGAATTTGTTGAAATTCATTGTGGCTCCAGTGGTGATGTTTTCTTTGCCATTGTAGTTTCTGCAGCTTCTGAGCTTGGCAGAAGCTAAGAGACATAGGAATTCTAGGAAGTGGTGACATGTGTGTCCATTCATGGATGGCAGGACCCACCGCTTTGTTTAGGATTTGAGAATAGGTTCATTGGGGAGTGAGGGCAAGTTTATACCTGATAGATACCTCTTCATTACCCTGAGCTGTAGGCTCCTGACCACCCACTAGGGTGGTGGGGTGGGTCCTGGGACCTTGCAGCATTGTGCTTTAGGAAGATTTTCCTTCTCACCTCCCACTCCTTATAAATCCATTGAGGTGATGGTGGCTGTAAAGGAAAGACCAGTAGACCGAGGCTGAGCATTTAAGTTCTGATTCCTACTCCGTTACTAATCTGGCTAGGAGATTTGAGAACCCAATTATTGATCACATAAAGTAGTGACAACCTTGAGAAACTTATTTCTTTTTAAAGCTGCTACCTATTGGCATTTTTAAAATAGTGTCTTTTTTTTTTTTTTTTTTAAATAGTGTCTTTTTAATGTGGATTGTTTTCTAGGCTGTGGAGCGTTTTTTGCAGTTTTCACGTTAATGTGGTAGACAATGAGTAATCTTAGTCTCTTAATTTCTTTGAAGTTTTTAATGAACAAATTCAGAAAGAGAGATGAAGAGGCTAGCCAGAAAGTCCTACCCCTTTTTGCCCGCTACCATGAAGATTATCAACAGAAATAAAATGAGTAGTTCTTCCTGGAAACTGGGGAAATTTTTTATGGTCCAGCTCCTGAGGCCTCAGGCAGCCAAGGTGAAGCTTCTTTAGGACTTAGAAGAAGCACGCATTTCATGCCCCTTCCTCTCCTCCTGACCCCTTCAGTGTAGTAGCTGATTTATCTACTTGAAACTTTTCCCATTTGGCCATGGATCTCCTATGCGGAGATTTGCCCCGTCCCCATCAATGGTCGTCCTTTGAGTAAATTTTTGGGATAAAGCCAAATACCAACAGCCTCTTCCACTTCTTGAGCATTGGCTAGACGTGGTGGGTCTTTCTGGCCTCCACCTGTCATGGTTGGACAAAGTGGCCCTTGTGAGGAAGAGAGCCAACAGCTGTCTGTCTGTCCAAGTTTAGGGCCTTCCTGTTTACACTGCCTTAGCTTTCCTTTGCTTTCCCATCTCTTGTGCGTTGTCTTTTGCTCTAAATTGCCACAACATTCAGGGTCTTGCCCAGTTTGAGATTTAATGTCTCTAAACTAAAGCTCTCTGTTCACGATCATGCTGCTTTTGTGAGGTAGTTGTGTGTGTGTGTGTGTGTGTGTGTGTGTAGCATCCCTGATGACAGATTCCTCAGGAATTGGCTTTTCGGTTTATTTTTGACTCCTACTCAGGCCAGTGTTTCCATGGGGAAGGCTATTTAGGTGTAGCATCATAGGTTGTGAAGTTTGCTTGCTTCGCCTGACCAGGTGCTGGACCCATTAAAAGCAATTGCTGTTAGTGATGTAAGAGGAAGAAGTTATGGAAGGTTAACCAAGATGCAGGACTAAGTGCATCTAATTGCATTTTATTCAGGTAGGATCACAGCGCTTGTGGCATCTCACCACTATTCTGTGATTTTAGTCTTCGCCCCTCGGCTTCCGGTTTCTAACTCCAAGGCCTCAGTGCCTCCGTGGTGCCTCTGTCTGGCTCGCCACCTGACTCAAGGGCACTTTCACCAGATGAGGGGTGTGTGTTTGTGTCCTGTGATTGGAAGTCAAAACCCTTGGGTGCTCTTCCTGGCTGTCACCTACTCTGAATGACCTTGGCCTCCTCACTGCCTCCTTTTCTCTCTCAGCAATAAAATACGAGGTCTGTCTTTCTAGCATCTGAAATGAGCCTGCACAGTGGAATAACCAGAAGCATAGCCGGATGGTGGCCAGAGCAGCCACTTGGCTATTAGCAGACACTGTCCTGATGTCCATCAGGCAGAGCCAGCCCTGTCCCTTCAGGAGATCACGTCCATGTGTCGCAGGGTGATGCTACTCCAAAGAGAAGCCAGAGGTGCAACCTCAGGGGTTTGTTTCAGTGGTGTGGGAATTCCTATTTGATGATGTTGTTGCTTGTGACCTGGCAGGTTATGGATTTGACTTCTTTATTAAGCCGCTTCTATAAATACTCATTGAGCTTCAATTCTCTGTTACTTTGTAAGAAATTCAGTAACATTTAAAGTAACATCTGCCAAAGTCCACCAGCCTCCAGGACGGGGATGGAATGAATGTGTATGTATGTACGTACATATGTATATCTTCCAGAATCCAGGAGGCATCTTTTGAAATTCCCACAAGACAGGTAATGAGATTATGAACTGTAAGGACGGCAGAGTATTGCTTTTGTCTTTAAAGACTACATGTTTATTCTTATTATTGTGTTACTATGTGCTGGGCACTCGATAAGTGCTTTATGTGTATTACTCTCTTAATGCTTACAAAACACCTCTGTGAATTAGCTACTGTTATTATCCCTGAATTACAGGGGAGGAAACTGAGGAACAGAGAGAAGTTGAGTAATTTGTCCAGTGTCACACTGCTAATGAGCGGAGGAACCCAAACACAGATGGGAGTAAATAAAGTTTGCTGTCACCCGAGGATTTGTAGGTTGTTGCTGTGTTGAGTATCCTAATCAAACGTGAGTCACAAACTCTGTGGTTGGCATTAATCCTCCAGTCTTTGCACACGTAGAGGTCACAGTGGAGTGGGAGGGAACCACAGGTGAGGAGGAAGGGCAGGGTGTTGGGGTGGGTGGAAGGTGGCCCAGTGGCCGGGAGCAGGCGTGTGGGAGAAACACCATGTTGGCGCTGCAGGGCGCTTCTCTTCTGCATTTGTCATTCCCTAGCCCCTCCGTTGTTATCAAAATAACTGTCAGACAGTTTATTTCTAGAGAACTTGTGAGTACCCGTAGATGTTGAGTGAAAGAAACCTTTGTAAGTCTGACTTCCCACCTGTATCTCCTGCAGCAGAGCAAGTCTGAGTAACTGGCCTTTCTGTGTTGTCCTAGAAAAGGTCAGTGTTAGGAAATCCAACTTGACCTCATGCCCCCTCTCCTGCTGCTCTTGTCACCCTCTGGCTGGGGATGCTCAGTCACGAGTCAGGTTCAGGTTCGTAGGACTCCTTGGAGAGGCTGAGTCCCGCTCAGTCCCAGTCCCTTCTCCCATCAGGTTCCTGGCTGACTCTGCTCCCCACCTGTTTTTGCTTTAGGACATGAAAGGTCTTTTAGTGCTTTGCCCATCCCCACGTCACTGGTATTTCTGCTTTTCTCTTTGTCATTTTCCTGTTCTATCGAGAGGAACTTTTTTTCTTTTTTACTATTTTACCCAGGGGCCTCATGGACTCCAGTGGAACATCTATGGGGCCAGTACTTTACAAAAAGGGTGCGGGTATAGTGTGTGATGTGAATTGCCATCACAACAATGCTGGACCCGTGATGAGTGTTAGCTGACCCTGTGGTCCCCTCAGAGTTGAATTCAGGGCGATTTCAGTGATGAGTGGGTTCTCTTTTAAAAAGCCTGAACCCTTGGAAGACATAATCTGTGCTCCTATTCTGGCTGACAGAAACTTTTGGAGTTTGCTGTCCAGAGCTTAGCCTACTTCTGAATGGGGTGGAAGGGTGCTCAAAAGGGGGAAATGGCCATCAGGACTGTTTACAAAGTGCCTTTTCGTTGACACGATGCTGTCACTAGCAGGTTGGTGTTTTTAACTGCACCTCCTTCCTGAGGCTCCGCCAGCCTGGCAGCTTGAAGCCCAGCCCTGAGAAGGTCCGAGATTTTCATGCTGCTGCGTCCACAGTGGCAGCTCTCACTGAGCAGGAACACACATTCAGAACTGCTTCTCTTGCTGACATTTTCGCCAGCTTCAGGGGGCTTTATGAGGAGCCACCCGACGTATGTGGTTGCAGACAGGGAAGAGCAAAACGCTGCCTGGAATTTTCTGTAGTTCAGAATAGAATTGAATCATGTTAGTGGATAACCCTCTGAATTTATCTACTCCAAGGTTATTTGCCCTCGTTTTGCTCTTAAGCTACACTCTGCGGTTGAGGATTTGATGTCCTTTGACCCAGGCTGACTGTGTTGAATGGACCTTTCGGTCAGTTTTGCCCACAGGTATACTTTCTTCTGAAGCAGGATTGTGGAAAAGTTTTTATGATTTAAACATTGAGGCAAATGATACACTGTTCAGAAGTATTCAGCTAGGCAGTAAGTGCTAGAATGTATGTGCTTTTTGGGTTTAATCTGGTTGACTGGTTGAGGGGTTTTTGGTTTGTTTGCTTATTTTGAGAGACTGAAACATTTCAGTTTCTGCAGCGAGGTCAAAGGAATGAGACACTTACCGGGTCACTTCTGATTTAAATTGATAGCATCGTTATATCTGGTAAAAATTCATTCTATAACAATCGGAGCAATTAAAAAAATTTTAAGATACTGAGTATGCTCAAAAAAAAAAAAAGCTGTCAATCATATTCAACAATAAAATGAAACCCCCCAGCTCCTGGAGAGATTTCCTGCAGTCTTGAGAGCGTTCTTCATTTGCATCCTGCAAGCGAGAGCTGGTCTTTCACACTCAGCAGCTCTGATGAGGCTCTTCCTCCTTGTTTTAATTTTGACCGTATTTGTGGGAGATGCTGCTGTGATGAGGGCTAGTGAAGCTGTCTTGACAGGCATATCCACAGGACAGTGCTTGCTGGCCCCCTTAAGTGCAGATGGGAAGGAATACACACACACATCTGTGTCTCTTGTGTGGCTTCTGGCAGCATCAGGACCTGACATACGCCGTGCTGAAAGCATCCTCATATTTGTCTGCTCTGACTGTTTAATTACTTAAGGGAGTTTAAGGGCCCTGAAGGCTGATGATATCATCTTCAAGACGAGGAAGAAAGAGCATCTTGGCCTACCCCAGCGTGTTTTGGGGGCACCCTAGCATGCTGTGGCGAGAAGAGGCGTCTGCCTCCATTTCCCTGTGACCGTCACACCCCAGAGCCTGTCTCCTTCCAGCCCCACACCACTGGGTGTGAACAGGTCTTCTGAAGGTCTCAAATGACTAGTGAATTCCTGGTTACTGCACCTACTTTTTCTCAATTCCTGTCCTTTTGACCGGCCAGCCTTGTTAATACGTCCATCACCCTCTTAGTGGAGACTCTCTTCCATTGGGTTCCACTTTACTAGCTGTAGTGGATTTTTCTCTTTTACCTTTTTCCTCTTACCCCTCTAAGATTGTCCTGTCTTTTCTTCAGTGTTCTTGTCTGCTCCTGTAGTGCCGCTGGTACCTGCATTTACACGACTTCCCATCCTGAGCACGTGCTCAGCTGCTTACTTGGTAGCTCCGAACTGTCATCTGGAACTTCAGACTTTGCAGGTGTAACTGCCCTCCCCACCCCTAGTCTATGGAATTTTTAAAATTTCTTTTCCCAGTATTTTATTGTGAAAAAGAAAATTCAAACATAAAGTCGAACAACTAGGCCAGTGATTACTAATTACCAACCATCATGAGTCAGCAGTTAACCTGCCAAGTTTGCTTTATCTGTGTGTGAGTATGTAAATAGGTTTCCTCCTGAGTCATTGGTAAGTTAGTAGCAGACATGGTGACACTCACCTCTAGATACTCAAGTGTACATCTTCTAAAAATCAGAACATTTGGGATCATTTTAAATTTCCCTCTTTGGGCTCCCATTCTAATTTTGTTTCCCCTGTTATGAATACTGCTGCTATGAAAATGGGTGTACATATATCTCTTGGAGATCCTGTTTTCAATTCTTTTGGGTATATACCCAGAAATGGAATTGCTGGATCATATGGTAATTCTATTATTACTTTTTTGAGGAACCGCAATGCTGTTTTTCCATAGCAGCCATACCATTTTACATTCCTATCAACAGGGCACAGGGGTTCCAATTTCTCCACATCCTAGTCAACATTTGTTATTTTTATTTATTTTTTGATAGTAGCCATCCTGCTGGCTGTGAGGTTGATATCTGGTAGTTTTGATTTGCATTTCAGTAATGATTAGTGATGTTGGGCATCTTTTCGTGTGCTTGTTGGTCATTTGTATATCTTCTTTGAAGAAGTGTTTATTCAAATCATTTGCCCATGTTTGAGTTGGGTTGGTTGTTCTTTGTTGTTGCTGTTTTAGGAGTTCTCTCTGTATTCTGGATATTAATACTTTATTAGATATGTGATTTGCAAAGATTTTCTCCCATTCTATAGGTTGCCTTTTTCCTTTGTTGGTGGTGTCTTGATGCATAAATTTTTTAAATTTTCATGAGGTCCAATTTGTCTGTGTTTTCTTTTGTTGCCTGTGCCTTTGGTGTCAGGCCCCCATTCTAACTTGTCATCAAATCTTTGTTCGAAATGCCTCCTGCAACCTCTGCGTGTCCTTTTTCCTGCACTGGTTGCCTCGTGCTTGGACTCCTGTTCTGGTCTCCCTGCCTCTAGACCCGGCGTGCGGCGCCCCAGCTGACCTCTCAAGTGACCCCCCCCCCCCCAGTCTCTTGTTATGCCTTAGCTTGTCTTCAGGGCTCCTCACTTATGTTTCACAAAGCCTTCTGCCTCTTCAGTTGCTCCAGCTAGTCTGACTGCTTCGCCAAATCACTCGTGCTGTTCCCTGCGTCTCACGCCTCACAGCACTTAGACGATACACTCGGGTTCTCTCCCTGGGTTGGATGCTTCTTGAGAAACAGAGCTTTCTCTGAAAGCTTATATTCTGAGTGACTCACGTGTAGGAGTGAGTAAATCCTTCAATTAAAAATGGATGTAACCACCCCTGTTTATCAGTGGGGGGTGGGGTGGGGTGGGGAGAGCATGGGCAGGAGATACCTGGTCAGCACTTGTAAAGGCTGATTGCGTGGAATCACCTGGCTCTTGTTAATGCAGATTCTTCTGAAATGGTCAGCCTGGGGTGGGTGGGCCCGAGGGCCTGCCTGTCTAATACACTCCCTGTGATGCAGATTCTGCTGGTTGGGACTAACGACCTTTTGAGTTGGGCTTATATGTAGGTCCTTAAAAACCCTGTTGGTGTCAATAGCTTCCGTTTTTTAAATCCAGCCCCACCCCAAATTTTACATATGTGTAACTGGTCTGGGGTTTTCGTCTCCCCTCTGCTTAGTCTTCTAGTAGCAGTGTTAATGCCAGAAATTGTCAAAAGATGAGCCTCAGGAGAGAAGGGAAATTAAATTGCCATTAATAACCAGGCAGTGCTTTCAGGTCATAGTGGTAGAAAGACCTGTTTTCTTCCCCACAATCCTTTTGCCTACTGACCAGTATTAATACACAGCTGTTGCTAAGACATTTCATTGGATTTAATTTCTCTTGAGGGTGAAAATATATGATCATTGTTATGAGTATACTGCAACCAGTCCAAGAGGAAAATGACTGAAATTGCTGCCTTTCATCCAGCCGGTATCAGTGGGGTGCCCGCCGTGTGGCCGGCAGTGTAATGCTTGCTTTGCATGTGTCACCTTTCTCTTTCCCTAAAATGGCCCGTGTCCCCATTTTAGAGAGGAGAGACCAAAACCGAGAGGATGCCAGTGCCTCGCTCAAGGCCACACAGCTCGTGAGGAGCTGACCCGGGATGTTTGTGCTGCCAGAGCTCAGGCCCTTTTCACTGGGTGTGCAGCTGCCCCTGCAACCTCTGGGTGCCGTGGGAGGTGGGCCCCTACCCCAGACCCTGCCCTCTAGATCAGGGGCCAGCAGACTTTCAGAAAGGGCCAGGTAGAAATATTTTAGGCTTAGCAGGCTGTACTCTCTGCTTCTCGACTGCTCACCTCTGCTGTGGTATTGTGAGAACGTTCAGAGACAATAAGCAGACGAATGGGCATGGGCTGTGTTCCAGTACAAGTTTACTTAAAAAAGAGGCAGCGGACGGGATTTGGCCTGTAAGCCACAGTGTGCCGCCTGTGCTCTGGAAGGGTCCTGAGCAGTGGGCATATGATGTAAATCATGTCTATGATTTTAACCTTCATAAGGAGCCACATTTGAAAAGAAAATAGAAGCAGATGAAATTAATTGTAGTATGTTTCCATCCATGTATGAAAAATATGCCAACATGTAATCAAGATAAAACTGTTACTGATATTTTACACTCTCCTTTCTCTAATGGCTACTGTATTGGACAGCACTGCTCCAGAAATGTAGTCTGATAGACGAGAACAGCATCCCTCGAACCCCTGCTCTGCTTTATTTTCTTCATAGCATCTAGCATTCTCTGCGATTTCATTATTTCATTTCCTTCGTTGCTGTTTCCCGACCAGAAAGTCAGGGGTCAGAAACGTCTCTGTTGTCAGTGCCTAGAGCAGGACTGGCCCAAAGCAGGCGCTCATTGATGTTTGTTTAACGAGTTGAATGAAGGAATGCACGTCAGGCTCCACCCGAAGGCGCAGTGGACATTCGAGGGAGTTTGGTGGGAGAGCATTAGAAAAAGCTTTCGTGGAGGCAGGTTTCGAACTAGCCCTTGAAAGGTAAGAATTTGGACCCACAGTGCTGGGAGGGAAGGGTGTCCTAAGTGGGAAGGCCAGTATGAACAAAGACAAGAGAGGCAGGAAGTTTGGGCGACGTTCTGGAGAATAGTTCACTTGGCCTCAGAGCTCCTTTAGCCTTAAAAATTATCGAGGCCCCCAGTGAACTTCCAATTATGTGGGTTGTGTTGATATTTACCGTGTAAGAAATTTAAACAAAGTTTAAAACTCAGGAATACCCAGGCACACATGCTATTAGCCATCAGAGCAGGGACATCACCACATCATGTCGCCTCTGGAAAATTCCCGCGCAAACTAGTGAACAGGGCACATTAATAGTATTTTGAGGAAGTTTTGACTTTGGACCTCCTAAAAGGACCTCAGGGATCCCTGGACCACATTTTGAGAACTGCTGAGCTAAAGGTGGGGGTAGGGGAGGAGAAGGCAGGTGAGAGAGAGCCAGCAAACATGCCTGGGGTCTGATTGAAAATAGTAATAACAGTCTGTGCACCTGCCAAGTTCTAGGCACTGTTACATGTAGTAGCTCTTTTAAGCCTCCCTGGGAAAACCCTGTGAAGTAGATATTATTATTTTACGTATTTTACAGATGAGGGAGAGTCTGAGGCTGCGCAAGGTCACGTCACATAGTAAGTGAAAGAGCTTGGGTTGAACCAGGCAGTCGCCCCTGAAAGACTGCATCACACTTGCTCTGTGGTTATAGAGGTCTTTGAATGATAGACTCGGGAGTTTGCTTTTTTTGTTTTTGTTTTTTTGTTTTAAACATAATGAGGAGCCACTTCAAAGTTTGCAGTGAGTGATCTGGCAACAGTTCACAAGATGGATTAGGTGGGGGCGATGGGGGGCCTGGAGACCAGTCAGGAGGCTTTTACATGCCGGGCAGCAAGTGAATGTGCCTTTTGTGTGTTTAATTTGCACATCATATGTGTGTGTGTGTGTGTGTGTGTGTGTGTGTGTATGTGCATGGCACACACAGAATGTTGAAAGTACTGATTTTTCAAACAAAATGTCCCCTAAGTGTGACCCAAGGACTTCATCCAGTATTCAGTGGACGCAGCAGCAACCTGTTCCAGCACCAGAGGGAAAGCTGGTGTGTTGGACTTAGTGATGGCGTTAGGGATTTTTCAGGGATAATTTTGATGATGTTCAGTTTGACCTGGGAACCTAACTCCCAAGTGAAAATGGACTCTGTTGAATCTGAGAGAACAGTTGTAAAGCTTTGAGTTCGGGTCATGGGGATAGAGAGGTCGATAGCTGTTAGGGGAAGTTTGCTCAGCCCGGCGCAAAGCCAGGAAAGGCCTTTGGGAAGTGAGAAGTGAAGCATGTGTAGCACTGGCAGGGCTGCAGCAGTGGGTGTCAGCAGGCCGGGGCCACAATGACAAGGAAGGAGTTGAGGGGCCATTATGTTTTTTGTTTTTTATTGTGGCAAAATATGCATAATGTAAAATGTACCATTTTTAAGTGTACAGTTTGGCGGCATTAAGTATAGTCATGTTTTGTGCAACCTTCTCCACCATCCATCTCCAGAACTGTTTCATTTTCCCAGGCTAAAGCTCTGGCCTCATTAAACAACCTTTTGCAAGAGTAGTAGCCACTCACTGCAGACATGCGGTCCCCCAGCACTCAGGGAGTGAGGGGACTCATGGCAGAGACCTGGGCTTCCCAAAGGCATGACCAAGTGATGTCCCTCCAGTAATAGCAATGTGGACAGAGGGTGAGGACCCTCGGTTTTGGATGTGCTGTGTTTTAGGTGCCTGGAAGCATCCACGTGAAGAGAGATACCTGCCTTGGAAATGTGTATTCAGTCTGTCCCCCATCTTTCTTTTATTCTTATTGTTGTTCCATTTCATGTCCTCATAATTGCGCTTTAAAAATAAACACTATTTAGATTTACAGAAAAGTTGCAGAGATCCTGGTATACCCTTCACCCAGCTTCCCCCAGTGTTAACATCTTATGTAACACAGTATATTTGTCAAAAGCAAGAAGTTAGCATTGATTCCACACAATTATCTAAACTACACACTTCAGTTTGGATTAGCTTTCCACTGATGTCCTTTTTCTGTTCCAGAATCCAGATCTACGATACTACATTGCATGTAGCATAATTGCCTTTTGAATGTTGGAAAAACCCTTCTAATTGATCTTTCTCTTTGTCTAATCCACACTTCATCCTTTGCCCTAAGAGTTATCTTACTGAAGAATTTTGTTCAGCAGCCTTTGATGCCATAGAGAAGGGGCAACAAGATGCTCTCTAAAAAGAGGCAGTCGGAAGCCACATGTAACCGTGGAGAGCACTTGTGGAGAGTAGAGGGTGGCAGCTGACAGCGGGCAGACAAGTGAACGCGGAGGGCCTGGGAGTGTAGCCACCCAGGGTCAGGGACGTAGGGAAAGTGCAGGCTTAATGGCCTGTTGTTCAGTCTCTGATCCAACACTGAAGAAAAATCGGCGGGATTATTCTCTTATTTGTCGTAGATTGATAGCTTTTTTTTTTTTCTGATTGCAAATTATATTAAGCCCCTTATACATACTTAATACAAAATTGCAAGAACATACAAAAAGTAGGTTAAAAAAAAGGCACCTATGATTTCGCCACTCAAGTTATAACGGCTTTTTATCATTTCAATGGGTGGTTATTCCAGTCTTTTATGAACATAAAAATATTTATTTGTGGAAATGCATGCTGTGCTTAATCCCCACCCCACCCCCGCCCCACACCACTTACCAAACATAAAGTGGACCGTTCACAAGTGTCCAGGAGGAGTTCAGATTTGCATTACCCATGTGTATTCCACAGAATAGCTGAAGCTTTAAACCCAGACAGTCTTCTTCTCTTTGCTGGTTCGTGTTCTAGAACGCACCTTTCCCACATACAGATGACAGACGGTCCTCTGCCTGTACAGATGACAGACGGGGCAATGACAAAAACCTTTGCTACTTTTACCTTGCCTCGGCTGCAGGGTCTCAGGTCCGAGCCTTCTGCTGAACCCACAGCAGACGTTGGCTGAGGAGGTGCCTGGGTCTTGGAGCTTTGCAGCCTTCCGTCCCTCTCCCTCGCAGAGGCCAGCGCTGAGGGCGCCTCACAGAGGCTGCTCAGCCCTTCAGGGTCGTTTCTCTGTTGACCAGCTCATCCCATAAACTGCTCTTCAGGTGCCATTTATCATGTTCTTCCTGCGTTCTCTTTATTGAAATTGTCATCTGTACCTTGGGGGCCTTCATATTCAAATTCTTAATCCCAACAGCAGCTGAGGTGCGCACTCTTTTCAGATGTGATGGAGTTAACGTTTGTGAAACATACGCAGACGCGCTGCAGGCACAATTGGAAAGGCCAGGTAGAACTGCTCTCTCTCTGGAGCGTGGCTTTGGGCCTGTCTACAGTGTTCCTAGGTTGGGTGTTAAGAGGTGGAGGTGTTTCTGTTTCGTAATGTTTCCTTCCCATTTCAAAAAAATATATATTGTTTTATGAATATTTATTTATCTTGGCTGCACCAGGTCTTAGTTGCGGCATGCATGTGGGATCTAGTTCCCCTACCAGGGATGGAACCCAGGCCCCCTGCATTGGGAGCGTGGGGTCTTAGCCACTGGACCACCAGGGAGGTCCCTCAAAAAAGTTTTTTGATAGCATGACTTTTAATGAATACCCGTAATTCCATCAGATGGATGAACCCGTTTCTTTAATCAGTCTCTTTTGACCAGCTAGATTGTTGCCAGGTTTTCACAGTTTTAAATGATGGGACTAACATAGTATAAGTACTACATTTTTTTCTATCTTTGTGTACCCCTTTAAGTTTCTTAGGATAAATTCCTAAATGAAATTACTGGTCAAGGGATAGGAATACATTTTTAAGTCTTGATTCATTTTACTTAAGCTATCATCCCCCCAGCAGTACCCACTTATACTTCTGTCCTAGAATGGATTATTTCCCAGCATGATGGTGAGGCTTTTTGTGACTTACACAGGAGTGCCCAGCTAGCTGGCAGCATCCAGAGGACTAGAGCTCAGGTCAGCTGACTGGGCCTTTTTCTGACTGAGCCCCTGTTGCCAAGAAGTAAACCCTTCTTGTGCCAGGGGGTGTCCCTGAGCCCTGTGGGATGGGCAGGCCGGTCTGTTGTGCCTTCAGCTCAGGGCGTGTATTCCCTGGGCAGAGGGCTGGACAAGGGGGCAGTGAGTAAGCTGGGGGCTGGGGCAGGAGGTGCTCAGACATGGGGCTTGGGGTAGGCATGAGGACCTACGATTGCTCAGTATCCACAGCCAGACCCGTGGACAGAGTCTTGTATGGTTGCTGGGAATTGGATGAGGTCACCCTGAGCACCACTCAGCATAGCGCTGGCCAGCAGCTCCCACTAACAGGGGAGTTGTTGAGCTCTCCTTCGTTTCCTCGTCGGGTGTGGGAGCCCGCACGATGAGTGTGACTGCACGTGCAGGGGGAGTATTGCTCGTTGGCTTGTCTGTCCTGTAAGACTGACTTTAAATCGAAATCTTAATGCTTATGTGTGTTTAAATATGATAGATAATACATGCAGACGGAACAACATTCAAAAGGTTTAAAAGAGTATGGAATGAAATGTTTGTTTCCTTCTACCATTTCCACTCACTCCCCAGAGACCACCACTATCTATGACCAGGTATAGTCTATTCTGTGTGTATACATATATATATATGTATTTTAACAGAATTTCTCTGTGATGGTTCTGCAGCAAGACTGAATTAATTAGATTTTTTTTTAAACTATCAACATAGGAAAATGATACTGAAAATTTGCTACTGCTTCTCCCCCCAGTTTATTGACATATAGTTGACATACAGCACTGTATAAATTTAAGGTGTGAAGCACAATGATTTGACTTACATATATCATGAAATGATGGCCACAGTAAGTTTAGTGAACATCCATCATCTCGCAGATACAAAATAAAAGAAGAAAAAAATTTTTTCCTTGTGATGAGAACTCTTAGGACGCACTGTCAGCTTTCCCTATAACATAGGACGAGGTTAATTGTATTTATCATATTGTACATTACATCCTTGGTACTTATTTATCTTGCAGCTGGAGGGTTATACCTCTCACCACCTTCCTCCAGTTCCCCCTCCCCCCACGCCCTGCTTCTGGTAACCACCAATCTGACCTCTTTCTCTGTGAGCTTGTTTTTGAAGTATAATTGACCTACAACACTATGTTAGTTCCTGCAGCACAACTTGTACTTCAGTATTTCTGTACGCTTCAAAATGATCACAGGTATTCTGTGCGTATTCTGATGTGCACGTATATATGCTCCTCCCCCTCTTCCCCTTCCTCCCCCTCCTGTTTTTTTTTTTTTAAACAAAAACACAAGCACGGTAGCTTTCTGGACAGCTGTCTGCACTTGCCAGGTCACAGCTTTGGATCCAGGCCAACCAGGGTGGGGTTCGCCCCTCCTTTGTTAACTTTGTGGTGTTGAGTAATGACTTAGCGTGTCCCGTCCCTGGCCTGGCCTTCCCTCCTTCGTCCTCTCGGAGGTGTTGGCCTCCGCGAGGGCCGCGTGCCGTGTGGAGTCGGGCTCAGTGTGGAGCCGCGTAGGGAGAGACCCGCTCTGCCGTTGGGGGCAGCGGGACCAGCGTTTACCGTGCCTTGGCGCCTGCTCCTGAGCCCTCTGTTCCAGGGTCTTCTCAGTAGCCAGAGGCGCCACTATTGGGGATGGGGGCTCACAGAGGTATTTGAATCAAAAGACCCTTGTGACGGTGGGGGGGCGGGGGGGGGAAATGAGAGTTTGAAAAAAAAAGTGTAAGTGAAAAAGCGTTCCCAGAAACACCCGTGCGCCTCTCGTCTCCACGCCTGGCATTTTGCTTACAAGGTGTGACATGAGGCCAGCCCTGGAATTCCTTCCAGAAGCTGAGGTTAAGCTCTGAAAAGCACCTCCGCAACCCTGAAGCAGCCCGTGGCCACGTGCATGGGCTCTGATTCCTTTCTCCAGGGGCGGTCGTGCGCCTAATCAGCGCTCAGAGTCCCCACGTCTTCCGTGTGGCTCCAGTGAAACCCTTCTCAGAAGGCACGGCTCCTGGTGGGACTGGGACCGTGCCCTCGGCAGTGGCTCCCGAGGTTGGCACGTGTTTCCTACAGAGGGGCGTCCGGCTTCTCTGCCTCCCTTGAACCCTCACACCTTAAGTTCCTGTCTTGTGTGCTGGTAACACCGGAGTATGAGGGCGTGCTCCATGCAGGTGGGGTCTTCGACCGGGGCCCTGAGGTGATTGGTGTTGGCTGCATACATGCCAGGTTTTAGTGTGTCTAGGCCCGTAGCAGGGGGACTGGAAGGGCTGGTTTGGTTTGACCCCCTTATTTTGCAGTCAGGGAACTGAGGCCCCGAGGGGCTAAGTGATTGAGATTAAGGTTGACGGAAGCTACACGTGGACTAAGACCTAGGAAAGAGAAGTCCACAGAGGAACGCCCACCTGATTTCTGAGTGGAAGTAGAGGGTGTTGGTGCTGGTTTTAGTTTTCTGGTGATGTAGTGGAGACAGGTTCTGGTATTTGACTTGAAACATAAAATCTATAATACAGAGGGTTTAGGGGATTTACACTCTCTGACTCAGGAGACACTTACCAAGAAAACTTCCTACTCAAGACCATAGAACCAGGCAGCTTAACCTGGCTTGCTTAAAAAAAAAAAAACCACAAACCAACAGCCAGCTTTGTTGAGATATAACTCATATCCCATAAAATTCACTCTTTTAAAGAACACAATTCAAATGGCTTTTAGTATCTTTGGAGGTTTGCGCACCCATCATTACAGTCTCAATTTAGAACACCCGGAAAAGAAACCCAATACCCATCAGCTGTCACGCTACATCCCCCACCCCTCTCAACCCCTGGTAACCACTTTCTGTCTCTATGGGTTTGCTTATTCCAGACGTCACATATAAATGGAAACCTGTAACGTGGCCTTTTGTGTCTGGCTTCTTTCATTTAGCATGTTTTCGAGTTTCCTTCATGTTGTAGCACATCCCAGTACTTCATTCCTGTGTATGGCCAGGTAATAGTCCATTGTATGTATTGCCATGTTTTGTTTATCCATCCATCAGTTGATGGACACTGGAGTTGTTTCCACTTTTTGGCTATTTTGAATAGTGCTGCTGTGAGCATTTGTGTACTGTGCAAGTTTTTGTGTGGCCATATATTTTCAGTTCTCTTGGAGACCATACCCAGGAGTAGAATTGCTGGGCCATATGGTAACTCTGTGTTTATTCTTTTGAGCACTTGCCAAAGTATTTTCCAGAGTGGCTGCACTGTCTTACTTCCCACTAGCCGTGTTTGAGGCTTCCAGTTTCTCCACATCCTCACCAATGCTTGCATATCAGTCTTCTGATTACAGCCATCCTAGTGGGTGTGCAGTGGTATCACACTGTGGTGCAGTGTGCATTGTGACAAATGATGCTGAGTGTCTTTTCATGTGCTTGTTAACCATTTGTATATTTTCTTTGGAGAAATGTCTATTCAGATAAATTCTTTGTCCATTTTTTAGTTGGGTTATTTGTTGGCTTGCCTCTGAGACCCTGCGTTTGGGTCTTCTGTCTGTCCTTTAGACTCTGGCAGGTGGGGCACCTCCTGTGGTAGGTGCCATATCCGTGTCATTGGGGTCTGTGCCAGGTGTCTTGAATTACATTGGGATTTAACCTCCTTTCCTGTTTAAATATGCTTTAGAGGATTTGAGACCCTTATAAACAGAGAGGTCTCTAACTTCTAAATCTTTCTGAGAACAGAGTTCTGATTATTTTACATCTGTTGCTCCACAGTCACTAGAAAAAGAAAGGGTTGTTGAATAGGGTTTCTTGGACAGTGGGGCAACCTTTCACATATGCACCAGTCACGTGAACTATGCGTAGTACGCCATTTACAATTGAAGTTTTTCAAAGGCAGAGACTGTACCCCCCCACACCCCCCAGCACTCTCTTGTAGTACGGGTTACAGTATTTCTCATGCAGTAGGTGACAGAATGCTTTTTGCTTGACATGAAGGTACTTTGGTAACTGAGTCGTCTCTGCAGCCATTTGGCAGATTGAGGGTGTGGTTGTGCTGAAACGGTGAGAGGATGCCTGTGTGTGACAAATGGGGCTTGGTTCACAGAGGCCCTGGGCTTTCTGAGTGTTCTCTGCCACTGCTGCTTTACAGATCCTCCCTCCTTAAGCAGCGTGGCTGTCTGCCGAGGGGCACATGTGCTGCTATTTATGTCCTGTGACTTTCTCAGTGATTGTTTTTAGGTTAGCATTTAAGAGTCTAATTTCATTTTGTAAGTGTGTAAAGTGTTGATTACCCGCGCCTGTCAGCTTGGCACTGACAGTGAGTCTCTCCCACCCGGAGTCCAGCTTTGTCCTGGAATCAGTTCTGACTGTCATGGTTGAATCACAGCGATCTGTGGAATTTAGAGTTTCTTTGACATTTTAAACAAAAAGCCATTTGTAGGAGCAAACAGGTGGCCCTTTCAAATGATTGGGGGAGTTTCTAATAGAGTTGTGCCTTGTTTTCCCTTACCGCCATTTGGAATCTTGGAGTAGCACTCCTGGAAGAGCCCTTCAAAGATGCACTGGTGTCTAGTAAGTGTGCAGATACTTGTAGGTGAGTGTCAGAACTAAGGATTTCTAAATTTTGAACTTGTTTATTTCTTGTTTCTGTTGACATATTACTGTCTCTCCGTCTTCAAGTATGTCCCGTGGTTGTTTGTAAGTACTTTGCAAAATTAAGGTTAAAGAGCTCTGGTTGGCATGGTATACTTAGGTAAACACAGGTGATCGAACACATTTATTTCCACTTCCTCCAGAAACCCTTCTAAAATGAGAGTAAAAGAGTTTTTAAATGTCTAAACCCACGAGGAGAAAGAATGGGAGAGAAGACAACAGACCGTAGGCTTCAGCTGTGGACGATGGAAGGCAACTGCGGCCGCAGAGCAGGAGCTGCAGTGTCAGTGCTGCAGAAACCCAGCCCGGAGGAGCAGTGCTCGAGCCTGGTGTCCTCAAGGCCGAAGTGTGGCCTGGGCCTAAAGGCAGAGGGGCTGGCTGAGAGTCTGTGTAAGGGGAAATTCAGCTCCCCAAGTTACCTGTCCACTTGTACAAACCAGAGAATACTTATCCCCTCTGCGCGCACAAGAGCAGAGTTAATGCTCTGGAGAAACCTGACCAGGGACCCTGGATGAGAAACCTCAGGCGGAGCGAAGCAGGCGGCGTGACCCTGGGCTGAAAGGGAGGACTCATGGAAGTCTGTATGCTTGAGGGGAAATCCCAGGGCCTGAGACCAGGCCAGGCGCAGGGTTGGAGGACTCCCCTCCAGGAGAACGAACAGTGTCAGAGACAGGCCCGCAGTTGCTAGTGTCTGGCAGTCCCTTGAAGCAAAAGCTAGACGCTGCCCCAGCCAATACGGTCAGTACTAGTTCAAAGGCTTGCTTGTGTCACAAAGCTTCCATCATCTTTTTATTGCGTCAACTTTTATATTTTTTATTTTAAAATAATTATAGATTCATAAGAAGTTGCAACAGTGGTACAGAGAGGTCCCCTGCACTTTTCATCCAGTTTCTCCCAATGGTTACATCATACGTTACCACCCACAGTATCAAAACCAGGAAATTGACTTGTACTTGATGTGTGTGTACAGTTCTATGCCATTTTATCACATGCAGCCTCATGTAACCACCACAGCAGTCGAGGTACAGGACTGTTCCATCACCACAAAGATTTCCCAATGACTCACTTTAAAATAGAAATGGACAGCCAGGGATCACAACATATTCAGAAAGCTCCCAACATGAAGGGTAGAGGCCAGAACAAGCAGGGAGAAAGACAGATCAGAGGAAGCAATTGATAGTGCCAGCAGAAGAAACCCTCAAAACACAAGGTGAATAGCCTGAAATGAGAGTCATTATTTTGTCAGTGAAATAAAACAGGATGCTATAAAAGTCAGAACAAGAAATCATTCTTGAAAGAAAAAAAAAAAAGAATTCTTAGAAATTAAAAACATAATATTAGAAGAAAAGAGTTGACAAAGCCTCCCAGTAAATAGAATAAAGTACCTGACATCTAGGAGATCTGTAAGGAGAGAAAGGGAAGATGAAGGGCAGGAATGTATCCTGGCACATTGTGTAATTCCAGAACACCGGGGATAAAACTTCCAAAGAGAGAAAACAGTCGCATAAAAAAGATTGGGATTGAAGATGCATTGGATTTTCAGTCCCCTGGGAAGCCAGAAGGCAGTGGAGTAGATTTCCAATCTGACATGGTAGATTGAGCTAATGTAGAACCAGTCTTACTACAGTCACTTAGAAGTGCTATGTAAAATATAACAAAAGATTTTAAATATAGCTGAGCATATAAAAAAGGAAAGGGATAGCAAGCCACCAAAATCAAAGAGGGCCCCTAAAGCCAGAGCAGAGCCGGCTGCTGACACCGTGGCAGCCCTTGGGGGGTGTTTATTGGGCCCTAAAACAGGCCCTAACAATAATTGAAATCTGGATTTCAACAAAAATGTATGCAATTGAAATAGAAATCCCTTCAAAGGGTTATTCCCTGGTAAACGGGGAAAAAAGAGATGTGAGAAAATCTCCCCCATGGAGCCAGAGAAATGGCGAGGAGGTTTATCACTGCCCCCCACTCTGAGGTGTTAAGGGAGGTCTTCTGTGCACAGCTGAAACATGTCAGTTTGAGGTCTGTATTTATAATACCCACATGTTTCAGGAATCCCCAAGCTAGCACCAGGCTGGGGATGCTTCTGGAGCTCCTTGCAGAAAGAAAAGCAAAACTTTTGTAGAATGACCCTTCCACAACGCAGGCCACTTGGAATCCTATGTATTCCACAGATGATGAGCTCGTGCTGAGAAATTAGTAAACATACAAAAGTCATAAACAAGAGGTAGCTGTCTCAAAAAACAGGAGGAGGGCTTCCTAGGTGGCACAGTGGTTAAGAATCTGCCTGCCAATGCAGGGGACACAGGTTCGATCCCTGCTCCAGGAAGATCCCACATGCCTCGGAGCAACTAAGCCCGTGTGCCAAAAAAAACAAAAAAAAAACAAAAAACAGGAGGATTGCCAACATTTTAGAAGTTCAGATAATAGAAGAGATTGTAATATAACGTTTAAAGTAATTGAAGGGCTTAAAGAACAGAAATCAAGGAAAGAATAAGATACAGTACATTTTAGAGAGACTGTTTTTTAGAAGAGCCAAATAAAATCTCTACAGTGAAAACTAATCATTGCATATAAAACCCAATGGAAACATTAAATAGCAAAATTGACACACCACAAGAGAGAATTATACGAACCAGAAAATAGATCTGCAGAAATTAAGTAGAATTAGCACAGAGATCCAGAGAGATGGTATAGAGAACAAGGAAGTACTGAGCTCAGAGGATGGGAGGAGGAGCCCAGGCTGAGTCTGTGGAGTTCCCAGAGGGATCAGAGCAACCTTAAAGGCAGCTTGAGAGGAAAAGACAGATTGCTCCCAAGATTCAACAGTGAAACTCAGCAAATGTCTAAGTAGGAATAGTGAGGCCAGACCACGATGGAATAAAATCTTCAGCGTGCTGAGGAAAGTAAGTTGTTGGCTTAGTTTTCAGCGACCAGTTTATCATTCTGTAGTGAGAACAAAATACAGGCATTTCACAAAAAGAAAAACCAAGTTCATTCACTCACAGACCTTCACTGTACTTCAGCAAGAAGCAAAATAAACCCGAGAGAGAGAGGCAAAAAGAATGGTGTACAGAGATGGCAGAAACGTGTGGTAGAGCTAAGTCATCATTAACTTACAAAACAGTGATCATTACTGATTTGAGGAGAGTTAAAACTAAAATCCTGACAAACAATGGAAATGAGAGAGGGAATCATTTGAATTACACATTATACGATCTTTGAACTGTTTGGGAAGAGTGGAAGGGATATTGATTTGCTTTAGACTTTCTGAGTCACGTAGACATATTAAAATGTTAAGGGTAGAAATGGGATTGAAAGCCTTCAAACCAATAGAGGGAAAGTGTTCAGAATTACAAAAACTAGGTCATTTCACTAGAAAAAAGGGCAAAGAACAAGGTGTGGTAGACAGAAAGCCCTGAAGGTACTGGAAATAAATTCACACGGATCACAATAAATATAAACAGAGCAAAAGCGCCAGTTAACAACAAAGGCCCTTGGGCTGAGAGCAAAGCCCTGATGTTCTGTGGGAGTGTCACATCCAGCCCATCAGCTGGCAGGTATTTCTCCTCAGGCCTGCAAGGACTGGAAAAATGTGCCTCCTGTGGACCTTTCTCCGGGAGCTGGTGGGAGGTGTGCTTCACCAAGACAAGGGAGTTTTCTGGGACCCAGGAAACAATAGCTCCCACACAGGGAGGCTGCTGGAGAGGTGGACTGGAATTCTGCAGGAGGGAGATCTCCAAGGAAGAGAGAGGAAACTCAGTGGCAGCCGATGGATTGTCTGAGCGTGTTTGGAAAAGTTAGGGATAGCTATCTGAGAAAATTACCAGTCCATACACAGGTTGTGTGTTTGCACAGAGCACCCTTGGTCCAGCTCAGAGCCACATTTACCATTCCAGCACATTCAGGTTGCTGTCTTCAAAGCTGCAGAACTGTTGGAAGAATGGACTCAAGGTGAGGGGTGTCAAGGGGGATGGGTAAGAAACAGGAGGTCACTAGGCAATGTCCACAGGTAGTAACTTACGAGTTAGAGGTGCTAAGAAATTCAAACTGCTAAGAAATTAGAAAGTGGTTTTCTCAAAGGAGCACTATTGAGACAGTAAGACAGGGCATTGCTGTTTTCAGTGTTAAGCCCTCTGGTACTCTTTGATTCCTTTTTTTTTTTTTTTTAAAGAATTTACTGGTTTAAATCAGTGCTGTTCAATAGAAATACAATACGAGCCACTTAATGTCACTTAAGGTTCTTTTTTCTTCGTGACCGCATTTTTTTTTTACGTGTAAGAGGAGCAGGTGAAATTTATTTTAATATATTTTATTTAAGGCAGTATAGAGCCAAGATATTGTTTGAACATATAACAGATATAAAAAATATTGAGGTAGTTTACATTCTTTGTACTAAGTCTCTGTAACCTTGTCTGTGTTATAGCACATTTGTGGTCACATTTCAAGTGCTCAGTTGCCAGATGTGGCTTGTGGCTGCCATGCTGGGCAGGGCGGGTCTGACCCAGGAAGGATGGAGAGGTGTCTGCTCCTTGAGGGTCTTTAACAATACGCAGATCGGCACTCAGGAAGCCCCCGTTCTGGAGAGTAATCCCTGACCCTGGTGTCTTCTTTTTGCCCAGCCACCCCTACTTTGAGTTCTCCGCTGACGTTTAGAATTGTTTTGCGTCCCCAGGAAAGTCGTAGACTTGACGGCAGAAATCACAGTCCTGGGCTTCTCGCCTGGAACTTGTTTCCCTCTTTCCTCATAGGTCCCGTTTCTAGCACTGCCCTGAATCTTCTCAGATTTCTCCACGTTCTCTTGGTGTAGCAATCAAAACTGGACTTAATATTGTTGAAAGGCTGACTGACTCAAAACAGAACAGCAGGATGGACGGCCTCACCTTTCCAGGTAGCACTTGCTTGTTCTCAAAAGCACTGTGGTTTTCGGTTCTCAGATCGTGTCACCGTGAGGAGCAGTTCTTTTTCTGAAATGCTTCTCTTGGCTTTGCGAGCATCAGGAACTTGGAGTGTTAAGATTGAAGGTTGAAGTGTTACTGTTTAAAGTCTGTTTCTTAAACGGTTATTCTACCTGAATTTCTGGAGCTCACACGGCAGGTTTCAGTCAGTGGAAAGCCGTGAAGGATTTTTAAGGGCGCTAGGATTGATTTGTGCTTTGGAGCTGTTGGTAATCCCTCCCTCCCATTTTTTTCGTTACCCTATTTTTTATATAACTCTTCTGAGAATCAGGAAAGGTCTCTAGAATCGGTGGGTTTTTCCACTGTGCATGCGCACGCACACTCACACACGTGCCCACACTCACATGCACACGCACAGGCCCCCTTGAAGCCCCTTTTCCTTGCTTCTCTTCCCACTTCCCACCCCTTCCAAAAAAGACCTGGTTTTCATAAAAGCCGCCATTGTGTCAGCCTAGTCTGAAAGCTCTGTGTTCCAACTCAGAGTGAAGGCAGCACGTCAGGGTGAGGACAAGTGGGGGAGGGTGGGTGTCTGCCCTAACCCTAACCCCATCCTCCAGCCTGCTGGGGGGTCTGCATCCCACCCCTCCAAAACCCTGGAAAAGGCACCAGCCTGCGGGCCCTGAGCACCACCACTCGCGGTGTCTGCGCCTGTGGACATGGGTCACCCCCCAGAACTGTCATGTTAGCTGAGGGGCCATCGGGGCGGGGGGTGGAGCTGAGCCTCTGGACCAGGCTGATGGCCAGTCATGTGCGCAGACGTGTGTGATGGGACTCTGCCCTTGAGCAGCAGGTGGTCTGGTTGGGGGAGCAGCTCACCTATTCAGAGGTGGCTGTCAGCCGAGGGTCCCTTGCTGGGATCTGGCTGTTCTGTTTGGGACTGAAGCCAGGTGGGCGCACTGGGAGCAGAAGTCGAGCCCTGCAGCCTGCCTGCGCCAAGCAAGGGCGGTGGGGGTGGCTCGGCTGCCGGATTCCAGTTGCCTGTGCACCTCATGGAGGTGCCTGGGCTCTGACTCCTGCGTGGCCAGGCTGCAGGCGCTGCCCTGGTGGCCTCGCAGGCTGGACTCTTCAGACTCCCTCGGCAGCCTCCGCTGGACCTATCTGTCCCTGCCGAGCCCCCGAGAGAGAAGAGGCAGGTCTGGAGCCCAGGCCTGAGGAAAGCCAGGTTCATGTTAGATGCCTTGTGTCGTGCCCTCTCCCTGTGTGGTCCACTTCACAGCTTCATACAACACCTGCCATTTCAGGGCAGTTCAAACTACTGATGGGGGAAGTAAACTCTGAAATTGCTGGGAAAGCATAAGTGGGGTGGGCGTGGGAGGGCAAAAGAACCACTGTTTCCATTACTTACCACGTGCCATGCACGTGGCTTGGTTGGACCTTGAAGGAAGGACTGTAGCAGCATCCTTGTCCCCATCTTCCTCCACTTAGATTGATTGGTGGTCCTTGAGGGCATCTGGATACAACCTGCAGGAAGTGGGAAGAATTCTACAGACGCCAGACTGTGGTTGTCTTCTGATTCTTCTTTAGACTTTGGTCCAGCAGCCTGTTGGCCAGCTTTGAGGCCCCAGGGATTAAGAGAAATACGGACAGCCCAAGTAGGAGAGATAGGAAGGCTAGGTGTTTATTGTAAAAGGTGTACTGTGTACCCCCGGCAAGTCTCCAGCCCTTCTCAAGCACGGGGGCTGACGCCCCAGTGCGTCCGTCGCAGTGTGTTAGTGCATCGCAGTGGTGCTAATTATCACTGTCCTTAGGAGAGCAGAAAATAGTCGCCTTCCATGCTCTGGTGGCCTAGGTGATGATGCTGGCATTTCAGTCTTTGGAGGGGTTGTGACCATGCAGGCCCAAGCTGAGTCTACAGTGCCAGTAGGTGTTTCCTCCTCACCTCTCTCCAGTGGGTGGTGGTGAGTCCTTTCACTTTCCCAGCCATGCCAGTTACCACGAACTTAGCCCACAAGCGGACTGCTAAGTGTTTGTGCTTCATTTTGTTAGAAATCTCTGCTCAGAAGACAGGCTACCTAATCCTTTCATGACCTGATTTTAGTGACATGGGGTGACTAAGGAAAGGAAGACATGTCAGGGTTGGTGCTGGGGTGTGGCAGGGCCATCCTGTCTGTGTGGCTCTCGGTGGCTGTGGCATCGGCAGTGGGGATCAGGCAGATCCATCAGACTGTCAGCGGGTTGAGACCAGCTGGCTGTTAAGACCATCACTCAGTAGTGCGAGGCCGTGGCTTGCTTTCCATCCCAGGGGTTGTGCGTCTCTTCCTTCTTGGCTTCCTGTGCCTTCACCAAGCTCCAGCTTCTGGGCTGGTGGCGGGGAGGGCAGAAAATGTTTGCAGCACCCACCCCAGTTTGTCTTGGAAAGATGTAGTTTTGGAATTGAGGAAGGCAGAGGACCAGCATTGTTCTGACACAGTCGTTCTGGGCGGGGTTGTGAAAGCTCCTGCCCCTCTGGTGTAGATCCCCCTTACCTGCCTGGGGGTGGCTCAGGGAGTGCGTGAGGCGGGGGCTCTGAGCCACTGGTATGATGAAAGCAAAACTGCTGATGGAGATGAGCCACCCTGCCCCCCCCCAACCCCGCAGTGAGACCCTGACCCCTGAGGAAAGACTCTGCCTTGGACCAGGACTCTGGGTGTGTTATTTTTACTGTTTTCTCCTCCCATATTTGCATTTTTAAAAATAGCAGTGCTGAGTGAATCCCTTTCAGTCTGAGTCTGCTTCGAAAGATAGGATGCATTTTGTAGAGAGCGTGGCTGTTGATTAGCAGCTGATTCTCAGAGCTTGGGAGCATGGACCGCAGGAGCCGCAGATGTCCTGGGTGGAGGTGAGACTCCGTGTCACGAGCCACTGCGGGAACGAGGCCCCAGCTCTCTGCTGACCAGAGATGGCATCGTTTTGAAGATGATGTCATTTTTCTGTGGGTTTGAAGTGGGGAAGGTGAAGAAGAGGGAGCGGGAGTGTCTGTGAGGCGAGCTCCTGGAGGTCAGCTTGGGGCATTGGATCAGGCGGTGACTCGCCTTCCTGCCGGGGCGGTTCCTTCTCAGACTCTGAGGTCTTGCAGGCAAGGAGAGCCACATCTGATGCACCGGCTCCTTCCCGTCCAGTAACCCAGCTCTAAAAATCACGTTCTTGTAGCCACAACATGGGCCTAGGAGCTGCCTTTCTGCCCGGAAGTCTTTATGGTGGGAAACTGCGTTCCCCCGGGGGTCCAGAGATGCGTGCTGGCAGGTTCTGCCCTTTGCCACCTAGGCAGCAGCTGGCCTGGGTCAGCTCCCAGGGCTCTTGGTCAGCAGGGTCTGGGGCTTTGTTCTTGGTGTCTGTCTAGAAGCTGACCTAGACCAGCGCCTGGACCACCTGAGCAGAGGTCAGAGTTGGGGCCACATTGTTTAGAGGACCTAGTGCCTATGTGTTCTAGGCTGAACCGCAGGAGGAGTGTGTCAGGGATACTGAGGGATGGGTATGAGTTGAACCTCACTTTGTTAATTATTTTAATCCACCTTGCTTTTGCATTTTGATCCCTGGATTTTTGTCTTGAAACTTTTTAAACAGTGAGAAGCTGCGGTATAGCACTGGGAGGTCAGCTCTGCGCTTTGTGACGACCTGGAGGGGTGGGATGGGGAGGGTGCAGGGAGGCTCACGGGGGAGGGGATATGGGTATACATATAGCTGATTCACTTTGTTGTACAGCAGAAACTAACAACGGTGTAAAGCAATTATAATCCAATAAAGATATATTTTTAAAATATTTTTAAAATTAAAAACAAATGTCTCTAAGTAATCAGGGTCCTATTTTGTTTTAGAAGGAAGGGAAACATACTGGTTGAAGTAGAATTATTTTAACCAGGGCAGTCATCGGACTCGCCCAGGAAATGTTAAGAAATAGGTTCCTGGCTTCACCCAGAGATTTGTTCAGTAGGTTTCGGGTTTAAAAAAAAACCAGGAATCTGTGTTTTTGAAAGAGCTCTGAGGGTTCTGATAGTTGCCTGAAGACCTAGTCCTCCTCCCAAGGGACCTGTCAAAGCAGCCTCCATTTTTCTTCATAATCTTTTGCTGTTTCAACACTCACTGCTGAATAAAATATCCAGAGTTCTCCACTCTGTTTTTATGGGGTCATCGGTTGGGTTCCACCAGTTGCCCTTCGAAGACCAAACACAGTGTGTGTCAGCCAAAACGCACCTTCAGCTGCTGATTCTAGGGCTTGGTGTCTAGAGATGGGCGTCCAGTAGTTCAAATACGTGTTGATCTCTCACTCTCAGGAAGCATTTCCTTCTTCAGATTTATGATATGAATCCTGGCTGAGAAGCCCTTCCTACGTGGGCCCTAGAGGAGTGCAGAGGAAGAAAGGAGCGAAGTCTCGTGCTTTATGGTACAGAAGAGAGTCGGGCCAGGGTCTTGTCCTGGTGCTGGGAGGGGGGCTGGAGAGGCTCACTCCCTGTGTCCCAGCTCTGTGACCTCCCCCGCGCGTTGTTCCGAGGGCCTTCCTCCTGAGGGGTCTGTGAGGACTGGACGAGGTCTGTCAGGCACTCGGACACTCCTTCCCCTTCCCTCCCTCTGTCCGTGCTCACCCAGGCCTGAGAGCACCTGCTGTTGGCCCCCGGCCCATGCAGTGCTGTCTCCTCCACACTCCCAAGCCCTGGGTCGCCCTCCTCCAAGGCAGACCCTTGAGTGCCACCCTGCCACCCAGCTCAGTGCACCCTCTCTCCCTCACTCTGACTCACTCTTGGCCGTATCTGCTCATCACTGAGGTGGGTGTGTCTGCCATCATTAAAAGGGGAGGAGAATTTTGACCATATAAACCAGAAGGTGGTAATTTGCATACTGTAAGATTTCCTGTGGGTTTTCTTGCACGGGCTCCCTGATTCTAAAATCCTGTTCATTTTGTAAAAGACTTTTTAGTAATGATATCTAAATCAAGATGCACCTGTACATTAATTTCTGCATCTCGTTTCTGTCATGTCATTTCATGTATTTGTTTTCTCCAGCTGAGCTCTAAGTTCCTGGGATGGAGCCTGGTCCAGGCATTGTCCTGGCGCTCCTATTCCCGGGCCTTCTCAGGCCATGTGGACCAGGGCCATCTTTTCCTTTAAGCCACCCCCTTTGGGGGATCTATGGGGAAACACGTCTCAAATGGACTACCCCGTGGCCCCTCAGCAGAGACAGGTGCTGGGCAGATAGACTCCAGGGCTCCTGGAGACATTGCAGGGGACAAGGGCTAGAGCTGGAAGGGCCCAGAGCTCGTCCAGTCCAGGACTGCCTGTCCCAGGTGACGCCCAGGGAGGTGATGGGACTTGCTGCACACAGCTGGGGCGTGGCAACATTGTGGCCTCTGCACAACGTGGCTCTTGAGCTGTGTGGCCAGCCGCAGCCTCGTCTCACTGTACCCACAGGGCTGGAGAGATGCTTCCTCCCAGCCTCTGGGATTCTGCTTTTTCGTGGTCAGTCAGGTTTTTAGGACTTAACCATCAAACCAAGAGGTAATAGCGGCCCCCAGGAGCCATTCGGTCTGTGCCAGAGTCACCAGGCCAGTTGGTGCCTGAGTGACACCCAGTACCCTAGGATGGGTATCCATTTCATGCCTTGAAATAGTCACCGCAGGTGTTTGAGAAACAAGCAGAGGTTGGTGTGGGTTCAGGGAGGCTGTGTTTCTTCCACGTGGGGTCCTTTATAGTTGAGAGTGGGCTTGGCCTGCCCCACTGGACTCAGATACAATCCCTTTTAGCTCTCTCTCCTTCTCCCTTCCTGCCTTTAAAATGCCAGTCAGAATAGCCAGGATTGGGGGGATATGTATCAAAATCACTTTAGGAACTTTTCCAGAGTGCCTGTTTTCAGAATACCATCCTGGGGACTTGGGCAGCAAGCCTGGAATGGGGCCCTCCTTCTATCCTGACGCCCCTCTGTTAAGAGCCACTCTTACGTGGGGACGAGGTGATGTGCACATGAGTCACCTGGAGACCTTGTCAACCTGTGCATTCTAGGGCGGCTGGGCTGGGGCCTGAGAGTCTACATTTTCAGTGAGATCCAGGACAATGCCCCAGGGGTAGCAAGGGCTGTGTGGAGGGCCATGCATGCCAAATGAGGAAGGATACTAGCAGATCCAGGGCTCTGGAGTCCTAGCGCCGGATGGTCTGGGGCAGGTCACTTACCTCTCTGAGCCTCCAGCCTCCTCTGTGGAGTGAGTGACCACAGCGGTACCTCCACGTGGGGCTTTTCCCTGCACAGCACGAGCTCCGTAAAGGTCTGTTCATGGGATTACCAGCCTGGGTCATTGTTCTGTGAACTCACCTGACGTCAGACACCTGGGGTGAGGGTGGGGGTCTGGAAAGCAGCGTTGGGCTCTCTCTGCACCTGGACAGAGGGCTCGCTCTCTGCTTACTCCCAGGGGCGGGTGCCCAGCAGCCCGGCCATGAGAACAAACGTGAAATCATGCTGTTTACTTTTCTACCTTTTAGTCAAACCTCTTGAGGAGGGAGGCCTTCTCAGTCTAAAGCTTCCCATCTGTACCCTCCTTTCTAATCCGAGAGCCCTGGGCTGTTTTGTCCTTTTTAGAGCCAAGTGGATAAGCAAGGGGCCAAGAGACTGGGTGCAGTGCTGGGTTCTTTCTCCATGCCGGCTCTTGCCACTGGAACACATACGCTGCACCCCAAACACTGCAGCATCTGCAGAGACCCAGCTCTGCTGCCCGGGCTCCAGCTGGGCTGCTGCCAGACACAGCTCCCCGGTCCTTCCCGCTCACTTAGCAGGCAGTTGGACTCGGTCCCCTTTCTCTGTCCCCTTGGGCAGGCTGTGCCTCTGGGCCATTCCAGCAAGCTGGCAGGCTGCAGCTGCCGTTTCCAGGCAGCGATGCAGTCACGCTGCATTGCCGGCCCTGATTGCAGGCCTCTGGACCGCAGTGTGCCATCAGAGAGGGGGGTCCCTGGGGACAGGGCTGTCGTGGGGGTTGAGAGTACAGAGGCCTGGCCAGGTTTCATCTGCAGGGGTTGGGGGATGGCACCCCTTGCCTGCATCGCTGATAGACATTTCCTTTGCGGCCTGGCCCTTCCCGCCTTCCCCCACCTGCCATTTGGTAACAGGAATTTGTGTCTCTCTACCCAGCTCAGCAGTGTATTTACTTGTGTAAATGTTTTCAGGTATTTTCATTTTGTCTCCCCATCTAAATGTAAGTTCTGTAAAGCAAGGACACGTACCTGTGTATTTGTATTCTTGTCTCATTCTGAATCTACAGGAAACACTAAAAAGCTATTAACTTCAGTCTTTGGTTTTAGCAGAGCTTCTGTTGAATGGTTTCTGTAGCATGTGATTGACAGAATTTTCCAGTTAGGGGCACCAGCGTTCGTCTTTTCTTCCACCGCCCAGCCATTTCCAGCTCTCCTCCTCCCCCACGCCTGTGAGGCCCTCTGGCCATTTGTGTTTGCTGGTAAAGCCTTCCATCCTCGGGTGGGCAGCTTGCTGGTGGCGGGATTTTTAGGGCCTCAGTCACGTGATGGTCAACTGAGAAAGTCATTACACTGGCGTTTGCTGGACTCACGGGCCAGTCACAGCCCCAAGTCCATTCAGAACTGAAAGCTGGAAGAGGAGCCCAGCTCCAGTCCACAGTTGGTACCATTTCCTGCCAGTCCCAGTTTTACTGTTCTGAAAGCCAGCTTATTGACATTTTAAGTAATGTCAGAAAGAGTTAAAAGTTCCCCACCCCCACAGTATCTATGTGTAAAAACCCTGGATCCTAGGATTTTTGATTGTTCGCTTGTTTTTGGCTCTAGACCAGCCTTTGATGAGAAGAGATGTCTCTCTCTGCTGAATGTAACTGGCTGACCCTAACCAGAGAGAACCAGCAGAGCAGATAGGTAGGGTGGGGGCTTGTGAACTTCTTGAAAGTGACCCACCATAGGATATACATTTTACATCGTGACCCAGGACACATATATGTTTTATATACAAATGGAAAAGTTGTCTCAAAACAGTACCTAGCCTTCCTGTACGTGATGCACCCAGTGTTGGCCGTGACCCACTAAATTGATTTCATAACCCACTAATGGGTTACAACTCTCATTATGAAAAACACTGCTTGGGAATTCCCTGGCTGCCCAGTGGTTAGGACTCTATGCTTTCGCCTCCAAGGGCCTGGGTTCCATCCCTGGTCGGGGAACTGGGATCCCACGGGCTGAGTGGCACGGCCAAAAAGAGAAGAAAAACACTACTCTAGGGAACATTCCATCCTAGGATTTCCAAGGCTCTTTCAGAATTCCGCACTGTGAGGTAGACGTCCCAGCCTGGCATCGCAGCTTCTCTGGCCTCCAAATTGCATTTGCTTGGAGGGAGGGAGTGCATATCCCTGGGCCTGCCGGTTCCCCCTTCCCCACCCATCTCCACACCAGATCCTTCTAAATGCTTTAAAGGCTGTGTACAGTCCTTATTTTACATTTGTATTCTTCTCTAGCCTTGAATCTATAGGAAGCACTAAAAAAATTTCACTGACCTCAGTCCTAGGGTTAGCACAGTTCCTATCGAATGGTTTCCTCTCTTTGCAACCCCCCAGACTGGATTGGGCTTCTCAGCCAGTGACCAGCATGCCCTCCACTCCACCTTGGCCTGGAGTGCAGCTGGGTGGCCACTGCAGTGAGCTGGGGTGCTGGCAGCCGAGCGGACCCTGGGGCAGCAGGACTGGGGCCTTCTTCAGCATCTGCGACCTCGGCCGAGGGAGTGAGGGGCTGGTTAGGGGGCCCTGGAGTCTCCTCCCCACCCCCCACTGACTACTGTCCTCGCTTGAGCTGTGTGAGAGGTGGGAGGGATGGTGTTTCTCAGATTGTTTTTTACCACTTGGGGAGTAGCAGGCCTTCAGAAACTTCCAGCCCTGGTCTGACCTCGTCATATCCCTTTCAGGAGTCTGTTCTTTGCGTCCTAGCCCAGGTACACAGCCTCATCTCCCGTGCGTCTGCCGGACCTGCCACTTGTCTCTCCCCTCCCTCCCCAGGGAGGGCCTGGCTCAGGCCACTGGACACAGCCCAGACCAGGGGCCACAGCAAGACGTCCCGTCTTCCACTCACTCCCCAGGGGTACGGTATGGGGCTGGCAGACAGCTTGGCCTTGTGACCCAAGACTGTGAGTGCTGGCGTTTTGTTTGAAGCTACTCCCATTGTCAGTTGAGGGTCTGGTACAGCTCACATCGCCGTAGGGAAGACTGCGTGGCTTTCTTGCTGTGGGTCCAAGGGCACCCCCCACCCCCACCGCCCTGCACCATGTTTCAGCCTTGCCGGAGTTTGACAGGAGATGGCAGTGGTGGGCAGCTGGCTTCCAGCCTTGACACAGATGCTCAGGCCCCTTTAACGGCCCTCCTTTTCCTGTTTTTTGACTTCCTGCCTCTTCCCCTCTCACACTAGGAGCCCTGTTAGTGGATACTGATCTTAGTGACCAGGCATGAAGCCCCCCTTTTTCTCCTAGGGCGAGTGCCCGGCCCCCACTGAGCAGGCCAGCCCTTAGAGCCACCCAGTCCTACAGGATGTGACGTTCAGATCCACTTGAAAGTGGCTTCTTATTTCAGCTTCCTTGTGTTTTCAGCCAGTTGATCAGCCTCAGTTTGCCTTTTTCTATCCTTGGAGCATTTTTATACGGTGAATTAGGTTCTTCCAGGTCAGTCGAGAGCAGCCTTAGGAGTGAGGGTCTAGACCGAGAGCTGCGCTCCTTGTTCCTGCTGTGCCGTCAGTGCCAGCATCAGAGCCGCAGCTCAGGGGAGCAGTGGGGGGCGGAGAGTGGGCCTCCAGGCCGGGGCAGAGCTCCTTGGAGCTCAAGTGGCGGTGGGGCAGAAGTGCCCAGCCCCCCGGCCATGTTGCCTTCCCCCGGCAGTGTGCCCGCTCCTCCCTTTGCCACCGCATTGCTTTCCCACTTGAAGCACCTCATTAGCTCTGACTTCAGAAAGAATCCAGGGGGTGATCCTCTCGCCCACCTCTGGTCTCAGCACCACCAGGCTCTCTTGGGAACAGCCTCAGGGCTCCTCAGCCTCGGCACTGCTGATGCTTTGGGCCGGATCGTTCTCTGTCATGGGGGCTGTACTGTGCATTGTCGGATGTTTAACAGCATCCCTGCCTCTGCCCACCAGGAGCCCCTTCCCCCAGCCGTGACAACCAAAAGTGTTATGAATGTCCTCTGAGGGCAGGGCCGTCCTAAGTTGAGAACCACTGGGCTACATGGTCTCCCTACAGCATGTTCTCTGCCCAGTAGCCAGATGATTCTTTCAGCGGGGCCCTCCGCTCCGAGACCTGCAGGAGCTTCCGTCTCACTCAGGACGAATGCGCAGGTCCTTCCCTGGTGCTTCCTCGAAGGCCCCTGGCACCTGGCCTCGCCTCCTGCTGCTTGGTGCTCCGTCGCAGCCCTGTGGACCTCAGCTGGTCGTCAGACACTCCCGGCACACTCCCCCAGGCCTTCAGGGCAGCTCTTCTGTCTGCTTGGAAAGCTCACTGCCTTAATACACTCAGATCTCTGGTCACATGTCATCTTGGAGTGGCCTTTCCTGATCACCCACTTAAAATAACTCGCTCTGCTGGCCTCCTGCTTCCAGTCTCTCCCCACACGCCCCTGTAGTGCCTTGGTTTCCTGTATGGCACAAGTCACCACCTGACCTCTGTGTGTGTGTGCGCGCGCGCGCGTGCGCACATCTGTCTGTCCCTTTGCTGCACTAGAATGGAGGCTGAGTCAGAGCAGAACTTACCTCACCAGTCCTGTCCTCCCTGAAGCCTGGCTCTCCGGCCCCAGAGCAGGTGCAGGAATCCTCTCCACGAGGGGCAGGTGTGTTGTTTGCTACTCCTGTTTCCAGAAGAGGCAGTGCCAGCAAAGGATGTGGGTTCTCAAGCACCCACCAAGCACGTCCCAGAGACGTGTCACATAAGTGTCCAAGCACAGGGAATTATACCCAGTCTCTTGTAATAACCTATAATGGAATATAATCTGCAAAAACCCCACAAAAACAAATCGCTATGCTGTACGCTTGAAACACACAATATTGTAAATCAACTATACGTCAATTTAAAAAATTAAAAAAGAAAAGCCTCCAAAGTAATGCATGTTCATTTTTAAAGCCACCTGTAGCCCCTCTTTGTTCAGACACTTTAACATTTCAGTGTTATCTTTCTTGTCTTTTTTTCTGTTCAGAAACCTCTGACGGCTACAGCTCTCTCTCTCAAGAAATGTTAAATGATAGGTCACCACCTAAGAGGTTGTTCAGAATTTTAGAGCCGATAATGACAGTTAAAATCTATCCACCTTCCGCCTCAGATCCCATCTAGTAACAGTTTTTTTAAAACTGCATCCAGGGTGCACCTAACCAAAAAACGTGGCTCTTTTTCATGGCTTGGTTTCACGCTAGAATCTGGCGTTTTCTTAGAGCAGGCACAGCGCCCTCTGGTGTTCGCCTCTGGTGTCTGGTGCCTGTGACCTGGGCGTGTGATGTCAGGGCAGGAGGAGCGCGGGAGGGCGGACTGCTGAGACGCCGGCACCTCCCACCTGACGGCCTCGGGGGGCGCTCAGGGCCCTGATGACATCTGCAGGCAAGAGCCACCACAGCTGCTGCCATGTGCCCCAGAAGCGAACAGAACAGGAGAAGATTTACTGTTTTTCAGAGTGTGTGGACCTGCCAGGAATGTGTTTTACCCCGTTCTTATCTCTACCGCTCTGGGGAGGGAGGAGCTTTTCATGTGGTTAAGAGAATGGACTTGAGCTGGACTGCCTGAGTTCAGTCGTGGCTGCACCACTTAGGACTTATTTTCTCTTTGTCTCAGTTTACTTATCTGTAAAGACAGTACACTTCTTTCGTGGAGCTGTGGAGGATTTCTCAGGTTAAAACTCGAGAAGTGCTAGAGAGCTGCCTGGAGTGTAACACCACCAGCTGTGCTGTCGCTGTGGGGGGGGGGGGGGGGGGGGGGCGGGCCTCCAGAGCAGAGCTTCCTTCCAGAGCGGGGATTCTGAAAGCCTTTGAGATGCAGGGAGCACGTGCCCGGAACAGGGAGAGGCGAGGAGGACGTGGGGAAGCGCCGTTCTGTGGGAGGTGCCCTGCGGGAGCGGCTAACAAATGTGACAAGAGCAGTTCCCGGCATGGTGGGGCGTGGGCACCTGGGAGGGAAAGTTGTGAGAGAGCATGGAGAGACTTGTGGGCCATCCTCGCCCTCCCAGGCGTCTTATTCTCATTTTCTGGAATTCCCAAGGGAAGGGAATGTAGCCAGAACAGTGGCCCCTGCACTCCCTCTCCTCCCTGTCACTTCTGCTCTTCTCATTGTCATGCAAGATTAGAAGAGCCTGGAGACCCAGCTTCATGGTGGAGGGGAGTCAGACTCCAGCAAGAGGCCACATGCAGGTCAAGAGAGCCACATCCGGGGACACATTGGCTCACCAGGCCCCCCTCCTGCCTGGTGAACAATGGGACCTGCCTGCCCCACAGCCTCACAGAGGTTCTGCAAAGGGAGGAAGGAGAAAACCTGCCGCTGGCCTGGCGGTGATGCCAGCTTTCACTGGCTGTGTTGTTCCTGCTTTGGCCTCAGAGCGGGAGCCTCAGTTTCCCCTGTACCCTCGGAGGCAGCGAGGCTGGGCCCTGTCCTGTCAAAGACCGCACTGATTTAGGTTTTGCACCTGGGCCACTCCCCTCCTTTCCTGGCAGCTCTCTCAGGACTGACACCTACACTGAGGTTGGGATGACACGCAGGCTCAACTTGGGTCTCTTCTCAGGGCCCGCGAGCCGGCGAGGCCGCCTGTGCCTGCAGCCCAGCCGAGTGCCATGTCGCCTCCCACCCCTCACAGCACAGTCCCTCTCCCAGGGAGTTTGCCCTCACTGCAGCTTCTGGTTTCTGTGGCAACTTGGGGAGACCTGCAGTTGTGGCTTTTTGAAGTCTGAAGTGGGTTTGAGATAGGGTGGGACAGCATAGAAAATGCTATGTCCCACCCATCGATTTGGGCCGAGAGGGTTACAGGATAGGAGGTTCTTTGAATTAGAAAAACAGCACTGTCGTCCCAGCACACCCTTAGCAGAGCTCCACGTGGCCCCTCACAGCCTCCTGGGATCTTGGAGCCTGAACTCAGGGTCTTCATCCTGCATCTGGGGGGCGGCGGAGGCAGGTGACGTGATCACAGCGGGCACTGGCTGAGCTCTGACGGTGCACTGGGTGCCCAGCGGCCATCTGTGCCTTCACTGCCTTGTAATCCTCTTGAGCCGCTCGCCCCACCTTCTACAGGAGCACTTTGTGAAGCCGCAGCGCCGGCACTGGTGAGTGTCCGGTGTGCGTAACCCCGGGGCTCCTTCTCCTCTGGAGAAGCTTGTGTCCCTGTTGATGGTGAGCCCATTGCTTCCCATTTACTTTTTTTTTAAGTCGCATCCCACTAACAGCAGGGTTTGCGCTAGTTGTCGTTGCTAGGATTTTGGTGACCTTAAGTGCGTGTCTGCCTTTTCAGTATCTCAGTTCTCCTCTTCTGGAGGTCACCTCTCCAGGCCCCAAGTGCTGCGGTGCAGTGATCTTGAGGAGCCTTTGGCTGTGTGTTTGAGGGAACAGCTCTCCCATCCCCATAGTTTGGGGTCTTGGAGATACAGAGCTAGGGCAGCCAAGGACCACCCGTTCCCAGGACCCAGTGAAGAACCACAGAGGAGTGGCCCCAGGTTTGGGGAGCCAGCAAGGAAGACGCGCTGGCCCAGGGGAGAAGCACCTCCCGCTGGGCTGTTGTGGGGGATTGGGAAGGGGGGTGGCTGTCGTGGAGGGAAGGGTCAGTGCTTGCTATGCAGTTGGCCAGACGCCAGAAGCCAGCGTCCTGAGAGTTAAGCAGCAGCCTGTAGTCCTCCGCGGGGCAGTAGATAAGGAGTAGGCTGCAGCTGGCCCGGCAGGATAGCCCAGATTAGAAGGTGGTGCAGCTGATAGCAGCCTCAGGGTGACCCTCGGCCCAGTGTCCTGCTCCTCCTCCAGCCCACCCTGCTCAGCACTCAGCGGCAGGGACGCAGGGCAGGCAGAAGGTGGAAAAAGGATTCCACTCATAGCAAAATGTTTTGCTCTCTACGGAGTGGGCTGTTAAATCTTTAATTTAAATGAGGCCTTACGTGCTCTGTCATTTAGCCACACTTTTCAGTGTGATCAGAATTACCTCGAGTGAGGGACTTCCCTGGTGACACAGTGGTTAAGAATTTGCCTGCCAGTGCAGGGGACACGCGTTCAATCCCTGGTCTGGGAAGATCCCACATGCTGTGGAGCAACCTAAGCCCGTGCGCCACAACTAGAGAAGGCCCATCAGCAGCGAAGACCCAGCACAGCCAAAAATAAAAATAAATAAATAAATAATAGATACATCTTTAAAAAAAAAAAATTACCTCTAATGAGGAGCACGGCATTTGCCTTTGAGGTCTTGCCTGGCGCGCTGTCTCCTGATCTGGGTGCTGTTGAGGGGCGCGTGGGATTTGGGAAAGCCGAGCTCGGGACTTAGGGTTTGTGCACCTCACTGTGTGTATGCTATACTTCGTTAGAAAGTTAGAGAAGACTGTACCCCGTAGTGATCTCGGAGGCTGTGCTCTCACACCTGTGCTCTCTGTTTCAGCTGAAACTAGAGGACCGCTCCGTGGTGCCCCGGGACGTGGTCCGGCACATGCGTTCCACTGTGAGTCCCGTGTCCCACCCGGTGGGGGGGGGGGGGGCTGGCCTGGGGCCGGGCCGGGTGGGGCTGCTGGGCAGCCCATGGGGCGCCTGCCGGGCCTGGATGCCTTTCCCTCCGCAGGACAGCCAGTGCGGCACCGTGATCGACGTGAACATTGACTGCGCTGTCAAGCTCATTGGCACCAACTGCATCGTCTACCCCGTCAACAGCAAGGACCTGCAGCACATCTGGGTGAGCCCGCCCCGCCCACCACCCCTGCTGACCTCTCTTCTCGGGGTTCTGGTTCTTTCCTGAGCCAGGCAGCCAAGTCCAGCGGTCAGCTCGCCTTCTACAGCCTGATCGCCGCTTCTTGTGAGTCAGCCATTCAGACTCGAGATCAGGACACGGCTTTACGTCTCCAGTAGAGACTCTGGTTTCCTTTCTCCTCTAATACTTTTTTTGGAACAAATTTCAGTTCATTTTTTAAATGATTTCAAACGTACTAAAAAGTTGTAGGTACCTGTGTCCCCCGCAGCATCCTGGCTGGTGATGTTTTGCTGTGTTAGCTCCAGCGCCTTTCCTCCCTCCTTCCCCACCTCTCTCGAACCCCCCATCCCCTCCCTCCCCCTTTTCTGAAACATTTGAAAGCAAACTACAGATATGATGCCAAAGGATGCCCCTAAATACTCCAATGTGTGTTTCCCCAAAACAGGAACACTCTCCTATTTAACCACCATTCAGAGCCCCAGATGAGGACTTTGACCCATTACTGTCCAATCCACAGACCCTATTCAGTCGTCCCAACAGTCTCCTTTTCTCTGACCCAGGACTCCATCAGGAGCACACACTTAGTTGTCAGCTCTTTGATCTCCCCGGTATGGAGCGGTTCCCCAGTCTCACTTTGTCTTATCCCGGGTGACCCTGAGCATGGGGCCATCTGATGGTGCCGTGACCAGCCTCGGGCCCTGTGTTCTCGGCAGAACTGCCCAGAAGTGCCACTGAGCTCTTTGCTGACCCGGAACGTCCTGCAGCTGCAGCATGGGGGCGTTCCCTGTGCTCCCCAGTCGGGCTGGGCTCTGCCAGGCCTCCCCACTGTAAAGTCAGCAGTCACCTCTTTCTAAGCAATTGTATCAATTTTGTGGGGAGATGTTCCAGGATTGAGTCAGTAACCTGGTACTTCTCAAACCCCCACCCACCAGCCTTAGCTTGCACTAACAATTCCCACCTGAACCAGCCAGCATTCTGATGGCTGCTAAATGGTGATTTTGTGACTCCCTTGTTGCCTGCTTGTTTTTTTAGTCTGGCATTCTACTTTATGAAAAAGCTGTGCTTTCTGTCCCGTTTATGTGTTCATTTTTTACCTCAGCATGGATGCAGAGGCTCCTGTTTTATTCGGTTGGTTATAATCCATTACTGTCATCTTTTGTTTGGTGCTTAATAGATCCCAGATTTGGCCAGTAGGAATCCCTTCAAGCTGGCATCTGTGTCCTTTTGACGTGTCCCCGCCAGTTTTTTTTTAACTCTTACTTTCCATCTTGTATTTATTTATTTTTTATTAATTTATGTATTTTGGCTGCACCGGGTCTTAGTTGTGGCATGCAGACTCTTTAGTTGCGGCATGCGGGATCTAGTCCCCCAACCAGAGATTGAACCCGGGCCCCCTGCATTGAGAGCGTGGAGTCTTACCCACTGGACCACCAGGGAAGTCCTCCATCTTGTATTTTTTCTGGTCCAGCCCAGAATGAGCTGTTTCTTCAAGAGGCCCTGGTTCCTTTCAAAAAGTGGTATTTCAGAAGCCAAGATCTGGATGCAGGCTGAGTGTGCTAATGGCTACTAGGCCCTATCCAGGGCAGCACTAGGGAATCCACGTATGTGTCTGTACATAGACATGCACACATCTAAATATGTCCGTGCCTGTTCTGTGTGTATATTACAGTGTACGAGTTCATCGATCCCTCCAACTCCAGTCCGACTCCTCAGATTCCTCCTCTCTCCCCCTTCCTGTACCGTCCCCAAGAGCAGAAGGCTTGGCGCTTGGTATCCTCAGTATAGTGATTTATCAGTATTTACTTAAATCACTTATTTGTCTGTGTAACCACCCTCCCCAGTCCACGCCCACTTGTGTCCTGTGGCCTTGGAACGTCCTCAAGCTTCTGCCTCTGCGTGGGGGGGGAGTTGGGGTACGGCTGGACTCTCGGGGAAAGCCTGCTGTAGCAGTTATTAGGTCTGACCTATCTAGAGCCTTCCTCCCTACCTGTGGGGCCAAGAGGAAGTGGTGCTGCGGGCACCAGTGTCATGGGTCACCTCTCACACCCGTCCCCCTGGTCTGCAGCCCTTCATGTATGGGGACTACATTGCCTATGACTGCTGGCTGGGGAAAGTCTACGACTTGAAGAACCAGATCATCCTGAAGCTGTCCAACGGTGCCAGGTGCGGAGCTCCCCATGGAGCAGCTGTCGTTCAGCAGGAGTGGCCCCGAAGGAGGGCAGGGGGTGTTTTCTCCGCTCCTCGAGGGCTGTGCCAGGGGCTGCAGGCATCCGGGGCCTCGCGTCTCCGGGCCTGACCCTGGGCCAGGCTCCTTGTCAGCCTGGCCTGATTCTCTGGCTCCGTTTCTGGTCTTGGCTCTACCCTGGCTTGGGGAGAGCAGCGTTTTCATTCAGAACCTGAGAGGGGCTGATGCTTTATTTTAGGCACTTTAATGGTGGTGAACGCTGAGATCTGGGGGTAGAGTCTTATCTGTTCTGGGAGAGTTTCTTATACCAGTGCGGGGGCTGAGGTGTGGGCAGAGGATGAATTATCCATTTTAAGGCACGTGGATGCCTCCGGACAACTCCTTTAGACCCTGACCAGCACCGCACGGGGTCCTGGCTGCCTCGCCTCCCCTGAGACTCAGGCACTGTGTCCGGTGCCAACCAAGCCCCTGTGCCCTGCTGCAGGTGCTCCATGAACACAGAGGATGGTGCCAAGCTCTACGATGTCTGCCCGCACGTCAGCGACTCTGTATGTTGGCTTCACGCGAGGAGCCTGGGGGGCGGGGGCCCTGGGCTCGTGTTCCTCAGCCCCTGGCTGTGCAGGAGGGGCTTCTAGCGGAGAGCTGGGAGCCGACCCAGGCTAACTGCTGCTTCCAGGCCAGTGCTTTCCTAGAGAAGGGGCGGGTGTGTGTCCAAAGGAGTAAAAGTTTGGGAGTGGGCAGAAAGTAGGAGAACTTTTCTTTGCATTTTGTTAACTTTTTATCTCGTCCTTTTAAAATCTCCCTTCTTCTCAGCGTGTATGCAGTACTGTACTATAATATGACATCTTAGAACAGTAGTGCATGACACAGTTGTAAATAGTGGCAGGGGAGTGTGTGTGCGATTGAACAGGTTTGGGGACCCCTGCCCTCTAGAGCTTCAGTCCTCACAGTGTCTCCCCTGGACCAGCAACAGTGTCGTGGCCTGAGAGCTTGTTGGAAGCAGAATGGGTCAGATGTGCACTTTAGGAAGATCCCCTGTGATTTGTAGGCACCTGAGGTATGGGGGGGTGTGGCGCGTGGAGGCCCGGGGCGGGGGGCCAGCAGGGGCCAGGCACAGAGTAGGGGGTGCGGGTGTGGAGAGCACCCTCCCCTGAGGAGGCAGCGCTCACAGGGACTTCCTCCGGCCCCAAATCCTGCAGGGTCTCTTCTTCGATGATTCCTACGGCTTCTACCCGGGCCAGGTGCTCATCGGCCCTGCCAAGATCTTCTCCAGCGTCCAGTGGCTGTCGGGGGTCAAGCCCGTGCTTAGCACCAAGAGCAAGTTCCGTGTGGTGGTCGAAGAGGTAGGGGTGGGGATGGAGGCGGGGGTGAGGCCCTGGAGTTCCTGTCCAGCCTGCTTCGCCCAGAGTGGAGCTGCTCTGAGGATCAAGGGAACCTGGGCTGAGCAAGGTGGGAGGGTGGTGAGTGGCAGGCCCCCTGGGCCCTGACCTGCTCTGGGAGTGTCTGAACTTGGTGCTGCACGGTGATGAAGACCTGCGTCCTGCTCTGGGGACAGGTGGGCTCCGGACAGCTGCTTAAAGAGAGGGGCGTTAGAGCCTGCTGACCGTGGTCCTGTCCTGCCCGCCACCCCCAGGTGCAGGTTGTGGAGCTGAAGGTCACGTGGATTACCAAGAGCTTCTGTCCAGGGGGCACGGACAGCGTCAGCCCCCCGCCCTCTGTCATTACCCAGGAAAACCTAGGCAGGTGAGCGGCTCCAGTCTGCCACCCACTCCAGCGCCCCCAGGGGTGGTCCCCGAGCAAGTCTCTGGGCCTCGGGCACAGGTGCGGGGGAGCCCAGAGCCCCCTGGCCCAGCCCCCGCCTCTCCTCCCGTCCCCTCCCAGGGTGAAGCGTCTCGGATGCTTTGACCATGCTCAGCGGCAGCTCGGGGAGCGCTGTCTGTATGTCTTCCCAGCCAAGGTAGAGCCGGCCAGGATTGCCTGTGAATGTCCAGAAAAACACTGCGCCCAGGGGGAGGGCTCTGTGGCCAAGAAGGTATGTCCTTGGGGTTGGGGTTTGGCGGGCGTTTGAGGAACTGGCCTTGAGCCATTTCCGCAGCAGGAAGGTCTGTGCTGTAGGCCTTGGGGGGCAGCCCTGATGACCCTTGCAGGCCAGTTAGGTGTGCACAGCTGTCACCCCTCAGACCGAGCTGCCTGGGGTCCGGCCGCGTCAGCCCGCCCTCCTCAGCGCCCGCCCTCCCCGCTCCACCCCTGCAGGTGAAGCGCCTCCTGAAGAAGCAGGTGGTGAGGATCATGTCTTGCTCCCCGGACACCCAGTGCTCCAGGGACCACTCCATGGAGGACGCAGGCAAGAAGGGGGCAGCCAAAGCCAAGAGTGAAACGGGGTCTGCCAGCCCCGAGGAGACACCTGACGGGTCCGCCAGCCCAGTGGAGATGCAGGACGAGGGCCCAGAGGAGGCCCAGGAGGCAGGCGAGCAGCTGCCCCCCTTCCTGCTGAAGGAGGGAGGGGACGACAGGCTGCACTCCGCCGAGCAGGACGCTGACGACGAGGCCGCGGACGACACCGACGACACCAGCTCAGTGACCTCCTCCGCCAGCTCCACCACCTCCTCCCAGAGTGGCAGCGGCACGAGTCGCAAGAAGAGCATCCCCTTGTCTATCAAGAACTTAAAACGGAAACACAAGAGGAAGAAGAGTAAGATCACGCGTGACTTCAAGCCGGGGGACAGGTAAACTCAAGGGCGTCGTCTCCTTCCCGGCTGGGCGTCCAGCTTGAGACATCCCCCACGGCTCCCACACACACAGACACGCGGGCATACGTGCACACGGGCGCACGTGCAGTACGTAAGTCCCGTGAAGGCTTAGGAGTACCCAGCCAAGACGACATGGCGTCTGGGGTTGGCCGGGTGGGAAGAGGCATCTAGGAGCAGAGACGGTGGGACAGGGAGCCGTTCCGGAGGGGACACCGGGCGTGGAGGCTGTTTCTTCCCCCCACCTGATGCTAAGAGTTTCAGGTTTCCGAGCCAACAGGCAGGGGCGGTGGGTAGAGAGAGTACCTGCCCTTTCTTCACTGGCCCTGCCATGCAGGGTGGCGGTGGAGGTGGTGACCACGATGACGTCGGCAGACGTGATGTGGCAGGACGGCTCTGTGGAGTGCAGCATCCGCTCCAACGACCTCTTCCCCGTGCACCACCTGGACAACAACGAGTTCTGCCCCGGAGACTTCGTGGTGGACAAGCGAGGTAGCGCCAGGCAGGACTTGGGAAGAAGGGGCGAAAGGTCTGGGTGTCAAGGAGACTCCCCTTGGAAGCTGGCTCACTCTTGAAGACCTGGGAGCCTTTCTGGCCTCCGCTGACTGAGCCAGGGAAGCAGTGGGTTCTGGGCCCTGCTGTGATTGCCGTGCAGTGGGCGGGTGGGTGGCAGGTGGCACCACCAGGGCGCCTCAGCTAGTCATGTCCCCTCCTCTGGCTCCCCAGTGCAGAGCTGTCCGGACCCCGCTGTCTACGGCGTGGTGCAGTCTGGGGACCACGTGGGCCGCACCTGCATGGTGAAGTGGTTCAAGCTGCGGCCGAGTGGAGATGACGTGGAGGTGAGCGGGTGCCGCCCCCACGCCGCCTGCGGGGTGGGCTCTGGTGGGCTGGGTGTAGGGCCCCTGGGCTCACTCACAGCCACCCATCCCACCCTAGCTGATTGGAGAAGAGGAGGACGTGAGTGTCTACGACATTGCCGACCACCCTGACTTTCGGTTCCGCACGACGGATATCGTCATCCGAATCGGCAACACGGAGGACGGAGCGCCGCACAAGGAAGATGAGGTACGGCCCGGTCCTGTGAGGCGGCTGCAGTGCCGGATGCTGTCACCAGGTGGCGCCAAGAGCCGCGGCCTGCACGTCTCCTGGGCTATGTGTGCACCCCAAGTGCCTTCCCGGGAGCGTGGCTGCCCACCTGCGCGGGGACTCCCCTGCCGGCCAGGGTCTGACCTCGTTCATATGGCTGCTCCCTGTGCTCCACTGGTTGTTTATTAGGGAAGCCCAGCTCCTGTCCTCAGTGCCCTGAGTGTGGTGTCGGGTGCTCTAGGTGCACGGGAGTGGCCTGGGGAGGTGGCATCGGAGCCGGGCCCTGGAGAACAAGTGGGGACCGGGGGCGGAGGGATCAGGCAGATTCCAGGCAGAGTGGGAACAAAAGTCCCGAGGCTGGAGCCCCTCCTGGGAATGTCTGGAAGCCTGGAGAGACCAGGATGCTGCGAGCAGGAAGGGAGTGAGCAGGGGCTCCGGGGACAGAGGGCATTGGGGGTGTTTTTGGTCACGGCCGCGAGTCACCCACGTTGGTCTCTGGCTGGAGCCCACATCCCTTCTGTTCTCATGGCCTGGCCCCTGCCCTCACCCTTGGGAGAGCTGCACCTTTGACCCTGTCCCATTTGCCCTGCAGCCGTCGGTCGGCCAGGTGGCCCGCGTGGACGTCAGCAGCAAAGTGGAGGTGGTGTGGGCTGACAATTCAAAGACCATCATCCTGCCCCAGGTGAGTCCCGAGGAGCCCACCACGTGGCTCCGGATTGTGGCAGCCAGACCGGGAGCGCATATCTACCTGGAAAAGGATTCTTCTTTTGGGGAGTAGGGTCTCAGGGAGAGGAAGGGCAGTATTATACCCAGAGCCCCGGGGTGAGAGAGTCGGAGAGCAGAGAGAGCCACAGCTGGATTGCCAGGCGTGTGTAGACTTTCACAGGCCTCCCAGATCCGCCTGGATCCCCATCTCACTGTGCTAAGGAAATACAGGTTGCTTCCTGTAGGAAATACAGCCTTCCCACCCAACACTTCCAAGAAAACTTTCACAGATCAGGGAGAGAAAGCAGACGGGTGCTGAGCAGCAGGGCTGTTCTCGGCACCATTTCTTTGTCCCCTCATTTGAGCCGATGCTCACACCCCAGCTCCCCTCTCCTGGCGCTGACATGGGATGGGTGGCTCGCCCCTCATCCAGGAGGCCATTCCAGGGACAGGAACAGGGTGTGACACGGCCCAGCTGACTGAGTGCATTCAGTGGCGAGGAGGCTGGAATAGGCATTGGCTGGGCCTTGGGCCTGTGGGTGGGGCCCAGGCGGCAGAGCTGCCTCCCAGAGGCCTAGGGACCATCTAGCGCTGAGGCCCAACAGCAGAGGCCAGAGCAAGAAAGGGAGGAAGGGTGGCGTGGCGGTCGAGGCCTCAGGGCACCCAATCACTATCAGCTCTGAGGGCTGGGATCCTGGCGGAGCACCTCTGAATGGCCCACGCCCTGTCTTCCCCCAGCACCTGTACAACATCGAGTCTGAGATCGAGGAGTCAGACTATGACTCAGTGGAAGGCAGCACCAGTGGGGCGTCCTCGGATGAGTGGGAGGATGACAGTGACAGCTGGGAGACAGACAACGGGCTGGTGGAGGACGAGCACCCCAAGATAGAGGAGCCCCCCATCCCAGCCACTGAGCAGCCAGCGGCCCCCGAGGAGGACAAGGGAGTGGTGATCAGCGAGGAGGCCGCTACAGCTGCCATCCAGGGGGCCGTGGCCATGGCCGCGCCTGTGGCCGGGCTGATGGAGAAGGCTGGCAAGGACGGGCCCCCAAAGAGCTTCCGGGAGTTGAAAGAGGCCATCAAGATCCTGGAGAGCCTCAAAAACATGACCGTGGAACAGCTGCTGACGGGCTCGCCCACCTCCCCCACGGTGGAGCCTGAGAAGCCCACACGGGAGAAGAAGTTTTTGGATGACATCAAGAAGCTGCAGGAAAACCTCAAGAAGACCCTGGACAATGTGGCCATCGTGGAGGAAGAGAAGATGGAGGCGGTGCCAGACACGGAGCGCAAGGAGGACAAGCCCGAGGGGCAGTCGCCTGTGAAGGCCGAGTGGCCCAGCGAGACCCCGGTGCTCTGCCAGCAGTGCGGCGGCAAGCCCGGAGTCACCTTCACCAGTGCCAAGGGCGAGGTCTTCTCGGTGCTGGAGTTCGCGCCGTGTGAGTTCGCCCCGTTTGCGTTCCAGATCTGGAGGCCAGGTGGCTGGCCCCCAGCTGTCGCCCAGAGCAGGGGAGCCGCTTCCCTGCTGTGGGCACCAGTCCCCATGCCAGGAGAGGAGGGCGGGGAGCCTGGGGGTGCACCCACCTGTCCGGGGAGCGCTCCCAGCGGCCGCCTGCTCGGGGCCACGCTTGCCCAGGGCGGCAGCTGCACCTCCAGGTGGAGTTCCCAGGCCTCACCCTGAGGGACTGACCACTCTCTTTCCTCCTCTAGCAAATCACTCTTTTAAGAAAATTGAGTTCCAGCCTCCAGAAGCCAAGAAGTTCTTCAGCACAGTGCGGAAGGAGATGGCCCTGCTGGCTACCTCGCTGCCTGACGGCATCATGGTCAAGACTTTTGAGGACAGAATGGCAAGTAGCCTGGTGCGGGCCGGGCCCGGGCAGGTGCGGATGTGCCGTGTGGGCGCTTGGTGCCCGAGAGGCTGCAGCCTTGGACCCTGAACCTACATGTCTGAGGGCCCCCGAGAGGCTGCCCGCCCACAGCTGCTCGTGGAGCAGGAAGGGCCCCACCAGGGGAGCCCCGTGGCCAATGAGAGTCCCACGTGTGTGTCTAGACCAGATGGTCGTCCTCTTAAAAGCTAGTTTAAAATTATATAATTATCACCTGAGTCATCTCTTTTTTTTTTTGAAAAATTAGAACATTATAGAAAAAGTTACAGTCGCCCTTGACCAATCTCCACCCTGCCCCCAGGGGCCATGGGTTTCATAAGTCTCCTTCCAGACGATCTTCTTATATGTTTACAGCTTCATGCATGGCCGTAAACCAGGCTGTTCCCTAGGACGTGCTCTCCACGAGTAGTGCGTCGTCATCCACATCACGTGTAGCTTGTGTTTTACGTCAGCAGGGTGATTCTCCAGACCTACCCTTGTGGATTCATATTGCTGTGGGTCATTGCTTTTTACCCACAGACAGCATAGGCTTCCTGTGGTGACGCCACACTCTGTTTGCCACTCCTCTGTTTGCGACCTTGGCCCCGTGTTTGAGTCATGCTGGTGGAGGCGTGTGAGCACTTCCTTGTTTGTTCCAGGAATGAGCGGGCCAGTCCATCTGCCCCCTTGTTTGTTCAGCAGACCTTCCCTGGGCCCTGCTGTGTGCCAGGCACCCTGAGAGATGCTGAATTTGGGTCTGAGTGAGGCCGCAGCTCTGGCCCAACCCTAGAGGAAGGGGCCAAAGGAAAGGGACCACAGAGAGGGGCCTTGTTGGCATGGGCCTGCAGGTGGCCAGAAACCCCAGGGCAGGGCCGGGAGCGTGTGCGTGGTCAGGGCTACTCTGGGGTCTTGATGCTTTTGGTTTTCCTTGGGTTTTAGTAAAGTTCCTCTTGAAAATTCCAGCCTATCTCAGCTCTGCTGAGGGAAGAACTCTTGCTTGTTTTTTACCCAAATCTCACTCAGAGGGAAAGGGAAGGCGTGTGTTATCTTGAGGCCCATAGAGTGGCTCCATTCCAAGTACACGAAAGGATTCTGTCACTCCAGCTAGTCGTTGGCCCTCGCTGGCTCTCAGCTCATTGCTCACCTGGCCCGTTGCCCGGGCAATGGTCCCCCAACCCCAACACTCAGCCTGGTACTCTGATGTCTGTGGAGAGTCTCCCTGATGACTTTACGGCTGAGTTTCTAGTGGTCTCCCAGCACTTTTCCCCCAGTTCACATCCTCTCATCCCTCTAGTTCCCTAAAAGCAAGTGCAGCCTTGCCATCCTGGAATGTTCTTTCATCTTCTTATTCTCTCTCTTTTTTTTTTTAAGTAAATCATCTTCTAATTGGTTGTAATTGTTGTCTGCTTCCTTGAGGGAGAAGGGTCACAGCAGGTGTTTTGAGAAATGCAACTTACAAGTAATGATTTATAAGGAAAAAACCTGGTAGGATAAAAACAAGTTTGGAAAATTCCTTTTGTGCTAGGAATTAAAAGATGCCAAGCAAGTCTGCACAGAGATGTTTGCATTTAGCTTCTCTGTGGCTGGCAGTGTCTGGAGTCCCAGGGGCCTGCTCCTGCTCCCATTTGAGCCACCCAGTGCCCTGGAAATGATGGCAGCCAGACGCCCCATGCAGAAGCCCACTGCCAACCTCAGCCTTCTCTCCGTCCCTCCTCCTCTAGGACCTCTTCTCAGCCCTAATCAAGGGCCCCACTCGCACCCCCTACGAGGATGGCCTCTACCTATTTGACATCCAGCTCCCCAACATCTACCCGGCTGTGCCCCCCCACTTCTGCTACCTCTCCCAGTGCAGTGGCCGCCTGAACCCCAACCTGTATGACAATGGGAAGGTGTGCGTCAGCCTCTTGGGCACCTGGATTGGAAAGGTGGGTATGGTGCCGGCACCCGGTCGGCGTGTGGGAGGGCTGCTCTGGGTAGGTGTCTGGGACACAGTTGATGGATCGCACTGTGTGTGTGTGTGTGTGTGTGTGTTTCAGGGGACAGAGAGGTGGACAAGCAAATCCAGCCTCCTCCAGGTGCTCATCTCCATCCAAGGTACGGTGGGCGGGGCCAGGGCTGCTGGAGGGCACAGTGACTCTGGCTTTTGCGTCCCCCACCTCCTGTCTGCAGCTCTGGCCTCCCCTTGGGGGTTGAAGTCAGACTGGCCCTCACGGGCTTCTCCTCCCGCAGGTCTAATCCTGGTGAATGAACCGTACTACAATGAAGCCGGCTTTGACAGCGACCGAGGCCTACAGGAGGGCTATGAGAACAGTCGCTGCTACAACGAGATGGCGCTCATCCGCGTGGTGCAGTCCATGACCCAGCTGGTGCGGCGGCCGCCTGAGGTCTTCGAGCAGGAGATCCGGCAGCACTTCAGTACTGGTGGCTGGCGGCTGGTGAACCGCATTGAGTCCTGGCTGGAAACCCACGCCCTGCTGGAGAGGGCCCAGGCGCTGCCCAACGGGCTTCCCAAGGACAGCAGCTCTCCAGAGCCGCCTTCCGTGGCCGAGCTCTCAGACTACGGCCGAGAAGAAGCTGAGGACGGAGGGCTGGCCCCCGGAGAGGCCTCCCAGGGCTCAGACTCAGAGGGCGGCGCGCAGGGCCCGGCCTCAGCCAGCAGGGACCGCACAGACCAGGCTTCGGAGACAGCGCCTGACGCCTCGGTGCCACCCAGTGTCAAACCAAAGAAGCGGAGAAAGAGCTACCGGAGCTTCTTGCCTGAGAAGAGTGGCTACCCTGACATCGGCTTCCCTCTTTTCCCGCTTTCTAAGGGTTTCATCAAGAGCATCCGGGGGGTCCTGATGCAGTTCCGGGCCGCTCTGATGGAGGCGGGCATGCCCGAGAGCACAGAGGACAAGTAGCCGCCAGCCCTGGAGGAAGGAGCATTGCCGTGGGGAGAGGCCAGCTGCTGCCTGCTCACTCCCTTCCCTGTAACCTCCCCTCTTCCCTTTTCCTCCTCTGCCCCAGTGCAAGCCCCGCCCACTGCCCTCTTCTTCCCAAGGTGAGTTTGATGCTGAAGTGCAGGAAGTTTCTTGAGATGCTGCCATTTCTATTCCGAAGCAATCTTCCAATAGGCAGGTCCCCTGTGGCAAAGAAAATCTGAACCCTGTTGCTGATTTTCCACTTGTCACCCCAGGCAGAATGTCCCAGCACTTCCTCCCTCGCCATCTCCACCTCAGGTCGGAGGTGGGGTTTTCCTGGAGGCTGATGCGAGAGAACTCGGGGCCCAGGTGTGTGTGGACCTGCGGGACCAGACTTGGGGGACGAGTGGACGTGCCTTGCATGAATTGTGGGTTGCTTCGGCAGTTCCCCGGTCCCCTTTGTCCTCTCCAGTCCCACTGTCGCTTCCGAGTGTCCCAGGCCCTCCTGCTGCCACCACCAACCACGTCCTTCCTCGTCTCCCAGCACCAACACTCTCCCTTGGGAGTTGTAGCTGCTGTCACCGACTCCTGGCTCTGCTCTGGCCCGTTTACACAGAGAGCCTTCAGGCCTGTTGAACTTGCTCTCTAAGAGAGGTTGGGACCAGGCTGGGTTCAGGGCAACCCCCGGGAGAGGTGGTGGCCCTCATATGCTGACATGGAGTGAGGACCAGGGAGCTGCTGGGAGAGAAACAGCTGTAGGTGCCTTGCTCTTCCTGTCCCACAGGGCCGGGGGCATGGCAGTTCTGGCTTTAAGTCCTCGCCCGTCTGCTCCCCCGGCTCAGCCCCATCCCGGGGTTCCAGGAGGTGGGAGCAGCAGCACAGATAAGGCCAGGGCTAGTGCGAGGGCCTCTCCCATAGACTGTGCCCCTCCCGCTATCAAATGCTAAAGCTGGGAGGCCGGATGTGGCTCACTGAACGCCCAGCAAGCCAGCCCTCTCTCCCAGGACGAGGCCTGTCAGCCCTTTGCTTACAAACTGCAGACTCGGATGCGGGAGAGCGGTGGCCGGCAGGGTTCTCCCGCGCAGGGGTGGGCCCAGAGGTTTACAAGTTTTCTAAGCGTTTGATAATGTGAAGCTCCAGTTGAAGAGGATGCTGTCGAGCACATTGCAGCTATGTAATTTTTGGTGTATGTATGTAATATTTAAGGTTGAAAGAAAATAAATCTCAAAAGCAAAGATATTAACTCTTACTAGAAAATAAAAGACAAACTAAGAAGCCAAAGCATGACGCGTCTTGTCCGCCTTACGCTGGCTCCACACCTGAGCTGCCGCAACCACGCGGCCAGCAGCAGCGCGGGGAAGGACGGGGCGGGACCGCGGGCTGCGGGGTTCGGAGCCCAGAGTCGGTACCTTGTTTGAGGATCACCCAGAGTGACTGGAGGGGTGCTTCCCGGTGCGTGGTTCATGTGGAGATGTGAATGCCTGCTGCTTAAGATATCTGTATAAAGTGCTGTGTGATTAAACTTTTTTTTTACTTGCATTTTTTTTTGTTTGGCTCATTACAATGTACAAAAAGGACAAGGTGGCACCATTAAACCTGCCTCTGCCATTCACCTGGGCTCTGTTGCCTTTCTTCCCCTCGGGGGCACGTCACACACCCTCCCCAGGGGAAGGAAAGATCCCTGTCCCTGGGGAGGCTCGAGGCAGCGGTACCTTCCCCACCTAGCCTGCTTCCGAGCCTCCCTGTCTGCTGTCAGAGGACTCGCAGGGGCCGGGAGATGAGGGTCAGTGGGTCAGTGGGTCTCGCCTCTGAGCAGGGCCTGTGTCCTGTCCCTCAAGAGCCACCTTTCAGCAACGGGTCAGCCAGGTCAGCGGCGGCTGTGGTCGCCAGGGGCCTGTGTCTGACCAGTTCCGCCAGTTCAGCTCCTTCCAGATGCTGGGGGAGCTGACTTGGCAGCACCTGGCCTGGGCTTGAAGCCAAAAGGGTTCCTCACTTTGGGCGGCTGGTATCTGCCCCTCCCTGCTGCTTCCTTTTAACCCCTGCCCACCACTCCCCCTCAAGGACGGGCTGGAGGGGGGCAGGGGAGGCTGGGGGAGCCCTAGAGCCCTCCCTGGAGGGATGACAGACTCAGACTCCTGTAAAAAGGAGACAGCTGCCTGCCATTTTGACTTCTGTGGCTCCTTGCCAATTTTCCCCAATGCCTCTCTGACTTGGAGACGGTTTCCCTTTCCGCTGAGACTCACTGGCTGCATGGCTCTAGGCAAGACATACTCACCCTGAACCCCACCCTTCCCACTTGTGCAAAGAGGCAGTTGACTCCAGGCCAGATGTGATATAATCATCACTGGGGCAGGGCCCCACCCCCTGCAAAAGCAGCCTGGACCAGCCCTGGTGCTGTGCCCACCACCAAAATGACTCTTCCCAGGGGCCACTACCATGCGTTGCCAATCCGGAGGGACCACTGGGCATCGTGTTAATTCTAGAGCAGAAGTAAGACCCCACTCTCCCCCCAACCCCTAGGATAAGACCAGTAGGCTGGGAATGTCACTTTATTTGGATTTGATTCAGGGGGTGGGGCTCCCAGAACAAAACAGAGTGGCTTCCACACTCCTGGCCCAGCACCTCATTCTGGCCTTCGGTGGGTAGAGCCTGTCCTTCCCACCTTCTCCAGGAGCCTTCCTCCTCCTCCTGACCGGCCACGTGAGCTGTGGACGAGCCCTCCAGTCCTGGGGGAGGGAGCGAGGGAGGGGCCTGAGCTCAGAGTAAACCGAGTAGACAGACGAAGGCACGGCAAGGCCCACAGAGTCATAAGTGTTCAGCTGGAGGTGGCCTCTGCTGAGGCGTCCGGCTGGCTGAGGGCTGTGGCTCCAGAGAAGGTGGGGCCTCCCTGCAGCCACTGACCATCCAGAAGTAGTCTGGGTGCACCTGGCCCTGCACAGCCTCGCTGATCATCAATTCCCCATCCACAGCAAACACGCCCTTCCCATCCTTCGGTTCCAGGCGGAAAGCAACCACAGGCACGTACACCAAGTGGGGACAGTTGCACTCCATGTGCTTGCCTTTCTCCATGGCCAGGAAGAGGCGCAGCAGCGTGGCCCGAGACACGCCTGCCCGCACATAGAACAGATGCATAGCACCAGCCGCACAGCGGCCCATGGGGGCAGTAAACATCTCACTGCCCAGGTGCGAGTGCAGCAGCGCCAGCACCAGCACAAAGTCCTGCTCCGGCACCACCGTCCAGTGGGAGGGCACTGGCTCCCCCAGGGGCACCAGGTAGGTGTCTACAGGGCCCTGCTGGGCCTGCTGGGCATGAGCGGGGCAGGGGGGCATCTTGGAGTCCACCGTTTCTACAGGGAGGTAGGCCAGGCAGCCCTGGTAGGTGCGCAGGGCCACCAGGCGCAGGAACGTGCCCAGAGTGAAGCGCCTCTCACCCAGGCGCCGAAACTTCTCACTCTCCAGATCCACGTCAGCGATGAAACCCCAGGCCAGGCTGAGCACGGAGAAGAGGCGCTGCCCAGAGGCTGTCTGCAGGGACAGCAGATCCATGGGCGCCAGCAGCCGGCGGCACAGCAGCCGCGTGCAGTTGGTCAGGAGGTCTTCATTAGTCACCTGCTCGTAGCTGCAGGGAGAAAAGTCAGGTGGGGAGGGCAGGAGCCCTCACACGTCCTCCCCTTCCTCCTCCTGGGGAGTCGGGGCAGGCGAAGGGACACTGACTCCCTAGGGAGCTGGCAGGAGCCACACATGGAGCAGGTGGAGGCAGCCAGCTGGAGTCACTGACAGAGGGCCCCAGAGCGGGGGGCCGAGGCTCCAGAGGAGAAGGGATGGAAGTTACCCCTACACATGGGAACTCAGAAAAGGAAGCCTGGCGGTAGGGTGGCCCTGAGGGGAGACTGAGGTCCACTCTGGCCCTGGGCTCTCACCCTGCGTAATGGTTCACAGAAGCAGCCAGTGCATTTCCAGAGCCGCCTGGGAGGCTGCACAGGGGCTTCTGGATGGCGATCTCCCAGTCAGGCCGGTCCATGAGCCCGTTCACCACCTGTTGGAGCACAGGTGGCCTCAGCCTGGGAAGCACCCCGCCCCGACGATCCAGGCCCAGCCTCCCGGTGCGGGCCTCACCTCATGCATCAGCCCATCTCCAGACATGACCACCAGCGCGTCCCAGCGTCTCAGGTCCTCAGCCCGCACCAGCTCCCGGGCGTGGTTCCTCCGCTCTGCCGAGAGAGCGCAGCTTTCAAGGTGAGGGTTGGGGTTGGGGGGTTCCCTGGCTGGGGATGCTCCCTGCACCCCTTCGGAGAGACACTCACCAGTGAGCATCAGCGTGAAGGAGACATCGGCCTGGGCCAGCAGGGGCTGCACGTGGCTCCGGAAGAGCTGCAGGGCCTTGCCCTTGCCCCCGCGCGGATTTAACAGCACCAGCACCCGGCAGGGCCTCGGGAGCCGGGTCCGGGAGCCGCCCGCTGTAAAGACAAACCCGAACCGGCCACTAGGGGACCGACGATCGCAACAGGGGCCCTGGGGGGGAAAAGCGGCGCCTGAAACCCACGGGTAACCGATCCAACAGAGTCTGAGCAGAGGGATCGGCCTCCAGCCGGGAACCCCAGCGCAAGCATCGCGCTCCTCACCCGGCCAGCTTGGCTTGGCCCAGGCTCGGCCAGCTTCTGGTCTCGTCCGGAGAAAACGCTTCTCTCGAGCGTCCCCAGCCTCTTTTGTTCCGCTGATTCTGGCCAACCTTCCTCGCCAGGGAGGGAAGGGATCCCCCTACACAGGCCTTCCCCGCCAGGCCCCCACAAACCTGCATCCATAACCTCGACTCGTGGTCCCCGCTGCCAGGGCGTCCCCGGCGCTGTCGGGGCGCTGTTCGCGGCGGCGGCTCCTGCCTTCAGCTCCTTATCGGTGCTGCCCAGGCGGGCGTCGCGGTGCCGGCTGTGGGGCTCGCCCTCCCCGCCCGGAGCCCGGGCTCTGGGGGCACGCGCGTCATTCCCTGCGATGGCCGGATCTGAGGGAGAGGAGACAGCGCTGGTGGAGTCCGGAGAGGTCCCCTGAAGAGGGGGGCGCCCCGTTAGGTCCTGGGACCATGCGCGGGGAGCCGCGCGCTCCGGCATCGCCTAGTTCTCCGAGAGGTCCAGAGAGCCGAGGTCCAGTACCACCAAGGGTGCTCCCTCCCTAGAACTGAGACCCCACCCCCAGAGGCAAAGGGTCTCTTCCTGGGGGGCTTTCTTTTCTGGCGCCTCGGGCTCCGGCCCGACGATGAGTCAGAGCCCCGTGGCTCTCTTGGTGGAATCAGGTCCTCACCCCCTCGGGGCTGCCAGGGGGAGGGGAGTCCAGTTACGTAAAAATCCCAGAACGCGAGTAGACATCGCAGGACGCGAAGTTCGGGGCGAGAGCCCCCCGCCCCGAAACAGCCGGGTCGCCGGGTCCTCTACCCTGGGCTCCGGAGCGGCCGGGGTGGCCGCGCGCGCCTCCAAGGGCCGGGCTCGGAGCAGCGCCGCAGTCGCGCAAGGGCTGAGCCGGAGCCCAGCCGCCAGCCGCCGCCGCCCTCAGCCAGAGCCGAGCGGGCGCGGAGGCCAGGCGGTGCACGGCAGTTCCCCCGGCCGCCCGGGAGCCACGAACGCGAGAGGGCAGGGCGGGCGGCCAGCCCTTACCCAGTCGGTCCGCTTTGCTGGGGAAGCGCCACCTCCGTTCCCCACGGTGGCCTCGGACTGAACGCAGCCCTTCCCGGGCTCAGCCGCGCATCTGAGGGCCAACGGGAGCGCCGGGCAAATGCTGACTGCACGGCCCCGCTGCCTCCGGCCGTAAACTTTTCGCTCAACTTCGGGAAGGGCGCTGTGCCTCGCCGCCCGGCCTGGCCACGCCCCGCGCTCCCCGCGTTCGCGGGGGTGGAACCGGCGCCCAGCACGGCTCGAGCCCGCCTGCCCCCGGCCTCGCCGCGCCGCCCCCCGCACGGTCCGCGCCCACGACCCGGCCACGCGCTGCCCTTTGGCTCGGTCCCGGGACGCCCGGAGGCGGCGACCAGCCGGGGAGGCGGAGGCCGTTGGGGAGGCGCAGAGCCCCAGGCGCCGCGTCCCAGGCGCGCCGCGGGCGCAGCGTCCCGGGCGCGCGAGAGTGAACGCGCAGCGCAGGCCGAGGCGCGGGCCCCAGGCGATCTCGCCGCGGCGCCCAAAGTCTGGGCGGCCCCCGGCAGAGCTCCGGGGCGCGTGGCTCAGGGCTCCGGGCAGACCCTCGGTTGTCCCTGGACGCTGCGACTTTTGCCCCGGAGTCTCCTGGCTCAACTGGCCCCGCTGCCCGCGCGGGACAAGCAGCGCCCCCTTCGCGCGCTCGGGCCCATCCCACGCGGATTCCGAGGCCCAGACCCCGCTGGGTGCCCCCCGCTCCGTGAGGGGGCGTCTCTCCAGCCGCTCGCGTTCTCCCCCAGAGAGTTATTTTTATCCTCCTGACCAAGCAGCTCTGCCGCGCAGCCACCGAGCCTGACGCAGCCCGGCGACCGGTCCCGGGGAGGGTGGGCGACCGGCGTGGGGGGATGCGGTCCCGAGGAGGGGGCCTTGTCAAGAACCTCAAAAGTTGGATCCTTTCCCCAGAGGACGACACCGAGGCTCTCCTGGGCCCTGAGAAGCTGCCCCGCAGCTGGCGATCCAGGCCCACGCCCCTCACCCACCTGAGAGGAGCTTGGCGGTGTAAACAGGCCTAGGGGTCCCCATCCGGACTGGGGAGCCAAGCATCGGGGGCGTGCCCTCCGCCGCCCCCACTGGTTCAGCGGGAAGATGCAAACGGGCCCCGGACTCGTGTGTCAGTGCATGTGTGATAAACATATCACCCGCAAGTAAGTGACCTGAACGTGTCCGCGACCAATTCGAGTAAACCGCTCCCCCCCACCCCGCGGCGGGGGGGGGGGTTTGTTTGCGGCGACCCAGAACAGGAAGTTGCCAAAGCGGACTTGGTGACCTGACCAGGTAGGGCCAGAGTTAGAAAAAACCAAACCGCTGTAGGAGGCTGAGGTGGTGCAGGCTCAGGCTGCAAAGTGCTCACGCATCCACACCTGCCCCCGCCCGACACCCACTCACACCTCTCTCTTCCCATCGCCCTTTAAAGTCGAGAAGAGGCCGGTCTCGGCGGCGCCCGTAACTCGGGCACGCCTCCGCGGCATCAACCCTCACAGAGGACCCAGGCGGCCCGGCCCCGTTTCCCGACACCTGGGGGGCGGAGGGGGGCGGGGCCCAAGTGTCCCCACGCAGGGGGCAGGAGCAAGCTGGGACGCGCGGGTCGCCGGGCCTTTGGTCTGGCACGCGTCCGGGTGGAGGCCACCTCCGCCCTGCGCGGCCCCCAGGCAGCTCTGGCTGGGTCCTGAGCGTCCGGAGCGCATTCCGGGAAGGTGACTCAGCGACACTTTCAAGGGTCGAGAAACTCAGCGAAACTAGGAATCGGCGGAGGGAGCGGGGGCGGGGCGTCATCACCCTCTCGCAGCGCCGTGGCTGGTGTCCGCGGAGGTCTGATCTTGAACCTACAGGCCCCCCCACCCGGACCCCCCAGGAATCCAGCGCCAGGTGGGGAGCCTTGCGCTGCAGCCGCAATGCCGCGGTCACGCGACGCGGGGACGCAAGCGCCGGCGGGAGGAGGGGGCTCTTTGCGGGAGTCCGGGTTGGAGCCCTCGCCTCTCCTCTCCCCTCCCCCCTCGCCCAGCCTTCTCCTGCCGATACTACGGTCAAAGTCCGGGCTTTGGCACCTAGAAGACAGGGGACGCGAGGTGGTGCTCCCCGAGATCTCAGTCTTCGAGGGAGACGGCTGCGAACACCGCCAGGACAGCCTCCCCCTTCTCCCCGGCTGGGGAGGGCACTTCCATCAGTCCTGAAAAGCCGCTGCCTTAAACCTTGGAGTCTGGTGGGAAACAGGCCCCGGGAAGGGACGACCTGGCTGTACACGAGTCCGTAGTGAGAAAGCCCACCTGCCGCAGGGTCCCTCCGCCTCCCGGCGCCCAGCCTGGAGCCCCTGGGGTCGTGGGGCCGGGCGGGGGCGGGGTTGACTGGAAACCTAGCGGCGAGGGAGGCGGGGCAGCCTGCTGGGTTTATTATCCGGCCTCCGGGGGCCCAGTGGGAGGGAGGTGAAGGGCAGAGCCCTCTGGCCCCAGTTCCAGTACGCACAATGGCTCCTCTGTCCTCCCTGCCGCCTCTTCTCCTGCCCCCACCCCCACCCCCACGGTCCCTGCTCTGCCCTCTTCATTCTTGTCCGTCACCTCCCCTCTCCAGGCTGCCTCGCTCCCGGCCCACACTGCCCTCCGGCCCCTCTCTAAAGAGCTTTAGTTCATCTGCAGAAACACTCATCAGCATCCCTGGCCCAGGAGACAGGATTGGGCAAGAACAAGATGCTTTCCCCTTTTGATAATGCGGGGAACTGAAACCCTGAGAGTTGGAGTGTCTTGCCTAAGCCACTGAGCCAGTTCCAGACGGAGCTGAGAAGCAAACCAGGGTCCCAACCCCCAGCCTGGGAGGCGGAGCTGACCCCAGGCTTCGAGCTGATATTTGAGTATCTCTCCGCCTGGTGGGTTGCTTGCCACAGAACTACCCCAGGAACCCAGCTCCCTGAGAGACTCAGTCTCTCTGAGGCAGAGGAAGCATCTCGAAGCCCTCTCCAGGTTTCATCATCCAGGTCCTGATTAAGCAAATAGCTGCTGGGGCCACGTGCCTGGCTTGCATCAGGCTTGATCTGTCCTAATGGCTGACCGGCAGGTGACACCTGTCTCACAGGTGAAAGAGACTGCCTTTCCGTCTCCCCCAGCCACCCTCCTGCCTCCTTGAGGGCAGCCTCCCCAGGTGGATACACCTGAGAAACCCTGTATTTTTCTTCTTCAAAGAAAGCAAGCAGGCATTCCCTGGGCCTGGCCCAGCTTTCTGGAAACTTGGAGCCAAGGCTACCAGATGGCAAATGACTTGCTTTTAATAGGAGAGGCTTCCTGCCATCTCACCTATTCCTGAGTTTTTACCTCCCAAGTTGAATTGCAAGACCTCGAGGCCTCCCTTGACCTCAAGTCCTTTCTGCCTGGGAGGCTGCAAGGGCAGAGGAAGGGAGGTGTCCAGCCTGCAAACTGGTTTTTTTGCTTTGTTTTCTTTTTGTTTTTTGTGTTTTGGGGGGGTGGGGTTAATTATTTAATTTATCTATTTTTGGCTGCATTGGATCTTCATTGCTGCTGGCGGGCTTTCTCTAGTTGCGCGCAGTGGGGGCTACTCTTCGTTGCAGTGCGCAGGCTTCTCATTTGCAGTGGCTTCTCTTGTTGTGGAGCATGGGCTCTAGGCACACAGGCTTCAGTAGTTGCGGCATGTGGGCTCAGTATTTGTGGTGCACGGGCTTAGTTGCTCCGTGTCACATGGGACCTTCCCAGACCAGCGCTTGAACCCATGTCCCCTGCATTGGCAGGCGGATTCTTAACCTCTGTGCCACCAGGGAAGCCCTGGTTTTTTTGTTTTTGGGGGGGTTTTTTTTTTAGTGTATTTTTTAAATTGTTGTTGTTGTTGTTTTGGCCAAGCCGTGTGGCATGTGGCATCTGAGTTCCTCCACCAGGGATGGAACCCGCGTCTCCTGCATTGGAAGCTTGGAGTCTTAACCACTGGACCACCAGGGAAGTCTTGCAAACTGTTTTTAAGACTTGTGTTCGGGGACAGCCCCAGATGTGGTTTTCCATTCTAAGATCCTCGTGACCGTGCCAGGCATGGAGTGTGGCAGGCTGGGTGTGGAGGGGTGTGCCACACATGAACATGCAGGAGAGTAGACTAGTCACACGAGATTCTTGGCTGCTTGCAGGGAGTGTTCAGAGTTTCTCTCTCTGCCACTCTGGGTGTGGTGGGGTGAGCCTAGCTCTACCTCTTGGACGGCCTCCTTGTCCTCATGGGTGTGCTTGCCTGGGCTGGGAACCTAAGTCTCTTCAGGGCCTCTGGGCTCCGCCTCCCACACGCCCTCACGTGCAGGCTTGCTGAGATGGACACATCCCTTTCAGGGAAATTCACCTGCACAACCCTCCCCATGGAAGCCTGCGAGCCTTACCCACTCCACTCATTTCAGCTGCTTGCCCGGCATCTGAAGCATTTGTATTAGTTTCCTGGGGTCGTCGTAACAAGGTACCGCAAACTGGGTGGCTTAATAGAAATGGACTGCGTCACCGTTCTCAAGGAATCCAAGATTAAGGTGTCAGCAGGGTCGATTCCTTTTGAGGGCTGTGAGGGGGAGTCTGTTCCAGGCTGCTCTCCTAGCTTCTGGTGGTTGGCTGGCCAACTTTGATATCCCTTGACCTGTCATGCATCACCCAGGCTCTGCCTTCATCCTCACATTGCCCTCTTGCCTGTGAAAGATCTGGCTGACATTTGTTCTTTTAGGATCTACATTCTCTTCTGGGGGTGTGTTCTTTTTCGAATGCAGATTACTCTGGGAGGGAAAACCAATAAGTTATTAGGACTCTAGTGTGAATGGATGTATCCATTGTAAACTAAAAAATCTAACAATACTAGATGTCTCCAAAGAGGACAACAGTGCCTGCTCCTGTGGGTGTCACAGGAAAGGTGTCTGGGAGCTGGACCTGCCCACCTCCCACTGTTGGGAGGAGTTGTTTATATCTTCGCTGGCTGCCAGGTGGCCTTGCTCAGGCTTGCACGCCACCCTGGCTCCCTCGACTTTCAGATCTCACCTCACACCTTGGCTTATGGCACCTCTGGCTTCTTGAGCGGATGGGTTTATTCCCCAGCCCTCGGAAGGACAAAGCTGAGTTTTGTGTTAGTGTGCTGGGTTCGTATTGCTGCACCTACATATTATCCTGCGGTCCTGGAGGTCAGAAGTTTAAAATGGATTGACAGGGCCATGCTGTCTTCCTGTTCTAGCTTCTAGACACCTGCATTCCTTGGCTCAGGACCACTTCCTTCACCTCCGAAGCTGCCAGTATAGCATCTTCAAGTCTCCATCTGACTTTTGCTTCTGCTGTCACATCTCTGGCTCTGACCTTTCTACCTCCCTCTTACAGGGTCCCCTGTCTGTGATGACATTGGCCCCACCTGGCTAACCCAGGATAATCTCCCCATTCAAGAGGCTTCACTTAATTTAACTTAGTTGCATCTGCAAAATCCCTTTTGCCATATAAGCTAATATATTCGCGAATCCCAAGGATTATGACGCAGACGTCGTTGGGGGCTGTTATTCTGCCAACCACAGTTGGGTAGGAAAAGTCTGGGAACCGGGTCCCTACTTGGCTACGGAACCTTCTTTTTAGCATTCCTCACCTCCCCAGCGCTACCAACTGAAAAAACCAAGAACTTAGTTTCCCCCGAATAAGCATTTGTCATGGTGGGACCGAAAACACTCTTGCTGATGTCGTCGACATGATTCTGTAGACTTTGTGGTCTTTGACTTACCAGGCAGAGGGCCCTGCAAAAAAACACTGGTTTCCATTTTTTAAAATTACCCAGGCGGAAAAAAAAAAATGACCCAAGAGAGAGAAATTGGCATCTTTACTAAACATAGTAATTATAGGATTGCAAACGACTTTTCACCTGAGGAAGGGGTGGGGTGCAGACCAGCCCATCCATTTCCAGCCTGGCAGAATTCCCCACTCCGCTTTGCCGGAAGGGCTTGTCCCAGGGCCCAGCCCTCTGGGTACTACACAAAATGTGTGGTCCTCTAAGCTCCTGTCACAGGACCCGACAGTCCAGCTACTTCTATCCTCTGTGGTAAGGCTGGACCAGGCCAGCCACGTGGAGAACTGTGGCTGGGAACATTCCACAGGCTCCCGCTGACATCAGCTCTGGTTTGGGCCCAGTATGGGCTCTGGTATAGTCTCCAGCGCCCAATCCCACATCCTAGATACCTGTGAGGGAAGAGATGGTCCCCTTCGGAGACTGCAGCCAGCCCCCCACCCCACCCAACTGTGCTTTGTAATCGCTTACTCGTTTATACTGGTTTACACTGGTTCAGAGACACTGTGCAGCTGGTGAACGTTCTCATTCAAGGGAAAAGAAGCCATCCACCATGTGTCAAACTGCTTTGGGTGCTTTGGGTGATTCCTAAAAGGAGAACTTCTGGGAAGCAGGAAGAGGGACCTGGCCCCTGTGCAGTTGGGCAGCAGGAAAGCTGAGCTGCTTTTATCTGGTAGCAGCCCTGTGTCCAGGCCGAGGGGATGGGTGTGTACACAGTGTTCCGGGGGCTTTTGTTGTGCAATGTTTTCCACTTTCACATCTCTCAGAAGCTAAGTTATGTCCTTGGTTTGTTCCCAAAGCAAACAGACAGCAGGCTGGACTGGACACTGTGTTTGCACTAATGGTCTGGGGTGGTTTCCTCATACCTGCTGATGGACCACTTCCGCTGAGCAAAGATGAAATCCTCTCTCACCCCCGTCGGGAGATGCTCATTCTGCCTCGGGAACACTCTTTCCAGGAGCCCTGGTGGCCCCTGGTGGCCACCTGGGGATGCATCCCTCTCGTCTTTAATCCAAACGATGCAGCCACTCAGGCCTCCTCCACAGAAGCCAGTTTGTTGGAGGCGAAAGAGGGGCCAGCGTGCTACTTCGCCGAGCTGCAGAGTGAGGGAGGCTTACCTGTCCCCGATTCTCATTAGCCACAGCCCAAAAATAGAAATTCCCCTTCCCTGGAGGCTGGTCTCCTGAAAGTCAAACCCTTCGATTCTTTCCAGACACAACCCTGGTAATTTAAGTAATGATTATACGGGATGGGCTGGACAGCTGGGGCTGAGGAGAGGGACCCAGGGCAAGGGACACCATAACCTCATTCCACACGTGGGCCCCCAAGGCTTTGTGCAGCCAAGGGGGTGGTGCTGCGCAGATCCAGCAGGAGAGCCGTATCCAAAAGTGGCGCCTTGTGCTTTTTGCTTATCGCCCTGAAGCCCTGACCACGGCAACATGACCAGCGTCTTGAAAATGAGTTGAGATGTCATTTCCCCTTCAAGGCACCATCAGATGATCCTAGCAGCCTCCTCTGAAACCCCCCGTTTCAAAACAGAACAGGGAACTAAGTGATTACCTGCCAAAGCTTACAGACTAAGGAGTGAAATTATTGTAAAATAACAAACAGAAGATGGAATGGGATTAGAGAACTCTCCTGAGCGGTGAGGAGCTTATAGGTGGCAGCTAAAGAACGGATCCTTTTTTTTCTCTTTCTGTCTCCTTCCTAGAGCTGCAGTCGGTGTGGTTCTGTACGCAGAGGTCCTCGAGAAATGCTTGTGGTCTGACCTCTCCCAACCTCATCCCTCTGGCAGATGCAGCAGAGGATCCAGGGGAGGGAGCCCCATCTGGATACCAGGTGGCTGCTGCAGCGATGCAGAGAGCCCAGGAAGGGCACAGTCCAACACCCCACCTCCTCCTGGCTCCGGGCAGCAAGCTGATGGGTCCCAGGAGGGAGGGAGGGACAGACAGACAGCTCTGATGCAGAGTTAAAAGGACACATCCATCTTCCTGACTTGGCATGACCTAGAAAAATCCATAGCATCAGAACTTGGCATTTGCAAACAAGCACAGAGATCCTGTCATTTTCAGCCAAGTTCCAGTTGCCATGTGACAGGTATCTGTGACCACTGGGTTCTCAGATTGAGAACTTTGAGCACTTAAGGAGGGAAGACAGTCTAACTGCAAAATATGATTAGCATGGAATCAGATCTGCCGCCTTCATCTCTTGGCAGGAGTGAATGTTATTCCTAAGGGGAGAGATGTGTTGAGCCCTCGGGGTGGATCTGTTTCCCTGATCTGCAGCCATTAGCAGTGCAGGAGCCGCACTGGCTGGGGAGAGGGTGAGCGGAGGGAGGCAGGCAAACCCCTGGACACGGAGGGCCAGGTCTCTGAGGTCCCAGGCATTTCTGAAATGCTAGGACCATGAGTGGAACAGCAGGAGCCTAATTCTAATTCTAATCCGAGACTTGGATGTTGTGTGTACTTAACAAAGACTGTTAGCAGGTCACCCATGAAGAGATGGTCCTAATAGACATAGAAAACAAATCTGGAGGGACTTCCTTGGTGGTGAAATGGTTATGAATCCACCTGCCAATGCAAGGGACTCGGGTTCGAGCCCTGGTCCAGGAAAATCCTACATACCACGGAGCAACTAAGCCCTAAGCCCGTGCACCACAACTGCTGAACCTGAGCGCCACAACTACTGAAGCCCAACGCCTAGAGCCCATGCTCAGCAACAAGAGAAGCCACCACAATGAGAAGCCCGTGCACCACAACGAAGAGTGGCCCCCGCTCGTAGCAACCGGAGAAGGCCCGTACACAGCAACGAAGACCCAATGCAGCCATAAATAAATAAATAAATTTATAAAAAGAAAAAAAAGAAAGAAAGCAAGCAAATCTGGAGTACCCACCAGCCCTTGAGAAGAATATCTTTAAAAAAAATTTTGGGGGTGTTGGGGTAGGATGAATTGGGAGATTGGGATTGCCATATATACATTACTAATAAGAAAAAAATATCAAATTGTACACTTTAAATATATGCAGTTTATTGTATGTCAATATCTCAGTAAAAGTTCTTAACCTTTTTTTTATTGAAGTATAGTTGATTTGCAATGTTGTGTTAGTTTCAGGTGTACAGCAAAGTGATTCAGTTATACATATATATATATTCTTTTTCAGATTCTTTTCCATTATAGGTTATTAAAATATTGAATATAGTTCCCTGTGCTTTACAGTAGGTCCTTCCTGTTTTTCTTTTTTTTTAAATATATTTATTTTTATTTATTTTGGCTGTGCTGGGTCTTAGTTGGGGCACATGGGAATTTTTTTCTTTTTTTTTAGCTGCAACATGCGGACTTCTTTGTTGCAGCATGTGGGAGCTAGTTTCCAGACCAGGGATGGAACCCGGGCCCCCTGCATTGGAAGCACGGAGTCACACCCACTGGACCACCAGGGAAGTCCCTTGCTTTTTCTGTTTTATATATAGCAGTATGTATCTGTTAATCCCAAACTCCTAATTGAACCTACTTCCCTAGAAAAATCTCTCTCTTTTTTTCTTTTGCGCTGCACCGCGCGGCTTGTGGGATCCTGCGCCCCTGGCAGTGAGAGCGCAGAGTCCTAACCACTGAACCACCAGGGAATTCCCGAAAAATATCTTTTAAAAAGGGGAGACTCAAGATTCCTCAAAAAGTTAAACATAGAGTTACCATGTGACCTAGTAATTCCACTGCTGAGTATTTACCCAAGAGAACTGAGAACACGTGTCCACATAAAAACTAGTACACGAGTGTTCATAGCAGCTCTGTTCACAATAGCCAAAAGGTAGAAACAACCAAAGTGTCCATCAACAGATGACTGGGTAAAAGAAATGTGGCCTAGGACTTCCCTGGTGGTGCAGTGGTTAAGAATCCGCCTGCCAATGCAGGGGACACGGGTTCGATCCCTAGTCTGAGAAGATCCCACATGCCGTGGAGCTCATGGGCCAAAACTACTGAGCCCGTGTGCCACAACTACTGAGCCTGCATGATGCAACTACTGAAGCCTGTGCGCCTGGAGGCTGTGCTTTGCAACCAGAGAAGCCACCGCACTGAGAAGCCCTCGAACCTCAACTAAGAGTAGCCCCCACTTGCCGCAACTAGACAAAGTCTGCATGCAGCAACAAAGACCCAACACAATTAAATAAAATAAATAAATTAAAAAAAAAAAAAAAAGACCTGGTGTGATTCCATCCTACCCAGCTGTTTTTCAGGACAGTAGTCGTTTATCTCCGTCCACCTTCTCTCCCACCTAAGTGTGGAAGAGTCGATGGACATGGACATGAGCCCCCTGAGGCCCCAGCACTATCTTTTCAGTTGTGAACTAAAGGCCAACAAAGATTATCACTTTAAGGTGGATAATGGAGAAAATGAGCACCAGTTATCTTTAAGAACGGTCAGTTTAGGGGCTGGTGCAAAGGATGAATTGCACAGTGTTGAAGCAGAGGTGATGAATTATGAAGGCAGTCCAATTAAAGTAACACTGGCTACTTTGAAAATGTCTGTACAGCCAATGGTTTCTCTTGGGGGCTTTGAAATAACACCACCTGTGGTCTCACGGTTGAAGTGTGGTTCAGAGCCTGTGCATATATTAGTGGACAGCACTTAGTAGCTGTGGAGGAGGATGCAGGGTCAGAAGATGAAGGGGAGGAGGATGTGAAACTCCTAAGTATATCTGGAAAGCGTTCTGCCCCTGGAAGTGGTAGCAAGTTTCCACAGGAAAAAGTAAAACTTGCTGCTGCTGAGGATGAAGGTGATGCTGACTGTGATGAGGAGGGAGCTGAAGAAAAGCTCCAGTAAAGAAATCTGTACGAGATCCTCCAGCCAAAAATGCACAAAAATCAAACCAGAATGGAAAGCACTCAAAACCATCAACACCAAGATCAAAAGGTCAAGAATCCTTCAAAAAACAGGAAAAAACTCCCTAAACGCCATTAAAGACATTTGCTTTAATGTCTGCAGAAAACATTAAAGCAAAAATGCAAGCAAGTATAGAAAAAGGTGGTTCCCTTCCCAAAGTGGAAGCCAGGTTCATCAATTATGTGAAGAATTTTTTCCAGATGACTGACCAGGAGGCTCTTCAAGATCTCTGGCAGTGGAGGAAGTCTCTTTAAGAAAATAGTTTAAACAGTTTGTTAAAATTTCCCCTCTTATTTCGTTTCTGTAACAGTTAATATCTGGCTGTCCTTTTTATAATTGCAGGGTGAGAACTTTCCCTACTGTGTCTGGTAAATGTTGTCCAGATTCCATTGCCAAGAATGTGGTGTCCAAAATGCCTGTTTAGTTTTTAAAGATGGAACTCCTCCCTTTGCTTGGGTTTAAGTATGTATGGAATGTTATGATAGGACATAGTAGTGGTGGTGGTCAGACAAATGGAAATGGTGGTGAGACAAAAATATACATGTGAAATAAACTCAGTATTTTAATAAAGTAGAAAAAAAGAAAGAAAGAAAAAAAGAAAAAGAAACTTGACCTATCCATACTCAGGAATAGTATTTGGCCATAAAAAGGAATGAAATCCTGATCTATGCTACCGTGTGGATGAACCTGAAGAACGTTAGGTGAAAGAAGTGACAGAAGCCATATACAGAATGCCACACATTGTGTGATTCCATTTCAATGAAATGTACAGAGTAAGTAAATCCATAAAGACAGGGAGCAGAGCGGTGGTCCCCAGGGACACGGGGAGACACCGCTTAATTAGCTATGGGATTTTCTTTTGGGTGGTTTTGTTTTAGGCTGATAGTTATCATGGGTTTTATTTCAGAACTAGGTAGAGGTCACGGTTGCACAACATTGTGAACGTGCTAAATGCCAGTGATTTATTTTGTGTGTATTTCACCCCAAATTTTTTTTCTTAAATGAGGGACTTGAACCAGCAATGTCCCTTTCAGGATCATTCTTTTGTGATACATATAAAGTCCAGTTCTGGGGACTTCCTTCGAGGCACAGTGGCTAAGAATCCATGTGTCAATGAAGGGGACACAGGTTCGATCCCTGGTCCAGGAAGATCCCACATGCCGTGGAGCAATTAAGCCCGTGCACCACAACTACTGAAGCCCACGTACCCTAGACCCCATGCTCCACAACAAGAGAAGCCACCACAATGAGAAGCCCGCGCACCGCAACGAAGAGTAGCCCCTGCTCGCCACAAGTAGAGAAAGCCCTTGTGCAGCAACAAAGACCCAATGCAGCCAATAAATAAATACATATATAAATAAATTTATTAAAAAAATAAAAGTCCATTTCTAAGGATGCCGTTGAAATTCTGATTTGGGGGGCATTAAAGAAAAAAATTATTCCAGGCACTTGTTAAAGAAGGGTAAAGTGGACTTTACTGAGGACCATGGTGATGAGGGCAGGGACCCCTACCGTGGGGACTTGCAGTGGGAGGGGAGGGAGTAGAGATTGAGGTCAACTGTGAATACAAGGAAAAGTGGGAAGGTTAGCCAAGAAGCAGGGTGGAGGGTGAGTGGATGGAAGATTACTAAGAGGAAACATCAGGGGTAAGGGGAGATTCTCGCTAAACCAACATAGCTGAACTTGCTGAAGGTAGACCAGGGAGCTCAGACATTACCCTGGGATGGTGGAGGATGGGGAACCTGAACAGGTATTGAAGAAGGTGCCCAGACATGGAGGATGGGGCATTATGGCTAAAGTGACTTAGCAGGGTTCTTGCTAGGACTGGACTCTGCAAAGAAGGACACAGAAGCCCAGGGTTTGAGACCTAGTCAAAAAAGAGGGCTCAGATGACCCCGATTAAATCAGAGAGAGAAACTTTTTCTGTGGCACTGAATTATTAGGAGTCCAGTATGCTAGCCTCATTGAAACATTCAGAGGCGCCTTCCCTCTCCTTTCAGGGGTAAGGGCTTGCTGCCAGAGCTCTGGCGGCATTAGCTGGAGGGACTACCTTGTCTCAAAAGTAGTGTCACCTTGTGGAGGCCCTAAATGCAGATCTCTGGTCACTTATTTTCATTTCTCTGTATCTCCCCCCCACACATAGTTATGCAATATATGTGAGGTTTTGTTTTTTTTTTTAAAGAATATATATATGTATAACTGAAGTGCTTTGCTCTGTGGGGGGTTTCTTATGTCTTTATTGGATTATAATTGCTTTACAATGTTGTGCTTTACTATGTGGAGTTTTTTTTTTTTTTGGCGCACGGGCTTAGTTGCTCCACGGCATGTAGGATCTTCCTGGAGCAGGGATCGAACCCGTGTCCCCTGCATTGGCAGGCAGATTCTTAACCACTGCACCACCTAGGAGGCCCCATGTGGGGTTTTTATTGAAGGATGAATATATACAGAAAAGCACAAAAGTCATAAACTATGAATTTATGAGCCAACACACCTGCATTAATAAAAGAGCACATCCTAGAAACCCCTGGTGCTTCCTCCTAGCCACTGCTACCCCCACCCCTGCAAGATAACCACTCATGCAGTGTGTTTTTATATTTGGGAAAAATTACTTAGAATTTAAACAAAGTGAAAATACATTAGAGATGGAAATTTATTTTTATTTTTTATGTTTTGGCTGTGCTGGGTCTTCATTGCTGCGCGTAGGCTTTCTCTAGTTGTAGAGAAAGGGGGCTACTCTTCGTTGTGGTGCACCAGCTTCTCAGTGCAGTGACTTCACTTGTTGTGGAGCATGGGCTCTAGGTGAGTGGGCTTCAGTAGTTGCAGCATGGGGGCTTCAGTAGTTGTGGCACACGGGCCCAGTTGCTCCATGGCATGTGGGATCTTCCCCGACCAGGGCTCAAACCCATGTCCCCTGCATTGGCAGGTGGATTCTTAACCACTGCACCACCAGGGAAGTCCCCGAGATGGAAAATTTTTTTTATTTATTTATGGCTGCTTTGAGTCTTCGATGCTGCACATGGGCTTTCCCTAGTTGCAGTGAGCGGGGGCTACTTGTCATTGTGGTGCGAGGGCTCCTCATTGCGGTGGCTTCTCTTGTGGTGGAACACGGGCTCTAGGCATGTGGCCTTCAGTAGTTGTGGCACACAGGCTCAGTAGTAGTGGCTTGCGGGCTCTAGAGCGTAGGCTCAGTAGTTGTGGCGCACGGGCTTAGCTGCTCCACGGCATGTGGGATCTTCCTGGCCCAGGGATCGAACCCGTGTCCCCTGCATTGGCAGGTGGGTTCTTAACCACAGCGCTACCAGGGAAGTCCCAGAGGTGGAAGATTTTTAAATCCAGCCTTTTTTATTTGTGAAGGTTCTTCCAAGTGGCTCAGACGTGGTAAGGGCTCCAAGTGGGTTTGGCCTCGGGATATTCCTAAAGGAAAGCAGAAGGAGGCAGCTGGCAATAGCTGTGGGATCACCCGATGGCCCCATCTTCTTCCTGGGTCGTTTTCCCAAACTAGGCAGCACATTGGAACCCTTGGGGGAGCTTCAGCGCTGCAGATGCCTGGGTCCCATCCCCAGAGACTGTGATTTAACTGGTCTGGAGTGTGGCCTGGACTTCAGAGTTTTTCAAAGCTCCCCAGTGATTCTAATACGCACACAGGGCTTCCCTGGCGGTCCAGCAGTTAACACTCCGTGCTTCCAATGCAGGGAAACACGGATTTGATCCCTGGTCGATGAACTAGGATCCCACATGCCACGCGGCGAGGCCAAAAAATTAAAAATAAATAAATAAGCAGACAAATGTGGGAACTACTGACAACATAAAAGGAGGATCTGAAGCCTGTTTTCCAAGCAGGTGGGCAAACTCAAAGGCTTCCCAGAGATTCTGTAACTGCCACAAAAAACCTTCTTCTTCAAGGGCATCATGAATTGTCACGGTCCCAGTGACTATTTCATGTCTGGAAGTGAGTCAGGCGTAGTACAGAAATGACACATGCTCTTACAGCCTCCCCCCACATCCTCCCAGACACCGGCGTGGGAATGTGGGAACAGTGACAAAGCTGGCTGCCACCCAGGCTCCAGGAAAATGGGGGGGCGGGGGGGGAGGCTCTGCAGTTATTACAGCCACACCCACTAGGTGGCATCAAAGCAGATGCTCTTGTGAATTAAAAAAAACTCAGATCTTATTTCCCTGCTGCACAGTAATATAATTTTGAAGGTGCTCTTTCTTAATATTGAATTGGTATTTAATTACTGGAGGGGGAGATTCTATTTTCCGTGAAAGGAAGATGAAGTTACCTTCCCACCATGAGGACTCTCACACTGGGGCTCATCCTGGGTGTTCCCACTCCCTCTACCTCGCCACAGGGTACCTTCGTGCTTTGGGTCAGATTTCTAAGACCATGACTCTGTTCCTATGGTGGTAGTTTGGAATAGTGGTTTAAAATTTGCAGAAGGGGGTTCCCTGGTGGTGCAGTGGTTAAGAACCTGCCTGTTAATGCAGGGGACATGGATTCGAGCCCTGGTCGGGGAAGATCCCACATGCTGCGGAGCAACTAAGCCTATGGGCCACAACTACTAAGCCTGTGCTCTAGAGCCTGAGAGCCACAACTACTGAGCCCGTGCGCTACAACTACTGAAGCCCATGCACCTAGAGCCCGTGCTTCGCAACAAGAGAAGCCCCCACTCGCCACAACCAGAGAAAGCCCATCTGCAGCAACAAAGACCCAATGCAGCCAGAAAATTAAAAAAATAATAAAATAAATAAAATTAAAAAATAAATATATTTATTTAAAAATTAAAAAAAATAAAATTTATGGAAGAATGGGAAAGGAGTGACAGTGGGAAAAATGGGCAGGTGGGGGAAGTCAGGGGTGAGGGGCTGGAATGCTTTCATGTCAAGGGTTACCCGGCCTGTGAGTTGGTACCATGCCTTGGGCTTGGAATGGTGTTTGACCTGTGTCTTTCCACCAGCCCGGACATCCCACTTGTGCAAACCCCTCTTGGACAATCACTAGAAAGACAATTTTTCATCCAAGGAAGCACCATATGTTTCCGAAAGTACGTGACTCCCTAGGAAAGTGTTCCAATTATCTGTTTCCGAGTGATAAATCACCCTAAGATGTAGTGGCTTGAAGCAATAATTACTGGGTCCATTGTGGGTTGATTGGGCTCAGCCAGGTGGTTCTCACTTGGGGACTCATGTGGTTACAGTGTCAATGGACTGGACATCTGAGATGGGGCCCTCCTGTGGGACCGCTGAGGCAGGCTGTCAGCTAGATGGGCTGGGGCTGTCACCCAGAGTGCCTATGTGGCCTCTCCATGTGACATGGCGGCTGGCTTCCCAGAGGGAATGTCTCACGAGCATTATTCCGAGACACCCAGCAGAAGCTGTGCTGCTTCTTATGCCCTGGCCTTGGAAGTCCCAGGCCATCACTCGTGCCACATTCTACCACTCAAGCAAGTCACTAAGTCCAGCCCAGATTCCAGGGAAGGGAACCAGGGCCCCTCCCCCTTGGTGGGGGAGGAGGGATTGATGGAGGCCATATTTAGGGACTCTCAGTTACTTATCTCAGGACGTGACAATTGGGACAAATTTAGGGAACTGCTTCACCCTTAAGGAAAGTAGCTTGTAGCTTAAGAAGAGATTCCTTCAAGCATATTTTCAGGAACCTCAGTGCTATGTTAATCAACATCCCAGCTTCCCTGGGTCTCCATGCTTCCGCTGAAACCAGCTACCCTGCCTGACAGCGTTCATCCTTAAGTCCTCTCTCCACCGGAAGCTGTTGATTTTCCATTTCCTTCTTAATACAAGTGCCAACATTCATCACATTCTTATTCTGTGCCAGACAGTGTGCTAAGCATTGCATGTACTTGGCCCATTTGATTAAGAAGGCTTGTCTCGTTGAAGTGCCCCTTAAGAAAAGGTTGCTTGTTTGTTGGTTTCCGATAACTGCCACCAGCTGTGCTCTGTCCAGACCCCTTTGTCACTGGGTGTAAGGCACCCCATCTGTAAAGAACCTCCGTCTGATTCCACTTTACCAGTCATTTTTTGTTATTATCAGCCCCCTTTGGGAGTTTCAGATTTGTCCAGTTAAAAAGTCAAACTTGAGACACAGAGGTAGCGAACAAACTTATGGATACCAAGGCGGGAAGGGGATAGTGGGATGAATGGGGAGACTGGGAATGACATATACACGCTACTATGTATAAAATAGATAACTAACGAGAACCTACTGTGTAGCACAGGGAACTCTTACTCAGTGCCCCGTGGTGACCTAAATGGGAAGTAAATCTAAAAAAAGAGGGGATGTTTGTATACATATAACTGATTCACTTTGCTGTACAGCAGAAACTAACACAACATTGTAAAGCAACTATATTCCAATAAAAATTAATTAAAAAAAAAATCACACTTGGAAATTCCCTGGCAGTCAGTGATTAGAACTTGGTGCTTTCACTGCCAGGGCCCCAGCTTTCATCCCCGGTAGGGGAACTAAGATCCCGAAAGCCACGTGGCATGGACAAAAAAAAAAAAAAAAAAAATCAAACGTCTCAAATTACCTCTATCCTTCCCAAGCACAGACCTGAGGCCAAGCACTGAAGCCTGGATGAGGCCTGTCTTTCACAAGCCACCCCCTCCTCTGTGCTTATTTCAAGAAGTTGAAGCAGGGGGGAGAGAAATGGAAAACTGATGTGTTTCCTGTGGTGACTGGTGGGGGGTTGGTGACGTGGCTGTCCTGGGCCCTGGGTCTTTACTGCTGACCCAGGGTTTCTCAGCCTCAGCACTATTGACATGTAGGGCTGGATTATCCTTCGCTGTGGGGGCCTGTCCTGTTCACTGTTTAGCAACATCCCTGGCCTCTGCCCACTAGATGCCAGCAGTACTCCCCAAGCCGTGCAACCAAAAATGTCTCCAGTCCTTGCCAGTGTCCCCTGGGAGCAACCTTGCCCTGGTCGAGAACCAGTGCTCCTTAGACTCGGTGTGGACAAGTGGGGGCCCCTGGGCCTGAAGACGGAGACACTCTCCCAAGGGGCTCCCCTGGTTACATGTTCTTGCTGACCCATGCAGGTGGCCTCATGCCATATTTATTGTTCTGAATAGGTTCCCCAATCCCAAATCCCAGAATCTGCACTTCCATCCATACTCTGGACCCGACTCTGGGGCTGTGGGGTTGCATCCATCTTCTGAGGGGATGGGTGGCCCCAGTCCTTTGTCTCCTGGCCGACTGCCCACCATGCCAGCTTGTCTGGGCGCTGTCCAAAGTTCAGGAGCCCCAGGGCAGATCCACCAGCCCATGGCCAAGTGGACAGCCAAGTGGGAGGCAGACGAGGTGTTCCTCTCTACTGTCCCACACACTTTACAATGACGCCGCTGTGTCCCCAACCCTCCTCACCCCCACCTGGTTTCAGGGAAAGTCAGTCAAGTCTTCATGAAGAAGCGGCCTCTCACCCCTCCTCCTTCCCTTTTACTTTCTTTTGGTTTTTTGTTTTTTTGGTGGTTTTTTTTTTTTTTTTGGCTGCGTTGGGTCTTAGTTGCAGCATATGGGATCTTCATTGCGGCATGTGGACTTCTCTCTAGTTGTGGTGCGAGGGCTCTAGAGTGAGCAGGCTTAATAGTTGCAGCGCGCCAGCTTAGTTGCCCCATGGCATGTGGGACCTTAGTTCCCCAACCTGGGATCAAGCCCTGCATTGGAAGGTAGATTCTTAACCACTGGGCCACCAGGGAAGTCCCTCTCCCTTTTTCTTTTGAGGCAGGATGACGTGACACTAGCTACCCAGAGTTGGGCCAAACTTCACAGGTTAAGGGCACGGTCCTCCACAAGACTGTCCTCCCTCAGACACCAGCAGCAAGTTTGGAGGTCCCCAGGCCACACTCACTTTTGACCGGGGGCTCCCACCAGCCCCTCAGGTTCAATAATTCACTAGAATAACTCACAGAACTCAGGAAAGCTCTGTACTTGCTGGTACAGTTTCATGACAGCAAAAGGATACAAATCTGAACCAGCCACAGGGAGAGACACCTAGGGTGAGATCTGGGGGGGGGGAGGTGGGGGGTTGGGAAGGGGAGGTTCCAAACTTGAAGTTTCTGGTGTGCTCAGGGACACATTACCCTCTTGGCACATCAGTATGCGACAATATGCAGGGCACTGCCAACCGAGGAACCTCACCAAGCTTGGGTGTCTAGAGTTTTTATTGGGGTTTCATTATGTAGGTGCAACTGATTGTCATTGACCACTGACTGAACTCAATTTCCAGCTCCCCTCCCTTCCCCAGAGGTTGAGCTGATATCATGTGATTTATCCTAAGCTATCAGGTAGAATTGGAGGGGCCCACCGTGAATAACTGACACTCCTATCACTCAGGGAATTCCAAGGAAATTCCAAGGATTCAGAGGTGACCACCCAGGAGCCAGACAAAGGCCAGCCCAACGCTGGATTACACACAGGATTCATAGCGTCAGTGCCGTGAGGCATCTCCCCGCCAGCCCCCTGCTGGTGGTTCTCTGAACTTAGAATGTGGGGTGCATTTTATTCTTCGCAGTAGGCTCTGGCAATTTTTTTTTTTATTTTGTTTTTGGCTGTTTTGGGTCTTCATTGCTGCGCGTGGGCTTTCTCTAGTTGTGGTGAGCGGGGGCTACTCTTCGTGCTGGTGCGGATTTATTGCAGTGGCTTCTCTTGTTGCAGAGCATGGGCCCTAGGTGGCGGGCTTCAGCAGTTGTAGCACCCAGGCTCAGTAGTTGTGGCTCACGGGCTCTAGAGCGCAGGCTCAGTAGTTGCGGCACATGGACCTAGTTGCTCTGAGGCATGTGGGATCTTTCCAGACCAGGGATCGAATCCGTGTTCCCTGCATTGGCAGGTGGATTCTCAACCACTGCACCACCAGGGAAGTCCCTCTGGCAATTCTTGGAAAGCAGGAAAGATCCTGCCAGGCACCTCCCTCCACCTTGTCACACACACATCATCTCTTTTTCAGTCCTTAGCTCCCCCCACCCCCACCCCAGGCAGGTATTATTGTGATCACCATTTCCCAGATGAAGAAACGCAGGTGCAGGTTGGTGGGCTCCTCCAGGTGAACCAGCGGAATAGGACTGAGTCCATGTCTGACTCCAGCGCCGCTCCCTCATGGGCCAGGGAGCCCTGCCTCCGGCCCTTCACTGGTGTAATCCTACCAGCTCCCCAGGCGGCCTCCGAAACGCCTCCCTTACTCCTGCCCTCCCTGTTCTGGCCCTCTGTTCCTGGGCTCACCACTCTAAACCTTCCCCCTGCTGTCGCCCACTCCTGACGTCTCTGGTCCCGGCTCACAATCTTCTTGGCTCCAAGTTCTGAGAACGGGTAGGACATCCGGTTCTGGGAGTTGGACACCTGCCATAATCTCTCTCCGACCTAGAATCGTCTTCATCCGCGTCTGACTCCAGCCCCGACTCCTGTGGCCGCGGCAGGACCACCACCCTCCCCTTCTCCAGTGCTAAAACCCACATGCCAACCTGTCCTGCTTTCTCCCTCCTGTGGCCACACTGTCATTCAGGCTTGCCTTTAAACCTCTGGCCTTGAGCACCCCACCCTCTTCCTCGTCCAATGCGCTGTCCTGATGCTGTGGGGAAGGAGAGGAAGGGCAGTGCTTCGAGTGGGGACCGCACGCAGCTCCGCGATGCTGCTGGGACTCTGCGAACCCCGTTTCTCCTTTGCGGCCGCTCCCTTCCAGCTTCGGCCGCCAGGGGCGCTAGAGGGCCCCGCACAGCTGGAGGGGGAGAAAGGGCCGCTGCGTCCTTCCTGTCTCCTGAGCATCACCCTGGCAATGGTGACATTTGGTTCCTGGCTCCAGTGTCCCTGAGCTCCCGGAACCAGCCTCTGTGCCTCTCAGAGATACCGCACCACCTGGGCAGTGCTCCTCGCCAGAGATCTGAGTCCCAGCTCCGTGGGACCCCTCCTCCAGGCTTCTAGAATCCCATAACCTCCAACCTGTCGTCCTGGTTCCCCAGCCCTGGGAGTGGGGTGGCTGCTTCTCGTTGTTCCCCCAGTGCCGGCTTTCTGTGGCTTCTTTCCCGCAATACCCATCTAACCAATTCTCTGTATTAAATTCTTTGTTAAAATAATGGATGCATTGGGCATTCCCTGGCGGTCCAGTGGTTAGGACTCTGCACTTTCGCTGCCCGGGGGGCGCGGGTTCAATCCCTGGTCAGGGAACTAAGATGGGGGTGGGGGCGTGGAGTGGTGTGTTTTCCTGGTTGCCGCTACTAATAAGTATGTATTAAACGTTTGCCACCTCCCTTCACCTAATAGCTCATACGTGCCCAGACCTTGTTCTGTTTGACGTGTATTTACTCACTTAACTCTCACAAAACCCTTCCAGATAACAATTACTATTATCCCCAATTTACAGGGGAGAAAACTGAGGCAAAGGAAGACATAATTATTTGCTCAGGTTCACACAGCTGGGAAGAGTTGGCTCTGAGAGCCTGACTCCTGAGACAGCACTCACATCCACACACCCTGCAGCCTATCAGGGTGTCCCTGGGGCATTAAGTGACCACATAATGTTCCCGTTTACAGATGGCTGAGAGCTATTTTTGGATATTTGTATTATGTGGGGGTTTTAGCTATTAGAGAGCCTGGATCCCCTTGAACCTGACAAATTTAGGAGACTTGAGCCAGGAACCTTGCAACTTTCTGAATTATCTGGGCCGTGATTTGTTGTAACCTGTCTCCTTAATGTGTACCTTCTGTCTTCTCAACCTCCACTCCCCCTGGCCTTTTTCCTCCCTCCCATGTCTTTCCCTATGAGCCCACCTTGCCAGTGCTGCTATATATCTGAAGATACAGGCAAGGAGACGTCTCCCTTTGGGCAGAAGTCCAGAAAGTACTAGAAGGCACTATGGTCTCACCTTGAACTATAGTCTTCAGCGACGGATGGGTATTGGTGGTACCCTGAAATGCTTCCGAAGGCCTCCACCAAGAGTTCCTGAAAACCCCATGGCAGAAGAGGTCCTATCCTACTGAGCCTCCATGCTGGATTCCAGTTCAGACCTTCCAGTGGCCATCAGGGCAGCTGTTCTCTACAACTGCCCTTGTAGAAGTTGGGAAGTGTCACTCCCAGCGCGCTTGGCTCTGTCGGCCCACTATTTTGCCCTCGCCCCCAGCATGGTTTCTGGTGTCCTACGGAGAGAATCAGCTTAGAGATCCAAGTCAGTCTTATTTTTAGAACTAAAGATCATTCCATCTCAGCTTGCTTAGTCCTGTTCAGGGAACAAAAACAAGGAAAAGTCTCATATTTTTCCAAAGTTCAAGTCAGAGAAGTGCAATGTGGGGGCAACACTTCTGAATCATTGCCTAAAATGTGCTCCTTTGTTGCAAAGACTGACCTTGTCTTGCAAATAATTCATTCCCCGGGGACAAGGCTGAGCGGTTTGAAACACACCCCTCTTTGTCTTTCTCTGCTCATGCTTGGACAATTCTTCGTGCCAAATCTGAACCTGTGCTTTCTCTTCCAGTTTTTAGAACAGAGGAGATTGTATTTCCATAATTCATGCTGAACCTACAGCCCAGTTAACAACAGGATCTTTTTTTTTTTTAACTTGAAAACTGAAATTGGGTTGAATATGGAAAATGTCACCTTGCACTTGAGTGGAGCTGTTTTTGTTTTTGCAGGAAATGTCCAGCAGATCTGGAGCCTCAAGGATCAGCCTGTTCATATAGAAAAACATTAAAAAAAAAAACCTGGTACTGGACAAGAGAAGTTTCACTTCAAACTGCAAAAAATACATTCTTGGACTTCCCTGGCAGCATAGTGGTTAAGAATCCACCTGCCAATGCAGGGGACACGGGTTTGAGCCTGGCTGGGGAAGATCCCACATGCTGTGGAGAAATTAAGCCTGTGCACCACAACTACTGAGCCCATGTGCCACAAGTACTGAAGCCTGTGCACCTAGAGCCCATGCTCTGCAACAAGAGAAGCCACCGCAATGAGAAGCCCACGCACTGCAACAAAGGTGTAGCCCCCGACTCCTACAACTAGACAAAGCCCACACGTAGCAACAAAGACCCAACGCTGCCAATAAATTAAACAAAAAAAAAATACATTATTTGCAAAATGAGCAGAGCCATCTTTCTTCTCAATCCAGGCCCTGTGTTGGTCAGGGTTCTCCAGAGAAGAAACAGAACCAACATGATTATCTATCTGTTTAGAAACTAAATGTTGAAGAACTAAAAGGAAAAATAAAAACTCCACAATCAGATGAAAAATAATTAATAGAGAATCTGAATACAACTAACAAACTTGATCTAACCAACAGATATATAGAACACAAACTCCAGAACACATATTCTTTTCAGGTACGTACAGGACTTTTAGCTACATAGATCACATGCCAAGCCGCAGAGTGTGTCTCAACACATAGCCAGAAGATATAAGTTCACTTTGAGTGTGTTCTCTCACCAAGTGGAATTAAATTAGAAATCAAGAATAGGTCTCTAGAAGTTTCCCAAAGTTCAGAAACCAAGCAACACCCTTCTAAGAATTCACAGGATAAAGAAGAAATCTTAGTGAAAATTACAAAGATTCTCAGACATAAAAAACCATGTCATTTTCAGCAAATGGCAAACAGTTCAGAAAGCCACAGACCCAGGGTGTGGCCTGGGAGAACAGGAGATGGGGTGGGAGACTCAGGCCATATCAGGCTAAGGAGTTTGGGCTTATAAACAGTGGAAAGCCCTGGAGGCTTTTAACCACGGAATCTGCTGTGTGGGTGTGGAGGGTGGGCTAGAGATTTTGGAGGGAAGGATGGGTGGAACGTGAAAGAATGAGACCAGTTGGGAGACTCCTGCCCAAGATAAAAGATCCGTAGCCACTTGCCGTATCACTCAATGGGTCCACAAATATGAGTAGAGGCCCTTACCATGTGACAAGCACCAGGAAGTCACTAATGGATAACTTCTCCCAGATATAGCTTGTGAGCCAGCCCGGCACCACACAGATTATGTACGTAGGCCACAAGCTGGGAACATTTCCAACAGCGTAATCTAAATGTTCATTTTTTTATGAAGCTTCACGTTAAAACACCATGGTTCTATAGTTCTTGATGCCAGACTAAGATTAAATGCCTAGCCTGAGGGCGCTTCCCGTGACATTCTGTGCCTAGATCCCAGCCTCCTCTTTCCACGCCTGAGCCAATCTGGGAGGGCAGCTGTTTCTCATAAGCAGCCCCCCCAAGGTTATCCCAAATTCATCTTTTATGGCCCTTCTTCCCTATCTTACCAGTGGAGAAATAAGGTAAGTTTGTAGGAACTTAGAAACTGAGGCTTGGTGAATACTTCCAATCTTAAATTTTGTGATTTCTCCTCAGAGAAATTGATTATTAATCCTTGTGAGAGACCCACAGCAGGGAGGAGAAGGTGGGAGGGCTTCCAGAGGTTTTGGAAGGTAGAATACACAAAACTTGTTACCCCATTCTAGAATCCCCTTCCTCCATTCTTTTTTCTACTTTTTTCCCTCTGTGGTAGCAAGAAGAACAGTCCCCCAAAGCTGTTGACTTCCAGATCCCTTTGTTGATGAAAATTATCAATAAACAATCTATACTAGGAATAGAAAAGAGGTTTTTTTTTAATCTTCGTATTTTATTTATTTATTTATTTGACTGAGTTGGGTCTTTGTTGCTGCACACGGGCTTTCTCTAGTTGTGGTGTGGGGGCTACTCTTCGTTGCAGGGCACGGGCTTCTCAGTGTGGTGGCTTCTCTTGTTGCAGAGCACAGGCTGTAGGCGCACAGGCTTCAGTAGTTGTGGCAGAGGGGCTCAACAGTTGTGGCTCATGGGCTTAGTTGCTCCGCAGCATGTGGGATCTTCCCGGACCAGGGCTCAAACCCGTGTCCCCTGCATTGGCAGGTGGATTCTTAACCACTGCGCCACCAGGGAAATCCTAGAAAAGAGTTTTATTTGCCCCAAACGGAGGACTGTAGCCTGGAAGACAGCCTCCCAGATAACTGAGGAACTGCTCCAGAGAAGTGTGGTTTTCAGCACAGTTTTATGTCTTGTCAGAACAAAGAACATGAAACAAGTCAGGGAGACATTCCTTCAAGATTTCAAAAAAACAAAACAAAGCAGACCAGTATGTACACGAGTCAGTATGGCCTTGGCGCCTGGGAAGGGAGGGAGTCTTATCATTGGAGGAGAACGAGCATTGCAGCTGGTGTCCCAGGAAAGGAGACATTTAATCTTTTTCTTTTTTTGGGGCCATGCTGCGAGGCTTGTGGGATCTTAGTTATCCAACCAGGGGTTGAACCCAGGCAGTCAGCAGTGAAAGCACGGAGTCCTAACCACTAGACCGCCAGGGAATCCCCTAATCTTTATTTCTAACTCCTTAATTCTTTACTCCTGGTCAGTGCTCCCTTTTCTTAAGTAATTAAAGCAGATGTATAATATATGTTTGATAGGTCACAGACAGGCCATTTTAATTAGTATAAAATTCATCTTAACTCATGAATAAGCCAGAATGACTTCCCATACCTCAATGTGTGAAAATTTCTTTTATCACCCCACCCCGAACCTGTGAATGGATTACTTTACATGGTAAACGTGACCTCACAGATGAGGAGTTTAGGTCCCTGATATGGGGAGATTTTACTGGCTTATCCACTTGGGTGCAAAGTAATCATGAGTCTTCCTTTATAAGAGGGAGGCAGGAGTGTCAGAGTGGATAAAAATATGTGAATGGAAGCAAAGATCAGAGAGAGAGAGAGAGAGATTTGAAGATGCTAGGCTGCTGGTTTTAAAAATGGAGGATGGGGACCACTGGCCAAAGAGAGAAGTGGCCTCAAGAGAGGAAAAGGCCAGGAAGTGGATTCTCTTCCGGAACCTTCAGAAGGAAATCAGCCTGTCAACACTTTGATTTTAGGAACTTTGACCTCCAGAACTGTATGATCATGTAAGTTTGTGTTGTTTTAAGCCACTTTGTGGTAATTTGTTATCACAGCAACAGGAAACAAATACAACTTCTAATATACATATAATTTACTCAATTATTATGTTTATTTTTCAATTGCTCTCCCCCTGCTAGGTGTACCTCTCCAGGGCGGGAATATGCATAGATGGAGAAAGCGAGGGAAAGGAAAGAGTCAAGGATTCTCCTGGAATTTATTGACTGGGAACCTCATGTTATGTTTACTCACACAGGGGATAGAGGAGCAGGTGCAGTTTGGAGAGAACTGAGAAAATGAAAATGGGTTTAGTTTGGGGCATATTAACGTTTGAGGGGTTATGTGGAAGATATATATATATATATGGAAAATGGGAAGTAGTTTCCTTTAGTTTTTTTTTTTTTAAATAAATTTATTTATTTATTTATTTTTGGCTGCTTTGGGTCTTCGTTGCTGTGTGTGGGTTTTCTCTAGTTGTGGCGCGTGGGCTTCTCAGTGTGGTGGCTTCTCTTGTTGCAGAGCACAGGCCCTAGCCTCTTGCGCTTCAGTAGTTGTAGCACACAGGCTCAGCAGCTGTGGCACACGGGCTTAGTTGCTCTGTGGCATGTGGGATCCTGCCGGCCCAGGGATAGAACCCATGTCCCCTGAATTATTGGCAGGCAGATTCTTAACCACTGCATCACCAGGGAAGTCCTTCCTTTAGTTTTAGAAGGTAACATGGCTTATGGCTGGGTTCATCCACTGAATGAACCCAGCACAGGTAAATAATTTGATCTAAGCTATTTACCCCATAGCCCATTTGCTTTTTCCCTTTCCTTCTTTCTTTTCCCTTTCTTTCTTTTCTTTCTTTCTTTTTCTTTTTCAACCGCTCTATGAGAGAGGGGGGTGGGTGCGGCAGTAATTCTGGAGAACCAGCTGGAATGTGGGTCAGGCTGCTACAGGCCCTGGGGCAGTTCAATTTCCAAATCCTGAAGCTTCAGGCTCGTGAGCCTTCAAGACACAAGAGTCACAATCAATTGCTCCCTCAGGCCCAATGTCACAACAGGCAGAGTCCTCAGAAGATGGAGAAGCACGAGATCAGCCTCCTCCTCAATCCTGGGGCAACTGATAACTAGTGACTCAAATGCTTCCCTGCGCTTTACTTTCTTCTGGGACCTTATTCAACAGGTCTTGATTGTGTGCCTCTGGAACCCACAACACTGCCCTGGACACTGGGAAACAGGAAGCACTAAGTGATACACGATCTTGCCCTAAGAGGACTTACATCCTAGTTAGGAAGACAGATGTTCACAAACTTAAATTAAAAGAAGGAGTTATACACGGTGCCATGCATGGTACTGTCCAGCGGGCGAGGGCGGCTTACTGCTGTTGAAGTATTTAGAAAGACTCAGTGGAGCAGAGGTCACGTGAGTGTCTTCTAGGGACGAGAGCACGTAGAAGGGGAGGAATAACGGCTTTTCTGATCGAGAGCAAAGAGTGGCAGGAGTGCCTCGACTCGATCAGAGAGCCTTGTGCAGATGCAAGCTTGGAGTCTGGGGAATAAAGCCCAGGTTCAGGACTGCAGCATCTTTTGAGCTTGTTAGTATCCCAGGCGACCAGCTGGCAATAACCCCGCCCTCCACTTTTCAAAGCCGTGCCAGCCCAGCGCATGCGCCTCGTACGGCTCTGGCGCTGTGTTACCATAGAGGCGTAGAGCTAGACCGTCAGCCACCTCGGAGGCAGACATTTTGGATACTGGCAGAAAAGTTGGGAAGGCTGGCACCGCTACCAAGTCAGGATGCACCGCTCAAACACATGAGAGCAAACGAACTTCCTTGGAGCGACAAGATCAACCGGGGAAGCGAATCCGTGATGCTTCTCTCGGAAAAATAAGCTTGTAGAGAGTTGCCCACCGCCTTGCCCTCACCGGAGATGGCGGCTGTACGGGCGCTCTAGCCGCCCCTTTCGGATTCCCAGAGGGGGCGGTGCCCTCGCCGCTGGCTCTGAGGTGGCTGCGGCGCAGGTCCGGGCGAGCTCCGGTGGCGCCAGAATCCTTAGCGGCCTTCGGTGCGGGGAGGGTGGGGGTCCCGGGCCTCTCCGCTCCTGTGCCCCGCGCCGGGCTTCTCGGCGCCTTCCCCAGCCGGGCCTCGCGGCCGCCTCGCCGACAGCGCTCCCCGGTGCAGCCCCTCGCGGGCCGGCTGTAACTGCGCCCCCGGGCCGGACGATGCCCAAGAAGCTGCTGCTGCTGCCCCCGCTCTGCGTGTCCTCCGCTTTCCGCGCCCCGCGAGCCTGCCCCGCCGCCCGCCCGGCCATGAACGCCGCCCGCACCGGCTACCGAGTCTTCTCGGCCAACTCCACGGCCGCCTGCACCGAGCTGGCCAAGCGCATCACCGAGTAAGGGGCGGGGGCCGGGGACGTCCCGGGGGCCCCTCCCGGGAGACAGTCCTTGCTCCTCTTCGCCTCCACGTCCTCCGACCCGGGCGAGGGGTCGTGTGGCCCCACCGTCCTGCCCCTGGGGGAGGGAGTCGCAGAATCCTGCAGTGTCAGGGTTGGACGAACCCTTGGAGGTGACAGTAGACCCCCGAAACCACCTCACCCACCCACCCCCACCCCCCATTCTGTAGCTGGAAAACGTTCGGCAGACTCTTACTGGCTTCTCTCCACCCGCGGGTCCTTGGACCCCTCACCCTGCGGTCGGCTCCCGACTCCCACTTCCCAGGCGGTGGTGAGGATTCTGTAAGCCCCGAATTAGCGCCTTGGAGAGAGGGGCTGTGGGTTTGGCTCCCCTTCCCACGGTTGGAGATGGCCTCTGAATCTGGGCATCGCCATCCCCCCGTCTCCCCCAGGAGACGGAGGACCGCGCGTAGTTGCAACACCGGGGACGGGACGGGGCAGGTGCAGTAGGTGGGGGCGGCAGGAGGGCCTTGCAGTTGGAAGGCCGCCCGAGGCGCACGGTGCGCCGACGGAAGCAGAGGGGTAGGGGAGGGCGGTGAGAACTAGGCAACCCTAGAGGAGCGGATTTGTCGGAGTTGGTGATGGAAACGACAGGTCTAACCGTATTCTGTAAGTCAGTTAGATTCCATCAGTCTGAGTCTTTGCCTTTCCGTGTCTTTTTCACCTAAGGAAGCCTCTGGCCTCGAGTGGCCTTTGGGATCGAGCTGCCTTCCCAGTCTTGCCCCTGGGCAAGAGACGTCTGATTTTCCTGAATTTCGGTGGTAAAATAGGGATAGTTCCATCTGTTGGGTCCAGAACATCGTGAGCATGAACAAGTCAACGTAGATCAAGCATCTAGCAGAGCAGGGGCTCAGAGTGGCCCTCTAACACACGCTTCCTAAATGGCCTCCTTTCTAATTGGCTCTTGTGGAGAATCCCAGAGCCTAATGTAAAGGAAAAGCTTTATAAGCTCTTTGCAGATAAACTTGTTACAAGATAAGCTTGTTTTTTTTAACTTTTAAAGTCATTTTCACATTCTAAACAACTTACATTAGAGTTCTGTGGGTCTTTTAGAGTTGAAAAATAATGGCATGAATACATTTTAAATTCTAGATGAAAATGTAGAAGAAAGGGGAAACTTTAGTTATATTTCCTCAGTAATGCCTATGTTCATTTCAGCTGGAGTTTTAAAGATTAGAAGAGCGTCAAAAAAACAAACAATCCTTTTGCATTCTACTACCTAGTTTCTATTTCTGACCGCTGATTATTTGTCTTTCTTTTTGAGGCCAACTAAAATACTAATTTTAAATATAAAGGTTGTATTTGTTTATTTTGGGTCACATTTACCACGGTGACCTTGCTAAGAGGAAGCAGAGGGAGGAGGGCAGATCTAAGTAGTCAGTAGTTTTGCTTTTTTGTTTTTCTCTTTTGTTCTTGAAAAGTCTGTTCCAGAAAGATTTTAAGTTTTAACCATTTTAAGTGTGCAGTTCACAGGCATTAAGTACATTCACAATGTTGTGTGATTGTCACCACTATTTCCTTTTCAGATCTTTTCCATCCTTTCAAACAGAAACTCCTTACCCTTTAAGCACTGGCTCCGCATTCCCCGCCCTCTCAGCCCCTGGTAACCTCTGTTCTGCTTTCTGTGACTGAATGTGCCTGTTCTAGGTACCTCCTATACATGGAATCATGCAATATTTGTGCTTTTGTGTCTGACTTATTTTACTTGGAATCATTTTATCAAGGTTCATCCAGCATGTACCAGAATTTCATTCCTTTTCTTTTAAGGCTGAATAATATTCCATTGTATACTTGGGCCAAGTGTTTCTGAACAGATTCCACCCTTATATCATTTCACTCATAAAAATGGTAATGCTGATAACTAAAAACAAACAAAAACCTACCATTAATTCCTTGATATCTAGCATCTAGTCCTTGTGCATATTTCCTAGATTGTCTCAGAAATGGGTTTTTGCACTTGGTTATGTAATCGGGATCCAAACAAGATTCACGCAGTGTTTGATTACCGGCACTGAAGTCTGTAATGCTTTTGACAATTGAGGCGTTTCTCTTTGGCTTGTGTTTTTGGAATTATTGCTGGTAACCACATATTTGTTGGCATTGATCTTCCAAGACAATTATTATTCAAAAAAGTATGGGACTAGACATTAAACGGTGGTTGTGGGCTCTTCCCAGTGAAGTGTGTTACAGGATGGTGAGCTCTGGAAGCTGCTTGTGGAGTGACAGCAGATTTTTAGTTCTTAATGAATTAAATTTTTTTTTTGTAAAATAATGCTGGTGCAGTTATTGTAGTCTTTTTGTTAAACACATGCCTATCAAGTGGAGTTTTTTTTAAAAAGCCTTCTTAATTGCCTCCCCCCCACCCCCCCCCCCCGCCCCACCAGGCGTCTTGGCGCTGAATTGGGAAAGTCTGTGGTTTATCAAGAGACCAATGGAGGTAAGTTAAACTTATTTCTCAAGCATCCTTTGTTCTCTAAACTCCGTTTAATCGGCTGGCCTGTTTTTAAAAGGCGAATGTTACTGGTGTTTAACACAGAAATGCGTTTCTCTTTAATAGTTGGGGTAGAAGGCATTCTGTACTTCCCTCTAAACCTTGATTTCTTTGTCTCCTCCTTAAAAGTCCCCTTTCCTCCTGTTCCAAGATAATGCAAATATCTTGTCATTTTAGAATGAAAAAAAGGAACGATGGTAGGGAGTAACTTTTCTTTTTCCTTATTGTGCTGTATTTGATAAATGCTTTTTACATTTATTTGTCTCATTAAGTCATCAAATGGCATTAAGTACAGTCGGTACTAGATAGCAATGACTTGTTTAAAAACCCTGTTTGAGTTAGTTTTATCTCTCATTTTTTCTCAAGTCTTGTCGATGCGCACCCTGGGCTGGTCACCCACTTTTGCTGCCGTCTGGGTTTCTGGGCGGAGCTGGGACATTAAATGATATTGCTTGAAGGCACTTTGTCGAAAGCCAGTGTCCCAGCAATGCAGCAGCATCAGAAATGCCCTGATGGATTCAGAGTGTAATGCCATCACTCATTGTGAAGACAAGTTCGTATAAAAACAATTTGGAATTATTTTTGTAAAGTTGAAAGCCTTGGATTCATGTTTCTGTGCTTGCTTTTCTCTTTCCAAGGTATAACTGCCTATGGCATAACTAGCTCCATAGGAGGTAATTAAGACAAAATTGGTGTTTGGGGAGCTAAAAAAGCAAAGTATTGGAAGAAGGAAAGATAGTTTAATGGAAAGCACATGTTCCCGGGGTGAGTGTAAGTTACATGTGTGTTACAGTTAACCCCCAGAAACCCTTCATCCAGCTTCCACACTCACAACTTTTAACTTGGTGACTTTAGAAACTTCCCTGCCAGGGCAAGTCAGGAGATGTTGGTATTTAAGAACCTGAAGATGAGTGCAGATAGGTGAGATCTATTTAACAGTATTTAACAATAACAAATTTAACTCATCGTGATGGCATTTGGGTTTCTCATAAATGAAGCGCTCGAGGAAAAGAGGGTGGTTTAGGGAAGACCTTTTTCTCCATCCTCCCATCACTGTTGCAGGCCTCCTAGCTCTCTCTTGTGCTGTCGAAGTAGCTTCTTAACGGGTCTTCTTACCTCCATTTTCAGCCTCTCTGGTCTGTTCTACTCACCTCCATCAGGATATCTCCAAAATGCAGTTTAGTTACTACTGCTTAAAATTGTATAGGCCAGGGTCCAGTCTCCTTAGCAATCACGTGGGGCCCTTTGGGATCTGAGTTCTACCCATCTCTCCTGCTCCTCTTTCGTCACGCTCATCAGCACATCTTGTGTGCTCTGATTCAATAATCCACCTGACACCTGACCGCTTCTCACTGCCTCCGCTGCGGCTGCTCTGGTCCAGCCCACCATCTGTCCCTTGCCTGGACTCCTTCAAAAACAGCTGGAGTGGCTCCCCCTCAGAAGCCACTCTTGCTTTGCTACCATTTTCTTCACACAGTAGCCAGTGATCACACGAACCCTCCAGTGGCTCTCCTGTCACCCATAAAATCCAGACTCCTGTGTGGTCTGGTCCCGGTCAGCTCCCTGACCTCCTCTCTATCGCTTTCTCCACTTTCACTCTCTTTCCAGGTGCACAGTGACGGCCCCTCTGCTTGGCACACTCTGCCCCACGTCTTTGCATGTTCTGTACTCCCTTCCTTACTGCTCGTACCAGCCTGCAGTGAGGCCGTCATTCCCAGGCCTTTTCCTCCCTTCTCACGGCTGGTCTTTCTCCTGCACATTGACCTGGACAGTTTGCCAGCCTTTGGCCTCGCATTCTCTCTCCTAGGTCAGTCTTTGTCCCTTTGGCCCAGGTCCTCCACTTTGGGACCCCAGCTCCGGGCCTGGCACAGAGGAGGCATTGGCCTTGTTAAAAGAATAATAAGGATGTTAACCTCTGGCCTTTTTATTCGCTGTATACTTTTCCCTAAACATCTTGTGTTTATTTAGTAATGCATTTTCTTTTCTGGACCCTGAGATTTTATGTAGACCTGTTTGTTGCTTTTGCCTTCTAGTCTGTTTTTGGCTTATTTTCCCCTTAGCTTGACTGTTTTTTATGTAAGTATTGTACATGTCATTCAGAGATCTATTAAGAATTTATTTTGGTGCACTAAGCATGGTGTTACAGGTTTAGGTTCACCTTTACTCCCTTCAATTGCTGCCTAGTTATTGCCCCATGAAGAGCTTCTCTTAAAACTACAGAACATTTTTATTTTTCAGAAACAAGAGTTGAAATAAAGGAATCTGTTCGTGGCCAGGATATTTTCATTATACAGACGATACCCAGGTAAGAGTTAGCACTACTTTACTTATCCCGTGTCCTCTAAAAATCTTAGTGATGTAACTTATTATCTTTTTATATGAAGAACAATTCCATTTTCTTTTTTTAATATTTATTATTTTATTTTTTAATACATTTATTTATTGGCTACGTTGGGTTTTCGTTGCTGCACACGGGCTTTCTCTGGTTGCGGCGAGCGGGGGCTGCTCTTCCTGGGGCTCCTCATTGTGGAGGCTTCTCTTGTTGCAGAGCACGAGCTCTAGGCACGTGGGCTTCAGTAGTTGTAGCACACAGGCTCAGTAGTTGTGGCTCATGGGCCTAGCTGCTCTGTGGCATGTGGGATCTTGCTGGAGCAGGGCTTGAACCCGTGTCCCCTGCATTGGCATGCGGATTCTTAATCATTGCCTCACCAGGGAAGTCCCTTCTCCAAGCTTTAAACTCCTCAAGGACAAAATATCCTACCTCCATTTGCAGGAACCTAGGCCAGTGTCTGTCCGCTCTAGTCTGCTGGAAAGCTGTTGTTGTTAAATGCAGTGCACAGCTGCTACTGGTTCGTAGCCATCGAGACAGGTTTTGCACCACCTGCTCAGTGGCCGTTTCTAGCGGGTCTCCGTCCCAGATACCGTCTACCACTCCTTCCCTCAGGGCGGGAGAACTGGCCCTGGGAGGAGCCCCGCATAGCTGAGCAGGAGCTTCCCTGTGGGGTTATCTCCTCTCAGCGCCTCACTGGGAATGCTGTGGTTACATCACGAGTATCTCTGAAACATCCAGACCTCCACGTCTTGATCAGTGTAGATTCCTGAGACCGTGTTAGTGAGGAGCACGGCACGGGGGGCCAGCAGCCCGCGGAGGCTTTACACACGTCGTGTGTGATCCTCACGCGTCAGCCATACATGGCAGCTCTTGTTGGCCTCTGTGATACTGTGATTTGTAATAAGAAGTATGTATTTGGTCTTTCTCTCCTGGCACAGAGCTCCTAAAACCCTTGGAATTTGCTAAGTGATAAGAGCAGTAAAGGTGTCTTTCGTTATTCAGAATAAGCCCCTTTCAGTTACACCTGAGTTATGTGAATGAGGTGATTTTTGGAAAGCCCCTGGATAAACACAGGATGGGGGCTGGTTGCCAGGGAAACCAACCTTGTGATCAGAGGGTTGGTACTTTCAGCCTGGCCCCCTGACCTCCAAGGACGGGAGAGGGGCTGGAAGTTGAATCAGCCGGCAGTGGCCAATGATTTGATCAGTTGTGTCTGTGTAATGAAGCTGCCATAAAAAACCAAGAGGCCTGGGTTCGGAGAGCTTCTGGATTGGTGAAGACGTGGAGGTGCTAGGAGCCTGGTGCACCCAGAAGGGGCCTGGAAGCTCTGCACCCATCCCCCCTACCTCGCCCTGTGCACCTCCCCCATCTGGCTGTTCCTGAGTTACATTCTTTATAATAACCTAGTAATCTAATGAGTAAACTGTTTTCCTGAGTCTTTTCATTTATTTACTCCTGCTATGCAGCATGGGAGATCTTAGTTCTCCAACCAGGGATCTAACCCGTGCCCCCTGCAGTGGAAGCATGGAGGCCTCACCACTGGACCGCCAGGGAATTCCCTGAGTTGTTTTTTTTTTTTTTTTAATTTGCTCTAGCAAATTAATCGGAGCTGAGGAGGGGGTCATGGGAACCACTGATTTATAGCAGATTGGTCAGGAACACAGGTGATGGCCTGGACTTGCCCATGTCTAAAGTGAGGGAGAGGGCAGTTTTGTGGGGCCCTTACCCTTTGGGATCTGATGCTTTGTCCAGGTAGAGAGTGTCAGAACTGAGTTGAATTATAGGACACCCAGCTGGTGTCCCGAGATTCCAAGAATTCCGTAGATGTGGGGAAAAAAACCCCACATTTGGTGACCGGAAGTATTCAGTGTTGTGAATGTACAGAGAAGGGAGATACTGTTTTTCCCTATAGCCCCCTGTGAAGGGATTGAAAAAACTGGGTCTGAAGGAAACTGAGGACCACAGGGTCACAGAGTGAGTAATTTGAACCAGAGTATAACAGAGTTTCCCTGTACACTGGTAACTGGTAGATACTAAGTATTTTATTTTTAATACTTTTTTCTGATTATAAGAATAATGTTCATCTGTAAAAACACAGGCAGTATAGAAACATGTATCAGAAAATAAAAATTCCCAGCCCTCATCCACCCCCAGTCTTTTAAGATAAGTACTTTAAATAGGTGTTTGCTCCTCTCTGATAGGTGCATGCAAATTTAGGCTCCATAATTCAGGTGACCCTCAAGACCAAAATAAAAATAAGTTTAATTTATTGTCATGGTTCAAGTTTCGAAAGGGTGTACAGTGAGGCCTGGCTCTGCCCTCAGCCACCCTGCGGCCCTCCCTGGATACGGCAAATGTTACCAGGTTCTTGGGCATTCTTTCAGAGAGACTGCGTGCCCAAGCAGTTGCTTATATGTTTTTTCTTAATTTGTACTTAAAAGGAGTCTAATACACTTCACTGAACTTTTAAAAATAAAGCAACATACTATATCAATACAGAAAGAGCTGCCTTATCTTTTAAAGATCCTTATTTTAAAACAATCACAAAGTTACAGAAGACTTGCCTGTGCGGTGCAGCCACTTTCGATAGAGTTGCCATCCTGGTGTGTCGCCAGCCCAAACGCTTCAGGACGTAATTCCTGCAAAGGAGGGCTTTCCCTTACGCAACCACAGTGCTGCCAACAGAATCAGGATCCCTCCCTGTCGTTGCCACCTGAGCCTCAGGACCCATCGCCGTGTCGCCTGCCATTTCCCCCACCCACCCCGCGCTCTTCCCAACACAAGGAGGCAGTTGAGGCTCAGGCAGCTCTTACTGGCCACGTGCTTTGTCTTCTGGACAGTCAGGAACCATCCCTCGGTCTTTCCTTGACTTTCGGAATTTTGGCACTTTTGAAGACGTTGACGCTTTGGCCAGTTTATTTTGTCAAATGACTCTCAGTTTACGTTTGTCGTATCTCATTATGGTGGGATTCGGTGGAGCTGTGTTCCCATCTTGTCTGTTGCAGCTTCGTAGTGTGTTCTGTGGACGCTCCGAAGCTTATTCAGCCCGTCACACGTGCTGCGTCTCGTGCTCACCAGCCGTGGGACATCCTTTGTGTGCATCTTATTGCCTGTGTTTCGGGTGTGTCTGTATGAAGAGTCCAAGAAATGGGATTTCTGGGTGCAAGTGTCCATGTGCTTGTACTATTGATAGATGTGACTGCATCGATAGACACTTGTAATGTTTGTGGTATCGATAGATATTTCTATATTGCCCTCCACAGAGGATCTATTATTTTACGAAAATTTCCTCCAGCAGTTGTGGTTTTGTACTGTTGTCTCCTGGTGATGGGAGTGTTTTGTTGCTTTTTCTGCCCAGTGCTTTTGTTCGATGGGGGGACGGCCTGAGGCTGTATGTAGTCAGGGAGCTTTGACACTCCCTGGCGCTGCTCCCTGGCCTTCTGTGCTCATCCTGGATTTTGTTGCTGGTGAATAGCGAGGTTGCATTGTCATCACTTTTTTTTTAAGCATCTGAATTCTTGAGTTCCTAATACTAGTTTATTGAGGGAGAGAGAACAGAACCTTGACCTTTGTAGCCATAGACGGGCCAGCTTTGTCACTGCTCCTCCAGGAAATACGGCGGTCTGAGTCTAAAGGCAGTGGTGGTCAGTGAAGTCTCATAAGTCTCCCCTAGCTGAATTTATGACAGCAAAAGAATGTGTGTCATGTCAGGAATTGTTTATCTTTAAGGAATCTTAGCCTTTATTCACAGGTCTGCATCTCAGCCTGGAATTTGAGCTCTGACTTTGAACTCATCTCCAGGACAGGAGTTAACTTGGTCATGGTCAGTTGTACGCCAGCACACAAGCCGCTGTTCTCTTGGTAATTTTGTTCTGTTCCGTGAATCAGGGATCATCCCTGAGTTGGGGGAGGAACTAAGAGGTTATGACCTTGTCACGTCAGAGACCCCATTGTGTCAGATAGTCCCGGGTGCCGTTAGTGACCAAGGACTTGATGAGCTGCCTTCCCTGCTGCGTGTAGACTGCAGACGTCCAGCTCTTGGAGAGCCAGGGTGTTGACCAATCTTCATTTTAATGATGAGCTGGGATGGTCGAGGCTTTGCCGCCTATGTGAAAGTATAATCTTTTTCTATCAATTTCTCAATCATAGGATTGACTTAGCAAGACCAAATTTTTAAGTTTTTTTTTTTTTTGGAGTATAGTTGATTTACAATGTTGTGTTAGGTTCTGCTGTACAGCAAAGTGAGTCAGTTATACATATGTATATCCACATTTTTAAGATTCTGTTCCCATATAGTTCATTACAGAGTATTGAAGAGAGTTCCCTGTGCTATACAGTAGGTTCTTATTAATTATCTATATAGTAGTGTGTATATGTCAAGGACTGAATGTTTTTATAGCACATCTCTGAGGCTATCGAGTATTCTTTTCCCTTTACTTTTGAGTTCAGGAAGCAGTGAAGAGATATAATAGTAACAGCTGACTCTGCCATGGCCAGTGTGTGAAGTTGGTGATGTGTGTGAAGCTGAAGGGCTTCAGGTGGGTCATTCCATCCACACGCTGCCACCACCCTCTGAGGCATGTGTCATCATCACCCCCTTTTATGTCCTGTAACCACAGATTTCCACATTTGGGTGTCATTGTCTGCATGTTAATGCATGTAGGGCAGAGGGACAGCTATATCCATAATTTCCTTTTTGTTATAATCCATCTCCCTCCCTGGTATTAGCTCAGACTTGCTTTAACATATCATAAGCAGTATAAACTCACAGTCTATTGGCATGGCAAAATGCCACCCACTGCTAACAGCCCTGTCCTCCTGGGATCTTGAGACAGATTATGGTTAGTCTTCTTCATGCCAAGAAGTCGTGCTTTAATTCTTGGTTTCCATATCTTATGGTAACCGAGAATGCAGTAGAAATACTTAATACATGCAATCTAGAGTGATCCCAGGGCAGTAACATAGACAGAGCTTTACAATGTGCAGGTGTTTTCCAGGGAAAGGACAAAATAAACATGGAAAAATGAGTTGGTTAATGGCTAATTGGGAAACATTTGTAGTTTTTTTTTCTCCACTCGTGCTTAGGATATTCGAAAATTTGACCAAAGGAAGAGGTAGGGAGCTTGGAGTTGCAGCAGAGAGAGTGAATCTTGTAGAATAACCGTGACAACAGTTTTACCTGCTTACCATAGGGCAAGGTGTTTCTTCGAAGAAGCAGCACAGCTATACATGGTGCTTTTGAAACCAGAACCCTGTCCTGAATATGGTGCAGTTCCCTTGTGTGTACTTGTTTTGAGATTATTTAGCAGCCACTGTTGTCTTCCCTGTAGTTCAATTGGGTGGTATCAAAGCAAAAACATCCTCACCTGGCAGTTCCTGTATCTTTAGGATGATGGGGATGGGAGAAGAAAAATTTGGAGAAAGGACAAAGAGAATGTGTGTGTATATCCCAATAAACTATTTTATTGCTAGACTACAGAATATTTTAGTGACAATTAAATTTAGTTAATTTCGCAGGGAATTTAGTTTTTTAGTACCATCTGCTATAAATGGTTATATAGATTGTCAACTGAAGCAAAGCGCACAACCTAAAAGTTTGTTTTATTTGGAGACTTTGTTAATGCATGTAGGATAGAGAGACAGCTATATCCATAATTTCCTTTTCATTGAAATTATTCCTTAGATATGCTGAAGATGATAGCCTGGAGCCAGCCACTCAGCTGACTCTGAGGAGCAGCTCAGAAGAGGTAAGGGAGGAGGCAGGATGTGAGTTTTTTGCTGGGAGAAAAACCAGTAGTGGAACCTCAAAAGATTACTGCTGATCACAGAGAACAGACATCTCAAGTTAATGATTTTAGTGCTTTTCTGTACTTGGGAAGATGCAAGGATGTGGGTCATTGAAGTTATTCCTTAGATATGCATCTTCATATCTAGGGCCGTATCCAAGGCGCAGAATGCTGCTAGGTTTCCTCCATCCCGAATTCCCCTCAGGGCTTTCCTTTGGCTGCGGTGGCAAGTGGCTCAATCCTGGTGGAACTGGGCTGGCAGGCAGCATCCTTTGTTTACTGGGATGGCAGGGAACATCCCTTCATGCACAAGACGAAGGAATGTATCTTATAGATTTTTCTGTTGAGGAGGAGAGGATGTTACCTAAAGTAATAAGGCTGATTTTAGACAAGACGCAGCTGAGACATTGAAATGAGTTCAGTCACTTTTAGAGCCGATGTCCTGAGATATAATATACACCTCTTTTTGGTGCTGTTGTAACTCATCTTCTGGATGTCACTTAGGAAGGGCCAGATGGAAGCGATGTACAGGGCCAGGTATGCGGGAAGGGGCACGAAGCTTTCATACCTTTCATACCGCTGTCCCCACCTCTCCAAGTGGTCTCCTGCGCAGAAGCTCTCGGAGCCCCTCCTTTGGGGTTTTTACTGAGGCTTCATTACATACATATGATTGATTAAATCATTAGCCTTTGGCGATTGATTCAACCTCCAGAGGTCCTGGGGGTGGGACCGAAATGTCAACCCCTCTGATCACGTGGTTTGTCTCCCTGGCAACCAGTCCCCTCCTTTAGGTGTGGTCCAAAAGTCATCTCCTTCACAGAACTAAGGACACCTTGATTCCTCTCGAGGCTTAGGAAGTTCCAAAGGTTTTAGGAAGGAGCTTGGTGCCAGAAATAGGAAGCAAATACATATTTCTTACTATAAATTGCAGTATCACGGGGTGCTTCCAAATACACTGAGCATTGGAACTAGATAAAATAGATATGAAGCTTACAAAGTGTTTTTTGAAGGACGGTTTTCATGTTTTATGTTACAAGTTCTAGTATGTTAATGTAACATAAGAAGACTGATTAAAAGAACATTACAGGGACTTCCCTGGTGGCACAGTGGTTAAGAATCCGCCTGCCAATGCAGGGGACACGGGTTCGTTTCCTGGTCTGGGAAGATCCCACATGCTGTGGAGCAACTAAGCCTGTGCACCACGACTACTGAGCCTGAGCTCTAGAGCCCTTGAGCCACGACTACTGAAGCCCACGTGCCTAGAGCCCATGTTGCACAACAAGAGAAGCCACCGCAATCAGAAGTCTGTGCACTGCAACGAAGAGTAGCCCCCACTCGCTGCAACTAGAGAAAGCCTGCGCACAGCAAAGAAGACCCAACAGCCAAGAAAGAGAGAGAGAGGAAGGAAGGAAGAACATTACAGCTCATTCGCTGCGGGTGATTAATTGTTGGAGGTGGGGGTGGGGTAAATCCTACTCCATGACCCTGTTCTCAGTACTTTCCTCTGCGGTGCTGGTCTGTCTTTGCAATTTTAATTGATGTATATAGACCATGTCTGTTTCCTTACCTCACACTCATTTTTGTCTATCGAAAATGAGAGGGCAGTCAGGGCTGAGTTTAATATAAGACATGATAGTCACAGGGAAGAGAAAAATAGTTGATAAAAAGTTAAGATTGTCCTACTTAGATACAGAGACTACAGGCGCTAGCCCAGACGCACTTGAAAGAGTCTTAGGGAACAGATAAAGCAGAGGCTGCTGGCCAGTTTCTCTTTGCCCTGCTCGCCCACAGAGTAACTGCCTGGTATCCAATTTGTCCAGCGTCCCTCAGTGAATGGGTGAAGCCATTGTGACAAAGGCGCTTTTGTCACCTTCCTGACCAATAAGTGGTGGGGCATGGGAGGCTTTCCTTAGCCTTGGGCTAGAGAATGTTGAATCCCTTAGCATAGGGCATTAGGGAGAGGAAAAAGTAAAAAATAAAAACCTCATGGGAGAAATCAGTAATTAGTGGCAAGAAAGTTACTCTGAAATCAAGGCCCCCTCCAAAACTGTTCCTCTTGTTACAACAATGTCTCACCATCTGGCCCTCTCTTGTGTGCTATCCAAACCTCGTGTCATACGGTTGTGTATTATAAATGCTGTCACAAAGCCAGCTAGAAACCCATGATCCAGGTACATACTCTTCAGGATCTGTTTAATTAACTTCAACTGTTACTGTTGGCGTTGGGATCTGGTGTACGAAAGCACCACGTCAAGTGGAGCTTTTATAATGCCACATACTGCATCGCACAAGTGGAAAGTTAAGAAAGCTCTAATTTTACTTCTCACATTGACAAGCAGTCTGTGTATGGAAGAGGCTTTTGCTAGAGGGTATATGATGCCTGGTGTTTAGATGTGGACTCCTGAGTTCCCTACATTCTATCCTCTGAGTACTGTTCAGGCTTCCAGCTCAACCACCAGAGCCCACAGGGCATCGATTTAGATGATCTCTTGTGGGAAGGGAAGCTCTCCCCTCTGGAATGAAAGATAAGAGTGTTTGGGAAGGGGAACATTCTCAGGAGAGTTATCTGTGCTCCTTCTTGGGGCAGATGGTCACAGGGGTGATCCCGGGGTGGGGTGGGGGGGCTGTTTCTGGCTTTCCCCAAGATGAGGTCAGCCTTACTTACCCTGTTCTCTCTCCACTAACACCCCTAACACAGCGCCTGGTACAGGGTGCTCAATAAATATTTGTTGAATGGATGACCCAGGGTGGAAATTGTTGAAAAGTGTTGAAAATCGACCAAATATTATGAATTCCTGAGTATCTTGGAAGTGTTTTTTGTTTGTTTGTTTGCAATGAAGTGAGGACATTTTATTTATTTTTAATTTTTTAAGCTTTTTTGTTTTTTTAGTATTTTATTTTTAGCTGCGTCAGGTCTTAGTTGCGGCTTGCGGGTTCTTCACTGTGGCATGTGGGCTTCTCTCTATTTGTGGCTTGCGGGTTTTCTCTTCTCTAGTTGAGGCACGCAGGCTCAGTAGTTGTGGCGCATGGGCTTAGTTGCCCCTCAGCGTGTGGGATATTAGTCCACTGACCAGGGATCGAACCCAAGTCCCCTGCATTGCAGGACAGATTCTTTACCACTGGACCACCAAGGAAGTCCCCTGATTTTTTTTTTTTTTTACTTTATTTATTTTATTGGCTGTGTTGGGTCTTCACTGCTGCACACGGGCTTTCTCTAGTTGTGGTGATTGGGGCCACTCTTCATTGTGGCGCGTGGGCTTCTCATTGCGATGGCCTTTCCTGTTGCAGAGCACGGACTCTAGGTGCGTGGGCTTCAGTAGTTGCGGCACATGGGCTCAATAGTTGTGGCTCACGGGCTTAGTTGCCCCGCGGCATATGGTATCTTCCTGGAGCAGGGATCGAACTCATGTCCCCTGCATTGGCAGGAGGATTCTTACCCACTGCACCACCTAGAAAGTCCTCCCCTGATGTTTAATTTTTGTGGTGGGGTATATTTGAGCATGTTTTGTATTCATTAGGGAGATCCAGATCAGTAGCGGTAGCTACTACCTGGAAACTACAGTTCTTAAGACACACATTTCATAGAATCTTCTCCCACACTGAGTTTTCATTAGAAAAAAAAATTGCGTTTAATATATAAACAGGCATATGGTGAATGGTTGGAAGTGTTTGATAAGTGTTTTGTCCTGATTATACCAAAAGGTTGTGTGTCCTCTGACCTTTTGATGCCAGACTTGAGACATTATTAATTTGGGAGTATGAGAAGAATGTTCTAGTTTATTTCAGAGGAAGGAAATGAAACTGGAAAATAATATAACCAGCAATCCAAAAGGAATGCCTTAGTTGACAATTGCATCTTGAAGTTGAGCCCAGAATCAACCCTGCCTAGCCTGTGGGAGAAATAAACATAGACACTTACGATAGAATCTTGCAATAGTTGTGAAAAATCCAAACTACAAAGGTGAGGTTGGAAGTTCCACCATTTGAACGTGGGTGTGGAAAACATTGTCAGAGTGAAAGGGTGTCTTTGCATCGCTCACTCCCAGGTGCACAGGTGTAAACTTAAACTGGAAGAAACTGGGGGGAAATGGCCTCACTGTCCTTCAGACGAAAAAGCATTTCATGATGAGTATTTCATTCCACCACTTATTCAACAAGTATTTATTAAGTCTCTGCTATGTTGATGGCAGGCTTTCCATTTTGCTACAGATCAGATCATTCAGGAACTGAATGAGCTGAAGAGCCTGCTCCTCATGTGGGTGGGAACTAGGACGTGGGAAATGATCTTCTTTATCTGGGGACGGCAAGGAAGATATGCTCCTGACACAAAAGAGAGGGTGTTTGAGGCTGCGTGGATAATCCGGAGAGGAGCAGGAGGCTAGAGAGAGAGGGTTGAGCTGTGGAAGGTCATCCTGAAGGATTTCAAGGCCTTTAACCTTAAGGGCAGAGCCCACCTTATGCTTGGTCAGCCTTGGCAAAGGGTAGCAGTCAGCATTCATTAAAATTTGGAAATAACCTTTCATTTCAGTACCTTTCAGATTCATAGTCCCTTCTTTGTCTGTGTGGGTAATCTTTGTTAGGAATCTCTGTATCTCAAGGAAAGAAGGGATGGGGGAGATTTTTGGAAATTAAGTTCCAAGACCTCCCTGCCCTCCACCCCTTTCCACCCCCAAAAGAAAAAAAGAGACCAAATCCTTTCTGATAGTGGAAGCTAAGTACAAGGACAGGTAGGTTTCCCTTGGTCCCCAGGAAAACAAGGTGCTCGCTCTGGCCCGCGTCAGATCCCGGGGGTGGTGCCAGCAGGTGTGGGTTAACTCTGGTCATCAAGCAGTCGAGGTCTGCTCCACCTGCCACTCCCGTGACCGCGTTCCCGACAGAAGATCCAGACAGAGGTGAGAGTGGATAACCTGTTAATTTCAGTAACCTCAAGATGCAAACCGAAACTCACACAGCTAAAAAGAAGAGTTAACAAGCTTTCTCCTCTGTTCAGGAGGTGCCGTCTAAGCTAGTGTGATGATCCGCCCAACACCCGTCTTGGCAGCCCAGTCAGGTTGCTGAGGTCGAGGTCTTTGCCAGGGGTTAATAAATGAAATTCATCCGAAAGGACAAATCTCATCTGTTTCAGAGACGTGAATACAGCCGTGATGGAGTTACTGATCATGGCCTATGCGCTGAAGACCGCGTGTGCCCGGAACATCATCGGCGTCATCCCCTACTTCCCCTACAGCAAGCAGAGCAAGATGCGGAAGCGGGGCTCCATCGTGTGCAAGCTCCTGGCGTCCATGCTGGCGAAAGCGGGTGAGTACGGCCGGCGCCCCGGGGTCCCGCACTGTCACTTGGGACTCTCCCCTATGCCCGATCAGTCCGTACCTCAGGGAGCTGGTTGGGTGTGGGGACCTGTTTTCTCTAAGTGTTGTTTGGTAGTTACTTCATCTTGCTTCCTTTTGCAAGTCCTGGTTAGGGATATGTGAGCTTAGGTGTACCTTCTTTTTCTGTTCTCTTTGTCCTGCTTCAGGGTGACCTTATCTGCTTCAGGGTTTTCTTCTCTTCTCTCATCTTGGACTTTTTCCTCATTCCGCCTCCTTTTACTTGTCATCTTATCATCGAAACTTTAGCTGGCAATCTTGGCTTTCGGATATGATCTTTGGAGCTTCAGATCTAGATGAACCTTAGCTAAATTCTATTTATGTACATAATAGTAAAACTGATTCTTTTTTACTGCTTCTTCAGCTTATATACTCTTTTTTTCCCCTCCCTGATTGATTTTCTGTATAGTAGATCATTTTCTTTCCTTTTTTTTTTTTTTTTTTTTTTGGCTACATTGGGTCTTTGTTGCTGCATGCAGGCTTTCTCTAGTTGTGACGGTTAGGTCAGGGGCTACTCTTCGTTGCGGTGCACAGGCTTCTCATTGTGGTGGCTTCTCGTTGTAGAGCATGGGCTCTAGGCACATGAGCTTCAGTAGTTGCGGCATGTGGCCTCAGTATTTGTGGGGCACGGGCTTAGTTGCTCCGTGGCATGTGGAGTCTTCCCAGACCAGGGATCGTACCTGTGTCCCCTGCATTGGCAGGCAGATTCTAAACCACTGTGCCACCAGGGAAGTCCCTCGCAGATCATTTTAATTGTGTGTTTTTGTAGCGGTGACATACTTTCTGGGCTCTAAATCAAATATAATAGCATTTTACAATTATTGGGATTTTCTTTGCTTCATGTTTATTTAAAAACTCAAATATATATCTGAGTCCTCAGAAACATTTTTGAGTTCCTTTCTCTCTAAAAAAGGTGTAATGGTTTTGGAAAGAACAAGTAATTCTGGTTCTTTGCTCTGGAAATTTTTCAGTGACCTTGGCCATTTGCCATGTATTTATATATGTACATTTTTTTATTTGTTTAGCACTGTTGATTATAAGAGTATGTTTTTGTTGTTTTTCTGTAAGGATACTTCTTGATCGATTCTCTTAGGACATACACACATTTTTCCAAACTCTTTAGTGTCTTATCCTTGTGTTCCATGGATTTTTTTCCTTCCAGTATGTATATTACTTTGCCTTTGCTTTCTTATTCCTTCTGCCTTTATCCACAGTCCTTTAACATTTCTCCCTAGATTCTTTAATTGAGGCCTTACTATTTTTGTACATCTATTTTTGCTCCAGTATTTAATTCCATATTCATATTTTTGCTTCTACCTGACTTTTCTTTTCCCAATTTTCAGGCCTAAGCTAATGATTATAGCAGAGGATAGTGCTGTTTTCTAGTTTTAGTGTTTTAATCCGCGTGGAAGGTCATAGGCTCCTTTACATTAGGCTTAACATTGTCTTTAGTTCATTAAGTTTTGTTAAGGTTGCAAAGAAGGTCTGTAACCAACGTGCTTGTTCACAATACCCCACTGCCTTCAGTCTTCTGTTAGGAAAGAGGTGTTGGGCGTCTAGTTTGTGTCCACTGTAGGCGTTAACTTGTAGGGGTGAACTTTGTAATTTTTTGTTTTAAAATTTCAGGTTTAACTCACATTATCACTATGGATCTTCATCAAAAGGAAATACAAGGCTTTTTCAGCTTTCCCGTGGACAACCTTAGAGCCTCACCTTTCCTGCTTCAGTATATCCAGGAAGAAGTGAGGAGCACCAGCAAATACCCCATTGTCCTCAAAAGAGAGCCTATGTAGTTTTTCTCTGGTACCAGATTTCGATTTTGAAAGGCCCATAAAAATGATCAGATGATCTTTCCCTTAAGTCTTAATGCCTGAGGCAGCCAGACAGGGTCAGCATTTAGGCACAGAGGATCATATTTTTTAGATGTTAAAAATGGATTTCCTCCTAAGTATTTTTAGCGCTTCACTTATGTTTTCTAAAACAAAGGTTTTAAGAATTATTTTTTGTCTTCTTGATGTAGCAGACTTTGGCAATGATGTTAACTGATAAGGGCTAAAAATTGTTGAATGTGTGAATGAAGTTATAGCCTGTTTGTTTACCAGGGTGGATCACTGTTATAAGAGGGAAAAAATGTAATGCCAGCACCCAGGTGTTATTTTTTGGATACCTTTTCAGTATTTTCTTATTTTTCCTCCAAATCTAGATCCCAAATTACAGAAATGCAGTCATTGTAGCTAAGTCTCCTGATGCCGCGAAAAGGTAAATAAGCCAGATGTTTAGATTCATCCCTTTTGGGTGTTTCAGAACTTGGGGTCCATCTTAATATGGCCTGTGAAAACTCAGCTCCAGCTTTCCCCCAAATCCTGGTCGTACCCCGAACCACAGCTTTACCTCTAGTTTCCAAACAGCACAAGCAATTCTCAGAATTGTTCATTTTTCCCCTGGGAGAAAATGATGGTCTTCCTTCAAGTTCTTAGGAAAAGGAAAACAGGAAGACTGTCAGCGCCTTTCAGACAGTGGTTTTTGAGACCTTTTTGAACAGAGTTCTTCTGAAGATGAAGGACTTCCCTGGTGGTCCAGCAGTTAAGACACCGCGCTTCTGCTGCAGGGGGTGCGGGTTCAATCCCCGGTCAGGGAACTATGATCGAGCATGCCACGTGGTGCAGCCAAAAAATAGGAACAACAAAAACCCCTGAAGATGAGTGTGAGACTGTTGGACAGAGGTTAAAACCAACATGCTCTAGAGTCAGACACCAGCCCACATCCCAGCGCAAGCGCCTCTTGAGGCATTTACATTTTGGTCTGGGCCTCACGTTCTGATTTGTAGAAATAATTCCTTTGCCTATCCCTAAAAGGTTGAATATTTTCGTTCTGCAGTTAACAAAGTGATGAAAAAGCAGCGCTTGGGTTTTTCTTCCCGTGAACCTCCCCCTCCCCCGTGTCTTCCTCTTAGGGCCCAGTCGTACGCGGAGAGGCTGCGTCTGGGTTTAGCCGTGATCCACGGGGAGGCTCAGTGTGCAGAGCTGGACATGGATGACGGCCGCCACTCTCCCCCAATGGTCAAGAACGCAACTGTCCACCCTGGGCTGGAATTGCCGTGTAAGATCAGCTCTGTGGTTTCGCTCTATAAATTGAAGAAAGTTTTGAACAGTATAAATGGCTAGGAGTTAATTCCTATATAGATGTATGCTGTCTTGGTTTTTTTATTTTTTATTTTTATTTTTTTACAAGTTTGGAATTTTATTTCTTTTTTTGATTATTACTATGATTTTAAAAAATTTATTTTATGTTGGAGTATAGTTGATTTACAGTGTGTTTCAGGTGTACAGCAAAGTGATTCAGTTATACATAGACATATGTCTACTCTTTTTCAGATTCTTTCCCCATATAGGTCATTACAGACTATTGAGTAGTGTTCCCTGTGCCGTACAGTAGGTGCTTGTTGATTATTTTGTATGTAGTTGTGTGTATATCAGCCCTCATAATTGATCCCTCTCCCCACCTTTCCCCTTTGGTAACCATACATTTGTTTCCTAAGTCTGTGTGTCTTTGTTTTGTAAATAAGTTCATTTGTATCATTTTTTTTTTTTTTTTTTTTTTTTTTTCTGGGCACACGGGCTTAGTTGCTCCGTGGCATGTGGGATCTTCCTGGAGCTGGGATTGAACCCATGACCTCTGCACTGGCAGGCAGATTCTTAACCACTGCACCACCTAGCAAGCCTGTATCATTTTTTTAGATTCCATATGTAAGTGATATGCTCTTTGGTATTTTTAAATAACTGGATAGTATTACATTGATTTCGCCTTTTGTTAAAGATTTTCTTACACACTTTTGTAGACTAGGTAAGGACAATTTAGCTAATCTGGGTAGCACTTGGCCTTCAGAGAGTGTGAGATAATTTTAGCTTTAGTAAAAAAGCTGTATGTGTAGTGGTGTGAAATCTTAAGCTTTTATATTTTGGTAAGATGGGTGATGGCAGCCATTGATCAACTATCAGGCTTTGGCGATCAGGTAGCTTTAGCACTTATTTTAGTGATGTAGCCCTTTGACCTGATACCTGACTAGTTTATTTTTAATCCAACAGAGTGGAAGCTCTTTACTTCAGTGGACTTTTGAATGGCAATAACCAGCATTCTGTGCTGGAGATATTTCATGTCTTTTAGAGGAAGAAGAGCATTTCTTTTTCGAATCTGTATCTATTTGCCATGCCTCAGAAACATACAGACTAATAGGGTGGAGACATTTTAGCATGGTTACACCACAGACAGGTTAGTTTCAGACAGGCTCCTGTCTAAGGTATAAACATTACCATTTTTTCCCCCATTCTATAAAATTTCCATTGCTTTGTTTTCAACTTTGGAGGTTTTTATTATAAGAAAAACAAGTAATATACTCTTTAAATTTTTGGTATCACAGCATTTTATATTTTCATAATTAAATTTCTTGAATAGGGAATACAATTCACGTATTTCAAAATTCAAAAAGTATAAAATCCTTTATGGTGAAAAATATTTCCACCTTCCCCCTTTCCCTCAGCTACTCTGATCTCCAATGTGGTTGGTTTCTTGTGTATGGATTTAGAGCTTTTATGCAAATAAAAGCAAATATGTATTTCTTTTTCCCTCATTTTCACGCAAACGGTTGTATATTATACATTGTTCTGCCCCTCGCTTTTTTCATTCAATGGCTCCTTCTCAGTCCATACAGATTTCTCAGTCTTTACAATTTCATAGTTTACTGTTTTGTGGATGGGGCATAATTTATTTAACCAGTCCTCTGTTGATGCACTTGTAGATTTTTTCCCAACCTTTGGGTATAAAAAACAAGCCTCCAATAATAAATGTCTGTTGGGAATTCCCTGGCGGTCCAGTGGTTAGGACTCGGAGTGTTCACTGCCGAGGACCCGGGTTCAATCCCTGGTAGGGGAACTAAGATTCCATGAGCCTTGCGGCACAGCCAAAAATAAAAAAGAAATTAAACATTTTTTAAATAAAATAAACATCTGTTGAGTCCTCATTATGTGCCAAGAGCCGTTCTAAAGATCTCTTTAGTAGATCTTTGAATTTGTTCCTCGTGAAGTAGTATGCATAGATGCTCTTGTGATCCCTCCTTCTGCCAGTGAGGAAACCGAGACGCCCAGCCGGGGCTGGTGGCGCCCAAGTTTGGAATGTAGCCGCTGAGTCCACAGCTTTTTTATTTTGAACTAACTGCAGACTTAGAGAAAAGGTGGAAGAGTAATACAGAATTCCTCTCTGCTCTTCACTCAGAATCCCTAAATTGAACATTTGTATACCTTTTTTCCTGAACCATTGAGAGTGAGCTGCAGACACGATGCCCCTTTATTTACAATACTTGAGGGTATGTTTCTTAACAACAGAGAGTAATATAAGCACAGTGTGATTCTCAGACTCAGGAAGATGATGTTGTTACGGTGCTGTTACCTAAGCTGCAGACCTTACTCACATTTTACCAGCTGTCCCCACCAGTGTCCTTCAGGGGAAAAGAAAAGTTTTTTGGGGCCCAGGACCCAGTATAAGATCACATGTTGTACCTGTTTTGTCATTTCTCTTTGGTCTCAGTTCATCAGAAATGACTCCTCTGTTGTCTCCTGTGACCTTGAGACTTTGGAAGAGTGCAGGCTGGTTATTTGTAGAATATTCTTTCATTAGGGCTTGTTTGTAGGTTTTTCTAATTAGTTGCTTAGTTACTCCACGGCACGTGGGATCTTCCTGGACCAGGGATCAAACCCGTGTCCCCTGTGTTGGCAGGTGGATTCTCAACCACTGCGCCACCAGGGAAGCCCCAAGAAACCCTGTTTTAAAGTAACTTATTAAAAGTACGGTTGGGGACTTCCCTGGTAGTCCAGTGGTTAAGACTTTGCCTTCCGATGCAGGGGGCACAGGCATGCCTCAGGGTGTGGCAAAAAAAAAAGTGAAGTTGTATAAATGTTTCTCTTTTATAAAGTAGGATTGATACCTCCCTGATGGCAAAGGCATCTAATGAACTGGAAAGGATTGTATGTCAGGGTTTCATAAACACTGCTCTGTGTTTGCCACAGTGGTGACACTTTAAGAGTTTGGAATGCAAAAATGAGAGGAAGTCACCTTTTCTGGCTTGGTTTTCCTGGCTTGTTAATTTTACAGGTGAAAGTGTGGCTTTTACCACTAAAGTGAAAACCGACATTAGCTCTTCTTAAGTGTCTGTTAAATGTAAGTTTTGACTTGTTTGCATGTAGATTCGGTTATGAGCTTGGAAATAATTTCAGTTCTAGTTCTACTGGTGACCTTATTTTATTTCCTATATCTCTGTCTAATGTCAGTCTATTGATAAAATTTATTATTCCACTGAACTAGAAATAGACCAAGATCAAAATGGATAAACAGTAATTTCCCCCTTAGTCCTTTTTCACTTTTTATTTTAGGAGAGGAAGGTTTTTTGACTCTGGGAAAAGAGTAAAAGAGTGTGTGTGTGTGTGTGTGTGTGTGATCTAAAGGATGGTTGTAAATGCAACATTATTTTACTTGGAAAATGCTAATTTTAAAAGCAAAAGACAATTGCTTACTTCCTTCATAAGAACATTGGAAATTGACGTTTTTACCACAATAAGTTGATGTGGTTTTTTTTTTTATTTTTTAAAAACATTTATGTATTTTTACCTGTGTTGGGTCTTCATTGCTGTGCGCAGACTTTCTCTAGTTGCAGTCAGGGGGGTCTACTCTTCATTGCAGTGTGTGGGCTTCTCAGTTTGGTGGCTTCTGTTGTTGAGAGAGCCTGAGCCCTAGAGTGGACGAGTTTCAGTAGTTGTGGTATGTGAGCTCAGTAGTTGTGGCTCGCAGGCTCAGTAGTTGTGGCACACAGGCTTAGTTGCTCTGCGGCATGTGGGATCTTCCCCCACCAGGGAGTGAACCCGTGTCTCCTGCATTGGCAGGCGGATTCTTAACCACTGTGCCACCAGGGAAGTCCCTGATGTAGTTTTAATAATGATTTCTGGCCACAAGTAATGGTGCACAGTTCATTGTATTCTTAAACATATTGGGTTTTATTTGACAAAGTGGAGAAAGAGAACAGAATCTTAAACATAGAATAGTTTAGCACCCTTTATCCTTGACCTTCAGTACATATATTACTTTTACTGAAAAGTTTGAATCATTAGTGTTTTATTTTATGGGCGAGCTTTTAAAAACTTTGAGGCATTTTTTTAAGCCTGTGAGGTCCTGTTCTCTTGATGCTGTAGTGAAGTCTATCTCTTTTTCAGTAGCCCCCAAATTATGTGTTCAGTTTGTGCCGGTCCCGAAGCCAGTAGTGAGCAGGGACTGAGCATCCCAGGAGAGAGACTTTTTTTTTTTCGTATCCTTTTTTTTAAAGCCTTGATCTTAGCCATGCCTGTTTTTCATTTCAAACTGACAAAAGTTTTTTTGGGAGAGGCAGGCTTACAGAAAAGTCAGCAGGAGTACTGTGACATGCATCAAACTAGAGTGGAATTTCTATTGATATCTGATGAGGGATACAGGCTTGCAATCTTTTTCTTTTTTTTACAGAGAAAAATGGTCAAGAAAGGGACCACATCTCTTTAAGAAGTAACCACCTACCCACATGGTTTAATTTAAAGACAGACGTTGAGGAAGGCTTTTCTAATGTTGGTGGCTTACATGCAGAGCCTTTTTGACTGCCCAAATTCAAGAAATTGCCTGTGTTTCCGGGATGGGAAATCAGGAAATGTCTACTGAGATTTGTCAGTTAAATAGTGCTGAATTTCAGCTTGGCTAATGTGCTAGTATACGCAGAGGGACACGTGTTTTTCCAGGTTGACAGCGCCTGTAGACAGGAGTCAGCTAACATGGATTGCTTTCTGATCATTACGAACCTAATGTAATTACCCTGAATTTATTCTCTTCCCCTCCCCCACTACTCGTTTAGTAAATATTTCAGAATTAAAAAATGCTTTCCCACAAAAAAGTAGAATGTTTCACTTGTTCTTGTGAAATATTTCTCCCCTCACAGTTTACTAACCTCCTTTTCATGGTGAATTCCTGTGTCCCTTCTGCATCCTGTAGTTTGCTTTGTACACTGATGGGCCTTTTTCACATGTAAATTTTGTAGTGAGATAAGAAGCCTCTAATCAGGAAAAGATGATGGACTTGTGGTTATTGTCTCCGGCTTCCTAATTTTCAGGAAACCTATTATGTCGGTGGTGTAGTTATCTGATAATAAGGTTCCATTGTCCCAGTAAGGTTGCTTTGGAAGAAAATGAAGTCAAGCCAGCTATTCATCTGGCAGCCTTTTCCCTGTTTACTTTCTACTGAGCAGCGTCTATTTACATTTCTTTACGAGCTGTCGCCAGATGTTTCTGTTTTGCGTGGCCTCGCGGTGCTGCTTCTCTGTGCCACTGGGATCTTTCTCGCTCTGCTCCTCCGTCTGGAGGGCTGCGCTGGCCAGCATGGCCTGGCTCTCAGGCACACGGGGCTGCTGAGCCCATGACACGGGGCTGGTCCCAACAGAGCATTGCTGTGTGTGGAGAATGCACACCAAATACCAAGACTTAGTATGACAAAAAAAATGGAAAATGTTTCTAATAAATTTGCATATCACTTATATATCAGAACAATGATATGTTGGCTATATTGGGTAAAATAAAAATCTATTAATTTCACCTGTTTCCTTTTGCTTTTTAATATGGGTCCTAGAAAATGTGAAATCACTTTTATGCTCACTGCCCTGCTGCTGGACGGCGCTGCTGCGGGTCGCCTGTTTCCTAGAGACCCCGGTTGGCTGAGGAAGCTGCAGGGTACCTGCTTGCCCTGGCTTCGCCACCACGTCCAGGGAGTGGCGTCGCGATGACTGCATTTACCTAGTGACACGCGACTAACTGGGGTCTTGTGATTTGTTTTGCTTTGCTAGTGATGATGGCCAAGGAGAAGCCGCCGATAACGGTAGTTGGAGATGTTGGAGGACGCATCGCAATCATAGTGGTAGGTCATGGTCTTCCTGCATGTGCAGAGATGACATTACTGGCCCTTAGTGGGTGTCCACCGTGGGACTGGCGTCCAGTGACGATGATAGATCTAAATGGATACATCTAGCTGTTGTCGCCCCGGCTCCCCTGGGACAAGTAGCAGAAAAATTTAAACAGGTGAACAGGGATTATTATAACCTACAGGTGTAAAACAAGCATAGTAGTAGCAACTATAAGTAAATCCAGTTCCATAAATAACCTTTGTCTTAAAGGGTCTGGGTGCTCTCAGACCAGCTGACCCACTACTCAACCTTAAGCTCGTGGGCCGTGAAGTGAGCTAAAGACAGGCTCTTCCATTTTCACTAACAGAACATGTGTCTCCTTTGTTACTTTAACACAATCCACATGCTTCCAGCTCTAAATGCCTCAGCTGAGCCAGAGGATCAGCCCTTGACAGTGGCTCACTTCCTTTCTCCGTTCTCCTCAACGTTCTCTTGGAAAAAAGTAAATGAGGCACTGGCTATGTGGAATTCATCAGAAATTTGAAACAGGAAAAGGAGTCTTGGGGTCTCCTGATCTCGAGCCATAAATGTCACACGTGACTGTAAGGCTTTGCTGCTCTTTCCACTGAAGTACAGTCCAAGCAGTTCTGTTGCCACTGCTGGGTGGATGTTCAGTCTTTTACCCAGGCAGATGGTCTGATTTTCTGTTAGACATCCTCCGAAGCAGCGTGCAGAGAGGTATGTGCTTATATCCAGGGATGGAGGGAACTTCTTACACACTGACACTGGCCTCTTCTCAGGATGACATCATTGACGATGTGGAAAGTTTTGTTGCTGCTGCGGAGATCCTGAAAGAGAGGGGTGCTTACAAGATCTACGTCATGGCCACTCACGGCATTCTGTCTGCCGAGGCCCCCCGTCTGATTGAGGAGTCCTCCATCGACGAGGTCTGTCTGCTCTTTTTTTTTTCTTTTGAAGTTTTTGATTCTTAATGTTGTATACAAAGAGCTAGCATTGTTTCTGCATTAGGTAGATGTTCTGGGTGACCCATTCAAGGAAGTTCACTTAGTCCAACTTAGAGGACTGTCCACTCTTGAGTCACAATTGGCTGCTCTGTTTTCTGTGAATGGTTCAAATGGCTCAGTCAGTATTGCTAAATTACTCCGTCTTGAGAGGACTGTGAAATCCTGCTTTGGGTGGCCGGAGGTCTGTTGGGGCAGATGTATAGTTAGGCATATATGTGTATTTTCATAAAGATTTGCTCTGTGTACGTCAGTATAATTTGTATTTCATTATGATTTGATACCATAGTAGCATTTCTCTCGAGACTTGAATTCTTCCTCGATAATGTGAAGGTCTCCTGCGGTGCTAGGGCTCACCCTGTCGTTTCTGCATACATAGACGTGACCTTCATAAGCTTCTGTTTTGAATCATGGAAGCTTCCCCCTGTGTAAAGTTGGTTTAGTTTGTAAAAACAATACACAGTGGAATGAGGTTTGGTAGTTTGGGACTTGGTCTGTGGGTACCAAATGTTGGATAAACTTTTCTGAGTGACCACGTTGGGCCACACACATCAGTAACAGTGTTTATTTTCTGTTGCTGCAACGACCAGGTGGTGGTGACGAATACTGTCCCTCATGAGGTGCAGAAGCTGCAGTGTCCCAAGATAAAGACTGTGGATATCAGTCTGATTCTCTCTGAAGCGATTCGGAGAATCCACAACGGGGAGTCCATGGCGTACCTTTTCCGAAACATCACAGTGGATGACTAGCTTTCCTCGTTGCCTTGGCCCTGGAACTCCTAAGGAAAACATGTGAAAAGCAGTGCCATCAATTATGTACACAGTGTTTCCTTTCAAGGGAGGCAGATAATCTCTCTGGCCAAGTTCGGTGGGTAGGAGGCGTTAAGATAAAGGGGAAGATAGATCACAGACAGGTACATGGCTTCAGTCTGCCGTGGTCATCTTGTTCCTTAAAAAAAAGTTAGACACCTTCCCAAAAAGAATCTGAAAATCTTGTTGATATTGAAAGGGAGTGAAAGGCAGTAAAGTCCTAACTCTCTAACGTTCATTCGGCTGTTTCCACCGCAGGGAAGTGTCCATGTTAACGTTGAACTTGGTTAGGGAAGCTCAGCGCCCAGCACTGTTCCTATTCCAGTTATCCTCTCACCGGTCAACTTCCCGCACATCTTTTATAGAGCATCATATTTTTCTTTGAGAAACTCCTTGCCAACAGCCAGTGAACAATGAAGCATTTGTGGTGTTACTCCTAGCGAGGACATCAGTTTAGAGAATCACATCCTATCTCTGGATCTCCGAGTTGCTCTTAAAATGCAAATAAAAGAGTTTGCTGTCTTGCTAGTGTCTTCACTACATTGCAGAGCTGCCCACTCTCCTGCCTTCTGTCCAGACTCTTCAGAAGCCAGTGCCTTGAATGCAGGGTGGTCCAGGTCCACGGCTGGCCCCAGGCCCTGGATATGTCTCCTGCTGCAGGTTCCCTTCCCTTCACATTCTGTGAAGTTAAATTCTTGTCGAATAATATATTTTAAACCTAAATTAAAAAAAAGGAAAAAAAAAGACCTAACTGTACTCTTTCCTGCGTGACAGGTGACACAGGTTCGCTGCATTACTTCGGACTGCACTTGGTCTTCCTGCCAACATTTTAAATTACATAATCATGATTCTAGTTGATACCTTATTTGTCAGGCAGGTCTTGCCACAAATGTAGTGTAGGCTTTTTATACCTTTTAGCCTGGTCCGTGTCAGAACTGAATGAAACAGGCAGGACGAGTGTCTGCCTGGAAGTAAACTGCAGTCGCTCATGGGTTCTGTTCGTTTCTGAGAGGTAATAAAGGGTAGTTGGCTTGTTTGTACAATTGTATTTCTCTGCAGGGAAGTTTCCTGGACATTTCTCATCCTTTCCCAAAGACTAGGAAAGTTCCCAGCCCACCATCATACCTTGAGCACATTTGCTTTTTCAGGCATACAAAGAAGTTGCCTTCTGTTAATAGTCCAAGTAGGGGAGTTCTGAGAAAAGAACTTCAGTTTAAAATAATTAGCGTGGTTGTAGAGGAAGAGTTGTGGACTGTTACTCAGGAGACTGGTTCTGTCCTGGAGGTGGGGCAGATGACCAGTCCTTGCTGGGCCTCTGTCACTGGTTGTGAAAGGGGAGGTTAGGAATTGAAAGCTAAGGTTCTTTTCAACCCCAAATTCCATTTATATCACTGGTTAATGCTTTCTGTGTCTCTGAGAGAGATTTTTAAATGTACTTAAGTAGCAAAAGCATTTAGGAGAATATATTTCCTGGGATTAGAATTGGGAGTATGTTAAAAGAATATGGTAACAAGTCTCAGGGACATGAAAATGGAAACATGAGTGCTTGGGGTGCTGGTGTTCTGGCCTTAGCTAGTGTAGGAGCAGTAGCAGTCACATTCTTCTGGAAAGTCACTGAACTTAGAATCAATTAAGCCCACGCACCGTAGCTTCCAGTACAGCTGATGCTCAAATCCTAAGGCTTCAACTTCCACTCTGTGATCTGGCCTTACGTTTTCTAATGTAAAAGTGGAAGTGCACAAAAGACTACAAATAATTTCTTCTTTTGATGATCTCAACAACCACCTGAAGGCCTACTGAGTGTCAGCCTCTGGGAATATAATAGTGAATGAAAATCCTTGGGTGTTACCCTCATGGAGGTTATAGACTTGTGTTTAACTCCATTTCCAGGAAACACTGCTTTTTTTTTTTTTTTTTTGCAGGGGGGAGGGAGTGAACATGAAGGGTTTCAATTTTACCAGTTCAGACTAAACTAAAAATTTGAATTTGAAAAGTAGTTAAAATAATACATAGTATAGATGCAGTTACAGGTTTTCTTTAGCTTTCCTGAATATAAAAACTGAAAACTGTACCTGTTTTCTGGGAGGATCTGGTATGGGGAAGTCAAGCCTCAACTGCTGAGAGCATCAGATTCCTCTGGTCCTGTCTAATCTGCCCTGCCCTGTAACCAGGGGAGATGCTGGCACTGGACCAGATGAGCCCATTTTGAGATGAATGAGGCCAGGGCAGCACAGAAGAGGCCTGTCAGCTGGTGGCTGACTGGAACCGCCTGGGTGGGGAGCGGTCTTTTTCCAAGTTACCTTCCCTTCCAATCAAGCAAGATGATATGGGGACTGTCCCCAAGGGGCCAAGGTCTCAGGACTGTGTCTCTTAGATCCGTGCCACTGCCCTGCGAAGGGAACAGCTGAAACACACAAAATACAGTGGCCACGAGGCCCCTTAAATTTTTCCATTATTGTGGCCCCCACGGGAGAGTGAATCGGCTGAAATCTAGGGGTCTCCACCCCTCCCCCACAAAAGTGATGTGTCCTCTGGTGCGAATGCCTCGGCACAGCCCCATAGCGCCGTTTTTGGGGAGCGTTTACTGAGAACAAAAATTGGTGGCGCCTTGGGGTGTGGCCAAGGCTTCCCGACCCACTAGGACAGGCTCTCCTTGGGAGTCTGGGGCGGCTTCAAGGACGCTTAGGTCTCCGCGCCGAGGCCGAGGCCAGCTCTCCTCTCTGCAGGGCGCGTTCTTCCGCGGAATCCCCGGGGCGCGCGCGGGGGAGGGGGCCCACAACAGGGCAGCGAACGGGGCCGCGCACCCCGTTCCAAACGTCTGCCCGCCGCCAGGGCGGGGCACTCCAGGGCTCGAGCTCGGAGACCAGAGATCAGACGGCGGCTGCGGGCTGACAGCAGAGGCTCGGCGGTGCCGGGACCCCCGTTTCCACGGAGCGAAGAGTGGGAAGCCCGGCGGCCGGGCGCTTCCTCTCCGTCCTCCAGGCAGGCCCCAGACCGCGGCTGGACCCGGGGGCAGGGGCGCCCCGGGGCCTGGCAAGAGCCCCGAAAGGCCCCAGAGGTGCGGCAAGCAGTGAGGGGGGCAGGGTCGCCCCAGAAGGGGCACAATGCCGCCCGCGGCGGTGGCCCCCTCGGTCTCCCTCCGGGAGCTGGCCGACCTCGCCATCGGCACCCCGGAGGTGGGTGCCGTCAACTTCACGGCCCTGCACAAGCTCATCGTGGCCATGCTCAAGCACCTCAACCTGCAGGATACGCGGATCGACTTCCAGTCCCCGATGCTCGAGCGGAGTCGCTCCTTCGAGTCCCCGCGGGTCTCGAGCAGCACCCCGCAGGTGGCTGCGCCCAAAGAGAAGCGGAAGGGCAGCGTGATCAGGGCGCAGCCGCAGGCGCTGGAGAGCCAGGTGAAGGACCTGGGCGGGCAGGTCCAGGACCTCAGCCAGCAGCTCAAGACCATGGGGAGCCAGGTGCAAGCCATCGTGACGCACGTGCAGCACCTCCCCTCCGAGGCTGGCGGGCTGGACGCCCGGGACTGGCTGGAAGCGAAGGATCTGGCTTTGGTGACGCAGGGCAAGGCGCAAATAGGGTCTGCGACCGTCGGGAAGGACAGCAAACCGGTCCCCCAGGTGGGCGCGCGGGCTGTCCGCCCCCTCCGGGCCGCTCTCCAGCGCCCCCTGGAGCTGAGCCCCGGAGGCGCACCGCGGGAACGAGGCCGGGGGCCCGGGCCTGCTTGCGGCCTGGGCCCAGCGGCCCGTACTCTACCTTGCAGGGCATGGAGCTGCTCCGGGACATCATGGAAGACGTGAAAATCCTGAAGGAAGCCCAGCAAAAGGCGAAGGAGCAACCTGAGTTGCGCCCCGAGGTGAGGACGGCAGGGACCCCACCCTGGGGAACTGAGTGGCCCCATCTGGGCAGCCTCCTTCCTCCCCTCTGTTTACAGAGCAGCTCACCCACCGCTTGTCAGACACCCAGGCATCCTGAACCCACCCAGAGAGGGGCCGACAACTTCTCAGAATATTCTTTGAGCAAATTTCCTTTAAACTAGAATGAAGAAAGAAGGTGGTGGGTGTTGAGAGACAAAGCTTGGTCTAGGAAGAGGGGGCCTGGAACGGAGAAGGTTATGGGTCACCACCACCATCCTCCCACCTGTAACCCCACTCTCACTGGGATCTTTGCTTCCTGGGAGAGAGAAGCACAAATCCCTCAGCGTAAGCATTTTCCAGGGAACAGCAGAGACCAGAAGCATGTCAGTTCCAGGAGATACTAGGCAATGCTCCTGTTTCAGGCCCACGTGAAGCCCAAGGAGGGGATTTAGAGCTGGGGAAAAAGGAGGCGCAATTAGGAGGAAGCCCAGGGAGAGGCTGAGAAGAGAGAATTGAGGGAGAAGAAAAGCTGGAAGGAGGAGGCGGTCGAGACCCTGGAGGAGACGCACCCACCTCATCCCCAGCCTCCAGCCCCCAGCGGGACTCATTTTTTGCTCTGGGAAGCTCTTCTTTTTAAAATGTAGTGTTTTTAGGTTTGCGGTTGTCTTTGGTTTTCAGACTAAAGGCTTGTTTTACCTTTAGAGTCGTAGATACTGGAGGTTTGCAGAAGTTATAAGGAACCACTTAAGTGGTAGCAATTTGTTTGGGTTCTTTAGAGGCGCTTTTCTCTGTAAGCAACACACGTTCAGAGGCCCTTGAAGGCCCAATCATCTTTGTCCTTGAGAGGCGAGGTCAGCCTCGTTGAGCAGAGCTGGAATGTCTCACTAGTGGGCTGTATGAAAAGCATCCCAGGACCAAAAAAGTTTCCCATCCCTGCATCATTTTAGCTCATGGCACACTCTCTCCGGGTACCACCCACCACACCTGCTTCCCTTCCTCTTGTTGGCCGGGAAAAGAACAAGGAGCCTGACTTACCAGCCTTCTCTTTACCCTCAGTTCCTCTCAGACCAACATACCTCCTCTCCTCTTCTGCCTTGTGTGTGTGTGTGTGTGTGTGTGTGTGTTTGTAGGGGCCACAGGAGGGGCTGCTTTGATCCTCAGTCTCTGAACTCTTCTTCCAGAAACTCCTCCAACGGATTGACCAACTGGAGAAGCTAATTAGAGAAAGGGACGAATTCCTGGTAATAAATATCAGCCAGTTTGGTGGGAAAGGGCTCTCAGGGGCGCCAGGGGGTAGGATGGTTGCCCGCAGCCTGGCCCCCTCTCCTGGGGCTCATCCAGACTCCCACCCCATGTATCTGCATCCCTCCAGGGTAGGGTGGTGTGTGCCCTCTGCCTCTTGGGGTGCCTCCCCTGGAATGAGGGAGCATTCTTTCCATCCCTGCTATCTGGGGCCCACATGGGACAGGAAACCAGCCGCCCAAGACTCACTGGTTACTTGTAGGACAGTGACTTCTCTGGGCTTTGGAAAGACCCACCCAATCCTGTTAGTTCTGTTCTGTTCCTAAAGCTTCCTGGGATTAAACTAGGGGGGGGTGTGTGTTGTATGTTGTATGTGTTTGGGGTGTGTGTGTGCGCATGTATGCTGTCTGTCACTATCAGGAAATAATAAGCCGGAAGGTGGGTGTGATGCCCGGTGCAGAAGAAGCCACCATGGTCACCTGGGAAGAGCTGGAGCAGGCGATTACTGACGGCTGGAAGTCCTCACAAATGGTGAACAAAGGCGGGGGTGGCGGTGGGCTGGGCAGTGGTCTTGGGTGGGGCCCTGAACCTTTTTCCCTTTTTACTGCTATGCAGTGTTCCATTATGTGAACGTTTATAATTTATTCTACAAGTTTTCTATCATGGATATTTTCTAATGTTTTCCCCCAATCTTACAACAAACCATGGTCTAATGTGACATTCACACACGTGAAGGTACTCACAGGGTAAATGCCTAGAAACAGAATTCACTTTTGTGGTTTGGCTAGCTTTTGCCACATTGCCTTTCGTGGGGTGTGGTTCCAGTTTGGACCCCCACCCAAAGAGAGAGAAAGAGAGAGCTTGTTTCTCAATATCCCACCAACACTGTGTGTTGGTACCCACTTTTTTTAGCTTGGTTGATCAGTTAGATGGAAAACAGTCCCAGAGTGTAGTTTTGATTTGCTTTCATAGCTTTTCAAAGGTCCTTTATAGAGTCTGTCCTGAAATGCACGAGTCCCTTCACTATTAGTGGATGAAGGCGACCAACCCTGGAAATAAAACCTCTTCAGGGAGCCTTTTGCTGATGGTAACTTGTACACACGGGTGCACGTGCACACATCTGTCCCGAGGCGGTGCGCAGCGTAACCAAACTAAGTGTTGTTCACCTGAATAAAGTGGATATTTTCAAACGGCCCTCAAGGACAAGGATCAGCTGCCCTTTTGGTCTTGACTTTCCTCTTCCCCTGGCTGTGTGTATCTGGGTCACTCAAAAAGCATCCCATGGATGTACAGACTCCCAGCGGGAAGAGAACCAACCCTTGGGCGCCACCAAGTGGCCATCTGGGGTGCGCCAACTATTGAGGGTACAAAAGACACCCTTCTAGTCTCCCGAGACTGCTTTCCGAGTCTGGGGACCTTCTTCAGAGGAAAGCAGCATCAGACGGAGCTGGAAGAAGAGCCTGCAAACAAAGCGAGTGGCCTAGAGAAAGGTGGCCTCTGCTTTCACTGTTATTTTTTTTTAAGCCAAAGCTTTTTTGACACTTACCCACATGTCACTGTCCTATGTTTTGAGTGAGCAACACATTTCCTCGGGGTGCCAGCAGAAGACACCTGCAAGCCCTAAAAATAAGCCTCGGCAGAAGCACCCCTAGACATTTTCACTTCTCCGGAGGTGAGGAAGTGTCAGGGCTCTGACGGTTGCTCATAATCATGAACGACCCCAGAAGCAGATGAGAATAAATGTAAATGTTAATTTTTGAGACGCAAGAGAGCAAGTAATGACAAGTGCAGGCCTGCACAGACCACAGTGAAGGCAGTGGAGAGTTTCACTGTCTCAAGCTGAAAAGATGCAACCCACTTGAACCCAATTTTTTTTGCATCGTTGGCGGTAACGCTAAGGCAATTGTGAGGCGCGCCATCTGCCTGCATCATGAGTAGTCGGCCAGGCTGGGAAGGAGGGTGTGAGTGCGGGGGCGGGGCTGTGATGGGCACCGAGGAGTAGATTCCATGTTTGCAGATCCAGACACGAGGAAGGAGGCTGCAACTGTCCGTGTAGCAGCTGCAGTTAAAGGAGCTCGGAACTCACATGGAAGATGCCCATCCGAGGACTTGAATGTGAAAGGACACTGACCGTTTCCAAGGGCGTGTTCTGATGGCCAACAGGGCAGTTCTTTGCAGTTTTGTTCATATACACAGAGGTGATGATGGTGGCACTTCTACTCCTCTTCCTCCTCCTCCTTTTCCTCCCCCACCTCCTCATCTTCCTTCACCTCCTTCTCCTTTTCCTCTTCTACCTCTTCCGCTTCCTCCTCCTCTTCCTCCTTCTCCTTTTTCCTCTTCCTTCTCCCCCTCCTCCTTCTCCTCCTACTCTTCCTCCTCCTTTTCCTCCTCTTCTTCCTCTTTCCTCCTCCTCCTCCTGGTACTACTTCTTCTAATGGTCAGAAAGAATGAAAGATTTACCATAACCAGGAAGACCCAATCCTAGCATTGTAGTCAAAACTTGCTTAAGGGACGAAAAAGCTTCCTCAGTTCCTTGCGATCAAGGTAATGAGTCTGGCGTGCCAGCTAGATCCATCGCAATGGGCTTTTAACAATCAGAGGATCCTCCAGTGGCCATTTTACTAGGTCCGTTGATGTTGAGGATAGATGCTCTCTTGCAGAAATAGCGTGTCCGAAGTAAAGGACATTTTGTCTTCAAAGCTTTGTGACCTGACAGGTTAAACAAAGTAGAAAGCAAAAATTAAAACTTATCTGCAGGCCTTCACCTAGCGAAAGGCAGGTGATTGCCTGTTAGGCTGTGCTCACCCTTTGGATATCTTCTGCTTTGGGACCCAAAGAATAGTGGAGCGGTTTAGAAAGGGGCTTCACAAGGTTGAACATGACTTCAACTAACTGGGCAAAATGAGTTAAGTCTGACTTCATGGCACATCCCCAGAGAAGCAGAGCTAAGAATTTCGTCATGTCCTGAGGTCACAGAAATAGCAGGTTGGGGGTTGGGGGTCTCAGTGAAGACACTAAAGACAGAACGTCCCAGTTCCACAGGGACTGCCAGCCAGATCTATCCTGTCTGGAGGGGAGTTCATCTTACACCCTCCTTGTTCAGATCACAACCTAACAGGTTATTAACAGGGAAGAGGAGGCTCAGAGAAATGCCTTTTGACTCAAAATAAAGTCACTGATCCAAATGTATATCTCCCCCCGCCCACACCCACACCCACACACATTTTAGTATCTCTGGATACAAGATGTATTTTGGAGTTGATGGTGTTTTGTAATTAATTGGCAGGGTTTTCCCTTTCCTACCAGTACTTAAAATAATGGTATCTTAAATAGTATCTTAAAATGATACCAACACTTTGATTTCAGACTTCTAGTCTCCAGAACACTTTTCTGTTGTTTGAGTCACCCAGTTTGTGGTACTTTGTTATGGCAACTCCAGAAAATGAATACAACATTCTTGCTGATTTACTGCTTATTTCTATTATTGAGAGAGGGGTACTGAAGTCGCTGGCTCTAATTATAGATTTGCAATTTCTCCTTGCAGTTCTATCAGCTTTTGCTTAATGTATTTTGAAGCTCTGTTATCAGATGCATAAACATTTAGGATTGTTATAGCCTCTTGATGAATTGATTTCTTTATATTAGGAAATGAGCTTTTTATTTTTTTATTTTTATTTTTTAAAGCTCTTTATTGGAATATAATTGCTTTACACTCTTGTACCAGTTTATGAGGTACACCAAAGTGAATCAGCTGTATTTATACACATATCTCCATATCCCCTCCCTCCAGCGACGCCCACCCCGGCTCCTCCTCCTCCCCCAGGAAATGAGCTTTTTAAATTCCCAGTAATAGTCTTGGTTCTGAAGTCTACTTTGATATTAATATAGCGATTCCAGCTTTTTTTCTTTTACAACTGTGAACATGGTGTATCTTTTCCCATTCTTTTTAGTTTTAACCAATTTATGTCTATATGTAAAGTGTGTTTCTTGTAAGCAGCATATAGTAGGGTCTTGCTTATTTAACAAATCTGACAATCTCTGCCTTTTAATCAGGCTGTTTAGATCATTTACACTGAATATGATTATTGATATAGTTAGGGTTGAGTCTCTCATCCTGCAATTAGTGTTCCATTTAGCCCATCTTCTTTGTTCCTTTTCCCCCTCTTTTTCTGCCTCGTTTGAATTATTTGAGAGTTTTTTTTTTTTAAACCTCCTTTGTTGGATTATTACCTATAACTCTGTTATTTTAGTGGTTACTTTAGGGTTTATAGGTTTATACATCTTTAGCTTACCACAATCAACCTTCAAGTGATATTATACCAGTTCAACAGTATAAGAGCTTTACAACAGTATACTTCCAGGGGCCTTTATTCCTGGGTCAGCAAACTTTTTCTGAAAAAGCCAGGTAAATATTTTAGGTTTTATGGGCAATGGCAATCTTTGTCACAGATACTCAGTTCTGCTGTTACTGTGTGAAATCAACCATGAACAATACATAAATGCCTGGATGGGTCTGTGTTCCAATAAAACTTCATTTACAAAAAACAGATGATGGGCTGGATTTGGCCTTCGGGCCAGTTTGCCAGCTCCTGCTTTCAGCTATATTTTCCATGCCTTTTACTTTTGCAGTTGTTCTAAACCCTACGATATATTGTTTTTATGTTTGCTTAGTCAATTCTCTTTTAAAGAGATTTGAATAATAAGACAAGCATCTTATATATTCACCCATGTCATCACAGTTTCCAGTGCTCTTCATTCCTTTGTGTAGATCCAGGTTTCCATCTGGTATCATTTTCCATCCACCTGAAGGATTTCATATAACATTTCTGATAGTGGGGGTCTGCTGTGCATTAATTATTTCAGCTTTTGTATGTCTGAAAACATCTTTATTTTCTCTCTGTTTTTGTTTTTCGTTTTGTCTTCTAGTGAAAATGTTGCATGTGCACATGAGAAGGATGTGTACTCTGGTGCTTTTGAGTGGAGTGTCCTATAGATGCTGGCTGATCCAGTTGGTTTATAGTGTTGTTCAAGTCTATGTCCTTGTTGAGCTTCTGCCCATTAGTTCCACCCCTTATGGAAAGTGGGGCATTGAAGTCTGCAACTGTTACTGTTGAAGTATCTATTTGTCCCTTTAATTCTGCCAGGTTTTCTTCATGGACACTGGGGCTCTGTTGCTAGGTTCCTATGTATATATTTTAAATTGTTGTCTTCCTAATGAATTGACTTTTTTATCAGTATAAAATATCTGTGTCTCTAGTAACAATTTTGCCTTAATTTCTATTTTGTCTGATATTAGTATAATCACTTCAGCCTTCTTTCAGTTGCTGTTTGCATGGGATATCTTTTTTTTTTTTTTTTCTTACATACCATGTAGTTTGTGGGATCTTAGTTGCCTGACCAGGGATTGAACCCAGGCCCACGACAGTGAAAGCACAGAGTCCTAACCACTGGACTGCCAGGGAATTCCTGGGGTATCTTTTTCTATCCTTTTACTTTCTACCTGTTTTTTCCTTTGATCTAACGTGCTTATTGGTGCTTCAATATAGAACATTTGGTAATGACTAGTGACATATAGGTACCAACAGCTTTTTCAAACACCCAGTGCCAATATTTTCTGGAAAAATATTGATTTTCTCCCAAAACAAAATAACCGCATGTAACACAATTTCAGGAGATGGTTATACCATCAGGACAATTCAACCAAATTACAAAAATGGGCAATACTGAAAATCTGGCACATTATTTTACCATTTCATAAAACTTCTTTTTTAACTTCTCCAACCTTTGCCCATGTAAAAAGACTCCTCAAAAATTTTGTGATAACATAAACTACTACAAAATTCACTTCAGAAAAGTAGGAATTTGTTTTTTAAATTTTGGTTTAAGATTTGTTTTTTTTAACTGTTAAAAAAATATGGTGACGGATGTATGGAGAGAGGTAGGGGGAAAGGAGCTTCCAGTTCATGGATTCAATGTGTCTATTTTTTTTTTTAAGATTTGTTATTTATTTATTAATTTATTTTTGGCTGCATTGGGTCTTCATTGCTGCATGTGGGCTTTCTCTAGTTGTGGTGAGTGGGGTCTACTCCTCACTGTGGTGCACAGGATTCTCATTGAGGTGGCTTCTCCTGTTGCAGAGCACAGGCTCTAGGTGCATGGGCTGCAGTAGTTGTGGCACGTGGTCTCAATAGTTGTGGCTCACGGGCTCTAAAGCATAGGCTCAGTAGTTGTGGCACTTGGGCTTAGTTGCTCTGAGGCATGTGAAATCTTCCCGGACCAGGGATCGAACCCATGTCCCCTGCATTATTGGCAGGCGGATTCTTAACCACTGCGCCACCAGGGAAGTCCTGGCAGGCAGATTCTTAACCACTGCACCACCAAGGAAGTCCAGATGAGCAGTTCGTGTGTCAGTTGCATCCATAGGAGAGAGGTCTTGAAGGATGCTTCTCATAGACTCTTCTGTAAGATAGGGTTGGCTACCTCCCATGATTCATCTTGCACTATAAAACAATATCATAAGAGTCCATGTACCTTCTAAAAGCACATCCCCTCTACCATTTAGATATCCAGCTTCTGGAATGTGTCAAACGTTGGCTATTCTGTCTCCCATTCTTAAGCCTCCTTGGGTGTCTCCCAGCAGAATTATGTTATCTTTTAGTTAATTGAAATATTCTGTCAAGGCACTGTCATGTTTGTTAATGTCATGAATTCGTTCTCTTTAAATCCTTGAGTACTCCATTTGCATCAAAATCCATGCAGTTGGCCATGACTTTGACATTCGGGTGATAAACACCAGCTTGATGGATAAGTTCCTCTAGTACATTACTGATACCAGCCAAAAGTAGGAACACAGGAAGACTGTGTGATTGTTTATCAGAGACATTCTTAAGTCTTTCCTTGAATATAACATCAGGTTCTGCCACAATTTCTTTTAAGGGAAGCTTTTAGAAAAGCTGTTCAACAAGCAAGCCATGTGATTTTTAGTATACCATTCTACATTATAAAGATATTTCTCTTCTAGGGTAAGAACAGGATCAATTTCAATAGCATAATATTTGTCCTTTAGTTGCAGTAACTTTTTTCAACACTCATCTGTAGCCAGTTTACAGTTGTCAATAATATCATGACACTTGGGGCACCTCTTCCCTTCCTAGGAAAATCTACGTAATGTCATATTAAAGTCTGTTACTATCTGAAGTTTGACAGCTTCTCCTTTAATAAGATCACAGATAACTTCTCCTACTCTTGTGGGGTTTTTTGGGTTTTTTTAATACATTTATTTATTATTTATTTATTGGCTGTGATGGTTGCCACGCTCAGGCTTTCTCTAGGTGAGCAGGCTACTCTTTGTTGTGGTGTGCAGGCTTCTCATGTTGCAGACCACAGGCTCTAGGTGTGCAGGCTTCAGTAGTTGTGGCACACGGGCTTAGCTGCTCCACGGCATGTGGGATCTTCCCAGACGAGGGATCAAACCCGTGTCCCCTGCATTGGCAGGCGGATTCTTAACCACTGCACCACCAGGGAAGTCCTACTGTATATTTTTTGAGTTATTTTCTTAGTGGGTCATGGCCATGTTCAGTGGAGGGTAATTATCCTTCACTTCCAACGCAGCACCTTTCTGAGTCCTTTGCCTTCTGAATACCAAGTTTCTCCAAACTAGCTGGTAGAAACAGGCACTGTTCCCAACCCCACAAGAGTCTGGAGCGCTGTTCCCTCTAGCTTCGCAGAAGGGTCCTCTCCCCAGTCTGGGTAGTTTCCTCACATGTACGTGCTGGCCATTTCTGTGCTGAGTACCCAAGGGGGAACCCTCTGCAGATTGGCTTTGTCGTCTACGTGCTTGTGCTTTCTTCCCAGTCCTCTGTTCTTTGAGCTCTCACGGCTTCAGTCTCCCTAAGTGCTTATCTCTGTGTCCTCCACACAGGGAGTCTGCTGGGCCCCCCATCAGTCCCCCGTCCCTGCACTGCAGCCTGGCAACCATCCAGGCAGTAAGTCGAGGCATGGACCTCCCCATCTTTCAGGGATTGCTAGTCTTCCTCAGCTGATACCCAGTGTCTAGAAAACCACTATTTCATAGTGGTTGCTTTTTGTGTTTTTGTTTTTGGTTGTTATAGACAGGAGAGTAAATCTAGTCCCTGTTACTGAATTTGGGCTGGAAATGGGAATAACCCATCATTCTTTTTTTTAACAGCTTCTTAATGATCTGCTGTATGGGCTGTCATAAATATATCAGTCCCCTGTTGATAATCTATCTCCATAAACAATGCCGCAGACTGTCTTTGTATATATATCTTGGTACATTCTTCTGTGAGAGTCCTTACAGAAAATTCCTAGCTATGGAATTTCTGCGTTTGTGCTTTACATTTTGAATACACTGTATACTTTCCTTGCAGTGTACACTCTACCACCAGCAATGGGTCAATGATGGAGTAGACTTTATATTGTAAACTCAATAAACTACTCATGTCCTTTATTTGTAGACTCAGCAAGAGTTGGAATTGATCACTTGTATTTTGCAGGTTTCCCCCTGCCTTTTATGAGGGAAATTACGTATTTTGATGCCATTAACAAATGTGCAGATTCTCAAAAATCTGGAGAATTATCCTTCAAGAATGTCAAAGTCGGTCTTTGTGTCCAGTTTAGTTTTGTAAGAGTATTTTTTTTCCCAAGGGCTCTAAATCATCTTAGATACCCCAGACTTCTTTGCCTCCAACTGTTATAATGAGTCCTTTTTACTTAGAGTCACTGATTTCTTTCTCCCTTTTCCACCAGATCTCAGAGTCATCAACAGGAATTCCTAAGCGCAAAGTACAGGGTTCTGTGATATCAAATGATATCATTCCAAGTGGAACCTCCACCAAGTATCCAAGTACTGACCAGGCTGTGGGGTCCGCCAGTGGTTTTATCACAGATAAGACCTTATCAGGAACCAGTGGCATAGGATACTCTGAAGGGGTTACTGGCAGGGAACAAAGCAAAGGTGCCCCTGCTACTGTGTTTCCTGGTAGAGAACAGCACTCCAGGGCCCGTGATGAAGCTGGTGTGGCCAAAGCCCATCCCCCATCTGTGTCCCAATTGAGAACAGAGTCAGATCGTCGCCGGTCTAGAGAGCAGCACAGCTTAGCACATAAACGCAGAGATGAACGAGATGTACACCCTGGCCCATTATATCAAGACGTGTCCTCGGCCACCTTGCCTAGAGAGAGGCATGGTCACATGTCCCCAGATCAGCATGGGGGAGTGTATGGTAGCCAGGGTCAACTCTATGCAAGGCCAGATCAACATGGATTAGGAGCCCTTGGCATGGAGCAGCTTACGTCGCTACAGCCTAGCACTTACATACATGGCGTGTTACCTTTCATTGTGGGTCAGCTTGGAGTGATGCCACCTGGAATGGATGAGCAGGAATTGGTACAAGCTGACATGGCTCAGAGGGATGCGGTGCCACCATTGGTACCTGGCAGAGATCAGCAAGGATTGGAACTACCTGGTACAGATCAGCCTGGTGTGGTTCCCCTTAGCGCCTATCAGCGTGATGTGATACTTCCTGGCATGAACGAGAGTAGTATGGGACCACTTGGCACAGAGCAGCATGGACTGGTACCTCTTGGTGTAGATCAGCATGGATTTGTAATATTTCGCATGGATCAGCAAGGATTGGTGTCACCTGCTTTGATGCAAGTTGCTGCAGATCAGCAAGGTTCTGTACAGCCCAGTTTGGGAATATCTGGCTTCATACAGCCTGGCGCAGAGCGGCATGATATGATCCAGCCTGCTGCAGGTCAGCCTGCTGCAGGTCAGCCTGGTTTTGTGCAACGTGGTGCACGTCACCCTGGATTCGTGCAGCCTGGAATGTATCAGCGAGGTTTGGTGCAGCCTGGTGCAGGTCAGCCTGGTTTTGTGCAACGTGGTGCACGTCACCCTGGATTCGTGCAGCCTGGAATGTATCAGCGAGGTTTGGTGCAGCCTGGTGCAGGTCAGCCTGGTTTGGTGGAACCTGGTGCAGGTCAGCCTGGTTTGGTGCAGGCTGGTGCAGGTCAGCCTGGTGCAGGTCAGCCTGGTTTGGTGGAACCTGGTGCAGGTCAGCCTGGTTTGGTGCAGGCTGGTGCAGGTCAGCCTGGTGCAGGTCAGCCTGGTTTGGTGGAACCTGGTGCAGGTCAGCCTGGTTTGGTGCAGGCTGGTGCAGGTCAGCCTGGTTTGGTGCAGGCTGGTGCAGGTCAGCCTGGTTTGGTGGAACCTGGTGCAGGTCAGCCTGGTTTGGTGCAGGCTGGTGCAGGTCAGCCTGGTGCAGGTCAGCCTGGTTTGGTGGAACCTGGTGCAGGTCAGCCTGGTTTGGTACAGCCTGGAGTGGATCAGCCTGGTTTGGTGCAGCCTGGTGCAGGTCAGCCTGGTTTGGTGCAGCCTGGTGCAGGTCAGCCTGGTTTGGTACAGCCTGGAGTGGATCAGCCTGGTTTGGTGCAGGCTGGTGCAGGTCAGCCTGGTTTGGTGCAGGCTGGTGCAGGTCAGCCTGGTTTGGTGCAGCCTGGTGCAGGTCAGCCTGGTTTGGTGCAGCCTGGTGCAGGTCAGCCTGGTTTGGTACAGCCTGGAGTGGATCAGCCTGGTTTGGTGCAGCCTGGTACAGGTCAGCCTGGTTTGGTGCAGCCTGGTGCAGGTCAGCCTGGTTTGGTGCAGCCTGGTGCAGGTCAGCCTGGTTTGGTGCAGCCTGGTGCAGGTCAGCCTGGTTTGGTGCAGGCTGGTGCAGGTCAGCCTGGTGCAGGTCAGCCTGGTTTGGTACAGCCTGGAGTGGATCAGCCTGGTTTGGTACAGCCTGGTGCAGGTCCATATGGCTTTTTTCAACCTGGTGTATCTATGCCTGGCTTGGTTCCACCTGATGCACATCCACCTGGTCTGGTACAGCCTGGCGCGTATCCACGTGGTTTGGTCCAGTCTGGTGCCTTTCCACATGGTTTCATGCAGCCTGGTGCCGATCGGCGTTCTTTGGTTCAACCTGTAATAGATCAGCGTTGGTTGAGGCAATCTGGTACAGATCGAGGCTTGATACCACCAGGAACAGAGCTTTATGGCTTTCCAACATACCATGCAGATCCTCGAAGTTTTATAACAGCACGCCCATACCAGTATGGTGTGGCACCTCCTGGCAGAGATCAATATGGTCGGATGTCATCATTCCTAGCCAGTCAGGGTTTGGCATCACCAGGGATAGATCAAGAAAGTTTGGTACCACGAGAGACTTATCAACAAGGTTTCTTGCGTCCTGGCTCAGACCAGCGCAGCCCAACCCCATTACGCACAAGCGTGGGATCTGCGCGCCAAGATCAACAGCATTTGGAAACACCTGAAGCAGAGCCGCGTGACCAGGCATATTCTGTGCCAGACTCCCATGGCCCAGGGTACCAAGGTATAGATCAGTACACCCAGGTAGGTTTGGATCCAAATGAAATCTATGACTCAAGCCAACGTGGAGTTTCTGTTCAGACTTCCCCAAGCCAAGATGCCCCCTTTCTCAGGAGCACACACTCCTTTGACTATTTATACCGAGGCTCATCAGAAAGGAGTGATGTGCAGAGTGAGAGACATGATTCACTGGAGAAATTGGCTCCCAGCTTCCCCATAGCGCTGGAAACATTCCATCTGATGGGAGAGCTTGTCGGCCTCTACGTGGAGCTGAAGGAGAACATAAAGGATCTGGTTGATGAGCAAGCTGGCCAAACGGACTTGGAGAAGATCCAGTACCTGCTGGCACTGATGGGTGGGTGCTGCATGCACGGAGGAGAGGCCGCCGTCCTCCTCCTCCTCGCTTGATTTCATCCTTCTCTTTCCCTGGGCCTCTGCCTGAGACCCTGAAAACAGCACTTCCATCCGTAGCCGTTCTGGGTTCTCCCATAGCCTTCAAGGTCCAAGAGATGGGATTAAACCAGTAGGAGTGAAGGAGCCTCAGGAGAGGGGTGAGGCAGCTTCTTATGCCTTTGCCAAACTCTCTGGAGAGCAGCTGGGAAGATGTTGGGGTGAGGGGAAAACGATTGCCTTGGGTTGGGCGGGCAGAGAGAATGTTGAAAAATTAAACTTAACGTTTGCACTTTCACAACTCTAGCTGCAGGGAATAATTAAGATTTTAGAGTTGGGTGGACATTGTGGGTAAGTGGTCCCACAGCCCGTTAGGATATGAAGCATCAGGTGGACTTTTTAGGGCTAAGGATGCTTGTCCCCTAAAAAGACACTCCTTTCTCCCCATCCCCTCCCCCAGCCCCCAGGAAAAGCCAGATAAATGATATGTGTTGTTCTTCATTGTGAGGCCCGAGATGGGGAGCCCGTTGGAAATCTGACCCTTCTGACTCTAAGGTCTCTATTCTCCTTAGTCAAGAAGTCCATACCCCCTGACCTGCAGGAACAGCTGAAGACCTTAAAGACCTTGACCAAAGAAGTTCAGCAGGAAAAAGCGAAAGTAAGTAAGGGAGGGTCCGCCTACTTTGCTTTGAGAGCCAACAATCCCACTTTCACTTCCATCATCATCTCATTGGAGCTGTACAATCCCCTCAGGTGGGAAATGCACCTCAGGCATCAGCATGTTCATTTCCTGGATCTAAAATCTGACTTTCAAAACTATTAAGATTCAGTTGAGCCAACAAGGAGGCCTGAGCTCCTTCCATTACATGTGGCCGTTTCCAATAAAACCCACTGTCACTGGAACAGCCCGGGAGCCAAGTTTGTGGGACTGTCTGGGATCAGCAGTCATGGCGAGGGACTGCTAGGTCTTCAGTCATTCTCTTAATGCTAGCTGCCTACATGCATGGGATGGATGGGTGGGTGGATGCCAGGAAGGGACCTTGGGCTTTGCCAGAGGGTTGAATAGGAATAGGGAATGGGGGGACTTCCCTGATGGTCCAGGGGTTAGGACTCAGTGCTTTGACTGCTGGGGGCCCAGGTTCCATCCCTGGTCGGGGAACTAAGATTCCCGCAAGCTGTGTGGCACAGCCAAAAAAAAAAACAAAACAAAAATAAATTTTTTTTTTTAATTTTAAGAAAAAGGATTAGCAATCGGGGAGGGGCTTGCTGGGACTGCAGAGGTTTAGAAAGTAGAGCTCTCCAGCCTGCCTAATCCTCCTCCATCGGATGCGTAGCTGGAGAAGATGAACAGGATCGTGGAGGGCGACGGGGAGCAAGAAACAGGAAAGGAGGTGAAAGCCGGCCAGCTGAACCTGCAACTGGGCATCCTCAGGTGAAATCCCCCTGCCAGTGCAGCTGCTGCCTGGCATCACGTGTTCTCGGCCGAAGAGGCGACAACAGTCTTTGGCTCACTCACCCTGAATCACTCATCCCTGAACCGACCACAGTCTTTGACCCGGGATTGTGTCTGCCCTTCAGGTTGTCCGTATCTAGTTCAAGTTCCACTAGAAACTAGTGGAAGTTTCCCAGGTCCTTAAAACAGCTCAGTCAGAGCTTGGAAGAGGAAAAACAAACAAAAAAACAATCAAAAAGAAAAACCCCAAATAAACCTCCTTTAGATTCTGTCCCCAGTTGGAAGCTTTGGAGCATTTGCTAGAGCCCCTCAGAGACGTCTGTGTGCAGTGCCAGGGCTCACCCCCTAGAAGCCTCTCAGACCAGCACACTGGGCACCCACCTCCACGACAGGCGGGGCCTTGGACTCCTTAAGAGCCTGCCGGAGCAGGGCGCGAAAGGGCCCCATTCGGCCATCCCCACCCCTGACAGCTGGGGCTCAGCGGTGGTGGGCCCAGGCCCCTGGGCTGGTGGTGGGGCTGGACCGTCTCTCGTGCACGCAGAGTCACCATGGCTGACATCGAGAAGGAGCTGATGGAGCTGAGGGAGAGCCAAGAACGGGGCAAGGTCAGCATGGAACATTCCGTCTCCGAAGCCTCCCTTTACCTGCAGGATCAGGTGAGGGTTCCACACTCTTCAGTCGCAGGGACTAGGGCCCCCTTCAGAGCCGGATGTGAATGGTGGGGATACTGGACTCTGATATATAATTTGCAAATATTTTCTCCTGTTCTGTGGGTTGTCTTTTCACTCTCTTGAAAGTGTCTGCCTTTACATCTTTTTTTTTCTTTTAATTGGAGTATAGTTGATTTACAATGTTGTGTTAGTTGCAGTTGTACAGGCCTTTACATCTTGAGTGTTGCTAAACTTGGTCACCCCAGAATGTTCCCGGTGAGGAGTGTCTGGACTAGGAACAGCCCTCCGGGTGCTCGCAGCAGAAGGATCGGATGGGCAAAGCCACTGGGCCCAGGGTGCTCACGTCAGGAGCCCCTGTGTGCTAGAGGCCCCTTTCTGGGCCCACTCCAACTTGGCCAAGACATTGCTGGGCACCATTGCATGACCCAGAGCTGACTGTCCCATGTAGGACACCAGTAGATAGTGTGTTGGAGGGTCACCTGTCATCCCACAGCTCACGCCTGAGCCCAGCAACCCCCAGGGCTCCCCAGGGCCTCACCCGGGAGGGCATCCGTTCCCTGCTGCCAGGCCCGGCCTCCTGACTCTTCGGAAAAGTGTCGGCTCTTCTGGTGGCAAGAGTCTTGCTGAGCTCAGGCAACAGGGAGCCTGGCTGAAATACACACGTGTAGAGGAAAGTGGGAAAAGCAGCATTTCTAGGCCAAGCGGGCAGTCTGGCCCGGGCCACTACCTGTCTGTCTTTCTGTGTCTTCTTTTGTGTCCATCTTTGCCTCTGTGTCCTCTTCTTCATCCATCGCTCTCAAACCCCCCCCCCCCCACATCTCTCTTCCCTTCTGCTCTCAATCAGCCTTCTTATCTCACACACGGTCCAAAAGGGCTTCCCCGGGCCTTGTAATGTCACACACTTCCAAGAAAAGGGGCCTGAGGTGGCTCAGCCCCTCTCTCTGAACCAGGACAAGACGTCACAGGTCTACCCGGGACCAATCATTTGTGGGGACAAACTAGGACCGTGGGATCCAGAAGAGAGCAGGAGGGCCAGCGGAGGGAGTTTGTTCCCACCCAGGCCGTGAGAGGCCCCTGTAGTGGCAGCACTTGTCACATTTCCTCTCTCTTTATCTATTTTTAGTTGAAATGTAGTTGATTTACCATATTATATCAGTTTCAAATGCAAAAATACTGTTTCAGTATTTTTATAGATTATATTCCATTTAAAGTTTTCATAAAATAATGGCTCTGTTTCCCTGTGCTGTACAATATGTTCTTATAGCTTGTTTATTTTATACATAGTAGTTTGTACCTCTTAATCCCCTCCCCCCTTCTCTCCCCACACTGGTAACCGCTAGTTTGTTCTCTAGATCTGTGAGACTGGCTCTGTGTTGTTATATTCACTAGTTTTATTTTTTTAGAGTCTACATATAAGTGACAACATACAGTATTTGTCTTTCTCTGTCCGACTTATTTCACTAAGGATAATACTCTCTGGGTCCCTCCATGTTTTTGCAAAGGGCAAGATTTCATTCTTTTTAATGGCTAAGTAGTATTCCATTTTATATATAAACCACATCTTCTTTATCCACTCATCTATTGATGGAAACTTACGTTGCGGCCATATCTTAGCTATTGTAAATAGTGCTTCTATGAACATTGGGGTGCATGTATCTTTTTTGGGGGGGGGAGGTGCATGTATCTTTTTGAATTAGTGTTTTCATTTTCTTCAGATAGATACCCGGGAGTGGGATTGCTGGATCATATGGTAGCTCTATTTTTAGTTTTTTAAGGAACCTCCATACTGTTCTCCATAGTGGCTGCACCGATTTACATTCCCACCAACAGTGCAAGAGCATTCCCTTTTCTCCACACCCTCTCTAGCATTTACTGTTTGTAGATTTTCTGATGATGCCCATTCTAACCAGTGTGAGGTGATACCTCGTAGTTTTGATTTGCATTTCTCTAATAATTAGCAATGGGTTTTTTTGTTTTTTTTTAATTAATTTATTTTATTGGCTGTGTTGAGTCTTTTTTGCTGTGCGCGGGCTTTCTTTTAGGTTGTGGCAAGTGGGGGCTACTCTTCGTTGTGGTGCGCGGGTTCCTCATTGCCGTGGCTTCTCTTGTTGCGGAGCACTTGCTCTAGGCGCGTGGGCTTCAGTAGTTGCAGCACGTGGGCCCAATGGTTGTGGCTCACGGGCTCTAAAGCGCAAGCTCAATAGTTGTGGTGCACGGGCTTAGTTGCTCCGTGGCATGTGGGATCTTCCTGGAGCAGGGATCGAACCCGTGTCCCCTGCATTGGCAGGCAGATTGTCAACAACTGCGCCACCAGGGAAGCCCATAATTAGCAATGTCGAGCACCTTTTCATGTGCCTGTTGGCCAGCTGTATGTCTTCTTTGGAAAAATGTCTGTTCAGGTCTTCTGCCCATTTTTTAATCATGTTGTTTGTTTTTTTGATATTGACTTGTATGAGCTGTTTATATATGTTGGATATTAACCCCCACCGGTCATATCATTTGCAGATATTATCTCCCATTCCGTAGGTTGTCTTTTCTTTTTGTCGATGGTTTCTTTTGCTGTGCAAAAGCTTTTAAGTTATAATTAGGTCTCATTTGTTTATTTTTGCCTTCGTTTCCTTTGACTTAGAAGACAGATCCAAAAATATATATATATTGCTATGATTTATGTCAAAGAGTGTTCTGCCTATGTTTTCCTCTAGAGGTCTAAGGTTTCTGGTCTTACAGGTCTTTAATTCATTTGGAGTTTATTTTTGCATATGGTGTGAGAAAATCACATTCTCTTGTTATTTACATGCTGGATGGGGACAGAGCCTGTGTGAGCCCACCCCTCATGTCCCCAGGGCCTGGAGCAGGGCCTGTGTGTCATCGGGGTCCTCAAAGTGTTTGTGGGTTGACTAATGGACATCACCACTTTAGGATTTAGCTAGAGGAGATGTGTTCTCACACTGCACCAATGGGCTGGCTGCAGAAATGTCCAGAAGCCTCCTTCCTGCAAGGGCTTTATCCGTATCAGTGCTACCCTCCCTGGGAACTCTGGTCACTATTTCATAGACAGAGGTCGAGCGCCTCCCATGTGCTGTATACCCTGCGAGGCACCGGGGCTGCGGGACGGCCCAGATCACGCAGGCCAGGGCTGAAAGCACATGCTGGTGGTGACTGTGTGGACGCAGCGTAGACGCGGCATGGCTGGGCCTCGCTCACTGCCCCGCACCCACCCTCGCGCCCACACCCAGCTAGACAAGCTCAGGACCATCATCGAGAGCATGCTGGCCTCGTCCTCCACGCTGCTGTCCATGAGCGTGAACATGGCCCCGCACAAGCCGCTGACCACCCTGGCACCTGGCCAGATTGACCCTGCAGCCACCTGCCCAGCCTGCAGCCTGGACCTGAGCCATCAGGTCAGCACGCTGGTGCAGCGCTACGAGCAGCTCCAGGACATGGTCAACAACCTGGCGGCCTCCCGACCCTCCAAGAAGGCCAAGCTGCAGAGCCAGGTGATGCCGCCCGCCTCCCTCCTGTGTGACCACACGCGGCCCGCCTGCGGGGAGACGCTCAGGGAGTCCCCGGCGGGGGGGGAGGGATGTTTGGGCCACTTCTCCAGGGGTGGAGCCCTTTAACGAGTGCACAGAAGTCCCTGGTCTTTCCATAGGGTCACAGCAAGGGCAGCCATAGAGCTGGCTCTGGGGACAGGGGACCGTGGGGAAGGGCTGGCTCCATGGGTGGGGACGGCAAGGCCAGCTGAGGGGCGGGACAGTGCCATTCACGTGCCTCAAGATGCTGGCATAGCTGTAGGATTCATTGCCACCCCTTCACGCCGGTCTTCTGGGCCCCTTCCCGCTTCCCCTTCAAAGGGTAGCCCTGCTGGTGGGGCAGGGAACGACACAAGTCCCTGAGGCCTGCTGCTTAGACTCTAGAATTCAGATTCAGCTCAGAGCAGGTGGGGAGGCTGTAGCCCACACCCCAACTCTCAGGGGCCCCAGGGCAGCTCACCACTCCTGAGCCTCGAGACCACCTCTACTGATCACCCGCCCCCATGGACCAGGTTCCTCAAGGCTAGTCCATGGGGAGATGGGAAATTGTGATGGCAACCGAGGAGATGCAGAATGGGGTCCGAAGTTGACGTGGCTGCCGGGTGATGTTCTAAAGGCTGACTCACCAGGGGCAGCAGTACCCCTTGGGGGTGCCTCAGGGAGCCTTGTCTTTGTCCTTCTGCCGCAGGACGAAGAGCTGCTGGGCCGTATCCAGAGTGCCATCCTGCAGGTGCAGGGTGACTGCGAGAAACTCAACATCACCACCAGCAACCTCATCGAGGACCATCGGCAGAAGCAGAAGGACATTGAAGTGAGGGCCGGCAGGGCGGCGGGGGCGGGGCCGAGGGGCAACCCCGGTTCCTTGCTCCTTATTCTCTGCTCCCTCGGCCTCCCAGGTGTTGTACCAGGGTCTGGAGAAACTGGAGAAAGAAAAGGCCAACAGGGAACACCTGGAGATGGAGATCGACATGGTAAGGCCAGGCCCAAGGGACCACCCTGCATCCCAAGAGGTCCCACTACTTGTTCTTCCAAAGGCCGGGAGAGGGGAGCCGGAGGAGGGATGTGGGTTCAGTGCTGGGGCTGACGCTGCGGGGAGGGGGGGCCCTCCATGGCTGTCTCCCATCTGGGGGGCCTTGTCCTCTCTCCTGGCAGAAAGCCGACAAGAGTGCCCTGGCAGCCAAAGTGAGCCGGGTCCAGTTTGATGCCACCACGGAGCAGCTCAACCACATGATGCAGGAGCTGGTGGCCAAGATGAGCGGGCAGGAGCACGACTGGCAGAAGATGCTAGACAAGCTCCTGGTAGAGATGGACAACAAGGTGAGGGCGGGACGCTCCAGGGCCCCCTGTGCTGGGACAGTGCCATCTTCTCCGGGTGCCACAGGCCCGCACCTGCTTTCCCAGACCTCACCTGGGCCCCCCCCCCCCCCCGACAGCTGGACCGCCTGGAGCTGGACCCAGTGAAGCAGTCGCTGGAGGATCGCTGGAAATCTCTGCGACAGCAGCTCAAAGAGCACTCCCCCCTCTACCAGGCAGACGAGGCAGCCGCCATGCGGAGGTGAGGCCTGGGAGGGGACGGGCAGGCGGGCTGGAGGGTCCCCAGAGGAGCAGCTCCCACCAGCACACAAGCACACGGTGTGTTCAGAGGGAATGGCTGGTCCTGCCTGGGACCATCCCGCAGCAGGAGTCACAGGTTTGGAGCGTGCTGAGAGAGGGAGGGGAGGGAGGCGTAGGCTCTCTGGGCACAGATGGGAGGGGGTCTACAGCCCCCAGAGCTGAGAGCACTCCTGGGGGCCTGGCCCATGGCAGCTTGAGTCCTAGGATTTCCATTCCTGGCCACCAGAGGGCCCCCGAGGCTTACGCAGGGCAGCCCTGGGGCCTGGGGAGCCCTGCGGCTTTGGGTTGGTGTGGGTGGGTACTGGGTGTGTGTCCAGAAGCGGGCATGTCTAGGAGCTGGTGAGTTCCCCAGGGAGCTGAGCCCGGATCTGCCTCTGGTGGCCTGGGGCCTGTCACTCTGGGCACTGGCGTCCAGCCTGCCTGGCCCACAGAGAGCCAGGTCCCACTGGTTTCTCCATCTCTCGCATCCGGGACCCTCTGGGCAGGGCACTCACCCCCGGTGCGTGTCCCACTCCTCACAGGCAGCTCTTGGCACATTTCCACTGCCTCTCATGTGACCGTCCCCTGGAGACACCTGTGACTGGACAGTGAGTGCCTCCAGCTGGTGGCCGTAACGGGGGCGGGCACGGCTGGGCGGCCTCTCCTGTATTCCCCGCCTCGACTCCTGGCTCCTCCTCTCTCACGGGTCCACTCCGTTCGCCTGGGCTGCTCCCACCCCTTGTCCCTCGGCCCCAGGCCGGAAGGCCCCTCGGGCAAGTGGAGAAGTGGAGTGTGGGGAGTGGGCGGTGGGTTTGCACAATGGGGTTTCTCACACGCCAGCCTTCCCCGTGCAGAGTCATCCCCGTGACTCCTGTGGGCCCGGTCCTGCCGGGGCACCGGTCCATCCGCCCCTACACGGTCTTTGAACTGGAGCAGGTCCGGCAGCAGAGCCGCAAGTATGGGCAGAGGAGTCCTGTCCAGGGCTTTGCAGGGGGATCTGGAGGGTGAGAGTAGGGGCTCCTCCTCGTGGCTGGGATACGGAGTTGGGGCGGGGGCGGGGCGCTGCTGGGGGTTTTCTGAAGGAACTCCCAGCTCTTCCCAGGGCGAGAGCATCGGAGGAGAATGCAGACTGTAGACCCACCTGCCTCTGGGTCCCTACGAGGCATCCTGGGGGGGCGTTGCCCCTGAGCCCCCTTTCCCTGCTCACAGCTGGCATGGGAGAAAGGGAGGGGGTGACTCCGTCAGTGTGTGGGAGGAGGGGGTGGGGGGCGTGTGTCACGCTTCCTGGGGCTCCTGCTCTCCTCCCCACAGCTTTCCCATCTCCTAAGGCCGGGGGTTCCGTGGAAAGGATGGTTTTCAGACTGCACTTGGAGCCCTAGGGGGACCAGGGGTGCAGGGCCAGGATGAGGGGCCGATGGAGCTGGGCTTCTCTGCCTCTGGCTCTCCTGCCGTTCCCAGCTCAGGAAACCTTCCCCGGCGCGTCCGGCCCAGGTCCCCGGGGCTCTGTGGAAGGGGAGGATGTGGGGGCGTGGCTCACCCCTCCGCGGGGCCCGCCCCCCGCAGCCTGAAGCTGGGCGGCACCGCCTTCCCCCGGGGCGACCTGGAGCAGCTGGAGCGGGGCGTGGGGCGCCTGCGCCGCATGCACTCCAAGATGCTGATGGACATCGAGAAGGTGCAGGTCCACTTCGGGGGCTCCGTCAAGGCCAGCAGCCAGACGATCCGCGAGCTGCTGCACGCCCAGTGCCTCAGCTCCCCCTGCTACAAGCGGTGGGCGGCCAGGCCCGGGGGCCCCCCGGGAGGGGTCAGCGTCTGTCCGCCCACAGCGCACCCACTGCCAGAGAGCTGGCCCAGAGGAGGGCAGTGTGTGTGTGTGTGTGTGTGTGTGTGTGTGTGTGTGGAGTGTGTGTGTGCGCGCCTGAGGGGTGGGGCCTGTGGGAGAGAGTATGTGATGTCTGAGTGTGTGTGTGAACACGTGTATAAAGCTGTATGAGACCGTGTGTGAGAGTATGTGGGAATCTGTGTGGAAGCACGTGTAAGTGTGTGACTATGTGAACGTGTATGTGTGTGTGTGTGAGAGAATATGTGTGTGAGGAGGTGTGAGTGTGTGTGTGAACGTGTGAATGTTTGAGAATGTCCAGTCCTGGCTCGAGCAGTGGCCCCTGGCGACCCCTGGGAGTACTGGCCCCCCTGCCCCCGTCCCCACCCTAGTGGTGTCCCAGGCCACACCCACTCCCCGTGACTCCGCCGTCTTCACCGCAGGCTGCCAGATGTGGCTGATTACACCTACTCGACGGTGCCCCGGCGCTGCGGGGGCAGCCACACCCTGACCTACCCCTACCGCCGCAGCCGCCTGCAGCACCTGTCGCAGGGCCTGTACCCCACCGAGGAGATCCAGATCGCCATGAAGGTGGGGGCCGTGAGGGAGGGGGCCCTGACGTGACCCCAGACTCTCAGGTCCCTCTGGAAAAGCCACCAGAAGTCCCCTCCTCGGCCCTCGGCCTCGGGGCGATTTCTTAATCAGACTGAGTCAGAGCCTCCAGTTCGTATCCTTTCCTGGGAAAAAGAATGCTGCCTCGGCCACTTGCCCACCTGGCACTACAGCCTCCACCACGGGCCCCCCTTCACCTGGCCGCTCGGCCCTGGTGCCGCCCAGAGTCCCCTCGAGGGCTCCGAGCACCAGTTGGTGGCGGCATCAAAAGAGGATGGCCCTCTGGGAAGCAGGACAGGACAGCTCCGGGCAGCAGGTGGTAATGGGCCCCCCACCCATCTCCACAGCACGATGAGGTGGATATCCTGGGCCTGGATGGACATATTTACAAGGGACGGATGGATACAAGGCTGCCAGACATCCCGAACAAAGACAGTGAGTGTCCAGGTGGCCCAGAGGCCCCCAGGCTCCCTGCTTGGGTCCCACAGGGTCCGTCCAGCTCCTGCAGGCCCAGGCACTTCTTGGGGCCGCCGGGCCCCGACTGCCCTCCTCCTCCACCTCCCTGACTCCAGACGTCCAGGTCTCCAAAAGCCCCCAGGTCAGTGTTGGCAGAAGGGGGACAGCTGTCCAGTCTCAGCCAATTAGCTGGGATGTCACGGCCCCATCTTTTCCTGCCAACCTTCACCCTCAGGCTGCCACCCCGGTTCTCCTGCCTAAGCCTCTGTTCCCCGCATCACCGCGGCCAAGTCCTACTCCTTCTTCAAAACTCAAAACACCCTCTCCTGCGCGAGTCCCCCATCACTTTGTGAATCTCCTGTGTCCTAGGATGTCCCCTTCAAAGTTAGCCACCCTGAGGTGTGCTCTTTGCCACTTCCCACTGGGTCTCCCACCTTTCTAGCTGCCTCCCTTCCCGAACTGTAAACCCGGGGTCAGAACTCACCCAGCACCTGGCACGGGGCTGATGTCTGTGGATGGATATCTGAGTGAGTGGGTAGATGGACAGACGGACAGACATATGGGTGAACGAGGAGCTTATAAGGGGCATATCCACGAATTCAGACCGAGAAGGACGCCAGCTGAGGCTGGCTGAGACCAGCAGCCCTGCAGCCCTCTCTCCCTCCCCGTGGGTCCCGAAGAGCTCCCACCCAGCGTCTCAGAACTGACCTCCCCTCCACCGTCTCCCATCAGACTCAGGGATGAAGCACAAGGCCAAGCAGTCCCGGCCGCACGTGCACCGGCAGCAGACCCTCAGCGACAGCAGCCAGCTGCCCTCGCGGCCTCAGAGCGCCCAGATGCTGGCTGGCAACAACTCAGGTAGCTCCTCTCCGGATGGAGGGTCCTTCTGGGTGGCATCGGCACTGCCCCGAACCTCTCCTCCTTGCCCTGCCGGCCCCTTTCCTGCGCATGACTGGTATATACCTTTATTTCCCTGGAGATAGGAAGGGCCTGGGAGCTGAGGGACGGGATACAAGGGAGGAGAGAGAAAACCCTTCACTGCTGAGTGCTTGATATGCTCCAGGTCTGTGGGCAGTTACTGCTACTGCCCCCATTTCACAGAAGAAGAAACAGGGGCAGGGTTGCAGCCCAAGCTCTGGCTCCAGGCCCAAGTCCTTCCCCTGCTCTCCCCAGAGGGACTAAATCCTGCCTGAAAGTCAGAGGGCTAAGGGTTCCCCTGGGGTTTGGCTACACATGGGGGCCAGAGAGGGACACTGGTCTGCAGCCAGGAAGCTCCATCACTTCCAGGTGACTCTGCGCACATCTCCCCCTTCTGGCAGGTTTCCTCGTCTGTTAATAAAAGGGTGCTGGGTTAGGGCTACTTGGTTAGGCTCCCGCTTGAGAGTCTAAGAAAGGTGCTGAATTCTTCCCATAAAAAGTTATGCACCCACAAAGCTTTGCAGCTACTTGCCGGAGGCTCAGGGACCCCACCCCCCACCCCCGCCCAGGTTAAGAGCCCCAGCCCTAGGGGCTCTTTACTCACCCTTCAGTGCCAGCATTCAGTAAGTGCCTGGAGGAAGCAGAAACAGAGTAAGTGACAGTGATGGTCGCTTGGCCTCGCCTCTGTTGAGGGCTCCTCATCCGCCAGGTGCTGCCGAGGAGCTTTAAACACATGTGAACCAATTTCAATCCTCACGCACTAAAAGGTAGGGACCATTGTTAGTCCCATCTATGGCTGAGAAAGCTGAGGCACAGAGAGGTTAAAGTACTTGCCCAAGGTCACACAGCTAGGAAGCAGCTGAGCTGGAGTTCAAAGCCAAGCCTTCTGGCCCCAGAGCCAGCGCTGGTGACACAGGCTGAAAGCCGGGGATGGAGGATTCAGCAGTGGACAGACAGCAGGGGTCTGTGGCTCTGGCTCCCAGAACTGTTTTCTTGGGGGTATTTAGCTTTTCTCTCCCCAGCACTCCACCATCTACTCCAAGGGCATTTAAAACGTTATGGGAGAGAGAGGGAGAGTAGTCTTAGGGAAAATTCCTGGGCCCATTTATGTCAATATTGCCCAAACAGTCTCTGTATTAATAGAGGGAATATTACCAAAGAGGCAGGCTCTTGGCCCCTAGTGAGGTCTTGTTTATTTTTAACTCAGAGGGATTCTAAAGGAGAATGGCTTAGGGGGTCGTACGAGGGCTTGGCCCCTCCAGCATGAGGCCCCAGCTCGGCCTGGCTCCTGAGGCTGCTCCCGACTTCCCCGGGCTTTGGGCAAGCTGGGGCGGGCCACTGGTGGACCTGGGAGCGAGCCAGAGCCATCTCAGCCCCTCCTGTCTCGCAGCTCCTTCCCGTCAACGGAAAGACAGACCCGTCTCCACGGAGGGGCGCCTCTCCCAGCCGAACACTGGCCACCTGCCCAGCGAGGTGGCAAACCTGCCAGCAGGGCTGGAGATGCACATGGATGTGCCTCCTGGGGAGGGGCTCGAGGAGCCCACCCGGGGGCCGCAGTCCACCACTGCTCACTGAGCAGAGCTATAAATAAATGTTTAGGAAAAAGCTCAGGACCATGTGGCTTCTCTGGTCCTGGCTCAGGAAGGTGGAGAGGGAGGGGCCGCTGCAGGTTGGGCGGCAGACCTCTGGCAGCGGACAGGCCGTGGCCCCCCCAAACAGATCAAGCTGTTCTCTGAGGGTGCCAGGGCTTTGAGAGGACTGACTGTTGCACCCAGGGCAAGGGGGAGGCAGCACAGGCCAGACCCCAGATTCCAGGCACTGGTGGGCCTGCAAGGGGTCTGCCCTCTCCTGACCCCGACTGGACCCAGTGCTGCACCCTTCCACCTGGGAGGCTGGCCAGGCACTCTGGAGAGGTCAGGATGCTTTACGTCCGTGCTCGAGCTGCACCTTGGAGCGAAAGTAAGGGTGGCAGCCCTCCCACTGCTGGCACTGAGGCTCCTGGCACATCCTGGTGGGGAGCAGGGCCACCAGCACCTGAGACGGTTCCTGTTTGCTGTCCTCTGTGGCTTATCCTTGAGTGGCTGCTGCAGATACAAGGAGGGGCTAGGCCGTGTCCCGCTTCCCTCCCCTCCCGTCCCCTCTACTCCCCTTCCCAGGAAGATAGAGCAGAAGAGTGTCTGGCATTTGCCAGGGGGCCTTGAGGCCTGGCCCTTGTCCTGCTCTAATGTCACCCCAAACAGGCAAGAGGGCTCACTGCTGTCCCCCAACTCAACTGTAAGGGACAGGCCCCTGTCCCCAATTAAAGCCCCAGGGACAAGGAAGAGCTGCCCCCCACCCACACGGACGCCTCTGCAGTCATGAAAGCGGGTTTTCTGCCTCTAGATCTGTTCTCATCGGCTCTCTCCTCCAAGGTAAGGTCCCCTCCCCCCCACCCCCAGTCCCCTCTGCCCCTCTGACGTGGGAAAGGGATGTCTGGGGCAAGAGGCCTGCTTTAGGGTGTGAGGGGAGGGGTGACAGAGTCACACAGGAAGGTGTGGCAGGAAATTGCCCAGAAAAGGGTTTCTCCCTCATTCCCCTGTGGGCACAGGAGGGTGGGGCTGGCTGGGGGTGTCATGGGTGGGACCGGCACTCCCTACGGGAAGGGGCGTCCCCCCCTTTCCCCGTCTGAGATCCCTTTCATCCTGGAATCCTGGGGTCCCAGTGGGCACCCCCCACACCCCGCACCCTTTTCTGTGCAAGCAGGAGGGAGGGCCCAGCCCAGGCCTCCTCTGCTCCGGCTGGAGAAATGTCAGATGGCCTCTGACTCAGTGTCCCTGGCCTAGAATCCAAACTCACCAGCTTGGCAGGGAGGGGCGGCAGCCAGGCCTCCATGACACCCCCAAAGGATGAAGGGTGACATCCCCCAAGCAGCCCAGGCCACCCCCGCCTCCCCACACCTGGGCCCGGCCACCCACTAGGACTACGCAGGCTGCGCAGCACTGACCGCCCACGTGCCCGTGAGGGGCTCCCCCTTGCAGCCTGGGAAAGCACAGGTGGGCAGAGTGAGGGGTGCGGGTGGGAGGAGTCCCACAGGTTCCCAACCAAGAAACAAAACTGAAAGGACAAACCCAGCCTCAAAGTACACGATCACATGCAGCGGGACCAAGAGCAGCTGTGTCCCCCGTTCTGCTCCACTCCCACAGGGGCTGCCCCACAGGCGACCCTGTGAAGGTACATGCAGGCCCAGGAGCAGGTGGGCTGGCTGGCCAGGTAGGGCCCTTCCCAAGTGTCACTGCACGTTGGGCCTGAACCTTCAGACCCCGCAGTCCAGGGCTGCTGAGGGGAGGGAATGAGCCCACTAACACGTGTGGAAGGGGCGGGCGGGGGTTGGGGGGCTGGCAAGGGGCTCAAGGAGGAATCCCAGCCCTGGAGCCAGCCACCCACTCCTACACGCGGGCGGACAGCTCCTCACCCACCGGGCCACCTGTGCTGGGGAGTCAGAAAGAGCCCCACTGGGCCAGGAGCTGCCATCACGGCTTCCATCCTAGTGCTTGGAGGCCCAGCAAAGGTGGGAAGACAAAGGACGCCAGGCCTTTGGGACAGGGCCACACAACATGCACAAGGGGACAGGTTACCCCAAAGGAAGCTGAGGGCAGGAACAGCAGAGACGAGCTCAGCGGGAAGATGCCTGGGGGCCAGACAGAAGCGCGGGGCTGCCATCAGGCCACCAGGCGGGGAGGCAACTCCCCCCGCTGCAGACAGAGACAGGGGCTCCAGGGCTGAGGCCTAGCCTGGGGTGGGCTGCATGGTGGCGAGGCCCAAGGGGACAGGGTCACCGTAACCAAGCCAGGACCAGTCCTGCCGCTCCTCCCCACGCCCAACCGGATCCGGCCTGTCCCAGCAGCACCCTGGTCTGGATGCCCCTTGTCCGAGCACCCAGTCCTGCCACACGACGATGGAGCTGGTCCCCCAACCGCAGCACAGCCAAGAGCCCCACACCCTTCTCCCCAAGGAGAGCACTCTCCGTACCAAGGTAAATAAAGGCACCGCAAACCAGGGAAGTTAGAAAAGTCTCTTTTAAGTTTTAAATTAAAATTTCACCCTGGTGAGATGACTGATTTGGGAACTAAATCCAAAGGCAAGCTCTCCACTCTTGTCCGCGGCCAGGATACACGGGGGAGGCAGGGCGGCTGTGGGGTCAGGCCCCCGCTGGCAGAGTTTGGGCCTCTGACTCAGCTGGCTCTTAAAGTCCCGCACAAGCCCTGCACACCTAGCTGGAGACAGAAGTGACCCCAAGAGAGGCGACAAGAACTGGGGAGCCACTGACTGGGGGTGGGGACAGCCTCCTGATGGCCAAGAGGCCCCCACACCTTCAGCCACCCAGCACCTCTGGGAGCCCCTCCTGCTGCCACCATGTGGAGTAAGGTGGTGGTGGTCCTTCTCCTGATTCCAAAAGGTGTGACCTTTGAAAGGAGGCAGCTAGCAGACACCTCGTGACTGCAGGATCATGCCACCTGGCTTCCAAGCACCTGCCCTGGGACTGGGGTGGAGGGAAGGTGCTGGGCCAAGGGGAGGGTCCTCTGGCCCTTCCCCGCAGACCCAACCCCCCCCCGCCCCCATCAGCCAGCCCCATTCTCACATACATTAGTCACTTTTATATATTCATATATATATTATAGTTATATATTAAAAAGAGAAAAAACTTGCCTGAAGAGAAACTCCTGAAGGACCCAAATGGCTCAGGAAGTTTACTGTCCCCCCACCCACAAAAATTCTCTTATAAAATCTTCCAGTGCGATCTTCAGGAAACCCCCACCCGCCCCAGCTCCCCCCCACCCCAGGCCTCCTATGTCCCCACGACCCTGGACTGCCCCCCAGCTCCAGCCCAGGACCCGGCGGCATCCAGTCTCATCTCTGGCCATCCATCGCAGCCATGGCTTTCTGCTGGGTGCCCCCCTGCTGTGCTCCAGGGGGCCACGTGGGCTGTGGGCGGTGGAGGTGGTGGAAGCTGTGGGCCGTGGGGGAGGAGGGCGGGATCCAGGCGGCCTGGTGGCTGGGTGGGGACGAGGCCCAGAAGGGGCTGAAGTTTGCAGGGGGGGAGCAGGCCACGGCGCTCATGGGGCTGTTGCTGCCCTGCAGGCCCTCGGAGGCGCGGAGCTTGGAGAACATGGCCAGCGCGTCGGGGAAGTTGGGCGGTGTGGCAGGTGTGTTGCTGGGCGTGCACATCTGCTGGGAAAGAACACGGGTTGTGAGGGCTGCCCGCACGGGCTCCCCCACCCCAAGCCACGGTCCGTGGTCCTACAGAGCCTTCCCCTGGGGCTCACCCAGACCGGGCCCTCCTTTCCCCCCCTTTTCCAGTCCATAAGTGGTTTCAACAGGACAGAAGCACCCCTTGCACCCTGAGCCAATAAAAACAAAAACATGGGGACAGACGCCTACAATTTTTGTCAAAATCAAAGTGTTTTCCGATGCTTGGGAATGCTTGGGAATTCCAGCCAGATTAAAGCCAGGACAAGGAAGGCAGCCCAGGACACCACTGCTTAGCGCCTCGCCCTGGGTGAGAAACCAGCTGGCTCCTCAATAATCCGCCCTCAGATGTTCCCAGGTTGTTAGTCATGGGAAGGCGGCCAGATCCAGGGTCTCCCTCCTGTGCCAACCCAGGAGGAGCTGCACTTGCTCGGTGCTGGGTCCTCGGGGCCCCCGCCTCTATTATCTCAGTTCTCGCAAGAGTGCTAGGTCATTCTGATTATTCTGTTACAGATGAGGAAACTGAGGCCCAGCATGCAAGTCACTTGACCAAAAGCACACCACTGCAGGGCACGAGTTGAGAAGCCAGAATCCTGGGGGCTCCCAGGTCTGCTAGGCCCAAGCTCTTAACCTCTACCCAGCCCCCACTCTGCAGTGAGAGTCAAGTGCAACTTCATGTCTGGGCTCCCTGAGGACAGAAAAACAGGGATTTCAATTTCCCCAGTGTCTCCCCGCAGCCTGCCCTCAGCCAGATGCTGCCAGAGTGTCTCAGTCCGCTCAGCCCCCTTCCCAGGGGCAGCTGCAAACATCCCAACATCTGTCTTCTGCCACCATCCTGAGCAGGGACCCCAGCCAGGAAGGGTAGGGGCTGGGCTGGTGTGTGGTAACTGGCAGCCTCCCTGCAAACACCGGGGACCACAGGCCCCCCAACCCTGCAGCTTTGGGGGAATGGGGGGAGTGCCATCCACAAGCACCTCACCAGGGCGCAGGAACAGGCAGTAGAGAACAAGGCCTGCACCAAGCCAGTGCTGACCCGAAGCCAGTGCTGACCCCGCAGCAGCTTCTCTCTTTCCCAGGAAGCCATGGGAGCCCTTCTTTGAATTTCTCCTAATTTTAGCAACACCGGCCCCTCCCCCAGGCACAGGGCTCAGGGAGCAAGATTCTAGGGCTCTTCACCTTGCAGAGACAGCGTTCACGCTCTGCAGCTAAACCCCAGCCCCACATGGGGACAGGCCTGCGAGAGGGGGTCGAAACCCTCTGACTAAGTGGGCCGGCCCCACATCAGCAGCTGGGGCACTCCAACCAGTGTCCTCTCTGGGGAGGCCACAGGACCCAGGGCAGGCCTGGCCCCACCCAGACCATTTCCCCCCTCCTCCCTTCACTATTCCCGCCCCCACCACAGGGCTGACTTCTCGGCAGCAGGAAACAATGAATGGGGGGTGGGGGGAGAAGCTAATTGCATCACAGCATCGTGACCGACTTCCCCAGTTCACCAAGCCAGCAGCCACCCTGCTCCAGACAGCGGCCTGGATCAGGAGCAGGCCTGTGCCCGCCTGCCTGTGTGAGCTCGGGCAAGTTCCTTAACCTCTCTGAAGCGTCTCTCTACTTCTATAAAACCAGGGGTTTGCATCAGGTCCTGTAAAAGTCACTCCAGCTCTACTTCTAACAGCTCTGGATGGAGCTTTCCAGCTCCCAAGCATACCCAGTGTCCACAGCACCCTGCTAATGTCCTACTGCTTGCCACCCTCAGTGTCTTTCTCCTCTTCCTGGCCCTTCCCAATCTAACCCAGGAGGCCCCTCCCCCACCTTTTCTGGGACAATGCCTCCAACTGTGTATGTACGGTAATCTATGGGACAACCATTTATCAGTTACTCATGGCCTGGGTCACTGCTGGTATTTTTATTCAACATTTTCCTTTTATTATCTCTCAAAAAAAATTACCAGCTCCTTGAGGGCAGGGATGGTGTTCTCTGTGCTGCTGGTTAGGTACTCAATACTTGGTGCACTCATGGATACACTGCTGCTACAAAGCCAGCCACAGCCCTTGAGGGAAGCTTCAAAAGGAGTACAATCCCTCTGGGTTTGCGGGGAAGGAACAGAACCCGAAAGGACCATCAGTCCCAGCTCTCTCGGGCGAGCCTCTCTCTGTGCAAGGCAGCACAGAGAGGCTGTGCTGGAAGCGTGGGCCTTTTGAAACGACCACAGTTGGTGGAGCAAACCTCAAGGCCCTTTTGAGAGGAGATGAAGGCAAGATGTTCCCAGGCTCACACTGGAACTTCCTCATGGCCAGGTGCAGAGGAGGGTCCCCTGGAGATGAAGCCCTCTTGGGTTTACAGAAAGCCCAGCCTTGACTGCCACAGCCCTGCAGCCAGCACAATTCTCATCATATTCCCATGCGGTTTTGTTTTTGATTTATACACAGCACGAGCCAAGAGCAAAGCTGGTTAAAAGGGTCAAAACAGACCCCTCTCTACTTGTCCTTTGCAACTAGATGAATACAGGGCGTCAAGGACAAGACACAGCAGAGGAGCCATTTGCAGCTTCTCCAGGCAAGGCGGCAGCTCTGAGAAGGGAGCCACGGGCAAGGACACCAATTGTTAAAAATGCCAAAAATGTACTCCAGAAGCCACAACAGACCTCCTGGGGAATCATGTTTTACAATCCCTATCTTAGGGCCCTCCTCCCCAGCAGGGCTAATCGGTAACTAGAGGGGTAGAGAAGGCATCCAAGCCTCTGAAGCGAAAGGGATGTCCTGTGCCCGTGGAGAGCAGGATACCTTATGGCCAGGAGGGCAAAGGCCCAGGCCTGGGGCCAGCTTGGAAAAGAGAAGAAAGCAAATCCAGGCCTGAACCACTTCTGTTTCCTGTGCTCTATGTATCTTCACCTACTGAGATTAAATGCATTCTCGACTTATCTTGCCACAAATCTGTAAGTTTCCCACACTCAGGGTAGGTCTTTTTCCATGAACAGGAAAGAGTGGATATAACTCTCGGGGTAGAGCCCAGTTCCCAGGCCACGGTGGACTCATCCCTTTCCTGGTCTCTGCGGAGCTGAGCTGTCTGGATGGGGGGCTGCCACTGCACCCGCAGGAGGGGGGCTCCCCATGAACAGACACCCCAGGTCCCAGGCCCCTGGGGACCCTTCACTCGCCCCGGTTCCCCCGACGTCTAGTTACCGTCCGAGCCCCCCTCCCCATTCCCTGCCGCTCGGCTACTCCTCCGGCCGCCCCCCCCGCCGCCCCAGCCGCCCTATACCCCGTGGCGCCGGCGAGAGCGCCGGGCACAAAGCCTCGGGCCGCGCTACAGCAGCCCAGGAGGCCTGCCCGCGACGCTGGGCGAGCCAGCCGGCCCCGGAGCCGCTCTTTCCTGGAAGACATTTTGGCTCTTTGTTTACATCGCGGCGCGGCGCTCCCCGGCAACATGGCTGTCACCGCCGGCGCCTGACAGCGGCCCCCGGCCCGCGCCCGCGGCCACCCGGGCGAGCTGCGGCCGCGGCGAGGCCGGCCCTCCCGCCCTCCCGCCGGAGCCCGGCCACACTTACCATCTGGTGGTGGTGGTGGCTGTTGGGAATGTTGGTTTCTTGGAAAAACGTGCTGAGGGCGGTCTGCGGACAAACACAGCGGCAGGGCGGCGGTTAACAGGGCCGGGGCAGGAAGCCCACCGGCCCCAGGGGCCGGACTCATCCGCGGTGTGCGCCGCGTCGCGCTCGGGCCGCCGGGCCCGACCCCTCGGCCGGCCGGCCCGCGTCGCTCGAGGGGGCGTCCCCGGGCCGCGCGCGCGCGCGCGCGCGGGGGTCCCGGGCGGCAGGGCCCCACGCGCGGCCGCGGGTCGCCGGTCGGAGCTATATAGAGCTTCCGCCCCCCCCCCCCCACCCCTCACCTCCGCGGCGCGCGGCTGGGCGCCCCGGCCTGCGCCCCTGCCCCCAGCGCCGACAGCCGGGCAGCGCGGCCGGCCGGGAGCGCTCGCTAGGTCGGCCCGCACGCACCTCAAACTGCCAGTGGGCCGCCTGCAGCAGCTGCTTCGCCTGGTCGGCCGCGCAGCCCGCGGCCAGCACGAACTGGTTGATCATGACCTGGTGCCGCAGCTCATCCATGTTCACCGACATGGCTCCGGCCGGCACGCACTCCGGGGCTCGACGGCCGCGGGAGGCCGGCCGCCCTCGGCTCGCGCTCGCCGCCACCCGCGGCCCCCGGACCCTCGCCCGCCCCGCAGCCCGCCACCCGCCGGGCGAGTGTTGTGGTCCGGCTCGCGAGGCCGGCCGACACCACAAACAACAGCGCGGGGCGGGGCCGGGTGTCCCAACGTTCGGGGGCCGCGAGCCGCCGCCTCTGATTGGCCCGCGCCGCTCGGCCGGCGCCCCGCTCCGGTGCGGACGTTCAATTCGAATCCTGCGGCCTGCCGGCCCGCACTGTTTCTCTTTTAGCCTGGCCGCGCCCATTGGCGGACGTCGGCACCGTGGGGTTCCCCGGCATTGGCCGGGCGCTGTGTTTTGGCTTGTCCGGGCTCATGATTGGCCACGGCCCGGCGTTTGGGGCGGAGCCGCGCGCGCTGATTGGCCTCCCGTGGGCCTGTTTGAACTCAACTTGAAAACCTTGAGTGCCTGCTGATTGGCTGAGGCCCCTCTGTTTGCTGTTGTAGGCTTGGGGGGTGGTGCGGCCAAGTTCATTCATTACTTCATTGAAACTGAACATGCTCAGCTGGAAAAGCAAGACAGAGTGGCTTTGACTCACTTCCTCTGAAAGATGTGGTCATCTCGAGAAACAGAGTGATCAAAATAGAAAACAGAGCCTTTGCAGCTGCTCAAGTCTCAAAATTGTTTATTTTTTTAAACGTTCAAGCCGCTCTACTTTTTTTTTTTAAGCTTTTTATTGAAACATAACGTACCCCCTTTCATGCCTCCTTCCAGCCTCTACCCACCCCAAGAGCCCAACAATCTTTCCCTACATTTTTAGGCCAAAAACTTTGCTCTCTGAAGATGTAAACTAATGTTAATGTACACTAAATATAATTGCAAGGGGGAAATGAGACTTTCTCAGACACTAATATTCCAAGCTAAAAAACGGTTTTTCCTTAAATTGATTGACCTAGCTGAAACTTTAATTTGTTTCCATACAGGTAGGCTCTCAACCTTAGACATTTAAAAACAATGTTTATTTGTATGCCCTGAACTTCCATCTTCTGGATTAGGATTTAACCTTCATGGTTTGTGTTTGGGAATTGTGGGGGGTGGGGAAAGAGCTAGGAGTTGAAACAGACTGAAGAAACTCCAGAAAGTGTAGGAAGGTAAACATTGCTAGGAATTCACTGTTTGAATTTCTGTTTCTAAAAAACCCAGTAAGTTCTGGATCTGAAATACAATCGAAGAGTATATAATAATTAGTTAAGAGTCTTCAGAATGGGAGGCAAAGAAGAAAGCAAGCCATGGTTCTATTTTGACTTTGCCTAAAGTGGATTTAACTCTCCATCTAAGAAAACTTAACCATGTAAAAAAATAGAATATAAATAAGGAAAAAGTTACACCCAATGTTTATGTACTGATGAAAACCAGCCTCGGGCACTATAATGAGTTTGTCCCATTTAGTTAGTCTTTTTGTTTGTTTGTTTGTTTTGAGTGGGCAGGAGTCAGCTTTTTGCTTGCCCAGACCCGTTTCTCTTGCCGTAATTGCACTTGGCCGTCCCCAAGTGCGCATGGGCTGAGACCTGGAGTGTGGCTGGAGAGTCAAGCACAGCTCGCAGCCCTTCCCTTCCAGTAATTGCAAGGTGAAAACAAAAGTGAGCAGCCAGCAGCTGCCGTCGCCAAGGAGCGTGGGCCACAAGCAACCCGAGAACAAGGAAGTACTATCACTGTGGGACTCCAGTTTTCACAAGTACCTACAGGTGTCAAGCATGCCAAGGCCATGAGTAGTAGGAGCTAACTGGGCAGAGGCATTTCAGGCTGCAGGAGCGCTTAGGTCTTAACTAAGAAGTTCTCAAGGAAGACAAAGGTCCTGAAAACACCGAAATTACCAGACCTATTTTTTCTTGGATATCAACGTGGTTTATTCCGAAGCTTGCTTGCTTTTTTTTAATATTTATTTATTTATTTGGCTGTGCCGGGTCTTAGCTGAGGCACGTGGGATCTCGTTCCCTGACCAGGGATCAAACCTGGGCCACATGCATTGGGAGAGGGGAGTCTTAACCACTGGAGTGCCAGAGAAGTCCCCCAAAGCTTTCTTTAATGTTTACCATTTGCAGGGCACAGTTTTAGGCACCTGGCAGAGGCATGGAAGACTAGGCCCCCAAGCCATTCTGGTTATCTGCTGGGGACACAAAGTCACCCTGGGCAGAGAGAGCAACAGACTTCTGCCTCTGATTTGTGGCCATGAGTAGTGGAAATGGTTAATCAACACCTTGGCTTCTGAGAATCTGTTTGGTTATGAATGGGGGTACGGCTTTCCCTTCTCAGCCTGGGAAACTGGAGTGCCCCCCTCCTGGGAGCACAGGGAGAATGAATGAGGTCATGTTTGTAGAGGGCTCTGAGCTGTTGGGATGAAAGCAGCTCCCCAAGAGCAAGGTATTATTAACTGAAGGTGTTATTATTTTAATCTGAGAGGACAATGTGCAGCAGGTAAAACAGAGCGATAAAAACATGCCCATTCATAAGGAATAAAACACAGTAGTAGCCTCGGAAGGAACAAAATCCTTGTTACATCAACAGTCTAGGCTACAGAACGCGCCACGATACAACAACTAAGGGAAACAATCTTAGCCAGTATTTCCTCCCTGCCCGGATAACAAGGATATTATGAATGCAAGTCATTGAGTTGGTGCAGAGACAGGCGACAGTAAATGGCTGGACCATCACAAACAGCTGCTATTTACCAAGCACTTCCTGTCTGTCAACTCATTTCAGTCCCCACAACAATCCATTTCACAAGCAAGGCACTTAAGGCACAGAGGAGGGGAGGAGCTTAACCCAAGGTCACAGTAATAAGTGCTGGAGTGAAGCATGGGCCCCGCGTAGTTCTAGAATCTTGCAGTTAACCATTACGCCATACTACCTTCCTTAATGCTGTAGTGTCACCTCGGCGGGGCTCACAGGCGAGAGCTATCAAGGGCACTGGGATGTGCACAGGGGATGCCTGGAAAGGAGTGGACCCCACATGGGGGAAGGGAGGCACCAGCTGTCCGGGGCAAGCATGGGGGAGGGGTGGAGAACTGACATCCACAGCCTCCATCTCTGCAGTGCATTCCATTCCTACTCCCTTTTCCTTCCTTTCTGCCTCCTATTCCCCAACCCAAACAGATCCCACAAAACTGAGCGAAGGAAGGACTTCTGTGGCGTTCCAGTGGTTGAGACTCTGCATTTCCAGTGCACAAGGGTGGGGGTTCAATCCCCGGTCAGGGTACTGAGATCCCACCTGCCATGCGGTGCAGCCAAAAAAATTAAGAAACAAAGAACAAACAAACAAAACTGAGAGAGGGAACTTGAGGACTCTCAGTATGCAAAACTCACCACTGGCAGGCTCCCTGTGAAATTTTGTGCACCTCTGGCACATCTTCTCTGATTTGAAACTTCCAGTAAGCTTGAGGCTCAGAGGGGGAGAGGAACCTACTCAAGGTCACCCAGCCTCTGCTTGATTTATGGCAGCACTGGGATTAGATCTCTCTTTTTCTTCCATTCCTTCCTTCCTCCCTCCCTCCCTTCCTTCCTTCCTTCCCTCCTTAAATTCTTGTTTCTTGTTTCCCTACTGTTGCTTCAAAATGCCAAGACAAAGGGACAGGGTGGCCAGGAGAAGCAGAAAGATGTTAAGAGAAGGAGAGGGAGAATGGGAGAGGATGCAGTGCCAGGTAAAGAGACCAGATGCAGACAAAGCAGCACCAAGGCCCACTGGGCAGCTGGGTTAGCTGGACCCAGGCACTTCTGGAAGTGGGATGGCTCCCTTCTTCTTTCACGGACATCGAATGCTATTACCAGCCCTTGTTTATTTAACACAATCTAATTTTTTTTTACTATTGCCTTTGCAAATGTATGTTATTTCTACTATATGATGGGTAAAGTAAACTTTGCCACTTTTGAAGCGTTCGTTTTTTTCCTAGTCTTTTTTCCTTAAAGAAAGAAGATGGGGACTTGGGCGCGGGAGTATGTCTACTCCAGGCAAATCCTAGTCCTCCTCTGTGATCACTGAGATTTATGTCTGTTGAGAATGTACTCTGAACCCAGCTCTGTACTATTTGGATTACCTTATTTAATACAACAACCCAGGGAGGTGGGAACGGTGCATACCCCCAATTAACAAAGAGAAGCAAGGTCAGAGAGGTTAAGTGAATTGCCCAAGTCACTCAGCTAGCTCAGGGTGGAGCTGAGATCTGAACCCAGGTACATGTGTTTGCTCCCAGAGCTGGTGCTCTTAAATATCACCATCTACTGTCTAGCTCTGTTCACTCCCTGGAATCCACCTTATCTTCTCTCTCAGGGGTACTGAAAAGACACAAACGCTTGTCTGTATTGTTGGAAGTAGTGGGAAGGTCAAAGCCCGTCCTCAGGTCATGAGTTCATACTGGTTTACACCAGATTACGTTCTCACCAAATGTCACATGTCCACAAGGGACAAAGGCCATACCACTCCCAGCACAGTTAATGGCGTTTCCCAAAAGCAGCACTGGCAGCCTGTACTCTGTGTCCTGTACCTGCCAGCCCCGTGATAAGGCAGCACCACCTCTTGTTGCCAGGTGTGTCTCATGGTAGGTAAGTCTCTGGCAACCCTTTTGAAGGGATATCAGAGGTGGGTCTTTGCCGAGGGGGACAGAAAAGGAGGGCAGGAGACAGCCTTCTTGGGAGGGTCTTCCTTCTCTGGGGTCCTCAACTGTCTGCTTGGACTTGGGCATCAGCCATTTTCTATGGGACAGAAATCAATCCGCCTGGAACTGGGCCTCTCTAGCCCCACCCATGTGTCCAAAACACAGGAGGCCTGTTGCTGTGGCAGCCACTGACTTCAAGGTTTGAGACAGCCTTCCGACCTGACACACCTTTTTCTTTTTTTGAGAACTATTATACACCAAGTTTGTGTATAACCTACGCACAGTTTGAAGAATAATAAACAATCACCCACATACCCAACACAGAACTGAAGTCCAAGACTAGTACCTTTGAAAACTCTTGCATGACTCTCCCCAGATGCATGTTCCTTTCCTCTCCAGACACAGAATCCTCAAATTTGCATTAAGCATCCCCTCGCTTGCTTTTCTTTGTCATTTAATCCTATGTGTATGTTTCTCCAGACAAAGGCGATTGTGGGTCTGAGAGATGGATTCCATTGCAGAAGTGACTCACCTTTCCCCGGGCCCAGTCCATCTCTCCCCTAACTCTGCCGGGTGAGCTCAGCCAAGCCCCCGAGCAATATGGATTACTTGCAGCAAGGGCTGGCTCTCTTTTTCTCTTTTTCACGACCTCAGACAGCGACACTGATCCAAACTAGCAGTCATAGGAGACAGTCTAAGAAGGCTCCTTGGAGGAGGGAGATCTGAGTTGGGAAGGGTTTGGGTAGATAGAAAGGAGAAGGAAGGGAATTTTTGGAAGAGGAAACAATACAAACGAAACTACAGAGTTACCTAAAAAGCAAGTTCATAGCAAGACCCAGGGGCTTCTGTTGGGAAGCCCCAACTTCTCTTGGGAAGTGGGGTGGGGGAGAGGCTGAGCTTGGAGAGGCAAAGGTTGGAGTGGACCTGCCCTGGCCAGCGGCACGCGGGGCGGGCTGGGTATCACTTCCTTTATCCACGAAAAATGATACATGCTCCCTCAAGTTGTTGCTGAGACTCCTCAAATTAGTCAGGTGAGGCTAAGCTATGCTGAGGTAACTACAAGCCTGCTGCCTTACTTCTCACCCATGCAAAGCTCGCTGTGGTTCTATGACTCTCAAGAAAAACTGCCCTCTGGGTCACGATACAATGATCCACCCTATGGGAGCTTCCACTGCCTTGCAGCTCCGAATTGGCAAGCTACAGCCCTCGGGCTGCCTCCTGTTTTTGTAAATACAGTTTTTTGGAACACAGCTATGCTGATTTGTTCATGTATCATCTGTGAGTGCTTTCGTGCTACAGCAGAGCTGAGTAGTTGCAGTATGAACCACAAAGCCTAAAATGTTTCCTATCTGTTCCTGTGCACCAGCTAGAACTTAGCAGTGAGAGGGCTGGAGGGTTGAGCACTGACAAGTAAACACTTCAGCCCAGAAGTTATACACCTCTGCTCCCCGGTTCATTGTCTAGAATAATCACATGGCCTCTCCTCACTTCCAGGGAGCAGCAAAGTCGATCCACACCCGGAAGTAGAGAACTAGGGACTGGTAAACATCAGCAGTGTCTAAATGACCTCCACGCGGCTCTTCCACAGGTACCAGGCTGGTGGGCAGTGAGGATGAACCTATTGTCACTTGCTTATCTCGAAATCCCAGAGTCATAGAGGGGATGTAAATGGACCAGAACTCAGCAGAGCAGAGAGAAATAGTGGAGCGGTCTGGAGTTTCCAGTGAGATGCTGCTTGAGGTTGCGGAAATTTTCAGAAATACAGGAAGCCAGGGCACACAGCGGGGGGAAAAACGGAAAAGCAAGTCCTGGAGGAGAAGCGTTTGTTTAAAATAAAGCCCCTGGTGGTTTGTTTGTTTGTTTTGCACGTTTGGCAGTGACTGGTGCCCTCCTTCAGGGACACAGGGCATCTCCGGGTGACGGATGGACATGCGCTATTTCCTGACCCCAAAAGCCCACACCACATAGACCACTCTTTGGACCAAGCAGCGTGCTGTTAATAAACACGGGGCAGTGTTCTGCATAAAGAGGAAGGAAGTCTCTACTGAGAATGAGAGCACTGGGTTGTACACAGCAGAACGGGGAAACCACCAGAACGCGCCTTGTCACTAGCAGAATCCATGCCCATCACACCCTGGACCCCAAGAGCAGGCAGAGAAAATCCCGTGACTCGCCCTCGGGGAGCTGCCAGGCCAGACCCGTCCTACTGACTAGGCTGTGTACAGAGCCTAGTCATCAGACAGGATTGTGCAAGGAGACGGGTGTCTGTCCAGACCTGAAGGCAGTTACAAAGCACAGGGTTCACCCAGGTGTCTATAGGAGAGAAGTCCAAGGCCAAGGAAGACTTCCACAGATGAGAGGAGACGGGGGTCAAAGGGCTTGTTGAAAAATGGTCCTGATTCAGATAAGGAGATGAGGTAGAAGGAAGTGGGATAAGGAAGGCAGATTCAACTTAGAGATGCAAGGTGAAGGTGAGGTGGAGAGAAGTCCCCATGCGTTGCCCCTTTTCCCTGGTGCCACTGCGGGGAGACCTACTCTGCTGGCTTGGTGACCAGCAGGCCTGTCACAGTTTTCCCCACGGAGGCTGGTGGGACAGGCAATCTGTGGGGAAGACCTGGGACTTTAGGCTCAGGTGAACCTCAGGGAGGTTCCTGCTACCTGTGCCTGGACGGAGTGAGCTTCAGTTTCCTCATGTGGGAAATGGGAACAGTAACCACACTTAACCTCTGAGGGCTGTTTTGAAGATTAAATGAGATAATGTGTTCAAAAGGGCTTGGATGGAGTCATCGTTCAGAATCGATCATTCTTTGTATGTATTTCACCAGTCGTTTATTTAATGACTCTTACACGTATGGGAAACAATGCGCCCCGTCCTTCTGGGGGATTTGAAGAAACCAAAGACCAGGGGTGTGCTAGCAAACTAGCTCTGGGGAGTGGGGAAGCCCTGATTTGCAGCATTTGACGGTTTCTGTGATTTAAATAGTCCCATTATGGCCAGTTTCAAGCTACTGGCAGTTTAACAACTTGGTTGGCAAAATTCTGAACAATCAGCTCTGGAGAGCCCACCCCAACCCCATGGCCCTTCTCTCTAGTTAGCAGATGACACAGAGGTGAAAAGTTAACAATGGTGGCTCACAAATGCACAGGCCAGTCCACAGATGGCTGATCTAGGCCTCAGGGGCTAGAGGGCCTTTGAAGGTAATAGTCGCTTCCAGCGCAATGACTGGGGCTGCTGAGCTCTGGGGAGAAGGAAGGGGTATAGACTGGCTCTTTCTCTGGCCATTCAGGAGCCTCCACAGCTGTGACTGGGGAGACGCGTTCCTGGCATTTCGGGTTCCAATGCAATGGGCTCGGAAAGAGGATGGGCTGTGCCTGCAGCCACTGAGGCACCAAACTTAGTTCTATCATCTGCACAATGAAGGCAGGGATGGAACCCAGGCCCCCTGCAGGAGAAGCGTGGAGTCCTAACCACTGGACAGCCAGGGAAGTCCCAAATGCAGGGTCTTGAAGGCATGTCCTGGCTCAGAAATCCTGGAACTCTGATGTGGTACATATATACAATGGAATATTACTCAGCCTTAAAAACAAACGGAAGTGGGACATTTGTAGAGACGTGGATGGACCTAGAAACATGAGTCAGAAAGAGAAAAACAAATATCATATATTAACACACATATGCGAAATATAGAAAAATGGTACAAATCAACCGGTTTGCAAGGCAAAAATAGAGACACAGATGTAGAGAACAAACATATGGACACCAAGTGGGGAAAGCGGGGTGGGGGGTGGGGAGGGGAGGTGGGTTGGGGGGGGATAAATTGGGAGATTGGGATTGCCATATACACATTACTCATAAGAAAAAAAAATCAAATTGTACACTTTAAATATATGCAGTTTATCATATGTCAATTGTATCTCAATAAAAGTTCTTAAAAAATTATCTTTTGGAATTCAATTCCTTCATAACAGTATTTCTTTTTATTGAAGTATAGTTGATTTACACTGTTGTGTTGTTCCTGGTGTACAGCACAGTGATTCAGTTATATATATCCATTCTTTTTCAGATTCTTTTCTCTTATAGGTATTAACACATTTTTTTAATTTAAAAAAAAAATCAGCATTTACTGAGTCCCTGCTGTGTGCCAGGAAGTGTGCTAGGGCTTTATATAGCTTGTCTAACTAAATGTTCCGACTGCTCTTTGTTCTCATGTTCACTTATAGAGGAGGAAACAGAGGCTCGGAGAGAATGAGGAACTTTCCCAAGACACACAGACAGTAATAGAAGAACTGGGCTTTGGACCTTGTTCTGATTGGCTCTGGCTGATACGCCTTTTGCCTTTGGAAGCTGGGGACAATCTGCATATAAATATCAAGTGAGGTATACAGAAAATTATTCACACAATAAGACTTCTGAGAAAAGAAGAGCCAACTGTGGGCCATGGTTCTCAGAGGGGGCTTCATGGAAAAGGTCAGATTTCAGCTGAGTGGGATGGACCGCAGCACAGAGGTGTGGCACAAGCGGAAAGGTTTTTCATGAGCAAACACACGAGAGGAATGACAGCTGTTTTTAGGGTACGAGCAGGGTTTATTGGGACACAGAGGGAGAAAAGGGCTGGGGGATAAAGTGTCTGTCTTGTGTCAGGTAACAGGGAGCCACTAAAGGTATACGGGCAGTAACATGATGACAGCTGCGTATCAGGAAAGTTAGACTGAGAGTGGTTTTTAGAATGGTTGAGAGGAGGGACTTCCCTGGTGGTCCAGTGGTTGAGAATCTGCCTTCCAACCTGCAGGGGATGCAGGTTTGATCCCTGGTCAGGGAACTAAGATCCCACAGGCAGAGGGGCAACTAAGCCCATGAGCCCTCGTGCTCTGGAACCCACGCGCCACAGCTAGAGAGAAGACTGTGCACGCTGTAAGGAAAGATCCAATGCAGCCAAAAATAAATAAATAACACGCGGCCAAAAATAAATAAATAAATATTTAAAAAACAAAAGAAGAATGGGTGAGAGGAGAGAGGACCAAGATGCAGGAAAACCAGAGAGGAAGCTAATGAAATTGCTAGACCTCTTTTCATACACAGATTGCATCTTGGACTATAAAAGGTAACAGTGCACATCGAAGAATGTAATAAGTATACACCTCATGGTATACAGAAGAGACCTGAGGCTTCCAGCTGTTCACCTTGAGAACCACAAGGGTAAGTGGTATCTCTGTTTATTACTCTGTCAGGCTTAACACTCGATCTTTGAAGTGCCCCTTGATGAGGATAGTCGGTGTCGCCTAAATGAACAAGCAATTAGCTCAGGAATAAATGGGTCTTTGTAAATGAAGTCACGGAATTGGCGGATGCTCACACTTTAGCAGGGACGTACCGTGAGTATGTATGTGACACTTTTAACCCACTTGCTCAGAATCTGCTCTAAACCTCGGTGGCGGCTCTCACCCCTCTTTTCTCATCTGCCCTTTGGTTCCGTGCCTGGGAGGATTTGGATGACTGATCTGACCTCAGCTCCAGTTTCAGGGGAGTAGAGGGAGGGCGTAGGGAGATTCCAGCTGAGAGAAGCTTGGGACTGGATAACTTCGGTGGGAGAGCGGTTTATTGTGTGTCAGCACTGGTATCACAACAGGTGAACATGTGTTTGTGTTGGATTTCTGAACTTGTTTCTTGACTTGGTTTGTCCTCTTATACTGGCTCTAGAAGTCAACCTATCCTGCAAAAAAAGAAACCAAACCAGCAATACGGGTTTCCCACAGCAAAGCCTGGTTCTCCAAGCCTGGGATCCCTGGGTTCTAAGCCAGGCTGTCACTCGCCTGGCCTTGGGCAAGTCCCTTCCCCTCCGCAGTCTGTAGCTGCCTCATCCATCAGGTGAGGGGCCTGGATAAGACGGGCTTCCAGTTTCTTCCAGATCTGATGCTTCTGCCAAGAAACCCTGGGAGAAGGAAGAGAATTTGTTCTCAGTTTCTCCCTTTGATTTTCTAAGTAACCACAGTTGAGCATAGAGGTGTGGAGGCTGTCACCATACTGCCTCTTCCACATTCTGGTTTCTCTGGGTAGCAGGAGACAGATGCTGGGCTTTTTGCCTGCCTGGAGTGTTTCCCTAGGAAGAGCAGAGGGGGCAGTGGATCCAAAGTGGGCTGAAATGTGAGCGGCACCTTCCTTCACACTGCTTTGATCACCGGCATGTGCAGCCCCAGATGGGGCTGAGCTCAGAACCAAAAGCAGGGCAGAGACATAAAGGCAGAGGCGAGTGTACAGAAACGAGCTTATGGGCTCTGGTGTTTGATAGAAACAATCTGGGACTAAACTAAAGCAAAACAGAACGAACTCTCCTGATTCCTTTAAAAGAGTCCTTGAAAGGGATGAGCATCGCAGGTCTCTCATTTCTCCGAATGCCAGATGCCTGGGCAGCAGGGCCGGAGGCAGAGTGAGGCACCTGCATGACACTCACAGCCAGTGCCAACTTCAAGGTCACACCCCAGGCATCTCGTTCTCCCCACCCAAGCCACGCTGGGCAGCATAAATATTGTCTTTCATTTCAATCTTAACTTGAAAAGTAAATTAAGAAGCTACAAACCTAACTGAAGTCTGAACAGTTCTCCTTTGTTAGAGGCACACAGCTGAGCAGGAAATTAACTTATGAGGAATTCAGCTTTGCAAGAAGCAAAATATGAAAGGTCGGTTGCTGATTTCCTAATGGGCAAGGTTATTTTCCTCAACAGAGAGCCTTAGGTTGTCAGAGGAACTGTTTGCTGGGTCCCAAAACATTTAGGATCAGGCCCCTCTGTTGGCATCATCCTAGCACAATGATTTGGAGCAGGATGTGAAATTCTCTGCTTGTGGTTTTAGCTTTAACCCACTGAAGCCATGGGCCCCGAGAGAGAGATCAGGGGCTGTGTGCTGTGATTGGGCCCCATCTTTTGGATACTCAGAACAGCCAGGGCTCTAACCTTCCTGTCCCCTTAGCCCAGGCAGAAGGGCCAAGCAAACAGCCAAGAAGGACCTGTGTTAGCTCCTTCGGGTCCCCGTGGGATCCCCTGCTCTGCTGCCTTGGGAACGCTGTGCTACATGCGGGGCAGCGTCCATCAGCTCTTCACCTGCAGGCTCTCTCTCCCTCCTGATATAGGAATCTGTGCAAATCTTTAAAATGAGTGGATGTGTTACAAAGGTGGAAAATGCACATGTGAGCTGAAACCAGGACAGCCCAAATGAACAAAATTAAAAGCTCAAGGGGACCAGCTGACCTAGAAATTACTTGTCCCTCTCTTCCCCTCCCCACAGGCTTTTCCTTTAGACCCAAGGTCGAGAAGAAGGGCGAGGACCTGATAAAATGAGTGGCTTTTACCTCCCTGCCTTCCTCGGATGCTTAGAGGAAACCCCTGAGACCTTTAAACGCTGGGTTCTCCACTGGGATTCTCCCGAGGGCTGCATCCACAACTTGGAAACAGATAGGATGCCTTGAGGCTATTTACCCAAAGGATGCTTGGTATTTGCATGTAATTTCCCTTATGCACTCTGCGCCACCTCTCCCCAGACCATTTGCTCAAGTTAAAAGTATTTTTATGGCTCTCCTGATGGTAGTCACTTCTGGATTTTTCCTCTTGTCTGTGCCATCTTCCCCCTTGGGGCCTCTCCTTGGCCCAGATCTCTGGCAAGGGAGTTAAGAGGCACCAAGAAGGACCTGGGAGGAATGCAGTGGCGGCTCTTCCAAAGGTTTGCTTATCTCGCCTGTGCCCTGAGCACTGGCGGAGGTTCTCTTTTCCAAAAGTATTACACTATGTGATTACATTGCTGTTGTAGATGATGGGACTCTAACTCAATTCACAGAAAGTCTCTTTGAGCTGGAATTTTCCATCCCTTTCTCTTCTGTCTCATGACCCTAGGCAGCCAATTTATTATCACTTCTTTTTTAAATTGTCTTGATTCACTAATGGTTTCTTTGCAATAGCCAGTGAGGGTTGGGCTATTTCGCAGACAAGGAAACTGAGGCTTGCTACGAAGGGCTTAGTCCAAAGTCCCACAACTGCTTAGGGTCTTCATTTGTCCAACTCGAAAGTCCAGTGCTGTTTTTCTGCCTCAGTTGCTCCAGTCGTGAAATGGGATGTTAATAGCACGTGCTTCGTAGGGTTACTGTGAGGGATGGATGCTGTACTATGTGTAACAGTGTTTAAAATAGGGTCTAGCACATGGAGAGTGTTTAATAAATGCCCGCTAATGTTACTGTGCTAGGCCCTGTGTTTTACTATTCCGAGCACTGGATTCATGAGTCATTTGTGGGAGGAGGAACTAAGTTATAGGCTTGGGAGTCTTGTCCAAGATGGGGAACGAACCCGTTTCCCAAGCTCAGAGCAGGCTGAGATGCGACAGATCCTTGCAAGCAACGGGACGGAGCTGCCTGGTTGAGCCACATCCTGTCTGGCTCTGGCTGGGACAAAGAAACCCGCAGACGTGGGTAAACCCAATAAGAGGATGGTTCCCCCTTTCCCAAATGCTGAAGCCAGGAAGGACAAAGGCTTCTGAACAGAGTGTAAGATTATAAGGCATTTTACCCTGTGATGTGCTGAAGGCCTTCTGCTTTGAGGTGGTTCTAGATTCCTCATGACTTGTATTTTCCCTTTACCCAGTAATTACAAGGTAGGGCCTGTGTGTGGTGAAAGGAGTATATAGGAGGTCATCAGCTCCCTTCCAAAGGTACGTCCACAAGTCTTCTAGTCATGAGCGTCAAGGGCTGGGGGGATGGCTCTGAACTCCACCAGGGGGCCCTGGTGCTTGGGAGAGGCTGCCCATCCACTTGTCTGGGCCAGGGACTTGCCCTGCCGCTTAGGCCCTCCTCCGCATCAGCAGACAAAAACGACAGGGATGTGCTCCTGCCATCCTGGGGAACTTGGAGAAAACCAAGGCAATTGGGCATCGGTATCTTTGTCACCAGGTCTGAAGCTGAAAAGAGGGCGAAGAAAAGTACAAACTACAATCAGGAAAGAGACTCTATGAAATGGCTTTACAAATCTAATCAAGGAAACGCGATGCCCCAAACCGTGCCCTTTTCTTTGGCCACGCCCAGCGGCAGGCGGGATCTGAGTTTTCCTGACCAGGGATTGAATCCACGACCCCTGCATTGGAAGCATGGAGTCTTAACCACTAGACCGCCAGGGAAGTCCCCCCAAACGGTACTTTGAACCTTGCTGAAACGTTGCTGAAATCTTGTTCTAGCAGTTGAAGTTTCTGCTCATCAGTCCACCCTCCCAGAAAAAACCAAAAACACAGACACACACACACATACAAATAATAACGAAAGGTTTACAAGTGTCTGTAATTAAGCTCTGGAGTGACGTCTTCTGCCTGTCCAAGCGTCCCACTGTTGGTGCGTGTGCGTTCTCATCCAGAGGAGCCTCCCAGCTCTGCAGGGGCCCACTCGCGTCCCCCTGCGTTGACTCTCCTCGCTCACAGGCCTTTCCAAAGTTTCCGAAAGGCGCACTCCGAAGGTGAATGTCTTGATCTTATTTTGGGCTGATGGTCTCATAATTTCAGGGCTACACGAGCTGCCCAAGGGACCCATACACAGAGAACATGTATACAGTTCCGCGCTTTTTAAGGAGCTAAGTGAGAGGGATGGCGACCTCTTCCTAGCGGGTCACCAGCACTGACCGATCTCCCCGACCTCTGGGAGCCCCTTTGGGGCTGAGGCGCTGGGAGGCGGGAACCCACCCGAACTGCCCAGGCTTGGGGGGCTGGGGGCGCCCCTCCGCGGGGTTTCTGACCATTGGCTTTGGCAGATGCCGAGGGGTGGGGCTGGAGAAGGCTTCCTCCGGCCGGGAAGCCGCGTGCGCCTTTCGGATGCTGGGGACAATGGCGAGGGAACGCCCGGCCTCGGCCGGGCGCGCGGCGAGGAGGCGGCTCCCGCGCGGTCACCGGAGCGGGGTCGGCGGGGTCGGCGGGGCGACGCGCGCCCGGCCCCTCCGGCCCCCGCCGGACCGCGAGCCCCGGGCCGGCCCCGCGCGCCCGGCCGCCGCTCCGCCGCGTCCCGCCCGCCGCCCATTGGCTGCTGCGGCGCGGCCGCTCCCCCCTCGCCCCGCCATTGGCCGTGGCCGCCGCGGTCGCCGCGCGCGAGCCGCCGCTGACATCACGAGGCCTGAGGCGGTGGCGGCGGCGGCGCCCCCGGCCCGGCCCGCAGCCCCCCTCGGCACAGGCGCCGCCGCGGGGCCCGGCGGAGGATGGTGCGCGGCGCCCCGGGGGCTCCCCGCCGCCAGAGCCGCAGCGCCGAGGCGGAGCCGGCCGCGGCGGGCAGCCGACCCCCGCACCGGGCGCGGGGCGAGCGGCCGCGGTGAGGCGCCGAGGGCGGCGCGGGCGCAGCGGCCATGGGGGCCCTGACCAGCCGGCAGCACGCGGGCGTGGAGGAGGTGGACATCCCGTCCAACTCCGTGTACCGCTACCCGCCCAAGTCCGGTGAGCGCGGCCCGGGGCTGGGAGGCGGTCGCGATGCTCCCGCGCGAGGGCTCGGGGGGTCCCGGGGACCCGGAGGCCGACGTCGCTGGAGAGCGACCTCGGAGGGTGGGCGGTGGTGTTGGGGGAGGGCTGGAGGGATGCTTTAGGGCCCTTGGCCGGGTCGCCGGGGACGGGAGCGGCCTGCACGCAATCGGTCCTGTGACAGAGACTGCGCTCGGGGGGGGACTGCGGCTCCGAGGGGCGGGGTGTCCGGCCGCAGCGCTGCGTCCCTACCTTCCCGCCCGGTGCTCCGTGCCCCTCGGGAGCTGAGGGTTGGGTGGGGCGGGCTTGGCATCCGAAGCAGGCACCTGTGCTAGGTGCTGGCCCTGGTGGCCTCCGGAGAGGGAGGGACAGGCACAGGTTTGAATTAGGTTTCTCAGGGGAAAGCTTCCGTCGCCTGCTGGAGGATGGAGGCCGAAAATGCGTGTGCTGTGCTGGTGCATCTCAAGAGGCTGTCAGAAGAAAGAAGGTGTTTAACAGAAATGTTAGGGAATCTAAGTATCACAGTCACTCGGGTGGTCGCTTTGCCAGAGTAGCTGCAAGCCTGGTTTTGGAATGAGGATAGCTCCGGGACAGGGCACAGGTACTTAAAATCTATAGATATATTATTTTTGTTTTCAGAATCATTAAAAAGGTAAATGTCTCCAGCCTCCGGTCTGTAGCATAAATATTGGAAGTGGAGGAGAATTTTGACAGCACAAGAGAGGATAAGTGGATTGAGCACCAGCCAGTTCTGAACTGCTGGCCCATGACCTAACTCTGTGCTCTTGATTTTTCATTGCCTTTCTGAAGACTTCTGGGGGCCCACGGCTACCATCTTCTCTTTGGCTTAGGACCTGATGAGGATTTTTGTGATCTTGGAGCGATGTCAGAATTGCAGCAGTAGAATAAAGACATGCTAATGAGATGAGCTGGTTTCTCAGCAGTCTCTCCAGTCTCTGCCAGGTGAAGGCAGGGACCAGACAATGAACCTGCACCCTGCAGTGTCTGTCAGAGCTGTGTTGCTCACTGCTTTTGTGCCAAGGAGCGAATCCTTGCGGAGATGAATATGCTTCAGAGCCGCCTTAGAACAGTTTCAGATAAAGCCGGGCATCGTTAGCGTTTTAATAAAGCTCTAGATGCTTATGACTATATGAACCTGGTACTGAAGGAACCATGCATTTTGCTTTTTAGTAGACAAACATATGCACAAGTGTTTGTGGATTTTTCTTTCCTGAAATCACTTAGCTTTTATTGATCAGAATGTGGAGCATGTTTTGCTGAGCTTGGAGTTCGCAGTAGAGTTTGCTGCCTCAGAAGATACTCACCCCTCCTTCACTTATGGGAATGAGTGTAGGTAAATCACTCGAAGGCTTGTCCCCAGTGGATATGAATCCACGTATGAATCTTGAATGATGATAATAAAAGGATAATGGACCAAACTAAAACTTTTCTTAACCAACATACCCTTCATACCTACAGTCTTAAATCATCCTCTCCACTCTATGGATCTTTTAAAAGTTTTACCTAATGGTAACTCATTTTTAATCAGAGCTTTTGCATGCGAGAAATCTTTGTAGCAAGTGGACCAAATTGTGTACGTTAAAGATACAACACAGAGAACAGGAATCAGAACATTTAGGTCCCAGTCAGCAAATCTCTGTGTGCTTGGAAATATTCTATAGTCCAGAGGCCTCTCCTATCCTTCATCTGATTTTTAAATTTGCCTGGCTCTTCATTGGACTATAGTATTTTATTCTATTTTATTTTATTTATTTGGCTGCCCCAGGTCTTAATTGCAGCATGTGGGATCTTTAGTTGTAGCATGCGAACTCTTAGTTGCAGTGTGTGGGATCTAGTTCCCTGACCAGGGATCCAACCCAGGCCCCCTGCATTGGGAGTGTGGAGTCAGCCACTGGACCACCAGGGAAATCCCTGGATTGTAATATTTTAGACCCAAAGGAACCTTGCAGAGAATTTGGCCCCAGACCCATCCATTTTACTGGTAAGAAGATGGAGGCCCAGAGAAATGAATTGGTAAGGCCAGGGTTACCCAGCAAGTTAGTGCTCTTCTTGCTAAAGCCTCTGCCTTTCTCAAAGAATTGGATTTTGAACTTGTCCTTGATGGTTTATGGAATGGAGACTATTCTGCATCAGATTTGAGACAAAACTCAGAAGCCTGTCTCCCTGTTGAAGATTCAGACTCGGTTGATTTTGAGGTCTCCCTGTCTTTAGTACTGATAGTTGAACAAAGCAAATAGCAGAGTCAGCTTTCTCCAGGTGACCGACCTGGCTGAGCTGAGACCGCCCTCTGGCTCACTGGAAAGTCTCTATAATTCGATGGCCTTGGAATAATTGTTTCAGCAAGCACTTGGTCATCTGTCCCTGTAATGATGGTCACAGTGCCCAGCAGAAATTGATTTTGTTTGTTTGTATTTTTAAAAGAACCCCTTAGTTGTGTACGCACATTGAACTGGAAACATTTAAAAAGTATTGAGAGGACTTCCCTGGTGGTACAGTGGTTAAGAATCCACCTGCCAATGCAGGGGACTTAGGTTTGATCCCTGGTCTGGGAAGATTCCGCATGCCACAGAGCAACTAAGCCTGCGAGCCACAATTATTGAGCCTGTGTGCCATAACTACTGAAGCCTGCGTGCCTAGAGCCTGTGCTCTGCAACAAGAGAAACCACCACACTGAAAAGCCCATGCATCGCAACGAAGAGTAGCCCCGGCTCACTGAAACTAGAGAAAGCCCACGTGCAGCAACAAAGACCCATTGCAGCCAAAAAATAAAGTAATTTTAAAAAAAAAGAGAGAGAGAGAACAAGAGGAAAAAAATATTGAGAACAGCTGATTTCATGTTGGAACTCGGGTTTGTAGCTTTTTTTTTAATAGAGATAGGTGAAAATAAAATAGCCTAAAATTATTCAGAATTATTTATTTATTTTTGAATAAGTAATTAGTCACATGGTTCAAAGTTTAAAAGAATGAAAAGGCATATAGTGAAAGTCTAGTTCTCACCCCTAGCTGTTCATCTACCCAGTTCCTCCCCATACACCTCCCATACCTATGTAACCATTTTCTGGAATTCTTCCAGAGTTTCTTGTGTAGATACAAGCATAGCATGCGACTTAGACTGCTCTGCACCTTGTTTTGTTTTGTTTTACTTTCAAAGATATTGGAGATCTTTTGATATCTCCATATTAGAGAGGGTTTTTTGTTGTTGTTCTTTTTTTAAAAAAAAAACTGTGCAACATTCCTTTGTGTGCATGTGTCATCAGTTTTTAACATAGTCTCCTACTGGTGAACATTTGGGAGTGGTTTTTTTTTTCTTCTTCAATCTTTTACTATTGCAAACAGTGCAGCAGTGATTAACGTTACACATATGTTCTTAGGTGATTTTTAGCTTTGTTAATAAATACATGAATAGTGATCATTTACATAACAGAAGGTATGATGGGAGTTTGTTTCTGTAGAGTATTTCTACATTAGCATAGAAGGCTATTTATAGCATTGTTCTGCATTTGGTGGTGCCTTTGTAATTACTGAGGTAGAAGCCATGCTTGCTTTTAAATCCTTCTCTGAGATCTTTGCGTCTTTCAAAGCCCAGGATCATTTGTTCAGCAAAAGTATGGCTTTGCTGAGGTGGTAGTTTTATGCGTGCAGGGCTGACTTTTGAAAGGGGTTCCCACATTGATAAGAGTTATTAGTTTTGTTTTCTTTGTCCAGGAAGAAATAGGCATACTATAAAGACAATTTAATTCATTTTAATTCAGTACCTGATAAATCTGGTTCATTTCTCTCTTACATATTTAAGCAAATTAGGAAATAGGAGTAACTCATTTTGCTCAGGCGTTGAGGGAAACCTATTATAAAAATTCAGAATGGTAATGAGTCCTGAGCAGCTAATAGCATCATTTTCCAAATTTTTGTTATATTGGAATACACATATGCTTGTCAAGTGGGTCTGTCCTAGGGCAGACCACATTTCTAAAGCATGGGTACTTAGTTATAAAAGTTTCTCTTAGCTTTTAGGAGCATCGATTTAATATATATTTTGAAACCAGGGGCATAAAGACATGGAACTTACTGCAGAATAAATAATTATTTGTTCCTGGCACATTTTGATTGATATATTAACTAAAAGTAAGTAGGTTTCTGAAATTTGTAGTAAATACATTTAACACCATAAAAAAAAAACCAAACCCAAAGGTTGTTCCATTTAATGATGGAGTCATCAAGAGTGAGAGTTCAAGAGCTAGCATTATTTTTGGAACACTTAAAATGTGGTAATTCTTCTACTTTCGAAACCTCCAGTATTTTTGCTCTATTTGTGCGTTGCTTCATTGAGAGCAAACTGATTTCTTTCACTTCTTGATTTTGTCTTATGATTTGGGGCCTTTGAGTCCCTTGTATGAGGGTAGTTGCGTTCTTTGTTCTTTAGCATCTCTTTTCTCTTGCTGTTTATTACCATCAGTGCACAATCTTGGGCACCTGCTGTGTATGTATCATGCATTGTGCTGTGCACCAGTGTATAGATTCAGACCCTGTGATTTTGATACCTATGGCAAGCAGCAGGATAGGAACCCTCAAATCAACTTTGTAATTCCTAATGTGGGTCACAGAAGGGAGAATTACAATGCAAACTATTTGGTGGCTGTATCTCTATCCAGAGAAAGAGAACCAACAGGAGATACAGACACATAATTGGCCGCCATTATTACAGGGGCTGGCGAATCTAAAATTTGCAGGGCAGGCCAGCAAGCTGGAAACTCAGACAGGAGTTGATGTTATATTCTTCAGTCTGAAATCTGTCGGACAGGCTGCCAGACTGGAAACTCAGGCAGGATTTCTATGTTAGTCTTAAAGCAGAATCCCTTTTTCACAGAGAAACCTCAGTTTCTGCTCTTAAAGCCTTCAACTGATTGGATGAAGCCCACCCACATTATCAAGGGTAATCTAACTTAAAGTCAACTAATTATAAATGTTAATCACATCTACAAAGTATCCTCACAGCAACATCTAGATTAATGTTTGGACAAACAACTGACCACCATAGCGTAGCCAAGTTGACATAAAAATTAATAATCCATGTCTTTTTTTTTGTTTTGGCCATGCCCCACGGTTTACGGGTTCTTAGCTCCTCAACCAGGGACTGAACCCACGCCCTCAGCAGTGAAAGCGCAGAGTCCCAACCACTGAATCACCAGGGAATTCCCAGTAGCTTCTTACTTTAACAAATTATTCTTGCTAAATAGGTGCTGACCTCAGGTTTTTAGTTTCTGAAAGAGTGCTTGTGCTGGGAAAACATATTTTTAAAAGTCTAAAAATTACAGTCTTTAAAAATCATTATGCAAAAATTAACGCTCCTTCCACTACTTCCCTGGTGGTCCAGCGGTTAAGAATCCTCCTTCTAATGCAGGGCATGTGGGTTTGATCCCTGGTGAGGGAACTAGGATCCCATATGCCAGAGGGCAAATAAGCCCTCGCGCCACAACGAAGAGCCTGTGGACCACAACAAAAGATCCTGCATGCTGCAACTAAGACCTGATGCAGCCAAAAATGAATTTTAAAAATTTCAAAAAAATTACACTGCTTCCAAAGTTTCAGCGCTTATCATTTAGTTTCAAAGGTAGAATGCAGGCATACGGAGATAAATAAGACTACAGAATAAACCATGACCAGGTGGGGATCTATCTCAGGAATGCAATGTTGGTTTAATATCTGAAAAATCAATCAATGTTAATACACCATATTGGTAGAATAAAGAATAAAAACTACACGATCATCTCAATAGATGCAGACAAAATGTTTAACAAATCCAACACCTTTTCAAGATGAAAAACACTCAGCAAACTTGGAATAGAAGGGTATTTCCTTAATCTGATACAGGGCATCTATGAAAAGCTCATAGCTGCCACTACACTTAATGGTGAGATACAGAATGCTTTCCTGCTAAGATCAGGAACAAGACAAGGATGTCTGCTTTTGCCGTTCAGTATTGACTGGAGATTCTAACTAATACAATAAGGCAAAACAAACAAACACATTTAAAATTTTAAGGCAACCAGATTGTAAAGAAAAAGTGAAACTGTCTTTATTCATAGATGACATGATCCTATGTATAGAAAATACCATGGAAAGAAACCTACTGGAACTAATAAACGAGTGAGGAACATTGCAGATACAAGATCAGATCAACACACAAAAATCAATTGTGTTTTTATACACAAGCAATAATCTGAAAATGAAATTAAGAAAACAGTACCATTCCCAATAGCATCAAAAAGAATACAGTTCTCGAAATTGGGACATTTGTAGAGACATGAATGGACTGTCATACAGAGTGAATTCAGTCAGAAAGAGAAAAACAAATATCGTATACTAACATGCATGCGGAATATAGAAAAATGGTACAAATCAAACAGTTTGGAAGGCAGAAATAGAGACACAGATGTAGAGAACAAACATGGACACCAAGTGGGGAAAGCGGGGGGAGGGGGTTGGGGTGGAATGAATTGGGAGATTGGGATTGCCATATATACATTACTAATAAGAAAAAAAAATCAAATTGTACACTTTAAATATATGCAGTTTGTTGTATGTCAGTTGTATCTCAATAAAAGTTCTTAAAGAAAAAAAGAAAAGAAAACCCTAAAAAAAAAAATACAGTTCTGAAGAATAAATTTAACATAAGAAGCTTATAATTTGTACACTGAAAATTCTAAAATATTGCCAAGATTGATGTTTTAACTAAAGAAGTTTAAAGGGATCTAAATAAATAGACATTTCATGTTCATGGATTAGAAAACTCAATATTGTTGAAATGCCAGCGTTCTCCAAATTGATCTGAAAATTGAGTACATTCTTTGTCAAAATCCAAACAGACTTTTTTGAAGAAATTGACCAGCCAATTCTAAAATGTATGTGGACATGCAAAGGACCTAGAATATCCAAAACAATTTTGTAAAGGAAGAACAAACTTGGAGGATTTTCACTACTCAATTTCAAAAATTACTGTCAAGCCACGGTGTGGTATTGGTACAAGAAGCATGTAGATCAATGGAACAGCATTGCAAGCCAGAAATAAATCCTTTTATTTATGGTCAGTTGATTTTGACAGAAGTGCCAAGACAATTCAACAAGGAGAGGATAAGTTTTTCAACAAATGGTTCTAGGACAATTGGATATTGACAAGCAAAAAAATGAACTTAGACCCTTTCTTCACATGACCAAAAATTAATTCACAATGGACCACAGAATGAAAATATGACCCAGAGAATGGGAGAAAATATTTGCAAATCTTATGTATGATAAGGGATTTATATCTAGACTGTATAAAGAACTTGTACAATTCAAAAACAAAAAGACAACCCAATTAAGAAAGGAGCAAAGGTCTTGAGTAGACATTTCTCCAACAAAGATATACAAATGGACACTAAGCATGTCAGCAATGAAAAAAAGCTTAACATCATTGGCCATTAGGGAAAGGCAAATGAAAACTACAGTTAGAGAACACATCACATCCACTAGGGTAGTGATAATTTAAAACACAAGTAATTGTTGGTGAGGATGCGGAGAAATTGAAATCCTGGTCCCCACTGGTGGGAATGTAAAATGGTACAGTTGCTGTGGAAAACAGTTTGACAGTTCCTCAAATGTTCCTTATTTTATAACTCAGCAATTACACTCATATATTACATATATATATGCCCAAGAAAAATGAAAAAAAAATTCCACACCAAAACGTGTGCATGAATGTTCGTAACAGCATTAGTCATCATAGCTAAAAAGTGGAAATAACCCAAATGTTCATCCACCGATGAATGGAACAACTGATAAAACAGTAAATCCATGCAATGGAGGGTTATTTGGCAATAAAAAGAATGAAGTATTGATATTTGCTACAGCTTAGATGAAACGTGAAAAACACTAATGTGAAGTGAAAGAAGCCGTTGGCAAAAGGCCATGTATTGTATAATCCCATTTACATGATGTGTCCAGAAGAGGCAAACCCATAGAGACATAAAGTAGATTAGTGACTGCCAGTGGCTGGGGGAGGGCAAATGAGAAGTGACTGCCAGTGGGTTTTTTTCGGGGATAATGAAAATGTTCTAAAATTAGATAGTGATGAATAGTTGCAGAACTCTGTGAATATACTAAAAAAACCATTGAATTGTATGCTTTCAATAGGTGAATTGTATGGTATATGAATTATATCTCAATAAAGCTGTTTTAAAAACGGACCTAAATTCAAGAGCTAAAACTAGAAAACCCCTGAAAGAAGACATAGGAGGAACTATTTATTTGTTTCAGATTGGGCAGAGTTCTTTGACACAATGCTGAAAGCCAAATCCATAAGAGAAAAAACCGATAAATTGGATTTCTTCCAAATTAAAGACATTTCTGCTTCAGAAGGCAACATTAAGGAGATGAAAAGACAAGCCACCTTCTGAATGAAAATATTTGCAAAACACAAAGGATTTGCATCCAAACTATATCAAGAACTTTTACAACACTCGATATTAAGAAGACAACCTAATTTAAAAATGGACAGAAGAATTGAATAGACATTTCACCAAAGAAAACATAAGAATAGCCAATAAAGGCATGGAAAGATGCTCAGCATCAGTAGTTATTAGGGAAATAGAATTAAAACCACAATGAGATAGCACTTCAAAACCGCTAGGAGAGCGACAATGAAAAAGACAGTATCAAGTGTTGATGAGAATGCAGAGAAATTGGAATCCTTGTGCACTGTGGATGGGAATGTAAAATGGTAACAACCAGTTTGGAAAAGAGTTTGGAAGTGTCTTAAAAAGTTAAACATAAATTTACCTTATGATCTAGCAATTGCACTCCTATGAATCTATCCAAAAGAAATGAAGACATAAATACACATAAAGACGTCTATGCGGATGTTCTTAACAGCATTGCTCATAACAGCCAAGGGACTTCCCTGGTGGCACAGTGGTTAAGAATCCGCCTGCCAATGCAGGGAACATGGGTTTGAGCCCTGGTCTGGGAGGATCCCACATGCCGTGGAGCAACTAAGCCCGTGCGCCACAACTACTGAGCCTGCGCTTTAAAACCTGCGAGCCACAACTACTGAGCCCATGCGCCTAAAGCCCGTGCTCTGCAACAAGAGAAGCCACCGCAATGAGAAGCCGGCTCACTGCAGTGAAGAGTAGCTCCTGCTCGCCGCAACTAGAGAAAGCCCGCACGCAGCAACGAAGACCCAACGCAGCCAATAAATAAATAAATGTTTTTTAAAAGTAGCCAAAAAACTGGAAATAATCCAGATGTCCATCAGCTGGTGAATGGATCAACAAGATGAGTATGTTCATACATTGCAGTACCATTCATCAATTTAAAGGAACGAACTATTGATATGTGCTACACAATGCAGGCTAACCTCAGAAACATCATGGTGAGTGAAAGAAGCCAGCTCCAAGACAACGTATTATTGTATGAGTCCATTTATACGAAATTGCTAGAAAAGACAAATATGTGGAGATAGAAAGCAGAGCAGTGTTTACCTAAGGCTGGGGGTGGGGGTGGGAATGAGTTGTAAACTGGCACGAGGGAACGTTTTGGGGTGGTGATGTTTTCAGCTGGATGGTGGTGACAGTTGATTGTAGGATAGATGAATTTTATGCTGTGTAGATGATACCTCAATAAAGCTGTTTTAAAAAATAACAGTACAGAGTGGTTTATGCCAATTGAATAAAATAAAGAGAAGAGCTTGGTCGTTAAGGGTGGGGCCCTTGGGGGCTAATGGCCTTGAAGGTAGACTTTGAAGGCAGGTGGAACTCTCCGATAGTCCAATGTGGAGAATAGTGTGAGTAGTGGGTGAAGGTCACCAATGGTCTTGATAGATTACAGAATAACAGGTAGGAGCCAGATGTGAGAGGAAGCAAAATGGTGTTCTAAGGAAGATTCATCTCTTAGAGGGATGGGTTGTGGGGAGAAAAGACAGGAAGCATAGAGATTTGCTAGGAAAGTTATCTGATAACTCACTGTAATCGAACTTGGAAAGGGCTGAGGTCTTGACGGGGTGCTTTGCAGAAACGTGTTCAATGTTTCTGTAGCTTTGATGCGTATACTGTTTTTAGCTTGGGAGCCAGAGGAGTGATGCCCATTGACAGAAATTGGGAATCTGGAGCAGGAACTGCTTTTGAATTGAGTCTCAAATGTCAGCCAGGGCTTTACTGCTCCTCAAAGTCTAGGTAGATTCGGGGCTTTCCTGGCAGTCCAGTGATTAAGACTCCACACTTTCACTGCAGGGGGCACGGGTTTGATCCCTGATTGGGGAACTAAGATTCCATATGCTGCGTGGTGCAGCCTAAATAAATAGATAAATAAATATATAAATAATCAAGGTAGATTAGACAGAAACCCACCTATTCCCCAAAATCAGAATACAGACTTCTGATGCCCCCTCGGAGATTTCTGTGAATTCCCCGGGTGACATGTTATGACCATGTTGGCCCCTGAGCTCCAGCTTGCTGTCTTGGCCCTGTAACAAATATGACATTGGCCCATTACTCAGTTTCTCCAAAAAATTCCATTCACGTAAAGTATTCAAAGTGTGGATTCTAGTAAAGATATGTGGGGGGGGCTTGATGAAGTTTGGGGTTACATTGGAGAAACACAGACTCCCTAACTGCACGTCAACTAGGGAGTTTTACTGGCTCTTCAGCTCGCCAATCCCTGCCTTCCTCTGTCTTAATGTCTCTTTTCCTCTTCCCTCTCCTTTTTTGGACTCTTTATTATTTCCTCTGAGAATAAAAACAAATTACAGGGACTTCCCTGGTGGTCCAGCGGGTAAGACTCCGAGCTCCCAATGCAGGGGGCCGGGGTTCGATCCCTGGTTGGGGAACTAGATCCTGCATGCCGCAACTGAAGATCCTGCATGCTGCAACAAAGATCCCACGTGCCATGACTAAGACCCAGCACAGCCAAATGAATGAATGGTTGAATGAACAAATAAAACAAATTACAAGGTAGTTTGAGTGCCATTAACAAGCAGCAGAAGCACCTGTGCTCTTGGCGTGCCGTTCTCCATGCTCAGTAGCCCGTGAACATATATTCCAAACAAGATCAAGCCTTCCCTGAGAGACGTTCTGGTGCCAACTCTTAAGATAAAATGCCCTTCATTCCACCTCTTTCCAAAAGAAAAGCTTATTCACTGAGTTTGAGGCAAAGAAGAGATACCCAGGTAAAAAGATACGGCAGGTGGTTAAAGTTTTGGACTGAAACGCCAAAGATCAGAGACAGAGGTTTGGGAGTTGAGGAAGGCAAAGGAGGGCCAACGTGTATTAATTACCCACTGAGCCTAGCCAGCTGCATAAATGTTATCATATTAGATCCCAACAGCAATCCTTGGAAAGAGGTATTATCTCCATTTTACAAATAAAGAAGCCAACACTCAAAAAAGTTAAATAACCTGTCCTAGGTCACACAGCTGGTAGATAGCAGCATCAGGATCAAATCCAGCTGGTTTTTTTTTTTAATTTTGTTTATTTTTTGGCTGCGTTAAGTCTTTGTTGCTGCATGCGGGCTTTCTCTAGTTGAGGTGAGCGGGGGCTACTTTTCATTATGGTGTGCAGGCTTCTCATTGTGGTGGGTTCTCTTGTTACAGTGCATGGGCTTCAGGCGCGCAGGCCTCAGCAGTTGCAGCATGTGGGCCCCAGAGCGCACGGGCTTCAGCAGTTGCAGTGCCTGGCCTCAGTAGTTGTGGTGCATGGGCCCAGCAGCTGTGGCTCCTGGGCTCTAGGGCACAGGATCAGTAGTTGTGGCGCACAGGCTTAGTTGCTCCATGGCATGTGGGATTGAACCCGTGTCCTCTGCACTGGCAGATTCTCAACCACAGCGCCACCAGGGAAGTCGCCAGCTCTGTCTTAAGTCAAAGCCTTTGCTTTGATTCTTTGAGGAAGAGAGAGACAGAAAAAATGAAAGAAAAGGAGGGAATGGGGCTCTTAGAGACATGTCCATGTTTGGGGCTGGGTGGAAAAGTGGGACAAGAAGAGGAAGCCTCAGAAATTAGTGTTGAAGTTTTCTAAGCATTCATAAGGTGAATGAAGTGTGAGAAAAAATAGTTTTCCTGGTTGGTGTTCCAGAGAAGAGTTTCAGTGCAGTGGTGGAAACTGTTGTAAAGATTTGAGAAGTTGTTGGATGTGAGGTGGGAGCAGGCAGAGGATAAATGGGTGGATGGCTGGCTGGGTGGATGTATTGATGGATGGGTGGGTGGATGGGTGGGTGGATGGATGGATGGATGGATGGATGGATGGATGGATGGATGGGTAGATGGATGGGTGGATGGATGAGTAGGTAGGTCTTAAGGCACGGCAGATGGAACTTGTTTCTGTATTTGTCTTTTAAGTCAGAGAGAGAATATTTTTATAGAATGAGGCAAGTAAAAAAACCAGTGGAGAGAGAGGAATAGAAATCCTTGAGAAGGAAGGATGGTTGCCAATGAGGTCTGGAGGAGGTAGAGGCAGTTGGGAATGAGAACCCAGGTGAAGAAATTAACCTTGGAATCGAGAAAGAGGAATATCTTCTTGAGATAGGAGAAAGTATGACTAGAAACATGGGGAAGTTGTGAGGTGATGAAACTTCTGTAATGGTGAAGGGCTTTTGTTTTTGTTTTTTTGGCTGCCCTGTGTGTGGCACGCAGGCTCATAATGCCCAAGCAGGGATGGAACCCGTGCCCCCTGCAGTGGAAGCACGAAGTCTTAACCACTGGACCACCAGGGAAGTCCCTGGAGAAGGGTTTTGAAGGAGAACCACAAAGTAGAAAGAAGATGGGTAGAGGGGTCAGGTTCGAGAATGTGAGAAAGGTTTGGGTCCATTGATGTGTGCCTTGCCCTAAATACTGTAAAGCTACAGTTGCTGAAACTATATTGTACTAGTTCTGAATAGAAGAGAATCCAGATCTAGGTATATATAGCATGACAAAAATAGCATTTCAGATTAGTGGGGGCATGCGGTGGGTAAAATGGTGGGTGAAATGAAATAGTCAATACATGGTGTTAGTAAAATTTCCTATTTGGAAAAAAAAAATCCTTATCCCATACAGTCCACGAGGACAAATTCCAGATGTAAAAACAATCAAATAGAAAGGAAAAAAAAAAAAGGCAGGCAAGCAACATAAACTAGAAAGAGTAGGTAGGGCGTGTTCATCAGTGGGGAAACAGTTCAGTCTGGCTGCTCAGTGGGATTACAGTGCAATGGTTAAGAGCACACGCAAGCTCTGGAATAAATACAGCTAGGTTTGGGGCCTGACCCTGCCTCTTACTAGCTGTGTGACCTTGGACAAAGTACTTAACCTCTCTGTGCATTCAATTCCTCTTTGGTAAAATGAAAAAAAAAATTAGTAACACCCACCTTATAGGGTTTTGAGGAATAAATAACCTATGTAATAATACTTGTTAGTACAGGGCTGGTATAGAGTAAGCCCTCAATAAGAGGTTGTTATTATGTAGTCATTAAGAACAGTGAGGTTGGGAATTCCTTGGTGGTCCAGTGGTTAGGACTTGGTGCTTCACTGCCGGGACCTGGATTCAGTCCTTGGTTGGGGAACTAAGATACCAAAGGCCGCTCAGAGAGGGCCAAAAAAAAAAAAAAGAACAATGAGGCAATAAGGTCAATCCATAACTACAGACATGGAAGGATGCCTACAGTACATTAGGGGAAAAAGCAACATGCAGATCAATATGAGTGATATTGCCATTAGGTTAGAAAACAAAATAAAGCAAAACAGGAAACCTGAATGTGTTCATATATATATAGGAAAATCCAGAAGGCTGCAAACTGATTGTTTGTTTGTTTAATTTATTTACTTATTTATTTTTGGCTGCATTGGGTCTTGGTTGCTGCGCGCGGGCTTTCTCTAGTTGCAGAGAGCAGGGGCTGCTCTTCATTGTGGTGCGAGGGCTTCTCGTTGCAGTGGCTTCTCTTGTTGTGGAGCATGGGCTCTAAGTGTGCAGGCTTCAGTTGTTGTGGCACATGGGCTCAGTAGTTGTGACTCGTGGGCTCTAGAGTGCAGGCTCAGTAGTTGTGGCGTACAGTCTTAGTTGCTCCGAGGCATATGGGATCTTCCTGGACCAGGGATCAAACCTGTGTCCCCTGCATTGGCAGGCAGATTCTTAACCACTGCGCCACCAGGGAAGCCCCTGGATTATCACTTTTTAAATTACATACTTCTATGTATTAATTTTTTGGTGTGAAAGACATATATTACTTATATAATTTTTTAAATAAGTAAAAACATGATTAACAAAAGCAGCACTGTAGCATTAGAATTGACTTGAACAGGGACGTCCTAGGTGACGCAGTGGTTGGGAAGCCACCTGCCAATGCAGGGGACATGGGTTCGAGCCCTGCCCCAGGGGAATACCACATGCTTCAGAGCAGCTGGGCCCATGCACCACAGATGTTGAGCCCATGTGCCGCAACAGCTGAAGCCCGAGCGCCTGGGAGCCCGTGCTCCACAGCAGGAGACGCCACTGCAGTGAGGAGCCCATGCACCACAATGAAGAGTAGCCCCCACTCTCAGCAACTAGAGAAAGCCCGTGTGCAGCAACCAAGACTCAACACAGCCAATAAAAAAAAATCCAATAAATAAATAAAGTTTTAAAAAAAAGAATTGACTCGAACAGTTAGAGATATTTAAAAACAATTTTGTTACTTTCCTTTTATTTTTGTGACAAAGTGTAAAGTATGTAATTGAAATGTCACGTAGATAAAGATTTTTCAAATCTGTGAAAACCTAATAGGATTTCCATGGCCGGTTTTCCTATATTTTAAATTTTCTCTTGTTTCTTTTCTTTTTCTTCTTATTTATTTTTAAAAAATTTTCCCATATTTTAATTTTGTATAACATCATTTTAAGTACGATTTCATTTTCTACAATAATCAAGGCGATAACGCCATTGGTCCAAAAGTAAATAGTTGAAGATTAGTATTTTTCACTTATAGGCAGGATATCTAATTTACAGTGACCTCAATTTTAAAAAATACAAAAAGAAGGGAAGATTGATTACAGATCTTGCAATAAAAACTCCCAATTAGCATGAGATAGTGACTTAAATCTAAAATATATTTTGCTTCATCTTTTACTCTATACAAATTATCACAATTTTATTGCTTGCTCAACATCTTTGAATTTTGTTAGTTTTATAAAATATAAAGTTTCAAAAACTTTAAAATCTTTGATTTGGAATCATGCCATGACAATAAGTAAGTCACTATTACGTAGAGGCCTAAAAAGTTGGGTTTTTTTGCCCTAACCCTGTTTCTATAGACAGACATGTTTCTGTAACATCATAGATTTGGGAAGAAAAGTTATTGTAAAATTAGAGTTTTGTTTGTTACCATTGAGGGTACCCTTTAAATACAGAGTTGTAGAAAAACAGGAAGGTGGTTTAACCGCCCTTTATCGTGTTGAGTGATAGTACATGGTGGTTTGGTGGCAAATGTCAGAATATCTCATTGGGACAGACATAAATTCTGGAATCCAATGAGCAATACTGAATTTCATTGTGATGTCGGGTACATACCCCAATAGCTTAATTCACTGGGTAAATCATTTAAGAGAGTGAATTCCAAGATTTTTCTTTTTGGTCACATGCTAAGAAATAGTTGTATTTTTCTTTGTGGATAGTTGTTAAAAGACTGTGAATAGCTCCTTAAAATTTTTTATGTTGATTACCTCTTGAAATAATATTTTGGATATATTGGGATATTAGAATATCTAACATTGGGATAAGTAAAATGTTTTCAAATTAATTTTGCTTATTTTTACTTTTAAAAACTGTGGCTGTTAGATAATTTCAAATTACACATGTGGCTTGCATTTGTGGCTCATGGTATATATATGTGTGTATATATATATACATGTGTGTGTGTATATACATATATATATATATATATATATACACTTTTTTTTTGGCCTTGCCACGCAGCATGTGGGATCTTAGCTCCCCCCACCAGGATCGAACCCCCGCCCCCTACAGCTGAAGCGCAGACTCTTAACCACTGGACCGCCAGGGAAGTCCTGTCGTAGGGTATCTTTATTGGACAGTGCTGATCTGGAAAAATAGTACTAGTGTAATTTTCTTCCCTTATAAGTAATTTGATTATGGGGAGGGGGTCTGGATGCCTTTTTTTCTTTAATACTTTAAAAAAATACTGAAAAAATATTGTATTAGCACTGGTCATTCCGGGCCATACCTTATGGGGTTTTTTTCTTGATGTTTATTTTTATTGTGGTTAAAAATATATGACATTAAACTTACCATCTTAACCATTTTCAAGTGTTAAAATTTCTAGAACTTTTTCTTCTTACAAAACTGAAACTCTATACCCATTAAACATTAATTCCCTTTTCCCCCCTCCCACTTATACCGTATGTTTTAAATATAATTTGGTTAAGAAATTATAGCCAACTAATAATGGAAAGCTTTCAGGTTATCTACTAGTCATGTATTTTTTTTCCCATTGGCAAATAGACAAAGAAGTGTTTTAGTACAGTTCTTTTTTTCCCTTACCATTTCTGATTTTAGAGCGCAGTTCACACTGAGAAGCAAAAATGTGTGCAAATTGTCCAGAAGGTTCTTTTCAGGGACTGTTAGTGTGTTTGGTGTTCCCATCTGCTGATGTGGCTGCGCAGGTCACTGTGCCCCGATCCGTACCTCTGTTTACCCAGGCTGCAGATGGCGAGTTTGCTCTCTCTCTAGTCTAATGGGAGTCATTAGCAAGATGCATTTCATAGAGGAAAAAGCAAATTTTTGGTTACGTTTAGTTTTCCTTTTACCTGATGAGGTATTTGTGTTTTTCTAAAATATTTTATTCATTTATTTTTATTTGGTCGAGCCAGGTCTTAGTTGCAGCAGGCAAGCTCCTTAGTTGTGGCATGTGGGGTGTAGTTCCCTGACCAGGAATTGAACCTGGGCTCCCTGCGTTGGGAGCGCAAAGTCTTAACCGCTTCGCCACCAGGGAAGTCCCAGGCATTTGTCTTTTAAGTGTGCCAAGGGAGATCAGTTTGGCATTGATGCTTCTCCTGAAATGAAAAAAATCCCCTTTTCATCTGTGGATCGTTGACTTTAATTTTAGGTCTTTGTCTATATGTGCTCTTGATTTTTAATGCCAGGCAAGGCTACAATTCGCTCTACACTGCTTTCTGGATAATTTCTTTTAGTATCATGGCCCCTCAAAAGGGCATTTCCAACAGAACCCTGTCATCTTTAACACATTAACCCCGAAGCCGTTAGTGCTCTTCTCTTGCTAGGATCAATCACTACCACGCGTAAGCTGATTATCTGTGGATTTCATTGTCCCCACATCCCTCACCTGACTGCTCTCAGGTACTGGAAACCCAGCGTGTCCTGCATTGAACTCAGCCTGTACCACTCCAGACACCAAACCTGCTTCTCCCTATCCTTTATTCATGATTTGGGCAAGCCATCCATCCATCCATGTAAACATCTGTCCCTTTTCTAATTTCATCTGATGTATAGTAAATGTATAATGTCTAATGTATAGAAAATATATTTTACTAAGGTTCAACAGTAAATAACCAATTCTTTGAGATGGCTGCTTCTGCTTATGGCAACTGGGCACCTCGCCTCTCTGTAAATTATGCATGTGGAAAATAGGGCTAGCAAGTGCTAGACATAAATAATTGATAATTAAGCTTTCCTAAATGATGAATCGCACCGTTGTATCGCTGCAGATGGCTGCTCTGTGCGTTTTTGTTTTGATGGGTAACTTTCAAGGGTTCCTCAGCGATTGCTTTGGTTTTGGCTGTTATTACTCTTAAACAATGTTTTCCTGTTTGTTATTTAATTAAAGAATTGCTTCACTTTGTGGCGAGCGATTTTATCCACGTTGTTTTGTTTAATAAGTGTTTCTAGACTAAAGCAGCTCCATGTGTAGAAAATTCAAAAAATGAACATTTGGTTCAGATTTTCTGTTAGAACTTTCTTCTCTGTTTTTCTTGCTGTGGCTTCTCCACAGGCTGAAAGTGCTGAATCTCTGTTTTTTTTTAAGTTTCCTGTAAACCTAAAACATTGAAACATTTATCCAAGCTGTATAACACATAAAGAAGACTTTAGCCAATTCATAAGTTCTTTGTATTAATCCAAGAATTGGGGTATATGAGAGCATCGATAAGGTATGTTATGGTAGGAGTTGTTCACTTTGAACAGCCTGCCTTTGTGGGAAAATTAGGTTATAGAAATGTGAGTTAAGAAGCGTTTGTTGTTGTTTTTTTTTAATTGAAGTATAGTTGATTTACAAAGTGTTAATTTCTGCTGTACAGCAAAGTGACTCACTTATACATATATATACACATTCTTTTTTATATTCTTTTCCACTGTGGTTTATCACAGGATATTGACTGTAGTTCCCTGTGCTGTGCAGTAGGACCTTGTTTATCCATTCTATGAGAAGCACTCGTTTAATCATCAGATTTGGAAAGTGTTCCCAGATGGAATGTGCAGTGTTACCCAAGCCTCCCTTGGTGACTTAGTGCCATCACGCCCTGGCACGGTTCCTCCTTCTGTCTGGATAAGGCAGATGGGGATTCTGACCCTGACTGCTGATTGCATCTAGTTAGTATAGAGTTGAAAATATCCCTGCCTCCGGGCTGGTCAAGGTGGGGCAAAGAGAGCCTGTGTGACTGGTGTCCCTGCAACCTTGGCCATCAGCACTGCCTGTGAATTTGAGACAAGGGTGTGTATGTCTTTCATAGCACTACAGTTGTCCCATTAAACTATATAATCTGTGTGGTCGTTGGTAGGTAAAGCCTGGAGCAGTATTATTTAAATTTGTATTTTCCTATTAAATAATCATTTTGAAGCAAATATGAAAAACAAAGAGCCTTCACCGTGGAGGCTTATGGAGGCATACATGTAGGTAGGTGGGTGAGACTTCTGTGTATAGGTATGAGCTGGCTTATGGGAAATCTAGGCAAAGAAACATATGTGCGTATGCATGCTGATACCTGCAGTTAAGATTGCTGAATACAGGGCTTCCCTGGTGGCTCAGTGGTTAAGAATCTGCCTGCCAATGCAGGGGACACGGGTTCGAGCCCTGGTCCAGGACAATCCCACATGCCGCAGAGCAGCTAAACCCTAGCGACACAACTACTGAGCCCACGTGCCGCAGCTATTGAAACCGGCACACCTAGAACCCGTGCTCTGCAACTAAGAGCCCGCTCTCCACAACGGGAGAAGGCCCACGTACAGCAACGAAGACCCAATGCAGCCAGTAAATAAATAAACAAATTGTTTTAGTCTAAAATAAATAAATCTGGAGGAGAGAAAGATGGCGGCGAAGTAGAGAGACGTGGAGTGCATCCCTCTCCACAGATGCATTGGGAATGCACGGAAGGACGCAGTCATCCCCACAGAGAACCAGCTGAACACCAGCAGACGGCCTCGGACACCAGAAAGGGCTGCGGGGAGCCTGACATAGCCGGTAGGGAGGCATCTACGAGGGCTCAAAGAGGGTGAAGCGGCGGAGCTGTGGCAGACGGGAGGGAGTGAGAAACATACGGAGGGTCCGCAGCGCAGCTCAGCGTTCCCGGACCGAGACATCGATCCGCGGCTGAACGGAGGGTCCAGGAGCGGGAGCGTGGGAACCGGAGAGCTGGTTCAGGACTGAATATTCGTCTACTCCAATACTTGGACATTAGTCTGAGGCTTGGACAGTCTTCTATAAACACCTCTATCACCAGGACAAGCAACCCCAAAAGCTTGGACAACCATGAGGAAACAAAGAAACCCCATGCAGGCAAAGGAGCAGGAAAAAAACCCACAAGACCAAATAAATGAGGAGGAAATAGGAAAAATGCCTGAAAAAGAATTTAGAGTAATGATAGTAAAAATGATACAAAATCTCGATAACAAAATAGAGAAAGTACAAGAAACAGTTCATAAGAACTCAGAAAAACAAACAGCAATGGATAACAAAATAACTGAAATTAAAAATACTCTAGATGCTCTAACCAGCAGAATGACTGAGGCAGAAGAACGAATAAGTGAGTTGGAAGATAGAATGGGAGAAATAAACGCCACAGAGCAGGAAAAAGATAAAAAAATAAAAAGACTAGAAGACAGCCTCAGAGACCTCAGTGATAACCTTAAACGTACCAACATTCGAATTATAGGCATCCCAGAAGAAGAAGAAAACAAGAAAGGGTCTGAGAAAATATTTGAAGAGGTTATAGTGGAAAACTTCCCCAACATGGGAAAGGAAATAATTCACCAAGTCCAAGAAGCACAGAGAGTCCCATACAGAATAAACCCAAGGAGAAATACACCAAGGCACATATTAATCAAACTAACGACAATTAAACACAAAGACAAAATATTAAAAGCAGCAAGAGAAAAGCAACAAACAACATATAAGGGAAAACCCATCAGGATAACAGCTGACCTTTCTACAGAAACTCTGCAGGCCAGAAGGGAATGGCAGGATATACTGAAAGTCCTGAAAGAGAGAAACCTACAGCCAAGAATACTCTACCCAGCAAGAATCTCATTCAGATTTGAGGGAGAAATCAAAAGCTTTCCAGACAAGCAAAAGTTAAGAGAATTCAGCACCACCAAACCAGCCTTACAACAAGTGCTAAAGGAACTTCTCTAAGTAGGAAACACAAGAAAAGGAAAAGACCTACAAAAACAAACCCAAAACAATTAAGAAAATGGTAATTGGAACACACATGTCAATAATCACTTTAAATGTAAATGGACTAAATGCTCCAACCAAAAGACACAGACTGGCTGAATGGATACAAAAACAAGACCCTTCTATATGCTGCCTCCAAGAAACCCACTTCAGACCAAGGGATACATATAGACTGAAAGTGAAGGGATGGAAAAAGATATTCCATGCAAATGGAAGTCAAAAGAAAGCTGGAGTAGCAATACTCATATCAGACAAATTAGACTTGAAAGTAAAGACTATTAAAAGAGACAAGGAAGGGCACTACATAATGATCAAGGGATCCATCCAAGAAGAACATATCACAATGGTAAATATCTATGCCCCCAATATAGGAGCACCTCAATACATAAGGCAAATACTAACAGCTATAAAAGGGGACATCGACAGTAACACAATTATAGTGGGAGACTTGAACACCCCACTTACATCCATGGACAGATCATCCAAACAGAAAATAAATAAAGACACACAAGCTTTAAATGACACATTAGACCATCTCGACTTAATTGATATTTATAGGACATTCCATCCAAAAACGACAGACTACACTTTCTTCTCAAGTGCACACGGAACATTTTCCAGGATAGATCACATCTTGGGTCACAAATCAAACCTCAGCAAATTCAAGAAAATTGAAATCATATCAAGCATCTTCTTAGACCACAACGCCATGAGACTAGATATCAATTACAGGAAAAAAACTGCAAAAAATACAAACACGTGGAGGCTAAACAATTCACTCTTAAACAACCAAGGAATCACTACAGAAATCAAAGAGGAAATCAAAAAATATCTAGAAACAAATGACAACGAAAACACAACAACCCAAAACCTATGGGATGCAGCAAAAGCAGTTCTAAGAGGGAATTTTATAGCAATACAGTCCTACCTTAAGAAACAAGAAAATGATCGAATAAACAACCTAACCTTACACCTCAAACAACTAGAGAAAGAAGAACAAAGAAACCCCAAAGCAAGCAGAAGGAAAGAAATCATAAAGATCAGAGCAGAAATAAATGAAAAAGAAAGGAAAGAAACCATAAGAAAAATAAATAAAACTAAAAGCTGGTTCTTTGAGAAGATTAACAAAATTGATAAACCATTAGCCAGACTCATCAAGAAAAAAAGGGAGAAGATGCAAATCAACAGAATTAGAAATGAAAAAGGAGAAGTCACAACGGACACCTCAGAAATACAAAACATCATGAGAGACTACTACAAGCAACTATATGCCAATCAAATGGATAACCTGGAAGAAATGGATACATTCTTAGAAAAATACAATCTTCCAAGACTGAACCAGGAAGAAATAGAAACCATGAACAGAGCAATCACAAGTACAGAAATTGAGGCAGTGATTAAAAATCTCCCAACACACAAAAGCCCAGGACCAGATGGATTCACTGGCGAATTCTATCAAACATTTCGAGAAGAGTTAACACCTATCCTTCTCAAACTCTTCCAAAATATTGCAGAAGGCGGAGCACTCCCAAACTCATTCTACGAGGCTACCATCACCCTGATACCAAAACCAGGCAAAGATGTCACAAAAAAAGAAAACTACAGACCAATATCACTGATGAATATAGATGCAAAAATCCTCAACAAAATACTAGCTAACAGACTGCAACAGCACATTAAAAAAATCACACACCACGATCAAGTGGGGTTTATCCCTGGGATGCAAGGATTCTTCAATATACGCAAATCAATCAACGTGATACATCATATCAACAAATTGAAGGATAAAAACCATATGATCATCTCAATAGATGCAGAAAAAGCTTTTGACAAAGTTCAACATCCATTTATGATAAAAGCTCTCCAGAAAATGGGCATAGAAGGAAATTACCTCAACATCATAAAAGCCATATATGACAAACCAAAAGCCAACATTGTTCTCAATGGAGAAAAACTGGAAGAATTCCCTCTAAGAACAGGAACAAGACAAGGGTGTCCACTCTCACCACTGTTATTCAACATAGTTTTGGAAGTGTTAGCCACAGCAATCAGAGAAGAAAAAGAAATTAAAGGAATCCAAATTGGAAAAGAAGAAGTAAAATTATCACTCTTTGCAGATGACATGATACTATATATAGAAAACCCTAAAGACTCTACCAGAAAACTGCTAGCACTCATTGATGAGTTTAGTAAAGTAGCAGGATACAAAATTAATGCACAGAAATCTCCTGCATTCCTATACACTAACAACGGAAGAGCAGAAAGAGAAATTAAGGAAACTCTCCCATTCACCATTGCAACCAAAAGAATCAAATACCTAGGAATAAACCTGCCTAAGGAGGCAAAAGATCTGTATGCAGAAAACTTTAAGACATTGATGAAAGAAATCAAAGATGACACAAACAGATGGAGGGACATACCATGTTCCTGGATTGGAAGAATCAACATTGTGAAAATGACCATACTACCCAAAGCAATTTACAGATTTAATGCAATCCCGATCAGATTACCAATGGCATTTTTCACAGAACTAGAGCAAGAAATCTTACGATTTGTATGGAAACGCAAAAGACCCCGAATAGCCAAAGCAATCTTGAGAAGGAAAAATGGAGTTGGTGGAATCAGGCTTCCTGACTTCAAACTATACTACAAGGCCATAGTGATCAAGACAGTATGGTACTGGCACAAAAATAGAAAGGAAGATCAATGGAATAGAATAGAGAACTCAGAAGTAAGCCCAAACACATATGGGCACCTTATCTTTGACAAAGGAGGCACGAGTATACAATGGAAAAAAGACAACCTCTTCAATAAGTGGTGCTGGGAAAATTGGACAGCAACATGTCAAAGAATGAAATTAGAACACTTCCTAACACCATACACAAAAATAAACTCCAAATGGATTAAAGACCTACATGTAAGGCCAGACACTATAAAACTCCTAGAGGAAAACATAGGCAGAACACTCTATGACATACATCAAAGCAAGATCCTTTTTGACCCACCTCCTAGAATCATGGAAATAAAATCAAGAATAAATGAATGGGACCTCATGAAACTTAAAAGCTTTTGCACAGCAAAAGAAACCATAAACAAGACTAAAAGGCAACCCTCAGAATGGGAAAAAATAATTGCCTATGAAACAACGGACAAAGGATTAACCTCCAAAATATACAAGCAGCTCAGGCAGCTGAATACCAAAAAAGCAAATAACCCAATCCACAAATGGGCAGAAGACCTAAATAGACATTTCTCCAAAGAAGACATACAGATGGCCAACAAACACATGAAAAGATGCTCAACATCACTAATCATCAGAGAAATGCAAGTCAAAGCCACAATGAGGTATCACCTCACACCAATCAGAATGGCCATCATCACAAAGTCTGGAAACAACAAATGTTGGAGAGGGTGTGGAGAAAAGGGAACTCTCCTGCACTGTTGGTGGGACTGTAAGTTGGTACAGCCACTATGGAAAACAGTTTGGAGGTTCCTTAAAAAACTACAAATAGAACTACCATATGATCCAGTCATCCCACTCCTGGGCATATACCCAAAGAAAACCATAATCCCAAAAGAAACTTGTACCATAATGTTTATTGCAGCACTATTTACAATAGCCAGGACATGGAAGCAACCTAAATGCCCATCAACAAATGAATGGATACAGAAGATGTGGCATATATATACAATGGAATATTACTCAGCTATAAAAAGGGATGAGATGGAGCTATATGTAATGAGGTGGATAGAACTACAATCTGTCATACAGAGTGAAGTAAGTCAGAAAGAGAAGGACAAATATTGTATGCTAACTCACATATACGGAATCTAAAAATGGTACTGATGAACTCAGTGACAAGAACAAGGAAGCAGATACAGAGAATGGACTGGAGAACTCGAGGTATGGGAGGGGGTGGGGGGTGAAGGGGAAACTGAGAAGAAGCGAGAGAGTAGCACAGACATATATATACTACCAACTGTAAAATAGTCAGTGGGAAGTTGTTGTATAACAAAGGGAGTCCAACTCGAGGATGGAAGATGCCTTAGAGGACTGGGGCAGGGAGGGTGGGGGGGACTCGAGGGGGGGGGGGCGTCAAGGAAGGGAGGGAATATGGGGATATGTGTATAAAAACAGTTGATTGAACCTGGTGTACCCCCAAAAAAATAAAATAAAATAATAAAAAAAAATAAAAAAAAAATTAAAAAAAAATAAAATAAAATAAAATAAATAAATCTTAAAAAAAAAAGATTCCTGAATACACGGAGAACAAAGAATAATCACTTCCAGTATAAGGAAAAAAATTCAGGAACAAAATACATACATACGTTCATTAATGTGCATTGTGGGGTCTTCTGGTCTTTTGCTTCGTGGTATCATAGGCAGATCATGGTAAAGATTCAATTAAGAATGTCACAAGGAAAACAGCGATCTATTTTTTTTAGCTTTTTATTTTATATTGGAATATAACCTATTAACAATGTTGTGATAGTTTTGGGTGCACAGCAAAGCGACTCAGCCACATATATTCATGTATCCATTCTCCCCCAAGCTCCCCTTCTCTCCAGGCTGCCACATAACACTGAGCAGAGTTCCATGTGCTATACAGTAGGTCCTCGACAGTGCTCTATTTTATATTTGGTATGCTGGGTTCTCACTGCTAGGATTTTGCTTATTTTGCGCCATTAGCCCCAATCAAGAGAAGAAAATTTTCCAAGGGTTAGAAATTGCTCTAATTATTGTTGAAGGGTTAACATTCCCCCCCCCCCGCCCCCCCGAATCAGCTTTTTTGCTTGGCTTAGTTTGACTGGTTTCTGTTTGATCTTTCCATCTCTCGCCCTTTAGGAAGCTATTTTGCCAGCCACTTCATTATGGGAGGAGAGAAGTTTGATTCAACTCACCCCGAAGGCTACCTGTTTGGAGAGAACAGCGATCTGAACTTTCTGGGGAACAGACCAGTAGTGGTATGGTTGTAATCCGTTTACTTCCGTGCGGGGCTGAGTGTTGTCAAAATAAGTTTGTTAATTGCTGGTTCAGCACTGTTTGCAGCTTGGTCTCAGTTGAGAGGGGCCCTGGGAGCCAGACCGCAGCCTCTTTGGTAGAGCAGGGTCTTCTGGCACTAGAGGCCACCCCGTGGAAAAGTACAGAGTCTGCCTAGGGGTGAGGACAGCTTACAAAACCCAGCTCTCCTAGGGATCTGAAGCTCTGAAGCTCTGCCTAAATGCCACCTCTGCAGACGGCCCTTGCCCAGCCCCTAGCTTGCTCTCACAGCACTTATCACCATATAAGCTTTTATTTCTCTGCAGCCTCCTCTCTTTGTTATCTGCCTTCCCCATCAGAATGTACATTTCACAGGGCAAAGGCTGACCTACTGTTGCATTGCAGCACCCAGAACAAAGCCTGGGACATGATGATAAGCCCTTAGTAAAGATCTATTGAATGAAGGACTGAGAAAGTTCCCCTCGATATCTGAGTTGCTATCAAACTGTCTCTGTCTCCATTCATTCAACTCATTCCATAAACATTTGTGGACTGATTTCTCTGCACCCAGCACGAGGCTTTGTAATAATAGCCGCCCTGTGGCTATTGAGTGGCTACTGTGTGCTAAGGAAGGCCCTAGAGACTCTTCAGACATTATTCCTAATTTTCATCAAGACCCACCTGACTGGGGACTTATTATTAATCCCATTTTGTAAGTGAGAGAACTGAGGCTCCAAGAGACGAACAGCAGTAACAGCCTTTATGAAGTGCATACGATGTTCCAGGCCCTGTTCGATGTGCTTTACAGGAAGTTTTCCCAAAGTCACATAACTAGACCAACCTGGCCAGAGAGCCATAACCTTTCCACTGCTTCTTACTGCTCCAGAATATCCTGCCTTTCTCCAGAAACTCCTAGTTTAGTGGCGCAGATGAAACATAGGACCAGGAAATGTTTCAGTAGCAATCAAGGTGCAAAGGGATGGGATTCTGTAGGAATAGAGAGTGGGGGAGGGGAGCGGCAAGGGCAGATACTTCGGTGCTGGTGCTGAGAACCGGGCCTCAGAGGATGGCTGGGTTTTCACGAGGCGGGTGGGAAAGGGGCTTCCCGGGAGTGAGACACAGAGCACAGGCTGGAAAGCATTCACGTTTCTGTTGAATCAGCAACCGTTTACTGAGAAACTGCTGTGTGCCAGGTACTGTGATAGGCGCTGGGGATACAGAGCTGAAATGAGCATGGTTTGTTCCTCCCCTGGAACAAATAAGGAAGCCAGTCTGGCGGGAGTGGACCTTTCCTGATGGCGAAGCAAGATTGGAAAGGTAGGTGGGGGCTCCGTTATCTCGAGAGGTTTTCCATCTCTCATGTAGGCTCTGGGGAGCATTGAAGATTTTTAGGCAGATAAGTGCCCCAGAGAAATTATTTGTTTGTTTGTTTTTTAGGAAGGTTAATCTAGTGACGATCTTCCATCTGGAGCTTTAATTTAAAAACGCTGTTGTTGGTTTTCATTGTTTCTTCCTTTCTGTCTTGAGTGACAAGCCCCCCAACACCTTCTAATTCTTAGTCCAAAAATACTTTTCAAAATATCAAGTCCTTTCTGTTGCAGATTCACTTATGACAACTCGTACTTATCAAATGTCTTCTCTCTAACTTTGCTACTATTACCTTAGCCATTAGCGTGGAAAGATGTTTTTTTTCTGATTGAGCCAGATAGGAACTCCTCCTCCCTCGCCAGGCGTCAGCTCATGCTTAGAGAATGCCCTTTCTTCTCACAAGGATTTGCTGTTTGCATCCATTTCTTCCTCCATTTTTTCTTTCCTCTGGTATCAGAGTACTTTGTATACTTTAAAAAGGTGGGTTTTTTGTTTGTTTGTTTGTTTTAAACTTCTCAGTCCACACAGATGATTTTAAAACATGGGCACACTTTTTTCAGGTTCGTTTTGAGGTTTATGCCGGCTGACACACCTTCCCAAAGTTTAACTGCCTTGTTTACACTTCTCTGTGAGCCCGTGAATGACTGAGCACCGGAGAGCAGCCTTGACCTTCACTTTCAGGCTTTCTCCCAGAACAGCATCAACATTGGCCTTTCTGTTGTTGTTTTTATGGAGTAATCGTTGAATATGCTTCATGTTGTACAGAGCAAATGTTTTCAAAAGACATCATAATTTCACATTAAGAAAGCAAATCAGGGTCACTTCAAAGAGGAAGGTAGAAGTAGAGAATACAGGAGACATGTAGCACATTTCCCTCTGCTTTTCCGCTTTCTTAGCTAATAATAATAACAGCTAACATTTATTGGACACTTGCTGTTTGCCAGGCCCGGTTGTTCTAAGCTCTCTGTGTGTGTTATTTCACTGTGTCCTCGCACCCTGATGAGGGAGGTCCTGATGTGACAGATAAAGAACAACAGACCCAGAGGGTGTCCCTGGTAGCACAGTGGTTAAGACTTCATGCTCCCAATGCAGGGGCCGAGGTTTGATCCCTGGTCAGGGAACTAGATCCCACATGCACGCCACAACTAAGAATTTGCATGCCACAACTAAAGAGCTGGTGAGATGCAACTAAGGAGCCCGTCTGCCACATAAGACCTGGTGCAACCAAATACATAAATAAATATTAAAACAAAAACAAAAGACACAAAGAATTGAAAGAAAGATTGCAAAGCCTGGAAGTGACTTAATCAGGATTTGAACCCAGCAGTCCAGTTCCAGAGCCTGAGTCCTCTGCCCTTTCCTGCTGGTCAGGTCAAGGGCACTCAGCACCCCTGCCCACGTCCTGTCTGTGAGTCTGTCTCAGTAGATCAGCGAGTGTGGTTTGTGAGATATGGAGAGGGAGCCGTCTGAAAGTGGCTGGCGTGGCTGTGACATGTTCTCATGAGTGTCTCTTGACAAAGTTCGTATCTGGTGTGTAATTCCACCTGCCGACCTGACCTGGGGAGCCTGCCGTTACCGCACATCAGCTTGTTTAGGGGAAGGCCCAGCCACTGAAGGTTGACTGGTCACTTGAGTTCTGCAGAGCTGACCTCTGCTCTCCAGTCATGTGTATCTCGGTGTCGGTAAATGGGCGTCAGGTTGCAGAGGAAAGAGAATGGCCTTATAAAGCCATCCAGCAGCTTCAGGCGGGAACAGCTCCTCTTTCCAGAGAGATGGGGACAAATATGCTGAAATAAATTATTAGATTAAATTATAAATGCCATAGACTTCCTGGCTTCTGGGTCTTGTCATTTTCCCTGTCGTTTCTGAATGATCAGACTAAGATGAGTACCATTCAGCTGTCACTCAGCCTGTACTGTACAGCTTTACTGGAGCTGATCTCCCACCCAGGATAATCTGTCAAAGTCAAATGTATTATCAAGTCTTCGGGTCAGATTTAAAGAACCAGAGTGTATGTATATATAGAAGGATGGTTGAAGAGAGAGGTTGGAATCAAGATCTTACATCTTACTATTAAACTCTTTGCAACCTTGGCAAATGCATCTCTCAGGCTCTCAAATTACTCGCTTGTGAAGTGGAGGCAGTTCTGACTCTACAGGAATGCCATGCTTGAAAAATGTGTTGGAATTGCTGGGTGAAAAGAAGTGTGGAGCAATGTTAGCTGCACTTGCTAGCCTTTCAGTTTGGTATTTCTGCAGTTACTGATAATTCTGGGTGGAGAGAATACCCCCTGGTTTTTAAGCAACTGTCTTAAGTAGTGAACAGGCCTTCTGAAGGTCTTTCTGCTCTGGTCCCTATATAGAGGAGATAAGATGGTTGAGTTTGTACATCACAGTTGAATAAAGGCCATCCCTCCCCTTCTTAGGTGGCAGAAGAGCTGGTGCTGATTTTTTTTTTTTTTTTGGTCCTTTATTGCATTAGACCTTATTTTATTGAGGTAAATTACTGCTAAAACTCTAAATTATTTGGAGGCTTAATGACTTTAGGATCATCAGATGTTAAGTGATATCTTGACTCTACTGGAGTTCAGATCTCTCTTGTCATCTGAGAGGAAGCAGCTGAGTTTTAATTGGGCCCCTAACACTCCACATCCTCTTGTGTGTTTTGTTGCTGGGCCCAGTTTCTTCTTCCTTATGCTCCCTGCAGCCAGGCTGCACAGCTGGCATTAAGAACCGAAATGCACACGGGGAGGTAAACTCAGTGCTTTGTGATGACCTAGAGGGGTGTGATAGGAATGGTGGGAGAGAGGCTCAAGAGGGAGGAGAGGGACTTCCCTGGTGGCACAGTGGTTAAGAATCTGCCTGCCAATACAGGGGACACGGGTTCGATCCCTTGGCTGGGAAGAGTCCACATGCCCCAGAGCAACTAAGGCTGTGCACCACAACTACTGAGCCTGCGAGCCACAACTACTGTGCCCACAAGCCACAACTACTGAAGCTGGTGCGCCTAGAGCCCATGCTCTGGAACAAGAGAAGCCACCGCCATGAAGCCCATGCACTGCAATAAAGAGTAGCCCCTGCTTTCCGCAACTAGAGAAAGCCTGTGAGCAGTAACAAAGACCCAATGCAGTCAATAAATAAATACATAAATTAAAAAAAAAGAAAGAAAAACACTTAAAAAAAAAGAGGGAGGATATATGGGGATATATGAATACGTATCGCTGATTCACTTTGTTGTACAGCAGAAACTAACGCAACATGGTAAGGCAATTATACTCCAGTAAAGATGTATTTAAAAAAAAAGAACCGAGGCGCACACAGGTGGGCTTTCCTTCTTCCTCTCATAGAAAACTGCCTCCGCTTTACAATCTCTCATGGCGATTTCAACTTACGGGAAATGGATGTGCTTAAATCCATTTCCTGTAAACTGGACCCTTTTATTCACACGTGAGCAGGGAGAGCAAGTGAGTTAAAGGAACTTGGCGGTATATGCAAGTGAAGCGGAGTTTTGCACTTATAGAACTCTGTGTCAGCCACGATGCCGTTTATTCATTCCGTAAATATCTATGAGGGATGCATTGTGCTCGCAACTGAGAACGCAAAGGTGAGAAGGACTTGGCTCCTGCCCCGGGGAGCTCCAGCAGAGTGCAGCGATGGACCGCGGTACGTTCTCTGAGAGAGACAGGCGTAGGTAATCTGAGAGCCCAGGGGAGCGGGCATGCCCTCCAGCCAGGGCACTGCCTCCGAGAGAGGAGTCCTGGAACCTGCAGGGATGAGCAGGACTTCCCAGGCAGAGACTGGGAAGGTCATCAAGGCAGAATTAACAAGTATGCAAGGAAGCACAAAGATGTGGACGTGCGCGTCAGGCTTCCAGAGTGGCGAGTGGACTGTAAGGACTGGATTGTGAGGAATGTTGGTGGGAGTTGAGGTTGGAAAGGCAAACTGGGCCCATGTTGAAAGGGCTGTGAACATTGTGCTGAGGAGCTTATACTTTTCTTTCTGTGGCAGTAGAGAATGTCACAGTCATGTATAGCTTTTCCATTGACTTAGCTTTTTGATGTAGATTAAGGTATTGGCCATCACTGAGCCTCCATTTCTCCATCTATAAAATATCCATCTTAACAAAAAAAAATAATATCCATCTTGGGAATTCCCAGGTGGTCCAGTGGTTAGGACTCTGTGTTCTCACAGCTGAGGACCTGGGTTCAGTCCCTGGTTGGGGAACTAAGAACCCACAAGCCATATGGTGCAGCCAAAAAATTAAAAAAAAAAAAAAAAAGTTTAAAAAAGTATTTGGGAACTTCCCTGGTAGTCCAGTGGGTAAGACTCCACGCTACCCACATGCATGGTGCAACTAAAGGATCCCGCGTGCCACAACTGAGACCTGGCACAGCAAAAACAAAAACCAAAAACAAACCCCCAGAAACCATCTTGTTGGAATATTTTAAGGATTCAAACAATGACAACTGTTGTGATTTGATTTCCACTTAAGAAAGTTAACTCTGTAAATCAACCCAGTGTAGAGTGAATCAGAAAGAGAGGAGATAAGGAGACCAGTTAGAAAGTCATAGTTTGTTTTAGTGAAGAACGAAAAGTACCGGACTTACCTGGTGGCGCAGAGGTTAAGAATCCGCCTGCCAATGCAGGGGACACGGGTTCAAGCCCTGCTCCGGGAAGATCCCACATGCTGTGGAGCAACCAAGCTGTGCGCCACAGCTACTGAGTCTGCGCTCTAGGGCCCGCAAGCCACAACTACTGAGCCTGTGTGCCGCAACTACTGAAGCCCACGCGCTTAGAGCCTGTGCTCCTCAACAAGAGAAGCCACTCCAGTGAGAAGCCTTCACACTGCCATGAAGAGTAGCCCCCGCTCGCCGCAACTAGAGAAAGCCTGGGCACAGCAACGAAGACCCAACGCAGCCAAGAATAAGAAAACAAACAAATAAATAAATTTATATTAAAAAAAACACACAAAATCAAACAAATAAAAAGAATGGAAAGTACCTAAACTAGGATAGTGGCGTTAAAAAATAAGGATGGTGCAGGTTCAAGCTGTGGGCAGTGGAGCTGAGGGAAAGGGAGAAGTTAAGGCAGAGGACACTGAGGAGCCCCTGGGGGCAGCTACCACTTAAACAGGATGCTGTGCATGTGCGTTGTCTGCAGGTTGGTTTGTGCCCAGGCCCCAGCGTAACCAGACAGGTCAGTCACAACTACCCCAGTGTCTACACCTTAGAGCCTGTATTTGTCTGCCCAGGCCGCCGTAACAAAATAGCACAGGCTGGATGGCTTAAACAGCAGATCCTCATTTCTCACAGTTCCATAGGCTGAGAAGTCTAAGATCGAGGTGCCCACAGACTGAGTTGCTGGTGAAGGTCCTCTTCCTGGCTTGCAGTGACTGCTGTCTTACTGTGTCTTCACATGGCAGAAAGAGACTGGGAGTTCCCTGGTGGCCTAGGGGTTAGGATTCCGGGCTTTCACTAGCGTGGCCTGGGTTCAATCCCTGGTTGGGGAACTGAGATCCTGCAACCCTGTGGTGTGGCAAAAAAAAAAAGAGAGAGAGACTGATATCTCTCTTTCTGTTCTTATAAAGCCACTAGTCCCATCTTGAGGGGCCCACCCTTAAGACCTTATCTAACCCTAATTTGCTCCCAAAAGCCCCATCTCCAAATATAGTCACTTTGGAAGCTGGGCTTCAACTTATGAATGGGGGAGGGGGACATAATTGAGTCCATAGCAGAATGTAAAGTCCATGGAGGGGGTGGGCCTCTTTGGGGGGGGTGTGTGTGTGTGTATTAGATTGGATTTTTTGCCTTTTGTCTGCTCTCTTCTTTCCTTCTTCCTTCCTTTACAATTGTGCTACAACTGCTTTTGTTTTGGGCATTCACTTTGGCAATATTTAGTAAATTTTCAGCTGTGGCCCAGCTATTTCACTTCTCGGAGTGTGCACATAAAGGAAGAACATACTCCTGTGTGTCTACTCTGCTCTCAGTATTCTACTACAGCGCTGATTCACTTTTGACACCAGATGTGTGTGCGTTTTCTACACATCAGGCAGGAATGTTAAATAAATTGTAGCGTGTCTATACAATGAGCTGGTATTCAGCCAAAAATAAAGTAGAGCTGTATTCACTGAGGTGAAAATATATCTATGACCACATCGTTTACCAAAAAAAAAAGCAAGTTCCTATATTTGATGTAGAGTCTGGTTTCATTTCTGATAAAAATAAAAGTGTATAAAAATATATGTGTACATTTATGTTGGTATTTACAGGTGCATGAAAATACATGAGCACGATGTGTTTTAACCTGTGACAGGGGTAACTCTTGGGGGTATATCAGTGAGGGGATGTACTTACTTCATATCCTTCTATGCTGTTTGAATTTTCCCCAGTGAACATGTTTTCACTTTTTAATTAAAAGCATTTAAATTTTCTCTAAAAATAGAGAAGGGATTACTGCTGAGCACAGGAAGGAAATAGGTCTAGGAGAATATATAGAGGTAGGAAAATTAAGGAAGTTCATAGAATAATGGTTTTAATTTTTTTTTTTTTTTTGATCAACTGCAGGAAGGGTGTGGTCTGCTGAGCTGTTACAGGCTTGTGGAGAATGACAAAAACAGCAGAATAAACGTGGGGAGGAATGGAGCTGGGAACTTCAGCCTCTGGGTGTCAAGCTGCAGTGGTTCAGCTTTAAAAACCTCAGATTCAGTGTGGATGGGGCCTGCTTTTAGCAACCTGAGAGTAAAAAATAATACCCAGGCTATAAAAGAGCTAAACTAGGGAATGAATATTCATACCTTTTAAATGCTTTAGGGCTTGACAGACAGCTTTAGGTAAGGATTCTTTAAAAACAGCAGTTTTACAATACACGTCTCCCTACTTGTGGGGTCTCCCCAGAGGTGACCACCCTGCTCAGTTCAATAAGTGATCTTCTCAATCTTTTACTTTCAGTTTTTAAAAAATTGTGACAAAATACACATAACATAAAAGCTACCATCTTAACCGTTTTAAGTGTATACTTCAGTGCATTGCCATTGTTTCCCCCCCAATCTCCAGAACTCTTCATCTTGCAAAACTAAAACTCTGTCCCCATTAAATACTAACTTCTCCTTTTCCTCTCCCCTCCAGCCCCTGGCAACCACCATTCTACTTTCTGTCTCTAAGAATAGGACCTCATCTAAGTGGAATCCTACAGTATTTGTCTTTTCGTGGCTGGTTTATTTCACTGAGCATAATAACGTCAAGGTAGCCTGTGTCAGAATTTCTTTCCTTTTGAAGGCTGAGTAATATTCCATTGTATGGATGGAGAATATTTTGTTCATCCGTTTATTTGTCCACGGACGCTTGGCTTGCGTCCACCTCTTGGCTGTTGTGAATAATGCTGCTATGAGTGTACATTCAGTTTCGTTAATTAATTAATTAATGTACTGGCTGCATTGGGTCTTTGTTGCTGTGCGCAGGCTTTCTCTAGTTGCAGCGATTGGGGGCTACTCTTCATTGCCAGCCGTGGGCTTCTCAGTGCGGTGGCCTCTCTGTTTGTGGAGCACGGGCTCTAGGCACGCAGGCTTCAGTAGTTGCAGCACGTGGGCTCAGTAGTTGTGGCGCACTGGCTTAGTTGCTCCGCGGCATGTGGGATCTTCCAGGACCAGGGATCAAACCCGTGTCCCCTCCATTGGCCACCAGGGAAGTCCCAACAATCATTTTTTAAGGCACACGTGCACACCAGTATTGGCCTAGGGAAGAAATGACTATTCAGTTTTAGGCAATTATGTTAATGAAATTATTGTAGGCCTTCAGTTTTGAAATTTAACTTGTTTTTATGTCCTTCTCCACCCTCCCCCCCCCAAAAAAAACCCTTATTCTATTTATGTCACCTTTTAATTCTTAATAAAGGTGAAGAAATCATTTCAAATAGCTTCTTCTAGGGAAAATTGCTTCCTGCCACTTAGTGAATAAATATCGAATACATAAACAAAGACTATTTTGCAATGTGCTGATAACATCTTAGTCATTTTTCCACATACTGAGAGAATACAACAAAATTGTAGATTTTATTCAAGAGTTAGTTTCCATTATCTCTTGACTCCAGAGATAACGTTAAAAAGCTGATTATCTTTACATGCAGTGTAGGATAGATTATTTTTTAGGTAAGTAAAGGCATAAAATATGAGACTTAACAATATGTGTAACATTAGCTCCACCTTTGGAAAGTAAGTTATAACATAAAAAAGACAACTTTGGAAGCTAGTTGGTTGGGTCCGAGCGTTTGCTACTTGGCACTAAGAAGAGGATTTTTATGTCATTTTCCACCCTGAGACCTCTGTTTTGTGGAGATGGGTTTCTGTAGTAGATGGATCAGGGGATGGATGGGGGGTCCCCTTGCTGTGACAGAGGCCAGCGAGCCTCACCATCCAGGGCGGCTACGCATCCCACTGAGGTCCCGGTGATGAGCAGGGGTGCTCCCAAAGAAGTCAGATCAGCTGACAGGACTGCTCCTGCCACCTGTTCCTTTTTTTTTTTAACTTTCTTTTCTGGAAACAAAAACCAACTTTTTTGGTTTTTGCTTTTAATTTACTTCCTATTGTTGTTTTTTTCCTTTTCACTTTTGTATTATGAATTGTGAAATATTTATATGGAAGTATATGAACCACATATCTACAATTAAAGAAACTACAAACACTCACCCTTGGACTCGCCACCCAGATCAAGAAATGGAACTTCGCCAGCACCTCAGACGTCCGCCCAGGGCCTGACCCTGGTCACATCTGCATTACTTTGTTAAATAACAGCTTTATTGAGGTATAATTCACCACGGGTTTCTCCACGGTAGAGTTACCATCTTTCCCTTTGTAGTTAATAATTATCTTGAGGAGGATAGTTTAAAACTACTGCCTAGATTTCTTTTTTCTTTTTCTTTTTTTAATGCAAAAACCATTCACTAAGTTTGCTCCTTTCTTTACCTGAAGGTGCTGCATTGGCTGAGGTTAGTGAAATAGGACATTGCATGTTAGATCCACTGCATTGCTTATGGATGGAAGACAGGGATCATGGTTCTGGTGTGTGGGCATCAGGGTATAGTCTTATGGGTTAAAGCTGTACAAAGGGGTTGCAATGTCACCTGAAATTATGAGAGAAAGGGAAAAAATTCTCTGGAGAAAAAACTTTGCTGGAGATGAATGAAGAACAGGCACAGTGTTTAGTAGCTGTTGACCTAGTGGGTTACCTTCCTGATATAAGAATTTCAAAATCAATTTGGGTTATAAAATTATGCACTGGGAGAAGAAAAGCGAGAAGGAGGAGGAAACAGTTTCTTTTTTTCTTTTTAAAGATTTTTTTATTTATTTAGGCTGCACTGGGTCTTAGTTGCAGCGTGCGAACTCTTAGTTGTGGCATGCATATGGGATCTAGTTCCCTGACCAGGGATCAAACCCGAGCCCCCTGCGTTGGGAGCACAGAATCTTAACCACTGGGCCACCAGGGAGGTCCCAGGAAACAGTTTCTTCTTCTCCGTTCTTTTTTTTTTTAAGGCTCTTTATTGGAATATAATTACTTTACACTGTTGTGCCAGTTTTTGCTGTACACCAAAGTGAATCAGCCATATTTATACATATATCCCCATATCCCCTCCCTCCCACGACTTTCTCTCACCCTCCTTATCCCAGCCCTCTAAGTCATCACCCATCATCTAGTTGATTTCTTATCCGTTCTTATCATAATTTGGTTTCTGTCCTAGCTGAGAAGATAGTCTTCCTTAATAAGCATGAGGCCATGACCCACGTTGATCCCCCTCACCCCTCCCCCGAATTACACAAATCATTGATCGAAGGACTCAGTCAGTCATTCCTTCCTTCGTTTAACATTTGATTGAACCCCTGTGATCCCCCAGGCTCGTGTTCAACACTAGATATACAAAGATAAAATGAAATCCCTGCCTGAAGGAACTTACTTTATAACCAGGAAATAAGCACGCCTTGGAGGAGGAGCCAAAGAGCCACGGTACAGAAGCATCTAAACAAGGCGACATCTCTGCACTACAGATGATTCAGTAAAACTGAAGTGTAGGGTCCAGAGGGTGTAGGGGAGACACAGCAAGAGATACACCTGTGGATCCTGGCCTAGACCAAGGGGCCTTGTGTGCCTTCCTGCGAACTTTGGACTTTTATCCTATAGGCATGGGGAATCCGCTCATGTGTTTTAAGCTGGCAGTCATTTAATATGCATTTTGAAAGATCACTCAGACAACAGTGTAGAAGATCAATTAGAGATTATTATTATTATTATTATTGGTGAGAACATATAAAGCAGAGCCAGTTGTCCAAAGGAGAGCTGTTGAGGTCTGATCTCACGTTGCAGTCGGAAGAAAGAAGAGGGCCCTGTTCCCAGAGGTCGGATCAGTGTTGGGAACCACCATTAAGAGATGGAGTTCCACCTCTTCACATAAGAGCAGAATTCGACCTGCTGACTCCACTTCCGTAGGCAACTTCTGATGCCCTCTGGTCGAAGGCAGACTCTGGAAGCAAACCTGCGTTGGAGATCTTTGTGAAAACCCTTCATGGAAGGAGTGCTCTTTGGAGAAGGGGCATAATGGAAGCCAGATGCAGCAGGGGAGCAAAACTAAGCAACCATGTGGTCTTGGCAGGAACTTGCTCCAGCCTGGTCCCTCAGGAAAGCTCTGGAGTACAGCTTGCACCGCAGAATACCCCCCACCTCGAGGACAGAGAGCTGGCCTTCTGTACCTCAGGCCGTGCTATTGCGAACGTTCTCTTCTGTGCATTTTGTTCAGCGTGTGTGTGCTTATTTTTTAGGGGTCTGCCCACAGTTGACGTTGCCGGGGCACGCAGTGTGCTGTAGAAGATACGGCCAGTTTTCCAAAGCAACTGCACCAATTGTACTCCTACCCGGAGTGTTTGGAGTCCCCAGCACCTAGTATTTTCCATCTTTTTCACCGTAGCCAGTCTGGTGGGAATGCAGAATTAATTTTCGTTTTCCGGATAACTCATGAGGTTGAGCACCTTTACGTATGTGTATCAGCTGTTTGGATCCCTCCTTTGCCAAGTGTCGGTTCAAATCTTTTCTCTTAGCTCAGCCTCTTTTTCTTTCTGAGAAAGGAGATAATAAGAAAACATGAGTCCTTTCTCAGATAAATATATTGCAGATATCTTCTAGTCTCTGCTTGCTTTTCACTCTTTCTTTTTAAAAATAATTTATTTATGGGAGTTCCCTGGCTGTCCAGTGGTTAGGATTCGGTGCGTTCACTGCTGTGGCCTGGGTTCAGTCCCTGGCTGGGGAACTGAGATCCCACAAGACACACGCTGATGGCCAAAAATAAAAAATGATAATTTTTTTAATTGAGATATAATTGACATATAACATAGTGTTAGTGTGAGGTGTACGACTGTTGATTCGATACATTTACATATTGTGATGAGATTACCATCAGCGTGTTAACTAACACCCACATCAGGGCACGTAATTTTATTTCTTTTTTGTGGTGAGAATGTTTAGGATCTAGTCTCTTGGCAACTTCGAAGTTTATGCCTTTTCACTCTCTTCCTGGTATCTTTAGTTGAACAGAAGTTCTAAATGTTAATAGAGTCCTATTTATCCATTTTTTTCTTATACAGTAGCATTTTTTGTATCCTATTTAAGAATTCTTTCAAATACCAAAACATGAAGATGCTCTGGTTTTCCTCTAATAGCTTTGTTTTACCTTTCACCTTTAGGCTTGTCATCCATCTGGAATTGATTTTGGCATGTGCTGTGAAGTAGGGGCCAAGGTTCTTTTCCTTCTTTTTCTTTTGTTTAAATCGACCCAGCACTGACTGTGGAAAAAGACCGTCCATCCTTTTCTCACGGCACTGCAGGATTGCCTTTGTCATAAATCAAGTGACCATATCTAGTTTCTCCAGTGAAGAATTCACTCATGTCCAGCCTGGCAGGGGCAAAGGGTTGGAGGGGGTTGCAAGCCTGACGGCCAGGTTCTGGAAGAGGAACAGGGAAGGGGCTGTGAGGTCTCAGCGAGCTTCCATATGGAGACCTTGACTTAGCTGTCTGTTTTCAAAGAGTTCCCTCGCCCTCGGCCATGCCCAGTGTCCCTAAGACTGTCAAATCCTCTGATTTACTCTCTCGTAAACATCTTCTGTTAGAGAGGGGACAGGTGGCCTCTTGGCCACATGGTGTCTGGGAAACGATCTCAGAGTGGAAATGCTTTTCATTCAGACCTTCCCAATCTCCTCTTTTGAGCCTGAATGTACCCCCACTTTTAGGAGGACCTGCTGTCTCCAATTCCGAAGCCTTTCTGGGGCTCTGGGCATAAATATGTTTCTGCCATTTAGAATTTCAGCCTTTTCGGTTCTCCTAAATCAGTTTCCACTTGCCTGTGTGTGTTTCCCCTTCCAATTTTTTTTTATTTCCTTTCCCATTCTCTCCGTTCTTGTGGTTTTACACTTTTCCCCCTCTTCGTTTAATTCTTTTGCTGTCATTTCAGTGGGAATTCAGAAGGGAGCAGAGGTAAATACACGTGTTTAATCTGTCGTAGGGACTGGGAGGCCTGTTGTAAGCCTTTGCATTTATTTCTTCACGTTTTCAAATCTGTGCAGATGGGAGCTGGGAAGCACTGTTTGGCTTTAAATTCTCTATCATTTCTTCAAACTACGTCTCAAAATTTGATAACTAACCCCTTATATATCTAATATGAAATATGAGATACATTATAAAGTAATTTATTACATAGAATAGGAAGGGAACGAATAAGCAATATAATTTTGGCTTTGAAATTACAGGATAAGGATTTTCCGTCTATAAAAATGAAAAAAAAGAAAAAGCTGTATTGTGACCTTTTGTTGTGCTAGAAGGTAGTTTGCAATTTTCTCCTTTCTCGATTTTCCAGGGGGCTCATCACTGTCCCTTTTTTTGCATTTATACGTTCTTTGTACTTTCCTTCATGTTAGTCTGAAGTTGTGTAGGAAGCTCTTGAGTGATTCTTACAGAATTCAGTAAAAGTTCAGTATTTTGCTAGGCACAAAGTAACTCATGTCAGGTCAAGCCAAATCTGATGGGCTGGAAGAACTTTCTATTGGAACTCAAGCTTCTTACCTGAACAGAATTTTCTTATTAATCTACATTCTGTTTCAGCTACAGTAATTGATGTTTTCTTTTAATACCCAAAGTTCAACCAAACCAGAAAGCAATCTGGTTGTGTCTAGTACTATACAATCATGGAAGGAGGAACCCTCTCTTCATAGAGAGACAGTTTAAAATAAGAGGTCTTTGTCTTTGGTTGTAGAAGAGCTGCTTCACAGCTCACGAAGACGTGTCCTGTTCTCGGTGGAGCTTGTAAAGTCATCCACGCTGCAATGAATGTTGCCGTCCTTGCACGCATCAGACCCTGCGTTCTCCCTCCGCATGTACATGAGAGGCTCATAGGGCAGCTGAACACATGGTGATCTGTGCAGAGTTCGATGACGCCTTTGGCTATTTTATTTAAGCATTGGAAAGAATGTGTCTTGTCATTCTGGAGAGGACAAAACTGGGGGGGGATGGGAAACAGATGACTATTTGCCAGGGACCAGGGGTGCAGGGAGGGCTTGGCTGCAGAAGGGAGTGAAGGAACAAAATTATGGGGTGGTGGGGGTGGAAGTGTGCTGTACCTTGATCACGATGGTGGTTACAGAGCTGTATGTGTTTGTCAAAATTCATAGAACTGTACGCTAAAATGGGTGAATTTTATTGGATGTAAATTACACCTCGATAAACCTGACTTTAAAAAAAAAAAGGACTGCCTTGGAAAGGAGGAGTGGTTCACAGACATGCCAGTGCACTCTGCGGCCTGGTCTCCACGTGGCCCCGGGAGCCCCTGTTTATGGGCGTGTACCGACAAGAGGTGGTCGATGTGTCCCTCAGATGCCATGTGTGCACTTGGCGGTGGGGGCGGGGCGGGGGGGAGAGGTCACCATCGCTTCTGCATCAGCAGCCCTCAGCCACAGGGGTCCGTCCCCAGCACCTCAGTGGCAGGGGCCTAGGTCTCACTGCAGGATGGAAGCTGTTCGTCTCAAACCTGTGCTTTGCGTTTTTCACCGGCTCGTGATTGTTTTGGATGGTGTGCAGAAGCCATGTTTGCTCGTTAGACCACTAGGGTCACAACAGACAAGAGGTGAGCTGGCTCCGCTCTCATTTTACTTTAGACTGTGTCTCCCACAGCCTTCTAATCATAAACTAAGAATCTCAAAGAGCCTTCCAGTCACTGTGGTAAGAATTCATGTGCCTCTGTGGGGGGTGTGCTGTTCCCAAGAGGTTAAATTCCAATAGAGTATGTGGTAGATTTGCAGTACCTCTCCTGGGTCACAGCAAAGTGAGATGTATCCTAAATTGAATTTATTGCAAGTCCTTTGGGATTTATGGATAAGAGGTACTTATCTGACTGCTGATATTTCATTTGTATATTCTTTTTTTTCAGAGTATTGAAAATTGCATTGTAGGTAGAATTTTTTAAAGATAATATTATTACAAATGATAATCACTCGTGATCACTAGTTATGACCTACATTTTCATAGCACATGTGATTCCTAGAACACTTTTTATTGGGTCTTAATCACCCTACATGATAGACAAGAGCTGTAAACCCCATTTTACAGATAAGGAAACTGATGCCCAGAGACGTTAAATTACTCACCTGAGACTAGAGGCAAGAACTTGGATCTTCCAGCCCCTGGTGTCCTCCCCACCTTATCAGATCGTTTCATTTTTATTCTTTCATTTCAGTTTTGCACACAGCTCATGGGCAGGGCCAGAGGGTCCTAGCTCCTAGTTAAACTTATAAATATTGCTCCATAAACCCTTTATTAAAAAGCACGTGGCAGGGAGTTCCCTGGTTGCCTAGTGGTTAGGACTCGGGGCTTTCACTGTTGTGGTCTGGCTTCAGTCCCTGGTTTGGGAACTGAGATCCTACAAGCCATGCGGTGACGCAAAAAAAAAAAAAAAAAAAAACCCATAATGGAAAAGAATATTTAAAAAAAGAATGTATATGTGTGTAAAACAGAGTCACTTTGCTGTACAGCAGAGATTGGCACATGGTAAATCAACGATACTTCAATTAAAAATAAATAAAATAAACTAAACACATGGCCCTCTGTTTTTTAGTTATTTTGTGAGTATTAATTGTGCCAACCTGCCGTGTAGGGCAAATGTCCAAAATCCAGATGGTCACCATGGGCACATGCTGTGCCCTTCTGAAGACCTTATTCATATATGCATTCTGCAAATACCCATCTTTATCTTTTATGTGTGTTGGTCCAATCACTCTAGGTGATACAAAGGTATCTCTAACATAGACTTTGCCCTCAAGTGTATAATCTCGCAGGAAGCTCAGCCACATACACACAAAGATGGAAGTGATAAATGAAGTGTAGAGTGAGCTTCCAGAAGCTCTGAGAAAGGAACTTTACTTTGTGACATAAGTTTTGCTGACTTGGAAAGTGCTGCTGAACGCTTGAACTTTTGCTTTGCTGTTTAAGGCTGTGTTTCTTAACAAACCAGGGCGCAAAGAACTACTGTGGTTTTCAACAGTGAAACTAAAGAATCTGTGTTGTAGGAATTTCCTCGAAATTTCTTTGAAACATACTGAAACTCAGTGTGCACACTCTCACCTCTGTTTCCTGTTGTCAGGGTCCACCCCAGCTTACGGGAAACTCTACGCACTGGTGTTGCATTTCAAAGAAAAATGTGGTTAACTTTTTCAGCTTTTAAAGAGATGTATAATGGCCTTAAATTGTGATGAAAGTGTTTTTACAGAAGTCTATAAAAGTCAAAGACTTCTGGGTCAGAGAGCGTGGTTACATGTAAATAGCATCCCTGAGCAGCACAGTTATTTCACTCAACTAAAATAGTAGCCCTGATTATTACAGAAATGAATCAGACATACGCTTTATCTTTAGAAGGCAGCTCTGACAAAGCGAGCTTTGCGGTAAAGATTGCTGTAATTATAGAATAGAATGTAGTCCCGTATTTTCTGTTTATTAAAAATTTAAATGCTTTTAACACCACAGGTGCATATCCTCTGCTGATCCATACTGTTCAATATTTTTAAAAGAAAGAGAGGGAGAGGATTTCCCTGGTGGCCCAGTTACAACCGGTCAAGGAACTAAGATCCCCACAAGCTGCACCGTGCAGCCAAAAGAAAAAAAAAAGAGGCAGAGTTAGCCCATGCACTTGCTAGCAGTAGTGATGACAGTAAGTACCAGTGGGTAACATTTACAGTCTATGAAGTTATTTCACGGTTAACAGTTCAACTGTTGTCTTCCAGCCCCAAATCACCCTCCAAGCTGGACTGGGTGATGAGGGGGCAGGGGCTCTTCTGCCAGGTTTCTTCACTGCCAGGCTCTGCCAACAGAGGGCGCTAGAGGGTCTGCGGAACTGGAGGAGGAGAAAGGGTGGTACCCGGGGGTCCAAGTCCAAGCTTCAGGGGGCCTCTAGGATCTGATAGCCCCAACCTCTCCCCTTGGTTCCCTCAGCCCTGGGGGTGGTAGCCACCTCCTGAGGTGACTCTGTGTCAGCTTAGTGTCCCCTTTTTGTGTTTTGTCTCTCCAGTGCCTGTTTCACCAATTCCTTTTATTAAATCCTCTGTTAAAATACCTGGTGTGGTTTGTTTTCCTGACTGAACCTTGATTCATACAGCCTTTAATCTCACAAATTATAAGGTAGCTATTATCAAGCATATTTTACTGGTGAAGAAGTGGAGACTTAGTAGGATGCAGCAATTTGTGTAAAATTGCACAACCACTAGTACAAGAGTCAAGACCTACACCTTCCACTTGGAGATCCTCTGCTCTCCATTTCCCCTCAGCACTTCTCTTGCTGAACTTTTTTTTTTTAATACTTACAGAAGAATTGCAAAGAAGTAGGGAAGTCCAATATACCCTTCACCCAGCTTTCTCTGATGTTAACATCTTGTACAACCATGGAGCATTTATCCAAACTAAAATTTAGCATAGGTACATTACTATTTTTCAAAACTACAGATTTATTAGAACTACGCCGGTCTTTCCACTGATGTCTCTCTTTAGTTCCGGTTACCTTTGGTGGTCGTGTCTCCTTCATCTTTTCCAATCTTGTAACAGTTTCATGATTTTTCCTTGTTTTTTGTGACTGTGACACTTTTGAGATGTACAAGTTAGATATTTTGTAGAACTCCCATCAGTTTGGGTTTCTGATGTTTTCTTGTGATTAGACCAGAGTTCTGGATTTGGGGGAAGTATACCACAGAGGTAAGTGCCCTTCTTATTACATCATATCAGAGGCACAGTTCATGCCCTACTGCCAGTGGTGGCAACCTTGATCACTTAGTCAAGGTGGTGTCTGTCAGGTTTACCCACTATAAATCTTTCCTTTTTCATAATTTATTTGTTTAGAAGTCAGTCACTAAATCCTCTTGCTGAACTTTTGACTTCCCACTTAATCCTGGGGCTGTGCTTTCTTGGCCGATTATTAACTAGTGCTTAAAGAATCTTTGTATTAATCGGCCAGGCTGAGAATTATAAACCTAGGAGCCAGACTGTGTTAGGAGATATGACTATGTATAACTTCTTGGGAAATTATTATCTATTGCACCATCTTTGCACTATGTTTAAACTTGGAACTTGGCTATCTTTAGTCTCAGAAAGCTTATGGTTAATGCTAGGACATCTATTTTTTTCTTGATTGAACTGGAATCACCTCTGACAAACTCAGAAAGATGATCGGAAGCCCAGGGTCTTAATAGCATGCAGGAAATCAGTAAAAAGAAGAGCCGTAGAGAAGTGGTTGCTGAGAACAGGAAAATTGAAGGTGTTGAAGGATGTGGTTCAAGGCCTGGAGATTTACAAGGATGGACTGAGAGGTGATCGGTGACAGATGGAAGGACACAGAGATCACAGGTAGGAGGTCAGGGAAGGGATGAGGTTGGAACACAGGATGAAAGAGAAGCCAGCAACGTGAATCAACCTTGGGATTGGACTCTGAACGTGATATATTGTAAATATTTGTATTTTGTCTCTGAGATTCACTATCTAGAGCGTAAGAATTATACTTTTAGCTCTAGAGTTCATTACAGACAGACTTGAAGTGAGCTTAGACTTTAATATATTTAATATATATTCAATATGTAAGTCAAAGAAAGTAGTTCAATTGGTGTATATAACCTTGGCTACTCACTGCTATTAAGGAGTGGCTGAAGAATAATCAGAGCTTCAAAACTTTTGGGGGGCTTCCCTGATAGTCTAGTGGTAAAGAATCCGTCCTTCAATTCAGGAGATGTGGGTTCGATCTCTGGTTGGGGAACTAAAATCCCACATGCCGCGGGGCAACTAGAGAGCCGCGTGTGGCAAACTACAGAGCCCACGTGCTCTGGAGCCCATGAGCCACAACTAGAGAAGAGAAAACCCCCATGCCACAACTAGAGAGAAGCCCACGCACTGCAACTGGAGAGAAGCCCACGCACCACAGCAAACAGCCTGCGGGCCACAACAAAAGATCCCACATGCTGCAACTAAGACCCAAAGTAGCCAAAAATTAAAAAATTAAATTAAAAAAAAGCTTTTGGAAGCTTAGCAGGGCAAAATTAAGCAGATGGTACCTTGCTAAACTAGCTGCAAATTACATATCTTAATATTAACAATTTAGAAATTAAAACTATCAGACATATGCCATAGGTTTTTATTTTATGCTATTTTGTTCTAATTATATGGGGTTTCCATATCTCATGATTAGATAAACAAAACAAAATCTCATTAGAGTTTTTGAGTCCCTGATGGCCTTCTTCCTAGGCGTAGGGCTATATCTACAAATAGGTAGCTTAGCAAATGTAACAGACCTTACCTGGGCTTAGAATTCTGTATTTGTCATATAAACCTAACTGTTTCTGTATTTCATACTATCATTCTTTTTCTGAAACGGAGATTCCTAACATAGCAGACTTCAGAGTATATTTTTCTTCCAGAAATATAAGAGATGGAGACTTGAAACTCTTGTAACTGGTCTTAGATCTTTTTTTTTTTTTTTAGGCACCCAGGCTTAGTTGCTCTGCGGCATGTGGGATCTTCCTGGAGCGGGGCTCGAACCCGTGTCCCCTGCATTGGCAGGCGGATTCTTAACCACTGCGCCACCTAGGAAGCCCAGTCTTAGATCTTATATAGACAGTTTTAGTGTCAGTATATTTCAGGAGGGACACAGGTGGGCAGCTTGGAGTTTTTCAACTTGAAGACCAGCTTACAGTTTTTGTTTTGTTTTTTATAAATTTATTTATTTATTTATTTATTTAATTGGCTGTATTGGGTCTTTTTTGCTGTGCGCGGGCTTTCTTTAGTTGCGGTGAGTGGGGGCTACTCTTCGTTGTGGTGCGCGGGCTCCTCGTTGCCGTGGCTTCTCCTGTTGGGGAGCACGGGCTCTAGGTACGTGGGCTTCAGTCGTTGCAGCACATGGGCTCAGTAGTTGTGGCTCACGGGCTCTAGAGCACAGGCTCAATAGTTGTGGCGCACGGGCTTAGTTGCTCTGCGGTACGTGGGATCTTCCTGGAGCAGGGCTCGAACCCGTGTCCCCTGCATTGGCGGGCGGATTCTTAACCACTACGCCACCTAGGAAGCCCCGCAGCTTCCAGTTTTTAGTTTTTGAAATACAGACTGGGGAATACTTTGGTCCACTTGCCCTTCTTAATAGTTGGCCTGTTGAAAATGCCTCTGCTTTAAAAAATGATTGGAAAACTAACAATTGGTGGCATTAGAACAGTCATAAGCTTCTTTGGAAAAAAATATATGGTGTGTATTTTAAAATACCTATTTTGCCTGACACTGGTGCTTACCCCTCTGGGCATATTCTTTACCTACAGTATTAGGCGTCTCAAGATCTCTTACTTAAAAGTGGATTCTTGGGCCTCCCTGGTGGCGCAGTGGTTGAGAATCTGCCTGCCAATGTGGGGGGATACGGGTTCGAGCCCTGGTCCGGGAGGATCCCACATGCCACAGAGTAGCTGGGCCGATGAGCCACAACTACTGGGCCTGTGCTCTAGAGCCCGTGAGACATAACTACTGAGCCCACATGCCACAACTACTGAAGCCCATGCACCTGGAGCCCGTGCTCTGCAACAAGAGAGGCCACTGCAGTGAGAAGCCCGCGCACTGCAACAAAGAGTAGCCCCTGCTCGCCACAACTGGAGAAAGCCCACCTGCAGCAACGAAGACCCAACACAGTCAAAAGTAAATAAATAAATTTTTTTTTTTTAAAAAGTGGATTCTTATTAGTGAGCTGGGTTACCAGTCTCCTGATCAGTTTCTCTGACCATTAGTCATTATTTACCAAGTTGCTGGAGGGAAAAGATGACAGTGTCTGCTTTACTAAAAGCACTTTTTTCCCTTTTATCTCTCCTTAAAATTAGCTGCTGTTAGGCAGAACCCTTTGTATCTAAAAGCAGCTCATCATCAGGAAGGTGCTTTTATTGTAGAAACACAGGATGATTGGGTAGTGTTTTATCCCGCTGGGAGGGGCTTTCTTTCTTTCTTTCTTTCTTTTTTAATTTTATTTATTTATTTATTATTTTTTTGGGGGTACACCAAGTTCAATCAACTGTTTTTATACACATATCCCCGTATTCCCTCTAGGAGGGGCTTTCAGTCGCGAACCAGAAGTTGAGTAGATTTCATTTCTCATCAAAGCAGCACACGTAGCCCTGGAAGTGCTTTTGATGTCAGAATGTACAGAAGGTGTTGCCTGGCCTGAGCACTCCTGGACAGTATGAGTCAAGACCATAAGAAGAGGGAGAAAATGGGTCTGTGATGCTTGTTAACAGGAACCTGTGTGATTTTGTGACGGGTGCTTTTCTCTGCAGTGAATCTTTTATGCTCTTGTTATCACCTGTTAGAGAGAACTGGTTAATTGGGCATACTCATAGTAGGGTTTAAATATTTTGGAAAGGTCAACTTTAGAGGTGATATCACATAGCCAGGACATTGGTTCTGTGCGTGCCCTGCCAGGGGACCTAGCGGAGGAGTTAACAGACTATAAATAGGCTGCCATCTTGGATGGATTCCTTTGGTAACCTGAACACAGAGCATCTTTGAGTTAAGGTCATCTTGTGACACCCTCTTGGTATCTCCCTCACATCTTTGATTTGAGTGAGAAGAATGTCTTTTCACATCTTGCCAGCTTTGTGGTCCCCAGTCTTTCTATACTGGTGATTGACTTCCCACGAGGATTGGATGGAAAATTATTGCAAAGGGGTTTTGCTGCTGTAAGTATAGCTCATTGACGTCCTGGTGGACAGCAGGCGCAATACAGTCTGTCCCAGGGCTTCAGCTGGCTAAATAGACAAATTTGTATTCATTTCACAGCATTCAACCCGTGTAAACTGTTCTCCCTGACACAGATCTAAGAAAATGTTCTAAAGTATCACCAGTCTAAAAATAACCACTGGTAGGTCTTGGACACACTGCATAGCTGAGAAGAGGGGAAGTAGAGAAAGCTGTGAGAAACTAACCAGGCAATGAAATAAAAAGGAACTGAAATTTAACTATAAAAGCCCTAAAATCTATAAAAGCAAGAGCTTATGTAAATGAGTGCTGTAAATGAGCTATTTGTATGAGGCCAGATGTTGATTTCCATACTATTATTTGTTCCTCTGACATAAATATTACATGTCTGCTATGGATAAAATGAGTACTTTTCTCTTTTAGTCATAAATTGCCTAAAAATAATTTCCTTTCTTTTCAGAGGCAGATTTTTGGCATTTGGGGCTTTTTTCTTCCTAAATAAAAACCACATTAGGTCATATTCATTTGTTTTTCTTTTACATCCCCCCCCCCCCTTTTCCTATGAAGTTTCCTTTCAGAGAATGTTTATTGCATCATTGTTTGTAACATTGAAAACTGGAAGCAGAGCAAGTGCTCATTGGTAAAAGATGAGTGAATACATGGTGGTCAGAGGTAGACCTCTCTAAAAAGGAACCAGGGCTCCTCGGAGACATGATTGATTCCGGGGAAGGGGTAGAAAAATACAAGATGAACCTGGAATATCTTGTGGTGCCAGAAAGTAAGGATATGCTCAAAAAGTGATGCAGGCTAGTCAAAAAGGACACAGGAGCCGATGCAGGGCGTTCCCAGGGGCTAAATCCGGGATGCTGTGAGTGTATATGATCAGGCCCAAATTTAACAGCAAATGTTATATAATGTAAACAAACAAACAAAAAAAAAACCCTTCATATTGAAGTTAATTATTTATTTTTATGAATGGATTAGCGTCTTTTTTATAGACTGCTGGGAATTGCCCAATAATATACAACTGAAGTAAGATGTCCTATAATCGCGTAGGCACTGGGACCATATTTTTTACAGCGAAAATGTGAGTACAGACGTAGGGGGTAGTTTAACAAAATATTTGAAATTAGAATGGTTAGAAAGTCCAGGATACATGGTTGATATATACACACATATACGTGTGTATATAAATATATACAAATGTGTACCCCCCCCAATATCTATATCTGGTCTATCTAAATTGGCAGTTCCACATTTGGCCACCAGGTGGCACTTTGCTGGTGTAAGGAAAACGTACAAGGAAACTGATGGGCACCAGGATAAAAGGGCAAAGAGAAGTTTGCTCTGTATTCACACAGAGCCTTGCCGGGCAACCCCCTGGGACCCATGGAAAGAGTTCCTCTGGCTGAGTGGGTACTATACGCCCATCCTGGGCTCGAGGTGCTTGGGATTTAAGTTATTCTGAGATTTAGGCTTATTTCAGCACAGACACAAGCAGCCTAGTCCTGGTGGGGGGGTGGGTTGCTGTACCTGAGTGCAGTGCACCAGATGCAAGCTCTATCGTGGGCCCCTTACAGATGGAACTAAGAGAGATGTGCCTCGTCCATCACCGAATCCCAGGCCTAGCACAGCACTCAGGGCATAGTGAATGTGTTGGATGAATTGGTAAATGTCTTTGTTCTTTGAAAATAACTTAGAGGAGAAACCTCCGTGCTTTTGGAATATCTGTCAGTAACACCTATTGGAGCATCTTGGGCAGAAGGTGAACAGGGATGAACACCTCCCCTGCTTCTGCTGGCAGTGTTCTCTGATGTCACACCCCGAATGTACATTTGTGTCTTCTACAGGTGCTGTTAGCTCTCACAGACAAAAGGATTTTGTCATGCTATGCTCCCAGAAAGCTTTCCTCTGAGAAGACCTTAGATACTCCTCTTAAAATTTAAAAGGAGTGTGGCATTAGATACGCTTTTGTGTGTACTGCTGCCTAAGCATAAGGGTGTAATCCAGAGAGTTTCAGCCAGCTTCCAGATCCTGAACAGTTTTCGGTACCTTTTGCAGTGATGATTTAACATTCAGACTCTACACTCTACTCAGGTACCTGGAACACTCCCGGGATCAGAATAACCCGTAGCTTTGCCCTGCCATAGCCAAGGCAGCTGCAAGACATAGAGCGTGGCTTTTGGATTCAAATCCTGGTTCAGCTCCTCATTAGCCCTGAGACCTTGAATAATTATGTGAATCTTTTTTAAAAAAGTATTTATTTATTTATTGGCTGTGTTGGGTCTCTATTGCTGGGCGTGGGCTTTCTCTAGTTGCGGCGAGCGGGGGCTACTCTTTGTTGCAATGTGCGGCCGTCTCAGTGCGGTGGCTTCTTTTGTTGCGGAGCATGGGCTCTAGGCACGCAGGCTTCAGTAGCTGTGGCACACGGGCTTCGTTGCTCCTTGGCATGTGGGATATTCCTGGACCAGGGATCAAGCCCGTGTCCCCGCATTGGCATGTGGATTCCTAACCACTGCGCCTCCAGGGAAGTCCTCCATATCTTTTAATAATTGGCACTTCGGTTGCTTCATCATCTCTAGGTTAAGAAGCTGTATCCAGGAGTATCTTAGAGAAAGATGGAGGTAGAATGTGTTCAAACCTCAACTCTTCTCCCTAAAACCTGTGGGACTTTGGAGGGTGTTATTGAACCTGTTACTATGTCAATGTCCTTATCTGCAAAAAGGGAACAACAATCTCTCCCTCCCAGGATTGTTCCAAGATTAACTAAGATGATTTATATGAAGAGCTTAGCATAGTGCCTGGCACCTAGTAAGCGCTCAGTAAATGATCATTTTAAAAGCAAAGATCACAAAGAAGCTTAGAGTCACAGCAGGCTAACCTGGCCTGGAGAGGAAGGGAAGGCGGCTCTAAGAGCAGAGTATGTTCTTCAGTTTGCCTCCATTCCTGCTGTTTCCTCTGTCTCCCTTGTCATCTCTGAATTTACAAATTACGTTTATCCTGCAAGACCCCAGATCAAATACCACCTCCTCCATGAAGCCTTCCAGATTACCTCAGCCAGAAGCAATCACTTCCTTTATCATTGCCCTCTTTGTGGCATTTCTCTCTGTTTAGTGTTACAGTTATTTGTATAACTACATCATCTTCCTTATAATGCTGCTTCCTGAAAGAGTAGGACCTTATCTTTTCCACTTTAAGTCTCTCTTTACGCCTAGTACTGAGTGTAGCAGGTAGATTCTGATTGGGTATGTGGAAGGCCACTAAGGCAGAAGCTTTGGTAGGTAGGAGCCTACAAACAGGATTAGTTTCTCCTAAACAGATTTTCAATGCTTTTCTTTGGCGGGGGGCGGGGGGGGGGGAGGCGGGGTAAGCAAGAGCTAAAAATATAAGCATGGATTTATTATATGATAAGAATAGTTTTTATATATAACAATGATCCCACAGATGCCTTTCCCTGGGCAGTGAATAACTTGTGTTCCGTTGCCAGTAATCATCAAATGTAATATTCTAAATGGAAGATGAACACTAGCTTTTTCCCCCCCTTTCCTTTTGTTTTTCTTTTTTGGGGGGCAAGGGATATAGAGGGGAAAGAGCAAAGAGTGAAGGGAGAACCTCTGTGTTGTTTTTTTTTAACTCAGGTAGGAGTTATGGGTAACTCCCAAGTACCCGTGCAAATGAATATGATTAACTTCCCTACTCCAGAAAAAAATTTTAATCCCAAAGTCATTTATTTTGGCTTTAGAATAGACAAGCGTTTGTGTCGGGTTTTCCTGCCTAATTACTTTTTGCTTAAGCTTATTTAAGAATTGTTTTAAATTCCTTTAGTGTAACAGCCCAGCAAAGTGGGGGTGGAGGTGGAGGTAGGGGGTGGAGAAGTGGGCCACAGATGGGATCTGAACTAGGATTTCAGCTTTCCTACATAAAAGCCTCCTGACACACTGCAAGCAGGAGAGCAAAATTGGAATCAGCTTTCCAGAGAGCAATTTGGCAAAATAGTTTTAAAAGTCTTAAAAATATGCTTACTCTTTGATCCAGTAATTCCACTTCTAGGAATGTGTCCTAAGGAAATAATCAAACAGGCATGCAGAAATGTAGGGACAAGGCATTCACTGCAGCATTCATATCGGGGCGGGGGATGGGGGGGGAGAAAAAGTAAAACCAACTGAAAACATTGAATAATGTGGAATTGATTAAAGTAGGCCCCCTGTCTCTAATGTGTGTAGTTATATTGTCAGATTATGGGCTTTAAAACATTTGTCACATCTTTCTAAGTGAAAGATAGACGATAAAATAGTAGGTGCAGTTTGAAACAGTGCCCAGATGTAAAGGAGGGAGGGAGGGAGGCTGGGTGGATGCATGCCTATCCAAAAAGACACATCCTGCAGTGCTAACTTTGGTATCTCTGAATAGTGAAACCGTGGCTGGTTTTGTATTTTATTTGTGTTTGTCAAGTTTTCTGCTTGAACATGTATTGCTTTGTAATCAGAAAAACCAACCATCATACATTTTAAAAAATGTATGTTTAAGGTGGGAATTCCCTGGTGGTCCAGTGGTTAGGACTCTGAGCTTCCACTATAGGAGGCCTGGGAACTAAGATCCTACAAGTCTCGTGGTGCAACCGGAAAAAATATATATATGTTTAAGGTATCAATGAAAAAGTAAAATGAACTATCAAGGATCACACTGAATACACAAAATCAGGTGTACCAGAGGTTCAATTATGTTTCCCAAGTAAAACATCAAAAGTCTATGAAGGGGGCTTCCTAGGTGGCTCAGTGGTTAAGAATCCGCCTGCCAATGCAGAGGTCACGGGTTCGATCCCAGCTCCAGGAAGATCCCACATGCCGTGGAGCAACTAAGCCCGTGTGCCCAAAAAAAAAAAAAAAAAAAGTCTATGAAGGCACAGAGTTTCATGCAGATGTCAGCACAAGGAGGTAGCATCTTCAGAGCTAGGAGGACCACAGTTTTGCAAAGCTCCAAACACTAGTAGGATTTCTGGGAATCATATGTGAAAAACGTGTACTGCCCAAATGACCTTACAAGAATACCAGGAACAAGAATCATTCTTAATCTTCTCAAAGCAGTTCCCAATGACATGTTTTATGGTGTCCCCTTTCTTATCTCCCCATTGTCTCCTCCAAACCCAGATGTCTACACGGGGAGAGAGAGTGTAAGAGTAAGGTAAATTGATGGACCACCGCAAACCTTTGATGACCCCAAAAGAGCTCCTGGCTCAAGTTTTTTAAAAACTCTGCTTTATATGATCAGCTGCAGAGGAAATTTGTTCTTCCCTGTTTGCAGGCCTCCGCTCTGTACACACGATGGGGTTCTCTTGTGTTTGCGGTTCCTAAATTCCTCAGACACCATGGGGCTTCACTGAAGGAAAATCCTTGCAGGTCCGGCTCCCCGTTGTGTAAAGTCAGGTGGAAAAGCCTTTTGTGATTAACTCGGCCACCGTCTGTCTCCTGGTATTTGGAACTTCAGGGGGAGCTTTTATTAGTTGTCCACATTCTGAATGCTTACTCACATAAGCTTCATCTAATGGGAAAAGCAGATAAATGTAGCGCTTCGGACGCCAAGTCGGATCCCAGCTCTCCCGCTAGCTGTGACCTTGACCAGGTTCACCTACTATAGTTATCGGTCTTTCTAAACACACTGTCTTCTCCCACTTTGTTTCTGACACAGTTTCCTTACGCTGCCCCTCCTCCCCAAGAACCAGTGAAGACTCTGAGAAGCTTGATCAACATCCGAAAGGACACACTAAGACTCGTCAAGTAAGTTCAAGTTCCCAGTCAAGTAAGTTTAAGTTCCCAGGCTGGCTGGCCGGCCGGGACCAAGTTCCAGGGGCCCTTCTTCGTGCAGGGGCAGCTGACCCCCAAGGGGACCCACAGAGCAGTTTCTGCCAGACGCACCTAGATGGTTCAGAACTTTCTGTGATAGTCAGCGTTTGTGAAGAACTTTCACTTTCCCGGGAGCCGTCGTAATTATCCCGACTTGATGAACTTTCCAAAAAAAAGAATTGTTGGGGGAGAAAGTGAATTTTGCAGATACCTTGACAAGCCTGTGTGAAAATGGGATCCAAGCTTGGTGCAGGAAATCCTTCTTTTATTGCTTGTGTTTGCTTTCTAATTCATCCTTGATCCCTTGTGCCCTTCCTCTGGTGTGCTGGGTTTGTTGTTTAACCCTCATTCTCAGTATTTATTACCATTGGCATCTGCCTGCTTCGTGCCATCCCTGAGATAGTGTGATTTTTCTTTTTCTTTTTCTTTTTTTTCTGGCTGCACCACGAGGCTTGCGGGATCTTCGTTTCCCGACCAGGGACTGGACCTGGGCCCCCTGCAGTGGAAGTGCAGAGTTCTAACCTTGGACCACCAGGGAAGTCCCAGAGATAGTGTGATTTTTAAACAGGTGCTCCTCTCCAGATAGCAGGTCTGTCCGCTAAGACTCACTGGTTCCCTGGGGAGACAGATTTGCTTAGCGCAAACCAGAGGTCCCACATTTTTCTCAATGGACAAGGAAGATGACTCAGAGACCATTTTACGCTTATGTAGATCAGGGGGTTTATTTCTCTCTGATCATCTTTTTTTTAAAATATAACCACTTCGGGGACTTCCCTGGTGGTCCGGTGGTTAAGACTTCGCCTTGCAATGCAGGGGCTTCGGGTTCACTCTCTGGTCGGGGAGCTAAGATCCCACGTGTCTCGAGGCCAGAAAAAAACAGAACATGAAACAGATTCAATAAAGACTTTAAAAGTGGTCCTCATCCAAAAAAAAGCCTTAAAAAATAAAATAATTTTTAAAAAACTCACTTCATTGAGATATAGTTCACATACCACACACAGTTCATTCATTCAACGTGTACAGTTCAGTGATATTTAGTTATTCACAGAGTTGAACAACCACCACTGTCTCATTTTAGGACATTTTCATCACCCTGAAAAGAAACCCGATACTCATTATTAATCATCCCCCATTTCCCCCCTGAAACCCCTCTTCCCGGCCTAAGCAGCCACTAATCTGTTTTCTGTCTCAGTTTTTTACTTATCCCTGAAGTTTTGGACTGCCTCCCCAGCCGCTCCCACCCCCAGGGTCAACCCTGGGGACAGGGGAGCCAAGGGGAAACTCTTTTGCTGCAGAAGAGCCTGTAGCTGGGCCTCCCCCATCCGCAGGGGAGTTCCTGCTGCAGCGGAATAGATGGAGGCCTCGGGAACCTGCCAGCTGTCAGCTGCTCCTGCCACTTGATTCTCTCATCACATACAGTCTGCTCGAGTATTTGATGGAGACTGATTCAGGGGTCTGAGCCCTTGTGAGGTCGTGGCAGCCTGGCTGCAGCTCTAGAGTAAAATGAGGCAACCGCCCTGAGCTTCCGGTTTCTCACCAGTAAAAATAGTGAACCAACCTTATGTTTCATGGCTGTTATCAAAATTAAAGGGGATAATGGAAGGGAAAGCACCTGGTTATCAATAAATGTTAAGATGAAGGGTGGTTTTGGGGACCTCCCTGGTGGTCCAGTGGTAGAGAATCCGCCTTCCAGTGCAGGGGATGCGGGTTCAATCCCTAGTCGGGGAACTAAGATCCCACATGCTGCACATAGTAGCTAAGCTGCCACGCAGCAAACTACGGGGCTGGCCACGCCACGACTACAGAGAGAAAACCCTCATGCCACAACTAGAGAGAAGCCTGTGTGCTGCAACAAAGACCCAATGCAGCCAAACAAGACGAAACAATAAAAAACCAAAAAACAAAGACAACAACCACAAAAAGATGAAGGGTGGTTTTTTATTTTGTTTTTTTCTGAGATGGGACTAGAGTAAATTCTGATTCTCAGATTTCCAGGTAAAGATGGAGGGTTGAACATGTACCTTTGCTTCCTCTCCAAGCCCCACTAAACAACAATGAGTATTTTTAAACAGCACAAATCCGTAAAAATTGAGAGAGTGGGAAAAGAGCAAGAGCAACAGAATTGGAGAGGCTGGAAACAGATGGTGAACGTTAAATAACTTACTAGACCTGAGAAATTAGGATCCCAAGCAAACAGTAGGAAAAGCTGACACTCATCGGTTTGTACAATGATTTCCCCAGAAGGCTCAGGAACTGGCAGTTCCAGGTACCTCTGGATATCTGGGGGCCAGGGAATGGGGCTATAAGGAGGAGGATTGATGGAAGGTCTGCTTGAGAGGTATCCGGATCCCCTCCCTTACACCACACAGCCAGAACTGCCCTCCCACACCCGGCAGAAGTCTAGCAGACGATGCTCACTGGGAAGGTTAAAACAGGATCTCTGGACCTGGGGGACCCAGGCACAGCTAAGGGATGGACTTCGTACTGAAAGCAGGGAGTTAAGTGAATTCAGAAACGATGCTGAACCCGCCATCCTGCCTCCCACTCCCCAACTCTAAGCCCAGAATGCCAGCAGCCAGGCCTTTGTTAGAAGAGAGGAAAACTCTTCTTCGGGCAGTCAGACCCACCCGGGTGGGAAGACCCAAGAGACTGGTATTAGAGGTTTGTCACCAGACCCAGATGAGTCACCAGGGAAGCCTAGCATCCCCAAGCACCACCATGCACTCAGTTCCAATCAGGATTTCTTTTTCTTTTTTTTTCGGCCACACAGCATGCAGGATCTTAGTTCCCTGACCAGGGATCAAACCCGTGCCCCCTGCAGTGGAAGCTCAGAGTCCTAACCACTGGACTGCCAGGGAAGTCCCCAAATCAGGGGTTTTAAATGTCTTAAGTATGAGCAGACAATCAAAGATTCCTTGATGTATAAGGAATGCCTATCATATGAAAGACAGTGGCAAAAACAAACCAACAGGGGAAAAAGGTGGAAATAAAAACTATGCATAAAGAGGAAAACTTGATTTGCAGCCTCAGAGACATAGAGAAGATACTGCCTTCTTATTTCATGGACACAATGACACAAAGCATTTAGCAAACAAACAAGGCTCTCAGAACTTAAAAACATAGAAGTGAAAAAAAACCAATAGAATGTAGGAAGAAGAGTTGAAATGTTCTAGAAAGTGGAGCATAAGGGCAAAGATATGGAAAATAGAAGAGGAAAGATGGAGAATGGAACATCTGTTTAGAAGTTCCAACATCCAACTAATGGTTCTAGAAAGAGGAGAATGCAGAATATAGAAGGAAGGAATCACCAGTGATGTACATAATTTAGAGTTTCTACAAAGCACCACTGAGCACCCAGCACAATGGATGCTGAAGAGGAGATTCTGTATCAAAGGAAAAGGACCAGCAATTGGAATGGCTTCTTATTTCTTGAAAGCGACCCTGGGAGCTAAAAGATAATGCAATAATGCTCTGAAATGACTTTTTTAAAGTATTTATAATCCAGAATTATTCTTTACTCTGCCAGACTTTTTTTTTTCCTCATAGCTTGTGGGATCTTAGTTCCCCAACCAGGGATTGAACCTGCACCCTCTGCAGTGAAAGCTCGGAGTCCTGACCACTGGACCACACGGGAATTCCCTCAGCCAGACTTTCAGTGAAGTGGGATTGTAGAATAAAATCTCTGGAAAAGTTTATCCCTCCAACACACCCCTTTTCAGGAAGCTACTGGAAGTTGTGCTCCAGTAAAATGAAAGCGTAAGCCAAGAACGAGGAAGCCCAGAAGTGCAGGCAACTTGCGATTCTCTGGGCGAGAGGCAAAAGGGACACCCAGGGAGATGGGACAGGGAGGTTCCAGGGTGGCGGCTGTGTGCAGGCACGGAGGGCTCAGGGTCCAGGTGGAGCATGCCAGAGGGCTCCATCGGGGTCCTGCTCAAAAAGACAAGGTGCGTAGAATACCCGGTGCACTTGAATGTCGAGGTGGAGATAGCCGAAGAGTTTCGGTTTGGATTAGTGACTAGTGCATAGAAAACTAAGCGCCTGAAAAAAAAAACAAAATGAGCACAAACTCTAAGAAAAATGTACACAGGAAAAGAAAAATAATTAGAGATGACTCTGTGGCTGAGCTGTGAATAATATTGATAGAATCACAGTCATATAGACGAAGATGTACTGAACTAACAAAATCATGGTGTATCACATGGGGCGGGGGGCAGTCCCTATACGGAGCAGAGTGAGGAAGGAGATAGAAAGTCTCTTTTCTGTAGTAGGAAGTCAACAGATAGTGCCTAAAACTGAAAAAGTAACCCGAGCAAGTTATTTAGAAACATGCAGATAAATGCCAAAATGGTCAGTTCCAGAGGTAAAGGTGGTTTTCTCTGAAGAAGAGGAAAAGGGACGGAAAGAGACCTGCTGGTTTTTTGTCGCAAGCCTTGTGGAAACTATTTAAACTATGTGGTTAGTAACTTTGATTAAAGAAAAACTTAAAAAAAAAATCCTGGCAAATGCACAAGGATGTTAACTGAGGCACTGTGAAATATCAGAAATTGCCTGAATGGCCCCCAATAGTGGTAACGAAGTGCTCAGCCCGTCATTCAAATGAGGATGGAGGCCTCCATGTATGATCGTGGAGGGAAGCCCACGAAATATTCAATTAAAAAAAGAAAAGAAGGGAATTCCCTGGCGGTCCAGTAGTTATAACTCTGTGCTTCAGGGGGCACAGGTTCAATCCCTGGTCGGGAAATGAAGATCCCACAAAAAAAAGAAAAAAGATCACTTTAAAAATAGTAATTTGGGGGCTTCCTAGGTGGCGCAGTGGTTGAGAGTCTGCCTGCCAATGCAGAGGTCACGGGTTCGATCCCAGCTCCAGGAAGATCCCACATGCCGCGGAGCAACTAAGCCCGTGTGCCAAAAAAAAAAAAAAAAAAATACTAATTTGCTACCCGCATATGCTGAGTCTTCGTGGTCTTCTAGATGTGCCGAGGAAGTGAAGACGCCGGGGGAAGAGGCTGGCAGAGCGAAAGTCCACTACAACGTGGAGTTCACCTTCGACACAGATGCTCGGGTGGCCATCACCATCTACTATCAGGCCACCGAAGAGTTCCAGAATGGTATCGCCAGGTAAGAACAAAGGACCAGGGAAGCCACGTCCTTCCCAGACAGGTTAGGGTCCACGCCTGACACGCTCGCCTGTGGAGGAAAACATTCTTTTTCTACACCCAGGTGCGAGCTGGTTCTTGAATTTAGATGTTCTTCTACACAACCTTACTTTTTCATCTTTTCCCCTTAAACTATGCCATCTTCAGGTACAGTGACAGCAGCACAGCCCTTCAGGTCATCACGATGCTGTCAAAAATCTATTAAGCTACCTTTCTGTGGACATGTGGGTTGAACAGATAACTTTAATAGCATTACCAAGCAAGGACAAAGAAAAGAGATGATAAAGGAGAACTTCTCTTCTCTTCTCTTTTCTATTCCACTGTGTACCAAGAGCCTATTGATAATTGAGAACAGACATGAGACAGAGGCAACGGTCAGATCATCTGGGCTAGATAGTAACTCTTGCTTTGCTTCCCTCTTTGGTCAATAGCTACATCCCCAAAGACAACAGCCTGCAGTCGGAGACGGTGCGCTACAAACGCGGGGTGTGCCAGCAGTTCTGCCTGCCCTCCCACACCGTCGACCCCTCCGAGTGGGCTGAGGAGGAGGTGAGCTGCCTGCTGGCGGAGGGGACTGGCCACTGGGACAAAGCGCCGGGCAGGTTCCACGCACAGACACGCAGGGCGTGGGAGCTACTCAGGGCCCCGGCCAGCAGCAAAGCGTCCGCCCGGGTGCTCAAGCCGTGCTCCCCCTTCAGCCTTGTAACGTCTTCTTGTCCTGGGAAGGACACATCTAATTTTGCTATCCCCAAGTCGCGCATTAACCTAGGATGTGTTGAGAAAGCCGTGCCCAAAGCGAAGACCTGCAGGTTAGAAGCCTTTACATCTGTGAGGTTCTTTTACAGAGAGACTGGCAGCCTTCATTTCAACAGACTTAGGTAGTTACCAGCTTGGTGGATGCGGAGCGGAGATGAGGTTCAGGCTTCCTCACGAGGCCTCCCTTTCTGATAGGCTACTGTGCCCTTTAAATGTGTTAAGTACCTTTTTTTTTTTTTTCTTTTCCCTTTTCTTTCCCTTCAGCTGGGCTTCGACCTGGACAGAGAGGTTTACCCGCTAGTGGTCCACGCTGTGGTGGATGAAGGAGACGGTACGGGGGTTTCCTGTCTCCTCTGGCTGCACGCGTGCCCGTTCGTAGTGCACAGGCTGGGCAGTGGCTGCAGCCTCAGAATAGCACGCGTCCCCCGTGGGTATCGTCAGGCAGTTTCCACATCCCCGCGCACTCCTGCTCCCGCGGTCCTCGGGCAGCGAGAGCCCTCTTGGGTGCCATAACCTGCCCCTTCCCGTGACAGCCGGAGGGTTCGTTTTGCCAGATGGTGGGACCCGGGGGAGGTGGGCGGGATTGAGGTGTGTTGCTGGCCTTCTTCTTCTTCATCCGTGTGCCTTTATTTCTTTCAGAGTATTTTGGCCATTGCCACGTCCTGCTGGGCACTTTTGAAAAGGTCAGTGGGTAACATGATAGGGCCTGCCTTTGGTACCTGTCGCTCTGTCTCTCCTGTGAGGACACGGGGAGCCCTGTTCGCTGGCTGCCTGGGCTCGGCAGACTGGGTCCGGCTCGGAGGCTGGGGGGAGTGGGGGGAGCACCACACCTGGGGGGGCTGTGCCAGACCTCGTTCCAGCTCTGCCACCAACTTGCTGCATGACCTTCAACCCTTAGACCTCGTTTCCTCTTTTTTTTTTAATATTTATTTATTTATTATTGGATGAGTTGGGTCATAGTTGCTGCACTCAGGATTGTCGTGGTGCGCGGGCTTCTCTCTAGCTGTGGCGCGTGGGCTCAGTAGTTGTAGCGCTCAAGCTTAGTTGCCCCACAGCGTGAAGGCTCTTAGTTCCCTGACCAGGGATCAAACCGGCGTCCCCTGCATTGCAAGACTGATTCTTAACCACTGGACCACCAGGGAAGTCCCTCCTTTCCTCTTCTTAAAGTGGAAGGGCTGGACTGTGTGCTTGAAGACCCCCCCCCCAGTGTTAGGAGTCTGTCCTTCCACACCGGGGTGGGGGGCTGGGGTCCAGGAACATGTGTAATTTAGAGAAGCCGCAAAAGAACAGCTGGTCCTCGCTGCCCTCCTCCCTTGTCATAACTGTGGTGTTTTCACTTCAGCACACAGACGGGACTTTCTGTGTCAAGCCCCTCAAACAGAAACAAGTAGTAAGTATTCGAGGGCCAGGGACTGTTGGTGTATCCCCCTTCTCTCTCTCTCCCCCTTTTCTCTCTCTCTCTCTCTCTCCACTCTTTTGCTAAGCACTCTCCTTTCCCTCCCACCACCACCCCCCCTTTTTTTAAATCAAAGAAGAAAAGCAAAAAGGGAGTGCTTCTCTGTGTTAGAAACTACTTGGGTGGCCTGAAAGGAATACTGCTTTTTGGTGTCTCTATTTTTCCAGAATTGGTGGTGATGAGGCAGCCATTATCTGAGCAAAGGACTTCAGAAAATGAAAGGACAAGATGTGTCCCCTGACATTAGGTTTAGGGAGAACTCTTTTTACTTCAAATGCCAGGCAGAGAAACGTGTCCAGCTAAAGGATAAAGTATTGGGGTCCAATTCAGGGCCAGTTGGAGCCCTTGGCTTAATTTTTCCCAGCATTTCTTTCCTCAGATTCAAAGTTTGCTGGCTGTCTGGGCCCTTCCAGAATGATCGGCAAGTTATGCCTGTGTCTGCTGGAAGTCCTCACGCCCCCACCCCTGCCGTGTGCTAGCACTTTCCTTGCACTCTTGCAGAGGAAGGAGAGGGGTCACAGAGGACGAGGAGGGGAGAGGTGTCAGTGGCCTTGCCAAGGGAGGGTGGGTCATACATAGGGAGTGGAGCAGTCGGGTGGGGGGCAGGGTAGGCCTTGGTTGAGATGCAAAGAAAGTCCCCCCGCCCGCCCAACACAGATGGGTGACAGATACCTGAAATTCTACATTATTCATTCCTTCGGGTATTAAGTGCTCTCCACCCTTAATGAGGTCAATGTAATCAGTAATACCATAGTACAAGTTTGTTGATAATGTCCTTTCCAGTATAATCACTACATTTCTATACACACACACACACACACACACACACACACACACATTTATTTATTTTTGTTTCTGGCTGTGTGGGGTCTTAGTTGCGGCACGCAGGCTCCTCGTTGTGGCATGTGGGCTCCTCTCTAGTTGTGTCATGTGGGTTTTCTCTCTCTAGTTGTGGCAGTCGGGCTCCAGAGCATGTGGGCTCTGTAGTTGTGGTGCACGGGCTAGTTGCCCCACGGCATATGGGATCTTAGTTCCCTGACCAGGGATTGAACCCGCCCCCCCTGCATTGGAAGGCGGATTCTTAACCACTGGACCACGAGGGAAGTCCCTAAAGCAAGTTTTAGAAGAGGCAGATGAGATAGCAGATCCTGAGCCCAAGGTATGGCCTGGAAAGGCCCAGCCTCAGTGAGTTGCCTCATGGGAAGGCCTGGTTCTCCAGGATGCTGGGATGGGATGGAAAGGCGAGCATAGCTCAAGGGAAATGGTTTCTGTCTTTTCCTGTCACTAGATTGGCATCAGCAACAGGCTTTGTCAAACTGGAGAGTGGGATGTGAAACTGGTGACAGGCTGGGTCTTAGGGGAGGGGATCACTGGGATGGGTGTGGGGAAGGAGGGCAGAGGAGAGGAGTGGGCTGGTGTAAAGAAACAAGGGAGGGGCCCGCTTTGGCTCCAACATGGCACAGGCTACTGGGAGTCGAACTGGGCATTGAAGTTGGGGTTCTAATTTTTTTGGGGGGGCTGTGTTCAATCCCTCCGCAACCAGGGATTGAACCCAGGCCCCTGGCAGTGAGAGTGCCAAATCCCAACCACTGGACCACCAGGGAATTCCCAAAGTTGGGATTTAAGAAGCAGGGCCAACAGGGGTCATTTTGCCATGTGTTGGAGATGGGATGGCTCCGTGGCAGGGGAGGGGGCACAGTCGGCCCCTCCTTCAAGGTCCTGCTCTCTCTTTGCTTCTACATTTTCTTTTTCTTTTTTTGCATGTGTCGGGCTCTCTTTGCTTCTACATTTTCTTTTTCTTTTTTTGCATGTGTCGGGGGAGCTGCTCTTTGTTGCTGCGCGCAGGCTTTCTCTAGTTGCAGTGAGCGGTGCCACTCTTTGTTGCGGTGCACAGACTTCTCATTGTGGTGGCTTCTCTTGTTGCAGAGCCCCAGCTCTAGGTGTGCGGGCTTCAGTAGTTGTGGCACGCAGGCTCAGTAGTTGTGGCACACGGGCTTAGTTGCTCCGAGGCATGTGGGAACTTCCCGGACCAGGGATCAAACCCATGTCCCCTGCGGACCAGGGATCAAACCCGTGTCCCCTGCATTGGCAGGCGGATTCTTAACCACTGCGCCACCCTGCACTTTCCCTTCCCCTCTTTTCCTTGCCCATTTCTTCTCTTTCTTTCCCATTTCCGTTCCTTCACTTTTATAATGTCTAAACTAGCTTTTATTACTAGCCAGTGTTTCTGTCCTGATGTGTGGTCTTCCAGCCTTTTCCTAGTCTCTGCCTTCCTTGACTGTCCGTCATAGCGACCTGCAGTGCTAGCGTTACTGTTGTATTTGTGAACGTTCGTGTGCCCTGCTGGGGATAAGGGCGGGTGAATTAAGCATTTTATGTTCCTTCCCCTCCCAAAGAGAACACATAAGTAAATAAGAGCATCCTTTACTTGTCTAGGCCTCTGGTTTTTTTCATTGTGAATCAGTAGTCCTTGGTTACCGAAGGAGGGTAGGGTGGGGGGAGTGGCGGTGAGTTCCCACTCATCTCTCGGTAGAACCAGCCTGCCCTTGAACTTTGCCGTTTGCTCTTCAGGTGGATGGGGTCAGCTACCTCCTTCAGGAGATCTATGGAATTGAAAACAAGTACAACACGCAAGAGTCTAAGGCAAGTTCCAGCCACAGCGCCTTTTTTTTTTTTCTTTTAAACATCAGGCCCTTCTTCTTTTTTAAAAAAATATTTATTTATTTAATTTGGTTGCACTGGGTCTCAGCTGTGGCAGGTGGGCTCCTTAGTTGCGACCGCAGGGCTCCTTAGTTGTGGCATGCGAACTCCCAGTTGCAGCAGGCATGTGGGATCCAGCTCCCCGACCGGGGACCGAACCTGGGCCCCTGTGTGTTGGGAGCACGGGGTCCCATCCACTGTGCCACCAGGGAAGTCCCTCCATCCGCAGTTCTGAATGTACTTTTCCCAGGAGGCAGAGTAAGAACTTCTCTGACCCAGCCAGGACCTGGGAATGTAGCACACGGAACTCTGGGATGCATTTGGTCCTAGGAGGGTGTGTCTTCTTCCTCATTTCAGATGATTAAACTTATATAACTTTGGAAATGAGAAAACAGGCTGGTTTGGATCGGTTCCTCTGCGGGGCTCCGTTCACCCCGTTCACTGCTCCCCTCGTCCTCGTGTGGCCTCCTGGGCCCCTTCAGCTCTGACTGTCAGACAGGACCAGGTCACAGCCTCAGAGATGAGCTCGAGGCGAACAGGTGCCAGAAGAAGTGAAACTGAGTGTGCCCGTGCACTTGGTAGACTGTCAAGTTCAATGTAGATGCAGGATTCCGTTCGTATCACTTGTCTCAGCTCTGCAGGCAGGCTGCCTTCTAAGGAAAGTATGGGACGTGAGGGTCTCTGTGATGCTGGCTAAATTTCTGTCCCCCGGCCAGGTGGCTGAGGACGAAGTGAGTGACAACAGTGCCGAGTGTGTGGTGTGTCTCTCAGACGTGCGGGACACCTTGATTCTGCCGTGTCGCCACCTCTGCCTGTGTAACACCTGCGCCGACACCCTGCGCTACCAGGCCAACAACTGCCCCATCTGCCGACTGCGTAAGCCCCGGAGGCCCTGCTGGGTCCCCGAGGTCACCCCTTGGGGGAGGAGGGGTCACGGCTTCCTTGGGGGCTCTTGTCCATCCTGACTCCTGCATCGCGGTGTCCTGATGGCCTGGTTTCTTCACAGCCTTCCGGGCACTGCTTCAGATCCGAGCCATGAGGAAGAAACTAGGCCCCCTGTCCCCAACCAGCTTTAACCCCATCCTCTCATCCCAGACATCCGACTCAGAAGAGCATTCAGTAAGTTGGGCTTTTTTTTTTTTTTCACATTTTTGTCCTTCTTCACGTGACTTTGCCGCAAGTAATTAAACCTTGGCACTCTGGAGTATTGAGCAAGCTGGCTGAGATCATGTTGTGTTAAAACCAGCCAATAGTATGATGGAAAATGAGGTTCTGCTCAATAGGACCTCCCCTTTCCTCCTTGGAAACTCAGTGTCCAGTTAATGTTTACCATCCCTGGAGCGGTCAGCTTGCCGTTTGACTCCAGGACGTGGGGGGCGTCCAGCTCTGGAACACCCCCAAGCAGAAACAAGGGGATGATTGTTTGGGATTTAGATACAATTTACTATTTTTATCTGAATCCTCAGAGAAGGTAACTATTTTTCTTTATCCCATTTCATGGCTTCAGGGACTGAGAGCCAATTAGATGAAATAAGTCACCTCGGTCCTGTAGTATAAGTGATGGTGTAAAAGCCTCCAAGCTTTGTCGGTATAGACTAGAAGGTCTTGTCTTTAGGTTAACACACTAGTGGAAGAGGTTATTAATTATTCAGTAAATGGTATTGGAATGATTAGGTAGCTCTTTAGGGAGGAAAAAGTCAGTTAGTTTAGCACTTCACTCCTTACCAGATAACAAATTGCAGATGGAGTAACTAGTTAACTACACTAAAAACAAAGCAAAGCAAACATTAAAAACCTAGAATAAATTATAGATGATTCTTTAGTTGGCTATGGGTGGGAGAGGGCTCTTTATGCTTGAAAACAATGGAACACTACCAAAAAAGAACATGTAGATTTGGGCAGGGGCGGGGCGGGGGGGGGGGGTTGGATCTTAGTTCCCCGACCAGAGATCAAACCCGCACCCCCTGCAGTGGAAGCACAGAGTCTTAACCACTGGACCGCCAGGGAAGTCCGGAACATGTAGATTTTATCATACAAAACTTTTTAAACTTTAGATTGTGTAAAAGATGACCAAAATTAAAACCAAACAGGAACTTCCATGGTGGCGCAGTGGTTAAGAATCCGCCTGCCAATGCAGGGAACACAGGTTCGAGCCCTGGTCCGGGAAGATCCCACATGCCTCGGAGCAACTAAGCCCATGCGACACAACTTCTGAGCCTGCACTCTAGAGCCCGAGAGCCACAACTGTTGAGCCCACATGCCACGACTATTGAAGCCTGCGCGGCTAGAGCCCGTGCTCCACAACAGGAAAAGCCACCACAATGAGGAGTCTGAGCACCACAACGAAGAGTAGCCCCCGCTCACTGCAACTAGAGAAAGCCTGCGCGCAGCAACAAAGACCCAATGCAGCCAAATAAATGAATAAATATTTTTAAAAAAAACCAGCAAATCATCTAGAGGAAAAAAAATGTAGTCACGACATTTGCATCAGAGGAAAGGCTAACATGTTTACCATAACCAACTTGAATGAGATAGTAGATAAATGGGCAGAGCATATATAAAAAAAAGTCTCAGAAGAGGGAACATAACTGGTTAACAATCATTTTTTTAAAGTCAACCAGGGAATGACCCTAAAAGTTACCACTTTGGGTGATTTGATTGTTGATGACTTTTTTCCTTCTTTCCACTTTTATGTATTTTCCAACTTTCCTGTAATGAACCTATATTTCTATTATAATCAGAAAAAATAAACATTATTAAGAAGAAGTTCATCTGTAAGCAGAATCAAGGAACATGCAGTTCTCGGGCTTCCTAGGTGGCGCAGTGGTTAAGAATCCGCCTGCCAATGCAGAGGTCACGGGTTCGATCCCAGCTCCAGGAAGATCCCACAAGCTGCGGAGCAACTAAGCCCGTGTGCCAAAAAAAAAATAAAAATAAAAAATAAGGAACATGCAGTTCTCTGATATTTTATCTTTCTTCTGCCTCTAATACAGACGCTTTTCTTGCCTGAGCCCCAGGCAGCCCTAGCCCTAACCCTAATGTAACAGAAAGCATTTTTCCAACATAGAGGAAGAAACATGCTCATACCATAAAACGAAGAGCATTTAATTAATTTTCCAACCTGTCTCTGATTCCCCTAGTCCTCAGAGAACATTCCAGCAGGTTATGAAGTGGTGTCTCTTCTGGAGGCCCTCAATGGGCCCCTCACCCCGTCCCCAGCGGTCCCCCCACTCCATGTGCGTGGAGACGGACACCTCTCAGGAATGCTGCCTTCCTACGGCAGCGACGGCCACCTGCCTCCCGTCCGGACGCTCTCCCCCCTTGACCGCCTGTCCGACTGCAGCAGCCAAGGACTCAAGCTCAAAAAGAGTCTCTCCAAGTGAGTAGCTGGTGTGCAACACCATTGGCCCTGGGGTCCTCGATGAGATGCTTTCAGTCCATCTTTCACCTCCTCCGTGCTGGCTCGAGTCCCATGTAGACTGGCTCTCGAGGGCCAGTGTAGACCCTCTGGGCTGTTCCCAGAGCTGCTCTTGCCCTGGAGACCTGCGCTAACCCCTGAGGGGAAGTTATCCCACCCCTGAGGAGAGGAAAATAAGTTGGCACTCGGGCACTTAGGAGCATCCAGACAGACAAACCTCTTAGGTGTTCTGCTTTGGGGGGAGGGTACGGGGTGTAGGGATGATGACATCATTAGGGTCATTCAGACCCCTGGGCAGCATCGCTTAGTCTGAGGTCAGGAACCTTATGATCTGTATTTCTTAAGCATTTACATCCAACGAGCTGCAAGTCATAATAAGTTTCTGCGGCACAGGAAAGGAGGGTACTTTACAGATGAAAATATTGAAACCCTAAAAATGTCAGTGGTTTTCCTCCAGTTCAGACACAATTGTTTGAAGGAGCTAAAGGGAAAACTCAGATTTTCCCGACACCCAGAAGAGGTCTCGGACCCTCCGGTGCCCTTTCCCACATCCCCGCTCCTTCCTAAGATTTGGGTTCCCCTCAGGGTTCCTCTTCTCTCTGTGATGTCTGGTTAATGGGAGTGCAGCCGAGTTCCGTTCTTTAAGGGGCATTGGCTGCAGCTGCTACTCCCTCCGGGCTTATGCAGGTCCATCTCCCAGAATTCTTCTGTGCTGCACGAAGAGGAAGATGAGCGTTCTTGCAGCGAGTCTGAGACGCACCTGTCTCAGAGGCCGTCAGCCCCGCATCTCAGAGAGGTGATGTGCATTGTCCTTCCCTGTTTGCTTTGGACTCCAGGTACTCCCTTCCTGCCCGCCGGCCTCTTCAGGCCCGTCTGCTCTCATTCATTCACCAAACGCCTTTTGAACATTCTCCGAGACAGCCGCAAAGGAGTCACCAGACTCATTCTTTTCACAGTGTACGGAGCCTGTGTTACGGACCAGGCACGGTCCTTCATGCTGAGGATGGCAGCAGTGGGGAGGCACAAAAGTCCTGCCCTCGTGGCACTTATGATATAGGCTTGGGGGTTGGGGTGGGGTGGACACAAAATACAGTAAGTACAAAATGTATGTGTCAGGTGGTATGTCAGGTAAGGGAGTGTCCAGGCTAGAGGTGGGGGCTGGCTTTAAAAAATGGTCCATGGACAGGGGATTTCCCTGGTGGTCCATGGATTCCATTTGGTCCAGTGGCTAGGACTCCACACTTCCACTGCAGGGGGTGCGGGTTTGATCCCTGCTTGGGGAACTAAGATCCCGCAAGCCACGTGGGATGCCCCCCAAAAAATTTTTTTAAGTGGTCCATGGACAGAGGAGGTGAGACCAACTGTGCAGATGTCTGAGGAGGGCAGGTTCTGGGCTCAGGCACAGCAGGTGGGAAAGCCAGACGGCCGAGCAGGAGATGGAATCCTTTACCCTGTGCGCCCTCACATCTGGCTTTATGTGACAGAGGTCTGAGGACTGTCACACCTGCTCCCGGTAAGGTGGTGGGCCCCGTGCAGTGAAGCGTAGGAAGGTGAAAAGCGGTTCCTGTCCTGGGGAGCTCATGGCCCAGCTGGAGACAGGACACGAACACAAATAACAACACCACATCTGGCACATGGGTGTTACTCAGCAAGTGTTTCTTGAATGAGTGAATGAATTTTCATTCTTTTTCTTGGGGGGAGGGGTCTTTGTTGCTGTGAGCGGGCTTTCTCTAGTTGCAGCGAGCAGGGGCTACTGGTTTTTTTTTTTAATGACTTTTTAAAAAATATTTATTTATTTATTTATTTATTTATTTATTTATTTATTGGCTGCATTGGGTCTTTGTTGCTGCACATGGGCTTTCTCTAGTTGTGGCGAGTGAAGAGTACTCTTCATTGTGGTGCATGGGCTTCTCATTGCCGTGGCTTCTCTTGTTGCGGAGCACAGGCTCTAGGCACACAGGCTTCAGTAGTTGCGGCACACAGGTTCAATCGTTGTGGCTCACGGACTCTAGAGCACAGGCTCAGTAGTTGTGGCACACGGGCTTAGTTGCTCCACAGCATGTGAGACCTTCCTGGAGCAGGGATCAAACCTGTGTCCCCTGCATTAGCAGGCGGGTTCTTAACCACTGTGCCACCAGGGCAGTCCCGAGCGGGGGCTACTCTTGACTGTGGTGTACAGGCTTCTCATTGTGGTGGCTTCTCTTGTTGCAGAGCACAGGCTCTAGGGCCCTCAGGCTTCAGTAGTTGTGGCACGCAGGCTCAGTAGTTGTGGCTCTCGGGCTCTAGAGCGCAGGCTCAGTAGTTGTGGTGCACAGGCTTGGTTGCTCCGCCGCATGTGGGGTCTTCCCGGCCCAGGGCTCGAACCCGTGTCCACTGCATTGGCAGAAGGATTCTTAACTGTTGCACCACCAGGGATTCCCTGAATGAATGAATTTTAACCAGAGAAAGGAAGTGCTCCCAAAACAGAGACACGGATGTGCTGTGCCAAAGGATCACATTAAGTGGAGGAACCAGAGGAAGTGTGACAGCAGAGCTGAATATCAGCATTTCTTAGACATGAAGAGACAGGCAAGAGGAGCATTCCTGGTGGCGGGGACAGTACACGTGAAGCGCAGAGCAGAAGTGGGGGCCCTGAGCAGGCCAGTGGTACAGTGGGAACTTGGCTTCATGAGGGCCCACCTGGCAGAGGTGTGCAGACTGGATTAGGCAGGAGACAGACCGAGCCAGGCAGGAGGAATGCCTGAACTGGAGGCATGAGCACGGGCTGTGGAGAGAGAGTCAGTAGGCCTTTGCATCTGCCCCAGGGTGGGCCGAGGTTGCGAGCCCAGGTGACTGATGGGTGGGTGCCAGGCGCAGGCTGTGGGGGGAGGTGGTATTTGTATTAGCTTCATCAAGCTGGAACTAACCCGCCATCCCAGAGGAGAAGCCCAGCAGGCACCGGGGCCTCCGCTGGTTTTGTGTTCTCTCCCTTCAGAAGGAGAGCTGTTTGTAATGGTGGGGAAGCCTTGGGTGTCCCCGTGTCACAGCTGCTGAGTGACCTGTGTCATCTGAGCTGCGGCCTTTGTGTGGCTCCAGCAGATGCTGGGCCTTGGGTGGGAGGTACTTGCATCTCCCCCGGGAGACAGCCACTCCGGGTCGGGGCTGCAGAGAAGTGATGACAAGGGAGAAACGGGCCCTGCCTCTGCGTGTCACCTCCTGCCATCCCTCCCCAGATCCCCTTTCTTCCTCCTGGCCTAGGCCCCCTGCCCCGACCCCTCCCCTCCAACGTGTTTGACTGGCGCTTACCCCTTTTCCCCCCAGGAATGTGGTGTCACCCCAGAAAGTGAGAACCTGACCTTGTCATCATCAGGAGCTATTGACCAGTCATCCTGCACAGGGACGCCTCTCTCCTCCACGATTTCCTCCCCAGAAGGTACATGGGGTGGGGGGTCCTTCCCCATCAGCCCAGTCCATGGTGCTTCTAATATTTCCTCCCTCCCGGACGGACTGGGGAGCAGCAAGTTAATACCTAAGGGGCAGACAAAATAGGTCCCAGCTTGAAAGGAAGCGGAACTCACTCTCTTGCAATGAGAGGGCGGTCTTGCCGCTGAGCTGGGGGGAAGCAGGCATCTTACTCCCAGTCCTGCTGTCAGTAAGGTTTTCTTTAACGCTGTGACAGGGAAAAGCAAATCCCTTCATCCCTGAGGCTGAGTTCTGAGCTCTAAAATGTAAAGGAGCCACACCTTGGAAAACCTTACATCTAAACCCTATTCGGTGAGGGCAAGGCCAGGCCGCTGCGGTCCTCACTGCCCGGATGCAAGGAGAGCTCTGCTCCCAGTCTAGCCTGACCTCCGTCTCCTTCCTCCAACTCCTGTCTCCAAAGACCCTGCCAGCAGCAGTCTGGCCCAGTCGGTCATGTCCATGGTGTCCTCCCAGAGCCAACACTCCCAGATCAGCACCGACACTGTCTCCTCCATGTCCGGCTCCTACATCGCCCCTGGCACGGAAGAGGAGGGGGACACTCTCCCCTCCCCCCGGGCCGCCAGCAGGACCCCCTCAGAAGAAGAAGAGGTAAGGGGGGAGCACGGGATCGCCCTCACCGCTTTGCTCTGAACGTGTGTCCCAAGGGGCTCAGTCCAGGATCTGCCAGAGAGGTCGGCAAAGCCCCCAGTGCTCGGGAGGGGAGCCCCAGAAAAGAAGGTACCGCATCATTGACTCAAAGACTCCCCCATCTTTCATCTTCCGTGTGGCACCACTTCCGTCCAGAGGACGTCGTTTGGGTTTGCTGCCAGGCGAGCTAGCTGGTAGGAGAGCTGGTGGCATCTGCACCTTGATTTTTGTTGCTCTTTTGCAGGTGACTCCAGCGGCATCTCCAGACTACAACTTTGTGGGCCTCGCCGCCGCCGAAGAGCGGGATGCAGAGGTAACAGCGAGGCGGACGGTGGTGCCCCCTCCCCAGTCAGAGGCACTGTGGGTGCTGGCAGAGGCTGCAAATAGGATGGAGGCTGTTCTGGGGGACGCCTTCCCAGGGGGGACACTTGGACCTGTTAGAGGCGGGGTGCGGAGCAGAGGGACTGTGCAATTAGCAGAGGGTGCTGGTCTCAAGGTAATAGGCGTGGGTTCTAGAGGGAAGTCTTCCAGGCCAGACCCTTGAGAGGGTGTTTGTCCTCCATTCCCTTAGTACTCACCCAGGACAGCCATCTCACGGGCTTCCTGGCACTGGGGGACACAAAGACCGAGTGACATGGCTTTTTGCCTGCCCCCCACCCACTTCACCCACCCAGGAGCTCGGTCAGACGGAGGAGTCAGGGTTCTGACTCAGCGTGGGACGTGCTCTGACCGAGGTGTGATGGAAGTGTAAGGAGTGCCCAGCTCGCAGTGGAGACTCTAGAACTTTTTCTTGAGCCAGATGTTCTCAAAGGAGTATCTGGATAGGGTTTGGGATCCTAAGGCATTTCTGAAAGTTTTATGATCTCACAGTTCGCTTTTTCATTTGACAACTTTTATTTCCACCTTAGAGGAACAGTGTGAGCTAAACTATTACCAAGGCTATTCCTGACAGTCCTAGGGTCCACCTGTAACGTGCCTCAGACCCGGTCCCTACAGGCCGATCCTGCCTCACCAAGCAAAGTCTGTCTCTGCTGGGCCTCCCAGCCATCTCACACGGACAGGAAATGCAGAGATACCATGAGGGCGATTCGTTCTGTCTTCAGCCAATCAATGGACTCATTTCACTGCTTTATAGACTCACAGCGCATTCCTTCTGTCCTAGGGAAATGATGTTCTAGAAGAAGAGGACGAATCATCCACAGAAGAAGATGGTAAAAGACCTGGTCTTTTGCTCTCTCTTATTGTATTTCTTTCCCGGGTATTCTCTAAAGGGTACAGAAAGGGGCACTGGTGTGACTTGGTGGTACTGCTCAAGGGTGTGGCTTTGGGGAAGGGTTGTCTTCTTGGTGAAATATCAAAGCAAGCAGGGTATCCGAGGACCTCAGCGGCCTCCCCAGCTCTTTCTGGGCCTCCAAGCCAAGGCTGCAGGAGATACAGGTCGTTCTCCATTTACGCTGAGGAGATTCTGAAGCCTCTTGGGCAACTCCCATCACCTTCCTTCCTGCTTCAGCTTCTCAGCTGAGTCTCACAGAGCTGCTCTAGCAGCCCCGAAGCTTAGCAGCAGCAGGAGAACAGTTTCCTCCACTTGGGGGAAAGGACTCTTAGGCAGTAGGTCTTCCTGCTTTCGTGAAGAAAACAGCTGATGTTTTAGTAGCAGAGGGACCTCAGCAGCGGTGGCACAGTGAAGGCGAGGTGAAGAGATGTTAGCAGCTCAGCTAGACCAGTGTTCTGTAGGCTGTTGGAACAATTCTCTTTACCATCATTCAGGCCTCAAGTATATCTTTTTTTTTTAAATTGGAGTAGCTGGTTTATAATGTTGTTTTAGTTTCTGCTGTACAGCAAAGTGAATCAATTATACACATACATACCTCCACTCTTTTTTAGATTCTTTTCCCATATAGATCATTACAGAGTCTTGAGTAGATGTCCCTGTGCTATACAGTAGGTCCTTATATTAGTTATCTGTTTTATATATGGTAGTGTGTATATGTCAGTCCCAATCTCCCAATTTATCCCTCCCCCCTCTTCTCCTCCAGTAACCATAAGTTTGTGTTCTACATCTGTGACTCTATTTCTGTTTTGTAAATGAGGTCAGTTATAGCTTCAGTGGGAAGAATTTTGTTTCTAGTAAGCCTAGAAGCAAAAGAACGGCCTACATACAGAGCATGGAAGCAGGAAGGGGGGGTGGGCTGGCAGTCCCCCCGGGAGTGGAGGACCAGGCATCCCAGGAACCGTTGTCTCTTCCCTCTGCTGCTCTGAGGTGCCTCCGAAGAAGGGCCACCTCCGAAGCAGACCTGGATCCCAGCCTGGACGCACATGTCACGCTCGTCGCTTCTGCTTTAGCCCTGGCCATTGCTTGGGGGGTGGGGGGCGGGGGTGCGGGGGGTAGGCATGCACACGTGACCACTCTCGCCTGGCCAAGTAGCCGTGCCTCTGCCACCCTCGCGCGCCAGCCGAGCCCGGGTTGGGCGCTGCCTTCCCGAGGTTGATGTCTCCAGGGCTCAAGGCTCCCCGGTTCTCCATGGTGACATTTGCTTCTGAAAAGCGCAGGGCAGCAAGTGGTTTCCGCCTGACATTCCGTAGCCCCCGTGGTAGATGTGTATTTCTTCCTCTCCCTTCCACCAACAGAAAAAGGGGGGTGGGGGGCTTGAAAAAAATAACATCTAAAACTGTCCCCTTCCCCTCTTACACGACTGTAGGTGTCTGGTCAGTCCCTTAAAACATACTCTGAATAACAAATTGTCTCATAAGAAAATCAGTCATAATTTTGTGAACAAAGCAGTTCTTTGATGTGATATGCAAAATTATGGAACCAAAGAGCTTTAATCGCCGTTTTACGTGTTAGTCGTTTCGCGGAGCCTTGCGGTCGTAAAGGCACCCGACAGGCACAGGCCACAGGCGGCGTCGCTTCCCCCGTGGCTCTCCTAGCTCTTCCGAGCCCGGCTTAGCTCTGCTTTGGGCCCGGGTCTGCTTGTCCGAATCCCGCAGCCCTCCCGGGGGTCCGATTTCCCAGGAACAAAGGCTGGAAAGGGGCCAATGAAGGAAACAGAGCAGGACAGAGCAAGACCACAAACGTACTCGCACAGTCTCCTTTACTGTCCACTTTTTACCCACATAATTATTGTCTTTTTGTTAACATATGATTTGGTTGTTTTTTTTTTTTTTTGGTCTCCATCCTTAAGATTTTTATTTTAAGGACGGCGAAGCAGAGGGAAACGCAGCCAGGCCCTCTCTAACTGCCTCAACTCCGTTACAGGCCAGAGGACGTGCGCGTTTCTGGGTCTGGAGTGTAACAATAACGCCGACTTTGACCTCGCCAGCGTGCAGGCACTGGACCGCAAGCTGTGCGCGGAGGGCTGCTTGCCCGGTGAGTGGCAGTCCGCTGAACATGAACTTGGTGGGAGACACCCCCCCTGCTCGCACCCTGGGACACCCATCTCCTGCCCTGCAGCTCCTGCAAGAAGGCATGGGCTTTGCTAAGATGCTGGGGGCCAGTTGCTGAAAGGAAGTGAGGTGGCCTCGGGAGAGTCCTTGAGCAAAGAGCAATGCTGCTCTAAGCGACACTGTTAGGGCAGGAAGAAAGGTGCACATCCTCCACATCCTTCCGATTTGGCCTGACCGTGCCCCCCTCCATCACGATCTTGCAGATCCCATGGCAGGGGGCCTGGTCTTGTCTCCAGCAACAGGGAGTTTAAAGCAGACACGGCCTCTGTGAGAGGGCCTCGGAAAGAGACTGAGCCCTTGAAAAGGGAACCTGTAGCTCCTTGGAGGAGCGTGTTTAGTTAGGATCAGAGAGGAATTTGAAAGCAGCGTTTTATAAACTAGCAGGTAGCTCCGTGACCCAGTGAGTCTTCTGTTACCACCAGCTGTCTTGTGCTCCCTAGATTTGGATCCCAAAGGAGAGATCAGGGGTTGAGGGTGACTATTCCTCCTGGAGCCCTGACTCTAAAAATCACCTCTCTGCGCTGTACTCACCAAGGGCTCCACCAACCACGCCTCTAAAGCCACGTCTTGCCCGGTGGACGAGGTCAAAATTGCCCCTCCTGGATTCGTGGCAGAAGATTGCCTTACGTCGCGTGGTCTGTCATCTCTTAAACGTGCTCCGGCCACGTTTAAGCTTCAGCCACGCCTCGTCACAGGTCCAGTGCTTTACTCGCTCCACGATGTGGCTGCAGGCTCTGGAGGGACACAGGCTCCTGTGGTTGCCACTCTCAACCAGCCTGCGAGAGACCCAAGTCCTCACCCCTCTGGCCCCACGCAGGCTTGGGGCGGGGGAAGCCGTAATCCCCGGAGACACCTCCCCCGGCTTCCCCAAGGGCTCTCTGGTCCCTTCCCACTTAACTTTGACCCAGCCAGGTCCGAGCCGGAGCAGCTGGGGTCCAGGGTACACTTCACTTCCTGCCTTCCCACTCCTTACCTGGCTTCTGTCTGTCCATTTGTTTCTCGTGTCTTTTTGCCAAATGTAAGTCTGTCTGTCTGGTTTGTTTATTTTGAAACTCATGTATGTCATCCAGACTTCGTGTGAAAGTTCATGTTCACCCGTGCCCGACCCCGAGCTTGCTGGGCCTGCCCACATCCAAAGGGCTCTCGCCGAGGCTTCCATTCCTAATTGGCAAGGGTCTGCATTCAATATGCTGAGATTTTTCAGAGAAAAAAAAATATTTGTAAGAAGAGATTAATCCCTGTTCCACAAAAGCGGGGCTGCTTCTGTGGCAAAGGATTTGTTTCGGTCACTCGTTGGGGAAGATGACATCTCTGCCCTCACTCTGCCCTGTGTCTGGGGCAGCTGTGCCAGGGGCCGTCCGCTGGCGCTAGGTTCCTGCCTCCCCCCAGGGGCTCCCCCGCCCAACCCCATTTTCTGGCAGAGGGAGCTGCTGGGAAGTGTTTCTCCCAAGCGCGCTGGTGGACATTCCTTCTGCTTCCTCCTCTCCCTAACTCCCTCCGGCCAACCTGCTGGTAGATATTTATTCCAGTCTGGGATTGCAGGAGGGGAGCGAGACCCGGAAGGAAGACAGAATCCCTGGGCTTCCTCATGGTGATCTCGGGAGCCAGCCGTTTTCAAATTAAACTGGCCTCACCGTCTCGGGCCAGACATGAAACCCCATGACTGTGGCGGCTGCCGGGAAATGGACTTAAGATGCCCCGTGGTGGTCTCACCTAGAAGTCTCAGGCTCTTATGGGAGAGGGAAAGTGCATCCAGTCTCCTGGTAAAATGTTTCTCGGGTTCTGCTGTTAGCGTCACACTGGTAGCAAAGTGCTGAGGAATTCTGTGGACACGTCTGTTGGGTTAAGGACGGGAGTATCCACTTTGGTAGGTCCCGTGGAATCAACAGGCCTCCGCACACTCAGCTGTAAGTTCAAAGTTCCACCCTCTGACTGAGGTGCCGCAGGCTGGCTTGGCCATCAGACAGCTTCTCAGGCACCTGGTCTCCCTCTCCACGCTGACTCCCTCCCCATGAGGATTGCCACTTCCCTCACGGAGGGCCCAGGAGGAGCAGTGCCAGGGGAGCATACCATGGTTCACCCGCCCCAGGAGGTGAGGACCGCTCAGGTCCCCATCCTCCCCGCTCTCATCACCCTTGTGGGAGTGATGCTGAGAGAGCACCTGTGTCATTCCAGCCCCCGTTCCCCGAAGAAGCTTCTGGGTCTTCTTGGGCCCTAAGACCAAGGGGGTGATGGTATGTTCTGAGATTGTCCCGAAAGGTTCTCAAAGGGAGGAAATCTGAGTGGACAGGTGTAGGTGGTGAGCCGATTAGAATTGTGAGGCCATGCTGGGTAGATGTGGTTCCAGGGAACCTGATGGAGTATCGCACAAGTGGCAGGACGGTGGTGAGGAGACCGGTGACAGTTCTATGATAAAGCTCTGGGGAGTGTGATGGGAAACAGCAAAGATAATTTGGGTTTGTTAGTGAAAATACAAGTGTTTTTAAATGACTGCATTGGACAAGAGTGGGCATAGCCAATGAAATCTAAAAGCATTTATGGAGGGAATTTCCTGGTTGTCCAGTGGTGAGGACTCAGTGCTTTCACTGCAGTGGCCTGGGTTCAACCCCTGGTCAGGGAACGAAGATCCCCCAAGCCACTGCGCAGCCAAAAACAAAACAAACAAACAAAAACAGTACTTACGGGGACCTGAAATAACCCAAGACTAAGACCCCACTAAGAAGGGTTATACTTCGCAGATACTAAAGAAAAATCTGTACCAACTTTCTGTTTTCCTGGAGAAAAACCCTACAAGACAGTGGAACTGTTACAGCCCTTAAATTTATTTTTTTAATTAATTTTGCTGCGTTGGGTCTTCGTTGCTGTGGGCAGGCTTTTCTCTAGTTGCGGCAAGGGGGGCTACTCTTCATTGTGGTGCATGGGCTTCTCATTGCGGTGGCTTCTCTTGTTGAGGAGCACAGACTCTAGGCATGCAGACTTCAGTATTTGCAGCACATAGACTCAATAGTTGTGGCTCACAGGCTCTAGAGCACAGGCTCAATAGTTGTGGCGCACGGGCTTAGTTGCTCCGCGGCCTGTGGGAATCTTCCTGGCCCAGGGATTGAACCCGTGTCCCCTACATTGGCAGGGGAATTCTTAACCCCTGCACCACCAGGAAGGTCCCTACAGCCCTTAATTAGTGGCTGTGTAGAGGCAGGAAAGGGGTGTGCAGAATCTCCCTTGCTGTGCTCCCCAAATCTGCCTCTAGAGGTCTCTTCACTCTCCCATTTCTGAGTCCCCAGGATGGAATGGAGTGGAAAGCACCCTTCTCTACCTCCCGTGAAGGATTTTGAGTCTCCAGACTTTCTGGCTGAGGGCTGGACAGAATGGTAGCACTCGCTCAGGAAGTCCTCCCGCGCCTTCCAGGCTTACCTTCTGCATCGCAAATGAACAGAGCCGCAGCAGGGGTTTTGCTGAGGGTCCGGCAGAAGCCTTTTTAAAGGAAAGGGCACCACTGAGTGTACCAAAAAGCCAAGGAGAACAGAAACTTCAGGTCTGAGTCTTGAAGCTGTTTCAGAAGGAGCCTGTTTTCAGCCCTGGCTCAGGGTCTGGACCGGTGGCATTTGTAGCAAGGACTTATTAATTCAGAGCCAGGCAGCCTGACAGCCAGTGATGCTGGTGGTGGCAGCGGTGTTTTGATTTTATACATGCGTGTGTGTGTGTGTGTGTGTCTTCTGTTCATCGTTTGCTTTTGGTCTTTGCTACCAAACAGCCGCAGTTCCGGAGTCCTGCCCCATAAACATTGAGGAATAGGTATGAGATCTACCAAATTATATAAAATGAATGGACAACTCATTTTATCTGGGGGTCCCTAACTTGGAAGGGCAATCTTGCCTGCTCTTCATCCTGTCACCCTCAGAGGGGAGAAGTGCTGTGGACCCACGTGCCAGACTGCGGTATCCCCAGGAGACAGAGAGCGCCACGTTCCATCCGGCTGTGAGAGACACCTAAGAATTTCCTGTCCCACTCACTCCCTTCCCCTGGGGTCCACCCCCCAGACTATTATTAGAGCCTAAGGATGAATTATTGCACTAGGACATTTATGGGAAATACACAGTTTGTACCTGCTTAATCCTAGTGTCTCTGCCATTAAAGGGTTTCATGTCTCGGGCTGGCCTAACCTGAGGCTGACCCCAGACATTTGTGAGTGGCCTTCCCTCAAACGTGAACACGCTGAGCCTCAGGCCCACCCTCCAGGGTCGGCCAGCTCTGTCCCCGGGATGAGCCCTCTGTTGGGCCAGGCGCGGCTCTCAGCTCTGCCCAGGAGGAGGTCACAGTGTGATGGAGGATTCAGCAATTTCCACGCAGCGTGAGAAGTGGGGTGGTGGTGCAGGCTGTGGGGGAGCGCTTCAGAGCATGATGGATCCCATCTGGCTGGGGTGGGGGCCCTTGTGGGGGCAGATGGCTCAGAGGTCCTCTGGCCAGAGGATGGAAGGCTTTCCCCAACCCCAGGGGGTTAGGCTTTCATCCTGTCCAGTCAGGAGCTGCCTGGAGAGAGTGAATCAGATTATAGCCAGTCTGTGGGTTGGGAGGATGACTTGGGGGAGATGGACGCTGCTGAACAAGGTCTGGGGGGTGGCTGGTTGTCGAGCACATTCTGCGAGTCAGGCACCCTGCTCAGCGCTCTCCTGTGTCACCTAGCTTCCTCCTTACAGCAACCCTGGTGGGGGGAGCGGTGAGTACTCGTCTCCCATCTGATGGACAGGAAAACCAGGTCTCCATGTATGGTAACCTGCCCAGGATCACACAGTCAGTACGTTACAAGCTGGGGCTGTGCCTGGTTTTCTGACTAGAGATTTAGGCATGACTAGAGAGTGAACAAGCAGGAGGTCATGATGGATTGGATGCAGAGCACAAAGGAGAGAGAAGCACCAAGAGTGGGTTTCCAGCATGGGCGTGCTTCTTGTGTAGGGGCCGGGCCGGGGGTGAGGGGCTGGGGGAGTGGAGGATGAGTTGAGTGGATGGTACCCATGGAACCCAAAGCTCTGGGGCTAATGTCCCCTGGGGTTAACGGCACCAGCTGATAGCAAACCTCAGCTTGCTGTTCAGGTGCAGAAGGAGAGGAATAACCCTGGCTCCATTCTCCGGCATGCCATTCAGCCCCTGGCACCCTGCTGGGCAGCCAGTCACTTCCTGCCCCACCCTGGCCCCCACAGCAAATGCTAACTCTGAGCCCAAACTAACACACTCTTCTCCCTCCCCTCCGCTTCCTTCTGTCCTTGTGAAAATCTCAGCTGGACCCAGTTTCTTTTCCTTGTCCGCCATCACACTTAGACAAACTTCAAAACCAAATAAAGATACAAAAATGGATCCTAGGGCAAGCTCACAAAACAAGGACCATCCTGCGTGTCCCTCCATCAGTGGGTCACAGTATTCGTGACTGTCCCTAGCCCAGTGGGCGCCCCTGCTCCCAGGGAGTTCCAGGTAACACGCATCCTGCCAGCTTTTGTGCCAAACTCCCGAGCTGCCCTGCCTGAGATACCGTCTGGACCAAGCCGAAGGTCTGGCTCCGGTAACCTTCCCTTCCTCTTCTCAGGTGCCTGGCAGGCTGATGACAACGTGGTCAGTCGTCGGAACGCGCAGCGCCGGCGCTTATCCTCTGGCAGCCTGGAGGACCCCGAGGACAGGCCCTGCGTGTGGGGTCCTTTGGCCGTCTGAGAGCCCCAGCCCCTGTACCAGGGCTCTCCTCCCGTGCTCACATCGCATCCTGGCCTCACTGCACCGCTGACCTCCTGGGCACCCTCAGCAAGACACATGGAGACTCTTTAGACCCACGTGAAAGCTGGACGCTGAGGGCACCTGCCCCTTCTCCCAGCCTCATCTTCTTCCGCAACCGTGATCCTTCCCCTCTCACAAGGGACCGGAAGCCTCCTTTCAACTGCAGCTCATGAGACCCTTTGCAGAGACTCTCTGGAATGTTTCCACCATATCTTGATCTTCAGGTGGAGCCATGGTCCACGGACTGGTTATTTCTTGTGCATCTTTTTTCTCCTGAGGGGGTAGACCGAGAAGACTCAGAGTTTGGGTGGCTTCATTACAAACACCCACCTGGCATCTTCTGGTCTCTGGGACGTCATAACCAATCTGAAACCTCCAGTTTGGGGTGGGGCTGGGGGGATGACTCCTGCGAGAAGGGTAAGCCATATTGCACTGTAAGTGGAGTTTCCCTCAAAATGCATCCGGACCTCCTTTCTCAAGGACAAGAAACAGTGGTCACCACCAGAAGGTTGGTTGGGAAAACAGTTCTCGCTTCTGGTAGCAGAGCCTGTACCTCGTGTGTCTGTCTGCCTAGGAAGGAGGCCTTGAATCTGAGAATCCCTCAGTTAAATGATTACTTTCCGGAGGGTTATTTGTGATCAGGTGCACTAAGAAGGCCTAGGACTCCATCCTAAGGTGACACTGCGAAAACATTTTTTGACCCCTTCTGTGTGCCAGTCACATGTCAGGAGCTGTTGTATATTGTCATGTTTCATCACTACCGCCCTGTCAGGTGGCATTCTTATCCCTGCTGTCCCCGCCTCCACCCCCTTTTCTTAAATAGTTGAAGAAATAGGCTGAGAGAGGGGTGGACTGATGATTCCCAGTCAGTGCCCAGGAGAACCCAAAGGAAGTTGGCGGAAGGGCTGAGCTGGGGCCAGTGGTGGTCTGGGAGGCTCTCCACCCCACCCGTCTTCCTCCCCTGCCCTCCAGATCCGCTGAGCCTGATGGGGGGGAGGGGTGGGTGCTGCCTTCCATAGGCTCATTAGAGATTTAGAGGTATCGTTGTTCAAATCATGTGTCTACCCCACCCCACCGCAGTCCAGTGTAGCACATATAAATAACAGCCCGAAACAGCATGGCCAGACTGTACGCTGTTGGCTGTTCCTCTCTGAGCACTTGTGTTACCAGCGGATGCCTCGTAGCTCTCTGACAGATGCATCGCCTGCTGGCTTTGGGAAGAGGGGGTTGTTTAGTGGAGCATGAGATCCGGAAGCAAAGCTGGATCCAGCAGTTTGTGAGACTGAGATGTGACAGAGCCCTAGGCGACGGCCACCGTGATGGCCTGAATTAGTAGTTGGAATTGTTGCCCTAGAAGAGCTTTCCAGGGTCCTTCCTAAGGCTTCAAAGAGAGCCCAGTACCCAGGGAATCCTTTGCACCTTCTGTGTGGCTTCTTTGCGCTGCTGGGTGGGTGGTGACCCTCACTGCCTGGTGATTGTGGTCCACATCCTGCCTTGGGGGGTGGGGAGGCCCGTTGTCCTGACCGACACTACAGGAGCCAAGCCTGAGTCTCAGCTTCTGTCTTGAGTTTCCGTGTCCACCCCCTCTGAAGCCCTGCAGTGGACTCTGCTGTTTCAGGCCCCATTTAATGTCCTTTCTTTCCCTGAAACATTCTTACAGCCCCTTTCATATTTAAGATTCGAGCAATAACCCCACTTCCTGATTTCCTTGAAATGTGAGCCCCAGAAGCACTAGGGATGGGGGAGCTCCCTTAGCCTGGGGTGGTGGCCTGTAGACCTACCTCCCCTCCGGGCAGTTAGTATTCACAGCGTGGTGTTACCTGAGATGAAGGAGACGCAGGTAAACAGTAGCCACAGTGTCCAGGAACCCTGGAGGGTCTGTCTTCTCCCGGGAAGAGGCTCAGAGAGATTCCTCAAGGCCTTGGTTCCATAACCAAGACATACCTGGGTGAGAAACGGCCCTTCACTCCTGTTTCTCAGACAGTTCCTTCTCTCTCCCCCACCCCCTCACCTCTTTGCTCCCATCGAGCTCTCTGGCAAGCAGAACTATCCTGTCCAAAGGGACTGGTCCCAGCCTGACCAGGGAACAGGGCAGCTGCCCCAGCCACCATCTGGAGACAGACATGTTGTAAGCAGCTGACCCAGAGAGAATGTGATGGGGCCTGGCTTCTCACAGGAGGGCACAGACTAACTGGAGTCCCAGGGCTCCTTCCTGCCACACTCAGGTCTGTGCTCACCTATGAGCTCACCTCCGAGTGGTGTGATGATGCTGGCCTCCCCACAGAAGTCTTTTTCCTTCCCCTCCCCAGTCCCATCCCACCAGAGGTCATGCCCACGCTGGGGCATCTCCTGGGCACGGATCCACATACTTAAAGCCATCTCACCTGGGGAGAGTTCATGTCCTGTCCACCTGACCTTGGCGTACTGGTTGCTCCCTTTACTTTAGCATCTGCACACCTCGTGTGTGTAAGTGTGCGTGTTCTGTTGTGCCATCTGCGTACCCCTCAGTCCCTGGAGCACACGCGTGGGCACAGCACAGTGGGGACGTCAAGGATGCAATATTTATGGATTGCTGCATGATTCTTAAAAATGAATAAAACTGTTTACAAGGGAAGGAGAGCTGTTAACTGTGCAGTTGGCTTGTTTGTGAAAGTTTCTGTCCGACTTTCTCCAGCTTAATGTTTTTATTCAGGACAAGCTGGCGGTGGAGAGTAGAGAGAGCAAGGGGTGGGGAAAAACCTGTTTCTGGGTGGGAGTCGATGTACCATCCCCTGGGCAGGAGGTCTGATCAGGAGCCCTCACCCCTACCCCCACCCCACCCTTAAACCGGAGAACTTCCAACTGCAGCTCCTCAATAATTGAAGAGCAGGAAAGCTGGTGACTGGAGGGAGGCTGGGGGAAGGGAGAAGGAAGGACCCCAATCCACTGTTAGTCCCTGTCACTTAAAGGTTGGTGAAATTAACGGAGCAGATGTCCCAGGTAGGAGAATTTGGCAAGTCCACGGCTTTTCTAGGTTTCACCCACCGGCTCTGCTCCCTCGGCTATCTGGAAAGGAGGGAGGGCACTTCCGAAGAAGCCTCTGGAATGTCAGCTTCTGGGAACCTTGCCGAGGACGGACGGGGCGGGGAGGGAGCGCTTACCGAGAAACACTGGATTACCCTACCCACCTTGGGGTGTCTGCGACCGGTGCTGTGGTTTCAGCGGACCTGAGCGGCAGGCGGCATCGGAGAGTCAGACCTGCCTGCGGGCACCAAGACGACACTCAGGGTCGGGAGACAGGGACAGGCCGCAGAAACGTGAGGAGGTGCCCCTCGCAGCCCAGAGGAGAGGAAAGGAAAACCCCAAGCACAGGGTTCCCGAGCCTAAGCCCGCTCCCAGCCTTGGTCCCCGCGCCCCGGGCTGCGTCCCAGGAGCCGTCGACACCTAGGAGCAACCCAGACGGGAAGAAGGTGGGCCGGGAGTACGGGTCCCGCGGGGAACGGCTCGCCGGGGGCCCCCGGGGCCTTGGCGGGAGCGCCGAGCCGCGCGCCTCTCCGAGCCCTGCGCGGGGCCCTCGGGCGGGAATGCTCGGAGCCGGGACGCGGTGGCGGGTAGGGGGCTGGGTGGCGCGGGAGAGGGCGGCAGAAGGAGGGAGTTCGAAGAGAGTTACCGCCAGAGAGAGTGGTAAGAGCCCGCGGTCTCCTTGGAGACACACTGACCAATGGCAGCAGCGGAAGCTGTTTATAGGGGCGGAGCGTCGCCATGGCAGCAGGAGAAGCCTTCCGAGCGGCTACTTAATGCAGGTCCCCCGGCCGCTGGCGTTCAGAGAGGCGCCGTCGGGCGTGGGGGGCGACGAGGATTGTTGGCTGGGCCCTCGGGCTGGGGGCAGAGAGCCGCAGGTGGGTGGGAGGAATTTCTTCGAGAACCTTCCTTTGGCCCGGGCCGCGCTCTGAGCCAGGTAAGCGACGGGGAGGGCTGCGGGCCGCAGGAAGAGCGGGCGTCGGTGCCAGCCCGCTCTCCCATCCGTCCCCGACGGAAGTGGGTCCGGGGGCTGACATCAGAGGAGTTTGGGGAATACTCGCTTCCCTCCCCCTTATAACTCTCTGTTCTGTTTCCTTCCTTCCCCTTGATTCCCCATCCTAATAACCCTTTTCAAAGGTCAGACTACCTCCCCCGCCCCCCTCCCCGTCGTACCGCTCTCCTGGACCCTCTCGCCCCATTTCCATTTGTTGGGGAGAGAGAGGAGGGCTAACTTCTCGCTTTGGAGAAGAAGGGGATGGCCCCGAATGCCCCTACACTCTTCCCTCGTTTGGCTAATTAAGTCTCCTCTAAAACATCAAAGAGAAAAAGAGCGAGGCGGACCCTGTGAGGGGACCCAGGGCACAGCTTCTGTTTCCCAGACCTCGACAGTAAAAGATCCTCCCCAGCTGCGGGGACGATTTTAGAGGAGCCTTCCCCCCTCGCACACACTCTCCCCTGGGGGGTGGGGGAAGAGGGCTCAGTTCCCTCTCTGGTCCCGTAGGCACCACATTCAATTCGGAGGAGGCGACCCCGGGGTCGCGGGATGGAAACGCGCTTCCGGGAGGCTGTGTAACTGGAGCCGCAGGAGTCAGCGGGCCGGAGAGCTCGGCGGCCACCCTCGGCTCGGCTCGTGGATGTTGACCGCCCCCTCGGAGAGTCCCCGCAGATATGGCGGAGAGCTGGCTACGCCTCTCGGGAGCAGGGGCGGCGGAGGAGGCCGGACTGGAGGGCGGCCTGGAGGAGCCCGACGCCCTGGATGACAGCCTGACCAGCCTGCAGTGGCTGCAGGAATTCTCGATTCTCAACGCCAAGGCCCCCGCCCTGCCTTCGGGGGGCACCGACCCCCACGGCTACCACCAGGTGCCAGGCTCGACGGCGCCCGGGTCTCCCCTGGCAGCCGATCCCGCCTGCCTGGGGCAGCCGCACACGCCCGGCAAGCCCACGTCCTCGTGCACGTCGCGGAGCGCGCCCCCGGGGCTGCAGGCCCCGCCTCCCGAGGACGTGGACTACGCCACCAACCCGCACGTGAAGCCGCCCTACTCCTACGCCACGCTCATCTGCATGGCTATGCAGGCCAGCAAGGCCACCAAGATCACCCTGTCGGCTATCTACAAGTGGATCACGGACAACTTCTGCTACTTCCGCCATGCTGATCCCACCTGGCAGGTAGGAGAGGCCCTCCGTCCCTCTGTCCCCACGTTCTCGTGGACTGGACTCACATCCCAGATCCGCAGGCCAAGTAGGCGCCCTAGGTACAGCCAGGGCCCCGAGGGAGGAGGAAGGCCGTCGAGGAAGGACCTCCAGGGAGCCTAGTGCTTGGAACTGCCCCACCCCTTTGACTTCATAGAGGGAGGAGGGAGGATGTTCAGAGGGCTTTAGGGGTGAGGATGTAGAGGTTCAAGTGGAAAGAACTTGTCACTCATCCGGAAGGCTCGGCCCAAAGACCAGGGCTGAACTATGCGTGGACACCGTCTCCCAGGGGAGGCTGATGGACTGAGGGACACATTTTTGTCCCAAGTCCTAGAATTCCTAGACACTACCCTGCTCAAGGCCAGTTTGTCAGGGCCCAACTGGAAACGGAAACAGGAGCATTGTTCCTGCCAGGCTCTGCATCCTGCCTGGTTTCAGCTGGCTGGAGGGGGAGAGGAGAGGGGCGTGCTGTGGGGTGGGAGGGCAGCTGTGTCCCAGTGGAAGGGCTCCGGGGCCTTCCTAAAGCTGCTGTCCCAGCCCCCACCCCAACCCTTCCCCAGTTTCCTGCCTCTACTCCTCCCCCTCTTCTCATCAACCTCCCTGGGGGGACAATTACCTGAGCCAGGTGCTTTCCACAGGGGCTCTGCCTCCCACACTGGCTTCATGTTCCAAGTCTCCGGAACCTGGCACAGAGCAGCCAAGGGGCCCAGGCCGCCATGTAAACACCCCAGTCTTGCCAGAGGACACTACCCACCTGCCGGCCCCACCCCACCAGGCCCCCCAGACCCCTGTGCCCCGGCGTGGTTTGGACTGTGCACGCAGGCATGAACAAGACAGGATCTGAGCATCTTCGACTATCAGGATCAGGGGCTACTTGGGGACAGAGACCCTGAGGATGCCCAGACCCTTCCCTGTGGTACAGGCCACAGGATCACAGTTCCAAGCTATTCCACGTTTGCTTGGGCCCTGACCCTGGGACAGTACCATCTGTAACCTTGGTGAGACGGCAGAGGGCACCCCCCACCACCCCCGCAACCTACCCCAAGCCTGAGAGGCCCCAGGAATGAGCGCTATGCTCTTGGCTGGGTAATAATCAACTGAGGTCTCAGAGCCTGGGGCCGGAGGAAGGGGACATGGGGGGTGAGGGCGCAGGCCAGCCGCCGGCTCCACAAACAAGGAGAGTCATCAGATCCCCCCACACTTTATCCCCCTCCCCAACGCACACCCCCCCCTCCACCCACCCACTCACTTCACAAACAGAGAAGGCCAGCCAGGCCCAGGCAGAGGGAGATGGCCGTCCAGGCCCTGGGGGAGCCGAGGCCTTCGGCCAGAGGCCGCGGCTGCGGGGGAGGGAGGGAGGGCAGCACAGGGTGGCACTGAGAGCCACCCTGTGGCTCCAGGCTCGGATGACTGAGCAAGCAGATATCCCGGCAACAGGGAACAAAAGCCCCCGACAGCACTCCCGGCTCCCCGGTGCCCTGTGGCTGGTGTCCCAGAGCCTCCTGGTCAGAGCAGCGCCTCTGTTCCCCCTCCCCCGTCAGAAAGAAGCTGGTAGGGGACTGGCAGTGGAACTAGGAGCCCCCCGTCCCCGACCGCACCCACTCACCCAGCTGTCCTCCTTCTCTCCTCTCTCCCTACGTCCAGAATTCCATCCGCCACAACCTATCCCTGAACAAGTGCTTCATCAAGGTGCCTCGGGAGAAGGACGAGCCGGGCAAGGGGGGCTTCTGGCGTATCGACCCCCAGTACGCCGAGCGGCTGCTGAATGGGGCCTTCAAGAAGCGGCGGCTGCCCCCGGTCCACATCCACCCGGCCTTCGCCCGCCAGGCCGCGCCGGAGCCCAGCGCCGCCCCGTGGGCCGGGCCGCTGACCGTGAACACCGAGGCCCAGCAGCTGCTGCGGGAGTTCGAGGAGGCCACCGGGGAGGCGGGCTGGGGCGCGGGCGAGGGCAGGCTCGGGCATAAGCGCAAACAGCCGCTGCCCAAGCGGGTGGCCAAGGTCCCACGGCCCTCCAGCACCCTGCTGCTGACCCAGGAGGAGCAGGGCGAGCTGGAACCCCTCAAGGGCAACTTTGACTGGGAGGCCATCTTCGATGCCGGCACGCTGGGCGGGGAGCTGGGCACCCTGGAGGCCCTGGAGCTGAGCCCACCGCTGAGCCCCGCCTCGCACGGGGACGTGGACCTCACCGTCCACGGCCACCACATCGACTGCCCTGCTACCTGGGGGCCTCCGGGGGAGCAGGCTGCCGACAGCCTGGACTTCGACGAGACCTTCCTGGCCACATCCTTCCTGCAGCACCCCTGGGACGAGAGTGGCAGCAGCTGCCTGCCCCCGGAGCCCCTCTTTGAGGCCGGGGATGCCACCCTGGCCGCTGACCTGCATGACTGGGCCAGCGTGGGCGCCTTCTTGTAAGAAGCCAGGCCCTGCCCCACCTCCGGACAGCCCCCAAGTCTGGGCCCAGACTGCCCCCCCAATGCAGGCCCATGGAAACCCTACCGCCCAGGCAGGGGCTGCGCCCGGTCTCCTGAGGCTGACCCCACGAGGCCACACAGCCCCCACCCCGGGCCGTCCTCAGATTCCAGCCCAGGAGGCTGAGAACTGGGGCCCAGGACCAGAATTGCTGCCTCCCCTCCCCAGCCCCCTGTACACACAGTGTTTCATTGATCCACCTCCTCCCTGCCCCAGGGACACGCGCAGGGCCCTGCACTATGAGAGCTGCGGCTTGGAGGGCCCCCGGCCAAGCTGGAAGCAACAGTACAGGGCCCGCCCCAGAGCATCTTAGCTTCGAGGCTTCTCCTCTTGCTCTCCTCCCCAGGTCTCTATCCAGAGAAAGTTCCCAGGTACAACAAATGCTAATTAGGTGACTGCAAATTAACCCCCTAGAGGCCTCTCCCGGCAGAGCCTCCCTGGGGTTTGGGGCCGGCAGTCTGTGGGGCAGAGCTGGGGGGGCGGGCAGAGAGAGGAGACAGAAACGAAGTGGGGTGCTGGGTGGAGCCAGGAGATTTTCTAAGGCCTCTGGGGTCTGCTGGCCCCATCCCTAGAGCGGGGGGCAGAGGGTATCAATCCCTAGTCTTTGAGCCCAACTTGAGGCTGAGAGCAGTGGGGAGCTGGGGTTCTGGGGGGTTGGGGGCCAGGCTGCAGAGGGAAGGGGTACACACAGACTAATGTAGTGAGTGTAGCTAGAGCTGAGGCTTAACCGGGAGGGCCGCGGTGCTTGCTAGAACCACTGGGACCAGGAAAGGGGGGATCGCCCCGCCGCTGCCTGCACCCGCGCGTGGGAGTGCCTTCCTCCTCCCTGAGCCCCCTGGGCTGCGTCCCACATCCACCCTCCTGCCCCACGGGGCAATTTAACCTTTTTCATGGAAAGTTATTTACAATAAAAAATTTTTAAAAATAAAGTTTTAAAAAATCTAAAACTGGATCTGCTTGCAACTTTCTTTGGGGAAAAGCGTGAGCCAGTTTTGGGGGGGCTTCACTGCCCAAGGGGGAATGGCTGGAGGAAGATGAGGGGCGCCAAAGGCCTGCAGCGTGCCCCCTGCTGCACTCCCCATGACCGCTGGGTCCCCCGCGAGAAAGGGGCTGAGAGGAAGCCCTTGGGGGTCCCCTGCAGCCAGGGCCTTGGCACCTCTATCTGTGCGATGGGGAGACTGCACCCACAGCCCCCAGGAGCGGGCGGCAAGGGAGGCGCAGCCCCTCACTGGCCCTGGGGACTCACAAAGGCCGAGCTTGCCCAGGGCTCAGCTCGCGTCCCCCACCTCCCCCACCGCGAGGGCCTGCCTAGGCTCGCCTGCGGTCCTCGCCCAGGCCTGTCTCCAGCTCCTCCCTCCCTCAGTCCCTTCCTGGAGGGACAGGGTGTGAGGTCAGAGGGCCCCAGCCCAAGGCCCCACTTCCCACCCTGCGGTGCACTCACCCTGCCTGGTGCCTTCCCTCTGTCGTCTGAAAAAAAATGCACCATGTGATTTGTAGGTGACACCTCCAATGCAGTTTGAGGATGAAGAAGGCGACCAGGGAAGACGGAAGATGGGGTGCCTAGACCCTGCAGGTCCGGCCTGTAAGGAAACAACCTACCTGAGTTCTGATGGGGAAACTAAGGCACAGAAAATACGTGACACTCAGCAGACACCTTTCAACCGCCTCACCCCAGCTTTGCCCGGAACCCATCTCTCCCCCAGCCCCCACCTGGCCCCGCAAGCACACCCTCGTGGTGCACAGCTGCTTCCCCCAGCGCAACACACCCCACAAACACACACACACACACACACACACACACACACACACACAGGCACAAACGGGCACTGTCCCACACAGTCCTGCCCAGCCTCCACGGACCCCTTTCTCCTGAAGCCCCTTTCTTCCCCTGTACTCGCGGCTGGCTCCGGGCCAACCTGGCATTCCCCTGCTAACTTGCTGCTTTCACTTGCTAATTATTCCAAATATTTCAGAAGGGCGCACACACTGCAGGGCCAGTGGGGTTGGGGCCTTACTAAGCTTGGCAGCCAGCCCATCCCCTTCCCACAGCTTACTGAGGAGGCTGCCCCAGCCTCCCTCTGAGACTCCCCTCACCCCCTAAGTGACGGCTCCCTCCCTCTCCCCACCATCCACCAACTTTCCTCCCCTTGCTCCCCAGCCCTGGGGAAACGAGGGGGCTCCAGCCTCTTCACTGGCCCCCAGGGGGTCTACCCTGGATTGAGAGGGGGGCCCACCACTATTCCCCCTCCTCAGCCTCTGCCTGGTCCTGTGCTGGGGAAGAGGACCAAGGTCAGGGACAGGCAGAACTGCCTGCCAGGTGAGGAAAGGCTGAAGAAGCTTCTCACTGCCAGGAAGAACGGCCAGGAGCTCCTGGTGATTCTAGCAGCGCTCAGGCTGGGGCCCAGGCATTGGCACTTTTAAGGGTCCGTGGATGCTGCCAACGAGCAGCCAAAGCTAAGAGGGGGCTCTGAAGGGGGCCGGAACACAGGGCTTCACACACCCTTTTAGCAGGCAGCGACCGCGGAAAGGGGGTGAGCGGTGGGAAGCACGAGTGTCAGATCCTGTCCCTCCTGTTCATCCCTGCCCTGGATGGCTTTGTTGTTGTTGTTGTTGTTATAAATTTATTTATTTATTTACTGGCTGCATTGGGTCTTCGTTGCTGCACACAGGCTTTCTCTAGTTGCGGCGAGCGGGGGCTGCTCTTTGTTGTGGTGTGTGTGAGCTTCCCACTGCGGTGGTTTCTCTTGTCGCGGAGCACGGGCTCTAGGCACGTGGGCTTCGGTAGTCGTGGCACGTGGGCTCCATAGTTGTAGTGCGTGGGCTCAGTAGTTGTGGCGCACGGACTTAGTTGCTCTGTGGCATGTGGGATCTTCCCAGACCAGGCATCAAACCGTGTCCCCTGCATTGGCAGGCAGATTCTTAATCACTGCGCCACCAGGGAAGTCCCCCTGGGTGGCTTTTTTAAAAAGACGTTCATTTACTTCGTATTTATTTATAGATTCAATGTAATCCTAATGGAAATATATTTTGCACCATTGACAGTAAGTTGCAGACAGGATACCCCCATTAGCACTAAATACTTTAGTGTCTGTTTCTTAGAACAAGGACACACCTCCATAACCCTAGTACCACCATCACAATCAGGAAAGTAACATTGACCTGGTAATCCCATCTAACCGCAGACCCCATCTGCATTTCACAGATCACCCCAGTAATGCTCCTCTCCATTCCAGCATCCCAGTCCAGGACCCCATGTTGCACTGAGTTGTCCTTTGTCTTTTCAGCTGTGTGGCTTTGAGCCCATGACGCAAGCTCTCTGAGCAGGTCTCTCCTTTCCTTTGACCTCCACTTTTGAGGTGAGGAGCCCTTCAGCCAATTCATCCTCAGGTGTTCGGTACAGGTTCTTTCCAAAGCGAGAAGCCACCCTCCTGTCTCCCAACTTTTCACCTTTTCCCCAGCCTCCCTCCTCCATGTATCCCCCAGCCAGGAAAGTGATGGGGGGAAGGGCAGGAACTCAGATTTTGGGGGTCCTCCCCCTCTGCCCAGAGCACATCCTGTACCACAGGCCACCCCACCCCACCCCCCCGCAGCTTCAGTGACTCTCGGGAGGTCTGGAAGTTCCCCGGGATGGGATTCAATGCTGTTCTGGAGTAAATGGGCCCGGCCTCCTGCAGAGCTGAGCTGAGGGCAGGAAACACTCTCCTCCCTGCCCCGCCCCACCCCCTTCCTGGGGACCCAGACTTGCTGAAGGAAGCGGGTGAACCGGACGGCGGGAAAGAAGGCCTGTGAGGGCGGGTGGCGGGAGGTGGTCAAGAGTCAGGCCAGCTTCCCTCCTGGGCTGAGGCCCAAAGGTAAACAGGTGTATTTGGACTCCCGGCAGGGGGGAGTGGGCTGGCCCAGAGGGGCAGGCCTGGGCCTGTCAGGGGTGGGGCTGTGGAGAGGGGCCTGCGTTAACAATGGGGTGGGAGAGCGGTCCAGCTCCTGCTGACGCATTCCTGTGTGATGGAGAGGAAAACACAGGTGAGGAGGGAGGGGAGGCACTGGGACGAGGGAGGGGCCTCTGTGAGGCCACCCAGGCTGGGCCTGCACTGGCCAGTGTGAGCCAAGGAGGCTCACGGAAGCCCTGGGGGGTCACCTTCCTCCTGGAGCACATGTGTCCAGCCCACTCCGAGGCTCAAGGCGGGACAGGTCAGAGCCACCGTGACTGGCACGCTAGGGCCTGAATGTCCCCTGCGAGTGTCGAGTGTCGGGAACAGGTGGGGAGCAGGGGGAGGGTACGGTCCCCCAGGAGCCCAGCAGGCTGAGCGTCAGGGCCACGGAGGCGGGGTACACATTAACCAAGCGGGGAGACAGGGCCGCAGGTCTCACTGCTGCCCCCCCCACTCCAGCTCCCCGCACAGCCCTGTCACCCAGACTCTGGTTTGAGGGCAGGACGCCAGCCTGGGTGCGAGCCCCAGACCCCTCTCCCCTTAGAGGAAGCAGCTCGCTGAGCTCCCAGGAAAGGGAGCTCCAGGAAGCGGGGAGGACAGGCTGCTTGCAGGCAGCCCACCCTGCCCACGTCCCCAGGGCCCTTTGAAGCCACAGCAGCCCTCCCAGGGAATTACGCTGAGGCTGAGAGGCTGCAAGGTGTTCTCTGTCCCTCACCCAGCCACCACCCCAGCCCCGGCCCCAGACCGCCCTGCACCCCTTTCCTGCCTCGCTGCGCACCAAGCCCTGTCCCCAACCCTAGTGGCACCCTGTTCCCTCCAACTTGCGTACAGTGAGCTGTGGTCAGGGGCAGAGGTGTGGGGTGGGTGTCACACAGACCTCGTCTCATAGAGTCTTCCGTCTCAGAAGCATGCGAGTCTGCAGACCCCTGCGGGCAGATAACCTGCCTTGGAATCCTACATTTGCCACGTGCAGCACAGGGCCCAGCTTCTTAAGTATTGAATGAATGCACGAATGAGATGGCTGAGCAGATCATCAACAGGCAGAAAACCAGCCAAGTCACCCTGGCAAAATGTGACTGCAGACAGTAACCACTAAGGGGTTCTCGGTCACTGGGCTCAGGGCGCTTCCTGATGCCCCCAGGGGTGCGGGGCGTTCAGCCAGGGCGGCCCTTTGAGGAAAGCCCCATGCCGCCCTGTTCTGGAAACAATTAAGAGGCCCCTTTGCTGACCCTGTGGGTTTGGGCGGGGTAATACAAGAGGGGGGTAGGGCCCTGGATGCCAGCTGAAGCTGAGTGGGATGTGTGACAGGTGGGAGCCAGGCGAGGAGGGAGGGAGAGAGGATATCGGACAAGAGGGAAGGAATGGAAGGAGGTGGGAGAGGCCTGGCCTTCCTCATCCTCATCTGCTCCTTCTGGTCCCGAACTCCCCTGGGGGCTAGGCCCTGAGAATGGGGGTCACAGAGGCTCAAGAGGCAGGGCTGGTGCAGTGAAACCAGCATTCAACACCCCCCACCCATATCTTTTATTACCCCACCCAAATCCACGGGGTCAGTAAACAGCCTTTGACCTGTTCACACTGGGCTACGAGGTCATCAGGTCAGGGCTGTGCCCAGCTCAGCGGTCCCTGCTGGCCCCACCCCGCTGTGCACCAGGACTGGCCCTGGGGCCACTGAGCTTGACGGCCTGAAGCCCAGCTACCCGGGGTCTAAGCTTGGGCTGGGAGCTCTGAGAGGGGCCTGAGAGCCCCAGCACCTGCTGTTTGGCTAAAGATTAAGCCTGGGGACTTCCCTGGTGGCGCAGTGGTTAAGACTCTGTGCTCCCAATGCAGGGGGCCCAGGTTCGATACCTTGTCGGGGAACTAGATCCTGCATGCTGCAACTAAGACCCAGTGTAGCCAAACAAACAAACAAATAAATAAATAAATAAAAGATTAAGCCTGGCCTGGTGGAGACTGCCTGGGAGGCTTGGCTTGAGCTGGCACTGTGCCACAAGACAGAGCAGGCTTGGGCCCAGCAGTTCAAGGCCAGTTTTGGAGAGAGGGGTGGGGTGTCCAGGTGCGGTGGGTAGATGCCACAGAGGACCAGGACTCAAGCCCCAGCCACATCCCCCAGGTCTCTCTAGGCTCCCTATTTTTTTGTGTGTGGGTTCTGTTGGGAGGGGGACAGCGAGGTCTCCCAAGCAAAGAGAAAGAGGAACACCAGCTAGGGCCAGCGACCTCCACGCAGGGAGAAGTGGGTCACAAAGAAAGGGCAACCCACCCTGGTCCCCCACCCAAATGCTCAGCTCAAAGGCTCTGCCACCCTCTGGCCCAGGAAGCTCTTATCTGAAGGACAAGACACCTTCCAGACCCCTCCAGGTAGATGACCCGTGGTGACCTCCAAAGGGACTTGGGAAGAGACAGTACAAGTGACAACCAACGATGTGGCTACGGAGTGAAAATGAATCCCACCTGGAGAAATGGAGGACCGCCTGAAGGAGTGGGAGAGACGGACGCCTGTGGAATTCACAGGGAAGGAAAACCCATGTGAATTAGTAAACGAAGTGGAGCCACTTGGGGGAGGGCAGGTGACACTGGCATAGCCCTGTCCTGTGGAGGTCACCCAGGTTATGCAGTGGAGACAGTGGAATCTGTTGGTGAATGAATGTGATGCTCCAAAGCAGACCAAGGAGTTAGAGCCGGGCTAAGACAGTCCCAGGGGACCTGGTGAAGGTAAAAGCTGCAGCCCAGGTGCATGGACTCTTCCAGAAGTGAGACCAGAGAGGAGAGCAGAGAGTAAGGACCGAGCCTGCAGAAGGGCCACCATTCGGGCAGGAGGGAGCCCCTTACTCCACCGCCCCCCACACCCTCCACGGCCCCCCCCCCACCCAGTCACTGCCCCTACACACACGCCTACACACAGACACACCTGTTCCCGGCTGGCCCCGCCCCACAGGTGAGAGTCACCAGGCCAGAGTGGGCTTGGGAAGGAAGCCAACATTTGCCCAGAAGGGCCTGTGGCCTCCACAGGGCATTTCATTAGCACGATGGGTGTAGAACCCAGAGTCTGAGGGCAGGCAGCAAACTCTGAGCTCAGAACAGGAAGAAAGGAGGGAGAGGGTGGGCAGTGGTGAAGACAGGCCCAAGGGAAGCTTCTTAAAGATGGGGTGACCTGCGTGTGCTTGAAGGAGAGAAGGGACTAGCCTGGGGAGAGGGTGAATTGCAGATGCTGGGGAGATGGGATGCTGGGAGAGCAAAGGACGGGCTCTTCTGGTGGGAGCAGGAGAAAGAGGGTCTCAGAGGAGGTAGGAAGGGTGAGCTCTGCCCCAGCCCAGTGGAGTGGTCCCTCTGCAGAGTCTCTTGCTTGGAGAGGGAAGAAGAAGGCGTCAGGGCGGGGGTGGGGCGGGGAGTGGCGGTGGTGGGGGGACGTGCTGGGAGGCACAAGAGGATTGTGGGGACCTCTGGTTCTGGCTGCAGCTGGTGGGTAGTGCAATGGGTGTAAGGAGTGAGGAGAGATTTGGAGTGACGTGGGAGGACACTCAGGAGCCGGGACACGAAAAGGAGGAACAGGAACAAGGGGAGGCCAGCCTTGGCCCTTGAGACTCTGCAACGTGCCAGCCCCACCAGCACCTCTGCCTGCAGCTGGCAGGACTCAGGGGGATCCCCAGCTGTGGGGAGGAAGGCCAGGGTCTCGGGTGCTGGAAACCCAGGTCAGTCATTCCCTGGCTGCCTGGTCAATGTTTCCTTACGCCTGTGGAACTGAGTCTGCACAGACACGGAGATGGGCGAGACCTGGTCTTAGAGAGACTGCCCGCCCCACTGAGTGGACGGCAGGTCTCCAGTTTCACTCCCAGGATCAAGCAGAGGGGTTTTCTCAGGGCTTGGAGGCAACAATGAGAGATGACTCAGTGGCCTCTGAGACTGCTGGCCGGCAGTGCCATCGTTCCTGAGTGGGGAATGAGCATGAAAGGGAAGGGAACGTGGGGAGATAGGCTGGGGGTACAGAGAGTTTGAGGCACACATGGCACAGCTTAGCGGTGGCTGAGAGGCTTCTGGGTAATGAAAAAAGGTTCTGGGAGACTCAGCTCAGAAAAAGGAGCCACAGTGTGTGAGCAGAGCCATCAACCCCTCCTGGCCCCTCCACTCCCCAAGCAGCAACTACTAATTTGATTTCTACCACCATAGGTCAGTGTTTCCTAGTCTAGAACTCCATTTTTTAAAATTAATTAATTAATTAATTTTATTGGCTGTGTTGGGTCTTCATTGCTGTGCGCAGGCTTTCTGTTGCAGGGAGTGGAGGCTACTCTTCGTTGCGGTGCTCGGGCTCTTCATCGCTGTGGCTTCTCCTGTTGTGGAGCACCGGCTCTAGGCACGTGGGCTTCAGTAGTTGTGGCACACAGGCTCAATAGTTGCAGCGCACGGGCTTAGTTGCTCTGCTGCATGTGGGATCTTCCTGGACCAGGGATCAAACCTGTGTCCCCTGCATTGGTAGGCGTATTCTTAACCACTGCGCCACCAGGGAAGACCCTAGAACTTGATTTAATGGCATCATACACTTTGTACTCTGTGTCTGGCTTCTTTCACTGAACATATTATTATTGTTTTGAAATTTACGTTGTTGCACACATCAGTAGTTTGTTCCTTTTTATGGCTGTGTAGTACTCCATCAGATGACGATAGCAGTTTGTGTGTCCATTCTCCACGAGACGGATATCTGGGCTGCTTCCAGTTTGGGGCTATTGTGAATGAAGCTGCTATGAACAGTCGTGTACAAGGTTTTTGTTTTGGTTTTGTTTTGGCTGCACCACGCAGCACGTGGGATTTTAGTTCCTTGACCAGGGATCAAACCTGTGCCTCCTGCAGTGGAAACGTGGAGTCTTAAGCACTGGACCGCTAGGGAAGTCTCCAGGGTTTTTTGCAGTAGGGCTTTTTAAAAAAATCCTTTTCATTTGAATGGAGTTTGGGAAGAGAAGACATAAACACGTGTGGCCCAGCTGCCATGCCTCACTGGACTATGCTGAGTTGATTCTTAAAAGAGTCAGCAAGATGCAGAGAGGACAGGAGTTACAGGCAGAAGGAGAGGAGATGGGCTGGGTGGTTGGACACCCAGCTGGCTGGCTCAGTGCAGGGGAGGGTTAGGGGCCAGTGGGACTCTTGTCAAGTGCTCTTCTAGCCACGTCACTCCTCTGTTGAGAACTCTACAATGACTTCCCCCACCTACAGAAGACTCTAAACACCATCAAGATTCACCCCTGCTCGCCACTCATCTTCCCAACTACCCCTCCCTCTGTGATCAGTCACACTGATGTATCACCCAGAATCGCTATTTCCACCCTCTGTCCCCTACCCCTGCCCTCTGCCCTAAGCGAACACCCTCCCACTCTCCCCCTCCACCTGGGAAACTCTTTTCAGGAGCTAGTTTCAGGGTCCCATCCTGAGTCCCCCACTGTGGCCCCTCAGCTGAAGAACCCTACCATACAGGTAGAACTCACACCAACCCTTTCCACACTTCTGCTTGAGAAGGCAGTTTGTTACACGTATCGGAGTCCCCAGACCGGTCCCCGAATCAAGGACAGCACCGGCAGGGCCACATCCTCAAGGAAGGGTGGGGCAGGCTGGAGCAGTGTCCCTGGACACTGGCTCTGCCTCCTGCTGGCCAGAGTTCTGGAAAGCCCACCCTCCATGGTCCACTCCTGACTCTGAGCTCTTTTATTTGTGGATCTAAAACTCAGTTTGGGGGAAGACCTCCATCACAATCCCTTTTTCTGCTTCACCCCAGCAGTCTGTTGCATGACTCAAGGTCAGAGGACAAGCGTTGGGGGTTCTGGCCTCCTCCTGCCTGGCGCTCATGCCCATCCCCTGCTGCCAGCACAGACTGCCCACCTTGGGGCTCCTGGTTGCTGTCTGGAGTTCAAGTTTGTTGGGGAAGGTCTTGGGCTGAGCCCTGAGCTCCAGGAGCCCACCACATCAGCTGGCTCACCACATCAGCCCACCAGACCCCAGGATCTGCAAGCCCAGACTCCGGAGGGTAGAGGGGCAATGCTGGTCTGTTTGCTCGCTCTGCAGGAGGGAAGCGGCAGCAGGAATGGTCCTCAGCCATTGAGGCATAGACCTTTTTTTAAAAAATAAAGATTATTTATTTGGCTGCGTCGGGTCCTAGTTGTGGCACACGGGATCCTCATTACAATATGTGGGATATTTCATTGTGGCGCGCGTGCTTCTCTCTAGTTGCAGCCCGCAGCATGTGGGATCCTAGTTCCCAGACCAGGGGTCGAACCCACGTCCCCTGCATTGGAAGGCAGATCCTTAACCACTGGACCACTAGGGAAGCCCCTAGCTGCATAGACCTTTAGTCTGCAGGAAGTATTAGGAGACTTCTGGTGTCACCTGCAGAAGAGGAAACTAAGGCACAGAGAGAGGACACGGCTCTGAGGATGTGAGCACAGATGAGGTTGGCTTCTTCTGGGCGCTATTGGCTGGGGGAGCCATCTGGAGGTTTGCCACCTCTCCACTCGCTGCCGCCCTCCAGCGCCCTTTATTTCATCACGTCGGCAGCATGGGCCTCTCCTGCTGGATGGGGAGCTCCAGGAAGGCAGAGGCAGTACCTGGTTCTCCATGGCACCTGCCCAGAGTTGGCAGTCGCACATGGGGTGTGCTCAACAGAGTGTGGCGGAACGGAGGGAGGGGTTGGGAGTGCACGCCCCAATTCTCACATGACTTAGATCCAGAAGCCAGCGCTCTGGCTGGGCAGACAGTGCCAAGCCAGGGGAAAGGCAGTTCAGCCTGTCTTCCCCGCCCTCAGAGACCCTAGGCCTTGCCTCCCAGCTTACCCCTCCTCCTTGGCCTTATCAAAAAGCCCTTGCTTAAGACGTGGTTGTGTGTGGTGCCCTGCAGGAGGTATACATTCAGAACAGCATACACCCGTCGCTGGTCTCTGTGCTCATTCATTCATTCAACAAATTTCAGACAGATGGGAGGACCCTTCCACTGAGTGTGGAGGGCACGCACACAACAGAAGGCCAAACCCAAAGAGCAAGTGAGTCCCAAGAGTGCACCAGGGGACTTCCTGGAAGTCCAGTGGTTAGGACTCCACACTTCCACTGCAGGGGCCTGGGTTCCATCCGTGGTTGGGGAACTAAGGTCCCACAAGCCACGCATGACATGGCCAAAAAAAAAAGAAAAGTGCGCCTGGGATGCAGGGATGTCTCCCTTCCCAGGCAGGGTCATCGCACTCAATTCCCTGCCTCAGGGCAGCTATCAAGTCAGGGAATGAGGCCTCCTGGTTTCCCACAGCAAAGGCAGGATCCATCACTCCTCAGCACCTTTGGGGGAAGACTTGGCGCTCAGCCTGCTCTTGGCAGGATTTTCCCATGTCCCCTCCCTCCCAGTCAGCAGATCTAGAGTCCCCCCTGGGCTCCGCCACCTAAGTATCGCCATTTTCTCTCACTGCTGTCTCCCTGTGTCTGCTCTAGTTACCATCCAGGTCACGGCTGTGGCCTGCTCGCTTAGGTCCCAGCCCCAGGCCACCCCGCTGAGGCTCCTCACCAAATACAGTCCAAACCTAGATGATGCTTGGTCCCCAAGGCCACCCTCCCACCACTTCAGCCAGTCTCCTTTCTGGACATCCTGCCTACTTCCCAGCTGCCGTTAAGACCAGGCCCTCTTCCTGAGGTCTCTCTTCCCATCCTTCAAAATCCAATCCACACACTTGTGCCTCCCAAAGCCTCCCTGATCTGCCCAGGGATCTGGGAACACTGTTTCTCCCAGGCCAGGCCTGGAGACCTTTGTCCCTCCTGTGGCCTGAGTCCCATAGGCCAGCAGTGCATCCCAAAATCCCAGATATTTCTAAGAAAACTATCTTATCTGCAAACTTAGCTAGTAAAAAAGACACATACTGTATGATCTCACTTATATGTGGAATTTAGAAAACCTACCAAACATAGAAAAAGAGATCACATTTGTGGTTACCAGAAGCAGGGGTGGGGACAGGGGGAAATGGAGGAAAGTGGTTTAAATGGAACAAACTTTCTGTTATCAGATAAACAAGAACTATGATGTAATTTACAACATAATCACTCTAGTTAACACTGCTACGTGATAGATAAGAAAGTTAACACAGCAGATGCTGAGTTCTCATTACACAGAGAATTTTTTTTCTTTTCTTTTGATTCTATTTGAGATGATGGATAACAATTAAACCTACTGTGGTAATCATTGCACAATACAGTTGACCCTTGAACAGCAGGGGTTAGAGGCACTAACCCCAGGGCAGTGGAAAATTCACATATAACTTTTCAGTTGGCCCTCCCTATCCACAGTACTATGGTGTACTACTGTAGCATGTATTTATTGAAAAAACTCCAGGTATACCTGGACCTCCACAGTTCAAACCCATGTTGTTCAGGGAGCAACAGTATATGTAAATCAGACCATCCTGCTGTACACCTGGTTCTGTTTTTGTTTTTTGGCTGCACCCTGCGGCACGTGGGACCTGAGTTCCACGACCAAGGATGGAACCTGCTCCCCCTGCATTGGAAGCAGGGAGTCTTAACCAGCGGACCACCAGGGACGTCCCAACACCTTACACAGCGATGTATGTTAATTATTTCTCAATAAAACTGGAAAAATAAACATTTTTAAAAGCCAGCACAAAGGGGTCCAGTGCACCCTGCGCAGGCTGTGAGCCCATGAAGGCCAGCTCCCCTCTCTTTCTCCCCCTGCCTACAGCAGCCTCCGGGGTTAATGAAAAAAAAAACAAAAAAACAAAAACGATTGAACCTGCCCCCTTCCCACAACGATCCACCTGCCAGGCAGGAGGGCCTGGGTTGCGGGCGCTTCCAGGCCCCTGCCCGCAGGCAGAGGGAGGCTGCGGGTCCACGGCTCCGGCCAGGGTCCCCACTCCCCAAGGCCAAGGCCGGTCGGGCTGCGGGCGCTCGGAGGCGCAGAGAAGGCGCTGAGTCACGTTCGGGGCGCGCGGCCCCCAGAGAGCAGGGCCTTCCGGCCGCGGGGCTGCGGGGGCGCGCGCGGGTCGCCCGGCTGCCCCGCGGACCGCAGCCCGGCAGCCGGCGTCCTCGGTTGCCAGGAGTTTCGGGGCCGAAGTGCGGCGGGTGCCAGCGCCTGACGTCACCGCTGCCCGCCGGCCCGGACCCCGCCTTCCGGGGCCCGTCTGCGGGATCGGGGGAGGGGAGACAGAAAGGCCCGCAACGTCGGCCCCCGCCCCCACCCGCCACCGGGTTTGCGCCCCTCTTCCTGCATGTTCCCCCCTCCGTGCCCCATCGAGTTTTTCTCACTGATTTGCTTTCCATGGTCCTCTCCCCGTCAGTCGCCCATTTGCTCCCCTTTTTCTGTTTCCATGCATCCATCCACCTGCCCTTCGGCCCCTCTCCTCCTTTCCTCGCACCCCCTCCCCTGGACATTCTCGGAGGTTGCGGGGCGCGGGGGGTGGGCGGGAGGTGGGTACCGGTGGGCGTCGAGCGTCCCCTCCGGCCCGGGAAGGGACGGGCACCTGCCCGCCAGGGCTGGGGTTCAAGTCCTGGGTTAGCGGGAGCAGCGCGCCCCCCAGCGGCACAGCCTTATCCTCAAAACCCACTCTCCGGGTTCTGGAAAGTGGAAAGATGTCTCCTGAAGAAGGGACCTTGAGACTGAAGTTAAGCAGGCTGGGGAGGAGGCAGATGTCGCTGCAAGCAGAGGCAGAAGGAAGAGAAAAGTCTCAAGTTAAAAAAAAAATTGTTTTGCTTTCTTGTTTTTTTAGATCTTTTAAAATTTTATGTTAGTGTATAGTTGATTTACAATGTTGTGTTGGTTTCAGGTGTACAGCAAAGTGATTCACTTATACATATACATATATCCATTCTTTTTCAGGTTCTTTTCCCCTATAGGTTATTACAGAATATTGAGGAAAGTTCCCTGTGCTGTATACTAGGTCCTTGTTGATTATCTATTCTGTATAGAGTAGTGTGTATTTGTTCATCGCAGACTCCTAATTTATCCCTCCCTGCGCCCTCGCCACGTTTCCCCTTTGGTAACCATAAGTTTGTGAGTCTGCTTCTGTTTTGTAAATACGTTCAGAAAGGTCTCACAATTCTTCACCCATTTTTCCATGGGGGTGTGCTGGGAGGTCTGCAGTCTGACATGGAGCAGGAGGGAAACACGTGTCTGGGGACAGGGGCAGAGGTGAGGGGGTCAAGGCAGAAGTAAAGGGACAGGGTGTGAGCAGGTGCTGTGAGGAATCACCTGTCTTGGGGGACTTGGCCTCCCCAGCCGGCCTCCTGCCAGGCCTTAACCCTGGGATCAGAAGCAAATCCCAGTTTAAAAAGTGAAGGGGACAATCTCCCTCAAGTGTTGGTCACCCTCCAAGTCCAGACAGTGGAGGGCCTCTTGCCTGGCGACCAGGGCCCCCGATGTCCTGGAGGCAAAGACTCACCAGGCTCGGGGACAACAGCCCGGCTGTGACACGCAGATGCCAGCAGCAGAGAAGTAGCTGGGTGCCTCCTTGACCCACTCTCTCACTTTGGGACCTGAAAGGCTGAGTCCTTCGGGATCTCCCCAGGAGCACTGGCTGCTGTAGCCTCAGGAGCACCATCTTGCCAGGTGGGACGGTGGCTGTGGGCCTGGAATGTTCCAGTTGGTCCCAGGAGGGCCATTTTGATGTTTCTGTGTGAGCCAGCCTGCCACATCATGAGGGACAGAAATGGAGCATCTGCTACCTGGTTCTGGCACCTTCCAGACTCTTCTCTGCACCTCCCGTGAAGACAAAATGCTAACCCCTCCCCCAGTGCACGCAGATGGTCATGAGGACTCTGGGAGACAACCATTGTAAAAGCTCAGCATGGTGCGGGCACATGGTAGCGCTCAGACCTCAGGCTTACTTCCTGGCCTGTAAAATGCAGTCAGTGTCATTCATGTGTCCCTGCAGCCAGTGCCTTGTGACCTCTGCTCTTTAAACAACCCATCCAACATTTGGCTCTCACTCCCTCTTTTTTTCTTTTAATTGAAGTATAGTTGATTTACAATGTTGTGTTCATTTCAGGTGTGTAGCAAAGTGATTAAGATATATATATATATATATGTATATTTTTTTCTTTTTCAGATTCTTTTCCCTTATAGGTTATTACAAGATATTGAGTATAGTTCCCTGTGCTGTGCAGTAAGTCCTTGTTGGTTATCTGTGTTATGTATACTAGTGTGTATATATTAATCCCAAACTCCTAATTTATCCCTCCCGCCGCTTCCCTCTTTAGTAACTATAAGTTTGTTTTCTTTTTTGTTTTTTGTTTAAATTCTAATGGTTTTTTTTTTAATAAATTTATTTATTTTGGCTGCTCTGGGTCTTCGTTGCAGCTTGAGGGCATCTCTGGTTACGGCATTTGGGCTTAGTTGTGGCATGCAACTAAGTTGCCTGACCAGGGAATAAACCCCGGGTGCCCTGCATTGGGAGCTTTAACTGCTGGACCACCAGGGAAGTCCCCCATGCATTTGATTTCTATGTCTGTGAGTCTATTTTTGTTTTGTAAATAACTACATTTGTATCATAGTTTAGATCCCACATACACCTGATATCATATGGTATTTGTCTTTCTTTGTTTGACTCCACTTAGTTTGATAATCTCTAGGTCCATGCATGTTGCTGCAAATGGCATTATTTCATTCTCTTTTATGGCTGAGTAATATTCTATTTTATCTATCATCTATCTATCTATCTATCTATCATCTATCTATCTATCTATCTATATCTATCTATCTATCTAATCTATCTGTCTATCTATACACACCACATCTTCTTTATCTATTCATCTGTCGATGGACATTTAGGTAACTTCCATGTCTTGGCTATTGTAAATAGTGCTGCAGTGAACATTGGGGTGCATCCTTGATCTTTAAGATGACCTCACTGGATGGGACCAGGGCCAGGCCACTCAGGATGCTGTCAGTGACTCAGGATGGTTTGGGGGGCAGACAAGAGGAGTTGCTGAGGTTCCAAAAGTGCTGGATAAATCGACAATTTGGAACTTAGAACACATTTCTAGGGGAATTCCCTGGCAGTTCAGTGGTTAGGGCTGCACACTTCCACTGCAGGGGGCATGGGGTTCAATCCCTGGTCGGGGAACTAAGATCCCACAAGCTGTGTAACGTGGCCAAAAAACAAAAAACATACCACTTCTCTACAGTGGTAGTTCCCCGCAGAAATCAATTTAGTTCCTAATATACTCCAGCTATAGCTGGAAAGGCCAGGGGAGGGCTGGGGTGGGCGCTGGTCAACTTCTCTTGAGCACTTGCCGGGCCCTTCGTATTTCCTCTGTCACTTAATTCCCATGATACGTTATTCAGAGGGGCCCCTTGGCTGAAGTCACACGGCTCGTGGGTGGCAGCGCTGGGAGCAGATGAGCCCTGTCTGACCTCACACCTGCTTCTCGCTGCCCCTCTCTGTGCCGTCATAGCACCGGCTGTGACGCCACAGGCTCAGCCGCCACGTGGAACACACTCCGTGGGAACACGTGTCCAAAGCCAGACTCCCACCTGCTCCACAGACCTCTCCTGGGTAAGGGGACAAGTGAGGGTGGGAGGCTGGGACCAGGGTCCACAGAGGGCCAGGGAGGGACAGTGATTCTCTTCAGCTACATATCTGTGGGGTGTTTCTGCTCCTCCCGAGTATGTTGCTGTGATTCTCAGGGCAGAGAGGCTTGCAGTTGCCTCAAAAAGGTGCACCTGCCCTCCTTGTCCCCATTCTAGGACACATGCCCATCAGTTTCTTTGGTCCTCCCTCCAGGCCCCTGCTCTTCCCTTGCCCTCCTGGATTTAGCTATCACACACTTATTTGTTTATTTGTTTATCACAGATTTGTTGGGCATCCTCTGTCTGTCAGGCCAAGGCTGGGTGCTGGAGGCAGTCCTTTAGAAGGTTGGCCCAAGGTCTTCCTGTCACCTAGCTTTCCTCTCGCTTTTGTCACTCAGCTGTGAAGAACAGTTGCTTCATGCCTGCCTTTGATCTGCCCTCAGCAGGGCTCCCTTGTCCTGGCCACTCTTTGCTCCAGATCTTGCCTGTGAGGTCCTTCTTCTTGGCGTGGCCACTTCCCAGGCTCCTCTGGAAGGACTCTGGTCCAGCCTTCCAGCCTTCCCTCTCCAAGGTCACTTTGCCTCCATCCCTCAAGCAGGCATGGATCCCCAAGTGGTGCCCCAGCCTCTTTGAGGACCTTAATTCAAACCAGTTTACTCAGGGGACTTTCAATTTGCAGTTGTGAAAATAATGTTAAAGCTCACCTGAAAAAAAATAAGCAAAATTAGAATATCTAGGGCTTCCCTGGTAGCACAGTGGTTAAGAATCCACCTGTCAGTGCAGGGGACATGGGTTCAAGCCCTGGTCTGGGAAGATCCCACATGCCTCGGAGCAACTAAGCCCGCGCGCCACAACTGCTGAAGCCTGTGTACCTAGAGCCTGTGCAGCACAACAGGAGAAGCCACCGCAATGAGAAGCCTGCGCACCACAATGAAGAATAGCCCCCACTCGCCACAACTACAGAAAGCCCTCGCACAGCAATGAAGACCCAACGCAGCCAATAAATAAAAATAAATCAATTAATTAATTAAAAAAAAGAATATCTAGGAAATTTTCATTGATTAAAAAAAGGCAAAGAAGGTAGAGTAGCCCCACCAAATATTAAATGTAATTAAGTCACAAAGCTATATTGCCTTAGCTGGTTTGGTACTGGTGCTGAAATGGGTAAAAGCAATTCATTTGAACAGAATATACCCCAAATTATCTATGGGAAATTATTTATGATATAGGTAGCATTTCAAACCAGTGGTTGAATAATTATTGAAAAAATGGCACTGAGACAATTGGGTTATGCATCCAGGAAAAAATGCTGGTGGCTCAATGTGGTAAATTAAAAAAAAAAAGCAGAAGAAAAAAGAACAAAGAAATTAGTAGGAAAAAACAGGAGTGTTTAAAAAAAAAATCTTAGACCAGGACAAGCCTTTCCAAGCAAGACACAAAAGCAGAAAGCTATAAAATATAAAAGTCTGATCAGCATAAGTAAAATAAAAAATTAAAACTCTAGTAGAAGAAAAATCAGCAACAACAAAAAACTAAGCCACGTAATAACAAAAAAGGAAAAAAATTTTCACATAAATGTTAATGGCTGATTTCTTTTTTTTTTAAATGAGTATTTTTTTTATTAAAGAGATTTTTTTTAATTAATTAATTTATTTATTGGCTGCATTGGGTCTTCGTTGCTGCACACGGGCTTTCTCTAGTTGCTGAGAGCGGGGGCTGCTCTCCATTGTGGTGCGTGGGCTTCTCACTGCAGTGGCCTCCCCTGCCGTGGAGCACGGGCCCCAGGCTCATGAGCTTCAATAGTTGCGGCACATGGGCTCAGTAGTTGTGGCTCACGGGCCCCAGAGCACAGGCTCAATAGTTGTGGCGCACGGGCCCAAGTTGCTCCGCGGCATGTGGAATCTTCCCAGGGCAGGGCTTGAACCCATGTCCCCTGCATTGGCAGGTAGATTCCTCACCACTGCGCCACCTAGGAAGTCCTGATTTCTTTAATATACCAAGAATTCTGAAAAACTAATACAGCCATTAAACAAGAAAGTTACTCAACTTACTTTTAATTGAAGAAAAAAATTGAACACGAGATGCCATTGAAAAATTTTCTATTAATACATTATTTTTTTAGTGAAGTTTTAGGTTTACAGAAAAAAATTGTGCAGAAAGTAGAGTTCCCTTCTTGTCTTAATATATTAGCTAGGATTTCTAGTATGATGAACAGGAATGGGGAGAAGAGGACGTCCTTGCCTTGCTCCCAATCTTAGGGTGAAAGCATCTAGTTTCTCACTAGTAAGTATATTAACTGTAAGTTTGTTGTAGATGTTTTTATCAAATTGAGAAAGTTATTCTTTTTTTTTTAAAGATCTATTTTATTATTTATTTATTTATTTATTTAGGCTGCATTGGGTCTTCATTGCTGTGCATGGCCTTTCTCTAGTTGTGGCAATTTGGGGCTACTCTTCATTGAGGTGCATGGGCTTCTCATTGTGTGTGACTTCTCTTGTTGCAGAGCACAGGCTCTAGGCATGTGGGCTCAGTAATTGTGGCTTGCAGGCTCTAGAGCTCAGGCTCAGCAGTTGCAGCTCACAGGATTAGCTGCTCCCCAGCATGGGGGATCCTCCTGGCCCAGGGATTGAACCTGTGTCCCCTGCATTGGCAGGCGGACTCCCAACTACTGAGCCACCAGGGAAGTCCTGAGGAAGTTATTCTTTATTCCTAGTTTGCTGAGACTTTTTATTGTGAGTGGATGTTGGATTTTGTCAAGTGATCCTTTTTTTTTTCGCATTTGTTGATATGATCATGTAGCTTTTCTTCTTTAGCTCAACGGAACATACTCTATTGTGATCTGCTTTTGTGGCTGTTTATGTCATACCTTATTCATTTTCATAATTGCTACAGGGCCAGGAAACATTAATTTGGAGAAATTATGTACCTAATTCCTCAGAAAGAGCACAAAGGCCGGAATTAGGAAGTTACCAAACTAAAGAACGGGCTGTTAGGGGAGCAAGCTCTTCCTCCCTCCCTTCCTCCGGAAAGAGCATCTCTGTGAGTGGGCAGGTGGGGGCTCCCTGTGTATTCTGAACAAGTTTGCGAATGAAAGCCAAGCTTCTGAGGCTGCAGCTGAAACACCACTTGCTCCTTTTGCTAAAGCAGCTTGTGCTGAGCATAGTTGGGGAATTACAGCTCTTACTGAATCAATGTCCATGTGTCAACACCTGCCTGACGGTGGGTTGGGAATCATTGAAACTCATCTTTTCATTCTGTCTACCCTTTACTAGATATGGTTGCTACGAATATAATAACTTGCTTTTCACAATGGATTTTCTTGCAAATCAGATTAGCAGCTTTGCATAACAGCAAGCAGAACTCCTGAGCTACTCAGCATGGGGAGGCAGAGAACAGCCTCAAGTGTAACGGCTCCTGGCCAGCTGTGTTGACTCAGCACAGCTGACCTCTCTGAGCCTGACCTTCTTCTTCTGCAGAAGGGAGACGACAGCTGTGCCTGTGTTGTAAGTTTATTGTGAGGATTAGACAAGATAACACAAGATGGTGCTTGTAACAGAGATGGGTAAACAGAGGCTCTCAGTTTAGTTGGCTACCAAGTCACCCTTAGAGAAGGAACTTTGAGAAAATACAAAAGCACACGCATATGTAGTTTATTTACAAAATTGCAGTGATAATGTACAAAGCTCAAAGTGCTGGTTCACAACCATAGAAGATTTCTTCCTGAGACCTATAGAACAGGATGTTATAATATTTTCTGGAGCATCTTCTGTGGACTGGGTGCTGTTCAGAGGGGTTAAGTGCTTAATGAGGCTCTCAGGGCTGGTCTAAGTCCAAAGCCCTTTCCACCAGGGCCCTCTAGCCCACTTTTTTTTTTTTTTTTTTGGCCACACATCCCACGGCACGTGGGATCTTAGTTCCCTGACCAGGTATTGAACCTGGACCACAGGAGTGAAAGCATTGAGTCCTAACCACTGGACCGCCAGGGAATTCCTGCCCTCTAGCCCACTTATTGTTGTTTTTTTTTTTAATAAATTTATTTATTTATTGGCTGTACTGGGTCTTCATTGCTGCAAGCAGGCTTTCCCTAGTTGTGGCAAGCAGGGGCTACTCTTCATTGTGGTGTGCGGGCTTCTCAGTGCAGTGGTTTCTCTTGTTGTAGAGCACAGGCTCTAGGTGCGCAGGCTTCAGTAGTTGTGGCGTGAGGGCTCAATAGTTGTGACTTGCAGGCTCTAGAGCACAGGCTCAGTAGTTGTGGTGCACGGGCTTAGTTGCTCCAAGACATGTGGGATCTTCCTGGGCCAGGGATCGAACCTGTGTTCCCTGCATTGGCAGGCGGATTCTTAACCACTGTGCCACCTAGGAAGTCCGGCAGGCAGATTCTTAACCATTGTGCCATCAGGGAAGTCCCCTAGCCCACTTATTCTTTACCGTGGCATGTAACAGTTTAAAGTTCTCCCTTCAGTTAGTTCTCAGGACTGCATAAGGACCACCTCGGTGAAATCACCCTAGGTATCCTTACACAAGGATCCTGCCTTTTTATCTCCCTCATCTGCAACAGGACTGTGCCTCCTGGATTATTTCCTTCCTCAGCACTTTCATAGCCACCCACCAGATCTGAAATTGTCCTCTTGCCCCAGCAGAAGAGCTGCCCAATCCCTCTCTAGGCTCTCTGTCCCACTTCTTCCTCCTCTTTGTGGAACTGGGTCCTGGGAGGGCCTTGGGAACCCTATGGCTTGGTGCTCCAAAACCTTCTTAACCACCAGCATATGCCTCATTGTCTATCAACCTGCACCTGGATGCCCGGTCCACAGAGTGACTGAACAAAGCTGTGTGGCCACTTACTTCCCCAGGGCTGGGGACAGAGGCAGAGTGAACAGGGAAGGATGGAAGAGGGAGTAACTAGGTTGTGCAGGAGTCGGGTCTCGTGATGAATCCAGAACACCCATCCCTGCAGGAACCTTGAGCCCCAGAGCTGAACTTAGAGGAGACTCCGGCGGAGGGATTGAGACATTCTGGCGCCTTCCAGAAGGGGCCCTACCAGCCCTCCAAGCCTTTCTGATTTCCGCAAAGGCCCTGTGAGAAGTGCTCCCCACGTGTCTAAATACCTGCAGGCAGCCTCAACCCCTCCTTAACTGACACCACCACCCTGGGCCCCAACCCCTCAGACAGGTCTGGGCTCTTTCAGCCTTCCCCTTGCACTGTTGCCAGGTCTAGGAAAACTCCCCGCTGAAGCCACTTCTCTACCTCACGCTGGGTCCTCACGGCTCCCCACAGCAAATAAAACCACAAAGCTCTCTCCAAAACACACCCCTTACGGAGGAGCCCGGAGCCTTGATCTCTGGCCCCGTCCAAACCCCTGGGATGGACGCTCCAAGAACTCCGCTGGCCTCGGGAATTTGGCACAATCCTCACAAGTCAGGATTGTGCTGCTGGGGCCATGGGCGACCGCTCTGTCCCCAGCCGAGGGCTGGCACACAGGGCCCGTTCCATGAGAATTTAGGGCTGGAGGGGGACAAGACTACACAGGCCCCTCGTTCATTAAATGGGCACACATCAGGCGCCTGCTGTGTGACAAGCTCTGTGCTATGCTTTGTGGGGAACGCGACATCGGTGTCTGGATCCAGACTTCGCTCTGCAGAAACGAATTCGTCATTGATATTTGTGAAAAGAGTCACCGTTCCCACGAAGACGGCAAGTGACCTGTAACTGTTCTGACAAAACACCGCTCGAGGACCTTCTCTGATGAGGGTTGGTAACCCGCTTCAAGGTGAAAGCCGGCCCCAGCTCTCCGCCACACACAAGATGGCCACCTGCCCGGGCCCCATTTACTATGTTCCACGCAGGCGCAGTTCCGGCTGCCACTCCCAACATGGCACCACCGGCGCGCCCCGGGGCGGGGCCACGGGCGGAAGTGGGTGTGGCAGGGACGGGAGCCGAGGGGGCACTCGGAGGCGAGACACTGGGTAGTGGGAACCGCAGGAAGGGTCGAAGTCATGATACCCCCGCAGGAGGCGTCCGCCCGGCGGCGGGAGATCGAGGACAAGCTGAAGCAGGTGAGGCTGGGGCTGGGGCTGGGGAGGCGGGGGAGGAGGTGAGGAAGGGGCCGAGATCCGGGCCGGGCGTCTGCTCAGGAAGGCGGCAGGAGTGGGAGGGGGCACTCCCTGCGAGGAGACTGGGTCGGGGGCGAGGCCGTGGAGCGGGGGTGCGGTGGTGTCCTTTAGCCTCTGGCTTCTGGTGATGTCCTCCCCTGCGCTCGCCCCAGGAGGAGGAGACGCTCTCCTTCATCCGCGACAGCCTGGAGAAGAGCGACCAGCTCACCAAGAACATGGTGAGTAACCCCTCAACTGGGGGGGGCCTCCAAGAGAGAACCCTGCGACCCGGTGGTTCCGGTACCTGAGGCCCCGGGGGTTCTGGTCTGGATAGTGATGGTGGTAACGTGTGGGTTTCTCTAGCAACAGTGTGGCATGTCTCTTACACTCCCTTCGCCTTGTCCTCCCCTTCGCTGAGGATGCTGCAGCCCCCACTGGCCTGGACTCTTTGCTTTCTGCTCGAGTCCTCCATTCTTCCTTCTCTCCTTCTGCAAACGTTTAGTGAGATTGACTTAGGTGGGCTGGGTACTGGCCACGCGTCATCCTCAATTCAAGTAAGAGTTGGACGGCCGGGTTACCACTTCTGAGATTACTGAGGGAAGGAAAAGATTCAGCCTTCACCCCAGAGGGCTTGAGGGGTGAAATGAGCTCTGAAGTCAGACAGATCTAGGATCTAGTCCTTGCCCCTCCACTTACCTGTGTGTGGCCCCTGATGGGTAACTGAACCTCAGTTACCTCCTCTGCTAAAACAGACGGCGCCAACCTCCAATGTAGTTGTGAAGGTCATAGATGCTAATATATGGAGACGCATCTTGCACGGTACCTTGTATACAATAGAAACTCAGTAAATATGAGTTTCCTTTCTTATTCCCAGAGGATACTGGAAAAGCACCAACTGAGTAGATAGATGTAAGCTTGGATATGTATTTAGCAACACAATCATCAAGTGCTAGTCTTTACTTAATGAGATTCACCCTTAGAGAGAGAGGGTTTTGAAGGTACCAGCAATGCATTTGAAGCTACTCTGTATGAAACTACTTCCTGTTCGGTCTAGGAAAGCATCAGGGAGAATAGAAATTGAGATTTGCCTTTAAAGGGTGGAAGGGAAGCCATCCTGAGGTGATTATCTGAGGAGGAGTTAGTTTTTTTGTTTGTTTTAATATTTACTTATTAATATTTATTTTTGTCTGTGTCGGGTCTTAGTTGCAGCACGTGGGCTTCTCATTGCAGTGCGCTGGCTTCTCTCTAGTTGTGGTGCACAGGCTCTGTATTTGTGGCACATGGGCTCTGTATTTGCGGCACACGGGCTCTGTAGTTGTGGCCCACATGCTCATTAGTTGTGGCACGCGGGCTTAGTTGCTCTGTGGCATGTGGGATCTTAATTCCCTGACCAGAGATCTAACCCACGTCCCCTGCATTGGAAGGCAGATTCTTAACCACTGGACCACGAGGGAAGTCCCAGGAAGAGTCAGTTTAATGTTTGACTTGCCTTCAAAATAAACTTCAGCCAATTTATTTGGGCTACCTCCTATGTTCCAGGCACATGGTAGGTCCTGGGGATGCAGTGGTGAGCGGGTATACCCTGTCCCTTCCCTCATGGAGCTTATTGTCTAGAAAACCAGAGAAAAGGCCGCCAATGCCAAAGACCTGGTGGGTGGTGGAAGCAGCACTGGGACAACCCTGAGGCCTGAGAGCATGGGGCTTCCCCCCCAACAGGTGTCTATCCTGTCATCCTTTGAGAGTCGTCTTATGAAGCTGGAGAACTCCATCATCCCTGTGCACAAACAGACGGAGAACCTGCAGCGGCTGCAGGAGAATGTTGAGAAGACTCTGTCCTGTCTGGACCACGTCATCAGCTACTACCACGTGGCCAGTGACACTGAGAAGATCGTCAGGGAGGGGTGAGCGAGGGTCAGAGGGTCACATTCCTAATGCCTCTTGGACCAGCAGCCATAGACCTTGGAAGGGAGGGGTAGAATATATTTGAGCCTAGAGTCCCCTGTGTTAATTCTCTTCTCCCCTTTCCAAATACCATTTCCTTGGTCCCTGCTCTTCATCTTCCATCCGCCCAGGCCAACATGGCTCTTTTCCTTTCCAGCCCCACCGGTAGACTGGAAGAGTACCTGGGAAGCATGGCCAAGATTCAGAAGGCTGTGGAGTATTTCCAGGACAATAGCCCAGACAGCCCAGAACTCAACAAAGTGGTAAGAGGCCAACAGAGTGGTATGAGAGGTTTGGGGACACCAGTCCTGCCCTGGTCTCATGAGAGACACTCAACTAGGTTAAAAGAAAATGTAGTAGAATAAATAGAAGTATATAATACCATACACATACTGTAGGCATTAAGATCTCTGTTTCAGGAATTACAGGTTTACATTTTTATTGCATTGTAATAATTTAGCTAAAGCATAAGTTGCATATGAAGTATAAGTTTAACATTTGATTTTTGTAAATGCATGGGTATTTTTTTATTGTAGCAAAAAATACATAATATAAAATTTACCATTTTAGCCATCTTTAAGGGAACAGTTCAGTGACATTAAGTATGTTCACACTGGTGCATAACCACCTCCAGAATTCTTTTCATCATCTCTCACTGAAACCCTGTACGCATCAACCCTAACTCCTGTTTCTCCTCTCCCCCAGCCCCTGGCCATCATCACTCTACTTTCTGACCCAATTAATTTGACTAGTCAGGGAGGCTGCATTCATGTTTTCATATTTGATTTTTTTCTGTCTTATCTTTGTGTTTAAGTTTTGGGGTCTTTAGATTACCAGAAGGAGATGGAGTAGGGCTGGGAGGTGAGGTTTACTCAGTGCACTGAGGAAAGGAGAGAATGCGGACAGAAGAAACAGTGGGAACAGAGGCCCAGACATCGCAGCCGGTGAGGGATATTAGTGGGTAGGCCAGCCTGGACTCCCAGTCACCTGGCACACTTTCCTGGGTGGCACCAGAGCTCTCGCCCTGAGCCATGTGTCTTACCCGGAAGAGGGGCTAGGCTGGGGAAAAAAGATGGGAAACTGGCTCTTCTCCCACCCGGAAAGCTGTTGCTAGAACAGCGCCTCCCAGCTTTTCTCCCATCGTGGGCTCTGTCAGAAATGAGAATATTTGTGTGGCACCCTGGGGTAAAGTGGTAACTAGCCAGTGGTCTCTGGCTGCCCACAGCACCACCTGGCCACCCGGAGGACTGATGGGATCAACACCTTGGCACGCCAGTAACCCAGTGGGGACACACCAGTAAAACCAGTATACTGCAGCCCGTGGGTGGGCAGCCTGGACTCAGAGATTGGGATGTCAGGGGCTGGAGAATTCTGTTCTTGAGGGTCTCTACCAAGTTTGGATCACAGAGTGAAGAGCTCTGTGCTAGAACTTGGTTGTGGGATGGGTTAGAGAAGGAGAAGACAAAAAAATATACAATTATAGGTTTACCCTAAACTTTTCATTTAAGCAGAAACACTCCAATCCTCTCTCTATTTTTAAAACATCTTTATTGAGATATAATTCACATACCATAAAACGTACCCGTTTAAAGTATAAAGCACAGTAGTTTTAGTATAATCACAGAGTTGTGCAGCATCCCTGGAATAAATTTGATAACATTTCCATCACCTAAGCAAAGAAACCCATTGGCAGGCACTCTTCTTCCCTTCCCTCCCCCATTCACCCAGCCTCTGGTAATCAGTCCTCTATTTTCTGTCTCTGTAAATTTACCTATTCTGGACTTCACCTATAAAGGGAATCGCAGAATATGTGACCTTTCGTGTCTGGCTTCTTTCACGGAGCATCATGTTTTCAAGGTTCATCTGCGTGGTAGCGTGTGTCAGTGCCTCAGTCCATTGTGAAGTGGAGTAAGAGCGCATTTATAGGTCTGCCACATTTTGTTTATCCATCCATCACTTGATGGACCCTCCACTTTTTGGCTGTTATGAACAGTGTTGCTGTGAACCTTTGTGTACATGCTTTTGTGTGGATGTATGTTTTCAATTTTCTTATCTGCTCTGGGTACCTGTCGCTTATCAGATACATGATTTGCAAGTATTTCCTCTCATTCTGTGGGTTGTCTTTTCGCTTTTTTGATGGTATCATTTGCAGCACGAAAGTTTTTAATTTGATGCAGTCAGATTTATCTATTTTTTTTCTTCGGCAAACCTTTTTCTAATAAGAACATGAATTAATGGTCCAATGAGAAAATAATCAGCTGATATCTGTGAAGCACCTCCTTCTTGTAAAACTCTGGGTTTCACCTGTGAATGTACATTTTGAGAGAACACAAGGGAAAGAAAGAATCAAGGAAGTCTTCCCAGCATTTCTTCTCTGGGAAGAAGGAAGTGAAGGCAGAGGAAGAAAGGAAGTGAAGGCAGAGGAGGGACGAGGCCTAGAATCAGGAAGGCAAAGAAGGGGGTAGGGAGGTGAGGGCCTGCTGAATGCTGGAGCCAACCCTCTTTCTTCCTTCCGCCCTCCCTCCCTTCCTTCCTTCTTTCCTGTAGAAGCTGCTGTTTGAGCGGGGGAAGGAGTCACTGGAGTCGGAGTTCCGCAGCCTGATGACCCGGCACAGCAAGGTTGTGTCCCCAGTGCTCATCCTAGATCTGATCAGCGGCGAGGATGACCTGGAGGTGCAGGAGGAGGTGCCCCTGGAGCACCTGCCCGAGAGCGTGCTGCAGGACGTGATCCGCATCTCCCGCTGGCTGGTGGAGTACGGCCGCAACCAAGGTGAGGCGGCCCGAGAGGCAGGGCCAGAGGGAGTAGACTTTCCCCCTTTGTGTCTTTAATCCACCTGCATTTCTTTTAACACAGAGGAGTTTTCTGGGAAACAATATGAGCGATAAGTCTGCAGCTTATGTATCAAATTGTGAGTCTAGCCAAATCCAAGCTGTTCTTCATATACCTTACTTTCCTGTTTCTTTCCTTTTTTTTTTTTTGATTAATTATAAAAATTCCAAATAGCACAGAAAGGCTTAGGTGGGGAGCAAACATCTGTCTCCCCACTTCCCTGATGCCTACCATGTCATAACCCAAAGATGAGTACTGTTAAGGTTATTTACACCCTTCCAAAAAAATCTTTATCCAGCTGTGTGTGTGTGTGTGAGCGTGAGAGAGAGAGAGAGAATAAATATGTGTGTATCTGCTCCTCATTCCCAAGTAGGAGGGAGCATACTAAACACTCTCGTACGATTGGTTTTGGTTTTGGTTTTTAGCTTAGTGATATGTCTTGAGAGTGTTCCCTATCGGTACATGTATATTTACTTTATTCTTTTTGACAGCTACATAATATCCCATGGTGTGTTGGTACTATCATTTCTTTAGCCAGTGCCCAGGATTTTTTTTTTTTAAATCCCGAGTTAAGCAAAAATTAAAAAAACAAAACCTGTAATGAATATTCAACGTTAAGCGTTTTAGCCCTCCACACTCTTCTTCTCTTCGTTAGTTTGTACATGTACCAAGTTGTCACGTGTGTTATCACTTCCCTGCCTTCCCTCGAGGACTGTGTGCTGCCGGGTCTCAGGGCCACCTGTACCAACCACACGGGCACGTCTGTGGCTCATGAGCTGCACTGTGGGAGCTGAGGGCTCGGCAGGAGCTTTTCAGGGGCTCCCCCGGGATAAGAGGGAGGCCAGTGGACGTCTCCAAACCCCTCAGCCCCCTTCAGCCAGAGCCTCTGTGCTTTGGTCCATTTTTCACGTTGGCAACACACTCGTTGGGAACTGCTAAAATGTACCATGACATCCATATCTTTTTCCTCTCTTGTTCGCATTTTTTGATTTTCCAGTTTTTCAGTATTGATAAATAGTGCTGCAGTGAGCACACTCGTATGGCTTGCTTTTCTTATTAGCAAGTTCTTTGGGGTATTTTCTCAAAGGAGCAGTTATCAGGTAGAACCGTCTAAAGAGATCTGTGACCTTCTTGCCATCTTGAGTTTCCCTCCGGGTAGATGGGGCCAGTCGACTGACCCATCAACAACCCCACAGCTGTTTGTTCTTCATTAACTTTATTTATCTTAGGTATTTGACAGGGCTGTTACAATCCTCTAATTTTTTTTAAAATCTGTGCTTCACTCATGCCTAAAGAAATGGTGTGTTTCTTAATAACTGACATTTCTTGTCTCTTTACCGCCTGCAAATTGCTCCCAACCGTTGACCCCTCATCAAGTTGAAGCTGGATATTAACTTTATATTTTTTTATCTAAAAAAAACCTGACCTCCAAAACTTACAACTAATCGTTGGTTCTCTTAGAGGATATTTTCCCTTTAGAGACTCTGCCTGGTTTGGGACGAGGCCACATGGGAGGCTGTGAGGGTGGGGTTAGCAGGTGGCAGGAGTGGGCACCTCTGCTACCCTGAGGAGCACTTCTGGAGGTGAGCGCGAGGCTCCCGGGGCCGGGCAGCACCGGGGACCCCAGCTGTCGCCCGTGTCTCCTCAGATTTCATGAACGTCTACTACCAGATCCGCTCCAGCCAGCTGGACCGCTCCATCAAAGGCCTGAAGGAGCATTTCCGGAAGAGCAGCTCTTCGTCTGGGGTCCCCTACTCCCCTGCTATCCCCAACAAGAGGAAAGACACACCTACCAAGAAGCCCGTCAAGCGGCCAGGTGAGCCCCCACCCTGGCCGACCTTGAACCAGCCGGAAGGCTCTATGGGACCTGGGTTGCCTCTGGCCAGCCTGGGGTGAGCAGTGTCGACCCCTCTAGAGCTTGTCCTCACGGTCACCCCCTCCGACTGCAGGTGCACAGGACAGAAAGCAGGTGTCTGCCCCCCCAGCAAGGGCCTGTCCAGTGAGCTCCCCTCTACCCAGCTGAGTCTGGGGCTACATAAGTGTCCTTGGAGTCGCGGGTCACGGGCATGGAGAGGTGGGCTGACAGGGTGCCGGGGCAGAGCCGCTTGCTGGGACCCCTTCTCCTCTCTCCATCATCTTGTCAGGAGGCGGGGCACGCTACTGCCGCCAAAACCGTGGGATGGGACGGGGGCAGGCACTGCAGCCTCCACCTTCCAGAAAGCCAGGGTGGCTCGAAGTGATGAGTAGGTAGGAAGTGCATAGGGGAGAGTTTACGCTTTCACAGTCGATCCAGAAAGGAAAAAAAAATCCTAGCCATCCTCTCCGAAGAACTTAATCTGGCTTGTGGGCTCCACGCGAAGTTAGTGCCTTGCGGTGGGAGAGTCGAGGGAGAGGCGTTGAGGTGGGAGAGGCCTGGGCTGTGAGTGTTAGTGTCCTAGGCGAACAGCTCCCTGTCTGTCCCTCCTCCCATCATCATGTCCCCTGCAGTCTGTGCTCCAGGTAAACAGTGTCCCTGTGTGTCAGCTTCTGCTTGGCAAGCCTGGCTGTGTCCAGCTGCAGAGAGGTGTTGCCCTTTCACCTCTGGGGTATTCCAGGGTGAAGGGCTGCTGCAGGCCCCAGGGAGAGAGAGCCAGTGAGGCCGGGGGCTGCTCCCCCCTTAGCCCACCCTGTCCAGCCGCTGCTGTGGGCATGCACCCTGGGCGCACCTGTGGGGCCCGCCCCTCAGAGAGCAAGGTGCCTGTTCTCACTCGCCATGAGCACCTGCTCCTCCAAAGGCCTTTGTTCAGGGTTTGGAGAAACGGCAGAGCCGAGGCTGCCTCCAGGGGCACAAGTGAGTGGCGCGTGAGGGAAGCCAGGTGGCCCCAGCAGGAAGAGCACTGCCTTCACCACTCCAGTGTGGATATCCTGGCAGCCCCCCTGGAGAACCTGCCACAAGCGGTGCCTCTGCTAAGCCAGCCTGTGCGGCCGCAGCTGCCTGCACCTGGGCCCGTCCATCTCAGTGCCTTGTGTGTCAGGCAGGGGCTGCTCCACGAGGCTGCCTGGCCTCGGCAGGTCTGTGCTCTCTTCTCCTCTGTCTCTTCTCTGACGGGCCCACTGGAGGCCCCAGGACCCAGACAGCATCCAGGAGTGCCGCTGGCCATGCAGGGAGCAGAGATGTGATCTCGGGGCTCCCAGCGGACCTAATCCAGCCTTGGCTTAGAGCCCCAAGGGGAAAACTCTGGCTGTGAGCATCCCTCTGGTTTCTGTGGGGTTTCAACTATTGTCAGGAGCTGGGGGGCTCAGGACTGATGTCAGGAATCAAGGAGTCAGGCCCCTGGGACATCAGTTCCCAGCTCTTGAGGAGAGAAGCAAGGAGGCCTCGGTGGATAATAAAACACTGACCTCTGCGTCGTCCGTGGTAATTGGGCGCCTGATGGGTTTGGCGGCTGCCGGATGAACGTCCCCAGCCCACGTCCATGCCAGCGTGCTGGCGAGGCTCCTGGAAGCCCGGCGGTCCCATCTGCTCCTGGTCGGTTGTGGGGCAGGAAACTGATTCGCTCATTAGCGGGGCCGCTCGCTGAAGGCGCAGGACCCAGCCAGACAGATGCTGAGCCCGAACCCCACGCTCGGTTATTAGTAACTGATTGCAGTTCATGCAAACAGAAAGAAGTGAGCCGCTCCAGGCGCTTTCACTTCTCCCCCAGCCTTTTGGGGAGCTGCCAGGACCAAAGCAGCCTCACCGTGTTCAGAGATGCAAGGGGCACCCGGGAAGAGGGGTGGAGTCACACTCATGGGTGCCTCCCCCGCCCCAGTACGTTTTATTTCCAGGGCAGCTGCGCCCATCTCTTTTAAATGCTGTTTTATTTGCCCACGTTCTCTGCCCTGAGATGCCTCGTTCCCACAGAGGCAGCCGACCCTGGAGGCTGCGGGCGCTGCAGTTTTGTTGTCACTGTTCTCACTTGTGATACTAACTGTTGGTTTTTTCCTCCCATGCCAAGAGCATGCGCCCTTTCCTGCTGCCCTCCCGCCAGCTCTCTGTGTGGTGGCTTCTGTTAACTGCTCCTCGGCTTTTGAGTTTTTCCCAGTTGCTTTGGCGGTTTGGGTCCCTCCCCTGGTGTGTGGGCCAGTCTGCCTCTGGGTCTCCAAGCCTTCCTTCTTGGGCACTGCTGTCCCAGGAAGCTCAGTCCCATTTCACCAACTCCCAGGTTCTGCTTTCCGTTAGCTACTGTTTGGCCACGTCCCGGCACTGAGCATGCCCGGAGAACTCTGCCTGCCCTTTGGGGAGGACCCTGCCCGCTTCAAGGTGCCCCCAGGCTATGCCACCTGGTCTCGCCTTCTGGGTGTGAGAGCTCTGTCACTAGCACTTCCATCTGGGGCTCTTGTCTCTTCTGATTTGAGTGCCACTTGGTACTGGTTTTTATTTTTGGCTTCTCCTGGTGGATCTTTGTTCACCTCATCTCCTTCTCCCTCTGCGCTTCCTAAAATGAACTCAGATCTGGACCGATGCGGGTAGGGTCACTGGCAGAATCGGGAGCTCCACTGGGGGAGCAGAACGTGTCCGTTCCTCCACCTCCTCCGCAGGGCGTCGGGCGGTCCTGGGAAGGGCCTGCTGCGAGAGATGGTACCCAGGCCTGCTCACTGCTGGGGGCGGGCAAGGGCTGGGGGGCAGGTGGAGGGCTGCTGCTGTTTTCTCTCACTCATTTCCTAGGTCTTCTTATCTCCTCTCTGTGTGGCTCTGGTGACAGGGACGATCCGTAAGGCTCAGAACCTTCTGAAACAGTATTCCCAGCATGGTCTAGATGGGAAAAAGGGGGGCTCTAACCTCATTCCTCTGGAAGGTAACCACCCTGTGTTCCTCTCCTCTTCCCTCCTCCTCCACCATGTGTCCGCCCACGTGGCAGGGCAGAGCCTCCAACCCCCCACAGGGCCTCGGGCGCAACCCTGAGAGGGGAGCAGGGGTGGGAACTGAGGTCCCTGGGCCGCTGACCCCCGCTGGCTCGGGAGCAGCTTTCGTGGCCCTCGGCGTGGTCCTGTCTGGCTGACGGCAGCTCTGCCCTCCCGGAGGCTTCCCACTCCCTCCCCTCCCCGTCTCTGTCCTTGTCTCCTGTTTGAACTCAGAGAAAGTTCTTTGTCTCGGGCAGCCCTTTCACGCTCAGACCAGCAGTGGCAGGACCAAGGCGGCCGAGTCCTCCTGGCCGCCCCTCTCCACCCCCGCCTTTAGAAAGGGGAGCATGTGCCACAAGGGACGGGCAGCCTGTACACCATGGCCCTCCCTCCCTCCCTCCTATCAGAGGAAGGACAGCCCTGCCCTGGTGGACCAGATCCGCCTTCAAAAGAATGGCCCTGGGGGACGAAAGAAGCCTCTACCCATTCACTCGGCAGTGACATTTCTCTAACTGGATCTCCTCCCAAATATGGTGAGATAAACTCCCTGGGGCTGAGCATCAGCCCTTCCACGGCTGCCAGAAACTCTTCAGAAACGCTCCATGGTTCTTACAGCTTTCTCTTAGCCTCCAGGCTTGGGGAAACCAGCTCCCGAGGACGGTCCGGGGCACTGCAAGTCAGGCTTGAAACGGCTGTTCCCAAGGTGGTCTGAGGCAGAGGAGGGGCTCAGAGCCCTCTCCAATGCCCCTTCCCCTACACCCCACCTCCCATCCCCTCTGGAGATCAAGGGCTTCTTCCCAGTCCCCCTGAGAGGCAGCCACCCCACCCTTGGATAAACACTGCTCGTGTTTGCGGCCGCCGTCTCGCTGGGTCACGAGCGTGATTTCCGCGTTAAGCACCTGCCCGAGGCCCTGAACGACAAGCACGGGCCGCTGGCTGGTGAGCACCGTGGCCCAGCCCGAGGGCAGCCGCCACTGCATTTGCAGCCGTCCCCAGAGGGCCTGCTCCAGCCTGGCCCAGCCGGCCGCTCCGCTTCGAGGATGAGCCAGGCCTACTCGCCTCTCTCCTTCCTGTCTCTCTCTCTTTTGGGCACTAGGTCTCCTTGCCTCTCTCCAGGTAGGAGTGCACGCCTGGCTCTCAGGGCCTGGGCCAAGGGCAGAAGTTGCCGCTACTCTGAAGGCGGGCAGAGAAGGCGACCCCCTGGAAGGCAGGGAGCTCCAACACCTGACTCCAGCAGCAGCTCCAAACCTCTGACTCTTCAGAGCCCATCCCCTAGCACATAGGACCAGGTTGCCTGTGGGCAGCCCTACCCCAGCCTCCAATAGAGGGATCCTGTCTCCTCCTGGGGCAGCTGACAGCCAAGGAGCTCTCCCTCTCTGGGGCTCACATTTCCTCTTCTCCAGTTTTGACCCCATTTCAACTAGCCTCGTGGATCAGAGCCCACCTCCTTTTTTATACATTCCAGAAGGCCTGGCTGGGCTGGACACTGTGTCCTGCCTCCTTGAGGTGGACGCCACCACTTGCCCATCCCTGGGTGTCCTCTTCCCAGTACAATTCAGAATCCTCAGTCCTGGGGTCAGACGTGTCTCATCCAGGAAGTCGACTGAGGGGTCTTCTTATGCTTTTATCCATCTCCCCAACACCTCTCGTACCTGACACTCGGGGACGAAGGCTGGACTCAGCCCGTTTTCCCCCTCGAACCCTGTGGGTCCTGCTGGAGTTCTCTCAGCTTTCTGCCAGCACAGTCTTCCTCCCCATCGCTGCCAGTCTGGCCTCAGGCCAGGAGCTGGGAGACTCGGGCTCCCCCCACCCAGCAGGGAGGGGGGCCACCCCAAACCAGTAGCTCAGAGACCCTGCTGTCCCCCCAGGGAGAGATGACATGCTGGACGTGGAGACCGATGCCTACATTCACTGCGTCAGTGCCTTTGTCAAGCTGGCCCAGAGCGAGTACCAGCTGCTGTCGGACGTCATCCCTGAACACCATCAGAAGAAGACCTTTGATTCTTTGATACAGGTCCTGCCCCTGCCCCTGGGCCAGATGCCCCAGCGAGGGCTGTCACTGCAGAAGCTTGAGTTTGGGCCAGGCATGCGGTCCATAGCCCTCAACTCCAGCCACTGCCTCCACCTCTCATCCTGGGGAATCTGTCCTGGGTAGCGTGTCCCGGTCGGAACCTCCCCATTGGAGGCACACTTCCCCCGCCCCTCCAGTGCCCTCACCATCCCTGGGAACGGGCTGTCTGCCTCCTCCCCTGAGCCCTCTCCCTGCCCTGCTCTCTCAGGATGCCCTGGACGGGCTGATGCTTGAAGGGGAGAACATCGTGGCCGCTGCCCGGAAGGCCATCATCCGACACGACTTCTCGGCCGTGCTCACCGTCTTCCCCATCCTGCGGCACCTCAAGCAGACCAAGCCTGACTTTGACCAGGTGCTCCAGGTATGTGGGTGAGGAGGCCCCTGGGGACCCCAGGAGGAGGAATCCTGCTGCCCGGCACGGCCTCCCAGGAGAACCGTGTTCTCTGCCCCCACGCCTCTGCTCAGAGGGTGCGTGGAGGCCGCTTCCTCAGTGCCCTGGGCATGTGGAGGTGCCCTCAGGGTGAGTGAAGAGGAGAGACAGTCCCCTGGGGTGAGGGGCCGGGAAGCAGCTGGGAAGGAGCAGGGCTCCAGGCAGAGCCTGTGGCTGGTCTCTGGCCCCCCTGTGCAGCCATGTGCCTCCTCAGGGCACGGCCGCCAGCACCAAGAACAAGCTGCCTGGCCTCATCACCTCCATGGAGACCGTGGGAGCCAAAGCGCTGGAGGACTTCGCCGACAACATCAAGGTGCTCTCCCCTCCACTGCCACCCAGGCCGGCCCGTGGGGCTGTGGGCAGGGCCACCGGTGACCTGACTCCGAATCGCCTTCCAAGAGCGGGCCTCCGAGGGGGCGGGGGCGGGCCCGGCCTGTGGGAAAGGCGGCCGTGCTGCTAGCCTCCCGTCCGTACCCACGGGCCTCCCTTTCTTCCCCAGGGGCTCCAGAGGCCCCCACCCCAGGTGTCAAGCTCCTGCCCCACCTTTCCCATCAGGTCACGTCTGTGTGTCTGTCTCCCTCACCTTTGTGCGCGAGGGGCGTTCTGACCCCTGTCTGCCAGGAGGTGGCGCCATGAGCCCGCAGACTGGGGCGTGGGGGGGCGGCGGTGGGGGGAGGAGGCCTCCTTAGGAGCTGCTTCAGGGAGTCGGGCTGCTTTTCCCACAGAATGACCCGGACAAGGAGTACAACATGCCCAAGGATGGCACCGTGCACGAGCTCACGAGCAACGTAGGTGCTGCCCGGGGACTCCTGGGCGGGGAGGGCGCAGATGGCAGGATGGACTGCCAGGTCCTTAGTGTCCGTCCCCAGCAGATGGGCCTTTCCCAGGAGGCCAGACACGCAGCAGGAAGCACCCTTTTCACTGGCCCTGCACCTGTCCTGGAATGGTCAGAGGGGGCGAACTGTGGGAAGTGATCCGACCTTTGGGTCCTGCCCTTGACCTTCTTCCTGGACGTGTTTTCTCCCCACGCAGGCCATCCTCTTCCTGCAGCAACTCCTGGACTTCCAGGAGACGGCGGGCGCCATGCTGGCCTCCCAAGGTACTCGGCACCTCCCAGCGGGGCCCTGAGCCCCACTCCTCCCTCTGGCCTGGAGACGTGGGGTTAGCCCCCCAGGGGCACTGGGCCCCTCTGGGTGAGGAGATTTCCCTCGCCCTGTGGAGTGGGAAGGAGACATGGCCTGTGGCGGGACCCCCGAGCTGCTTGGGCCATCCGGGCCCGCATCAGGAGAGCAGCGGGGGTCTGACCACCTTCCCTGGCCTCCACCCCCTCCTGGCTCCCTCCGCTGTCCTCACTCTGGAGAGCAGAACTCAACTCACTGTGTGAAGGTGCCCTTCCCGCCCCGCCCCTCCTTCTGCATTTCCCTGCCTCCTCTTGTGTCGCCTGTCCTCCTAATTAGTCTCACACAACTGACGCTTTCAGTGGGCTGGCATCTCAGGGCCCTTGACCGCTGCCCTCCTGGGACTGGGGCTCGGGAGGTTAGCATGTGGGGAGGAGCGTGCTTCTGAGCACTGAGACCCAGCCCAGCTTGTTGGGACCCCGGACCTTCGCTTTTCCCCCTATTTTGGGGGCAAGGAGCCCAGGGGCAGCCTCTGGCCTGCGGTTCTCCAGGTGTCCACTTTCTAGTGTGTCCCTCGTCTTCAGGGGTCCAGCCCGGGCTGTCCCGCTGTCTGTGTTCTGGTGTCGCGGGGAGTGGTCTGCTTGGCTCGGGTGTTGCGGCCGTTTCTAACCTGTTTTTGCACTTTGCATCTTTCTCCCTCCTTTGTCTCCCCCCTTCCCCTCTGTGCGCACTGCCTCTCACTGCGTAGTTCTTGGGGACACATACAATATTCCTTTAGACCCCCGAGGTAAGCAGCAGGCTCTGTGGCCCCATCCTCCCCCTCTGAAGCCCCATGAGTGAGGTTCCCTGGGGACACAGGCACCTGGACAGACTCAGGACCCCAGTAGGAGCAGGGTCAGAGGGGACATGGGTTCCTTCAAGGTGCCCTCAACCCTCTCAGCTCCCTGACAGCTACCTTCTGTCTCTGGGTTTCTCCAGGCAGCATCCTGCTGTGTCCAGCACCCTGAGTACACCCTTCAGGCTGGTCCAGCACCTCCCTGTCCCTTTCTTCACCCATGCCCTCCTCTCCCCCTTTGGCTTTCTGCTCTGCGCAGGCAGCAAGTCTCTGTTCGGGAGGGCCTGGTAGAGGAGGTTGTGGGCAGTGGGGGAGAAGGAGGAGAGGCCATGGGGGGCCTATTCTAAGACTCTGTTTTGCTGACAAATGGGATAAGTGGGCCTTGTAGGTGCCCCCCAGCATGGGTCGGGGGCTGGGTTGCAGGGGCTGTCCCACTCCTGTCCTGCCAGCCTTCCTGCTGGTCCTGGGCCAGTTCATTAACCCCACCACCCAGGACCATGAGGGGTCTGCCCTGGGTTCCAGGAAGAGTCCCAGGGAGCGCTCCCCGCAGTGGGAGGGGAGCCCTGTAGTTCAGCACCTCCCCAGCTCTGCCCGAGGGAGGCTCGGGCCCCCCCAGGGTTTCCTCAGCTGCTCTGCGGGCTGAGGGGAGGCCAGAGAGGGTCGTGGCCGCTGCCAACGCTGCAGTAACTGGACTTCTTCTCTCACAGAGACCAGTTCCTCAGCCACCAGCTACAATTCCGAGTTCAGCAAGCGTCTCCTGAGCACCTACATCTGTGAGTGCTCCCGACCGGCCGGCAGCTCCCGGCACCCGGCTTCCCTGCCTCTTCCCTTCCTTCTCCTTTCTGTGCACTCCTGCTCATCCCGGTCCCACTCCTGAGCCCCCTGACCTCTGGAACTGCAGCCTAACCTCTGGTTGGGGGGCCGAGGGGGCTCGGCAAAGGGCTCCGGAGGCTGGTGGGGTCTGGAGTCCGGGAGGCGCAAGGAACGACGGGTGGGAGTTGGTTTGTAGGCACCGGAATTAGATCATTTGGGTCAGACTCCCGTGATAGGCGAGACCCCATCCTTCCCTGTGCAGGTAAAGTACTGGGTAACCTGCAGTTGAACTTGCTGAGCAAGTCCAAGGTGTATGAGGACCCGGCTCTGAGCGCCATCTTCTTGCACAACAACTACAACTACATCCTCAAGGCCCTGGAGAAGTAAGGGACCAAGGGTGCTGGTCTGCGGCTCTCACCTGCCCCTGCTCAGCCTCCTGGGGCTGGCTGTGCCCCCTCATGTCCCGGTAGGGAGGGCGCCGCTTTACCCTTCACAGCTGCAGGACCCAGGGAGGTGGGCGGCAGGCCTCACTGGTGTTGCTGCAGAGGCCGGCAGCCTTTCCGTCCTCGTCTCCTCTCCCCCCTGCTCCCACCCCAGGTCTGAGCTGATCCAGCTGGTGGCCGTGACGCAGAAGACTGCCGAGCGCTCCTACCGGGAGCACATTGAGCAGCAGATCCAGACCTACCAGCGCAGGTGGGCCCCCACCCTCCCTCCCCATCCCCGACCCCAGGACCCACCACTCACGCCTCCTTCTCAGAGCCTCTGGACGCTGGGCCCTGTCGGAGTGGGGTCAGTGATGGGGAACTGCTGCCCTGTGGACCCCAGTCCTCCACCTTTTTTTAATCACATTCATAGGGTGGAGTGGGAAGCCCCCACCCCCACCACTTCCTGCTTCCTGGGAGGGGGCGCTTTGCCAGCCTGTTCAAGGGTCGTCTGCCAAGGGTGATGGCTAAGAATGGTTGAAGGGCTGACCGTCAGGGACGTGGGTAACATTTAAACCAAGCAAAGAATAAGGTTGCAAGGGCCCTTGAACTTGGTTGAGCCTCGCTCTACAGGGCTCTCTCTGCTCCTCTCCTCTTGTTTCTTAGTTTGTGAGTCTGTCTCTCCCTTTGGGTGTCTCTTCCCCGTGACCATATCTCCCTCTTTCTCCCCATTTATCTGTCCTCCGCTCCCTCCTTTCTTATCTGTTTCTCCATCTTAACTGGCCAGGATATCAACATGAAGTGTAGTTGGTAGTGTTCGTTCAATTTATTGAATGCTCTGTTTCCTGTTCTTAATTTTAAAAGCAAGCAGCTTGAACATTTTTATTCCCAAGGGAAAAACCTCAGCTGTATTTTGCTTAGTTACGACCCAGACTTCTCCCTGCCCTCACCACTTCTCCTGGTAGATCAAGAGGTTTTTTAAAAAAAAAAAACAATCCAGCCCCAGGGAAAGAGCAGCTGCCTGAGGCTGTCCCTTCTCTGCCCTCTGCTTCCCTCCCTGCCTGGCAGTTGGTTAAAGGTGACTGACTACATTACTGAGAAGAATCTACCTGTGTTCCAACCCGGAGTCAAGGTGGGCTGCAGGCCAGGGCTGGGAAGGGATGTCTGGCAGAGGTGGTGCTTTCTGTTGTGTCTTTGGGAAAAAACAGACCACTGGGATGAGGAAGCAAAGGATGCCCACGTCCATCCGGGCAGCAGGGGAGAGGGCTGGGCTTGGGTGTTCGGGGAAGGAGCAAGGGCAGGGCGATTCTGCTCTGAGGGACGCTTTCTCTGCCATGTCGCCCGGCCCCCCAGCTGCGGGACAAGGAGCGGCAGATGATCAAGGAGCGGTTTAAGGTACGTCAGGATCCCCTCCCCTCCACGGCTCGCCGCTGCTATATAGCAACACAGACCCAAACATCTGTCTCTGGGTCACTTCTTTGTCCACCTTTTTGGTGGCCAGGGCTTCAATGATGGCCTGGAAGAATTGTGCAAGACCCAGAAGGCCTGGGCTATTCCCGACACAGAGCAGAGGGACAAGATCCGCCAGGCCCAGAAAAACATCGTTAAGGAGACCTACGGGGCCTTCTTGCACAGGTGAGTCCTCCTTCTCTGCCTTCCCAGCCCCATGCTCCCCACTGCCCCGCTGGGCCTCTGGGCCCGTCTCTTCTTCAAGAAAACACAGAGAGGGTGGTGGGTTTGGGGGTCAGGTCCAGCACCCAGGGCTTTGGTTTGGGGCCAGACCCGGACATCACTCTGGGGCACCCCGTCAGGAGGGCCTGGGGCTGGGGCAGAGCTGGGGAGGGGCAAGGCCTCCCCTCCACTGACCTCTGTGCCCGGTCAGGTATGGCAGCGTGCCCTTCACCAAGAACACCGAGAAGTACATCAAGTACCGCGTGGAGCAGGTGGGCGACATGATTGACCGCCTCTTTGACACCTCCGCCTGAGCCGCCAGCGCCCCTGTCTGGCTCTGCCAGATCAGCCGTGTTATTGGACAGATAAACCAGTGAGTGTGGCGTCCTTTGAGACAGGGGTCTTTCTTCACCACCTCGGCCAGGAGCCCCATCCCTGAGCCCTTGAGTCCTGGTTTGCCCTTCCTCTCACAGCCCCCGTGCCCCAGCCGAGCAGCGCCCTCCCAGACTCTGGGGTTCCTCCACACCTTGGGTTTCATGACCCTGACCACAGAGGCCACCTGATGGCTTCAAGACAAGAAGGACAGAGAAGGAAGACAGAGGTCCGTGCCCTTAGTTGCCTCGTGTGGACAGAAGTAGGAGGGCAGAGCAACCCCACCTCCGGGCCAGCTCGGAGCTAGGAATGGAGAACCCCCCTCAGCCGAGACGTGAGGATTGGGCTCGGAGGAGCAGACCACACCACAGCCACAGGGCCTGGAGAAAAGCAAGAAGGGTCAACCCGCTCTTGGATTCAGTGCAGAGAACACGTTCCCCATGCCTAGGGGAGGTGTCCCCTGCCCCCAGTCGCTGGAGCAGGAGTGCTCTCTCCCCTGCCCTCTGAGAGCCAGCATTCTGCAGTTCACAGAAGGGGGTCTGACCACCCCATGCCTGGGGCCAAGCAGTGGTGGTTGCAGAAGGAGCAGTTAGGCTGTGCGTGGGGACTGGGTGACCAGTGGACAATCGTGAGACACTCAGGAGCAGAGTGGGGGTCGGGCGCATGAAATGGGGCCCCACCTACTTCAACAAGAGTGAACAGCTGAGCTCAATGAAGATAGACCCCTGAGGCGCCCTTGCACTGGGCAGTGGGTTTATTCCACATTCTTTGCTTGCGTGCTGACAGAAGGGAGATCTCAGCGTGGCCTGGGGTCCTCCAGGCTTAGGGAAGAGAATCAACCTCCCTCCCCCTCTCTCCGGAGACCCTCTGACAGACCAACTCCCCAGGTTTGCAGCCCCAGGCCTTGCCTGTTACAGCCTGGGCCACCCGCCATGGGGTACGGCCTCGCCAGGGGCTGGGTCCGACTTGCATGTCGTCCACACCCAGAGGACAATGAAGATGAGCTGGCCACACCCCACCCCCGCCAGGTACAGCAGGAAGAAGATGTGGTCAGCGGCCTCAGCCCAGCTCCTCCTGGACCCCTTTGCTCCTCTGGGGACTTCTGTGTGGGGAGAGGCAGGAAAAGGAGGTGTACTCCAGGACTCATCCAACATGCACACGCTCCTGGAGCAGAGGGTGAACCCCAGGGCATGCCACACTATTTCTCCCTTCGTTAGATTCAGAACTAATGAACATTTGGGTCTGACCCCATTCTAGGTCATCTTGAGTTGAAGAAACGCCCTACGAGAGAGACTCTGCAAGGCAGAGGGTTATCCCAGGGAGTCTGAAGTCACCCGGGCCTTTAGGGAAGCTAACCCTGCTCCCTGCTCCAGACCTGCTGCTTCTGAGGGCAGCCGTGGTGGGGCCCAGGGACAGTGGAGCCAGCAAAGTGGGTGCAGGAACCTCTGAATAGCCCCGGGGCCCGCAAGCCCAGCCTGCTGGCTCTGCCCCAGGCCTCTGTCCTCAGCACCCCCCCAGCCCCTGCCCACCTTCAGGATTAGGCCCTGGGTTCCCACGGTCGTGCTGCTCCACTCTCGGGGCCAGGCTGCAGCTGCTCTCATGCCTGCGGTTGCCCTGGGCCAGCAGCCCGGCCAGCAGCACGGTCTCTATGGTGCTGACGAAAAGCAGCAGCAGCAGGGCCGTGAAGTGGTAAACTGGGGAGGGGCCAGGGAGGGAAGGTCAGGGCCAGGCCCAGCCTTGAGCGCCCAGGGACCTGAGCAGAGGCACCTCGGCTCCAGCCCAGCAGGTGTGGGCGGAATGAGGCGGGCCCAGCACAGAGTGGTCCCACCCTGGCCGGGTGAGCCCGTGGGCCTTACTGAGCAGCGGATTGCAGGAGGAGGAGCTGGGCAGGGCCTGCACCAGGGAGGAGTAGAGGACAAGGTAGCCCAGCAGCAGGGTCACCTTGTAGGCGATGCGCTCAGTCCCGAGGGGCAGCAGCCCCCCGCACAGGTCGGCCAACAGCAGCGCCTCACCAGGTACTAAGAGCGCGATGATGGCCTTCAGTGCTGTGTTCTCCAGGCGCAACTGGAAGGAAGAAAGTTGGGGCTTTCCAGGGGGGGTTCCCAGGGGTGGGCAGTCGCAGGGTGATGTCATGGCCTCTGGCTGTGCATCCTCAATGCCCCCGACAGCCCTCGGTAGTCACCTCCCAACTCACCGTCACCTGGAAGCAGGGCACCAGCTCCTGGGATGGGACTTGGGTTTTCAAGTCCCGAACTACGTACTCCCTCTTAACGCTCACAATCTCATTCACTGCGTGGGGCTTGAACTCCAGCTCCATCACTGAAGGGGCAGGGGTAAGAACAGTGAACCAGGAAAGAAATACCCCTGACCCCGCATCTCTCTCGGCAGTAGGGGCAGGGACAAGCTAGAGCCCAGGGATAACGGAGCCCTCTGATGGATGCTGGGGACAGACTTGGACACTGGTCTGTACAAGGGCTTTCCAAACCTGATTTCGCAATACCCCAAGTTTTCTCCAGTTAGGGGAAGGGCCTCATCAGATTTGTAGGTGAGTTTTGATTGTAAAAATACATGTACAACTTCATGGAGGGGCACATGGTCACAGACTCATTCACCAGTATATCATCTCACACCTGAAATATTAGGATTCATGGGTAGGATAGGATGGGATTCAGCAGCTGTGGTATTTCCCAGAGGGGAGGGATGTAGGGAAGGGTGGGACTTCTCTGCCAAGTTGGACATCAGCTGCTGGGTTAGGGGGACATTCACTGGGTGGCTACACCTTCGGGATGTTTCCAGGAATGAGGCTGCAGCAGCCTGAGCCTCTGGGCTTGACGCAAGTGTGCAGTTTGGCCCTGGCTGTTGAGGGCGATTGCTCTGGGGTAGCTGAGGGGGAGGAGAGAAGAGGGGGGCTCCTGCCTAGGGCAGGAGAGGACTAGGAGACGGGGCCACTATTTGAGCGGGAGGTGCCGGGTGAGAGACGTGTGATCAGCTCCCCTAAGCCTGGTGTGGGGAGGCTGGTGTGAACACAGGCCCAGGGCCCCTGTGTCAGGCATTTGCTGGAGGCCAGACGCTTCCCCTCCCCTCTTCCCTCGTCCCCCAGCTCCAGTCCTGTCAGCACCAGTGTTGCCGAAAGCGAAGAAGCTGATCCTGCAGTCACTCTGGTCCCTGGGGAAGTGGAAGAGCTCCAAGTCACAGTTGGTCTCCGTGGTGAGGGCCAGGTAGAGCTCGATGTGGCCGTCGCGATCCACTCGGGCCCGTGGGCTCCGGTCCTGCCATTCCACCCAGAGCCTGCAGAGGGAAAGGCACCACAGCCAGAGGCCCGGCTCCTCCTCAGAAGGGGGAGGAGGGGGAGACCCCAGCGTATGCCCAGCTGCCACCCACTGCCCTTGGGGTTCCAGAAGATAGGGCAACATAAAGCATGGGAGTCGTGCCAGTGGCCTGGCAAGGCCACCAGTAAGGGGAATGTTCAGTAGTAGGACTTCCTGGCTCTGGATGGGGAATAGAGAGGGCTATGCCTGCCTGGTACCTGGGACAAGAATCCCCGCCTCACTTACGCCTCTCGGATAGTGAGTTCCGGCATCCAGAGCGAGTCCCAGGGCAGCGTAACCATGCCCCGCTGGTGCCCAGTCGCGTTCAAGGCCAGGCGAGTATCCAGCCAGGACTAGGGACACAAAGATGCTACTGAGGCTCCCACTCTCCGTATACATGTGCCCCTGGGCTTGGCAGCTTGATGAAGGCCAGCACTTATGTGCTGGACTCACAGGGGTCTCCCTCCCTCAAACCCACACCCCCATGGGTGCTCACCAGCCGAAGCAGCATCGTGGAGGAAACCGTGTACCGCAGGATGTCCTGGGGGAGGGGGACAGCGTGTCACCTCGGAGGTGGGCATCATGTGACAAGAAGGCAGGAGACCCTAGCACTCACTAGGCTGTGTTGTCCCATCCCCAGCTCAGCACTTGGGTCGCCAAGTCCTCCACAGCCTGAGATGCTTACCACATTAAACACGTTTGACACGAACACCAGCACATCCACGAGCAGGGGCGCACTTCCGTTGTTTGGAACCTCAGTGGTTTCCTGAACCTCCTGGGGTGAGTCGAGGTTGGAGAAGGATGGCCAATCTGGGGGATGGAGGTCGAGGTCACCCGGTGCCCTGGGGCTCAAATCCCAGTGCTGAAGACCTTACACTTTCTACCTACCAACCACTGGCGCGCTGAAGCCATGCTCCTGAGCCAAGGGCTGAGTTGTTCCGAGCCTGAGGAAGGCGAGATGGAGCAGGAGGCACAGGGCCATCAGCAGCAGCCGCGCAGAGGAGCTGGATGGAGCAGCAGTGCCTAGGTTACAACCTCTATTGCAGTCACTTCTCTGAGGGACTGGGCAATTGGTTGGAGGCAGCTGTTCTTTGCAAAGACCCTGGAGCCTTGGACCTGGCACACCCCCACCCCAGGTTCTGCAAACACGCGAAGACAAAGCCCCAGGACCCAGCCCCACCCACCTTGCACCTGCCTAGGCTTGCCAGTCCTGCTCCATTTCCACCACCTGGAACCAGTTACCACATTCAGGAACCACCAAGCGGACCAGGCAAGCATGGGACCCGCGCCCAAACACACACACACTTTTCTCTGACATGGTCCTTCCCATCTGGGCAGGTGCAGCCTGTGTTTCCACAGCAGGCACCCACCTGGCTAAATACCCAAACCCTTACCAAAGTGCTCTGTGCTCAACGATGGTGAGTCGGGCACACCCTTTAAGAGTTTTCCTGCCTCTCCTCAAACACAACTAATTTCATGTAAAAAGACTTGGCTCAGAACTCCAGAGTGGGACAAACCCGGGGACAGGTAGAGGCTAGCTCCTGACCAAAGACCCTGGGTATTTCTGTTCTGCGGGGGATTCTCAGCCTGCGGGCAGTGCCTTAAAATCGCTGCTGTTTGCCCTGGAGCAGGACTGATGGGTGAGGGGGTGACTTTCCTGGCCCGAGGATAAACCGAGTTCTTGGAGACCAGATCCCAGAAGAGGGAAGGAAACGCAAAGGCTGAAGGTGGGTAGGCACTGATCTGGCTGGCGTGACACCAAGGGGCCCCAGGGAGCAGGGAACAGGCGAGGACCGCCACACGCCGGCGCACGAACTCTAGTAGGAACACACATAGTGTCCAAGTCTGTCATCGACTGACTTTATGGAACGCGCGTCAAGACTCAGCCGCCTTTGTCGCGCTCACTGGCTGCTGCTGGTTCCCCGATCTGTATATACCTGGCGCTTCCCGCTGGCCGCGTGCAAAAAGCCTTCGGTCGTCCAGCGCTCCCCAGCCTCAGGGATTTCTAAGCGGATTTTAACTCGACTGCCTTCGGTGCGGGCCCCCTCTTTCCTTGCAGCTCGGCAGAGCACCCTGCCCTCATTCATCCAGAGCTCCCCTGTGAAATCCCAGAGGCTTCTTACCACGTAGCCTGGGGACCATGAGACATGCGGAGACAGCGCGCCACTGCACGCGGAATGGTTTGAGCATTTTATTAACAGATGAAACTCCCTCCACGATCCCCCAACCTCTGACTCCAATCTTTCAACACTCAAGCGTACCCCCTAAGTGCCCTCAGGTCACATTAACTGTCAAGATGCCTCTGGGGGCCTTTTGGTCCCGCCGGGACAGGCCGGGGACTGGGCTCGAGGACTGGCGGCTGAGAGGCGCTGGCGCAGGGGCAGAGGGCCCAGCTGCCTCGCTCACGTGCGTCAGGTCTGTGGACTCGCGCTCCAGCACGCTGCCACTATGGGTGCCCTGGGCCTCGGCGCAGACGCGGCCCGAGGCTCTGCGCGGGGCGCGGCGCAGCAGGCCCGCGCAGATCTTGCGGAAGCCCTTGCGGAAGTGCTTGGAGACAAGAGCGTAGACGATGGGGTTGACGCAGGAATTGGCGTAGGAGACCAGGTGCGAGAGGATACGCAGCGCGTAGGTGGCGCGCGTAAGCGGGAAGCGGCCGAACCACACGCACAGGATAAGCGCGTGGTGAGGCATCCAACACAGGCAGAAGAGCGCGGCCACGATGATGATCATGCGCGTCACCTTGCGCTTGGCGCGCCGGGCCCCCGAGCCGGCGGCCACCGGGTCGACGGCGCGCCAGAGGTAGCGCAGGGTGCGCGCGTAGGTCAGGCCGAGCACCAGCACCGGCAGCAGGTAGCTGAAGACAAAGGTGCAGAGGTCCATGGCGCGGCGGCGAGGCGCGCTCCACGCCGGGTGGCACACGGTCAGGTTGGCTAACCGCGACTGGCGGTAGTAACTCAGGTACGGCCCGGAAAAGAGCAGCGACAGCCCCCAGATGAGCCCGATGGCCGCCAGCGCGTTCCGAGGCGTGCGCAGCTCGCGGGAGTGCAGCGGGTAGCGGATGGCCAGATACCTGCGGGTCAGAAAGGGAGACGTCCGGTGAGCCGACGGATTCGCGGGGGCAGGGCCGGACCCCTCCACCTCGAGCCCCACACTCTCTCGAGGAAGGTCTCTAGCGCGCGGTAACACCGCACAAGCCCGAAGGGCGGCACAGAGCATCCTGGGCACCCTCAGCCGCGCCTGCATGTGGGGCAGGACCCGACAGCAGAAAGGGCTACTCATTTGCTCTTCCCGAGACTACGACCACAGTCAGACTCCACCTGGGAGGGCACCCCAAAGATTAACCCGGCTTTGGGTCTCCGGCAGGCTGTGATTACCCACCAGTGATGGTGCCTGGAAAGGTAGGACCCAGGTGCCTTGAGGCTCTAGGAGACAGCCTGGAGACACCTCAGGCAAGGTACCACGAGGGACTTTCTTAGAGAAGCCAACCCTCTATGGGTCCCGCCAGAGCTCTCTGAACCAACACACTTGGTGTTCAGTGGAACTGGAAAGTACACGGGGAATGTGGCCTCATTTCGCTGCCTGTCCAGGGAAGGTTGGGAGGACAGGACGTCTGGTGTAGGGGGCTGGGGAAATACCAGAGTCAGACCAGGATTCCCTCCCCAGGAATCATCCAGGTGTCCTTCCAAGCTTCAGTTTTCGGGGATGGGGAGGAACCCTTGGGCCTGCTCCTCTCCTGCCCTGGACACGGGCCTGTTGGTGGGACACGGGAACTGAGCTAGGGACCCTCAGGGGTGCTTGGTTGGAGTTTGGCGTGGGCCCTCATGAAGGACCCAAATTCCGCAGCTGAAACCAGAGTCGACTCTGCAGAGCAAACAGTGGCTTAGAGACCGAGTGAGGTGGAGGCTCCTGAATTTGACACCAGGAGACAGGACGTTGGCTACATCCATAGGATTACCAGATGGGCGACTGAGCAAATCACAAACTCAGTTTGTTCTGTAAATTGGGGCAGTAATCCCTCCCATCCCAGCCTCCCGGGGGCGTTGAGCTTCAAAGGAGACCCAGTAGGAGAAAAACCGCTTTGTACCTGGAAACACTGTGCTTTGTCAGATGCCAGTGGCACTGGAGAACTGAGGTCTCCAGCCTGCAGCCCCTGAGGACGCACCTAACAGAGAGACACCAAGGCCCCCCCATTCTTATTCCTCTTTTTCCTCTTACATGCCTGCTTGTTTTTCACTCCCTCCTGGTTTCCTTGCCTTCCTAGTATTCTTTTCTACTCTGGCCATCCCTCCTTGACCCTCGAGTCCAGCCCCCTTCTTCAGCCACAGCCTGGGTGCCTGACCCTCTGGGCCACCAGGCGCCAGCTCACCTGTCCAGGGAGACGGCAGCCAGCGTGAAGCTGCTGGCGTGCATGGTGAGGAAGATGAGGAAGTGCACCGCCTTGCAGAGCAGCGAGCCGAACACCCAGTCGTCCAGGGTGTAGATGGTGGCCTGGAAGGGCACGCAGCACACTATGAAACACAGGTCGGCCACGCCCAGGTTCAGGATGAACAGGTTGGTGGTGCTGACCGCCTGGCCTCCGCGAAGCAGCACGGCCAGCACCAGTGCGTTGCCTATGGTGCCCACGAGGAAGATGAGCGCAAATAGCATGGGTACGATGACCGCCTCAGGCTGCCAGCTGCCCCCGCCGCCCGCCTCGCTCGTGTCCTCGGTGTCCAGGCTACCCGAGCCATTCATGGTGCTGCCGCACCCGGGGCTGCCGGGGCTCCTGCAGCCGTCTGGGTCCTGGCGCGCGGGCAGCTCCCGCGCTTCCAGCGGCTGCAGCGGGCGGAGCTGCGGGCGGAGTGAGCCCCGCAGCGGCTGGGGCAGGAGAAGGGGGTGCGCTGGGGTCAGGGGGAGGAGCGAGCAGCTTGAAGGGTGGGATGATGCCCCAGGCGGCGGCCGCGCTGGGGGAAGGGCTGTCCAGTGGCCCCGGCGCGCCCCGGCGGGAGACACAGGCAGCCCACCCCCGGGGCGGAGGGCCGCGCGGCTGCTTGCTCCCGGGCACTCCGGCGTCGTCGGCGCTCTCCGGCCTCCGAGTCCCAGCTGTACCGGGCGGAGCAGAGAACCAACCTCCAGAGCAGGCGCCGGAGTGGTGGAGGGACCGACCGCCGGGACCTGCGTGTGCGCTGCGCTGCCGGGGGCGCTCGCCCGCTATGCCGCGCGCTTCGCCGCGTCCCTGCAGCCTGGCGGGCGCGCCGGAGCTCCCGGGGCAGAAGTCCTCGACAGATTTCCGGGTGGCCCCTAAATCGGGGGGTGGGGGTGATGAGGGGCGGAGGCGGATGGGGGGGGCGCTGCCGTTTTCCAGAACTGGAGACTGGGACAGCCCTGCCAAGTGCGCCACTCCTCTTCCAACTTCTAATTCCCAGCAGCACCGCGCCTCACAGGAACCCCAGGGAGCGGCGGTGGGGATAATGGAAGGATTTCATTCCCTTCCCTCCCGCATTGAGCATTTCCCCCTCCAATTCAGTACAGTAAAAATTTGTTGAGCATCTGCTGCGTGTCAGGCTCTGTTCCTGGCGGCGTGCCTCAGTTCCCTCAATATTGCAATATGGGCTAATAACACCTTCTCAGAGGGCTCTGGTGAGAATGGAATGAGATGTGTGTGACAGACCTGAAGCCAGTTGGTAGAATCTGGATGAATCAAACTCTTCTCTTTCTCCTTACCCTTTTCAGATATCCAACAAGGGGAAACTTAAAGGAAATACAAAACAGCAGAGTTCCATGCAGCCGCAGCATTTTCCTAGATAGCCAGGAGGATGTTTAGGTTGCAATAAAACTTAAATATTTGTTTCTGATTTTGACACACTAGGCATCAAACATTTGTGACCTGGAATCATTTCTGTTTCTATGGAATTTTAAAACTGGGTTTGAACCTCACCACCTTCTGTAGCTTGAACTCTGCTTCACCTTTCCCGGCCCTGTTCCTTGAGTCCTAGTCAAAAACGTTCTTTTTCCATGTCTCCCCTCCCCAGGATCTCAGCTTCAGGAGCTCAGTTACCTGCTCCTCTTGGTAGGGAAACCTTATTCACACCTCTGCCCTGCCTGCTTATTCATGGAATAGGAAGGTAATAACCGTTCATGTTTCTGAGATGCTTGCCATTCATTTATTTTTTATTATTTTATTTCATTTTATTTTTTGGCTGTGTTGGGTCTTCGTTGCTGCACGTGGGATTTCTCTAGTTGAGGCAAGTGGGGGCTACTCTTCGTTGCCGTGCATGGGCTTCTCAGTGCGGTGGCTTCTCTTGCTGTGGAGCTGGGGTTCTAGGTGCATGGGCTTCAGTAGTTGTAGCACACAGGCTCAGTAGTTGTGGCACATGTGGTTAGTTGCTCCACGGCATATGGGATCTTCCTAGACCAGGGATTGAACCCTGCATTGCCAGGTGGATTCTAACCATTGTGCCACCAGGGAAGTCCCACCATTCACTTACTCAACACACATTTATAAAATGCCTCCTCCTTTCCAGACACTGTTCTGGGTCCTTAGGATTTACTGGTAAGCTCTATAAAGATCAAGGACCTTCATGAGCTTCCTTTCTAGCAGGAGAGACAGACAATAAATATAACTCAAGTTATTAATCAATTACAAATTGATAAGTACTTGCAGGAAAAGTAAATCAGGGTGAGGGAATTGGGAATACTGGCGTGGTGGTGATGGTGCAATTTAAAATGGGGTGGATCCCATCCTCGTCGCCAAAAAAAAAAAAAAAAGAAAGAAAAAAAAAATAAAATGGGGTGGTTGGGCTTCCCTGGTGGCACAGTGGTTAAGAATCCTCCTGCTAGTGCAGGGGAGCAACTAAGCCCATGCACCACAACTACTGAGCCCACGTGCCACAAATACTGAAGCCTGCACACCTAGAGTCCGTGCTCTGCAACAAAAGAAGCCACTGCAATGAGAAGCCCAAGCACCGCAAAGAAGAGTAGCCCCCACTCTCCGCAACTACAGAAAGCCTGCGCACAAGGAAGACTCAGAGTAGCCAATAAAATAAATAAATAAATAAATAAATAAATAAATAAATAAATAAATAAAATTAAATAAAATGGGGTGGTCAAGCAGGCCTCATTATTAAGAAGATGACATTTGAGCAAAGACTTAAAGGAGGTGAGGGAGCTAGCCTAGCAGATAGCCAAGGGAAGTGCATTCCAGGTAGAACAGCCAGTGCAAAGGCCCTAAAGCAGGAGTGTGCACATGTCCATAAGCAAGGAGGGTGGTATGGCTTAAGTTGAATGAACAAGAAGGAGATTGGCAGGAGAGAGGGTGAGAGGCATAGCATGTAGGACTTTCTTCCATTGTAAGGAAGGCTTCTAGTCTGAGTAAAAACAGGCACCATTACTGAGTTTTGACTAGAGAACTAACATGATCTGACTTACTTTTTTAAAAAAGCTTTATTGAAATATAATTCACATACCATACAATTTACCCATATAGAGTGTCCATTTGGTTTTTAGTATATTCACAGAGTTATGCAACCATCACCAAAATCAATTTTAGGACATTTTTTGTTCCTGCTAAAAGAAACCCACTTCCCACCCCTAGCCCTAGGCAACCACTCCTTCTGTCTCCATGGATTTGCCTATTCTGGACATTTTATGAAAATGGAATCACACAATATGTGGCCTTCGGTATATGGTTTCTTTCACTTAGCCTAATGTTTTCAAGATTCATCCTCAACATAGCCTGCATCAGTACTTCATTCCTTTTTATGGCCAACTAATATTGGATCCTATGATAATTACATCCTATTTATCCAATTCATTTGTTGACAGACACTTGGGAGACTTACTTTTTTACAAATTATTTTTAATCATGGTAAAATATACAAAACACAGTCTGCCACCTTAAATATTTTAAGTGTACAGTTCAGTAGTGTTAAGTATATTCACATTGGTGTGCAACCAATCTCCAGAACTTTTTGATCTTGCAAAACTGAAATTCTACACTCATTAAACAATAACTCCCCATTTCCCCTGCCTTGAGCGCCTGGCAACCATCGTTCTACTTTCTATGAATTTGACTACACTAGATACCTCATGTAAGTGGAATCATACCATATCTGTCTTTTTGTGACTGGCTTATTTAGTACAATATTTTCAAGCTTCAATCATGTAGCGTGTGTCAGAATTTCCTTCCTTTTTAAGGCTGAAAAATATTCCATTATATGCATGGACCGTATTTTACTTATCACTTGAGGGCCACTAGGTTGCTTCCATTTGTTGGCTATTGTAAATAATGCTGCTATAAACGTGGGTGTACAAATATCTCAAGACCCTGCTTCCAGTTCTGTTGGATATATACCCAGAAGTAGAATTGCTGGATCATATGGTAATTCTTTTAATTTTCTGAAGAGCTGCTACACTGTCTTCCACTGTGGATGTACCATTTTATATTTGCACCAAAAGTGCACCAAGGTTACAAATTCTCCACATCCTCGCCAATACATGTTATTTTCTGTTTTTTTTTTTTAATAGTAGCCATCCTAATGGATGTGAGGTGATATCTCACTGTGGTTTTGACTTGCATTTCCCTAATGATTAGCGCAGACTTGCTTTAAAAATGCACCATTTCATTTAGTCTTCATAACCGTCCTAATTGGTTATCCCCATTCACAGATGAGGGGAAAAGGTTTAGAGGGAGATTATTTGCCCAACATCTCCCAACCAGTAATGGCAGAGCCAGAATGGGAGCTGCGGGGCTCAGACTCCAGACCTCGCAGTGCCATGCTGCAGAGCGAAGATTCACCGTATTCCTCTCTTCAACACGTCCTCCTCGGATTGCTCGTCCCAAAGTCCAGAGAAGGGAACAGATCCCCATCCATCTGGAAAAGTCCCTGCATTACGGTCGGCTCCAGAGGAAGGCGCAGGCAGACGCGGTTCCTCCCAGGCCCCATCTCCCGAGTCCCCGGGGAAGTAGACACTCCGAAATCCAAAGGTCTTATCCAACTGCCCGCGCTCTCTGTACGCGGGACGTGGGGAAAGGAGACATCTCCGGGTCCTCTACCCTCGGTGGACGGCAACTAGCACTGCCCCGCGGAAACCTCAGAGGCTACGGTCTCCTCGCGCCTTCGGGCCCTCGGCCTAGCCCGCCACCGACTCGAGACCCAGAAGCCGAGGCCATGCGCAGGCGCGCTCCAACAAGTGGCCACGGCCTGCGGGCAGGGCCGTCGGTGGCGGAGTCCGCCGCTATCCCGTCAGCCCGCCCGAGCCGCCCAGCTCTCTCTCGCCCCGGTCGTCCCGCCTCCTCTATCCCGTCCTGCTCTGCGGCGCAGGGGCAAGATGGCTGCTGAGAAACAGGTTCCTGGAGGCGGCGGCGGCGGTAGCAGCAGCGGCGGGGGCAGCGGCGGTAGCGGTGGTGGACGCGGCGCCGGAGGAGAGGAAAATAAGGAAAACGAACGGCCTTCAGCTGGATCGAAGGCAAACAAAGAATTCGGGGATAGCCTGAGTTTGGAGAGTATCCTGCAGTAGTCGGGCCTAACTCGCAATGACTACGTGTCGATCTGGCGGGCCGGGGGCGGGAGAGGCGGCGGGTCCCGGCATGTCTTGGGCAGGAGAGGCCGAGGGTTGCAGTCTATCTCGCCCCTACTTTTTGGCACTTAAGAGTTCCAGGGTCTGGTTTTCGACTGGCCTTTCCTCGCCTCTCCTTTGCCCGCCGGTCTGAGGAACGTCCTCTTCTTTGAAGCGGCACCGGAATATTGGGCAGCTTTCTGCAGCTTCTCCGCCATTGCTCAGTTGGAGGGCTGGTGATGGGGCTGACCCTGGCCACTCTGGTGAGCTACTGCCTTGGCACCTGGGGCCACTGAACTGGGGAGCGGAAACTGCAGTCTTGACCTTTTGGCTTAATACTTCTGTCTGACAGCTGTGGGAGAATGGATAATATAAATTAGTTTGATGCTCTGGAAGTGGAGGCAACGGTTGACTGTTCTAAGGAAAAGCTTATTGCCCATTTTGAATATAAATCATCGTAGGTTGTTAACGTTACTTGTGTAGCTTTCATAATAGGTCTGTAGGCATTTTATCTTGTTGAGGGTCATTCAGATGAGCTGGAGGAGTCTAGTTTTTATCAGAGTGTATCACAGTTGAGTGTTTATGACATTAGTTTGTGGCTTTTTGAAATGAATAAGTAGTGGAGAAAATGTAGGTGAATTTCTGAAATAATACATCTAGGTTGACATCTTAATATAGTGAAGTTTTCAGGGGGTTGAAGTTTTACTTTTTGAACTGGTGGTGTCCTTCGGAATGGATGTTAGAATGCCTTGACTTTATTACAAATCTTATATCTCCTTGTCTCTTTTTATTTATTGAAATAGTCCTTTTATTGTTCAGCATTTTAAAATATCCCTAGAAAGGAGTAATGAGGAAACTTTAAAAGAAAACTGAAATTGTAGACAAAGGTCACTGGACTTCCTAAAGTTTGGGACGTAATCTTAAAGTATTTTAAGATTCTTACAAAGGAGAATTTGGTCAGGGTTTGTCTTTTAAAAGAAAAACTAGTATTTTAACTGTGGCCTGGTTTGGTTGTCATGTGCTCACCATAGGCACATGCAGCATCACAGCTGTTAAAGTCAGATCTGGCAGGTGTAGGAGGTTATGCAAATAGAGAAGTAGTACACATCATTTATAACCTGACTCTGCTTGAATGAGTAAAATGCTGGGTCCAGGAGTAAATCACTGGGAACCACCCCAAATGTAGACAGCATTTAGAATCTAGCAGCTTTATTTAAGCTGCTGGGTCTCTTTAATCCTCGATGGCTAATGATGCCCTCCTTTTTTAGTTTGAAACTAGCAACAGTTCAGGCAGTCAGCTTTTCTACATGCTTAGCCCTGGCCCTGTCCTATGACAAGATAGCTACTGAAAATGGTTACCAGAGATTTCACTAGTTAATATATGAAGTATTTCAGAAATGTTTAATGTGCTGTGGTTTGATACAGATATAGACTGTTGGTACTAACATATAGATGAATGTTCTGAGTTATTTGGATTCTTGTCACTGTAAGCTTTTCCTTGATCTTGGCTCTAGTTCTCCAGATTATTAAGGAATCCCAGCAGCAGCATGGTTTACGGCATGGTGATTTTCAGAGGTACAGGTTAGTATCATATGCAAGATGTATAGAAATCTCTGTGGAATATTCAAACTTGGTTTGCTCTTGTTACTATCCTACTTACTCTCCTATACCAGAAACTATACCTAGGAAGTCTAGTTCTTAACTTACATTGACTTCTCAAAAAGATTCTTGATTTTCAAATTTAAAAGGAGCCAGTCTTTTTATCCATTTTGCCTCATAACGTTCCAGATACATGGGCGGCTTCTGCTGAAAATAACAAGCAGTTACGGTAATCTTTTTTTTTTTCTTAACCATATTATAGAATCTGGTTATATTCCAGCTGTTGGCAATCACTGTTCTGATTTCTGTCGTTATAGTTTGGTTTTTTCAGAACATAGCCTTGCTAGATTCTCTCACCTAACATATTGTTCAGTAGGATTCCATTGCAGGGATGAACCACAGTCTGCTTTTGTTCCCTAGTTGAATGGCTATTGGTTGACTCCACTTTTTGATTTTTTTTTTCTTCTAGTTATTATTAATTTTTTTAATGTTGTATTTTTAATTATTTTTGGTGGTAAAATATACATAACATAAAATTGACTTTGATGTGTACCTTTTAGTCCATTTTTATGTCTTTTACTACATAAATATATTTGCATATGTGTGCCTACCAAAAGTGTGTTTGTTCTTGTAGTCTCTCTCTCTCTTTTTTTTTTTTGGACCGCTCCCAGCGGCATGTGGGATCTCATTTCTCCGACCAGGGATTGAATCCCTGCCCCCCTGCAAGGGAAGCAGAGTCTAAACTACTGGGCCGCCAGGAACGTCCTCTTCTAGTCTTTTCCTATGCATTTTTTCATAAGTTGTTCATATTCTGTACAACTTTGTATCCCGCTTTTTTGCCGAACATTATATGGTATGTATTTCTCCATTCCTTTAAAAGTGTTCCATACACGTGATTTTTATTAGTTGCATTATAACCCAGTGTATAGACATACCATAATTTACTTACCTATTCCCCCAAGTTGGTTGGTTATTTATTTATGGCCATGCTGCACAGCTCACGAGATCTTAGTTCCCGGACCAGGGATGGAACCTGGGCCCCCAGCAATGGAAGCTCAGAGTCCTAACCAGTGAACCACCAGGGAATTCCCATGTTGGTTATTTATGTGATAGCCAGTTTTGTAGATTTAAAAATTTTCTTCCCATGAATCTCTGTTCATACCTCTTTGTATTTCTGGTTGTTTCTTTAGTATAGCGTAGTATAGAAGCAGACTGTCAGTTCAGGGAGTGTGAACATTTTTAAGGATCTTGAAATGTATCCATGTTGCCAGAAAATTTTTACCAGTTTATATTTCTATCCATAATGTGTGTGTTCCATTTGATTTTTATGTAAAAAGGTAAGTGATAATTAAAGCATAATTATGAATCAAGCGAAAAGGTCTAGTTCATAAGTTTGATCAGACTATTATTTCTTTTTAATAACCTGTGCCTTGGTAAGTTTAAGACTGAGATTTGAAGTATCATTTAAATATCATTTTCTATTGTAAATTTTATGCTATATTTTTTAATTAAGGGTGGTAAAATTTTACATGTAATTTTACACTAATTTAGTTGAAATACCTTTATTGCACATCTGTATGTTAGGCACTGTGCTAAGAGATTGGGGGAAATTTGAAAATAAAATCATCTTTGCACTAAAGGAGTTATAATAATGAGACACATGTAAACATAAATATAACGCCGGGCTTCCTAGGTGGCGCAGTGGTTAAGAATCCGCCTGACAATGCAGAGGTCATGGGTTTGATCCCAGCTCCAGGAAGATCCCACATGCCACGGAGCAGCTAAGCCCGTGTGCCCAAAAAAAAAAAAAAAAAAAGATATATACACATAAATATAATGCCCTCATACTGTAGTAGAAGTAAATAAAAAGCTGCATGAGTACAGAAGACAGAGGCTTGGCATAAGAGGTGATGTTTATAGTATTTCTTGGTGATATCCTAATTAACCTTCTCATTTTTCTTCAAATATGCCTTCAGTTCCTTTCTCCACGTCTTCATTGTCATCACAGTCTCCCTCAGGCTGCTCCTTCTTCCCTTTCACATCTATCAGAATCCTACTCATTCTTTCAGGGCCAATGATATGTCCATTCCAGCAAAGGGAGTTAACGAGCAGAGAATGATTACTCGTATCCTGTCCACTCAGTTTGACATTAGCCTTGTTTTTTTGGTCGCCATATTATCTGCATGATTCTCTCCAACTAGAGTGTGGGTCCTTTGATAATGGGTACTGTGTCCCCTATCTCTTCATGTTTTCTGTGATACCAGTTATACCGCCTTGCATGTTTCCACTCAATAAATGTTTGCAAGAGGATGGTGGTATCTATAGCCACCATAAATAGAATACCGCAAACTTTTGACCTTACCTTATTATAGAATTTACTACTGAAAGTACTATCAGCTTGGCTGAATGATTTTTGGTTGTGGTTTCTTACAGGGGCTACTGTTCCCGTAGACAGAGACGTCTTCGGAAAACACTCAACTTCAAGATGGGGAACAGACACAAATTCACAGGGAAAAAAGTAACTGAAGATCTTCTGACTGATAACAGGTATTGACTGCTCAGTGCTAAGTGCTGAATACATCTTGCTAATACATTATCAAACAATTACAAAGTGACAGGTCTTGTGCCAAACTCTTTGGTTATTTCATGTGATTGTTTTAGCAGCTCTGTGGAATAGGCATCTTTACTATTCCTATGTTATAAAATGAGGAAACTGAGGCTCAAAGGGACTCTGTAACTTGTTTAGGAACTGTTGTGGAATGGTAAATGTTGAAGTCAGTGATTAGACTCTAATTGGTTATTAGGTAAGGTTTCTAGAATGCAAATTTCAGTGTATGAGTGCTTACCTAAATCAGTGTATCTTAAGTGAAATCTGGCCATGTGTAAGTTATTACATAAGGGTTTTGTATTAAAGTGCTGAATGCATTCATGCTTAACATGACAGGATTACTCTGTCAAACAACATGTATTAAAAGTCTGTGGGTGGGCTTCCTAGGTGGCGCAGTGGTTAAGAATCTGCCTGCCAATGCAGAGGACATGGGTTCGATCCCTGCTCCAGGAAGATTCCGCATGCCACGGAGCAACTAAGCCCGTGTGCCAAAAATAAAAAAAAATAAAAATAAAAAAAAAAAAAGTCTGTGGGTCAGGTCCTCAGACTTTGACCTGAGGGCCAAATTGATCTTCCTGCCATCTGTTTTTTGTAAATAAAGTTTTATTGGGATACAGCCATACCATTTGTTTAGGTGTTGCTTATAGCTGCTTTTGTGCTACAGCAGCAGAGTAGTTGCGACAGAGACCATATGGCCTATAAAGCCTAAAACACTGTTGGGCCCTTTACAAAAAAGTTTGCTGCCCCCTGGTCAAGTATGTGGCCAGAACTGAGCTGGACACTATATTGGATGTAAAGAGGTGCGGAGGCATAGTTATTTAACCTCATTGATGCTGATATTGTTGAGAGATGTTGGTTAAGTACAGAACAGGGAACACTACAAGATAGCAAAACTGCCATATTGTGTGTCGTTTACTCATAAGAATTCTGAAATCTTGGGAGAAATTAGTTTGGGGGCTCTTGATGGGGAAGCCGGGAAGCCTGCATGGAGAAGGCTGGACCTTTAAGGACTTGTGAGAGGAAAAGACATTCTGTGTCGGGGAAACAGTGTGCCATGGTATCCTTGCACTGTAGGAACAGTAACGCTCTGGGCAGTTTTTAGCTACTGCTCAGGCAGCCAGGAGGCTTGGAGTTTGGTGTAGGAGACGTGGTCAGAAAACTAGAGCATGATGGTATGTAGCTGGAGGTATTGATTAAATCTGATGTGATCAAGTTAGGAAGAGTCTGTTATATTATGAAACAAGGCTAAGCTGCAATTAAAGGAAGATTAATCAAGGCAGTAGTTTAAAGAAAGATTCACCATAGCAATGATAAAGTAGCTAACTTATATATTGATAGCAGTTAGTAAGTGCCAGGCTCTGGTCTAAGTGTGTTATATGTATTACTACATGGGAGAGTGAAACACAGAAAGGTTAGTATTTTGCCCAAAGTCACACAGCTAGTGAGTGGTGGCCCTGAGATTCCAACACAGGCTCTTAACCACTTCAGTATACTGCCTCTCTCTGCACATAGAAAGAAACTGTCAACAAAATGAACAGGCAGCCTATTGAATGGGAGAAAATATTTCCAAATGATATATCTGATGAGGGGTTAATATCCAAAATATGTAAGAACTCATACAACTCAGTATCAAAAAAACAAACAATTCAGTTAAAAAGTGAACTTCCCTGGTGGTCCAGTGGTTAAGAGTTCACCTTCCAGTGCAGCAGGTGTGGGTTCGATCCCTGGTGGGGGAGCTAAGATTCCACATGCCTTGCGGCCAAAAAACCAAAACATAACACAGAAGCAAATATTGTAACAAATTCAATAAAGACTTTAAAAATGGTCCACATCAAAAAAATCTTAAAATAAAAAAAAATTGGGCAGAGGATCTGAATAGAAATTTTTCCAAGGAAGACATACAGATGGCCAACAGGCACCTGAAAAGATGCTCCACATCACTAGCTATCAGGGAAATGCAAATCAAAACCACAATGAGATACCACCTCACACTTGTCGGAATAGCTGTTAGCAGAAGGCAAGAAATAACAAGTTTTGGTGAGGATGTGGAGAGAAGGGAACCCTCGTGCTATTGGTGGGAACATAAATTCGTGTAGTCACTGTGGAAAACAGTACAGAGATTTCCCCAAAAAATTAAAAATAGAAATATACGACTCAGCAATTCCACTTCTGGATATTTATTTGAAAAAAACCCAAAAACACTAATTAAAGAAGAGATGCACCCCAGTGTTTATTGTAGCATTGTTTACAATAGCTAAGATATGAAAGCAACCTAAGCGTGCATTGATAGATGGATGAAGAAGGTTTTATGTCTATATCTATATTTAAAGCAAGAGCTCAGAAGCAAAAACAAGAGATGCCAACTTCACCTTTTTTTTTTTTTTGATATTTACCTATTATTTGGCTGTGTCGGGTCTTAGTTGCGGCACGGGTTCTTCATTGTGGCATATGGGCTTCTCTCTAGTTGTGTGTGGGCTCAATAGTTGCAGCATGTGGGCTTTCTGGTTGTGGCTTGCGGGCTCTCAAGTCACAGGCTTAGTTGCCCCGTGGCATGTGGGATCTTAGTTCCCCCACCAGGGATCGAACCTGTGTCCCCTGCATTGGAAGGTGGATTCTTAACTACTGGACCGCCAGGGAAGTCCTGCCAACGTCACCTTTTAAAAGCAAGATCAGGTTACACACATGTATCTCAGCCATAAAAAAGACTGAAATCTTGCCATTTGCGACAACATGGATAAACCTACAGAGTACTATGCTAAGTGAAATTAGAGAAAGACTGTATGGTCTCACTTATATGTGAAATTTAAAAAACAAACGAACAAACAGACTCATAGAGAACAAGCTGGTGGTTGCCAGAGAGGAGGGAAGTGGAAGGGGGTGCACGAAATAGGGGAAGGGGTTAAGAGGTACAGACTTACAGTTATAAAGTAAGTGAGTCACGGGGATGTAATGCACAGCATAGGGACTGTAGTCAGTAATGTGGTAATACCTTTGTGTGGGGGCGGATGCTAACTAGACTTACTGTGGTGATCATTTCCTAGCACGTAAAGTTAGCTAATCTCTGTGTGGTACACCTGAAACTAATATAATATTTTAAGTCAATTATACTTCAGTAAAAACACACACACACATATATATGCACATACATATATACATATGTGTACATGGATAGAGATATATATACACTGCTTCTTAAGGACTTGGTTTCTGATTGAGTTGGGATGAAGGAGATATGATTCAAAGATAAGGCTGGGTTATGTGCCTAGACTGCCTTTATTTTCTAAATTTGGGAGGGGTAAGTCTGGGTTTGCCAAGTTTGAGGCCATAACAGGCTTTTCAATGAGATGTGTCTGGTAGGTGGTTAGAAACCTATCAGAGGTGCCAATTTGGGAGCACTGGTTGATACTGAAAAGCAGCTCTGAGGAGGAAGGTGAGGGAGAGCATAGGGAAAAGTTGAGAGGCCGAAGGTTGCACCTCAGAGAGTATCTGAGTCTGGTGCTCCTGCCTCTGCTGTTCAGTTGGCCCACTATGTCTCTGGTTTAGATACTTGCTCCTGGTTCTGATGGATGCTGAGAGAGCCTGGAGCTATGCCATGCAGCTCAAACAGGAGGCCAACACCGAACCCCGAAAACGGTTCCACTTGTTGTCTCGCCTGCGCAAAGCTGTGAAGCATGCGGAGGAGTTGGAGCGCTTGTGTGAGAGCAATCGTGTGGACGCCAAGACCAAGCTGGAGGCTCAGGTTAGTGTCTTTTTTTTTTTTTTTTTTTTTAAGGTTAGTGTCTTAATGTCAGCTTTGCTTTATTGTGGAGATTAGAGATGTGACTTAAAAAAAATGCAGTTAAACAGAACAGAGTTCCTTACATCATATGTTGCTAGTCAGGAGAAGAAAAAACCGAATCTTGCTTTTCAAAGGTGAAGTTGGCTGTTGTTTTTGAGCTCTTGGTTTTTAACAGTTAGTTCTCACTTTTAAGAAAGCCCATGCTTCTTATGTACGTGGAGAACTTCTATCTGGGAGGTTCACAAAATAAGAATTTTTTTCTTAATGAATATTTGAAAAGAAATGAAAGATATTTCGAGTTTATATTCAACTCCTGATGCTTATGTTATAGTCCAGAAGCGGGTTGCTAAGTAAAATGAAGAGAACAAATTTTCTTTATTTTGAAGTTCTCTCCTGGGAAGTATCAATAAAATGAATCATAGAATTACCTATGTATCACATTTTATTAGTGAAATACATTTTTTTCTTTTAGAATCAACCTGAATCTCTCTGTATTCTTGATATCAAAGTTCAGAGCAAGTAGAGGAGATTGGGCTGTAACACTGGTTCTTGGGTGTTGAAGCAGTTTCTTTTCCCGTCGCCTTGCAGGCTTACACAGCTTACCTCTCAGGAATGTTGCGGTTTGAGCACCAAGAGTGGAAAGCCGCCATCGAGGCTTTTAACAAATGCAAGTAAGTCCTCGGGTCCACAGGCTGTGACATTCAAGCTGCACATCAGCTAACGATTGTTTCTGTGAAAGTTATTACAATTCCTTTCTTTTTTTCTTCTCTTTAGAAATGTTGCTTGTTCTCTTTCAGCCTCAGAACATTCCCGTTCTGGTGTTTTCTGTGTTCCTTGTGAGCTTATTTTCTTGAAGCGAGGCTGCTGTGAACCGTGGTGTTTCTTTCCTTGCAGGACTATCTACGAGAAGCTGGCCAGCGCTTTCACAGAAGAGCAGGCTGTGCTGTACAACCAGCGTGTGGAGGAGATCTCACCCAACATCCGCTACTGTGCATATAACATTGGTGAGCGCGGCCGTGCTGGGCATCTGAGGGCTTGGTGGAAGTTCATCTCAGAGAGCCTAGAGAATTTCTTTCACTTTCTTTCCTCTCCCTTGCTTACATCTTTGGTGTGGGTTTTGGTTGATGAAAAAAGTAGAATTGAATCAGCTCTGCTCCAAATCCAGAAGGCAGTTCCCTTCTGTTTTGGCCCTGCCGTCTTCTGTATTCACCAAGAGCTTTGTGAAAGGACTGAGGATTCACTAAAACGTGCTTGTGGAGGGGAAAGAGCTTGAAGTTGAATCTAGTGGTTCTCTTGAGGGAACAGACAAGACCCTTAAGGATTTTTCCACTCAATATCTCTCTTTTTCTCAGGGGACCAGTCAGCTATCAATGAACTCATGCAGATGAGATTGAGGTCTGGGGGCACTGAGGGTCTCCTGGCTGAAAAATTGGAGGTAATCTAGTATGCACATTTTTGTGAAAAGTCTTTGGTTTGAAAAAAGTCCAGTAATCCCATATCCCATCATCCAGGAATAATTGCTGTTAATATATGCATATTTATATGTAAACTTTTTTCACTTGATTTTTTTGGAGGGCGGGCAGAGAGCGTGCTGCGTGGCTTGTGGGATCTTAGTTCCCCAGCCAGGGATCCAGTCCAGGGCCCCTGGCAGTGCGAGTGCCAAGTCCTAACCACTGGACCGCCAGACAATTCCCTTAATATTTTAAAGTATTCAACTTTCTTACTTTGTTACTCATAGAAAAAGTAGGAAATATAAAAGATTGGGGGAGAAAAAAATTATGTGGGCTACTACTCAGAGGTAACCACTATTCTTAATGTGAATATCTTGCAAACTTCTATATGTAGATAAAAAGGCATATGTTTTGAAAATAGGTCCTCAGTATACAGTGTTTAGTAACATGCTTCTTAAATTTAATGTCACATGCATTTTTTGCACTTCAGTTTTGATGGCCGCATGGTATTACATTGTGGTACATGTTTTGTTTGACCGCTCGTTGTTGATTGTTTAAAGTGGTAACTGGTATTACCATGAATATCTAGGTCCCCCGTTTTTGTACTCATTCTTAGTTATTTCCTTAGGATAAATTTGTAAAAGTGGAATTGAATGTTTTGGAAGCTTTTGATACATACTGATGAATTATTTTTAGTAAGTTTCTACTGATGTACATTTCTGCTTGTGATGCTTTTCTCCTTACACCCTTATAAAAACTTAGTGTTGCTCTCGTTAGCCTTCTGTTATGTCCTTTGCATATTTGAGCTTCTGTATGCTAAAAAATATGATACCGAGGAGGAATTTAAATATAAATTTGTATATACTCTATGTAATATGTTAGTTATAGAAAGAGACAAGTGATAATTTCCTCTGATTTTCACCTTGTTCACTCATATTCACAGTTAAAGCTTTAACTTTTTGAAACCATTTTCCAGGCATTGATCACTCAGACTCGAGCCAAGCAGGCAGCCACTATGAGTGAAGTGGAGTGGAGAGGCAGAACAGTCCCGGTGAAGATCGACAAAGTCCGGATCTTTTTACTGGGATTGGCCGACAATGAGGCAGCCATCGCCCAGGTAAGGAGCAAGGACCTATTCTGTCCTCTTCTGTGTGTATCTGGAGGTTGTCCTTGTGTGTTTAACATGTGGTGTTTTGTCACTCCTTGGGATTTGGTAACAGTCTCAAGATGCACCCTCTTGAATAAAATTACTTTGAAAGCTGAGTTTATCAAGGAGTTCTTATGTTTGGAGGGCAAAGAAATTGACAGTGACAGCCTTCAGTAAAAATGGGAGGAACAAAGGGTCTGCTTAAAGTCAGGAGTCACATTCAGCCCAGCAGGTGGTACAGCGGCATAACGGTTGTCCCTTGCATCTCTCTGACCTCTTGTCCTAGCCTTCTAGCTCTAAAGGGCCTTCTCTTGTTCCTGGGCTCTTTAAAGACAGCTAAACCAGAACATCTTTTCTTATGTGTGGTATATACGCAGTATTCATACAAAGCCGTGCTACCTGATGTTCCTGCGGACATAATTGTTACCTGTTTGTGGGTGTGAACAACCATATGAGTTCCAAACAATGAGAGATCCTGGTGATCTTGGTCTGTATGAAGTAGACAATGATTGAGGCATATTTTAGAGCCCCTTCTCCATATTAGGTGAACGTCTGAGAAAAAACCAGGCTGCTCCCAGTAGCTTGCTGTGAAGTCTCATGAGATGCCACAGCAGGGACAGTAGCGTTGCATGAGACCTCACAGCAGAGTACTGCACCTGGAGCGATATGTGTATGAGATGCTTTCTTAGTTGTGCTGATGAGTTGTCTTAAGCATCCACACCTTTCAGTGACTCATTACAGACTGGCTCCTTTGGGTTGGGGGCAGCTTTCAACAGTTGAAGGATTTCTTTGTGCCGTTTCTCTGTATTGCATATTGTAATATTTCCCCTTTATTTCCTTAAAAGACAGAAGACTAGAACAATACCAGAAAGTTGAGTTTTCATTCATCGAAAAGACTAAACCTTTTCTGAGAGCATTTCATTGGCACTTATCGTATAGAGGTCTCTCTTCTGGACTAGGGCTGATAGCAACCATTTAGATTATGCAACTGGGTTGACTCTTTTGTTTTAAAGTGGTACATACTGGGAGGAAAGAACTGCCAGTTATGTGCCAGGCATCAGGCGGTGACAGTGGGGCAGGAATCCTGGATAGACTAAGGGGCAAGGGAGGTTAATAGGGGCAAATAAAACAGGGACTCCTTAGGAGTGGAGCCCCAGACAGGTATCAGGTAAAGGACAAGAAAAGCTAACATTTGTTAAGTAACTTTAAAAAGTTATTCATGCTTAAGACTTCCCTGGTGGCACAGTGGTTAAGATTCCACACTCCCAATGCAGAGGGCCCGAGTTCGATCCCTGGTCTGGAAACTCGATCCCACATGCATGCTGCAACTAAGAGTTCACATGCAGTAACTAAGGAGCCCAAGTGCTGCAGCTAAGGAGAATTCAAGCCACAGCTAAGGAGCCGGCCTGCCACAACTAAGACCCAGTGCAACCAAATAAATAAGTAAATAAATATGTTTAAAAGTTTATTCATGCTTAAGATTTATAAAATATAATTTTTTAAATATTTATTTATTTATTTATTTTGGCTGCTCCAGGTCTTAGTTACCATGTGCAGGGCCTTTAATTGCAGCATGCGAGCTTCTTAGTTGTGGCATGTGGTATCTAGTTCCTCAGCCAGGGATTTAACCTGGGCACCCTGCATTGGGAGTGCAGAGTCTTACCCCCTGGACCACCAAGGAAGTCCCAAAATATAAATGTTTTTAAGAGATCAACCTATAGTCCAATTTCCCATATATCTTCACTGATACTGCATTATATTAAAAAGGAAAGTAATGTATTTCCTTTTAAGTTCTTCATATTTGCAAGAGATAATATGATTTTTTTTATTTGTTGGAAATCTAGCAAGATCCAGTTTTGCATTCTGTTTTTTACTAACATGTTGTAAGGATTTTTCATGTTCTTACAAATTATTTTACCAATTACCTGGTAGTCACCTGGACAGAGACACTGCAGAGATGAGCAGGAAGGATAGTGATCCTCCATAATGTCCTGGATCCACTGCTTAATGCTTTCATGTTTCTATATTTTTCATCCTGTGGAGTGGGTGATACTTTCATTTTACAGATGGGAAAACTGGTCTCAGAGAGACTATATAACCTGCCCACAACCATATAAAAGGGAGTGCTTGCATTTAAAAACCATGCCCCTTTGACTCCAAAGCTTATGTTCCTTGAAGTTTTCCACATATCCTGTTAGATTCATCGGGAAGGGAAGTAACAGAATCGTTTTACTTGGCTTTGGTGAATAGCTAAATGTAATTTCACGTAGTACAAAAGCAGCGTCCTGGGCCCCGGTAGAGACTGAAAAAGCAGAACCGTAATTGAAACAAATAGTCCTTGGCAGGAGAATCACCTCCACTTTGGAAGATTGCTGAGGGTAGGGGTGTCCCACATGGGAGGAGAAGATATAAGGGTGTTTTATCTGAATTTATCTTTCTCTCTTTACAAATAATTAGAGAATAAAAACCTATATGGAGGAGGTATTTTTGCCTTATTCATAAAATAATTGTTTGGATTAAATTAGACCAGGTGAAAAACATTTTACAATCGCATGTAAAGCCATTGTGTTTAAAGTTGAAGCTCGGGACTTCCTAGGTGGCGAAGTGGTTAAGAATCTGCCTGCCAATGCAGGGGACACGAGTTCAAGCCCTGCCCTGGGAAGATACCACATGCCATGGAGCAACTAAGCCCGTGTGCCAGAACTGTTGAGCCTGTGCTCTAGAGCCCATGAGCCACAACTATTGAGCCCATGTGCCGCAACTGCTGGAGCCCACGCACCTAGACCCCATGCTCCACAGCAAGAGAAGTCACCACAATGAGGAGCCCGCGCACCACAATGAAGAGTAGCCCCCCCAGCTCACCGCAACTAGAGAGAGCCCATGTGCAACATTAAAGACCCAACACGGCCAATAAAAAAATAAATCCAATAAATAAATAAATAAATACATTTATTAAAAAGTTGAAGGTCACGTCAGTCACGTGGTAACTAGTTGAGCTTTGTGCACATTTTGAAAGGATTACTCTTAGACTTGAGTTTAGTGTAGTTGGAGGGCAGACTTCTGAATCTCCAGGTCAGAGCCCTCCTTATAAAGCAGTTCAAGGTTGGCCAACATTTTGATAATATTGGCAAGAAAATGCAGTGACATTATTCCAACCTTGAATAGATGAAAAAGAAAATGCTCATGGTCAGTCACCTCATCACAGCTGCTGTTAGTCTGTGTTCCCACCTTCTCTTCAGTGTGCATGTTTATGTAGTTAAACGTGTTCTTTCTAAAAATCTATCTTTACACAGATAATGGCAGGTGTACTCTTTTTTTTAAAGAAACAAAGTTTTTTTCTCCTGTTTTTTATTTTTTAAATTTACTTATTTATTTTTGGTTGTGCTGGGTTTTAGTTGCTGTGCGCGGGCTTTTTCTAGTTGCAGAGAGCAGGATAACTCTTTGTTGCGATCCGAGGGCTTCTCATTGCAGTGGCTTCTTTTGTTGTGGAGTATGGGTTCTAGGCATGTGGGCTTCAGTAGTTGTAGCACACAGGCTTAATAGTTGTGGCTCGCGGACTCTAGAGCACAGACTCAGTAGTTGTGGTGCACAGGCTTAGTTGCTCCGAGGCATGTGGGATCTTCCAGGACCAGGGCTCAAACCTGTGTCCCCTGCATTGGCAGGTGAATTCTTAACCACTGCACCACCAGGGAAGCCCCAGGTGTATTTTTTAAAAGGCTGTTTAATCAAAGCACATCTATTATTGGACCTTTGCATTCCATACAGCTTTTTTTTTTTTTTAATTAATTAATTATTTATTTATTTATTGACTGTGTTGGGTCTTTGTTGCTTGCACGGGCTTTCTGTAGTTGCAGAGAGTGGGGGCTACTCTTTGTTGTGGTGTGTGGGCTTCTCATTGTGGTGGCTTCTCTTGTTGCAGAGCACAGGCTCTAGGCGCACAGGCTTCAGTAGTTGTGGCACATGGGCTCATTAGTTGTGGCTCACAGGCTCTAGAGCACAGGCTCAGTATTTGTGGCCCACAAGCTTAGTTGCTCCGCAGCATGTAGGATCTTCCCAGACCAGGGATTGAACCCATATCCCCTGCCTTGGCAGGCAGATTCTCAGCCACTGTGCTACCAGGGAAGCCCCTCCATACGGCTTTTGAGGACTATAAACAGTGATATAGTGTGATGAATCTCTGTCTAGGTGGATTTTCCATATTTTGGATTATTGTTATAGAATAAACTCTAAAATGAGAATAGCATGTTGATTTAAAAATATATATTTGACCTCTTTTCTGACTGAATAAAGTTATTCAAATTAAGAATTTTGAATCTTCGTTTAATGGAGGAGATGTTTATTTTAAAGCTTTCGTTTATTAAGCATCTGCCCAAAAAAGTGAGGTGGAGGAAGAGCAAAAGAATCTCATTGTATTTGATAGTTCAGGTTTTTTCCTCAAGTGCTATGTTTGTGTAATTTAAGGTCCTTATCGAGAAGGAAACAGGGACTTCCTGGGTGGCTCAGTGATTAAGAATCTGCCTGCCAATGGAAAGGACACGGGTTCGAGCCCTGGTCCGGGAAGATTCCACATGCCGCAGAGCAACTAAGCCCGTGCGCCGCAACTATTGAGCCTGTGCTCTAGAGCCCGTGAGCCACAACTATTGAGCCCATGTGCCACAGCTACTGAAGCCCATGCACCTAGAGCCTGTGCTCCACAACAAGAGGAGCCCGTGCACCACAATGAAGAGTAGCCCCGTTTGCTGCAGCTAGAGAAAGCCTGTGTGCAGCAACGAAGATGCAACACAGCCAATAAAATAAAGGAGTAAATTTATAAAAAAGAAAAGGAAAAAAACAATCCTTCAGTAAATAGCTCTTTGCAATAATATCAAAGCTTGGTAATGAAGATGAGGCATTTTTGTGTTGTGATAACATTTTCTAATGGGCATTCATTTAACCCCATTATCCTCTGTGTCTTACTTACATCGCTTCAGTTATTAGATTTAAAAATTATACAAGTGCTTCTGCACATACAGGTCAGAGTTCTTCCCACTGGAGGGTTTTATGCAGATCTGTGGAAGGTTAGTCCAAGATTTCATGTTGAGGGTAAGTCAGGACCAGTGGCCAAGGTTTCCTGCCCCTGCATGAAGGACAGAGTTTATAATATTCCCTTATCATTTTAATGTTTGTAGACTCTGTAGTCTTACCTCCTGTGAAGTGCCTGGTTAATGTGGTCATTGTGGTGAATACAGTGATCTGTGGTTTTTAAGAATCTTACAGAACATTAAGATCACTTGCATATCGGAGACCTTTAAATAATTTGGTAGATCAAAGTGTGTATTAATCCCAGGAATCCTATTAAGGTTTTAACATTAAAATCAGGTGCCTAATATGCTGTATCACGCATATACCAGAACAAGCCAGTAAGTAAAATAATTCAAGTACAGTGTCAAATAAAGTTTAGTGAAATCCTTAGATGTCAGGTCTAGCACCGTGGCTGATTAAATGTGTATTGAATTGAACGAACTGTGGATTATTAAATGTGGGAGATGTCCTTTGGCCATTTGAGGCTAATCTCCAAAGGGACTGCTTGGTTCTTGGTGCTGCTGTCAGATGATTTGCCCGTTCTCCTGATTGTATCGAGTTGTTCTCTGCCCTGGAAACCAGACACTCTGCCTGAGAGAGACAGGGCTTTTCATTGCATCATTTCCTAACCCGGCTGCTGTTGGTGTTTGCCACCCTCCAGGAACTGGAATACAGGAATTAGGTAGCCCCAGCTTCTTGCTTGCTTTTATGACATTTAAATACTAAGACAGCAGTTTACTGCAAAGCGTGGAAGGAAGAAATAATTCGGGGAGATACTATTAAACTGCAAAGACTAGAGCTGAGGCTTAATTAGCTGCCAAAATCTAGCTGCAAAATCCTTCCTTTCTTTAGCCAAGCTTTAGGCCTTTACATTTTTAATATCGTCTTACTTTATAATCTGCTTCTATTTTGCTTTGTTAATACTTGGTCACACCTGATTTGTCATTGGTGATGATATGGTGTTCGGCAGCTCTTGGGCTGGGGGTGAGGAGGCAGGTTTAAAATATCTGCCAGTTTGATGATTCTTATTCTCAAGTTGTGGCTAATATTTTAATGTTTGACCGGAAGGGAGATCATTTCTCCTTTTCTTTAAAAAAAAAAACTTTTTTTAAGTGAGATTTGTATCCTTTTTTTTTCGATGTCCATGCAGTTTTTACTAGATGTCACTGGGCTGAGCGAGGCTTGGTTCCCATCCCCTTGGTTCTCCTACAGGTGTGGTGGAGAATGTGGTCAGACTCGTCTCATCTCTCAGTTACACCACCACCTTCCAGCAATTTTTGTAGACAAGTGAAAACCATCTGGGAGCTCTGTTTCTAAGAGCTGGGGGTCTCTACCTCAGGACACAAGCGGCTGGTTTTAGTCAGCCTTGAGACATGGCTTGAGGCTATGGAAAAGCACATCCTAGAGTGTTTGAAGTTTCATAAAAATTAACCTCGAGTTTGTTTATTAGGACTAACACATTACTTCTGAGCTTAGGTTTCTCTCTGTCATAGGCACACCTGGGAAAGGTCCAGGCAGACCATAAATTCTTAGGCAGGGAGGTTGCCCCTGTGTTTAGGAGCACATTCTTGTTGGTTTAGTGGCAGACTTGAGGCCTTTGTCTGCATGTGGATTCTAAGGGACCCTCCCTCTGCACACGTATGGAGAGGTGTTTCTTGTCCCACTGCCTTTTCAGGATTATCTTAGCCTCCAAGGTAGGTTTATAAAGCGTGTAAGCAGCAAAATGTGTTTCAGGCTTCCTGTTTGGAGACATTTTGCCCAGCGCAGGGAGAATTGTGAGAAGTTCTGCTCCAGAGATTAGTGGTCTCTGCACTACTGTGCAGTGTGGGTGCCATTAGGGAAACACAGTTGACTGACGTCCTCCCCTTCAGATCAGCTTTTTTTTTTTTAATAAATGTTTATTGGGTTTTTAAAATTAATTTATTTATTGGCTGTGGTGGGTCTTCGTTGCTGCACATGGGCCTTCTTTAGTTGCAGTGAGCGGGGGCTACTCTTCATTGTGGTGCGTGGGCTCCTCATTGCCGTGACTTCTCTTATTGCGGGGAGCACAGGCTCTAGGCGCGTGGGTTTCAGTAGCTGCAGCCCACAGGCTCAATAGTTGTGGCTTATGGGCTTAGTTGCTTCGTGGCATGTGGGATCTTCCCAGAGCAGGGATCGAACCCGTGTCCCCTGCATTGGCAGGTGGATTCTTAACCACTGCGCCACCTAGCAAGCCCCCAGATAGGCTTTTTCCTTCATTGTGGTTTAAGATGTTTGTGAGATTCCCAATAGAACTTAGACTTTTCTGGAAGCAGAGGGAAAGTTTGCTTATGTTCATTACTTTGATGCAGAGGTTTCCTTATTCAAAGGGAGTGAAGGTAATACATGGCATTAAAGAGGTTTGGCATTTTAGTCATCATTTTAATTTTTTTATTTGAGCCATTCCCTCCCTATAGGAAAGGAGACAGGTCCTGTGTAGCTAGTAAAACCAAATCTACTCTTTTCTTACTTATACACCCATTGCCCCAACTGCTGAACCCCACCCATCTTTAAAGGGTGTTGGTGGCATATTTGCTGGATTGCATGGTATCAGACTGCTGCTAGAGTTCATCCTGCCTGCTCTCGACGTGGCTCTGGCATGTGTGTGGTTGGGGCCAGGTCTGTCCGCATATCTTATTCCAGGTGTTAACTCTGCAGCTGCCCCCTTCCACAGGATCTGTTCTTTGAAAAATTTGGCCAGTTTGATTAAATGATTACAAAGAATCTTGCTAACTTGAGATGCTTAATGAACAGTGTTTCATGTGAGGTGTGTTTCTCCAGAGCTGCACTGTCCAGTATAGTAGCCACTTGAACACATATGGTATTTAAATTAATTACAATTTCAGATGCTCAGGAGCCACAGGTAGCTAATGACGATGCATTGGACAGTACAGGTACCTCTTCATCACAGAAAGCTCTAGTGATCAGAACTGCTCTAGGCTTCAGTGAGTTAGTGGTGGCTGTGTTTGCCTTTATAAATTTATAGAATAGCTGCGCCCCTGATTTGTTCCTAAGTTACTGAACAACAGGAAAGTCAAGTAACTTATAAATAGAAAAGTATGTTTGATTTATATTGGGTAATTTACAAGGAAGTTTTTTTCCACACCCTGCAAACTAGGAAAAACATAAGTGTTCTTAAAAGAAGAAAAGGTTTTTCTTTAAGCCCCTTCCAAGCATCTCTTAAAGGAGTGGGCAGTACTGAGTTTTGTTTGGGGCTTTCTTGGAGGTCAGTTGAAAGTTAGATCAGATTGGAAGTTAGTTTCTGTGGAAAGTCAAATATAATCATGGGAATTGTCACTGTTCTGATGTCACAGTGGGTCTGCCAGTAACACAAGTTCATCTCCTTTCTGCTTTTTGTCCATTCCCACCTGCTCAGTCAGATTCTTTAGAATGTTAATGTGGTTTGGCAGGTATTCAGTTAATGAATCACTTTTGGCCTTAACCCAGCTGGCTGGCAGAGGGGTGACGCCCTGTGCGTTGTCAGCCTCATCTGCCCTAAGAGTGTTCTCAGCGTAGCCATATGGAATATCCGAGTGCAGAATTTCTGTGGTGAAGAGAACCACATATGGCAGGAGAAATATAGTTTTGACTGGGTATTGATTAGTGATGTTATTCATCTGCTTGGACCGAAAAGAAATCCAGTATCTGCAAGTCTGTTGGGTTACATTTGTAAGGAAAATAAACTTCTGCTGTGCTGTGCTTCAGTGCCCCAAATCTAGTCTGTAAGGCCCCTTTAGGGATGCTAGGTGCAGGTCTTGAGCAGAGGTAGAAGTGTTGGAGGAAAATAGTAGAAAGTTCTATGATAGAGGAAAAATTCAAGCATCTTTTGCCTGACAGTTTTAGATCAGTTATAAAGATACTTTTTCAGTATGTTCACTTTATATTTATGTGTATATATTTCTCATATCCATATAAATAATGAATAAAACCATAAGAAAAATCGTATACGGTGGGGAATAGTAACAATTGAAATGATCTCTGACTTGGGGCGTTTTGCTTGAATGTGTGTTTTACTCACGTCTAATGGAGGAATCAAAGCGCTGTGATGCCCTCCTCCCGTCAGAGCACTGTGGCTCACTCGAAAGAAGATCTTTTATCTCCTGCCCTTGTTTAGGCTGAAAGTGAAGAAACCAAGGAACGTCTGTTTGAATCCATGCTCAGTGAGTGTCGGGATGCCATCCAGGCTGTTCGGGAAGAGCTCAAGCCAGATCAGGTAGGACTCTCAGCTGAGCCGCCGGCTCTTGCTCTGGACTGAGGTCCTCCTCAGTCTGTGTGTCAGATTCCCCGCACCTTGACTCTGAGCCACCGTTGTGTTTAGGTGTGGTGATTGGCTGAAGAACAACAGAAGCCTCTTTGGGCTCCATCAGGTTGAGAAATTCTTTCCTCTCCATCCTGTTTCTCCTGATGGTTTCACGTGTGACCTGTTAAGCCTTCGGTCTCAAGTTCACACCTCTGGGTAGATTCCTCCAGTGGTCCCTTTCTCTAATAATATCACTGTGATTCATTCAGGCATCTGGGCTGAAAACCTCAGAAGCATTTTGTCTTTCTTCCCTGTCACCAAAAACCCTATTTATTCTCCCTTTGTAATTTCTCTCGCCCCTTGTCCATTCCACCTGTTTCTAATGAGTCATTTATGTTATTCCTGAATTACCACAGGAGTCTCCTGATTGCTTTTCCTATCTTGGTTTCAGTTTGGTTTTCTAGGCCTTTTTGCCAGAAGAACAGATTGAATCTTTCTAGATTCTACTTCACTGTCTACTTGTGAAAAGCCCAGCGATTCTCTGAGGTCTAGAGCAGTGGTCTCTAAACTTTTATGATCATGCACCCCATAAGTAAAATTGAGCATTTACCTCTGATACATTTATTTGTATATTATATACCTTATTATTCAACTGATCTGTGATATAGAAAATGCATTAAAATAAAGTTTTTAGAATTGAGATAGTTATAAGAAGTTCTAGTTTTCTTCTTATACCCATACCCTGAGGGTTGTGTGTACCCTACTTTAGACACCACTGGTCTAGCAAATACAGTTCAGACTCCTTGAGCTGGTGTATGAGCCTCCCCTGGGTGTTTCTAGCCTCTGTCTCCAGCGTCATACTGACCACTTCCCTCTGAGTCTTCCGCCTCAGGCTCTTGTACTCACGGCGCCGTCTTCTTGTTATGCCTGTCCAGCTGCAGTGCATTGCTTACACTGTTGTCCTTTCCCCCTCTCCTCACACCTGGCTTCTCCCTTTTCACCTTTCAAGGTGTGGCTCATAACTCACCATCCTCACCCACATCTCTCCAGTGATGAATATCTGATACTTGCAGCTGTGATTTTTGTTTGATAGTTAATCAGGCATTGCCTTTTAACACTTTGTGTGTTGTTTTATATTCACCTTTTTGTTATATTATTCTTAAGATTATAAGTATATTAAAAGCAGCTGTATATTTCTTTAATCATCTGCCACAGTACCTTCTGTATGAAATGTTCAATAAATATATGTTGGGCTGCAGTCACTTGTTTCCCCCTCCCATTAAGCTGCCTTTTTATATTATATAATATTATATATATAATGTACATATATAATTATATAATATATATAATTCCTTCATTCATTTAGCAGATGCATATAGAGCCCCAGCCTCCATCACTCACTTTGAGTTCACAGCAGCTGAATTCAGCAGACACCTCCCAGAGTGTAATGAACATGGTGACAGCAAGGTGTTCCTGTTGCTGCTGTAACATTACCCCAGACTTAGTGGCTACAAACAACACAAATGTATTATCTTACAGTCCTGGAGGTTGGAAGTCTAAAATAAGTTTGTAGGGCTGTATTTCTTTTGGAAGCTCTAGGGGAGAATCCATTTCCAGAATTCCAGAGAATGCATTCTCCTGCTCATAGAGTCCTCCTACGTTTCTTGCCTGTGGCCCCTTCCTCCATCTTCAAAGCCTGCAGCATAGCATCTTCTCTCCTGTCTGACCTCCGCTTCAGCCCCAGTGTCTTCTCTATATTGTTGACACTGCTGCCTCCCTCTTGTAAGGAGCCTGTGTTTGTGTTGGGCCCACCTGCATAACCCAGGCTAATTAAGAGGTCCTCAACTTCATCACATCTGGAAGGTCTCTTACCATGTAAGGTAACGTCTTCACAGGTTCCTTTTAGGATGTGGGCATCTTTAGGGGCCATTATTCAGCCAGCCACAAAGACAAGAGCTGATAGCACAAGGCATTGAACTTAGGTTTAAAACACGGGTCCTAAAATGGAGCCATGGACCATGGAGTGTCTGCCTTAAAGCTTTGGGTCTGGACCCTGGACACAGTGGACAGGAAGCCTTACTGGCCATTACTCTGAGTTCTCTTATTCAAGTCTGGTTTTTAGATGTCAGTGGCAACTGAGTGACCCTGTCATTCTAGAATATGCCCAGTAGATCTCTGATATTTGAGGACCCTTAACTTACTAGAGTCTGTGCCTGTGTCCCAGGGCACTTTAGGGACCACATGTAGAATGAGGTGGTCAGAGCCAAGGATAGAATCAGCCACTTTATCTTTACCTTTTCACTTTCTGCAGAAACAGAGAGATTATACCCTTGAAGGGGAATCGGGGAAGGTATCTAATCTTCAGTATCTGCACAGGTAAGGTTTGTGATTTTTTTTACTTTTTAATATTGTGTGATATATCACTGGAACAAAAGAGTATGTATAAAGTTCATGTACATTATAATTTATATTTTATTGATACATATGAATGCATCATCTATACACATTTTATCATGAGGTTTGCATTTGTATATTATTCTAATATACATATAATTAAAAATTTTTACACAGCATAAGAACTGGAATACAACCAATAACTTTGAAGCTCCCTGTGGCCCCAGCCTTGTTGGTTCCTCCCCCTCTTCTGGAGCTAACCGCTGTCCTTCCTATGCCAAGCTCCTAGAGTGACTCTCCTCTGCGTTCTGAATGTGGTACATTGTCTCTTTCACATTTAAGTTCAATTTCAACTTGTTTAATTCCATCTCGAGTTTATTTTTGAGTGCAGTGAGGATCTGCTTCACCTTTTTCCATAAGGATAATGGATTGTTCCAGTGTACAATTGACTGTTGTGTCCTTTCCCTGCTGATCTGCAGGCGCACATTCCATTTTCCCCTTGCGAGTTCTTTTTCTGGACTCTCTGCTGCTCCACTGATTTATTGTCTGTGCTGACACCAGCACAGTGATTTACTATAACTTTGTCACAAGTCTTGGTATCTGGTCTAGCAAGTTTTCCCACCAGGTTTCTCCTCAGGCACATCTTGACTATTTTTGTCCCTTTGCTCTTTCGTATGTATTTTTAAATCTCCTTGTCAAGTTTAAATTTTTTAAAAGGTAGATAATTTTGTTTCACAGAAGAAAGGGTGAAGGAAGAATGACAGTTTTTGAACTTCCTGGGGAGAAATAAAACTCCACTTCCCATCAGATTCTCTTTCCATGTGACCTTGAAATTTTAATTTCTTAGTCACTGCCTATAACTTTTTAGTGAACCTGGCAATATTTTCAGTCATTTCCCTGCCCCCCTCCCTTTTCTTTTTAAAAAAGAAGTCACAAAAACTCCTCTCCCTGCCTTCATCTCCGTTCTTAGGGAATTTGGTGTCACGCGAATGTCAGATCGACGCCAGGTGACTTGGATGTGGCAAGAAGGGTCCTTAGCTGCCTTCTGTCCCAGCAACCCCATGAGAAAGATGAGGCTCCGGGAGGTTAGGGGACGTGTTGGTAGTTGACAGCCGCAAAGAGGCAGAGGCAGGAGTTGATCAACTTTCTAACTTGAAAGACCCAGCGAGCTGCAGAAGGACTCAGGAAACTCTCAAGTTGTGAAGCCCCCTTACCCTTGGACCCGTCATCCTACTTCCATATGTAGCTAAAATTGGGATCATGATCAGTTAGGATCAGAGGAGCATCTTTGGGGTAAATTGAAGTCAGGAATCAGGTAGCTCTTGTATTTTATTAATAGTAAAACTTGTGTTTTAATAAAGATGTAACACATTCCTATACTACTCTGAGTAATAGTTACTTCGTTTTGCGAATCTGATTTTTCTGCAAAGCTTTAGGGAAATCCATCTCATGACCTTTCCTCCCATTTCTCAGAAGCAGCCACTTTTAATTCTTTTAAGAAATGCTTTTGGTATTTACCTCCATGTCTCTAAATGACACGTGTATGTTGCTGCTTCTTGATTTTTGGCATTCGGCATTTCTTACCACTTTTCCCTGCAGCCCTCTCTCAGCGAGTCCACTCCTGCTCTGGATGAACTCTGACCCCCTTGGCCTCCCATCTGACTCCTACACAGGCCTTCTCATTTCCGATGCCATTTTAATTTCTAAGAGCTTGTTTATGTTTTTTTAGTATTATTTTAAAATCGTGTCTCATTCTGACGTCACAACCACAAAGTCTTCACTTATCTTTCTGAAATTACTAATAATAATTGTCTAAAGTTTTCTTCTCCCTGCAAAAGTCTGGTTCTTCCAAGTTGCCTTTTTTTTCCCTCTCAGTCTTGGCCTCTTCTGTCTTATTAGAGATTTCCCTCTAGTATCTGGTGATCCTTGTTCATCCTCTCCTGTTAAAGACTATGACTGGTCTGTTGGGAGCTCCGCACACTTGCGTGAAGCTCATCAGCTGTGGCTTCACTGTAGGCGTGCTGGCTCTGCCCTTCCACCAAGGACCCCGACTCCGGAATCTTGAAGGGTTTTTTGTTGGGCTGCTCAGATCCTCAGAATATACCAGCCTGCTCTTATTCTGGAAGCCGAGTAGGAGAAAAACGCTAGGAGGTCAGCACTCGGAACTTGACAGTCTCTCAACCCCCCTGGTTCATTGTGGAGCCCCTGACCTCAGCTGTATCTCCTGTCCCCAGGCTCTTTTATATCCTCCCTATCCCAGGGATGCCTCCAGCTTTCACCACAGTAAGACAGAGATCTAAAGGGCTGAACATTTCTTAAGCAGACTTAAATAGTTACCATGTTTTTTTTTATGGTTTTTTTTGCTTTTTTTGTCTGTAGTTTTGTCAATTTTTCTTTATATTTATCTTTTTGCACTTGTTTTTTTTTTTATTATTTTTTTGGGGGGTACACCAAGTTCAATCATCTGTTTTTATACACATATCCCCGTATTCCCTCCCTTCCTTGACTCCCCCCCCTCGAGTCCCCCCCACCCTCCCCGCCCTAGTCCTCTAAGGCATCTTCCATCCTCGAGTTGGACTCCCTTTGTTATACAACAACTTCCCACTGACTATCTATTTTACAGTTGGTAGTATATATATGTCTGTGCTACTCTCTCGCTTCGTCTCAGTTTCCCCTTCACCCCCCCGCCCCCTCCCATACCTCGAGTTCTCCAGTCCATTCTCTGTATCTGTAGTTACCATGTTTTTAATCCCCAGACATTAAAGGACTTTTCAGATGGTACAGTTAAAATGAGCGGGCATGGTGTGTAGTTTCCAGTACATGCACGTTTAATATGCATAACCCTCCAAAGAGCCTGCCCCTCAGTGTTCTCTGAGGTCATCAGATGAGCAGGAGCAGCTGTCTTGTGAGTGTGCTGTCCTTATACTGTGGGCCAGGCAGGTAACTAGTCCTTGTTCCAGGAGCATCCATCAGCCATGTTAAGGACCAGCAGTGTCCTCTGAAATTAACAGCTCTCTGGCTCTTTAAAAAAGATACAGAGGGTATAATTCAAGTTAAAATCAGATTTTGTCTTAAGGTCTCATACTGGTCCCCTGCAAGTTGTTCATTGAACAGCAGCCAGAATTAAAGGCCCTTGGAGCTTGCGGCCCAGGCCTGACAGCCCTGCGATATGACACGCCCTCACCCCCACACACCCATGGGGCAGTCCCAGCTTGTGGTCCAGTGCTCCTCGCAGATCATCAGCTTCCCTGAGCGTAACCTGAGCTGACATGTGGTCCATTCCAGCTACCTGACTTACATCAAGCTGTCAACAGCGATCAAGCGGAATGAGAACATGGCTAAAGGGCTGCAGAAGGCACTGCTGCAGCAGCCGCCAGAGGATGACAGCAAGCGCTCCCCCCGGCCCCAGGACCTGATCCGGCTCTATGACATCATTCTGCAGGTGACCCTGGAGGGCCGGGAACGCAAGAGCCTGTCCTGTGTGTGTGTTGGACGCAAAATGACTGAGCTTTGCGTAGTGAAAAGGCTGTGACAGCCAGGAGTTGTTAGTGTCTCGGTAAAAGACAGAGGTCTTGTTTTCATGCCAGTTCAGCCATCCGTGAGCCCGATATTCAGACATGTTGGTGTGTAGACACTGGTAACCCACAGGTGTTCGCTGAGCACTTCCCCTGCACAGGGTGGCCTCCCGCGTGCTGTGGAGCGTCCTGGGGCCTGAGGCCACACTGCCTCAGCCCACCGGGAGCTCGTCAGTGAGTACGCTTGTGAGACCCCGGCACACAGACAAGGCGTCTGTGTAGATGCCACACGCTTGGGCCGTCTGAAACGAGAGTTCAGAGCCGGAGAGATCCCCTCTAGCTGAGTGGGTCCAAGAAGTCTCTGAAGGAGGTGAAGTGTGACAGAGATAAAGGACACGTGGGCTTTCAGTGTCAGAGAGGAGGGTGGAGGTGACACCAGGTGTGACCGCTGCCGAGTCACTCGTCACAGACTTTTCCCCATTATTTGAAGCCTAGGCTCATTTGTTTTGCCCATGTCTGTTCTTACAAGTCTTCCATCAAACACTCAGTGTGAGGCCTCCTCTTCATGAATTTTCTTGTGGCATTTCTTGTGCAGAATCTGGTGGAATTGCTCCAGCTTCCTGGCTTAGAGGAGGACAGAGCCTTCCAGAAAGAGATAGGCCTCAAAACTTTGGTCTACAAGGCCTACAGGTAAGTTCCCATGGGATGGACAGGGCTCTCCTCTACCATCTGGTGGTTCTAGGAGCCTCGGGAGCGTGTCCCTGGAGGGTTGGGTTGCCAACAGTGTGATCAGAGAGCAGTGAGCCCAGCATGTTCAAGGGAGGTTTCAGGTTGTGGCTGGGAGTTCCCAGTGCAGCTTAGCTCTTTGGATCGGTTGGAGGAGCAGGAGCGCACGTACGTTACCATCTTCTCCTTTCTCTTTCCTCCTTCCTCCCAGTGGAAAAGAGACAGGTGTTGGAAAAGGGGTTACTTAGAACCAGAGCCGCTGATTCAGGGAACCTGAACTGAATTGGGAGAACGCTCAGCCTCTCAGTTTCTTACGTGGACCACACTGTTTGTTACTTGGGAGTGGGCTGTGTAGCAGATGGGGTCCATACAGAAGGCTCAGTAGAGCCCTGAGTGTTTTTGCCCATTTCTGGCCCACACACCCCAGTGCTCTCTGGCTCCTGTCAAAGGCCAGCAGCGCTCAGGCTCTGTTGATCCCAGCGGCGTAATTTCTGTTAGGAAGAGGTTTCTTTGGATTTGGTTTTTGAAAGACATGAACAGAGGTGAGCAGTTGTGACCTAGATGTGTGGGCGGTGGTGGGCGGGATTTATATCTAGGCAACATCCCTCCTTCCTGCCTGTCTCCAGCTTCTTCCTGTGCCTTTTGGGAATTGCCCCTTTTCTGTAGAGTCAGCAGTAAGTGAAAGACAGTGGGTCAGCTTTGGAACTACACTTTCAGCTCTGATTTCGGGAACGAGTCCGCAGGTTAGCCTGGGGAACTAGAACAGTGAGAACGGTGGGATCCCCCATCTCAGGCAGTGATCCTGAGGTTAAGAAACTTTACAATTTGTGGAGCCGAAACAGCAAGGAAAGCCTTGATCTTGGGCGATTGTTGCTTAAGAACACTGTGGCTCTTTCCTTTCCCATCAGGTGTTTCTTCATCGCTCAGTCCTATGTGCTGGTGAAGAAGTGGAGCGAAGCCCTTGTCCTGTACGACAGGGTCCTGAAATACGCAGATGAAGTGAATTCTGACGCAGGAGCCTTCAAGAATAGCCTAAAGGTGAGCCGTTGGCCTCTCTGTGTTTCCAAGCCCTGAGCAGCTTTGCTGTGAGGCTACATTGCCTTCTCAGTCCGGTCAGCACGGGCTGTGGTGCATCCCAGTGCCCGGGAGCTGCAGAGGGTAACTCATGGCAGCGACCCAGGCCCCAAGAGGACTCGGGTACCGAGAGGGAAGCCGGCCTCTGGTTAAGGCAGCCCTGAAGTGCTGTTCTCAGACTTGGCCACGTGTTGGAATTGCCTGGAAAGATTTTTAAAAGGTGGATGTCTAGGTTCCACCCTCAGAGATGCTGGTTCTAATTGGTGTGGGGTCTGGTATGAGCGTTGGGGTTTTTTAAGCTCCTCAGTGATTCTCATATGCAGCCAGATTGAGAACCATGGGTGTAGCCTCCCTACACAGTGTGTGCCTGGACCGGCAGCAGCGGCATTTGGGAGTTGGCTAGAAATGCAGATTCTAAGGCCTCACCCCAGGCCTACTGAGTCAAAAAGTACATTTTAGCAAGACCCCCCCCCCCCCCAGGTGATTTGGGTACACCTCAAAGCTCACTTGCTGATCTGGTTTATTTTACTGATTGTTGAATGACAGCTAGCTTTTTAAGCTTGCGAACTGCTGTGAGATTATAGAGGTTCGTAAAGCACTGGTCCAAGGAATCCATGTATATTTGACAAGTAGAGACTGTTTAGAAAAGCAGGCTAAGGTTACTGTTACTAACCTTGTCACAGCCAGTGTGAGAGCGCCTGCTCTCAGGCTGTCATGTCTGCTTGGAACAGCCCTGGGCTCGGGGGTGAAGGAGAAATCTGGTTTCTGCCTTCAGAGAGATTGTGGTTTTGCCGCAGCCACAAGACTCGCATAGGAGCCACCTGTGAATACAAAAGGAAGAGAGTGAAGGCAGGGAAACGGGAAGGAGTCGCTGGGAGGTTGGTGTGGGCAGAGGGTGGGGTGACCCGTGTGGCGGTATCATGGGCTGGGGTGTCTTCGGAATGTGGGGACAGACCAGTGTGGATGGTTTATCTCCAGAGCGACGTAAGAAGTGTTTCACAGAAGCCCCTCTCACCTAGTGTGCCGGGTGGTTTGGGGGCAGGGTGTCAAGGAACAGAGGCGTGGGGGACTCAGCAGTACCCAGACCTAGGCAGGTCTTCCCAGATTTGCCGAGTAAGAGGCTGAGGCAGGAGAATGGCATCGCCCTCGAGGAAGGGGTCAGCGGATAGGGGCTTGGGCCCTGGAGCCGGCCAGCCTAGTTCTGAATCCCTGCCCTGCCGCCGCTGGGAATGGGGCTGAACGGGTTCTTTGGCCCCTCTGTGCTTTAGTGTTCTTGTGTGTAAAATGCAAGTACACACTGTCTCAGGATTATCACGGAGATGAAGTTCACAATTGTGTGAGCTGCTTAGAGCAGCTCCTGGCACGTCGCGCACTTGGTGTGGTGAGTGTATTGATATTGTCACTGTCATCTCTGTTATTTCCGGGTACTTAAGCCGTGGCATAGGTTTCCCCCTTTGAAACAGGCTAGTTTTTGTGTGTTGTTTTTTTTAACAGGGAGAACCATTTAAAAAGTCTAAAATCCATGAGAATACCAATGGGGTCGCTCAGCTCAGGTTAGTGTGGAGCACTTCTCTGGCCTGGCCCCAGCTCACAAGTCCGTGTTTTCCACGTTGTTACAGGACCTGCCCGATGTGCAAGAGCTCATCACACAAGTGAGGTCAGAAAAGTGCTCTCTGCAGGCAGCTGCGATCCTGGGTGAGCCTCCTGCCTGCTCCCTGCGGCCCATCTTCTCACTGCTCCTCTTCTTCCCCACCCCTGTGCCACTGTTTTAAGATTGAAGGGGGTTGTTTTGGTTCATCTATAAGATTTTAGTTTTTTCCTGCCATTCTTTCTGCCCCATTAAGGCATCAGGTTATGTGGAAGAATTTAGAGAAACGCTGTTACGCTGTCCCTTCTGTCTGTTAGTGTCTTGCATTCAACCGTGCTCACTTCGCTGGGCTGACTGCATTGGTCCTGGGGTTAGTCGTCTGTTATCTGCACTACCTCTCTGCTGAGTTTGGACCCAGGAGGGAGAGGGCTAACTCCCCACAGATTGGCTACCTTTGCTCTTAGGATTTAGAACCCAGATGTGTGATAGGTGTCTTTTGTGACCGTAGTGTATTAAGTCCCTGTTCTTACTGAATCCTGTGAAACTTTCAGATACAAACGACTCCCACCAAACAGAGACCTCTTCCCAAGTCAAGGACAATACGGTGAGTCTGGGATTGGCTTTTGAGGAATAAAGAGGATTCATAGCTTGCTAGGAATGTGTACTCATTTGTAGAAGAGAGGACCCTTCATTTCTAAGGAAACACCCTCCCTTCCTCCCTTCTTTTACTCAGGACCTGAAAGCTGCTTATGTAAGGTTTGTTATGTATCATCTAGATGGTCCCAAATGAAAATTAGGAAGTTGCTGTGTGCCCTGGCTAGGAGCTCTGACTCGGACATCCCGCAGGCTTGTACCCCAGTCCCAGCCCGCCTCTCTCAGCCTCTCTAGGTTTCAGTGACTGTCCGCTGTAAGCTGAGGACATGGCGGCCCCTCAGAGGAGGTTTGTGGGGGTGGGGTGAGATTGCACACGCAGGCCCTGAGCCAGGTGCTTGGCCCGTAGTGAGCGTCCCACCAGTGGGCCGGGATTAACGTCTGCGTGCCTGCCTTTGGTTTGACTTGCAGCCCCTGGTGGAACGGTTTGAGACATTCTGCCTGGATCCTTCCCTTGTCACCAAGCAAGCCAACCTCGTGCACTTCCCCCCGGGATTCCAGCCCATCCCGTGCAAGCCTTTGTTCTTTGACCTGGCCCTCAACCACGTGGCTTTCCCACCGCTTGAGGACAAGTTGGAGCAGAAGACCAAGAGTGGCCTCACTGGATACATCAAGGGCATCTTTGGATTCAGGAGCTAACCAGGCTCCTCTTCGGGGGCAGGGGGAGCTTCTGACTCCTAATCTGTATTGTGAGGAAACCCCAGCAGGTTCCATGATATTAAATCCAGGTCCGCATTGGCCCAGGGCAGGAGTACAGCATCCTCAGCCCTGCGTTCCTATGTCTCGTGTGTTTGTACACTTCCATTCTTAACCAGTGTGCTGGAAGGGCACCCTGTCATCTTCTGGTAAATGTGTGCAGCGTCCTGTGTCCGTCCCTGCTGGAGGAGGGGCCCCCGCCATCTGGTGTCATGTGAGCCATTGGTCAGTAACGTGTTGATGGGGTCCACACCAGGCACAGATCGGGGCTGGGAGTGTTCTGTCGTGTTTCTTCAGCACCGTGGATTTGAAATGAGCTCACCCCTGCTGTGAGCATCCAGAAGCCCTTTAAGAGTTTGTCCACGACTAGGAAACATTGGCGGTGCCGCCCCCGAGGTACAGTCGGCCTTATTCCCCTTCACCTCCACGTGGAAGTTAAGAAGTTTCAGAACAAGCAAAGAGCTCTATTTTTAGAAGAAATATGTTACACTCAGAAATGATGAAAACAAATCTTATATTAAAAGGCAAAGATGCTGGATACTGTGCCCATTCTTTCCACGCCCTTATTCACGTCTGGTCCCAGCTCTCTCCTCAGGAAGCTTGCTGCACAGTCCTGTCACGTCACGTAGATCCCGGCTTCCTGGCAGCGTGGGTGTGTCTGTTGCCTGATAGACATGTTAGAGGCACTGTTTCTAAAGTAACAGTAGCTTTTAGATGCCACTCTATTTTAATCAGTTTCGTTCCTTAACCTTTATTTTTTCTTAGTCACTCGTTTTTCTATTATAGCATCACTCATAGAAGTCACAAAAACAGAGTCCGAAAGCAAGGAATAAAAGTGACTTAAACATGAGATGTGTGAAGCCCACTGTGGGCTCAACGGTTCCTCTGTTTTCCCAGTGAACTGCAGAGGGAGTCGCGGAGGTTAGGAGAAAGTGGTGGGAAGACAGATCAGACGTGGCTGTTAGACTTGAGCGCTGGCAGAGGCTCTCGAGACACTCAGAGATAAGAGCTCTTCTCCCCCTAGAATTTGCTTTATGTCAAAGAGCCTCAGGAAGCTGATCTTTTTTTTTTTAATTGAAAGTTTCACCATCTGTGCCATACAGTTTAGGGGTATCTTTTTCCTCTACCCCTGCGTCCTTCTTAAGATACAGTGCAGACGATCTTAGGTCGAGGTCCTGGATTTTGGTCCTGAGGGCCCGGTTCAGTGTTCCCAGGGGGCTGGGGGAGCGCCGGGGGCTTTCATCCTTTTCCTCACCCTTGTCCAGCTCCTCGGTGCCCTTGGCAGCACCAGGGCTGTGGTCCAAGGTTCTGCATCTCCCTCACCTTGTTCTCACGCTGACCTGGGCTGCAGCCACCGCTGGGGTGTCCTCCAGTGTCAGGAGCCCGGTTCGAGGCCCCACTGTAAGAGTGGTCCTCCAGCCTGCTTGTGCCAGTGTCCGTGGCACTGTGGGGCTCGGGCTGGGGCTGGAGGAGCTCCGTCTGTGCTCATCTGGGAAGGTGGCCCTTTGTCTTGCTCACAGTAGGTCCTTCCAGCACTTGCTACGCTCTTTAGAGTGCTGGCATGGGGGGAGGGGCAGGGGGGAATCCCGAGTAGATCATTTTGACTGAAGATTTTCCAAGCTTTCTCATTCTCATGGGAAAGAAACACCCCAGAAATTCCCCTCCACATAGTGTCCCTTGCTGGCTGCTCTGAGTAGTAGTGACTGTTGCCAGCCAGTGAGGCCGTGACAAGACTTGTTTGGTATTAAAAGCACATATTTACCTAAGAAGACAGACCTGGCAGGGCCAAGGCCTCGCTTAGCTCGCATGTCCCTTCACCTGGAATCCCTGGACTTTAAACAGGCTGTGTCATGGGGAACAGGACACCAGAAGCAGGACCTCATCCTGTCCTCATGCCTGGGAAGCGACTGTGGCGTCTCATGGGAACGGGTTCAGGTTCAGGCCCAGGGAGCTGCACTCTTCACTGGATGGGGTCACAGAATGAAACTGCAGAGCCGCCCGGTCCTTCCTTCCTGGGGAGCGGAGGGCGGGGAGGTCTGCAGGTGTGAGGAAGGGTTGTGTACAGTGGCTTTGTTTTGGGTGGGTCTGTCCAGCCGTTTGGCTCTCGTCCCTCCCGCAGGATGAACTGTGGTGCGGTCAGCAGGATTTGACCCTGGAAGAGTCTTCTGTCTCCCCAGATCCAGAGAGAAGGAGGGGAAGCTCAGTGGAGTCTGCATGTTTAGAATGTGCTTGGGGCTGCTGTGTTAATGGGTTTTATTTTCTTACCTGTTGGGTGGTGATGGTCTTGAGCTGCAGAAACGTTAGACGTCAAAGCTCCACCAGGTAAAAAGCTGTACATACAGACTTAGAGGATTAATGCTGAACCTTGGAAGGGAAAGACATGATTTGGCTGAGTTTGTCACCCTTAACTCTGCTGGTTCTGTTGGGAAAAAAGAACATAAGGCAGGTGGGGCTCGACAGTCTCCTGGTTTTTTCTTTCCATATGCATTGTTTTGCCGTACTCTCCAGTTTTCCATTTAACTAGGTGAGAATTCTTGGATTCCCTATTTGAAATGAAACATGGCCGGGCTTGGTTCCATCTCTTTCCTCTGGTGGCAACCTGAGCCCTTCACTGTGGCTGAGAGGTCACAGCCTATGGTGGCAGTGCACCCGTCCACCCACAGTGGCCCTGAGCTTTCGCTGGTCTTGTCTCCCACAGCTGAGGCGATGGCCTCCCCCTGCCCCCGCCCAGGAGAGGACACCCAGCTCCAAGGACGCCAAGGTGGGGGCTGTGCTCTGCCTGTTCACTGTCATCTCCGTGGCGATGCTGATCTTTCACACACTCAGCATCAATTATGCATAAAAGCTAATTGATCACAGATTTCTAAACAGCACGTTGCTGTCTGCAGCTTTGAGAAGCTTGGAACCTTCAGAGGTCTAGGAAAATGTCCAAAGATAGCAAAAATATGTGTTGGTTCTCTTTTTTTTGTTTTGGAAGACGCTTGTTGCTATAGAGGAGATGGAAACCAGATTTAGCTATAAAATTTATCGATGTTCCAAAGCAAAGAAACAAATTGGAGACTTTGCACATCCTGACAATGCCAACTGGACGAGTCTGGCCTGTGCTTCTGTGAGATGCTGCAGACTCCGCACAGGCGGGAACGCATAAGCGACTAGCACGGCCTCAATGCCCCTCGCTGCCCCTCGCTGCTGGGGTCCTCCCTCCGTGTCAGCACCGTCTGGCACAGTAAAGGCCCTGTGAACCGTATTGTTAGCTGGTACAAGTTAAAAAATAACCTCAGCTGATGAATACTGATGGAACACCTGTGGGAACCGTTTATCCGACCTTTTTGAGCTGCTAAAGTTTGGTTCTGTTGCTTTTGTTTTGGGGGCAGGATCCTGGTGGCTCTCTCAGAGGCTGTGTCGCACTGGGGCTGAGACCTGCGGAGCTCCGGGGCAGGGGGCACTGCTTTCCTCCCTCGGCCGCCCCCACTGCGGTGATTTTAATCGTGTTGGAAAGGGGAGCCTTGCTTCTCTGTGGTCTCTGTTTTCAGCAGATGGTTTGGTTCACCTCCGTTAGCTGCCACAGTGTGTCCTCACTCTCAGTCTGCAGTTGAATAACCCCTTGGAAAAGAACCACTTTCTTTCTGTTAGGCTGAACTTTTCCCAGAGACCTTCTGGCAGGAGGCAGCGCAGTTACAACGGGCAGGTCACTGGTCCCTGAAAGCTGGTGATGTTCGTTAGCTCTCACTCATCTTGCAAGGGAAGGCAGGTAGGGGTCATCCCCTGGAAGACGGGGTCATCTGGTCCTCTGACATGCAGAGGGCTTCATACCTAGTAGCCCCTTGACAAATGAATGTCCTTCGCTTCGCTCCCCCACAGATGGAGCTGGCGTTAGAACACCATGCTCCCCCCTCCACTGCTGCCCGTAGGCCCCCTTCACACCCGAGCCCTGTCTCGGCCTGACCTGGGGCCTCGCGGAGGGAGCTCCTGCCTAGCCAGGACTGCATCTGTGGAGCAGGCTCTTCTCACTGTGGCCACACAGCCTGAGCCCAGGTCCAGGGTGCTGTGCATGGAGCTGGTGGGGCCAACACAGCTGAGAGGTGAGCAGACACTTCATTCACAGCCAGCCGTCTCTCTTCTCTCGGCAGCCCCTCTGCCTCTTCCCTCTTCCCTCCGCAGAGCTGAGTCCTGCTAGGTAGGTCTAAGCAACATCATTAGGACAACAGGTAGAGTCTAATGAGCTGTGCTGTGTGCTTTCCAATTTCCTGGCAATAAAGACTGATCAGGAAGGCCTATCCCTTAGCTCTGAAGACTGACTCGTCCTTTCATTTTTTTGTTTGTTTGATAAATCTTTCTTCCTCAGACCATTGAACGGGGCTTGGTGCAGCTGAACCCCTGCTGCTTCAGTACAGCCAATATAACTCTCTCCCCAGCCGCTGTGCTGGGCTGTTGACCTTGCGAGGGACACGGCTAAGTCGCCTCCATTAAACTTGAACTTCTCCACAATAGGGCCGCAGTTGCCCACACCTGGCTATTAAGGCTAGCCATTATCTTCAAGGTGACAGGCCCAGAGCCCTTGGGCAACCTGGGGAGACCTCAAGGCCCTGCAGTTCGTGAGTGAGAGTGGGTGGACTGCAGACGGTGGACTGCAGATGTCTGGAATGCAGGCATGGCTTGTGCAGCAGGCGCTGCTGGGGCCTGGAGGTGTGGGCTGTGCCAGCACGGGTCCCACAGGGGAACTGGGGCCGGCCACTGTTGCCCAAGGCTAGGGAAAGGGAACCACTCCTAGGGAGGGACAGACAGCCAAGGCATCCTTGGCCTTGCCCTCCCAGCCAGCTCAGGACCTGAGGACTCCTGCAGTCCCCTCTGTTCTCTTGCCACCTCGTATGGGAAACCCTGTTCTCTCGACATGGGCAGGATTGGGTGGTTGGTTTGCTTGAGTTGCTTCCTCTAGATGCTCCCTATAAACGGCCCAGAAGGAATCGCCAGCACTTTTTCTGCCTGCTCTGCTCTAGTTGGGCAAGCCATGGTTACCTGCTTCTCTCCAGGCCAACCTTCAGCCTGTTATCAGGCTTGCTGGGCAGACTTGCAGCCAAGAGAGCCTCCTCTAAACTGCCCACCGGATTCCTGGGGCCGCAGCCCCTACCTCTCCCAGCACCTGTGGACAGAAGGAGGCCCATCCCCTAACTCCCCGCCCCACCAGCCCTTGTCCTCTCCGCCTAGTCGGTGAAGGCGCCTTGGCTCCTGAACCGGCCCAGGAAGTGTAAGGCGAGAGAGGTTACCAGCTAGCTCGGCTCCAGGGGTCGGGTAGCAGAGCGTTTGTACAAACAGAGGGCAGTTTCCTGAGATGGCAAAGCCTGCCCCGATCAGGGAGCATGTGGAAGGAAGCCTGGCAGGTTACAGCTCCCTGGGCAACGGAGGCAGTTGCTACCATCTGCTTCAGCAGGGTGGAGAATGCCCCTCCCTGCAGGACCCCATGAGCTGAAGGAGGGAGTGGGTAGCTTAAGCCCTGGCACACTGTCCAGGCTGCCACCCTGCTGCCTGGACGCATGCATGCGTGGCGGCCTCGGAGCTGGGAGCGACACTGCTCTCAGCTCCGATCAGCCCTTCTGCTTCAGCCTCGGGCCCCAGGAGCCGTGAGTGGCCCGTGTTGCGTGGGCATGTGAGTGAGCTGCCGCTCGAAGTCCCAGCGCTGGAGGGAGGTTGGGAATCCATTGGTCTCAAACCCCTCAATCCACAGAGGGGGAGGCAAGTGCCAGGCGAGGGGAAGGCCTTGGGGGCAGGACAGGAAGCCAGGTCCTGGGCCTCCTGCCTGGCTCAAAAGCTCTAAGTCAAAAGTCTTCTAAGGCAGAGCTGTCTGATAGAATTAGAATGTGGGCCACAAATGCAAGCCTTATCTGCAATTTTAAATTTTCTAGTAGCCACATTAAATAAAAATAGCAATACCCCTTCCACCACGTGAGGATAACACGAGAATCCGTGACCCTGAAGAGGGCCTTCACCCGACCATGTGGGTGCTCAGACCTCAGATTTCCCACCTTCAGAACTGAAAGCTATAAACGTCTGCTGTTTAGAAGGCAAAAAAATGTAAAAAGCAATAGGTGAAATTAACTTTAATATACATTTCATTTAACACAATATATCCAAAAGATCATTTTGCCGTGTAATCAGGATAAAACATTATTGAAATATCTTACATCCTTTTTTCATACTAATTCTTTGAAGTCTGGTGTGAACTTTGCACTTACAGCACATCTCAATTCAGACCGGCCACGTTTCAAGTGCTCAAGAGTGACGGGGGGCTGATGGCCACCGAGGCTGTCAATCCCATCCCCGCCTTCTAAGTGAACAACTCTTTTTTTTTTTTTCCCTCAGATATTTAAAACCCTACTTCTTTCTTTGTGCCTATCCTTTCTCCTGTGCCTTAGTCTCAGGGGCCAGTGCTACTGCCATCTGAATAGGAGCATTGCCCGCAGTGACAGCTGCCTCAGACCCGGCTGCTCCTGCCTACGGCACGTCCGCCCTATCTGGGAGCTGGGGTCTGATTTGACTTGGCGTTAGACAGTCACGCCAAGAATTCAGCTCTTGTTTTTCTTGCGGTGAATCGGTTTGTCTTAATCTCTGGGACATGTGAGGGCCCCCTGTGGCACTCATTTATTTCCAGGGAGGGCTTCTGCAGACAGGAGGCAAAGCTCAAATGTTCCACATCTCAGCCTTACCACCTGCCCTCCACTTGGGGGCCACAGCCCTCTCCCCTGCCCAGCTCAGCAGGGTCTCCCCTGGCTGCTCCCATTCCTGGGGCTGGAGTCTGGACATTTCCGCCCCCGGGACGCCCGCCTCCAATGACCATCGCCTCCCAGGAAGGGGCCTGGAGTTCTCAGGGAGGCAGGACAGTGCACTGAGGGCCGTCTTGGCTCTCCTGGGACATGGCTATCCCTTGCCCGATCTCAGAGATAAGGACATGAGCTGACTCTTGGGTCTGACATGAGAGGCCAGCCGTCAGGGCTGGCTCCTGAACCCCGCGGTCATTTCAACAAATGGGCCCCTTTCTGAGAACAGTAGATGGCAGACATGCAACTAGTGGTTAGAAGAAAATTGTCACCCAGGAGTAACAGGGAGAGAGGGGCAGGGCAGAGGGTGAGTGGCCTCCGGGCCCAGCCTTCCTTCCCTTGCTCCCTCTCACTGCCACACTCAGCTGGGAGAAGAACAGCTGGAAACCACTCTGCTTCCCTGTTGCTCCTTGTTGGGTCAAGGCCTCCTGCTTCCCTCCCCACCCCCACGACCACTGTCAGCCCGTCCCCCTCTAGCATGGGGGACTCCTGTGTCCCCTTCCCAAGGGCAAATTCAATGGCTTGTTCGTGAGATGCAGCCAAAAGGGATTCAGGCCTTTTCTGTCCCAGGGAGAATGTGGCCAGTCTGAGGTCCCTGTCCCTGATCTCCCTAGTCTGCTGGGACCTTTATCTCTTCTCTGGATGTTTTCTGCCCTCAGCTGAGCCTGCCAGGATGTCCCAGTGCTTCAAACCCAGCCTGTCTGCATCCCTCCCCCTTTGCTCCCGCTCAAACCCTCCTTTCACGGAAACTGTGATGGTTCCAGGAAATGACTCTCGATCTATAGAAGGGATGTGAGCTGGGCCAGTGAAGTGAGTGCCTGGAAACGGAGGAACTCACTCCTTTCTTGAAGATCCTGGGGGCCACCGCAAGAGAGGGCAGCTACCAAGATGACCTCCCTGGCCCTCGATGAGAGGGAAAGACCAGTAAACCGGCACTGCTGTTAGACACTCGTCTGACTCCAGAAAAGCCACCAGGGGCCACTGGGGAGGGAGGAGAGGCAGGTAAGAAACCCAAGTAACGGTGGGTTCCCTGGAGGCTCAGCAGCACCTTAAGGCTAGGGCTGGGGGTTCTTGGGCAGAGGGGCCCAGGGGGAGTCCGGGCCCCTCTGGAGCTGGTCTGAAACTCTTCTGAGGATCCCAGCAATGCGCATCTGACTGCATCTGGCCCTGGAGCCATGCACCGCTGGGATAACCAGCTGGCCAGGAAAAGCGGGCAGCCGGGCTGCGGGGTGGTGCCCCGGGGAGCCGGCTGGGTGGTGCGCACTTTTAAAATGTACCTTGTGCCGGTTGCCTGGGGTGAATGCCCCCTGGCTGCCCCATCATGTCAGTAATGGAGCAGAGACCTGGACGCCTTGGTGGTGAGCAGAGAGCCCGGGGCCTCCCACCCACCCTGAGCTGGCAGGGAGCAGCCCCCTGGGGGGGCGAGAGCCGTGGGTGGGGCGTGCCTGAGAGCCCTGTGTTGGCTGGAGGTGCTTATTAACCCTGAGCCCGAGCTCTAAGGCCGGGCCTCGGTCCCTGGGCCTGTGTGTGCACGCACTCGTCCGTCTGTCTGGAGCCCTGTCCCTCCTGGGCTGGGTTATTTCCCCATCTGGGTGGAAACCTGCCGACTCCCTCTGCTCTGAGCGTGCAGGTGTAACAAGTCCAAACCTTCTCTGAGAGTCGGGCAGGCTCGGGCGCCCCGCCCTCTGGGCTGTGCCCTTTCCTCCCAAACTGGTTGTGCAGGAGCGGGCGCGAGCAAGGTGTGGGCCAGCCCGGGTGCATGCGCGCAGCACGGAGCTCCGCTCGCCGCCTCACCTGCAGGGCGGGGCCGCCCAGAAACTGGCCTCCCGGTGCCGGCCGCCCCACCTCGCCAGAGCCCAGCTGAGCAGCCAGCGAGGACGCACGCCTGCTGCCTGCCCTCGCCGGCCGAGCCCAGCCCAAGCCCGCACCTGCCTTCACGACCATGTTCAAGGGGCTGAGCAAAGGCGCCCAGGGGAAGGGGTCCCCCAAGGGCTCCCCAGCCAAAGGCTCCCCCCCCAAGGGGTCCCCCAACAAGCACAGCCGGTGAGCGGGGCCGGGGGAGGGGGCAGGGGTGGGGCCAGACCCAGGTGCTCCAGCCACCTGGAGGCAGCGGGCCGGAGCTGGGGACCAGCCCACTGCTGGCATTTGGTGTCCCAAGGCCGAGAGCCTGGGGGTGGACTCTCTCCCCAGCCCAGGCTGAGCTCCAGCCCTGGCAGGTGACCAGGGATGGCCTGGGGCTCCCCACTTTCTCCGGGGGGCCTGAGGGTCAAGGTGTGAGGCTGCTCTGCATACGCCCTGGATGGGGGCCCGAGCAGCTGCCTTCCTCTGCTGGGGGGCTGGGAGACCGGAGGGCCTGGCTCCCTGTCTGTGGCTCTGACTCAAAGCTCTGCTTGGACCGGGCTGACCCTTGGGACCTGGGCACCGGATGGGCAGAAGGACTGAGGCCGGAGAAGCCGCGAGGTGCAGGGTGGGGTGCCCGGAGGCAGGGCTGCGCTGCCCCCAGTCCAGGCTTCAGCTTTCCCCACCCGGCTCGCACCTCGGGTCTTGAGAGTTTTGCTACAGAGTTGGGATGATTCCTTCACCGTATGGGTGCATGGGGGGGTGCTGTGGGGAAGGGGGAGGGGCCCGTGGGCCCAGGACATCCTCAGAGCCTCTCTCAGTTCACCTGGCTCACTGCAGGGCCCAGCCCGGCTCTCCAGAGCCCCACGGTGTGCAGACAGACTTGGCCGGCCTCCTTCCGCTGGCTGGCCATCCGTCCCCTCTGCAGGGTGGAGTGGCAGCTCGCCCGGGGTCCCGGGTGTGGAGATGGGAGCGCAGATGAAAGGCCCATCACTCCGATAGGGATCGGGTGACCACAATGAGGCTGAGTTCTCGGCGGACAGGAAAGACGGCAGTTAAGACTCTCACTGGAGTGACCTGTCCTCCCTGGGGCTCCCGGGCGCTGCCCAGGGTGGAGTGTGCTCCTCCCGGTGGGGGCAGTGCCCCCCGGGCTCAGGGCCTGGAGCTCCCATCCCCAGGGAGTTTCCTGGGCTCCCGGGCAGCTCGGTCCCCACAGCCCTGTCCTCTGGCTGCAGCCGCCCCAGGAGCGTTCATCATTCCCCTCACGTGCAATCCACTTGTTCAACACATATTTATTGAGCACCTACTGTGTGCCAAGACTGTTCTAGGCCCTGGGGATGCCATCATAAACAGAATTGACAGGTCCCTGCCTTCGACACGCTTACATTCTAGAGGAATAAAACGTAACCCTTACTGGGTGCTGACCTCACAAGACACTTCAGATGAATTAGTTCTCTTAACACACACAGTGAGGTAGATATTACTAGAGCCTTACTTTACAGGTGAGGAACCTCAGGCACAGAGAGGTTAAGTAACTTGCCCAAGACCACACAGCTGTCGTGACGAATAAAAAAACCAGGCTGTCGGTCAGAGTGCTTTCAGACTGTGTCTGCGTCACCGCCCCTCTGCTTGGAGGGGACTTATCCTGTGACCCCTGGTTGAAGGTCCAGCTCGTGAAGGCTTCCCTTCCCCAGGACTATGACCGACCTCACAGGGTGCTGCGCTCCTGAGGCTTAGACCACTGCCTTTTCTTAGGTCTGCTCCACCCTCTAGGCTCCAGAGAATGAGCTCAAGGCCACAGCAGGCGCCCTGTAGAGGATGGGAAAGGACCCTGGGGACCCGGTTCAGGCTCATCCTTTGCTCCTGGCTGTGTGGCCTGGAGCAACTCAGGTCCCAGTTTGGGCTCTGAACCCCTGAATCTGGAAAGTGTTGGGGTGCTCTGGCAATCTTGTGCTCCCCACCCCCGCCCCGGTGCTGTGTGTCTCCTTTGGAAGCTTGTTAGCCTGGGCACAGGCAAAGCCCAGGGTGGTAGAGGGAGACAGGGTTGGCGTGAGAAGAAGCTGGGTTTGGGGACACGCTGCTCCCCTTCCCCAGCCAGCCCAACCACTCCTCCCCAAGACCCGGGCATTCCGTCTCAGGCACTAGGGGCTAAGCCGGTGATTCACTCACTCCCAGCCGGCTGCCTGCCCTCCAGCCAGAAGAAGCCGCAGGGAACTGGGCGGCGTCGGGAACATACTTCCAGGACAGGGAAGCTGGCCTGCTCATTGGTGCCACGCATACCCGGGACCCCCATTTTCAGAGCCCTCCTGTGGAAGCAGCCCTCCCCTGCCCAGACCTGAGTATCTCACAGAGCTTCCGACAGGCCAGGGCTCCAGGCCTCAGACTCCTCCCTCCAGGGCAGTGAGCCCCGCTATAGGGCAGGACAGGGCAGGCCAGGCAGGGGACTCCCCCTCCCAGGTGGGCAGACGTCTGCCCAGCGGGAACAGAGGGATCTTTTCCAACCACACTGCCCTCTCTCCCCACCCCCCATCAGAGCTGCCGCCCAGGAGCTGGCCCTGCTCATCTCCCGTATGCAGGCCAACGCCGACCAGGTGGAGAGGGACATCCTGGAGACACAGAGGAAGCTGCAGCAGGTGAGGCCTGGGGGCAGATGGCAGGGCGTTGCGGGGTGGGGGGGGAGGCGATCCCTGGTGTGTCCACTCATCATGGTGAAGATGCACAGACAGGCCCGTCCTTCCCTGGGAGAGAAGACTTAGCCCTCCTCTGCTGGGCTCCTAACCTTGGGGGTCAAGGGGGCTTGATGGGTCCAGGCTTCCCCTGTGTCCTTGAGTCCACCCCGCAGGTGCCTGGGCCCCACCCTCTGCCACGGTGGGCACCCGGTTTGGCCAGGGTCCCTCAGAGCGGGGCTCAGGCAGCAGTGACGGGCAGTGAGGATGCCATCCCTGGCTGCAGGACCGGCAGCACAGCGAGCAGAGCCAGGCCCTGCAGCACCAGCAGGAGGTGGGCCGCAGCCTGAAGGAGGCCGAGGTGCTGCTGAAGGACCTCTTCCTGGACGTGGACAAGGCCCAGCGGCTCAAGCACCCGCAAGCTGAGGAGATCGAGAAGGAGTGAGTGGGATGGCGGTGGCGGTGGCAGGGGCTGGGCCTCAAGGATGGAGGTGCCGGGGGTCCCGGGGGAGCCCCAGGCCCAGCTCCGACCTGCTGGCCTCTTCCTTGGCAGCATCAAGCAGCTGCACGAGCGGGTGACCCAGGAGTGCGCCGCATACCGCGCCCTGTACGAGAAGATGGTTCTGCCTCCCGACGTGGGGCCCAGGGTCGACTGGGCGCGTGTGCTGGAGCAGAAGCAGGTCAGGGGCCATCCCCAAAGTCGGAGACGCCTCAAGGAGCCGGCAGTCACAGCCAGCAGCGATCAGAGGGCTATCCAGAGCTGCTGGGGGAGGCCAGACGTCGGGAAAGGGAGGGGTCAGAGGAGACGGTGTAGTCGGGGAAGGCTCCCTGCAGCTGGGAGGGCTCGGTTTGGGTTGGGGTGAAGTGGTGAGAAGAGGACATTCCAGAAAAAACGGAACAGAGGCTCTTGCCTGGAGGAAGCCTGGGGTGCCATGGGAAGTGGGGTTTTGTGGGCAGGCAGGCAGAACCAGGTCGCAGGCACCCTGAGCATCAGGTGAGGTACTGTGCTTTGATGTCACGACAGAAGGGGTGCGGTGATGAGAGTGAAAGGACAGAGAAGGCCATGGACAGGGCAGGGTGTGTGCAGGCTCCTGGAGTCAGGCCAGAGGTGTCCCAGCAGGCGGCAGGGCAGAGTGGGGAGACTTTTCAGAGGCTGAGCTGCCAGTCCCGGGGACCAGTGGGGTCCGCAGTCATGCGACCCTGAGGCCTTGGCTGGGGCCACTGGAGAATAGCATGTATCCCAGCGTGAGCTGCAGCCTTCACCCAGGTACCCACCTGTCCACCCTCTGCCCATATGGCCAGCTCCACCCCTGCCGATGGGGACCCAGGGGCGAGGGGGAGAGTGGGTGCTGGAGGGCTCCCACCCCAGGCCCTGCAGCAGAACTGAGCGGCCAGCTCTTCTGCAGAAGCAGGTCCGCGAGGGCCAGTACGGGCCGGGCATGGCGGAGCTGGAGCAGCAGATCGCGGAGCACAACATCCTGCAGAAGGAGATCGAGGCATATGGGCAGCAGCTGCAGAGCCTCATAGGGCCGGTGGGTGAGCTGTCGGCCCCAGCCCAGCCCCAGTTCCCTCTCTCCTGTCAGAGCCTGAGCGAGGCCTGGCTGGCCCTCTAGGGCGAGGGCTGGAAGAGGGGGGCACGGGTGGCCCAGGGCGTGGAGTACGTTTTCCCCGGAACCCCATGTCTCACTGGGCCTTCGTCTGGCCTAGGGCGTGGGGTATGTCTTCCCCTGCACCTCATCTCTCACCGGGCCTCAGTGCTCTCCCCCTCGGTCGAGGCAGGACACGGCCACCATCCGGAGCCAATACCGGGACCTCCTGGTGAGTAGGGGGTAGGGCCAGGCCTGCAGGCTGGGTGGGCTGGCAGCGGGGCCGGGCCAGGCTGCCTGCACCCTGGACTGGGCCAGCGTTTCTGGGCACAGCCTGAGGGTGCCTCTTGCTACTCCTTCTCTCTCCCCGCCTCTCGCCCGAGCACAGAAGGTGGCCTCGTGGCGAGGGCAGAGCCTGGGCAGCCTGTACACACACCTGCAGGGCTGCACGCGCCAGCTGAGCGCCCTGGCCCAGCAGCAGCGGCACATCCTGCAGCAGGACTGGAGCGACCTCATGGCGGACCCTGCGGGCGTGCGGAGGGAGTACGAGGTCAGCGGGGGCGCGTGGGGGCGGGGCGGGGGGACAAGGCCATCCTCATCCTCACCGCCAGCTCCCCGACTCTCTCCCAGCACTTCAAGCAGCACGAGCTGCTGAGCCAGGAGCAGTGCGTGAACCAGCTGGAGGACGACGGAGAGCGCATGGTGGAGCTTGGGCACCCGGCTGTGGGGCCCATCCGGGTACGAAGGCCCACACACTCCCTGCCGCCTCGGGGACCCCTGCCCCCTCAGTCAGGGAGCTTCCCGGGGAGGCTGGGGAGATGGAGAGGGAGACACCTCCTGGGTCCGGGACCGCGGGTGGGGCCCCCGCGTGAGTGGGCGGGTGGATGGACCAGGTTGGGGTCTGGTCCGAGGGCTCCCTGCCGCTGCCCCCAGGCCCACCAGGAGGCCCTGAAGACGGAGTGGCAGAACTTCCTGAACCTGTGCATCTGCCAGGAGAGCCTCCTGCAGCACGTAGAGGATTACCGCCGGGTGAGGCTGCGGGCAGGGCCGGGCGGGGGGCCGCCGCAGCACACGCTCGCGTCTCGGGGGTCAAGGCACCGCCTAACAATGACGGAGCTGTGTCGTTGTGACTGGGTCCCAGGCGGACAATAATGTCACACATGCGTTCTCGACAGGGTGATATCACTCCTGGGGGGTGAGAGTTGGTTCTTGGGGATGAAAAAATATCATCCTCTTTTTGTGCATGTCATAGATATATATACATAAAGGATATATGACACACCTATAATATTAAAATTTCATGGTGACGATGGGGAAAGTAAGGAAAAAAAAGTCTAAAAATCTCCTTAGAAGAGACAATAATGAGACACGGGTTGAGAAACGTTGATATAATAGAGGATGGGTAGAGAGAGAGAAAAAAACCAGAAAAAAATTAAAGACAAAAAAATTTAAAATGTATATATACAACAGGAACTTTTTAAAAAATTTCCAACTAAAATGGTTTATATACTTTGAGGAAGACAAAAGCCAAGGCGTCTTTTCTTCCCTTTTCTTTTTTTCAAAAGGCATTTTTCTGTATATCCACAGTACCATTATCACGCCCATGGATGAGAATTCCGTAACGTCACCCAACTGTAGGATGTTTCTTTAAAGCGCACTCCCAGCTTCTACTCCGAGGCACCCTGGGCACCCACCCCAGAGTCCCAGCCAGGACTCCAGGTGCTGGAGTGAGGCGGGAGGGGCACCGCCCTTCCTCTGTGCAGGAAGAATGAAAACCAACGGGTTTTACCACACTGAGAGAAATTAAGTTCCGTGACCCCCAAATGCCCGATTTACAGAGCACTTCAGTTAAAAAGGTCCCACTGCCAATGGCAAGTGGCAGTTTGGTTTTAGACGGTTTGCATTTAGCCAGTTTGCAGGGTGTCCTAGGGCAGTGGGTCCCCCAGCTCTGCCCCTGACCGCCTGCCGCCCTCAGTTCCAGGAAGACGCCGACTCTGTCAGCCAGACCCTGGCGAAGCTCAACTCCAGCCTGGACACCCAGTACAGCCCTGCCCCGGGGGGCCCACCTGCCGCCCCAACAGAGCTTCTGCGGCAACTGGAGGTGAGGTGGCCCCACCCGGCCCCCTGCACCCACTCCTGGGAACGGGGCCTGCCTGTGTGTTGAGCCTCACGCCTCCCAGGTACTCAGTCCTGCCCAGAGCCCCAGCCTTTGGGGCAGAAGAAGGGGGTCTCCTCCAGCCAGAGGAGCTTGGTCTGTTACAAGCACCCCCTTCCCACCTCTGGACCTGTTTCCTCATCTGTAATGTGACAGGGTTTGCCCAGAAGAGCTCTGAGGCCCCTCTAGCTCCCCCTCGGGAGGCCTGGGTGGTGCTGGGCAGCCCCCTCCCCCACCCCAACCCGCAGGCCCAGGATCCTGTGTCCGCAGGGAGGGTCTCCTTTTACTGTGCTAAGAGACCCTGTCTTCATGAAGGCCAGACCCCTCCCTGGCCCTCTTGGGGGGCACGTTTGGGGCTGGCCTGAGCCTCCATTGCCTGGGTCCCTGCAGGCAGAGGAGAAGCAGCTGGTCATGGCCAAAAAGACTGTTGGGGACCTGCAACTGCGAAGCCAGGAGGTGGTCCCTCTGCCACAGCGCAGGAACCCACCCCAGCAGCCCCTGCACGTGGACAGCATCTGTGACTGGGACTCTGGAGAAGTATAGCCCCTCCCCGCCCAGTTCCTCTGGCCCCACCCACTCCAGCCCTCCCACCTCCACCCCCTCCCCTGCCCACTCCTACCCACTCCTGCCACGGCCCCGCCCCACCCCTCTCCAAGCCCTGTCCTGCCCCTGGCCTGTCCCTTTCCCCACCCCAGCACCCCTGCCCCTGCCCCAGCTCCTGTCCCTACCTGTCTCCATCCCCAGCCTCTACCCACCTTGGCCTTGATCCCTGCCCCTGCCCAGCCCCTGAGCCTGCATGAGCCCCTCCCCACCTGCCCCCCAGGTGCAGCTGCAGCGGGGTGAGCGGTACACGCTGCTGGACAACACTGACCTGTACACCTGGGTGGTCCAGAGCCCGGCAGGAGAGACCAAATGTGCCCCAGCCGCTTGCTTCTGCATCCCAGCCCCGGACCCTGAGGCCGTGGCCAGGGCCTCCAGGTGGGTCTGTGTGGGATCCTCAGGGGCAGGAGGCTGGTTGTAGACCTAGACCAGGCCCTGTGGTTTGAGGCCATTGCCTGGCCTTCGCCTGGACCAGTGACGGCTGGGGCCGGGGGAGAGAGTGGAGGGACGTCCTTCCCTGATCTCCTCCTCCTTCCAGGCTGGCCTCGGAGGTGCAGGCCCTGAAGCAGAAATTGACGACAGTCCGGAGCCGCCTGAAAGCCAGTGCTGTGGCGCCCTTACGGCCTAGCCAGCAGGGTACCGAGGGCTGGCCAGGGAACGGGTGGGGGGATGGGGGGGAAGAATAAGGCACTGTTGGGATAGAGCGACTCGTACTCTGGTCACTGTGGGGGCTGTCACGGGCAGGGGGTGACCCTAAATTAAGGACTTCTGCTCTGGGGATTCCACCTCCTGGGTTGGCAAGCCCCTGGGGATGTCCCTCCATCAGTTAGGCCCTGAGCACTGCCCTCCCGCCCTCCCCCACACAGGACCCTCTAGGGGCACTCAGGGAGGGGCCCACCAGGCAGACGGGCAGATGTGAGGTAGGCCCTGGACCCTCACAGGCACTCTCTTCCCCCAGCTCCAAGCAGCTCAGCCCCAGCCGACGCACAGGCCCAGAAGCTCCTGACACAGCTGACCCGGCTGGAGGAGGACCTGGCGCAGATAGAGAAGCTGGTGCTGGCCTGGACCAGGGCCCCGCTGAGCCGCACCGCGCCCCTGGAGGACCTGGAGGGCCGCATCCAAAGCCACAAGGTGGGTGACCCAGGGCAGCTGGGATAAGAAATGGTCTGGCCTGGGGTGGGGGAGGGGAGGGGGTGTGCACAAAGTAAAGACAAAGCACGTGTGGGAGCAGCCATGGGCCCCCGAGGTGGAAGAAGAGGGCGGACAGGCCAGGGCTCACGCAAGCTGGCTCCCATCCTGCCTCCTCCACGGACCTGCTCTGTGGCTTTGGGCGATTCACTTAACCTGTCTGGGCCTTGGTTTCTTCATCCCTGAAAACTGCCACAATAGTACCCAGGTCGTCTGGTTGTCCTGAGGATGAAGTATAGCAAGGCCTGGGAAGGTTCTAGAGGGGCAGGGCTCAGAGTAAAGGCCCATTCCTCACGCTGGAGGGGTGTTCCGGCGAGAGTCCTGAGAGCAGCAAGGAAGCCTGGAGCATCTTCGAGGAGGTGTCCCCCCTGGGTGGCTGGCAGGGAGCCTCCCTGGACAGGTTGCAGGAGTAGAAACATGTCACGAGAGGGCTAACAGTGAAAGCCGCCCCTTCCCCACACCGGGGGGGCGGGGGGTAGCAGTTTGGGTTAGATCCTTCCAAACCGGTTTCTACTCAAATCTACTGTTTGGATTTAGTTTTTAAGAATTCGAAGCATGTCGCTCACGTTATTGTGCAACTTGTTATTTTCACTCCACAATGTTCCGTCCCGTTTCAGCTGGGTCAGAGGGCTGGTGGGGGCGGGAGGGTTCCAGAGGCAGGAAAGGTGTTGCAGACGGGGTCCTCGGGGGCGGGGGGCGGGGGAGGAAGCAGGAGTAGCATTACCATGCAGTAACGCGGCCTCAGCAATACCTCTGTCCATGCCGGGCCCTGGTTCCCCCTGCCCCGGGACCTGGCAGCTCTCTTGGGCCCAGGCAGTCTCCAAATAGGTCCTTGGGTTTTGAAGTCACAGCGTCACAGGTGTTGGGGGTCCAGTTAGCCTGGAAGGTAGGCAGGGTGTGGCACGGAGTTGGTGCCAATGGCTGATGGAATCGATGGGTGAGTAACTGATAAAAGAATCAATGAAACAACCCCAAGTGGGTGGAGCTAGGGCTCTCCTGCCTGACCTGGAGCGAGGGGGCAGGGTACTGAAGGTTTTGTGAACAGGATAGCAATATGAAGACCGAGGTGGGCAAGAGCTCCTGACACACGGGGTCTCATTTCATCCTCCCGTCAAGCATCCTGTAGATGAGGAGACTGAGGGTCAGAGAGGTTGACCTGACCATGGTCATCTACATGGGAACTCAGGCCTTGTGGGCAGAGTTAGGCTGACTTGGCAGGAGGGCTGGGTGGAACTCACCTGCCCAGAGCAGAGATCCTGAGCCCTGCCCCACCCCAGGGCACGGCCCAGCAGCTGCAGAGCCTGGGAGCAGAGAAGGAGGCGGCCCAGCAGGAGTGTGAGGCGTTTCTGTCCGGGCACCCCGCGGGCCCTGCCGCCCTGCACCTGCCCGTGGCCCTCAACAACATCAAGAACAAGTACAGTGACGTGCAGGGTCTCTGCAGCCTCTACGGGGAGAAGTGAGTGCTCCGGGGATGGGGGCCGCTGGGCGAGGCCGCACGGGTGTGGCCGAGGGGGTGTCTGACCCTTGGCCTCCTCTGTGGCAGAGCGAAGGCTGCCCTGGGGCTGGAGCGGCAGATCGGGGATGCAGACAGGGTCATCCGAGGCTTCGAGTCCTCCCTGGTGCAGGAGGCCCCCATCCCCGCTGGCCAGGGCGCGCTGCAGGAGAGGGTCAGTGAGCTGCAGGTGAGGAGCCAGGTGGCCTGCTGGCAGGAGCAGGGCACAGCCTGACCGAGCATTTGGGGGCAGGTGGAGGGTGGACGTGGCGTCTGACCAAACCACAGGCTGCATCGTGCTATGTCCCCTCCTGCCCCAGCGCCGGCGGAGGGAGCTGCTGCAGCAGCAGGCCTGCGTGCTAGGGCTGCACCGCCAGCTGAAGGCCGCCGAGCGCACGTGCAGCGCGCTGCAGAACAACTTCCACGAGTTCTGCCAAGACCTGCCGCACCAGCAGCGCCAGGTGCAGGCCCTCACCGACCGCTACCACGCCGTGGGCGACCAGCTGGACCTGCGGTGAGTGGCTGGGCCGTTGGGGCTCGTGGCACAGCCCTGCAGTGCACAGAGGCGCCGCTGCTGATGAGCTGTGTGACCTTGGACTGGTGACTTCACCGCTCTGAGGCTCCATTTGCTCACCTCTAAAATCAGACTTCCCTGGTGGTCCCGTGCTTAAGACTCTGAACTCCCAATGCAGGGGGCCCAGGTTCGATCCCTCATCAGGGAACTAGATCCTGCAAGCCACAACTAAAGATCCCACACGCCGCAACTAAGACCCAGCACAGCCAAATAAATTTTAAAAAAAGGGGGGGGGGGATACTAACAGCACCAGGTGGTGCCTGGCGGAGAGTGTCCGGTCTAACTCTGAATGCCCAGCTCCGCAGGGCCGGCACTAGGGGATTGGCACGGTGGGTCCCTCAGGCCTCCTGACCTGCCCCAGGGGGCAGGCACCCACCAGCCTCCTCTGCGCACCCCTCACCTGTCCCCCCGGGGCAGCTCTCACCTCTGCTCTGGGCCTCATCCTTCTGCAGGGAGAAGATGGTACAGGACGCCAGCCTCACCTACCAGCAATTCAAGAACTGCAGGGACAACCTGAACTCCTGGCTGGAGCACCTGCCCCACAACCAGGTGCGGCCCAGCGACGGGCCCAGCCAGATCACCTACAAGCTGCAGGCACAGAAGGTGAGGATCTGGGGCTGCAGGCGACCTGGGGGCCCATACCCAGAGCTGGACCCTCGAGCCACGTCCATTTCCCTGGCCGCCTCCCCAGCAGGGAGAGCTGCCTGTGTGTGTGTGTGGCCCCCTAGTGGCCAGTGTTTTAATGACCTCAAAGCTCAGGCCCCGGAGGCCTTGTGTTACTCCCTACCCACCCCCACCCCACCAAATGCTCCAATTTGCCCACAGAAACGGCCCGCCCTTCTCTATCTGGTTTGAGGTGGGCAGCGGGCTTTATGCTCCTCAGGGTTCCAAGTCCTACTGCGTCCTCTTGCTCATACTTGCCAAGCCCCTAGTACATACTGTAATGAATCAGGGGCGGGGGGCAGGCAGGGGCATCTCAGGCCATGATGCTGATAAGCGCTTTGGTGGAGAAGCCAGAGCGCCGTGGGAGCCGTTGCAGGACACCCGTGGGGGTCAGGGCCAGCAGTCTGAAAGGGGCTGACACCCAGGCTGAGGCCGGAGGCATGAACAGGGTGGCCGGGTGTGGCGCGTGAAATGTCCTGAGCCGAGGCCACGGGGAGTCATGGGGAGGAGAAGGCACTTTACCACAGAGCCCTTCCCGCCCTGGGCGGTGCTGGCTGCCTGTGGCCCTGGAGGCCGCAGCTGGAGGAGAGTCCAGGTGAGTGGTGTTTCCCGACTTTCCCTTCTTCCCCCCGCAGAGGCTGCTGCAGGAGATCCAGGGCCGAGCGCAGGACAGGGCCACGGTGTCCCGCCTCTCCCAGCACCTGCAGGCGGCCCTCCAGGCAAGCAGTTACTTCAGTTCGTCCTTCTTAATCTCCCACCCCCCCCCCCCGCCAGCCCCCTACTCCCCCCGACCCCCCACTTCGCCCACTGACAGCCAGCCTGTGTCCTTTCCCCGCTGCTCAGGACTATGAGCTGCAGGCAGACACCTACCGCTGCTCCCTGGAGCCCACCCAGGCAGGGTCGGCCCCCAAGAGACCCCGAGTGGCTCCCCTGCAGGAGAGCATCCAGGCCCAGGTGAGCCATGGCTCTGTATCCCTCATTCCTCAGCACCAGGAGCTTCGCATCCTCAGAGGCCAGAGCTGATGCCGCCCTCCCTCCACTCCCCTCCCCCCTCCCCTCTCCTCCCTCCTCCCTTTGGCCTCCCCAGGAGAAGAACCTGATGAAGGCCTACACTGAGGCTGCAGCTGCACACCAGCAGCAACTACACCAGCTGGAGTTTGCCAGAAAGATTCTCGAGAAGGTAAGGGGTGATGCCCATCCATTCCTGCACTAGGCAGCCTGGGCTGGTGGTTGACCTGGGAGATGTCTCTTCCTCCTCACCCTGCAGCGTGCAGCCCCGGGACAGCTTGGCGGCTTGAGGGAGGTGCAGCTCCCTGCCTCCCCCAGCACCTCTTACAGGCTGGGTTCCATCTCAGAGTTAGTACCAGGGGATGTACAGCCGGTCAATGCAGTCACAGCTTAGCCACTGGGCAGTGTCCTGGTGGCGACAGGAGGAAATCCCTGAAAAGTCTTCAGCCTTAGGACCCAGCCCCAGTGGGCAAGACGCCACCTAGGTCTCCATCCCTGGGACACCAGGAGCCCGGACCTCTCCGTGACTCTTGGTGACTGTTCAAGGGACTGGCCAGCTTCCTCCCACCCAGAGGCATACTCCAATATCCCCCAGAGGAGTGTGGGCCCATTTCTGGGAGCCTGGGTGGAGGGGGAGGTGGAAAGGTTTGGAAGGGAGGACCTGCCTACTTGCACATTCTAGTGCAAACATGGCCTGAACGCTGCCTTGCATCCTAACATCCTGGACACTGATGGAGCCTCTCAAAATCCTGCCTCCAAGCATCTCAGGTCTACAGTTCCACCTCCTGGACCTCCTGGGATGTCTCAGGAAGCAGGGAAGGGTCCTGATCTCAGGAGGGTGGGATGGGCATGGGCTTATCCCTTTCCTCCCCTCACCCTCTTCCTCTCACTCTGCAGAAGGAGCTCAGTGAGGACATCCAGGAGACCCATGACACACAGCAGGGGTCCGAGAGCCCAGCCCGAGCAGGGAGAGAGTCAGAGGCCCTGAAGGCCCAGCTGGAGGAGGAGAGGAAGCGGGTGGCTCAGGTGCAGCGAGAACTGGAGGAGCAGAGGAAACAGCTGCTGCAGCTGAAGACCCAACGGCCCTTGGAGAAGCTGGAGGAGAAGGAAGTGGTGGAGTTCTACCGGGACCCCCAGCTGGAGAGCAACCTGTCCAGGGTGAAGTCCCAGGTGGAGGACGAGGGCAAGAAGCGGGCCGGCCTGCAGGCAGACCTGGAGGCGGCAGCCCAGAAGGTCATGCAGCTGGAGAGCAAGAGGAAGGCCACGCAGCCTCACCTGCTGACCAAGGAGGTCACCCAGATCGAGAGGGACCCAGGCCTGGACAGCCAGGCGGCTCAGCTCAGCAGCGAGATCCAGCGCCTGCGGGGGGAGAACACCGCCGTCTCGGCCCAGCTGGAGGCGCTGAAGACGGAGCTGCTGGCCCTTGAGCAGAAGGAGGTGAACGTGAAGGAGAAGGTCGTGGTGAAAGAGGTGGTCAAGGTGGAGAAGGACCTGGAAATGGTCAAGGCGGCTGAGGCCCTGAGGTTGCAGATGCAGGAGGACGCGGCACAGAGCAAGGGGGCAGAGGCGGCTGTGGCCAAGCTGCAGGCTCGCATCGCGGAGCTGGAGGCGGCGATCCGTGCCGTGGAGCCAAAGGTGATTGTGAAGGAGGTGAAGAAGGTGGAGCGGGACCCAGGCCTCCTCCAAGAGGCGTCCAGGCTGCGGAGCCTCCTGGAGGCAGAGAGGCGTGAGAACGAGACTCTGGCCAGGGAGCTGAAGGAGCTGCGCAGCCAGCACAGCGTGGTGGAGAAGCAGAAGCCCAGGGTGGACCTGCAGGAGCGCGTCCACGAGATCTTCCAGGTGGACCCGGAGACGGAGCGGGAGATCGCGCGGCTCAGGGCCGAGCTGCAGGAGACAGCCCGCAGGAGGAGCGGCGCGGAGGAGGAGGTGGAGCGGCTGCTGCCTGAGCTGGCGGTCCTGCGGGCGCAGAAGCCCGCCGTGGAGTACAAGCAGGTGACGCAGGAGGTGGTGAGGCACGAGCGGAGCCCCGAGGTGCTGCGGGAGATTGACCGTCTGAAGGCCCAGCTCAACGAGCTGGTCAATGGCAGCGGGCGGGCCCAGGAACAGCTCATCCGGCTGCAGGGGGAGCGCGACGCGTGGAGGCGGGAGCGCGCCAAGGTGGAGACCAAGACGGTGAACAAGGAGGTGGTGCGCCACGAGAAGGACCCGGTCCTGGAGCAGGAGGCCCAGCGGCTGCGCCAGGAGGTGCGGGAGGCGACCCAGAAGCGGCGGGCCGCTGAGGACGTGGTCTACGAGCTGCAGAACAAGTACCTGCTGCTGGAGAGGAGGCGGCCTGAGGAGAAGGTGGTGGTGCAGGAGGTGGTGGTCACCCAGAAGGACCCGAAGCTCCGCGAGGAGCACAGCCGGCTCAGCCGGAGCCTGGACGAGGAGGCGGGCCGGCGGCGGCAGCTGGAGCGGGAGGTGCAGCAGCTGTGGGCCGCCGTGCAGGAGGACGAGGGCCTGCTCAGCTTCGGAGAGGACCGCAGCAAGAAGCCGGCTGTGGAGAGGGAGCTGCGGCAGCTGACCCTGAAGATCCAGGAGCTGGAGAAGCGGCCTCCTGCAGTGCAGGAGAAGATCATCATGGAGGAGGTGGTCCAGCTGGAGAAGGACCCGGATCTGGAGAAGTCCACGGAAGCCCTGCGGCGGGACCTGGACCAGGAGAAGACCCAGGTGACGGAGTTGCATCGGGAGTGCAAGAACCTGCAGGTGCAGATCGACGTCCTCCAGAAAACCAAACCGCAGGAGAAGACCATCTACAAGGAAGTGATCAGGGTGGAGAAGGACCCGGTGCTGGAGGGAGAGCGTTCCCGGGTGTGGGAGATGCTCAACCGGGAGCGGGCCGCCAGGCAGAGCCAGGAGGAGGAGGCAAGGCGCCTGCGGGAGCGGATCGACCGGGCTGAGGCACTGAGGAGGACCTGGTCGCGGGAGGAAGCTGAGCTCCAGAAGGCCCGGGACCAGGCGAGACAGGAGTGCCGGCAGCTGCAGCAGGAGCTGCGGGAGCTGGAGAGGCAGAAGCAGCAGAAGGTGCTGCGCCTGCAGGAGGAGTCGCAGCTGCTCAGCCGGAAGACGGAGAGCGAGCGGCAGAGGGCTGCCCAGCGGGGCCAGGAGCTCTCGCAGCTCGAGACGGCCATCCTCCGCGAGAAAGACCAGATCTACGAGAAGGAGAGGACCCTCCGGGACCTCCACACCAAGGTGAGCCGCGAGGAGCTCAACCAGGAGACCCAGACGCGAGAGACCAACCTCTCCACCAAGATCTCCATCTTGGAGCCCGATACGGGGAAGGACATGTCCCCGTATGAGGCCTACAAGAGGGGCATCATCGACCGAGGCCAGTACCTCCAGCTGCAGGAGCTCGAGTGTGACTGGGAGGAGGTCACCACCTCGGGCCCCCATGGGGAGGAGTCTGTGCTCCTGGACCGCAAGAGCGGGAAGCAGTACTCCATCGAGGCCGCCCTGCGCTGCCGGCGCATCTCCAAGGAGGAGTACCATCTCTACAAGGACGGCCACCTCCCCATCAGCGAGTTCGCCCTGCTCGTGGCAGGGGAGACCAAGTCCTGCTCCTCCCTCTCCATCGGCGCCATCATCTCCAAGTCCCCGCTTGCCTCCCCGGCCCCCCAGAGCACCAGTTTCTTCTCTTCCGGCTTCTCTCTCAGGCTCAGCGAGGACAGCTTCCCCATTGCTGGGGTCTATGACACAACCACGGACCACAAATGCACCATCAAGACAGCCGTGGCCAAGAACATGCTGGACCCCATCACCGGGCAGAAGCTGCTGGAGGCGCAGGCAGCCACGGGGGGCATCGTGGACCTGCTCAGCCGTGAGCGCTACTCCGTGCACAAGGCCGTGGAGAGGGGGCTGATCGAGAGCAGCTCAACGCAGAGGCTGCTCAACGCCCAGAAGGCCTTCACCGGCATCGAGGACCCCGTCACCAAGAAGAGGCTGTCGGTGGGCGAGGCCATCCAGAAGGGCTGGATGCCCCAGGAGAGCGTGCTCCCGCACCTGCGGGTGCAGCACCTGACCGGAGGGCTCATCGACCCCAAGAGGACGGGCCGCATCCCCATCGCGCAGGCCGTGCTCTCCGGCATGATCAGTGAAGAGCTGGCCCAGCTCCTGCAGGACGAGGCCAGCTACGAGAAGGATTTGACAGACCCCATCTCCAAGGAGCGGCTGAGCTACAAGGAGGCCATGGGGCGCTGCCGGAAGGACCCCGTGAGCGGCCTGCTGCTCCTCCCATCCTCGCTGGAGGGGTACCGCTGCTACCGCTCGTCCTCCCCGACTGTCCCACGCTCCCTGCGCTGACGGCGGCCAAGCAGTCATGGGGAGGGGGAGCGTGTGTGTGGGGGAGGGGGGGAGGCATGCACCCCTGGCCCCCAGAGCAGCCTAGCTCGAGGGGGTGGGTCTCCCCCGTCTGATTCTCGGTGCTGGGCTCCCTCCCCCAACTTTGGTGCCCAGTCCGACCCCTGACCCGGATGGAGATCAGCAGCTCTGTTCTCCTCCCTCCTCCCTCACCCAGTGCTTCCAATAAACGCGTCCTCCCAGTGTCTTGGTCCCACCTGGGAGCACAGAGTCGATTTGTCTGGGGCATGAGCACGAGGAGCAGCCCTGCTTGGGTCCCTCCCAGGTGGGGAGTGGACACGCCTGCTGGGGGCGGGGCGCTTTCGGGGGCCTGTGGCTCCACTGGGAGGACAGGTCATGGAGGACCATCCCCCCCCCCCCCCCCCCCCCCCCGCACCGCCGCTTCCCTCCCCCACCGGCTCAGGGCCTCCCAGTTCGGGCCAGGAACTGTCAACTTCCCCCTTGTCAGCAAGTCCCTGGTGTCCCCCCTGAGCAGAGAAACACTGGAAACCTCAGGAATACATCACTTTTATTTTCTGTTCTTAAAGCCAGAGGCAAACAAACGTTAAGCATATCCTAGGTGACCAGACAACTACTTAGAACACCTGACCCCCTCCGGGATCAGGAAAATGTCCTCTCTCCCTCGCCCGGCTTCCTGTTTAACTTGGGACCCTTAACTGGAACTCAACTCTTCCCCAAAACATTTTAAATCCAAAAGACCGGCCCGGGGGAACCCTTTCCCTCAGGGTCTGGCTCTGCAACTGAGGGCCAGGCAGCTGAAGGGCACTGGGAAAACCTTGCTGGTGGCCTAGGCAGACACCCTGCTCTCCTTGTCACCTGCTGTTCTGGCGCCAGGGCACCCAGCCTCTAACGGACCCCCTCGGGCACAGGTCTTCTGTGCCCCCATCTTGAAACTGCACTGGCAAACCCAACAAACAACACAGGAACTCGCTAACCTGCTGGCAGGACTAACCCAAACTCAGCCCTCTGACAGCTGATGCCAAACTGCTCTCTCTCTGGATGCATCCTCTTTCTTGGGAAGTGAGTGGGGAGGCAGGAGGGCAGCAGCTGGAGGGAGGCTTTGAGGCCTCACACCTTCTCAGCGGCAGAAATGCTCCAGCACACACTGGTGGGGGGCCGGGGAGGTCTCGGTGGACAAGAAGTACGGATGGGCAAGGGCCGCCTTGGCTGAGATGCGCCGACTGGGGTCGTACTGCAGGAGTTGCTGTGGAGGAAGGAGGAGGAGAGAGATTGGGTCCGGGGGTGGCCAGGGCCCCAAGCCCCAAAGCAGCTGCCTTCAAACCCAGAACCGCACGGAGCCACCACCTCCCAGCTTGAGAACCAGTTCTGGACACTCCCAGAATCTGGGGACAAAGTCTTTGTTCTAGTCCAGCCCTGCTGAGTCACCCCGCCTCCTTTCCCGCTACAGAGGCTGAGTCAGTCTCTCCCCTTCCTTAGGGAGCTCTCTAGGCTCCAGCCTCCTTCTAGTCGGGACAGACTTCTCTCCAGGTATCAGGAAGAGGGTGGAGCAGAAACACAAAAATCCCTAAACCCAGCCAGGCTGTGGAAGGACCTCCCCCCCGCCCCCGCCACTGCCTCAGAGTAGCCAGGATAGAGGGCCAGGAGCCTCGGTGGGAAGTCCACGCCATCCTCCTGGCACTGGGTTGGGAGATGTACACAGTCCTCCAGAAAGCTGGACACACAGCCTGAAGATGAACTTCCTGCCCTGCCTTCCTCTGACCCAACACCAGACTAAAGAGACAGAGACGCTCTGAGTCTTTGTGGGCAAGAATGTATGGCTCTGCCCGAGGCCCTCTGGGCAGCCCAGCCTCGGCCAGCCCAACGGGTTAAGAGGGTGCAACCGGAGAGGTGAGTGAGGACTGCGGTGGGGGCCGCGGCAGTGGGGAGCAGCTGGCTCTGAACAGCCTCGTGTGAAGAGTAAGCGCTGTGGAAGGCACTGTGGGGGTACTGAGATGGTGGGGGGTGCGGTCCCTGCCTGGGAAAGCTTACAGCTTAGATGGGGTAATAATGTCCACAAGAAAAAAATTACCAAAACACAAGGCAACTAAGACAAAGGGAACGTATCACAGCATAAAAACAAAGCTAACTAGAAGAGAGACGTTTTCAAAGGGATGGTGAACCCTGGACTTATTGTGGGAGAGGCCTCCAGCTGGAGCAGTCAGTCCACACAAGGGCAAGCCGACTCGATACAGGGGTCAGAAGGGAGACCAGCTTGGACTCAGCAAGAGGCTGGATGGCAAAGGGGACACTTCTAGTAAGAGCAGTAGCTGCCGCAAAGCAGCCTTTCTCACCCTCCCTGCCGCCCACCTGCACCTACCATGAGCAGGTCCTGGCCCTCTGGCTCCAGGTTGGGCACGATCTCCTCCAGCGCCTTCCTGGTCCACTTGGGGAAACTGCCCTTATAGTCAGGCAGCTGGGTGACTCCTGGCCACATGGCTTCACTGGGTGTCCCCAGGGTCCGAAAGATACGAAAGAGTTGGTCGATCTCAGAGTCGCCAGGAAACAGGGCTCTGCGGGTCACCTGGAGTGGGGAAGGGCAGAAGGTGTGGGGTCTACTCCCTGGTCATACAGCATCCAAAACCAGAAGAGGCCAGACCAGGGAGGCACCTTCAAGATATCTTTTCCAGGGCTGTGCTAAAAACCCTGGCCTTTTCTGGGAAAAGGCCTGTTTCCTCAGATCTTTAGCCATCCCAAACACCCCTTAATTCACTTCTAATAGGAGAATCAGAGCCGCTACTACCCACCACCCCAGGAGGACCCTGCCTGTGGCCACGTGAGTCCCTCTCTCTACCATCTCAGCAAAGATGCAACCAATGCTCCAGACATCCACAGCCGTCGAGTAGAACCTGCTCCCCAAGAGGATCTCGGGGGCACGATACCAGAGTGTCACCACCTGTGGGGACGAGAAAACAGCATCATTCAGGGTGGCTGGGTGCACGGGTGACCTCCCTTCTCTCCCCTCTGTCCCTCAGTACCTCGTGGGTGTAGGTGCGCAGGGGCACCCCGAAGGCTCGAGCCAGTCCAAAGTCGGCCAGCTTGATGGCCCCCAGCTCACTGATGAGCAGGTTCTGGGGCTTCAGGTCGCGGTGGATGACCCGATGCGAGTGGCAGAAGTTCACCCCCTGCAGCAGCTGGAAGAGGTAGCTCTGGAAGAGCGGGCGTGAGAAGGAGCTGGCTGAGCAGAGTGGCAGCTGGCTCAGCGGGCGTCCAATGGTCTCCCTGTCCTCCCCCCCACCCCGGTACCTTGACTAAATGCAGGGGGAGCTCGGAGCCTGGGGTGGAGTCCATGTACTTCTTCAGGTCCTGGCTAAGGAACTCAAATACCAGGTAAAGCTTCTTCTCGTTGTGCACCACGTCCAGCAGCCTGGCCAGGTGATGCCCGTCAGCTTGCGGCTCCCAGCCTGCCTGGGACAGGCCCACGTCCCCGCTTCTTCCCCGCCTCACCTGACGATGTTGGGGTGCTTAAGCTCTTTGAGCAGGGAGATCTCCCTGATGGCGGTGCTCGGGACCCCCTCGGTCTCCCTGGAGGAGAGGAGGGTACAGCGCTGGAGTCAGGAGCTGAGCAGGGCACTTCTGCCGCGGGGGTGTCACCTGCGTTCCTTACTCCCTAACGATGCCCCCCCCCCCCCCCAGCGATAGGGCACTGTGCTCCTGGGCACAGACCCATCACCCCCAGGGGCCTGGGGCAAAGCCTGGTCGGGGTGAGGACGAGTGAGGGCTGCACCTTTGTGGCCCCCCGTGTAGCGGGAGCACTTGGAAAAGGAGTTGAACACAAAACCCTGAGATGAGGGACGGACGGCGGGGAGCTCCCTGGGCTGTGGGTCACCCCCGGACCGGGGGTCTCAGAGGCCGTCCCGGCACTCACAGATCCAGCCTGATCTTCTTGAGGGCCACGAGCTGCCCGGTCTCCTTGTTCTTGGCCTTGTACACCACCCCGTAGGTGCCCTCTCCGATCTTCTCCACCTTCTGGAACACGTCCATATCCGCAGAGCCGCCCTGGAAACAGACGGCGCCTGGGGCGTTCGCCCCCACGCCCAGCACCCCCGCTGCCCCTCCGGCCTCCACGGCACAGCCTGCCCGGCCCCCACCCAGGCGCCCCGGGCTCCTCAGGCCTGTGGCCCCCAGGGCTCAGCCTGCTCTGCCTGCCAGGCCGCCCAGGCCCGGGCCCGGCTCCCACCGCCCGCCCCAGCCCCAGCCCCAGCCCCAGCCCGTCCCCAGGAACCTGGCGTGGCGCAGGGCTGCCCCTCGCCCAGCCCAGGCCGGGCAGGAACCCCCAGGCCCCAGGAAGCAGCTGCCCCTGAGCCGGGCTACGGAGCGCAGGAGGGCCCAAACGTCTCCTGCCCCGGCCCCCGGCCCTGCCCAGCCAGGACCCAGCCCCGGGGCGGAAGGCTGCCCAGAGGGGCTGCCCAGGGGGATCGGGGTCAGCTCGGGGCAGAGGTCAGGGGTCAGGGAGGGTTTCCGAAGCCACAGTCCGGCCCTAGGCCGCGTGGCCAGGGCGAGGGGCTGGGCCCGGCCTGTTTGGGGACGCTCGGCCTCCTGTGAGGGCAGAACCTCGACAGAGTGGCCCCCACTGCATCCTGGGCCCCCCCACCCGGTCCTGAGCGCCCCCAGCGCCCTCCCCTCAGGCCCCCAGCCCGGAATTCACCAGAAACCCAGGGCTCCTGCAGCCTCACTGCCGGGCGGTGGGCGGGCTGCTCCGGGGCTCCCCCTCCTGGCCCCTGCCGGCGCTGCACCACGTGCACGCACTGCTCTGTCACACCACGCAGCTTTATTCACGAGGACCTTCTAGAACCCTCCAGGACCCACACGAGCCCCAGCCCCTCCCCGTGCCCGGCCTCTGATCTCTAGGCTCCCATTTCTGGGGTGATATCGATGAACAACCCCTGCCCTCTTCTCTCCAGCTCCAGACAAAGGCTGTCACTCCGGGGAAGCTCCCGCCTTTTCTCTGCAGCAGCTCCAGTGTGTGTGTGGGCAGTGGTGGTGGGGGGGATTTGCCAGGAGCTGCCGTCTTGCTCTCTACTGGCTGCTGTCCCTCTCTCGCTGGTACAGCCTCTGCTCCCGGATGGCTTGTTCCAACAAGGGGAGATTCACTCCTTCCACACAAGTCAGCACCCGGGCCTTCACCAGGCAGCCTCCATCTGAAAGACACAGACACCAAGGCACAGGCAGTGTCAGTAACACCCTGTGGATGCATTCCCGCCGTTTCCCCTCGATGTGTTCACGGTCCTGAGTTTTGACAGAGAAGCTGACAGGGTACAGGTGAGAAGGATGGTTTATGGGATCTTGACAAGTTGTCTACTTGGGCCTTAGAATGCAGGCCCACCATACACTACAGGCACACGGCTGGAACTCAGGGGGCAGCCTGAAAATTCCACTTCTCCAGGGAGGAGGCCCAGAAAGATGTAGCCTCTACTTTCCTCTTTTGTCATCTTAATTCTTGCCAGCCTCTCTGTAGGTGCCAAGTGCCCAGACTTGAGGAGGGGTCTCAGTCACCACCCTAGTTCTCCATCTGTACCAAGGGAAGGGCCCCTTGGCATCGTGGGGTTCACTGGCATTGGAAAACGGGGCAAAGAGAACCCCATCTTAATCCAAGGGGACAGTCTGGCCATACAGGGGCAAGTCATCCCACCCTGGATAAGGGGCTAGGGGCGATTCTGGCAGATGCTGTGGTGACCTGATGGAAAGGTTTGTCAATGTCCAGGTGACACCAAATAGGAAGGACATCTGGGGTTTGCCCTAATGTTGGGTTTTTTTTTTTTCCTTCCCCACGAATGTTCTCTCTGCTCTCTGGGCATGTCAATGATTACGTTCAATGTTCTAGAACATTATCCTGTCTTCTTTGGATGCGGTTTTGAGATAGAGGCTGTCTCTGGTTAAAGTCTATGCCTCACTTTCTTTCTCGTCTAGGCCACTTTACTGATTTAACACAGTCTGGGGGCAGAATTCAGAGTTGGACTGTCTAGATTCCAGGAAGATGAACTAATTTGAAACATGAGGTTGCCTGTGTGTCATCAGCTTTTGTTGGCCCCAGTGCTGGACTGCAGGGGCTGCATGGCCTAGAGAGGGGTGGGCATGGGACGGTATCTGGGCCTGCGGATGGGTGCAGACTGTTGATTCTCAGCCCCCAGGCCTCTTCAGGAATAGCTGGCTCGTCTACACTGGTCAAACAGGATATTTGCCTAAACTTCCTTTGGTGCCAAAAGGTGTAGACCTTTTCTTGAGACACAGGTGGCCCTAAATAGTTTTCACAGAGCAGCTGCATGTGTTTGGGACGACACAGGGGGAGTAAGGACAAAATTAGAGAGCTCTAATTCTCAGTTAAAAATCTCAAAATAGGTCAAATGTTTCCAAACTTCCTGCATGAAGATTTTCTTAGTTATTGGACTTAATTTCTCAGAACTTTCCTTACAGTAATGCCTGTCAGCTCTTTCCTCCCTTCAGCCTGGGGAGGGATACAGATAGTGGAACATCTTTCTTTCTGTGAATGAAGAACTCGGCAATTTTGTTAGTCCATCTGCAAAAGGTCTGTGTGTAAATGGAATAAAAGAATGGCATTTGAAGTGTAAATGGAATAAAACAGCATTTGAAGAGTGCTGCAGGGGAGGAGAAAGGAGTTTATGAACCCAGAGATCTACTCATTTAGGGGAAGCTCTTCTTGCAAAGATAAAGGGAGAAGGGCTGAGGGAATTCCCTGGCGGTCCAGTGGTTAGGACTCTGCACTTTAACTGCCGAGGGCGTGGGTTCGATCCAGAATGCAGTGGGTTGTGGTGTGAGTCTGGGATAAGGAAGGGGTGATGTGGAAAACAGACTTTCTTTTAGGCAGTTTGGCTGTGGAGGGAGGTGGGTCACAGCTCAGTAGGGATACAGAGCCAAACTTGACATTACTGTTGCCACTATTTTAATATAGAAGAGGCTTGAGCGCTTTATATGCTGGGAGGGAAGAACCAGAGGTAGCAGGTTAAGGATTTAGCTGAGAAAGCAAAGTCCCTGCACCAGCCAAGACACGTGGGAGGAATTCCAGGCAGTGTCAAGGGCCTGGATGAGATAAGAGACCTTGAAACCACTGTGCTAGGAGTCCCTGGAGCTTTGTGACTTTTTCCATCAACAGTTGGGTGGGACCTGAGAGGGTAGGGATTGGGGTTTAATCAGGAGGGAGTGATGGAAGGCGAGGGGCTGGACCTTCTGGCAGGAAAGTGGTTGAAATGATAGCGAGGTCCAGCTGGATGGGAGAGAAGTTGGGAGAGAAGAGAGTCCAAAGTCTTCGGGTCCCGATGCGTGACGAGTTAAAGCTACCAAGCGTGGAACCTGACCTCAGGCAGCAGAGGCTGCGGTTCTGGGTGTGGGAGGCAGCAGTGGGGTAGAGGTGCGTGGTGGCAGAACTGGTTGCTGCAGAGGAGGAGGCGGAAGGCGTGGGTGACAAACCTGAGGCGCGGGCAGGATTCCGGCCCCGCCTCTGGGTTCTGGGATGGCCTGGGAGGCTCCATGTGCGAGGGCGGGGCAGGTGGGGGAGCTGCTGCCTGGGGGGAAACGCCAGGTTTCGGGCAAGTCCCGGAGACGGTGAGAGCATAGGAAGAGGGCTTGAAGGTTCGAGAGGACACAGGGAAGGCCTGTGAGGGCAGGAAACAGCAGTCAGGTGGACAGAAACCAGAACAGGTGGGATTCATGGTGAGAGCTCTAGGGCAGCCTCTTGCTGTAGGCGAGTAACCTTCAGCCTGGGATTCCACGCGGGCCCCTGGAGCAGAGCGGGGTCAAGGCTGCATCCTTACACGTCAATCCCTGCACTGGAAGCCCTCGGCCCTGCAGGCTGTCCCGGCCAGCTAGTGTCGGCACATGGCTGGGATTCCTTCTCTTTTGTGTGCAAACATTTCAGAAAGGTGACTTGAGGTGGCCTCTAGTCCGTCCTCGGAACTGCCAACAGTACCGTGGGGCAGGACCCGTGTCTGGTTGACCTTTGTGTTCCCACAGGACTTTGGACCTGGCCGGGGACCAGACACGCAACCCCAGGCTGGAGGTCAGCCACCCCTGCCAAGCTCAGCCCACACTCTGCCCTTCCTCCTCACCAGCATCCTTTCCTTGTGTCAGTCTAAAATGATGAGCATGTATTCTCAGAAATTAGAAACTGAGGGACTTGCCTGGTGGCACAGTGGTTAAGAATCCTCCTGCCAATGTAGGGGACACGGGTTCAAGCCCTGGTCCGGGGAGATCCCACATCCCATGGAGCAACTAAGCCCGTGCACCACAACTACTGAGCCTGTGCTCTAGAGCCCATGAGCCACAACTGTTGAACCCGTGTGCCGCAACTACTGAAGCCCATGCACCTAAAGCCCATGCTCCACAGCAAGAGAAGCCACCTCAATGAGAAGCCCACGCACAACGAAGAGCAGCCCCTGCTCGCTGCAACTAGAGAAAGCCTGTGCAGCTACGAAGACCCAATGCAACCAATAAATAAATAAATTTATAAAAAAGAAGAAAAAAGAAAAAAGAACCCACACTCCCATGCAGGGGACTCAGGTTTGATCCCTAGTCAGGGAACTGATCCCACATGCATGCCACAACTAAGAGTTCACATGCCATAACTAAGGAGCCTGCAAGCTGCAATGAAGGAGCCTGCTGGCCACAATGAAGGAGCCAGTGAGCCACAACTAAGGAGCACACATGCTGCAGCTTAGACCCAGTGCAACCAAAATAAATAAATTAAAAATAAAAAAAGAAATTCGAAATTGAGGGAATCTTTTTTTTTTAAGAAAGAAAAAAGAATACAGATTGTGATGAAAGATAATGAGAAGTGGTAAACTAGCCAAGCCTAGGCAGAATGCTGCTGGGTCTGAGGCTTGACTATTGAGGTTCCATTTTTTTTTGGGGGGGGGGGTGAAAAATACATCAGAGCGGTACTGTCTGTGCTCTCCTGGTGCATCACGCCAGAGGCACAGGACTGATCGGTCCGATTTTTGTAATGTTTGATCACCTCCGCTATGATGTTCCCGGCAAGGTTCCACCTAATGATCTGAGCAGCCAGTGATAACCATCGTTGCCTGGATTTATTATTTCCTTGAGGCTTTAAACATGGTGACTTTAGAATTTAATTGTTCCTCCTGCATGTATTCACTGTGATTCTTCTTCTCTAAAGAACTTTCCCTCATCCAACCATTTGGTTCCCCTGAAATACAAATCCATTCAGAAAAAGGCAGCATAAACTCAAGGGAAGGAAGAGCAGGTTTAATGCCACCAGGAGGAAGCAATTAGCTCATTCCAGACCCAAGTTCTCCAACAAATGGCATTAAAAAAAAAAAAGGGAAAAAAAGGAAGACAGAACTGTTACAGAGACTTGGGATATGTAACCCAAAGGCAACGCATGGACTTTGCCTCCTTTTAAACTAACTTTCTGTAAAAAGCCATTCTGGGGCCGAGGAGGGGAGAACACAGGCAAGGTATGTACTAGAGTACGTTAAAGAACAGCTAATCGTTTTGTTGGGCGGAATCGTGATAATGTTAGACATACACAGTGAGCTATTTATGGGTAAATGAAATGGTATCAGATTTGCTCTAAAACACATCAGCAAAATAAGTAAGTAAATGTGGGCACAGAAGGTGGAAATGAGGTTCCCGGCTGAATCTGGGTGACGGGGACGTGGAGGCCCATTCTATTTTCGTGCATGTATGATTTGAAAATATTAAATTTAAAACATCATATGGGTTGAATTTGTACTTTAACGTTTTTTCCATTTTGCTTCCCACAAATAATTCTAAATATCCTCTCCAGGTCCCGCCCTAGTCCTGGCCTGCTGTCCCACCTTAGTAGCAAGCCCTCTCTGTATCTGCAAGCAGACCTTTGAGTTCCAGATAGTGGGCAGTGGGCTCCTGAGAGCTCCCAGGACTCCCTGCCAGGGCGGGCAGTGCAGGAGGGAGCCTCAGGTGATGTGGGCAGCAGTCAAGTGGAAATAATTTACTGAAGGCCCTTTATCCCCATTTGCACCCCTCCTCCCGACACTTCTCTCAAATCAATTATGAGGGCAGGGACTCTGAGCTCAAAGGCTTAAGCCTAAATAAAGATTAACTTTTATGAAATCAAACATAATTAAAGTAAGCCCCATTTAATTACTTTTTTTCTAGTGCGTTTCATTCAGAGTTAAACACCACTGTAACGTTTAGAAAGTAAGTTGGTAGTGTAAATCGAGGAACGTAAATGTTCACATCCTTTAATGTAGCAATTCCACTTTTAGGAAACTACCCTAAAGAAATAATCAGAAAACGGACAAAGATTAGTACACAAGGCTATTAACTACAGCATGTTTAACATATATCTGGATCGACAGAAGATTTTTTAAACTGTGTTTTCCCTTTGGCTATAAAGCAATACATTTTCATTGTAAAATGCTAATAAAAGCATAAGGAAATAGAACTACCATATGATCCAGTAATCCCACTCCTGGGCATATACCCAAAGAAAACCATAATCCCAAAAGAAACTTGTACCATAATGTTTTTTTTTTTTTTTTTTTTGGCACACGGGCTTAGTTGCTCCGCGGCATGTGGGATCTTCCTGGAGCTGGGATCAAACCCGTGACCTCTGCATTGGCAGGCGGATTCTTAACCACTGCGCCACCTAGGAAGCCCTGTACCATAATGTTTATTGCAGCACTCTTTACAATAGCCAGGACATGGAAGCAACCTAAATGCCCATCAACAAATGAATGGATACAGAAGATGTGGCATATATATACAATGGAATATTACTCAGCTATAAAAAGGGATGAGATGGAGCTATATGTAATGAGGTGGATAGAACTACAATCTGTCATACATAGTGAAGTAAGTCAGAAAGAGAAGGACAAATATTGTATGCTAACTCACATATACGGAATCTAAAAATGGTACTGATGAACTCAGTGACAAGAACAAGGAAGCAGATACAGAGAATGGACTGGAGAACTCGAGGTATGGGAGGGGGCGGGGGGTGAAGGGGAAACTGAGAAGAAGCGAGAGAGTAGCACAGACATATATATACTACCAACTGTAAAATAGTCAGTGGGAAGTTGTTGTATAACAAAGGGAGTCCAACTCGAGGATGGAAGATGCCTTAGAGGACTGGGGCAGGGAGGGTGGGGGGGACTCGAGGGGGGGGCGTCAAGGAAGGGAGGGAATATGGGGATATGTGTATAAAAACAGTTGATTGAACCTGGTGTACCCCCCAAAAAAAAAAAAAAAAAAAAAAGCATAAGGAATCCCACAGTTCCACCACCCAGAGATAATTACTGTTAACATTTTGGTAAATAATATTTCAAACTTTTATGTGTATAAAAAATGTCTACTTAACAAAAATGAGATATGATAGATACCATTTTGTAAACTGCTTTTTCTTAGTTAAATACTATGACTATCTTCTCATGTCAATCGATATAAATTTACAACACCATTTTTGACGGCTGTATAATATTCTCCTGGCTGCATATCCCATAGTTTCTTTAACCTTTTAATGTACAGTGTACTTATAAGAGCAAAAAATAGAAACAATATAAATGTCTAATGCTTGTGAGAATTAGCATACACATCTAAATATAAAATATTACATAGCCATTAAATACTATATCTACAAAAGATTTTCAAGACACAGGGGAATGCTTATGATATAATGTTAAAGTGAAATAACCAGATGCAACATGTCATAGTTACATAAACCATGCGAAGGAAAATGGCACAGGGACAGCCAGAGAGGGAGGCCAAGAATCCGAGTACCTAGGTTTTAAAGGGTGACCTTCAACTCTCAGTGCCACAGAGATTCTCCCAGGTTGCTTCTGTTCCTTCCCTTGTGTTCTATTTCTCTTACCCTGACTTCTTGGCCTGTTACTCCAGCCCCAACCTCTCTGGGCCTTGGTTTTCTCATCTATGAAACAGCCATAAGATGACTCAGATTAAGGGCTGGTAAGCAGATTCAAAAAGATTGAAGCAAACCTCCTAGAACCAGGCCTGGCACGTTGTAGGCCTTTAGAAATTAATGTTTTCTCTCCCCTCTTTCTTGCTTCCCTATGGCAGGTCCACTGGGATCACAATCATGTCTGTTTCTCGTGAGTCTCTGAACTTGTGGGCTGATTTGGAAAGAACGTTAACCCCAATGAGGGGCCTCTGCTGTGTAAGAAGCCAAGCCCAGGCACCCAAAAGACTGCCCCACTCAGGACCCAGAGTGAAAAAGGGTGTGTGAGGCCAAGGCTTACCCTTCTGGTGCTCTAGCTCCCCAAGGACAGTGTAGAGGGAGTCCACCTGGGCTTGGAACGGTTCCACCAGCTTGGTACAGACGAGGATTGGGTGCTGGCCAGAGCTGTGCTGAGCCATCAGGGTCACTCGGGACTGGGTCATGTCGTAGCTGCACAGCCTGGAGGTCAGGGTAAGTGTGAGCACTTCCACCCACAGACAGAACCCCCCCAAAGCTCAAAAGGTTCTGGGAGGCGTACACATTCATGGGAAAATGGTCAGCCTCCCTCGGATCAGAGAAAGTAAAGCGGCAGCAAGAGAGGTTATTTCAGTCTACATCACTGAGGTATAAATCACATGCATTAAAAGGCACCTGTTCATTGACTGTTGACAGACACACACACTGCGTAGCCAGCACCGCAATCAAGCTTTGGTACATTTCCATCACCCCCAGAAGTCCCCTTGTGCCCCTCTGAACTGAGTCTCCCCATCTCCCACCCCAGGCAACCACGGACCTGCTCTTGGCCTCCACAGATGACTCTTCCTACTCAAGCACCTCATGTAAATGGAATCTTAACAGCATGTATTCTTCTGTGTCTAGCCTCTTTCACTCAGCATAATGGTTTTTTCTTTTTTTTAAAAAAAAAAGCCCTGCTCGACGTTTTTCTTTTTTTTAATTTATTTATTTTTGGCGGCGTTGGGTCTTCACTGCTGCACGTGCGGGCTTTCTCTAGTTGTGGAGAGCAGGGGCTACTCTTCGTTGCAGTGCTCGAGCTTCTCAGCACGGTGGCTTCTCTTGTTGCAGAGCATGGGCTCTAGGCACGCGGGCTGCAGTAGTTGTGGCACTCAGCCCCCTAGAGCGTGCCGGCTTCAGTAGTCAGCATAATGGTTTTGAGACCCATTTATGTTCTTGGGTAAATCAGTAGTTTGTTCCTTTGTATTGCTTGGTAGCACTTTGTTGAATGGATCAATAAATTATTATTCTCCATTCACCAGCTGATTTGGTTTGGTTACGAACCTGTGCTTTCATTTGTTTTCATTTCTCGTGGGCAAATACCCAAGTGGGATTTCTGGGTCATACCGTCAATCTGTCTGTTTAAAGGAAACTGCCAAATTGTTTTTCAAAGTGGTCGTGCCACTTTACTTTTCCCCCAGCAACGTATGAGGGGTCTGGTTATTCCAAATCCTTGCCAGCACTTGATACAGTCAGTCTTTTTAATTTTAGCCACTCTAGTGGGCATGAAATACCATATCATTGTGGTTTTTTTTTTAATTTATTATTATTATTATTGGCTGTGTTGGGTCTTTGTTGTTGTGTGTGGGCTCTCTCTAGTTGCAGTGCGTGGGGGCTACTCTTCATTGCAGTGCATGGGCTTCTCATTGCAGTGACTTCGCAGAGCACGAGCTTCAATAGCTGTGGAGGATAGGCTCAGCAGTTGTGGCGCACAGGCTTAGCTGCTCCACAGCATGGGGGATCTTCCCAGACCAGGGATCGAACCCGTGTCCCCTGCATTGGCAGGCAGATTCTTATTTTTATTTTTTTATTTTTATTTTTTTATTTTTTTTTGGCAGGCAGATTCTTATCCACTGCACCAACATGGAAGTCCCTATCATTGTGGTTTCAATTTGCATTTCCCTAATGACATGTGATGTTGAACAAACTTTCATGTGTTTATCTGCCATCTGTATATCTTCTTTGGTAGTGTCTTGTTCACATCTTGTACCCACTTAAAAATTGTTTGTCTTCTTATTGGGTTGTATGAGTTCTTTGGATATTCTAGGTACAAATCATTTGTTAAATATATATAACATACACATACGTCACTTATTTTCTCCCAGTTTGTGGCTTGCCTTTTAATCTTCTTAATGGTATCTTTTGATGAGAAGCTGTTAATTTTGTTGAAGTCCAATCTATTCATTATTTTTCTTTTATGGTTTTTGTTTTGTTTCAAACATTTATTTATTTATTTATTTATTTATTTATTTATTTATTTGGCTGTGCCAGATCTTAGTTGTGACATGCAGGATCTAGTTCCCTTACCAGGGATCGAACCTGGGCCCCCTGCATTGGGAGCACAGAGTCTTAACTGCTGGACCACCAGGGAAGTTCCTATGGTTTTTGTTTTCTGAGTCTAAGAAATCTTTGTCTCTCTCAAGCTGTATGTGAAGATTTTCTCCTATTTTCTTCTAAACATTTTATAGTTTTAGCTTGTACATTTATGATCCAGTTGGAATGATTTTTCTCTGGGGGTTTGCATGCTGTGGGGTAGGGATCAAGGTGTTTTTTTACCCCCACAAAAATATCCAGTAGTTCTAGCACCATTTTGTTGAAATGACTATACTTTCCCCACTCAATTATATTGATGTCTTTGTTGAAAATCAATTGATTTTGGTTAAATAAATAGATTGTGGTTAAATAAATTATGGTGTATCTATACAATGAAATAAAATGGATCTATTTAAAGTGATGATATAGACATACATATTTGGCACGGAACTAGATCTACCACACACAGTTAAGTAAGCAAATAAATAAACGGTACAATATAGTATATAATACGATCTCATCTAGGTTAAAATATTTCTACATGTATGTATATGTGTCTCCAAGATGGTTCCCAGTGATTCTCATCTCCTGGTATCCACATCCCTGTGTAGTCCCTACCATCCTGACTAGCGCTGACTTATGCAACCAATAAAACATTGCAGAGATGACCGAGAATGATTTCCGAGGTTAGGTCATTGACACTGGCTTTTTCTCTGCCCTCTCTGTTGAGTCACTGCTTCCAGGAAAAGCCAGCTGCAATGTTATGAAGACCCTCAAGCAGCCGTACAGAAAAATCCATATTGTGAGGAAGGGAGCCTTCTTGACAACGGGCGGCACAAAACTGCCAAACATGTGAATGAGTCACCGTAGAACCAGATCCTCCAGGTCCAGGCCAGCCTTCAGGTGCTGGCAGCCCTGGCCAACATCTTGACTGCAATTTTCAAAGTTAATCTGAGCCAGAACCACCCAGCTAAGCCACTCCCAAATTCCTGACCCTCAGTAAGTATGAAAAAATAAGCACTTATTGTGATTGTAAGCCACTAAGTTTTGGGGTGATTTGTTACACAGCAATATGTGACTAATACAGTATATATGTATATACACATACTGTGTGTATACACACCCAACCGCATATACATACAAAAACACATGAAAAAGCATGTAATCACCAAAAGGTTAGCGGGGGGGGGGTGGTTGTCCAGACAGTGGAATTACAGGTGAGTTTTACTTGCTTTCCTTACACCCTTACAGATTGTCTACATATTTTACAATGACTATGTATTAATTTTTTAGCATTTTAAAAATAATTAGATAAAATTATGAGTATTTTAATTTTTAAAATAATTTTTAAAATATATAATAAATAATTTAAAATGTAAATACAAATAATTTTTAATAATTAAAAATATATACTTTTAAAATAATTTTTAAAATATTTTAATTTAAAAAAAGACTATATCCAAAAAATAATAAATTAATAAAAAAAAAAAAGACTATTTTAATTTTCTTTTAAGCATCCCCCCACCATGTGAAAAAACCATTCTCACCTGCCGAACGTTCTCAGCGTGTCTCCATCAGGAACTTGGCCAGCACTGACCTCCCAGGGGAAGTAATAGATCCCAGGTTTGGGCAGCATCATTGCTTCTGTAACCAAATAGTTGAGATGGATTTTTGAAGATTTCTGACAAATCAAGCCAACCACAAGATGGAGATTAACAGACGCAAGACCAGCAACATCTGAAAAGCTAGTTCCAGGGGGTGGTGTTTTAAAATAAAAAAGATTTTTTGATAGGTTTATGCATTCACATATTTAAAAAACAAACAATATACAAAAGATCTATGTGGAAAGTGTATTATTCCCACTCTAATTCCTATTAAGCCTATTCCCTCCCCAAACCCCTAAAGCAGGGGTGGGTAAAAAGGCAGAGAGTAATAGATGACCTCTGTCACGACTACTGAACTCTGCCATTATAGTATGAAAACTCTCACAGACAATACATAACAAATAAGTGTACCTTATTTCCTTCCAACTTTATTTACAAAAGCATGTGATGAGTTGGCTTGGCCCATACTTATGTTTGCCAGCCCCTAGACTAGAGGAGACCATTTTCATAAATTTTTTTAAATTAATTTATTTTTTGGCTGCATTGAGTCTTTGCTGCTGCACACGGGCTTTCTTTAGTAGTGGAGAGCGGGGGCTGATCTTCGTTGCAATGCTCGGGCTTCTCATTGTGGTGGCTTCTCTTGTTGCAGAGCACGGGCTCTAGGTGCGTGGGCTTCAGTAGTTGTGGTGCGTGGGCTTCAGCAGTTGTGGCTCGAGGGCTCTAGAGTGCAGGCTCAGTAGTTGTGGCACAGGTGCTCAGTTGCTCCAAGACATGTGGGATCTTCCCAGACCAGGGCTCGAACCCATGTCCCCTGCATTGGCAGGCAGATTCTTAGCCACTGTGCTACTAGGGAAGTCACCATAAATTTTTATTAATCTTTTCATTATGCTAATAAGGACAAATATGAGTCTATATTTATTTCCCTATACTATAGCATACATACTGTCCTTGACTTTTTTTTCACTTAATATATTTGGACACATTTTTATAGTTGTACATAAAGGGAGTCTTCACATTTTTTAAATAAACTTTTTATTTTAAAATGGTTTTCATTTATTTTTTTAAAAAACCTGTAAAGGTGGTACAGGGAATTCCTATATACATCACACCCAGTTTTCCCTACAATTAACATCTTACGTTAGTATGATGCATTTGTCACAATTAATGAGCCTGTATCAATATGTTACTATTAACTAAACTCCATACTTTATTTGGATTTCACTGGTTTTCCTCTTATGTCCCTTTCCTGTTCCAGAGTCCCCTCTGGGATCCCACATTACTTTTAGTTGTCATGGTTCCTTAGGCTCCCCTGGGCTGTGACAGTTTCTCAGATTTCCCATGTTTTTCAATGACCTTGACAGTTTTGAGGTATATTACTCAGCTATTTTGTACAAAGACCTTCAACTTGGGTTTGTCTGATGTTTTTCACAGTGAGAGTGGGGTTATAGGTTTACATTCATAATTTTAAAAAAGAAAAAGAGAAGACCGGTTAAATAAGTTAAAATGTAGTAACACTGGACTTGCCTCGTGGCGCAGTGGTTAAGTATCCACCTGCCAATGCAGGAGACACGGGTTTGATCCCTGGTCCGGGAAGATGCCACATGCTGTGGAGCAACTAAGCCTGTGTGCCACAACTACTGAAGCCGGCTCTCAAGAGACTGTGCTCTGCAACAAGAGAAGCCACTGAAATGAGAAGACTGCACGCCACAACGAAGAGTAGCCCCTGCTCTCCACAACTAGAGAAAGCCCATGCACAGCAACGTAACACTGCCATGGAACACTCAGTGGGCTTTTTAAGAAGATAAGGGCATTAAATGCACTCATAGGGCAAGATCTCCAAGATATACTATCAGGGAAACAAGTAAGGAGCAGGTGTGTACATACAATATGTACATCTGTGTGCACGTGCATATGTGAGAATGAACACACCATAACATAAGGAGCTGCGTGTGGCAAATGTTAGAGAAGCAGGGATACAGGAATAACTAAAGGCATCCTGAAAGTGATGGCCATCAACTATTTCTTGACAGGACGAGCAAGTGGAGATATGAACAAAGAAAATGGTAATTAAATAATTCCAGACTTTTGGAAGAATCAAGATGGCGGAGTAGGAGGACGTGCGCTCACTCCCTCTTGCAAGAGCACCGGAATTACAACTAACTGCTGAACAACCATTGACAGAAAGACACTGGAACTCACCAAAAAAAACCACCCCACATCCAGAGACAAAGGAGAAGCAGCAATGAGACGGTAGGTGGGGCACAATTGCATTAAAATCGAATCCCATAAATGCTTGGTGGGTGACTCACAAGCTGGATAACAGTTATACTGCAGAAGTCCTGAGGGTTCTGAGACCCACGTCAGGCTTCCTAACCTGGGGGTCCAGCAACAGGAGGAGGAATCCCCAGAGAATCAGACTCTGAAAGCCAGCGGGATTTGATTGCAGGACCTCCACAGGACTGGGGGACATGGAGACTCCATTCTTGGAGGGCACACAAAAAAGTGTGCTCACCAGGACCCAGAGGAAGGAGCAGTGACCCCATAGGAGACTGAACCAGACCTACCTGCTGGTGTTGGAGGGTTGCCTGCAGAGGTGGGGGGCAGCTGTGGCTCACCGAGGAGACAGGGGCACTGGCAGCAGGGGTTCTGAGAAGTGCTCATTGGTGTGAGCCCTTCCAGAGTCCACCATTAGCTCCACCAAAGAGCCTGTAAGCTCCAGTGCTGGGTCGCCTCAGGCCAAGTGACCACCAGGGTGGGAACACAGCCCCACCCACCAAATCAGATTAAAGTTTTACTGAGCTACACCCACCCAGCCCAACCAACCATCAGTCCCTCCCATCAGGAAGCACCCACGAGCCTCCTAGACAGCTTCCCCCACAAGAGGGCAGACAGCAGAATCAAGCAGTATCAGCAGTGTTTCATCTTGTGCAGCTGAAAATCACAGCCACCGAAAGACAGAGAAAATGAAAAGGCAGAAGACTTTGTACCAGATGAAGGGACAAGATAAAACACCAGAAAAACAACTAAATGAAGAGGAGATAGGCACCCTTCCAGAAAAAGAATTCAGAATAATGATGGTGAAGATGATCCAGGACTTTGAAAAAAGACTGGATGCAAAGATCGAAAAGTTGCAAGAAAAGTTTACCAAAGACCTAGAAGAATTAAAGAACAAACAGAGATATGCAACACAATAACTGAAATGAAAAATACACTAGAAGGAACCAACAGCAGATTAACTGAGGCAGAAGGATGAATAAGTGACCTGGAAGACAGAATGGTGATAATCACTGATGTGGAAAAGAATAAAGAAAAAAGAATGAAAAGAACTGATGACAGCCTAAGAGACCTCTGGGACAACATTAAACGCGCGAACATTCGCATTATAGGGGTCCCAGAAGGAGAAGAGAGAGAGAAAGGACCTGAGAAAATACTAGAAGAGATTCTAGTTGAAAACTTCCCTAACATGGGAAAGGAAATAGCTACCCAAGTCCAGGAAGCGCAGAGTCCCAGGCAGGATAAACCCAAGGAGAAGCACGCCAAGACATATAGTAGTCAAATTGACAAAAACTAAAGACAGAGAAATGTTATTAAAAGCAACAAGGGAAAAACAACAAATAACATACAAGGGAACTCCCATAAGGGTAACAGCTGATTTCTCAGCAGAAACTCTGCAAGCCAGAAGGGAGTGGCATGATATATTTAAAGTGATGACAGGGAAGAACCTATAACCAAGAATACTCTACTCAGCAAGGATCTCATTCAGATTCGACAGAGAAATCAAAAGCTTTACAGACAGGCAACAGCTAAGAGAATTCAGCACCACCAAACCAGCCTTACAACAAATGCTAAAGGAATTCCTCTAAGCGGGAAACATAAGAGAAGAAAAGGACCTACAGAAACAAAAACAGGACTTCCTAGGTGGCGCAGTGGTAAAGAATCCGCCTGCCAATGCAGGGGACACGGGTTCGAGCCCTGCCCTGGGAGGATTCCACATGCCTCAGAGCAACTAAGCCCGTGCGCCACAACTGTTGAGCCTGTGCTCTAGAGCCCGTGAGCCACAACTACTGAGCCCATGTGCCACAACCATTGAAGCCCACGCGCCTAGGGCCTGTGCTCCACAACAAGAGAAGCCACTACAACGAGGAGCCTGCACACCACAATGAAGAGTAGCCCCCACTCACAGCAACTAGAGAAAGCCCATGTGCAGCAATGAAGACCCAACGCAGCGAATAAAATAAATAAATAAATTAATTAATTAAAAAAAAGAAATAAAAACAAAACAATTAAGAACATGGTAATAGGAACATACATATCGATAATTACCTTGAATGTAAATGGACTAAATGCTCCAACTGAAAGACACAGACTGGCTGAATGGATACAAAAACAAGACCCATATATATGCTGTCTACAAGAGACCCACTTCAGACCTAGGGACACATACAGACTGAAAGTGAGGGGATGGAAAAAGATATTCCATGCAAATGGAAATCAAAAGAAAGCTGGAGTAGCAATACTCATATCAGATAAAATTGACTTTAAAATAAAAAATGTTACAAGAGACAAGAAAGGAAACTACATAAAGATTGAGGGATCAATCCAAGAAGAAGAGATAACAATTATAAATATATATGCACCCAATACAGGAGCGCCTCAATACATAAGGCAAATGCTAACAACTATGAAAGAGGAAATCGACAGTAACACAATCATAGTGGGGGACTTTAACACCCCACTTACACCAATGGACAGATCATCCACACAGAAAATTAATAAGGAAACACAAGCTTTAAATGACACAATAAATCAGCTTGATTTAATAGATATCTATAGGACATCACATCCCAAAACAGCAGATTACACATTCTTCTCAAGTGCACATGGAACATTCTCCAGGATAGATCACATTTTGGGTCATAAATCAAGCCATGGTAAATTCAAGAAAACTGAAATCATATCAAGCATCTTTTCTGACCACAACGCTATGAGATTAGAAATCAATTACAGGAAAAAAACTGTAAAAAACACAAACACATGGAGGCTGAACAATATGCTACTAAATAACCAAGAGATCACTGAAGAAATCAAAGAGGAAATCAAAAAATACCTAGAGACAAATGACAATGAAAACACAACGATCCAAAACCTATGGGATGCAGGAAAGGCAGTTCTAAGAGGGAAGTTTATAGCGATACAATCCTACCTCAAGAAACAAGAAAAATCCCAAATAAACAATCTCACCTTACACCTAAAGAAACTAGAGAAAGAAGAGCAAACAAAACCCAAAGTTAGTAGACGGAGAGAAATCATCAAGATCAGAGCAGAAATAAATGAAATGGAGACAAAGAAAACAATAGCAAAAATCAATAAAACTAAAAGCTGGTTCTTTGAGAAGATAAATAAAATTGATAAACCTCTAGCAAGACTCATCAAGAAAAAGAGGGAGAGGACTCAATAAAATTAGAAATGAAACAGGAGAAGTTACAACGGACACCGCAGAAATAAAAAGCATCATAAGAGATTACTACAAGCAACTATATGCCAATAAAATGGACAACCTGGAAGAAATGGACAGATTCTTTAAAAGGTATAACCTTCCAAGACTGAATCAGGAAGATACAGAAAATATGAACAGACCAATCACAAGTAATGAAATTGAAACTGTGATGAAAAATCTCCCAACAAACAAAAGTCCAGGGCCAGATGGATTCACAGGTGAATTTTATCAAACATTTAGAGAAGAGCTACCACTCATCCTTCTCAAACTCTTCCAAAACACTTCAGAGGAAGGAACACTCCCAAACTCATTTTATGAAGCCGCCATCACCCTGATACCAAAACCAGACAAAGATACTACAAAAAAAGAAAACTATAGACCAATATCACTGATGAATTTAGATGCAAAAATCCTCAACAAAATACTAGCCAAGAGAATCCAACAACACATTCAAAGGATCATACACCATGATCAAGTGCAGTTTATCCCTGGAATGCAAGGATTCTTCAGTATACGCAAATCAATCAATGTGATACACCATATTAACAAACTGAAGGATAAAAACCACATGATCATCTCAATAGATGCAGAAAAAGCTTTTGACAAAATTCAACACCCTATGACAAAAACTCTCCAGAAGGTGGGCATAGAGGGAACCTACCTCAACATAATAAAGGCCATATATGACAAACCCACAGCAAACATCATTCTCAATGGTGAAAAACTGCAAGCATTCCCTCTAAGATCAGGAACAAGACAAGGATGTCCACTCTTGCCACTACCATTCAACATAGTTTTGGAAGTCCTTGTGACAGCAATCAGAGAAGAAAAAGAAATCAAAGAAATCCAAATTGGAAAAGAAGAAGTAAAACTGTCACTGTTTGCAGATGACATGATACTACATATAGAAAATCCTAAAGATGCCACCAGAAAACTACTTGAGCTAATCAATGAATTTGGTAAAGTTGCAGGATACAAAATTAACACACAGAAATCTCTTGCATTTCTATACACCAACAATGAAAGATCAGAAAGAGAAATTAAGGAAACAATCCCATTCGCCATTGCAACAAAAAGAATAAAATACCTAGGAATAAACCTAACCAAGGAGGTAAAAGACCTGTACTCAGAAAACTATAAGATACTAATGAAAGAAATCAAAGACGACACAAACAGATGGAGGGACATACCATATTCTTGGACTGGAAGAATCAACACTGTGAAAATGACTATATTACCGAAAGCAATTTACAGGTTCCATGCAATCCGTATCAAATTACTAATGGCATTTTTCACAGAACTAGAACAAGAAATTTTACGATTTGTATGGAAACGCAAAAGACCCCGAATAGCCAAAGCAATCTTGAGAAGGAAAGATGGAGTTGGTGGAATCAGGCTTCCTGACTTCAGGCTATACTACAAGGCTACAGTGATCAAGACAGTATGGTACTGGCAGAAACACAGAAGTATAGATCAATGGAACAGGATAGAAAGCCCAAAGATAAACTACGGTCAACTAATCTATGACAAAGGAGGCAAGGATATACAATGGAGAAAAGGCAGCCTCTTCAATAAGTGGTGCTGGGAAAACTGGACAGCTACATGGAAAAGAATGAAATTAGAACACTTCCTAACACCATACACAAAAATAAACTCAAAATGGATAAAAGACCTACATGTAAGGCCAGACACTATAAAACTCCTAGAGGAAAACACAGGAAGAATACTCTTCGACGTAAATAACAGCAAGATCTTTTTTGATCCACCCCCTAGAGTAATGGAAATAAAAACAAAAGTAAATGAGTGGGACCTAATGAAACTTCAAAGCTTCTGCACAGCAAAGGAAACTATAAGCAAGACGAAATGAATCAACAGACAAAGGATTAATCTCCAAAATATATAAACAGTTTATCCAGCTCAATATCAAAAAAACAAACAACCCAATCAAAAAATGGGCAGAAGACCTAAATAGGCATTTCTCCAAAGAAGACATACAGATGGCCAAGAGGCACATGAAAAGCTGCTCAACATCACTAATTATTAGAGAAATGCAAATCAAAACTACAATGAGGTATCGCCTCATACTGGTTAGAATGGGCATCATCAGAAAATCTACAAACAGTAAATGCTGGAGAGGGTGTGGAGAAAAGGGAACGCTGTTGCACTGTGGGTGGGAATGTAAATTGATACAGCCACTATGGAGAACAGTATGGAGGTTCCTTGCAAAACTAAAAATAGAATTACCATATGACCCAGCAATCCCACTACTGGGCATATACCCAGAGAACACCATAATTCAAAAAGACACATGCACTCCAATGTTCACGGCAGCACTATTTACAATAGCCAGGACATGGAAGCAACCTAAATGTCCATCAACGGATGAATGGATAAAGAAGATGTGGTACATATATACAATGGAATATTACTCAGCTGTAAAAAGCAATGAAACTGGGACATTTGTAGAGACATGGATGGACCTAGAGACTGTCATACAGAGTGAAGTGAGTCAGAAAGAGAAAAACAAATATTGTATATTAACACATATATGTGGACTATAGAAAAATGGTACACATCAACTGGTTTGCAAGGCAGAATTAGAGACACAGATGTAGAGATCAAACATATGGACACCAAGTGGGGAAAGCGGGGAGGGTTGGGGGGGGGGAATGAATTGGGAGATTGTGATACCAAATTGTACACTCTAAATATATGCAGTTTATTGTAAAAAATAAAAAAAAAGTTAAAAAAAATAATAATTCCAGGTAAGATCTTTCCAGAAATCAGATGACACAGCTCTAGTCCAGAAGTTTAATGTAACCTAGAATCTTGCACAATTGTTTGCAATATCCTCTAATGAGGAGATCACTGGGCAGTGTTGTTGGCCAGCGTTCCATGGTCATTTCAATGTTGCGTGCCCAGAACACATTTGGCCAGTGCAGTGCAGAAGCAACTGGCCAGGGCCCAGCCCCCTTCCTCTAAGTACAAACGTCCCTCATTGCTGCAACCCGGGAGCAGAGCTATCTGGTCACGTGAGACACCCCCTAATCATCTCTGGCATGAGAGAGAAGCAAAAAAACAAAAGCCCCAAAACGGTCAAGAGAGGAAAAAAATGTAGTGGTTGCTGTTTTGGATAATGGGGACAATACCATCCAATCTAGTAAAACGCTGAAACTAGAATCTTTTTTAACATTTTCTACTCTCACAACATATAAGCTAAGCTATAAGTAACAATGTCATTTAAATCATTTTCATTTTTAAAATTATCATGCAGTTGCATTGACTCTTTGGGGGTGGGAAGAGGGGAGGAATACTCTTGTGAATTTTAACCTCGATTTTTTTCTTTTAATTATTTTTATTTATTTACTTGTTTATTTATTTATTTATTTTTGGCTGTGTTGGGTCTTTGATGCTGCGCGCGTGCTTTCTCTGGTTGCAGAGAGCGGGGGCTACTCTTGCGGTTACACACGCTTCTCATTGCAGAGGCTTCTCTTGTTTCAGAGCACGGGCTCTAGGCGCACAAGCTCAATAGTTGTGGCGCATGGGCTCAGTAGTTGTGGTTCTCGGGCTCTAGATCACAGGCTCAGTAGTTGTGGGCGCACGGGCTTTGTTGCTACAGGGCATGTGGGATCTTCCTGGACCAGGGCTCGAATCGTGTCCCCTGCATTAGCAGGCAGATTCTTAATCACTGTGCCACCAGGGAAGCCCCTCAATTATTTTCTTCAAACAAAAGTTACTATGTGTCTATTAAGACACTTCTGTTAAATAAGCACAGCTGGCTCCACAAATCATTATCCATATATTATCACACATTCAAGAAAGTTTCTGATTAGATAGATCAGGACAGGCTTCTCTTACCGGTCAACTGGATTTCAAATACTCTCTCTAGAAGTCTGAGTAATGGTACAATCTGTACTTCAAACCTTGCCCTTTTCATTCCCCATATCCCCGTCTAGGAGAGAAATGCATGGTATGAAGAAGAGAAATATTCCTTTTTATGACTGGGAAGTTTGAAAATACTGTACAGGAAGGATGGTGAACCAATCTGACTGCTTCTTTCATCTTTTCAGAAGCAACTGCCACGATTTCTGTAGTGGGATTGAAGGTCAGAGAAGTAACACTTATAAGTAAGTTCATCATAGCTTTTATTGGCTTTGGGTTTGTTTCTTGGGGACAAGAAACTTGATTATATAAGTTTACTACTGCACAATTAGAATAGGTTACTGGTTTATCATAAAAGGATATAAATCAGGAACAGCCAGAGAGAAGAGATGCATAGAACACGGTAGGTGGGGAGCAGTGTGGGGCTTCCATGCCCTTTGTGAGCTTGGCACTTTCCTAGCCCCCTCCCATGTTCACCAATCCAGAGGCCTTTATGTGTTTAATGTGTTTGAAGTTACAATTTGGGACTTCCCTGGTGGTACAGTGGTTAAGAATCTGCCTGCCAATACAGGGGACACAGGTTTGAGCCCTGGTCCAGGAAGATCCCACATGCCGTGGAGCAACTAAGCCTGCGCACCACAACTGCTGAAGCCCACACGCTCTAGGGGGCTGAGTGCCTCAACTACTGCAGCCTGTGTGCCTAGAGCCCGTGCTCCGCAACAAGAGAAGCTACTGCACTGAGAAGCCCGTGCTCCGCAATGAAGACTAGCCCCTGCTCTCCGCAACTAGAGAAGAGCCCACGCGCAGCAACGAAGACCCAACACAGGGAAAAATTTTAAAATAAAGTTACAATTCTTTGTTAGTCTATATTACACAATGACTCTCCAGCATTAAAACTCGAGTTACACCACATGATTTGACCTATGGCCTCAAAAGATTCTATCACATGGGGTTATGTGATAGAATCACATGGGGATATTTCTAATTTTAAGTGTAATCTCAACTTAATGGATTTTATAGAAACCAAATAGAATGATTAATTTACTATGCCTTTAAAGTTTTGCAATCACCATAGTAAAAATGAATTAAGGGAAGCATCATCAATGGATGTGAAAAGTTTTGGGTAAAAGAACAGGATATTTACATGGTCTCAACAGTCTCTCCCCCACAGATTACTCATTAATTACAAAGGGAAAAATGGTCCACTTCACAGTGAAGAAAATTAGCAAATACAACCTTCACGTGCCTTCTGGATGTGAGGCACTAAGAAGGACACATTGTTTCTGTGATATTCCTGTAAAAAAAAAAAGCATAATGTGAATCTAATCATGAAGAAATAACAGACAAATCTGAATTGAGAGACATTCTACAAAGCCACTGGTTATATACTCCAAAAGTGTCAAAATCACAGAAGACAAAGAAATTGCTCCAGTTAAAGGAGGCTAAAGTGACAGGACAACTGTTACAGGTGGAATTGTGTCCCTGTCAAAAGAGATGTTGAAGTCCTAACTCCCAAGACCTCAGAATGTGACCTTATTTAGAGAGAGAGAGTCTTACAGAGGTAACCAAGTTAAAATGAGGTCATCACAGAGGACCCACTCCAGTATGACTAGTGTTCTGATAAAAAGGGGAACGTCTGGACAGAGACAGACATGCACAAAAGGAGGAGGCCAGATGAAGATGAAGGCAGAGATTGTATACAAGCCAAGGAACACCAAAGATCACCAGCAAACTCTCAGAAGCTAGGGGAGAGGCATGGAGCAGATTCTCACCCACAGCCTCAGAAGGAACCAACTCTGCCGACACCTTGGTGGTGGACTTCTGGTCTCCAGACTGTGAGACAACAAATTTCCGTTGTTTAAGCCACCTGGTCTGTGGTACTTTGTTACAGTAGTTCTAGCAAACTAATACAACTAAATATAATTCATGACCCTGGATTGGACCTTGGTTGGGAAAAAAAATTGTGATAAAGGACTTTATTGGACAATTGTAAATCCACAGAAAGGTTTGTAGATTAGGTAATAGTATTCTATCAATGTTAAGTTTCCTTAATTTTTTTTTAAATTTAAAAAAAAATTATTTATCGGCTATGTTGGGTCTTTGTTGCTGCACACGGGCTTTCTCTAGTTGTGGCGAGCAGGGGCTAGTCTTCATTGCGTTGCGCGGGCTTCTCATTGAAGTGGCTTTTCTTGTTGCAGAGCACAGTCTCTAGGCACTCGGGCTTCAGTAATTGTGGCTCACGGGCTCTAGAGTGCAGGCAGTTGTGGCGCACGGGCTTAGCTGCTCCGAGGCACGTGGAATCTTCCCGGATCAGGGATTGAACCCGTGTCCCCTGCATTGTCAGGCAGATTCTTAACCACTGCGCAACCAGGGAAGCCCAAGTTTCCTTAATCTGATGACTGCTATTCTCCTGCTCCCTTTGTCCATTTCAGTGGGTCCTCGGGAGGGAGAGGAAATAGGCACAGGAGGGCGATGTTTTAAGCAGAACTAAATCTGCTTTAGCAATACTGAAACAGGAGGGAAGGGAGCAGGGCACAGCCTTTGAAAGAAAGACACAGCCCGAGGACATGACATAAACTGATTAGAACCAAATGGGTCCAAGATGGAGGACAAGTCGATTTCCAGGGACTATGACAGTTCCAAGGCGGACCAGTGGATCAAAAAGTGGGCAGTTGGCTCAATTCCTGGAAATTCCTGCCCCTTCCTGAAATAGCTGGAATACTCCTCCCACTCATTAGCCTATGAAATTACCCACCCCTATAAAAAGTGACAACCCCATACCCTGGTGCCTTTCTCACCTTCTGAGATGGCCCACACTGTCTGTGGGGTGTGTTTCTCTTTAAATAAATCCACTTTTTACCTACCACTTTGTCTCTCACTGAATTCTTTCTGTGATGAGACAACAAGAACCTGAGCTTCATTAAGTCCTGAAACCAAGTGTGTGATCTCAGTTGGAAGACCTTGGGTTTTGGCCGGGTTTGAGTTCTGGCACGCGGATTCAAGTCCCAATCTGAGGGGCATGCTTTCAATACCACCTCCAAGCCGCCCTTCTCCATCCATGATGGCATCATGGTCTTCCATCTGCTCCCTTTCTCTCATGGTCACATCCAATCCATCACAAATCTCTGTCAGTTCTACCTCAAAATACATACTGAGTCTATCCACTTCCCTCCATCTCCATGGTCACCACTCCATCAAGCCTTCACCACCTTTATAACTGGTCTCTTTGTTTCCACTCTTTTCTTTCCACAGGCCATTCTCTTCATAACAACCAGAGTGATATTTTAAAACAGAAAACATGCCACAGGGAGCATTTTTTGCCAAAGCCTCAAGCCTGAATCGCATAAAGCCTCTCAATCTAACAGCTTACAGAAAATACAGAAATAGAGGAACATGTTAAAGATACAACAGAGAGGCACTTCCCTTTCTGGCTGAACAGCGCGCCTGCTCCTGCCGACGTGTTCTTCCGGTGGCGGAGCGGCGGCTTGCCCTGTGCCCGGCAAAATGGAGCTTGAGGCCATGAGCAGATACACCAGCCCAGTGAACCCTGCTGTCTTTCCACATCTGACTGTGGTGCTGTTGGCCATTGGCATGTTCTTCACCGCCTGGTTCTTCATTTATGAGGTCACCTCCACCAAGTACACTCGGGATATCTACAAAGAGCTCCTCATCTCTTTGGTGGCCTCACTCCTCATGGGCTTTGGAGTCCTCTTCCTGCTGCTCTGGGTCGGCATCTACGTATGAGCTCCCAAGGGTTCCAACCAGGCGGCTTCACTGAATCCCTGCTTTTGTAAATTTTTTTTTTCTATTGCTGGAAGTGTCCCACCTGCTGCTCACAATAAAGGCAGATGTGTGACCAAGAAAAAAAAAAAAAAAAAAAGATAGAACAGAGAGGGAAACTGTGGGAAATTCACACAAAAAACAACCTAGCTTTTTCAAAAAATAAATTGAAGAAAATAACAATGTCTAGTGGAAACCTATGCATTAAAAGAAGCTTAATGTAAAGCAATTATACTCCAATAAAGAGCTAAAAAACAAAAAAGAAGCTAAGATTCTTATCAACCAACTGCAGTGTGTAGACCTTGTTTGGACCCTAATTTGAATAAACCAACTGCAGACCATTTTTTACAAAACAATCAGAGAAATCTGAATACTGACTGGGTTTGTTGAGGTAGGAGACAGATGGTCCCCTGGGCCAGACAGCTGGTGTTTGTCAAGTGGAGGAAAACTGAAGCTTTGTTCTCACCCAGACACTCCAAGGACAAAGCTAGTGGCAGAAACTGAGCTCTGCTGAAGTAAAGAGAGAAGATGACCACTCCTGAGGTCAAGGGAAACTTTCCTGTCTGCACATGTGCAGGAAGGCTCCTTGGGGGTCAAAAAGGGAGGGGGCTGCCACCCCATAATGAGTGTGAACATAATCCCACAGGCCTCGGTGGTGGGGTCCATCTTAGCAAAAAGAAGTTCACGCATGTTGGGGAGTGTCCTAGGACTGCTCAGGTGTGAAAAAAGAAACGAGATAATTGGCCAAAGGTAAACAAAGACCCAGAAGAACTGTCCTATTGAAGTGATTTAAATTACTTTTTTTTTTTCTTTTGCAAAACTGCACAGCTTTCGGGGGGCCCCCTGCAGCGAAAGCACAGAGTCCTAACCACTGGTCCGCCAGGGAATTCCCTAACTTCTTTATGTACTTGGTTGTGCCGGGTCTTAGTTGTGGCAGGTGGGCTCCTTAGTTGCGGCATGCATGTGGGATCTAGTTCTCTGACCAGGGATCGAACCTGGGCCCCCTGCAATTGGGAGTGAGGAGTCTTATTCACTGCGCCACCAGGGAAGTCCCGCTAAATTACTTCTTAACTGTGCTCCTTCTCATTAGCGAGGATGCCCATACCCTTTCTCTCTGGGTGTGTACTTCTGCCTAGCTTCTGACTTAAATAAACTGCTTCTCTGTGTGCCCTCCCGTACACTGTGCTGTGACTCTAATGATAAACTTTGTACTTGTTTTTACAGTTTTTGCCTCCTTTAAACAGTCTTGCTTTCAAACGGGGATGGAGGACGGGGGGAGAGCCAGGGCCACTTTGCTTCTCGCGTCTAGCCCCTAACCCCTAGCTCCTGGTGGTCCAGCGGCTAGGATTCCTAGTTTTCATCCAGGCTACCCATGTTCAGTTCCTGGGCAGGGAACTACGATCTCTCTTCAAGACTGCTCACTGCTGTCTCTCCAAGATCACTGTGATGACGATAAGGAATTTCTGTTACTATTTCCAAGAGTGATCATGGAACTGAGATTGTGATGGTATTGTGATTGCGTCAAAAACAGTTTAAGGCACATACTGAAAGCTTTTATGGATGACATGATACGGGATTTGTTTAAAATTAATGTGGTGGGAGAGTGGGTGAAGGCATAGTTGATGACTGTTGAACCCGGGTGAAGAGTATATGGGGGTCATTGTATTATCCTTCCTACCTTTGCACATGTTTAAAAATTTCCATAGTAAAATGTTTAAAAATGTAAATCAGGGGCTTCCTAGGTAGCATGGTGGGTAAGAATCCGCCAGCCAATGCAGGGGACACAGGTTTGATCTCCGCTCCAGGGAGATTCCACATGTCGTGGAGCAACTAAGCCCGTGTGCCACAACCATTGAGCCTGCACTCTAGAGCCCATGAGCCACACTACTGAGGCCGTATGCCACAACTCCTGAAGCCCACATGCACCTAGAGCCCGTGGTCCACAACAAGAGAAGCCACGGCAATGAGGAGCATGCGCACTGCAACGAAGAGTAGCCCCGACTCGCCACAACTAGAGAAAGCCCATATGCAGCAACGAAGACCCAACAAAGCCAATAAATAATTAATTTAAAAAATGTAAATCAGTGGGGATCACACAACCCCACTGAAAATCTATTAAATGCTTCTATCAACTCAATGATGGGTGATGACTTAGAGGGCTGGGATAGGTAGGGTGGGAAGGGGTCGAGGGAGGGAGGGGATATGGGGATATATGTATAAATACAGCAGATTCACTTTGTTGTACAGCAAAAACTGGCACAAGAGTGTAAAGCAATTATATTCCAATAAACAGCTTAGAAAAAATAAATTAATTAATTAAAAAAAAGGAAAATCTATTAAATGCTTCTAACTGTTAAAATTGCAAGCCTACACTGGCCCATAATGCCATGTGGGGTCTGCGCCTGGCCTACCCTTCTGCCCTGTTTGCCATCACCCTTCTCTAGCTCACCTTCACCTCACAACTGCACCTTTGCTTTGCCTCAGACTTGAACCGTCTTCCCCAGACTTTCACATGGCTGGTTCTCTCTCCTCCTTAGCTCTCAGGCCATCCACCTCCTCGGCAAGGCCTTCCCTATCCATCCCATCTCACCACCCCCAGCCACTTATCCCCATTGCAGCTTATTAAATGATAGCATTTCAAATAGCGAGATTTGTTTACTTGGTTAATGTCTATGTCTCCCACTAGCTTATCAGCTCTGTGAGGGTTGGAATTCTGCATGGTTCCTCAGGGTATCCCCTGTGCCTGACATTGTCTGGAACCTTATTAAATGTTTATTGAATGAATGAATATATTCATGAAGAAAAGAGTGAAAACCCAAACCATCTACCCCCCCACACTCAGCCCGTTTACAGAGAACCCAAACCACATCTTACTCTCCACACTAACTTGACTTTGTGGTCCTGTGACTTCATTCGCATCTTTCCCAATTGTCCAGTCCAGACAAATGGTTTGAATATCAACAGCCAGTTTTCCCACTGAGATGTTTTGAATTCCCCTGCTTTGCTCTTTTCACCAATTTTGACTGCTGTGCAGTGGTTTGTACCCAGTCCTAATCAAGACCCTGAACTGAAAGTCTCGTCTTAAACCAAACTTTCAATTCTCAATACTTTCTGGCCTTACCTTCTCTCTGAGGCACTGTTGAAGCACTGCCAAGTAGCAGTCACCTCTACCTCAGCAAGCAATCAACTCAAATTTGTTTTATCAACAGATTGTGCTGGTGATATTTGCAGAGCCAGCTTTTAAACAAGAGGAATACACAGTAGCCAAACTAAATGGTTTGATGCCCTGGGGGCATTAAAAACAGTATCTGTTATCCATGACTTGCCCAGGAACATTGGAGCCTGAGACAAAAGGAACAATCAGTAATGATGACCTTGTCTCTATTTAAAATTCTGGTATTTTATTCATCGTGGATTTTCCTGTATTTTGATTTTTTTTCATGTCTTATTAAAACACAGCTAATCGATTAGTTTTTTCACGCTCCCTTAACTGTGTGAGGTGACTGCCTCACCCTATTCTCAGTACTGTTATTAAAAATTGATGCAATAAGGAACAGACTATTAAGTGTATAGTTTTAAAAATCGGGATTAGTGTGTTGTTTAAAGTTACAAAGGTAAATGAGATAAAGGAGATGTGCAGCGTACCTACCTTCACTACCATGGCATGAAGTCAAAAGGTAAAATGAGCAAATCAAGAAATAGCTTGTAAGTATTTTACTTCGATATTCTTTAGGAATCAAAACTAAAAACACAATTTATTACGGTTAAAAGTGGCTGCCTCTGAGGATGAGGGTCTTATGCTTTTCATTACAAATCCTCCTATGCCAGCTTTTTTTAACGTGTGCTTTTACTACTTTGACGACGACGATAATTGTGAAAACAATACAGTATGGATGCCAAGACCTCTAAGCACGTTTCCAGTTCCACCTCATCCTAAATCCACACTCACCCCATAAACACGGGGGAGCGCCCGCAATTCCACACTCCGTTCCCCACAACCCGCGCCTCTGGCAGCAAAGATGCCATTATCTTAACAAATCATAGTTGGAGCCTCTCCCCGGTGCGACCTTTACCCCCGTCCTTTTTTTCCCTACAACCTCGGAAGCTTTTGGGAAACCCTACGACCTCCCGCAGCAACTCCGCAAGGCCCTTCGCTTCACCACCCCCAGCCCTGGGGTCCCCGCCCCTTCCCGCTCATTTCCGGGGAGGCCTTGGCACGCGGACCCGGAAGCGGCGGGGCAGGCGGGTCCCGAGGCGCAGGCGCAGTTCTCCTCAGCCCCATTGTCCCGCCCCCCTTCCCAACATCTCGCGAACCTGTCTGGGCGTCCTGGCGGCTTTGGGTTCCCGCTTTCCGCCCCTCGTGACCACGTGACGAGGGAGAGGCAGGTTGCCAAGCGGGCCTCGCTGTCCCCGCAGGGCAATTTCTTGACCTTCTTCCGGGGTCCCCTTGTCGGGGGTGGGTGGGGGGCCGCTCTGGGAGCCCCCTGGCCGAGAGCAAAGGACTCGCCCGCCCCGGCGCCCACACCGGCGCCGCCTCGGCCTCGGCCGCGGTGGGTCACGCGCAGAGAGGCCGAGGTGAAGGGGAAGGGACGGGGCGGGGCGGGGGCGGGGCCTCGCGCTGTCCTGGGGCGGCTCTTACGGCCTGGCCGGCTCTGGAGGTGCGGATACCCGCAGTCGCTGCTGCCGGCAAAGCCGCCTCCGCTGTCTCCTCGGCCTCTGCCGCCTCTTCTGGCCGTCACCATGAATCAGGACCTGCAGAAGGAGCGGGCCGCCGCCAGCTTCAACCCGGAGCTGGTCACGCACATCCTGGACGGCGGCCCTGAGAACACCCGGCGCCGCCGAGAGATCGGTGAGGACGGTGGACCAGGCCTCCCAGCTTCTCCGAGCAAAGCTGGAGACTCCCTCCGGGAGGAGTCGGGGGCGGAGGAGGGGACGTTGTAGGGCGTAGGCCGCAGCCTCTGGCCCAGCTTTAGGGGAGCCGGGACCCCCACTTCCAGGGCAGGCTGTGGCGGGGGGAATCGCCCATCCCGATAAGGGGACCTGTGCCCTTGAGCCTGAAACCCGCTGTGATCAGGGGAGCTTTAACGGAGCCCTGAATGTCTGTCTCCCTCTTGATATCCTTTAACTCCCTACCAGAGAACCTGATTCTGAAAGACCCAGACTTCCAGCACGAAGACTTGAATTTCCTCAGTCGTAGCCAGCGTTACGACGTGGCTGTTAAGAAGAGTGCCACCATGGTGGAGAAGATGAGGAAATTTGGCATCGCAGACCCTGCTGAAATCACGTGGTTTAAAAAGTAGGTATGGCTTAGTTTAGATCAAGTGCTTCGGCCAAAACTTTCAATCCGCTGTCTATGGTGTCCTTTTTCATCGTGTTTGGCGTTTGAAGACTCAAATCGGCATGTTTTCACGCCATTTTAAAGTTATATGTGTAGAAAATCACGCCTGCTTTTGTGTTTAAAAGCCTTTGAAAGGGATGACATTTGTAGAAAGCTGATCATGGAGATGCTGTAATTGTCCATCTCAAGATTCATACAAATTCTGTCCCGATGTCTCAATTTTGAGTGATTTAAATGCAGAGTGACTTTGCTTTTTGTAAGAGGCCTGCTAAATTTAGAAGCTGCATTTGGAAGGATGTTTTCAGTCGCGAGGACCGAACACTAAATATTTTGGAGCAGTAACACTGTATTTTCATATACTAGTGCAGATCTTGAGTTTAAAATAATGGAAAATATGGGTGGATGAAGAAGAACTTTAGTCAAACCTCAGAATGAATGTAAAGTATTCTAAGAACCCAGCATTGTTGAATCTGGTGCCGGTATTTCAGTGGCTCTCCTGTGCGTAGGAGACCTTGTGAAAACATACCTTGGTCCTACTGCTGAAAAGAGTATGTCCTTTTTTCAGACCATCTGTTTTTTTGTTGTGTTTTGTAATTAGAAATAAAACACTTTTTTTTTTGCCTTTATGTAATTAAACTCTCTGTAATTACATGATCTTAGTATAAGATTCGTTTGGCTTGCTGCGTGTCTTCCACCTCTCTTTTATTCCTGGGCATTCCCTGTTTTAGGTTTCTACATTTTAGAAAAACGCCAATATTTTCACCGATAAAGACTAAATTATATGAATGGTACATATTTAATAGCCGAGAAAAATGAAACATGTTAAAGTTCCTCCCTTATACAACTGCCTGCCGCTAATACATTTGGTATCTAATTATTTTCAGTTTGAACTGGTTATTATGGTCAAGAGGAAACGAACTACTCCGGCCCTTAAGGACCACACTCAAAACTCCTTTCCATTTTAGTTATGAAAATACAGTTAATTTGGTAGCCCAATCAGAGTACTTAGTAATTTCCAAATGTTCTTTTTTTCTTTTTAAAATTTGTAACTCATGGCAGTGAGGATATTGAGGTGGAGTAACTTTTAGAAGCTTATGTTTCTGATTTACCTGAGTTAGGTTTGTGAACTTTAAAAAATCAGTAAGATTTTACTTTTCCTTAAAACAACACAAAAGGGGGTTTGTTTTGTTTTTTACTTTTAAATGGCTGATGCCCTGTGTTTCAGAGTTGATTAGAAGATTTCCTAACCTGTGATCGTTCGTAATGTGTAACCAGATTCCAGTGAAGTCACAATGAAATAGAACAGAGTCCTTTATGTGAGTTAAAGATCAATGGACACCAGCCAGTTGTTTTGTGTATCATTCCTTATGACACAGACCTCAATACTTGGAAAGTATAAAGGACAGACTTTGACACACCCTTTGACATCTTTTCAGTATTTCTAGGATGTGACAGGGAGATCAGTGTATCAATATGTTGGAGAAGGGGATTGAAAATCAGTCTCAGCAATCACTGAACGCCATCAGTTGTCACTCACACCCATGTTTTATGTATCGTTAACAAAGTTACCTATCATGTACCATTCATTGTGAGATGCATCGAATTTCTTAAAAGCTAAAATTGGCTGGGGGGAGAGGGATGCTAGAATTAATGAAATACAGTAATATTTCTCTTTCTGGGGATTTAGGGCATTTATGTCTCTTTTACGTTCAATTCTCCTTTCACAAAATAAAACTCATGAGACTATTTTGAAATTAACTAAAATGTTAGTAAAGTACCTTGAGATTTCTCAAAAATTCTTCTCTCCATTCCTTGAGAAAATAAGACTTTGCTGTTTGGGGAATATAAAAGTTGCTTCCCTAATTTTGTTTTTTAACCATACTGTTTGCTATGAAAAGAACTGTAAAATGTTCTTAAAAGTAATTTAAAATTTTAACGAGAATCAGTCGTGGTTTTTGTTATCCTTCTTGGGTTTTTAAAGCTAGTTCCTTGAAAAGCATCTTCAGGAGGGATTAAACATAATTTAAAAACACTCAGATTTTGTTCTTGAGTTCTTTCAAGTGGCGTTAAAAGAAATCTCAGTATGTTTATGAAGAACATGAGTATTTGGCAGTCTTTATTTTGTGTCACATATTTTTCCCTCTCAGTTTGATGATACAAAATAATCAACTCCTGGAGCTGATTATTTTGTATCATCATTTTACCCACCCAGAGCCACCTCAGTCCTCTCAAGGGATTGGGAGTGTCTTATATCGCCACCTGTCTTATTAGCACCTGAATTACTGCTTTTATTTCTCAGAAATTCTTGCCGGTTCATTTCCTCCTTTAGTAAAGCACGGCTTCTGGGGAGTGCTGTGTTGCCCTTTGCCTTTGAGAGGCCAGTTTCTACATTTATCTCATTATCCCACTTTAGTGAGATGGGTTTGTTTTGCAAAGCACCTTCCTTCTCTCTTTAGTACAGCAGCAGGAAGTCGCTGCTGATGAGAGTTACTTGGAAATTAACTCACCTTTTCTGTTCCTACACCTCCTTTCCCCTTTCTCTCCTTTCAGTTTAAATTAACATTTGATATTTGTGTAGAAATCATAGAACCTCAGGGTTCAAAAGCATTTTTGATGTCGGCTAGTCCAGGCATTCCTGGGGTGTTTGAATCTGTCCCCAGCACCCCTGAAAGGTGGTGGGATGGTTTCAGGGCCTCCCCAAAACTGAGCTGGCAGCCTACTCCCTCTTTCCCTTAATTCCTGCCCTGCTTGTTGGACCGGCCGGGATTGGCTGATGATGACACAGCTTCCTATCCATCCCTTGGAAAGTCACGAGGGTTAGTTAGGAGATACTTACTGTGTACCTTAAGCTCTTTCTATAGATAGATCTAACAGAATAGCCAAGGCTGACTAGTGTATGTAACTCGTATTTTGACTATTTCACAGATTCTCTTTTATGAGAAAATCGTTGAAGACTGAATTTTATTATGATTAGAGTTTCCTTAATCTGGAAGAATTTTCAAAGACTGTTTGTGATCAGTTTTTAACATGTTCACATTACCTACGTACCCCTCTGTACACTCTGAAGAGCTTTAGAGATTTGTGCTTTGGCCCCATAATGTATATATACTATTCTAGACATTGGCTTCAATTACTAGGGAAAGATAGTTTAAATTATCTGTTACATTTGTGAACAGTTCAACAAATAAGTGTTCTATGGAATTCCTTTTGATTTTCAAAACAAGTAAAACCCGAAAATAAAGCAAAAACGAACACACATGCATTCCCAAAAAAAATCAACAGAATAACACCAACAAAATAATAAACAGAAAGGATTTGAGGCTAATACATGGGTGGAATTTGCTTCCTGGATTATGTATGTCATTCAGAGTTATGGCCCTGAAATGACTTGGGGGAGAAAAGTTACCATTAGATTCTGCTGTTGGCTTTTTAGGTAGTAAATGATAAATATTAGTCTTAATTTCATAAGAAAGGGGTTTCAGTTTTCTAACTTTCATCCTCAGGACCATAGCTATCTGGCAAGGATGGTGGTAGAATGCAGTTTCTAGAGTAAGGCTGAGATGCTTTTCTTTTCTCTCCTGTAGACTACATTTGGTCAATTTTGTGGAACCTGTGGGCCTCAATTACTCCATGTTTATTCCTACCTTGCTGAATCAGGGCACCACTGCTCAGCAAGAGAAATGGCTGCAGTCATCGCAAAAACTCGAGATAATTGGCACCTACGCCCAGACGGAAATGGGCCACGGTTAGTCAATATTCGGTTAGTCAATATTCGAGGGTCAGCGGGTAATCCACCTCAGGACTTCAGTTGACAAATAACTCCTGGCGTTTGACCTTTTTTTTTCCTGCTGCTACACATTTGGGATTTTATGTTTAAGTTGTTAAATCTTAAATAAAAACTCAGCCTCTTATTTTCTCATAGTTTAAAGCTCTTCACCATCGCTGCGAACACCCATTGAAAGGGGTGTTGAGCAGTTTGGAAAGATGGGGTCAAAAATACGACAGAGCGCCCCATCGCGTTGATGTCTGATTCAAGATTTAGTGGGAAATTCTTAAGAGGCTTCGTGCCTCGGCCACATCTGGAAGATGCTCTGTTTTAATGACGTTAGGGCTTCCTAGGTGGCGCAGTGGTTAAGAATCCGCCTGCCAATGCAGGGGACACAGTTTCGATCCCTGCTCCAGGAAGATCCCACATGCCACGGAGCAACTAAGCCCGTGTGCCAAAAAAAAAAAAAGAAATAATGACGTTAAAGATGTGGATCTTAATGGGGCAGAGCATTGGAGCGGTGAAGGTTGTGAGATGGTTTGGAAAAAAGTCCATAATGCTCTTCGTTTCTTTTTATTCGCTTTTGTATACATGTCTATGGACTTTATAGTACCAGTAATTCTTGGTTAAACTGTTCCTAAAAACTTGGCTACTTTCAAAAAGTATTGTGTGTGGTCTTGTGAAACAGGTTTGTTTCCATAGACGAGGCCATTGCCAGGTTTGAGTATCTTGAATATGAGCTGCCCAGTCTCACTCCTAATTCTTGTAATGCTTCCCTTATATAAATAAAGGAAAGTAAAGAAAGGGAATGAGGAAAGGATGCAAATATCAGGAAAGCTTCATTTTTGTGTTTGCATTTGGTGCTTTTTTGTTTGCGAATTGGTTTAAGGAAATGTTCTTTCTCCTAATGCCCGTGGGCACTGCAGATTCTGGTCATGGTTCGGTGCTGTGAGCACCCTGCCAGTCACCCGAGGCTAGCTTCAGGATGGTCAACACTGAGGTGCCAGACCTGAAGGAACGTGTCCTAAGGGAAGAAAGATCACAGTCCTACAATGCTCCTCTCTTAGACTGTGCGTGGGTGTTTGTAATCTTGAAATAGCTTGAAGTAGGGGGCATGATAGGTAAACTGTTGTGAGGCTAAATGAGTCTGATCTGTGTATCTGTTGTTGGTCAAATCCTTCTGCATCTATTTATAAAGTACATTTCAAGTATATATTTGAAGGAAGAGAGGAAGGAATGAGACTTGAACTTCAGTGGTTTGAGGGGCCAAGAGTGTTGGACTAAAGTCCGGTGTTGCTCTGGCTGAGTTTGTATTCACTAGAGTTTTATTTCCCTTATTCCTTCTAGTTTTCGAATGTTTTCTTGTATTCGAACCACCTGTGTCTTAATCTCTGTGGTTTATTTAGAGAACAAAGTTTTGACATTGTCTTAGTTTGGGACTTCCCTAGAGGTCCAGTGGTTAAGACTCTGTGCTCCCAGTGTAGGGGGCCCGGGTTCAATCCCTGGTCAGGGAATTAGATCCCAAGTCCAACTAAGACCTGGCATAGCCAAATAAATAAATAAATATTTTTTAAAAAAAGGATTGGGTCTTGTTTCTTGCTGGAACTTTGTCAGTTCATGTTATTTGTGCTTCGCTGACTGCTGTTCTTTTCAAGAGAAGCCAGTCAGTTTGTTGGCTAACTTGCATCCTGTGACAGTACAATCTTATGTAGAATATACATAAAAAGTACTTTAGCATCAACGGGATTGGAATTAGAGCAACTTGTACAGGGTGAAGATTTGACTGTTTTTAAATTCTGGTACTTTGGAACATTGGTTAACAGTGGTCATCTAAAGTGTTCTCACAGAATTGAATGCAACTTCGAGTTCGGCATTCTTTCACCTCTAGGCAGCTGCTGAGAAGTGAGGAGACTCAAAATTGCTCACGCTTATTCCAGAATCCTCAAGAATCTTAAAATTCAACCACCTGCAGAAAGTCTAGGTCACCAGTCTTCTCTCTTCCCTCTGGAATTGTGTCTTCCCTCCTCTAAGTATACATCTGTCCATATAGGCACACAAGCCCCAGCACGCATTTGGTCTGTGGTTCCGTGAGCCTTAATCAGAGACAGAGGCCTGGACCAAGGAGGCATCCTCTTCCTGGGGTTCTGGTGTTAAAGGGACAGTCTGAGACGTGGTTCAGGGTTAACTATCCTGAGTATACGATCCTCCAAGTCACAAAGCAGGTAGTATGTTTGGTCTTCACAGGTACTTGATCGTTTCAAATTCTGGCCACTTAATGGAGATTCTTCTTGCCTTTTCTACGAGTGAGTCAAAAATTATCCGCAGTCTGGCTGTAGAATTTCTGTTGCTATTGTTATAAATTATTAAGGAAAACAGAGCTTATGTACTACATACTTATCATCCTTGCAGATGGTGCAGTAGTTTTGCAAATTCCCATCATAATACTTAAATGTAAAAATACTCTTCCTTTGAAACTTGAAAAATAAATAGTAAATTTGATTTTGTAAGACACTAATCTTTCTTTCCCTGTATCTCACTGCTCTGTCTCTCTCAGAGGTTCCTGTCCTCTTTTTCCAGGAGTGAGTCTCTTCCCTGTTGGACTTGAGACTTGCTCCCTGGGTATTATCCCTGGGTATATCACTGTTAGTAATAACAATAGAAACTTCTTTACAAAAACTATGTTCCTTGGGATATCTTTCTCAAAAATGAATTACTACATTTGGAAGGAATGAAGCTTTTGATGCACAAGACATGGAAGAAGTTTTGATATATTTAGTGTACTCGTGTCTCCATAGTCTCATCGACATGGTTACTTTGTTTTTTGCTAGTTTTATGTATATATACCTAAGAGTAAAGTTTTAATTTTCCAGTGCTAGTGAGCCTGGATGTTATATGTTTGGCTTACTGTCTGCATTTCCTAGGTATAAACTGGGTTTTTCTCCTTTGAGTATTGAATAAATAGAACGTGCATATTGATCTTACAAGATTATATTGTATCCTTCCAATATTTTTTTCTATTGCCTCTGTTTTATTAAATGTTTTGGCCTTATATAGTCAGTGCCTCCTTCTCTGAGTAGGTATAAATTTTCTTCTTCCCATATCTTAGATGATTATCTTTTATTTTATTCCCTTTTTTGTTTGTTTGATTTGTGTTTAATGCTTTGACTTGCGTATGATACAGAGAGATGAGTGAATCCCATACTGGTTTTATGTTTATTAACTAGTAGCTCTTTCCTTGTTATGTTCTTTCTGATTCATCTTAGAGTTTTGTAATAGTTTCAGTTTATTTATGGAACCTTAAATATATTACATTAATTTGTTTCTTTTTCTCCTAACATCATAAGTTTTGGCTCATTGTTGCTTTTTAAGATATTTAAAAATCTGATAGGATAAGCCTACTATTGTTATATTTCAAGATATATGTATTTGGTGTTCTTGCATACTTATTCTTCTGGATGAATTCTGATCTCAATTTGCAAAGTTCTAAAACATATTCTATAGGAATTTAAAACTTGTGTTACATTAAATCCCTGTATTTTCTTGGGAAGTGTTAATTTTACTTAGTCCTCTCAACCAAGAATTAGCTATTTCTTTCCTGTTGTTCATATCTTTTATTCATCCTATTAGGTATTTATATTTTTTCCTAATTAAATCTTTAATATTCTGAGCTAAATTACTTAACACATTTTTAAAATATTTTGTTGCTGTTATAAATCACCTTTCTTTTTACTGGGGTTTTCTATTTGAATGGTTCTAATGGATAAGAATGAGAGATTTTGATTGTTTTTTAACTTATAGCCTACAGCTTTTCTAAATTCATTTACTGTTGATGGTGTTGGTGTTTTATTGTTGCTGACTTCCTAGGATTATAATTGTACCATCCATGGAGATGCTGTTTTGATTTCTTCCTTTCTCGTATATTACTAACCTAATCATTTTGTCCTCAGTATTGACTGCCAGCCTTCCCAGCCCTACATCATGTAGAAGAGCCTGGGAAGTTACAGTTTTGAAAAAGTTGATTCTAACTCTTTACTGAGTAAAATGTTGGTGCTTTGCAATTTTAAAATAAATTAATTTAAAATAATATATGGTCTTTATCATGCATAAAGATTACAGCAAATACTTGATTTAAATAAAAAACTATCCAAGTCACTTTCTCCTTGTAACATTTCTACATTTCATACACTTCTGAATAATCCTTATCCTAGTCACATGTGAGACATTTTTCTCCTGAAAACATTTTTCAATTTCAAAACAGTTTCTGATTATAGTAGTTGTACCCCTGCCCTCCTAAGTGTCCTCCGTGGTAACCCTGGGTGTTCGTCATTATTCCCTAAAACGCACCTACCCATGATGAGTCTGGTGGGCACCTCAGAGCAGCCTCTCCTTCCTTCCCCAGGAATTGCTCTGGTTTCTAGTCATGGAAAGTAGCCTCTCAGCACTGAGAGCAGTTGGTCCCAGGCCATAGCTTCAGTCCTAGTTCAGAGTTTTCTTCTTTCAGCTCCTAGGCACATGTTAATTTGTCTTCCTACACACCAGTCTTTGAAAAACAGGACAGTTGACATTCCTGTTTCTGAGTGAAAGGTACTCTCTTATCCCAGGAATGTGTTTTTCCAGGAATTTACACTATTTTTTTTGAAACTTGTTATTATGAAACGATTACAGATTCACAGGAAGTTGCAAAAATAGCTCCAAGACGTCCTGTGAACCTTTCACCCAGTTTCCACCAGTGGTACTGTCTTACAGGATTTCCACTTTGCCACTCCCGAGTCTAGCTGTGGTTTTGGCAAGTCTTTCTAGTGTCCCCACCGTTGTCCTCAGCCTAGGTTGCACTAGGCGACGTGATTAGGTGATGATATTCTTGTCCTTGTTTTGCCATTATCTTTTTGACCTGAGGACACTTATCTCAGCTTTAATTTCTCTGTAAAATGAGGAAGTTATCATGCAGTCTTTGATTTTTATGTGATTGGCTAGCTGAAAGCTCAGCCCACCCCCACCCTGATTGGAAGACATCACACATCAGCCCTCGCCTAAAGTACCCTGCCCTGTTTATTTTCCTCCTCAAGTGGAGCAAAGGGATAAATTTTGAAACTGAAATGTTTAGGCTAATTACTAAGATAGTTAAAGAGCATAGTAAGAGCAATATGGAGTTGATTAATTTTGAGCTGGAAGTTAAATAGAATGCCAGTAACATGCAACATCACAAAGCTGTATACAACTATTTCCTCTTAGCAATAAATTCACGTAAAAGTCTAAGGCACCTGCAAATTTTAAATGGAAAAGAATGACTTTAGAAAGTGGATTTAAAATGACAACTACCATGTTTATTATCATTTGTGATGATTCCCATATAATTGTAATGAAGAGTTTGTGCGTGAATCTGTTATTTGTAAATATTATGGTCTTCACTAAAAATCGCCTTTTTATTTCTGAAATTAGTTACTGGGATGAAGAGCGCTGTCAATTTTTGTATTGTTTCAGTAGCATGTAGCTGGATAATTGTGATGGAATGTGAAATGTGAGGAATGTGGATTAATGCTGGATGTTTTATGGACAAACAGAAAAGATTCCAGCCTAGAAGCATTATTGGAATTAGATCCTGGAAAAACTTTCATCCAAGAGAACTACTACGTTCTCCTGTCTCAGCTTTTCAGTAGAATAAATAAGTCATTGTACAACTTAAATTCTCCATTCCATCCAGCCTCTTTGATTTTTTATTAACGTTCCTTTAATTGCAGGGCTGGAATCCCCTGCCTTGCTCACATGGTCTTGTGCTGCACAGGCTTTGGCGTTGGTAGCCAGTCCCTGCCAAGATTAATTATTTTAGAGATGAGTAGTTAGAAAATACTTCTTGCCAATGTGAGAAAAATGGAAATTGCCAAGAGTTATAAAGTAATACAGAAAGGGGCAGTGCTCCCATCCATGATAAAGTTCACCCAGCTAACTCACATTTAAGGTTTTTTTTTTCTCCTTCCCTTGCTCTATTTGTTCAAAGTGCTGATTCTCTCACGCTTGATAACCCTTCTCTCAAATGCCCATCCTTGGTATTTCTTTGAAGCTTTGTGCACCAAGGGCAGTCTGGGCCTCTGGATCTTCATTTGGGCATGTTCCTGCCCACCTTGCTTCACCAGGCAACCAAGGAACAGCAGGAGCGCTTCTTCATCCCCGCCTGGAACTTGGAGATCATTGGCGCTTATGCCCAGACAGAGATGGGTCATGGTATGGTGCATTCAGTCTTCCTTCTGGGTTGGGCGGGGCTCTGCGAGCTCAGCGTGCATGGCGTGTCCACCACATGTCAGCGGTGGCATATCCACGTGCTGTGTAAGACCTGTTTAAATGCAGTCTTTCTGCAGCAACCAGGGTTTTCACGCATATGAGTCTTGGCATAGACAGTGCTTTGGTCAGTGGAAATTAAAGCTGATGTTGTCACAGACATGCTGATTATTTATTCATGGCTGCCCTTCAGAAGGTCAGGAATTACAAGTCAGACCTTACTTACTAAGTGGTTTTTCAAGTTTACTGAAGTTGTATAGAATTTGTGTGTATATAGAGTCTGAACCCATCTCTTCATTACTATCTGATTACCTTTGCTACTGATACCTTAAAGAGCTTGCACAGATTCCAGAAGAAATACAAATTAATAGTATGTGTGCTCTTGACTTGGTGAAGGGAAATGAGTGGCTTATAGAATCAAAACTTGCAATTTTGTACCCTGACGGTATCTGTGCCTTGATTCAGTAAATTCAATAAAGTTCTGAAGGTAGCTTTTGTTAAAGTTTAGAGAAAATAAGGTAAGTTGTACTTCCAGGCAGTTGATTTCACACTCTGTATGTACCACCTTTCTGTTTTCTTGCCATCCCTCACCTACCTTTTCCCATGAACTGGAAGGGGCTAGAGATAGTGGCTGTCCTGGTAGCATCCATTCTGCATTGGTGTCTGTGTTTGCCATTCATTTACTTCTGTCTTCTCTTTTCCTACTCAGAGGTTTCAGAACAGCTGGTCCAGTGTGCATTTGCTACTTGCTCCTTTTTCCTCCACAACTTTGTCTTATAATATGCTACCTTGTTCTCTATAAGTTTCTTCTTTGGTGAAAGGAGTCTCAGTGTCTGATTCCTTGATTCTCACACAGGGAAAGGTTGTAGATCACACAAAAGCTGGCCATTTCTGTTACTCAACTTGGAAGTTCCTAAGTGTTTCATGAGATCTGGCGTTATCAAAGCAGTGTGGTGAAAGGTTCTCAGCATTGGCTTCAGGACAGTGTTACTAGGGAGAGTGTCACTTAGAACATTTCTTTATAATTTTTTTCAAAGAATTTTGGCAAATTTTTATTAGGATTTAAAACATGAATCCTGGACTTGCCTCATGGTGCAATGGTTAAGAATCTGCCTGCCAGTGCAGGGGACACAGGTTCAATCCCTGAGGGCCTGGGAAGATCCCACATGCTGCAGAGCAGCTAAGCCCGTGTGCCACAACTACTGAGCCTGCGCTCTAGAGCCCGCAAGCCACAACTAGAGAAATCCCGCACACAGCAATGAAGACCCAACACAGAAATAAATAAATAAATAAATAAATAGGCACAAATCCCTCTCCATCTGCAGTAAACAAGAAAATGGAAACTCTTCCTACTCACGCTAGTGAACCAGCCAGGAATAAGTTAAGGCCTAGTGTTGGAAGTCTGCAAGGTGAACTTACACCTTATTATTATTTTTTTTTTAAGTATTTATTTATTTATTTATTTATTGGCCTCACTGGGTCTTCATTGCTGCACACGGGCTGTCTTCAGTTGTGGTAAGCAGGGGCCACCCCTCGCCGTGGTACACAGGCTTCCCATTGCGGTGGCCTCTCCTGCTGCAGAGCACGGGCTCCAGGCGCTTGGGCCTCAGTAGTTGTGGCTCACAGGCTACAGAGCACAGGCTCAACAGTGGTGGCTCACGGGCCCAGCTGCTCCACGGCATGTGGGATCCTCCTGGGCCAGGGCTCGAACCGGTGTCCCCTGTATTGGCAGGCAGATTCCCAACCACTGTGCCACCAGGGAAGTCCCTAGACCTTATTATTTGACTTTCAGAAATTAAAAAAAGTCATCGTTCCAGGTCTTTTTCCCCATAATGGTTATAACTGTTTTTTCCCCACTATGGCCGTGCCACGCGGCATGTGGGGTCTTAGTTCCCTGACCAGGGATCAAACCCACACCCCCTGCATTGGAAGCATGGAGTCTTAACCACTGGACCACCAGGGAAATCCCAGTTATAACTTTTTAAGCTCATGTTTTCCTTCATAGCATTCATTCTGAAAGAAATTCTCAGTTTACAAGAACTTTAGTTGGAGTCTCTTCCTGTCATGTGTTCTCATTCTTTGTTTTAGTACAGAATTCCAGAATATTGCATTGATGTGGTAGACACAAATGAGATGAAATTGGCACACTAACAACTTAGAGATGCCTTCGAAGGGGCAGTTAGCTTCCCTGTTAAATTCGTATCCTGTGATCTTACGAAACCATGATTGTAATCTGCCTTTATGTTTTCTTTAGGTTGATCTAAATAAATGTTCCATATCCACTGGCATAGACATGCACTAAGTCTAGTATAGAAATAGAACATGCTTGACATTTGTATTTTCAACTTAATAGGAACTGCCTGATTTAAGCATAGGAAATTAGGTATCTTGGTTATCTACCATTTGTAGCTCATCTACAGATGTTTTGTTGTTCTATTTTGTTACTCTCTGAGATGCTAGAGCTTTAAAGGACTAGGCAGGAGGTTTTTACCTTGTACCTATTTTTTCCCATATTCTGTCTGAAGTAGGTCTAATTCATTTTCTTAGGAACTCATCTTCGAGGCTTGGAAACCACAGCCACTTATGACCCTAAAACCCAGGAGTTCATTCTCAATAGTCCTACTGTGACCTCCATCAAGTGGTGGCCTGGTGGGCGTAAGTGAACTTTTTAAATTATTAGATGTTTTCAAGATTTATTATAACACTGTGTTTAGAATATAGAGCTTACATGAGAATATGGTTTTGAAATATAGAAGAAGCTGTTAGGGTTTAAACTGTTCTAAACTATTTCACATTCTCTTGTGTTGCATGTTATAGATATTGATAGGTTTTGCAAAGCGCCGAAAGGGCAGCTGTCTTACTCTGCTTTTCATAGTTTTTCATCTAAATATTCCCATGTGTTAGCGTAGTCTCCATAGTCATCAAAGTAATTTAGTATTCCCTGTTTGGTTAGTCACTTCCATAGTGAAAAGCATTTGAGTCGTTTTCAACTTTTTATTATAAATAGCTTTGACACGAAGGTTATTTAATGTCATCTTCCATTCTGAGTTAGTTTTAGGATATGTATTTCACATGAGATTAGTGGTTGAAGGATTTTGTGATTCATATTATATATTTTAATATGTGAGATTACATTTTGATAGGAAAAAAACTAGCATGCAAAAAAAGAAATATTTCTGGACATGTTTTTTTTGTGTTTTTTTTTTTTATTTATTTATTATTTTTGGGGGGGTACACCAAGTTATTTCTGGACATGTTAACCAAAAATCGCTCAAAGCAGCTGTATCCCATAGTACTCTGCAGTGATGGAATATTCTCTGTCTTTGCTGTTCAGTATGGTAGCCACTAGCCACTTTCAGCTGTTGAGCACTTGAAATGTAGCTAGCTGATGGAGGGACTGAATCTTTTATTTTATTTAATTATAATTAATTTAAATGTGAATAGCCACAGTGGCTAGTGGCTAGTGGCTACTGTTTTGGAAAGCCCTGCCTTAAGGAAGAAAAAGGAAGTAATTTGAAGTAATGTTCTATAAAATTTTCTGTATGTAAATGAATGAAAAATATGTAGAAAAGAAAGTAAAGCCTACTTTTTAAAAATGCTATCAAATGAACACGCTGTACACCTTAAACTTAGGCAATGTTATATGTCAATTATATCTCAATAACAGTTTGTTTATATATATATATTAAAAATGAAGGATTGCTTTGCCAAAATTCAATGGATTTTAGTAGCTGTCAGCTTAACTGGATTTCCTTCTGAAAACTAGGTGTGACACTGTCATAGGAAAAGCTCTCTGGGCACACTTTATTGATGGAATCTAGTGCTATATTTAACGTGTGCTTTTCCCCCCTTTTGATTCTATCCTTTGAAAACGTAATAACGTTTGCTCACTTGCCTCTCTTGTTCTCTTTGATGTTGCAGTTGGAAAGACTTCAAATCATGCGATCGTACTTGCCCAGCTCATCACTCAGGGGAAATGCTATGGCTTACATGCCTTCATTGTACCTATTCGTGAACTTGGGACCCATAAGCCTTTGCCAGGTTAGACGTGTTCATCTGATGTTGAGGTGAAAAATCAAACTAGTCACTGTCTTCTGCAGAAAGTGTAGTACGTAACTAAAGAGGGGGAGGGAAGCCAGGAACTCCAGAGCATAAATGCCTTGTGACTTTCCTTTCTTCTGTGGTAGGTATCACCGTTGGAGACATCGGCCCCAAATTTGGCTATGATGAGATGGATAATGGCTACCTGAAGATGGACAATTATCGCATTCCTAGAGAAAACATGCTGATGAAGCATGCCCAGGTATATCTACACAGAGAACAGGAGCAGAGGTGTCAGACTTGGGGCTTTCAGTCGCTGTTGATAATCACGGGTTGGAAGGGTCTGTTCTGTTAGAGGTAATAGCAGAGTTTTACCTCTCCTGCTGCTTTCGTTGTGACCGTGAAATCAAAAGCAGTCGGCAGGTATGACGAGCATGTTTTGGTTTGCCAAACCAGCGGGGCTTAAACTGTAGCATGCATTAGCGTCACCTGGATGGCTGGCTAAACCCTAGATTGCTTGGCCTCCAGAGTTTCTGATTCAGGAGGTCAGGGTGGGGACTGATGTTGCCTTTTTGGGGACCACACTTTGAGAAGCACTGGCCTAAACTGCCACTTGGGTTTAACAGAAGGAAGCATCCATCGCCCGTTCTTTTTCCAGGTGAAGCCTGATGGCACGTACATGAAGCCTGTGAGTAACAAGCTGACCTACGGGACCATGGTGTTTATCAGGTCCTTCCTCGTGGGAGAAGCCGCCCGGTGTATGTCTAAGGCGTGCACCATTGCCATCCGATACAGTGCCGTGAGGCATCAGTCTGAAATCAAGCCTGGGTAAGGGTGGAGTCTGAGATGAGCTCACTACTGAAGACCTGGCTCAGACCCATCCACATATCAAAATTCCCAGATGTGGTGTGGGGAAAATGCATATGCTGTAAAATTAGCTAGGATGGCACTATACTGGCTCTGCTACCTAGAACCTAGACTTCCCGTAAGTGGACAGATGAAAATAACCACCTAATTATTACTTTTAATCTTCTAAGGAAAACAGTACTATTACTTGGGCTTTATAAGTGAAATGTTTAAAACACTGAAGGCAGTGTGAAGATTCTAATTGCTACTAGTAATTACAAATTGGGTATAGTGAAAGTGACATTAAACTTGATTCCCTGTTGTATTCATGGACATAGTTTATTCTTACTACTGCCTACTACTTGGGCATAACTCTTTGATAAACTTTTTACTCTTAAAGAAGGAATAAAGAAATTGATAAGAGCAGACTTTCTTAGACTTCAGATATTTAACTCAGTGCACTGGGTCTTCTCAAATTGTGGTTAGAATACAGTTCATTCAGCCATCTAGAGCCTTTAACATTGCCATCCAGCTGTGACGTTAACAAACTTTGTTTCTGAAAGTTGCCATGAGATACAATTTTCTTAGTTAGACTGGAAAGACTAAGAAAAATATGAACATCAGCTAGAAAATCCTGTCCACCTAAGGCAGCTCATCAAGGTGGTTAAGAGCGTGGTCTTCTGTAACCAGACAGCCTAGATTTAAATCAGGGATCTGCCACGTATTATCTCTGTGACCCCGAGCAGGTTCTTAACCTCTCATTTTCCCCATCTGTAAAATGGGGGTAATAAAAGTTACCTCACAAGATCTTTATAAAGATTAGATAAATTAATCTATCGAAGTGCTCAGACCAGAACCTGGCACGTAGTAAGCTCTGTATAGGCGTTTAATTTTTTTTCCCCTTTTTTATATGCTTTAGTGAACCAGAACCACAGATTTTGGATTATCAAACCCAGCAGTATAAACTCTTTCCCCTCCTGGCCACTGCCTATGCCTTCCAGTTTGTGGGCACATACATGAAAGAGACCTATCATCGGATTAATGAAGACATCGGCCAAGGGGACCTGAGTGAGCTGCCTGAGGTCTGTGTCTATGTCGTTCCCTTGTGGGCACCTTTCTGGTTCATATTTGCCTGTTGGATCGTGTCCTAAGGAAACAAAACACTGGGATATCTTGAAAGGAATCCGTATATTCTCAAAAGAGAGAACTTTTTCTGAGTGGATCAGATGTGAAGACGTGGGTTTGTTTTTTAAGTTTCAGAATTACTGTACCACATTGGTCATTTATTAATCAAAGGAACTTAAGTGGTGCCTTTTTTTTGCCAAGTAGGACAATTCAGAAGGGAATGTGGGAAATGTTACTAGCTCAGGCCAAGCAGATGAGCATGCTTTTCAGTTCACATGCGTGGCAAGTGATTTTGTTTGGTTTTTGTTTGTTGTGGTGGTGGGTTTTTTTTTTTTTTTTTTTTGGGCTGTGCCTCACAGCTTGTGGGATCTTATTACCCTGACCGGGAATTGAACCCTGGGCTCCTGGCAGTGAAAGCGCTGAGCCCTAACCACTGGACCGCCAGGAAAGTCCCTGGCAAGTGATTTTGAAAGTGACAAGTGTTGTTAAGTGTTTCTCATTGGGACGTGGGCTGTCAGCACCACAGATGTTCTGATGGCCTGGGTTTCCCCCTTCAGCTTCACGCGCTCACCGCTGGGCTGAAGGCTTTCACGTCCTGGACAACTAACGCTGGTATCGAAGCATGCCGGATGGCTTGTGGCGGGCATGGCTATTCTCACTGCAGTGGACTTCCAAACATTTACGTCAGTTTTACCCCAACCTGCACCTTTGAGGGAGAAAACACTGTCATGATGCTACAGACAGCCAGGTGAGACTCTGATTCATGATTTCTCATATCTGTTCTCAAGAACGTTCGAGTCCTTTCCATTGGGTCCTATTCCCATGTTTTCTCTTCGCATTATGTTTGTTCCTGAAAGATGTCATTTTTGCCTTCCATCCTGACCCATAGTTTATGTCTTGTGATCAGACTAGCATGAAGCAGCTGTCACATAGCTTAAGTCATTTCAGGAGTTTGTTTTCTTTCTGTTTAACGAGAGGCCTAGTTACTGAAAGCATGTGTCCTGGTGGCTTCCAGGTTCCTGATGAAAAGTTATGACCAGGTGCACTCAGGCAAGTTGGTGTGTGGCATGGTGTCCTACTTGAATGACCTGCCCAGCCAGCGCATCCAGCCACAGCAGGTGGCCGTCTGGCCGACCGTGGTGGATATCAACAGCCCCAACAGCCTAACAGAAGCATACAAGCTTCGTGCGGCCAGGTGAGCACACCCTCGAGAGCTGGGACAGGGCTGTGGGGGCCTCTGGGGCCAGGGACCTGGCGAGAGAGCACAAATACTAGCGATCACTTCCTTGAGCTCCAGTTTTCCAGTGTTTTTCTTTTTTTAACAGATTAGTAGAAATCGCTGCAAAAAACCTTCAAACTGAAGTGATGCACAGAGAAAACAAGGAGGTAGCGTGGAACCTAACTTCCATTGACCTCGTTCGAGCAAGTGAGGTTAGCGATGGTTCTCCCTCCTTCTCCCCTCCTCCATCCTTCACCACCCACCTCATTTTCTTAGGGCAGAAACCTTATCACTGTTGAATCTTTTTCAAATATTCCTTTTTTTGTTTTAATAGATTTATTTATTCATTTATTTATTGGCTGTGTTGGATCTTCATTGCTACACACGGGCTTTCCCTAGTTGCGGCGAGCAGGGGCCACTCCTCGTTGCAGTGCGTGGGCCTCTGATTGCTGTGGCCTCTCTTATTGCAGAGCCCGGGCTCTAGGCACACAGGCTTCAGTAGTTGTGGCTCAGTAGTTGTGGCTCGCAGGCTTAGTTGCTCCTTGGCATGTGGGATCTCCCCAGACCAGGGATGGAACCTGTGTCCCCTGCATTGGCAGGCAGACTCTCAACCAGTATGCCACCAGGAAAGTCCCTCAAAGGTTCTTACACTCTGGTGTTTTCTTTTTATCTAGGCACATTGCCACTATGTGACAGTTAAGCTCTTTTCGGAAAAACTCCTCCAAATTCAAGAGAAGTCCATCCAAGCTGTCTTAAGGAATTTGTGTCTCTTGTATGCTCTGTATGGAATCAGTCAGAATGCAGGGGATTTTCTTCAGGTCAGTATTTTGTCAGTTTAAGTCCTTTTATTTCTTTATTTCTTAATTTTTTATTGAAAAATAACTGGTTTACTTTGTAGTTGTGCATATGTATATATATACTTACATAGATCTATCTGTCTGTGTACAAACCTATATAACATCTCTGGTTGCTTGTTGCTTGTTTCTTTTAGGGGAGCATCATGGCAGAGTCTCAAATCACCCAAGTGAACGAGCGCATAAAGGAGTTACTGACTGCGATTCGCCCTGATGCTGTCGCTCTGGTTGATGCATTTGATTTTCAGGATGTGACACTGGGCTCTGTGCTTGGCCGCTATGATGGGAATGTGTATGAAAACTTGTTTGAATGGGCCAAGAAATCCCCACTGAACAAAACAGAGGTAAAAAAAGAAAAGTCTTTTCACGTTTTGAAATTATTCATTAAATATTAAGGCAGGAAAGACCTCTGAGAGTGATCATCTTTGAAAGCTTTGAAGGCTCTCATGGCCACTTCAGACAATCTCTATTTGAGCAACAGGTTCTGAAGGGAACAAGGTCATTCCTGCAGTGTGCAGGTTTTTAGTTTCCTTGATGATTTAGCAACAATCAAAAAATTTCAAACGTATACACAAACAGAATACTGCAGTGCATCTCCCTGTACCCTTTGTCATGTTTCAACAATGGTTTGTTCACGGCCAGTTGCATTTCATTTGAACCTTCCAGCTGAGGATAATTTTGAAGCAAATCCAAGATAGCAGATACTTTTATTCATAGATATTTCAGTATATATCTCTAAAAGACAAGGACTCTTAAAAACATAACCACAATGCCAATCTCACACCTAAACAAATTAACAATAATTCATTTTTTTAAGCTCTTTATTGGAATAAGATCTTTTTTAATATCATGAATTACCTGCTAAGTGTCCAGATTTCCCCCTTTTTTGGGGGAAAGTTTTTTTACTTTTGGTTTTTTTGAATCAGGATCCAAATAAGATTCAGATAATTTCTTGACTTAAAGTATGCTATTTTAAATTGCAAACTCCTCATCAGTAATTCTTTCTCTCTCTCCCTTCCCTGCAGGTCCATGAATCTTACCACAAGCACCTAAAGCCACTGCAGTCCAAGCTCTGAAGTGTCTTGATGACTCTACCCCCCTTCTACCTGTCACACAGATCTGCGTGGAATCGTAATCAAATTCAGAGAAGCTATAGAGCAAATGATAAATTGACCCTTTCCTGTTTTGATAAATGGAAAAAAAAAGAACAGATTTTAGAGATTAAAGGGAAAAAACAGATGTGTTTTACAAGTGCAATTAACACTGAAAGAGACCTGTTAAGCATTCAGAAAAAGCTTTAAGAAATGCGGTGTGACTTCCAGCTATAACCTGCGGATCCCAGGAGGCCAGGACTTTTGATAATTAGTAGAGTTTAACTACTAAGTAGTTAATTGTTTTCACATCTCAATTGCTAATCACTGGATATACAAGTGTTTTTAAGCAAAAGTATTTTTTAAGCAGGGTAGAACCCTTCCAAGCTTTCCTGCTAATTGTCCTGCCACTCCTGCCATGGGTCCTGGCTAGAAAGCAGGACTGAAGAAGAGGGACTGGGGAAAGAAACTAAAGGAACCTTGGTGCGTGTGTGAGTGTGTGCTTGATTCACCTTTCCTGCCTGCTTGCCCCCCTCTGCTGATGTATTGTTCCTGTCTTAACTGTTCACAGTAGCATTTTTCCAACACGAGGATTTCCTCACCACAGGCTACTGCAGGGTCACTGCCCTGTGTACTTAGAAACTAATCTTCCATTGGAGGGTTTCCCTAAATTGTCACTCTGGTAGCACTGTGACTCCCTTGGCCCCAGTTTCTTGGGAAGCGGTAGTCAGCAAAGTTATCTCTACATACAACTTACGGCAACTGATGGGACCTCCAAATCAGAGGTTTTGACCTCCCTCTCTCTCTCCCTCTCCCTCTCCTGAGAGAGATGCTAAAGAAAGGAGAAAAAAAGAGTCACAGTTCCTTCTTAGTAGAATAAGAGCAGGGAGAGCTGTCAGTTATGGTTACTGTAACTTTGGTGACCATATTAACTAAATTTCCTGGAACAATGCAGATTTCCTATATTCTGTCACATTGGCGTAAGCCATTAAAATGCTTTGAGGTTCAGTATCTGGCCTTACAAAAATAAAAGCATCTCTCATCACCTCTTATACCCAGGAGTAGCACAGAAAAATCCTTTGACAAACCATGTGTTCTGATTTTGGGATCAGAAAATATAGTCATTGAAACTGTGGCTAAAGGATAAATGGAAGTTCCATAGAATCTATTTCTTATTGTATATCTGGCTTTATTTTCAGTATGTTTCTAGGAGCTTTATCTGACTTGCTAAATTGTCCTGTCAGCTGAAATCTAATTTATACAATCATTCTGTATTTAAATGCTAAACATGTATCCCTTAATGAATTTTTTCTTAAAATCAATGTAAAACAAGTCACTTGATTTTTTTTGTTGTTGTTAACTGTGACATCTGCCTCATGAAACCAGTTGTTCTAGAATCAGTCTTGAGAATGTAGCATGTAATTTAGTGGAAATGTAATGCCTGTCTTGGGACCTGACATAAAATCTATCCCAGTGGAACTGGTAATAGGCGACTTTAAGGTGCAGCAGAAGAAATACTGTCTGTTGACACAAGCCTTAATCTTTCCACCAGGAGAACTACATAATTGTGTTAAGATTGAAGTAAAAAAGCACTGTTAATCTCATTTGGGTATATCTTTAACTAGATCAGATTCTGGGAAATAACAGAGAGTAAATTCAGAGTGCTTAATATTGACCAGTTAAATGTAGAATTGTTTCTAATTAGTGGTTAAAAATCTTATTCACAGAGGGATGTCCGTGGCCAGGATCTGAGGGTGTTTGAAATGACACCCACCCAGTCCAGCTGCATAGATCTGGGATCTAAGCAGCTTGGAACAGGCGGTGGACTCTGCGGAGCCACCTTCAGTCCAGCACCTTGAGTTTTATTTAAAAACTAAATCTGATATTGACAGTATTTTTATTAACATTGGAATGTTTTGTCTTGAACTTTATTCACTGTAATTAAAGAATAAAAATATTGTAAAACCTCACTAATCAGTTACTGGCAAGATGGAAAGAATGTGCTGCATAATTAAACATAAGTTTAAATTATGAAGAATTTTAAGATGTAGGTTTAGGTAAACACTAACAAAAAGAGGAAGGAGGGAGTGAGACCTGCCTGAGCAGACAGCGCTGAATGGGCCGTCATGCTGTCATGGTAAAGTATGAGTGGTCCGTCCACGCAGGAATACAGGTTTGTTGACTGCTTATAAGAAAGCAGCAGACCCAGCTTGCTGTCCCATAGAAGCCAGACTTTGCCACAGATAAGTTTGGTTCTCTTGAGGTCTTCTGTGACCCGTTTCCACAAAGAGTACACATAAACTTCAGCCTAATCTTCAAAATGATAAACTGAGAATTAATGAGATTTTTCTGTTAGATGATACTGGTATAAGCCTTGAAATTTCATAGAGGTTTTTGCTATTTGTAATGGATGAAGGTTGATACTTCTTCGAGTAGTTGGAGTTCTACTTCATGCTCTATTCAGTAGGTACCAAGGTGTACTCCAGTATTTGGACATTTGTGACCTCAAAGCACAGTTGACCCCAAAGCCTTTGGGAGCCTTCATGTTCTTGTGGTCAGAACATACTACTGCTAAGTAGCAGCTTATCTTCAGAACAGTCGCTTAATTGCGACATTAGCCTTGTTCACATACTTTCTGAGAACTCAACTGCTTATCATTTTGGGTAACATATACCTGGAGGCGTTTAACAGTTCCTAAAGTTAACCTGTTAGATCTTAATTCTTGGATTCTCTTCAGTGCAGGACTTTGGTTGGGGAAATATACTCAGATTCACGATCCTCAAGTTCTCCAGGGAACAAAAATTCCTTTGATGACTGTTAGTCAAATTTCCTCCTACCCCTTTCTGAGTTTTTCCCATCCATCTTAGTAGAAAGGAGGAGAATTAGATGCTGATTTTATACATATGAAAGGGGTTATAGATCATCTTCAAGCAGTAGATGCTGCTGCCGGTGGAGAGAGGACCAGTGCAGGGAGACTGATGATTCTGCTTGAGACCAAGAGTGTTTTGTTGAGCCTCTTGACTCAGGTAAAGGTTTTGATCATTTTCATGGAATAATGCAGAGGTCATCTCAGCTCATTGCATATTTACTAATTCATTTCTGGAGGATTAAACCAAGTCGTAAATGACTAAAATGTCTTTTCATCTTAAAATATTGCTGTTTCACTTACAGCTGTCCAAACTAAAATTTTCAGTACCTATTCCTGTGGTCCTTGATATAAGGAAATTTTAGAGTTACTGGATGTTAGCTGTTGCAGATCTGCAAATTCCTAGATTCCAAGGGACTTTTGTTTGATTTTGATTTTGCCTTAAATGTAAGTGAGCCATTGATTATCTCGGGAAGATTGTGAAAAATTAGGAGTAATTTTAAGAATTCCAAACCAAAATAGTTTTGCCACATTACTGTCCACTGTTTCACAGATTAGGTAACAAATATGTGATCTTCCGCATAATATTCCAACTGATGATTGCTACTTTGTAAACCATTTTATTTCCAGTTGCTATGGATTCAAGGAAATGACTTGTATCCTTTGGAGTGTATAATTACTTCAATACCTTTTTTTTTGTTGTTTGAGTTTGGTTCCTACCTGACAAGATGCGTTTAGCATGTATTGTTACCCATCCCTGACAGGAGGTGTCAATGAGGGTGGGAGTACGGAGAAGGCGCACGGGCACGGGTCCAAAGCGTGAGAATCATGGTTGCACAGGGGTGACCCCTCAGCTTTGCTGGGCCTGCGGATAAGCCAAACCACTAACCCCTTCTTCCTTTGTAAAACTGAAAAACCCGTCATAAAAATTGTAGTCAACACAAAAAGAGTTACTGCCTATTAGGTGATGATGTTGGATTTCATTCTGGCTTCACAGATTTGATTTTCATAATTGAAGAGGAAGGTCACAGCTACTTTCCTAAGCTTTGGGGTGTGAAATACATATTTATGTTTTCACCAGGTCAGTCTTCCACTCTTGACACATTTTTCATGCCCTCCACCTCTCCACGAGTCAGCCCTCGGAAGAGGGCTGGAAGAAGTTTATTTTTGGCTGCGCCACATAGAGGATCGTAGTTCCCCGACAGTGGATGGAACCCGTGTCCCCTGCAGTGGAAGCGCAGTCTTAACCACTGAACCGCCAGGGAAGTCCCTGGAACAAATTAGAGTGTTCGGTGTTGGAGCCCGGGCTCGGGCAGTTCTCCTGGGAGGCCGGGAGGAAGAACCTCTTTTGGCAAAGGGACGTTCAGGCAGCTCCTAGCAACGCGCCAAGCCGCAAACAGGCCAGTCACCAACTAACGGCCGCGGCGAGGCACTCTGGGAAATGTAGTTCATCTTGGCCCCCTCCCCCCCCCCAGCTTCCTTTGGCTCCGGCAGATGAGCGAGCCTAAGACTACAACCCCCAGGATGCTTCGCGCCTCGCCTTTCTTCCGGAGGCCGGGCGACGGAGAGATTGGCGTACGCGAGACTCCGAAGCGGGAGTCCTGGCTGAGCAGGGCTAGAGTGAAGCCTGGACCAGCGGCTATGTCTGGGACACGTCCCAGCGGCTGCGCCTCCGAGGGGAATGGCGCGTAACCGGGGGGATTTCAGGGGCTGGAAGGATCGTAGGCTGCGCTCAGGATCGAGGTGGGCTGGGCGCGCGGAGGGGGTGACGCGGGAGGGGCGCAGTCCCGGAACCGAGGGGGTGACTCCAGGAGGGCCCTAGCTAAGGGGCGGGCTCGGGATCTTAAAATGCCTGGCACGAAGCTGGCTGAGCAGATGCGATGGCGCGATGGTCCTTTTGTCCCTGAGGCCTTTCCAAGCCTCCCTTAGAAATTCCCACTGCCTGGGAGGCTGGGAGAGAGGATCGCTAGGAGATGGCAGGCGCCGCTGGATGTGATATGAGACAAAACGTGTTGAGACTTGTAGGTCGTGGAACATTGCATTACAGAGAAAGAGAAACCCCTGTACAGTAACCCCACGTAAACTTTGCATTCTAGTAACAGGACAGGCCGACAAGAGAACTAGAGATGCCGGCCTCCGAATCCTTCCTTCCAAGCTGTGCCAAAGGTCAGTTTGGGTAACGTTGAGGAGGAGGTGGGAGAGGATGATAATTCTGGGGAAAACAGTTTTCTATTAATGAAGTCAGTTGGATTCACAGTTAGTGTGAAGGGAAAATTTTCCACCGACAGTGAAAATACTAGCAAGGAGTAAGCAGCATTCACAGCCGCTCTTTGTGCTGCATGCTGCCTGGAGAGTAGTCATTGGTGTTGCCTGGGAAGGTATATTGACCTTAGTGCCAGGCACCAACCTCCTTTCTGAGATGGGTACTTGCCGTTTTGCGCATCCTCTTTCAGAGTAAGGGATGAGGAGCACTGCACTTTTTTTGAATCATCTCCAGGCCTCGAAAAGTTACCCAGAACACTTTGCTTCTCATCTGAATCGCTCCCCCTATAAGAAATTTTTAATTGATGGAAACAGGTTTTGACCTCTTGAATGGGTAAAGTGAGAGAAGGCTTGATCAACCTTGGCCTTAACCACTGTTAAAGCCAAATCATTTTTAAGGAACCACTTTAATTTTCTTCATTAGGGAGGATGTGCCTGATGGGCAGAATTCAAATGAGCTGGACAGCGCTGTGAAGGAGCTGCACACAGGCCCCAGAGCCTTGAGATGGTAGGCAGAATACAGAGTAGGTGTGTGGAAACGGGAGCCTGCCCTCACCCCTACTCCCACCTCCAAGCTCTTGACTGCATGATGTACTTTGGGGACTGGGTGGCCCCAAAGAAGAGTGATGGTTAAGAGCATTGATATCAAACTTTTTTTTTAATTTATTTTAATTAATTAATTTATTTATTTGGGTCTTCGTTGCTGTGCATGGGCTTTCTCTAGTTGCGGCAAGCAGGGATTACTCTTCATTGTGGTGTGTGGGCTTCTCATTGATGTGGCTTCTCTTGTTGTGGAGCACAGGCTCTAGGTGTGCAGGCTTCAGTAGTTGTGGCTCCCAGGCTCTAGATCACAGGCTCAGTAGTTGTGGCCCACGGGCTTAGTTGCTCCGCAGCATGTGGGGTCTTCCCGGACCAGGGATCAAACCTGTGTCCCCTGCATTGGCAGGCGGATTCTTAACCACTGCGCCACCAGGGAGGTCCCAATATCAAACTTCTTATTAATGGGACTTCCCTGGTGGTGCAGTGGTTAAGACTCTGCACTTCCAATGCAGGGGGCACAGGTTCCATCCCTGGTCCAGGGAACTAAGATCTCACATGCCCAGTGGTGTGGCCAAAAGAAACAAACAGAAAAACACAAAAAAGCTTCTTATTAAACAGTAAGCAAGCACCTCTTTTGAGCCTCTGAATGTCCATCTGAAAGCATTTTTACATGTCTGTCACTGATACTGACAAGTCAGGGGCATGGGATAGAGGAAAACTTTACATCCTGGCTGGCTGGGAGGGTTTGCGTGTAGTGTCTGGAAATCTGGCGGGGAAAGAGAGACTGCTGCCCACCCGATGGCACCTACAGTGGTGTCCACTGCTGGCTAGTGGGGGCCGTTTTCATGCTGTGAATGAGTCTATTCTCAGAAACTCTTAAGAAAACCATGAAAGGCATCTGTCTCTAAATGCCATTGGTGTTCCTTTTCCTCTGGTAACTTGGCAAAAGGCAGAACAATTCATTCTGCATTCTCAGTTTCAGTACACCTTCACTGTCTCATCTTGATAATGTGATTTGTTTTTCCCATTTAGGCACCAAAAACCAAGAAGGGATTGAGAGGTGAGTGGAGATTGAACATTGCCCTGAAGCCAAAAATAATTCTGGCATCTTGGGTCCACATAACTTAGACATGTCTGTCTGAATGTTCTCGGTGAGTCTTGCTGATTTCCCCATAATCCCATAGACAACTTTGGTTTCCCTAGGGAACTCCTATGCGGCCTCATTGGCCCTCAGGGTAATTCAGAAATAAACAACGGGTGGGGCTCTGGGAAAAGAATCCTATTGGATTCTGTATCCAGAAGTACACAGTTGGGGTTAAGGGTGGTAAAGACACTTAAGCTGGATTCGAGAACTAATTCAGGACTCACACTCCCCACGTGCTGCATCGGAAAGTGGCCAAGGAGATGTGTCTCCAAACGAGGTCTGGGGGGCGTCTCAGCTGGAAGGGTACAAGGAGGCTATTGGTATGAAAGAAGCTTGTATATGTGCCTAGAAATCCTGAACATTTTTCCCAAAGAAGCATCTGGGCTTTGTTCAGAGTCTGGAAGACTGGCTTGTTGGCCAGTGTGTCACGTAGGACGTAGGTTCTACGGAAAACCTTCCCCATCGTCGTTTGGGAAAGTTATTTTCGGTATCTTCCCTGGGGCCTTTCAACAAAGCATGGTGGGTTTTCGGGGTTTTTTTGGTTGTTGTTTTTTGTTGTTGTGGTTGTTGTGGTTGTTTGGGGATGGGGGTGGTTTTGGCCATGCTGCACAGCTTGCCGGATCTTAGTTCCCTGACCAGGGATTGAACCCAGGCCCTCAGCAGAGAAAGCATAGAGTCCTAACCACTGGACTGCCAGGGAATTCCTTCAACAAAGCATTGTGACTTGTTACCAGGAGTTAGAAAACATCTCACGGCCAGTGAAGAGGGAGCCAAGCCTAAGTCCCAGCCTCTGAGGGCTCTGAGGTCCTGGGATGAGGTCTCAAGACATGAGGCTTAAGGACCATCCCTTCCTCCCGAAGTCACAGTGGCCCCTTTTCTGTTCCAGGCTCCATCGATGATGTCCTTGGTGACCTCCTGGGAGGTGAGAGTAAGTGCTCCTTCCCCGGAATCCCCTGATTTACAGGCTTGCTCTTTTTTTTTTTTAAATTGAGATACAATTCACATAAAGTTCACTCTTTTAAAGTGTACAATTCAGTGATGTTCAGTATATTCACAAAGTTGTGCAACCATCACCACAGTCGAATTCCAGAACATTTTTATCGCCCCATAAAGAAACTCAATACCTATAGAAAAATGGTACAAATCAACCGGTTTGCAAGGCAGAAATAGAGACACAGATGTAGAGAACAAACATATGGACACGAAGGGCGGAAAGCAGGGGGAGTTGAGGGGGAATGAATTGGGAGATTGGGGTTGCCATATATACATTACTAATAAGAAAAAAATATCAAATTGCACACTTTAAATATATGCAGTTTACTGTATGTCAAAAAAAAAAAAGATCTTTGCCTGAGAGCACATCACCAGAAAGGAAGTTAAAAGAAAGCTTAGGAGGCCTGAATGTTAATTCATATAATGCTAAACACCTTATGTTTCTATCATGTTTCCTACATTTCAAAGCATGTTCACATATTTTCTACTTTACCTTGTTTTCTCACATCTCTGTCACTGGCTCATGAGATTTTATCTTTTTTTTTTTTTTTGGCACACGGGCTTAGTTGCTCCGCGGCATGTGGGATATTCCTGGAGCAGGGATCAAACCCGTGTCCCCTGCATTGGCAAGCGGATTCTTAACCACTGCGCCACCTAGGAAGCCCCGGCTCATGAGATTTTAATGTCCTCTTTAGAAAAATATCTCCAATTGTTTATGAAACTTAAGAGCAGAAATTTCATAACTTAGTATTTTTATTTTTTAATCTGTACTCATATGTGAATATTAAGATGAAGATTGTTATGGACTGAATTTTGTCCCCCCAAGATGCATACCTAGAAGTCCTAGTCCACATGCAGCTGTATTTGGAGATAGGGCCTTTATGGAGGTAATCAAGGCTAAATTAGGTCATAAGCATGGCAACTTAATCCAATACGACTGGTGTCCGTATAAGAAGAGAGAGAGATGCCAGGGATGTGTACGAACAGAGGAAACATCATGTGAGAACACAGCAAGATGGCTGCAAGCCAAGGGAAGAGGCCTCGTGAGAAACCAAGGCTGCTGACACCTTGATCTTGGACTTCCAGCCTCCAAAACTGCAAGAAGCAAAATTCTGTTTTTTAAGCCATTCTATAGTATTTTCTTATGGCAGCCCTAGGAGATTAATACAAAGATATTAAGTTTAAAAAGAAAAAAGAGAAAGAAACAATACGGTTAGCAGTCACACCTCGTTCTCCCCTCCCCCACCCCCAGGCAACCACTTATTTAACTTTCTTTTCTCTCTGGATTTGCCTAGTCTGGACATTTTATATAAAATGGAATCATACAGTATGAGGCTTTTGCATCTGCCTTCTTTCACTTTCCATGATGTTTTTGAGGTTCGTCCACACTAGCATTCCTCTCTTCATTCCTTTCCATGGCTGGACAATATTCCATTGCACGATTTACCTCATTTTGTTTGGCCATTCATCAGTTGATGGGGCTTTGGGTTGTCTCCACATTTCGGCGAGGCTGTTATTGCTGTTATGAACACCCATGTACAAGTTTTTGTGTGGGCCTGTGTGTTCAGTTCTTGTGGGTGTAAACTTAGGAGTTGAATTACTGGACTATATGGTAACTCTATGTTTAACTTTTTGAGGACCCGCCCAACTATTTTCCACAGCAAGTGTACCATTTTACATTCCCACCAGCAGTGTAAGAGAGTTGAGTTTCTCCACGTCCTTGTCAATACTTGTTATTTTCTTTCTGATCGTAGCCATCTTAATGGATCTACAGTTGCATCTCGTGATTTCAATGGGCATTTCCTTAATGACTAATGATGTTGAACATCGTTGCATGTGTTTCCTGGCCATTTATCTCTGTGGAGAAAGGTCTCCTCAGATCCTTGCTCTGTTTTTAGATTGGTCATTTGTCTTTTTATCGTTGAGTTGTAAGAGTTCTTTCTCTATTCTGGACATTAGTTCCTTACCCTGTGTGTCCGTGTCTGCTGCACTGAGAAGCAGGGCTTCAGGGTCATGTAAAGCTCCCAGGAACAGCAAGGCTGAGGTTTCCCCCACCTGGCCCAGAAGAACCCACAAAGCACAAGCCCATGGACGATGGGAGTACCTTGTTGTTGCTGCGTCTCCATGGGCTGGGGCTCGGGTGGTGTGGGGGTAGCCTCTTCATTTGGCACCAGATGGGTTGGTTGGGAAAGATACTGCTCCCTCCCCCATTCAGGTTTTTAAGGGACCTGCCTACGGGGCCAGTGTCCTGCCTCCACAAAGGCCCTTTTGCAGTAGAAAGGTGTGGGAGGCAGCTTGGTGGGGAACTTGCAGTCCTTTTCATCTTGACTCGCATTCTCTGTGACTGAATCACATCTTTTTTTTTTTCTAGCGACACCGCCTGAGAAGCCTGTTAAACTAGCTTCACGTGCCAGAGACGCCACAGGTGCCGCTCAGGCGCTCCCGGCCTCAAGGGCTAGAACAGAGTGAGCACACGGGACTGGCCTGGGCACCCAAGCCCCACTTCAGGCCAAATGCTTCTGCCCCCCCCCACCCCCCCACTTTCCACGCACCACGGACCCCTCGCTTGTGGTGCCACCACCTCCCAGTCCCCCCGGCAGCCAAGTCCTGGGCAGTGGAGGAGCCTAGAGGAGTGAGTGGGAAAGGAACTCAACTGGCGGTTGGAGGTTCTGGCTTCTAGTCCTGCATCGGTCACTTACTGTGTGACAATGCCTGAACCTCTCTGAGCCTCAGTTTTCTTACCCTCAGAATAAGAGGATTGGCCTAGACGGGTGCCTCTCAGATTGTGTTTGTTCTTCTGAGCTTCTCCTGACAGTTGCGAAACAGGGAGGCGCTTTGTGAGCTCTCTGCCCTCCACCTTCATTTTAGCCCAAGCAGTTGTGTTTTTCTCTCTTACCTGTTGTTTTAAAGGGGCTCTACTGCTTTAAAAAAGTTAAAAATCACTGCATTAGGTGGCTTCTGAAATTTCTTTCAGCAGCTCTGTTCTTCCAGAGAAGAGTCTATCCAGGCACACTTGGACTCTTGAAACCACCTCTCCTTTCTTAGAATCTTCTAGCGCCCTGGGGGCCATTCGTGGGTGGGTGCTGACTCTGCCGCTTTGCAGGTCCCTCCTGGAAGATGATGCCTTCAGCACCAGGGCAGGCCTGGCAGGAGCTGATGCTGAGGTGAGCCGTTCCCTGCTCCTCACTGACTCTGCTTATCCCCAGAGACAGATGGGTATTGTGGCCAAGGGGCTGCCCACAGAAAGTTTACAAGTCCCTGCAAAGTCAGTTTGTTCTTAAACAAAACAGTCCCGGAGGGCTGCCTAGTGGACCCAAGGCAACATCCTTTTCTTTCCTACCAGTGAGATGAGCTAGAAAGTAGAGCTCCGAGCAACTGCTGGAGGCTCGGACTTTGCCCCTTCTAACTGGGCTTCCCATAATAAACTGCATGCTGTCCAATCACGTGGATGGAAAGCAGCCTAATTTGAGTCCTTTGATGGCCGTGGACTTCCTGTTGGGAGGACCAGAAAGTGGCAGCGCTTTCTGGGGGTCCACAAATGGGCAGGCTTGACTTCATACAATACCCGGGCCCCAAGTAAGGGCAGGACCCTCCAATTTATGCCCCCCGACCCAGCTCTGCTCCTGCCCTAACAGGAGCATAGGCAACAAGGGTCCTGAGTATTGTTGGGCCTCGACTAGCATGCATCCTTACCCTCCTGTCGTGTAGGTTTCAGACATCTCCGATGCAGACCCACAGGCTCTGCTTCAGGCCATGAAGGTAAGGAAACAGCTTGACAGTTCAGGGAGCCGGGCAGATGCGGTGGGATACTATTTTGTGGCAAGCCTTCATTCTCGCTCTCATTTCTTCCTTCACCACTTGTGCTTCTGAGCCCGTCCTCATGCAGGAGTGGCGTGCGTTCAGGCACTGCTGCCCTCCCTGCCCCTGTGGGTATAAATCACTTTCCCTGGTTTGTGGAGAGTTGCCCACCTGGAGATGCCGTCACATCACAGGCCTCTGGTGAAATGGGGCTGCCTCTCCCCTGGGGAAAGGGGGAAACTATCTCCCCTAAATCTTGTTCTCGACCTTTGTCCAGATTTCTCTTCACACCCCCTGCCAAGTCCCCTTCAGTACAGCTGTTCCTCTCATCAGCTTAAGGCCCAAGCCAACCTTTGCAATGGAATTTTAAGACATAAATTCTGAACATAAGCACCATCTCACGGGGCTCGGGTGGCCTGACTGGGGTCTACAACCTCGAGTCGCCCTGTGTTCTCCCTCCCTTTCCGTCCAGCAGAGCCCTCCCTCCTGACCTCTGCCTTACGTCCCTTCTGGTGAACCCTTGCTGCCAGCAGCCAGGACTGAGCACTTGCTTTCAACCCTGTGGGGCCCTGAAGAGTTGGGGTCTGTTTCCTTCTTAACTCCGGAATCAGCTTCTTTCACCTCAGCTTGAAATGGCTCCTCCCCACGGCCAGGCTGCTGGGACCCCTGGGCGAGACCCTCGAGTCCTCTGAGTAGTTGACGGTGATGGCTCTGAGTCTCTCGTTCCAGAACCGCAAGCGGAACCCTCCACCCGCTCTGCTTCCCTTTGGTTCCATTATCTTTCCTAACACCTTTTTGCTGAATAGTTTTCTCTTGCTTCCTTTGTTTCCTCACATTTCTGCCCTTGGAGTGCCAACAGCCCTTATTAAAATCGTCATGTGGCCAGTCTGTACCAGGGGCTTGTGGTGACGAGGGGGTCCCCGACCGCCTTCCTCTCCTGGCTTGGTTATGGTGGTTTTTAATGCCCTCACCATAGACATGCATTGGCCCGGAAGAGTATTCTCATATCTCTGCCTCTATTGGCTGTTTGCTTCCCTTGGCCCAGGCCAGCTAAGGAATCCAGATCAAAAATAAATTTTTTGAAAGGCTTTGTATTTTGCAGGCCTCTTCATGCCTTTTTTGGGCCGGGGGGGGTGTGGGGGGGGCGAAGCTGTATCTTAGTTCTCTGACCAGGGATGGAACCCGGGCCCCCTGCAGTGGGAGCATGGAGTCCTAACCACTGGACCACCAGGGAAGTCCCGAGATCAAATTTTTGTTGACTTTGGGCAAAGAGGTTATCTTCTTGCCTCAGGTTCCTTCTCACTGCCCAGCGGTCGTCCCCTGGGGAGTCTTAAACTCCAGGATCCTGCAGTTTTGTTTCGACTGCACACGGCCTCGATATTTCCTCAATAAGCCTTTGTGAGAAGCTGCTGAAAGCAGGTTTTAGGCACTCTCTCATTCTAGCATCGAGGCGGCAGCTGCTCGTGAGGGCCGGTGGGAGTATCAACCTGAGACCTTTCAGCTTACCTGAGACCGACCGTGTGGAGTCTTTGGACTTCGGCCCTGCCTCTGTCCTTGTTCTGTGACCCTGTTGGGGTCAGTCCCCCACCCCAAGTCCCCGTTTGTTCCATATGGAAGTGGGAGGCAACACCCTCACCAGGCTGCCTAGAGCGTGGGGGTGTCCAGCACCCACCAGTTGAGCACCTGTAGGGGTTCCGCCCTCCTTCCTGCTTTTCCAGGACCTGGATGAAATGGATGCTGACCTCTTAGGTCTGAAGAAGTCTAATCTGGCCTCAAGCAGAAGGTCTGCAAAGGGTTCTGGGAAAGAAGAGCAGCCTAGTCCTCTTAAACCTGCTGGTGTGTCAACAGCCCATGAGAAAGGTGAGTGGGAGATAGGTCCTAGAATCAAGGGAGACTTGGGGGATGTGGGAGGTGCTCAGAGGGAAGCTCTCAGCGCAGGGGGCTTCCCTGCCTGGGGTGGAGAGGCCAGGGGCTCATGTGTGCGTGTGTGTTGGAGTGATTATGGTGGTGGGTGGGGGAGACCGGTTGAGCATCCCCCCTTCCTAGGGCTCTTCCAGACCCTCTAAGTCCAACATAGCAGCTCCTGGAAAAACCATTTGAGTTAAATTGGAGAATTCTATGGTAGCCTGTGCATTTCCCAAACCTGTGTCCCTGTTTGGAGCAACTTGTGAATAGCGGGCCGGAGGTAGCTTCCAGACCGCATTTCCTGGCCAAAAGCCTGTTTGAGAACAGGGGAGATGTAGACCCATCCCATGGCTCTGTCCATGGCCCCAAGCCTTCAGCCACCAGGAAGAAGTGCGCCCCAGCCCAGTGGTCCCAGTCATGGTGTGGCAGAACGTAGGCCAGGAGAGACCCAGCCCTGTGACCTCACCGTCTCTTTGCTCCCTGCAGGAGATGCCATTCCCACCAAAAAGCTACCTCCCTCTCCCACCAGCTTTGGGCATCAGTACAGGAATTTCTCCTTTGAAGGTACTGCAGGCCCTGCAGTCACGCCTCTGGGACGCTTCAGTTTGGAGAGGGGAGCAGCCCGGGTAATGTTTGCCTGAGGCCAAGTCACTGTGTGGGTCAGATGAGGAGCAGACAGCTAGGGCCACTGATTTGGTTCCTTATGAATTCAAGGAGGGACTAATTATGTTCTACTGGCTGGGATATCTGGGGCATTTATTTGCAAGAACTTTGAAGCCAGGTGTCAAGCTTAAGACTTTATAAAGTGTGGGGGAAGTCCCTTTCCCTGCATGAATGCATGGATGTTATACTTCTCATGCCTTGGGGGCGTTCCCAGAAGGCTTTGGCAAACAATAGAGCCTGAGGCAGTCAGCCTGGAATGCAGGCCTGGGGCCTCTCTCCCTGGCCCAGCCTGATCTGTGTCTGAGACCCCCTAACCCAGGCCCCCCAGGTGCCGAGCGGCTTGTGTAGGTATCAGAGCAGCTAGAAACCCCAGTCGAGCGATAACTCCCCCGACGCAGCACAGCACTTGTTTTCCTGAACGAAGTGTACAGTCTTCCCTTTGCTTCCCCTTCCGGCCATGAGACTTGGAAGACCCATTGGCAGGACTTCTCTCTGATGGTGAGGAAGGAATCGCCAAGAAGCTGCCCGGGACAGAGAGTAAAACAGCTTCTGTGAAGAGCCCAGCCCCGGTCAGAGATCAAGGTGGGGTGGGCTTGTTACCCGTCCTGGGGCAGGTGCAGTTGCGTAACTGAACTTTCCGATGCAGAACCAGAGACCCCACCAGGCAGGGACCACAGGTCTCAGATCCTGGACCAAGAGGGTATCAGTCTCTGGGAACACGGGAGGGGGGGTGTGTGAGCCTGGGAGCGCGGCCGGGGGCGTCGGGTGCTGTGGGCAGACCAGACGCTGTCATACTCGCTGTTCCAACCAAAGGTCAGAGTTGCAGGGAAACGCCCCCGTCAGCCAGTTCAAACGTCACAGTTGCGCATCAGAAGGCTGTGGGCATTGTGCCCTCTGTCTGTCCCTTAGGGCCCTCTATGCCTGTAACTCCTGGGGACACTCCAATCCGAAAGAAAGAAGAGTTGCTCTTTGATGATGGCGACGACATCATGGCCACCCTGGGGTTTGGAGACAGCCCCAAAGCAGAGAGGCGGCACACGGGAGACCAGTAAGGGTCCCTGTGAGCGGAGAGTCCCTGTCTAGGGAAAAGCGAGAGGGAGGGTGCGTCGCATGCCCCCTAGGAGCCCCTCGTGTTCACATGTACCTGCCCCGTGTCCCATCCCACAGGGAAGGGCCCCTCCCTGCCCGCTCCAAGCTGGATGAGCTGCTGGGTCGGGGCACTGCCGCCAAATTCCTGGCCCGCCCGGGCACTGGGGAGCACAGGGAGTTCAAACTGGACAAGAAGTACCCGCGCCCACAGGGTGAGGAAGCTTGTGGGGCGGGGGAGGGGGGAGGGAGTGGACCCCCAGAGCAGGTTTTTACCACAAGCGATAATAAGAAATAAGCTTTACATCATGGTACACACAAATTATGATTCACGTTTATAACGGAGACGAAAGTATGAGGAAATAACAACCACCATGTTCAGTACTCTGTTTTTATTTATATGCTCTTTGACTAATAAATACATTGGTTGCAACTCATTAAATTAGTATCTGGACCTGCTGCTAGGCAGCAGCTCGCAGTTTGGAGAACACTGCTCTGGCCCAGCATTCCTCTGTTCAGAGCACCAGCCCACGGGCCACCTGCTGACATTCATTCTTGTGAGGTGCGCAGCTCCCGGGCCTCACCTGTGGGGGGTCGGGGGCACTTCTAACAGCTCCTGAATGATGCTCTGTACGCTGGAGCCTGAGGTGTTGACAGACACTCAGCCACTCACCCGGCTTCCTCCAAGTCAGCTTCCCCATCCCTCGTCTTAACCTGTCAAGCTGCCAGTTCAGCTTTTCTCAAGCAAAGCATTCTGCAGCTACAGAAGAAGAGTTTGACTCCCCCTGCTCTAGATCACAGGTTCCTTCATTCGCAGACAGAGAAGACACTTGGGGTGATGAGGACGTCACCTTTGGGGCCTATCAGCCTACTGTGGGCTCCTCTGAGGGCCGGCCGTCCCGCCGGCAGTCCGTCAGGTAAGCGGGGCCTGCGAGGAGCTTGGCTTTGCAGACGGATTGCCCGCTGAGAAAGCGGGCGGAATCCAAGACGTCTGTTTCATGGTGTTCTAGGGACAGCACTCAGCTGGCTGAGGCTCTGGCTGTGCAGGGCCCTGGGCACCGTGACTCCTTAGTGTGGGTCCCATAGTCACCCCAGCAGTGGAGGGAAAGGCCCGTCGGGGCTCTTGGGACGGGCTGCTTGCCCTGCCTTAGAGAGCCTCTTCTCTGTCTTGAAGTAGGTTCTTAGAAGGCGGCACAGACCCCAGGGGAGAACCGGGCTCCAGACAGAGCACCCCAGCGGCCTCCAGCCCCACCCAGCCCAGGAAGGGAGGCGCCGACTGGCTCGGTCTCAAGGACGACGGCTTGGACCTGCTCCCTCCCTCCCCGACCAGGGAGGCTTCCAGGGGACCCCCTCCCACCAGCCAGCATTCTGCCCCCAGCCGCCACTCTGCCCAAGGCGGGCTGCCCTCCTCCTTGGGGGCAAAGCCACCAACCAAGGGTACCGGTTCCCCCGCCAAAGGCAGCCAGGCTTCCCAACCAGGAGCATCTGAGGAGAAGGAGGAGGAAGACTGGCTGAGCCACGCCCTGTCTCAGAAGAAGTCCCAAGGTCTGGCCAGAGAGGCGCGCGCTGCAGTCTCAAAGGGCCAGCACACTGTGGGGGCAGCAGGCCGGCCCCCTTCCGGCAGGTAGAAACGTGGGCTCCTGTCTCTCTTTCTTTTTTTAAAAAAAAATATTTGTGTATTTGTCTGCGCCGGGTCTTAGTTGCGGCACACGGGATGTTTTTTAGCTGTGGCGTGTGAACTCTCAGTTGCGGCATGCAGATCCAGTTCCTGGATCGAACCCAGGCCCTCGGCATTGGGAGTGCGGAGTCTTAGCCAGTGCACCACCAGGGAAGTCCCAGGGCGGCTATCTCTAGTAGAGGGAGGACCTTGCCACCTCGGTGCCTCAGCTGGGAGCTCCCATAGTGCGCCTCCGTGCAGAGAGCTGCCCCTTGGCCGTGCTTCTCCCCCTGCTTGGGCGCTGGCTGCCCCGCTTTGCCCAGGTGAAAACCCGAGGGAGCTGAGGGGCTGCCGACACCCACACCCTGACTGCCATGGGGACAGGTGCTGACCGGATCGGGCAGGAGACCAGGGGTGCCCTTACGGCAGACACACAGCTGTCCCGGTGCCTCTGAGCAGGGGCTCTGCCCACAGTGCCCTCGGGCTGGAGGGATGCCCAGCGTCCAGTTGCTCTGCTGACCGAGCTGGAGCAGGCAATGCGTGTGCGGGCTGAGATCCACTCATGCTCTCGGGGAGTGTTTGAGAAGACAGTGCTGCAAGGCAGTCCCCGAGGGGGCTGGCGAGGCCAGGACTGTCTAGAGGAAGCAGCAGGATGCAGAGGGGAGGGGAGGTGGGCGGTTGTGTGACAGGCCTGGGATGTCACCCAGCCCTGGGATTGGCATGAATGAGGAGGGCAGTTTGGACCTGGACCTGAAACCAAGGGGAAAGCTTCCTCACTGATCCCGAGAGCCAAGAAGCGAGGGAGAACAACAGACAGGAGAGGAGAGGAGCCCAAAGGGCACTGGGGCCAGCAGGACAGTGAGCAGGGCCTCAGTAGCAGTGGCGCAAGCTCCGTGGACCAGAGCACGGCCTTGGTGCCCGTAACAGACAATGGTCGTTCCTTAGACGTCATCAGGCGGTCGCCCCACTGAGCACTGAGGCCGGGACGGGGTGCGGAAGGCCAGGGGCGCTGACGTGGGTCCAAAGACTGGATGCTGGGCACAGGAGGAAGGCTGAGGGGAGGTGGGAAGAGGGGTGGCCGCACAGCTTCACGCGTGGGCTCTGTCCCAGCCCAGCTTCATCCAGCCTAACCCGGACCTTCTGCTGCCTTCACTTTTTTTTTTTTAAGAGCTTTTGTTGAGATATAATTGACATAACAGTAAACTGCATATATTTAGTGTACAATTTGATATGTTTTTCTTATTAGTAATGTATATGTGGCAATCCCCATCTCCCTCACTTCAACACTTACTTTCTCAGCCTGTCGGCTGCCAGCACCCAAGGGCTCGAGCCAGCAGCCCCTGGGGGGACCCCAGGAACAGCAACACAGAGACCACCCGCCCAGCCTGCCACCTTGGGGTACGTGTGTGTTGGGGCTGTGGGTGGGTGAGGCACGGCGGGGCAGCCCGGGCCCCCTTCCCTAGGATGGCAGGCAGCTGTGCTGGGCTCCACGTGGTCCGTGGGGTGTGCGGTATCCGAGACCGTGTACCAGGCCCACTGGGTAAGGGGACCTGAAACCAGGTCCCCATCCCTGCTTCCCGACTTTTTACTAAGACCTCACTCTTAGTAAACTGCCAGTCAGTAACTTGAACCTGACATTTTCCTTTCCTGCTAGGCCAACCCTCCCCTCCTCCCTGCGTCCTACACACAAGGCTGTTCACCTTGCCACCCCCATCGCTGTGTCCCCAGGTCCCCTGTGACTTGGAACCAGGCCGCCTTGGCCCTCCATGCAGGTGACCCCAAGAGGGCAACGGCCCCAGGAGACCGCTCTGGCACTGGTTTGTGTTCTGCTTTGTTGGGGGCTGGGGGTGGGGGGCGGTGTAACTGGGTAGAGGAGGGGCACTGAGAGCTTCCTTCGAGGGCCCCGGCAGACAAGTGAAGCTGGGTTCTCCCGAGCACACACCCAGACCACTGGGCCTTCCTGCGCCTCCTGCTCATTTCTGTGCTGTTGATTTTTCAGAGCCGGCAGTCGGTTTCCCAAGCTCCCAGGAACCCCCAGGGCTCTCTGTGCCTGTCCAGGTAGGAAGGGTGAACAAACAGGCGTAAGTTTCCAGCCCATGGAGCAGTTCTTATGTGCTCAGAGGCAACACCTGCCAAACCTGACAAACTGCCAGGAGGAATGCCTGGTGCTATCAGCTCCCCCGCGCCCCGGCCCCGGCCCTGCCCCCCAGCACTCCGCACCGGCACTCCCCACCGGCACCTTCCTTGCTGCTCCCAGGCAGGGCTGGGTGCTAATTTGCCAGCACCAGTAGGGAGTTGAGGCAGGGGCAGCTGGGAATGCTCCAGTCAGAAAGCAGGGCTGCAGGAGTCCTGATGCTCTGTCTAGAAAGCCTCCTCCATCCTTACTTGCCATCCTCCCACCACACCGCCTCTGTTTCCCAGGTGCGGCAGCACCTGTGACCCCCGGGCCTGAGGCCTAGCCCCACCAGAGCACCTCCCCGGTAACCCGGAAGTGCCTTTGAGATGGTGGGTGGTGGGCAGCTGTAGGAACCAGCTGTGGGAACCAGAGCAGCTCTCTACATTGGGACTTCAGGCCTGACAGAAAGGCCCAGGGTCATAACCTTTTGTATAGCTAAGACCCTGCTGGGACTCCGCTGTTTATCTAGGAATCTGGAACCCCTGCTGGGAGAATGTTGTCCCGAGGGAGGAAGGGAGACTCATTTTCCCCAACCAGACCCGAAAGGGGAGGGGCAGTGACCATATGTCTCTCCCAGGCCTCATCCTTGGCCTCTTGGTGTCACGACCTTGTCCCCATCTAGAGCCACAGGTCAGGCGCAGGGCCTGGGAGGTCCAGTGAGCGAGGGCCAGAGGTGGGTGAGCTCAGCTGAATCCCTGTCCCCTACCTAATGGGGAACATCCTTCCCCCACCTCCAGTCCCTGCTTCCAGAGTCCCTGGCCTGGAGCCTGCTGCCCAGCTCCGAATACCAGCAGCAGCTCCTGGCGGCACAGGCTCAGCTCCAGAGCGGCACTGCCGAGCTCCAGGCCAACCTGCTGCAGAGTCAGGCCCGGCTGGCAGAGCTCGAGGCCCAGGTGAGGGGCAGAGGGGCAGCTGGCTCCGGGGGGCAGGGCTGCAATGGCAGAGTGTCACGTGAGGGCTGGACAGCTTCCCCAGGTGGTCTGAGGGCCCCCCACCCCCGAACACACACACACACACACACACACACGCACACACACACACACACACGCACACACACACACACACACACACACCCTGTCCCTCCCGCCACCTGCCAGGTGCGGAAGCTGGAGCTGGAGCGGACACAGCACAAGCTGCTGCTGGAAAGTTTGCAGCAGCGGCACCAGGCAGACCTGGAGCTCATCGAGAGCGCCCACAGGTACCCCCGCTCCTCCCGCCTGGACTTCCCGTGGCTCAAGGCCGGCCCCAGCTCCTGCACTCCAAGAGGCCCTTCGGGTGGCCGCCCTCCCCTTCTGAGCCCCACGATTGAGTGTTCTCTTGGCAGGAGTCGAGTCAAGGTGCTAGAAACATCATACCAGCAACGGGAAGAGCGGCTGCGGAGAGAGAACGAGGAGCTGTCCGCCCAGTATCTGTCGCACTGCCAGGAGGCCGAGCAGGCCCGCTCTGAGCTCACAGCCCAGCACCAGCGGCGCTTGGCAGCCGCCACGCAGGAAAAGGACCAGGAAATGGAGCGGCTCCGGGAGCTGCAGCGGTGAGAGCGAGGCCCGGGGCAGGCAGGCAGGGGGGCTGGCTTCAAGGGTGGCTGGAGGAAGCCAATTGCCATGAGACCCCCAAGTCGTGGGCTCAGCAGCCTCTGAACCAAGGCTTGACCCCTTCCCTCCTAGGTGAGGACCGAGGCTGAGCTCACTGACCCATCACCCCCACCCCCGCAGTAGGGACCCACGACTTCTGCAGAGCGGGGAGGGCGTACCGGCAGGGCCCGAGGTCACTGGCCGTTCGGGCTGGGCCCGGCAGCAGCAGGCGACCCCAGCACAGGTCAGCCGACTCCCTGGCCAGACCTCTCAAATCTAGTGACTAGATCAGCCCTGGAAAAGGTCGTACCTGGTGCGTTGGTCTGGTTGCCTTTCTAGAAGAGAGCAAAACGAAGAAAAGGCACGTGAGAGAGCTGGCCGATGGGGGCAGGGCAGGCCTTTGTACATGGCTCACATTGGCCAGAGATGAAAGGGTTGTCAGCACATCTGTCAAAGTGTCCTTTGCAAGATAACAAGGAACCTGACCCCCAGAGAGTGGATGTGGCATTGAGGCAGCAACAGATAAGGCAGAGGAGCCAGGGAAACTGAGGCAGTGCCCAGAGGCAGGGAGGAGAGGCCCACAGAGCACGGGCCACCCAGAGGGACCCCTCTCCCATGCAGAGCTGCCCACAGTGTTCACTGCCCTGCCCGCCTGACCATCCCCCAGGGCCTCCATCCTGGAGATGCGCAAGGACCACGAGGAGCAGCTGCAGCGGCTGAAACTGCTGAAGGACCGGGAGATCGACGCCGTCACCAGCGCCACCTCCCACACGCGGTAGGCGCGCCGTCCAGGCCCTGCCCACCCCGAGGGGCAGGGCTGGAGTCCCCAGGCCTTCATGACCCGAGCCCCACCCCCAGGTCCCTGAATGGCATCATCGAGCAGATGGAGAAGTTCTCCAGCAGCCTGCACGAGCTGTCCTCCCGGGTGGAGGCCTCGCACCTCAGCACTGCCCAGGAGCGGGAGCTGGGCATCCGGCAGCGGGACGAGCAGCTCCGAGGTACTGCAGGCCGCGTATCCCTCCCGCCTCTCCCTGCTGGTGGGGAGGTGGGCGGGCAGTGAGCGCCCTGTGGGCCGCCCCCAGCCCTGCAGGAGAGGCTGAGCCGGCAGCAGCGGGACATGGAGGAAGAACGGAGCCAGCTCCAGGAGGTCATCGGGAAGATGGAGGCGCGCCTGAGCGAGCAGAGCCGGCTGCTGGAGCAGGTGGGGCCCGTCCTCCTGCCGCAGGACCTGCCTCCCCACCCCCGGGCACCCAGGAGATGGCAGCTGTACTCTAACCTTGCCTCCTCGGCCTCAAGACTTTCCTCTGGAATGTCTGTCTTGTCCCTTCCTGCCTCTGCAGGGACTCCCACCTCCCTAACCTCCAGAAGTGCCCCAGGCCCACCCTGTGCAGCCCCTACCTGCTCATCACGGATGCCTGTGACTTTGGGAGAAAATGCTCTTGCTTTCTGAGCTGTAACAGATAATGTTTTTAAACTCCCTTTGTATCTTCCATATATAAGAGCAAGCTTTATTCTTTAAAAAATAATGCCTTTTCGTGCTTGTTTCAGCAGCACGTGTACTAAAATTGGAACAACACGGAGAAGATTAGCGTGGCCCTGTGCTAGGGTGACAGGCACATTCATGCAGTGTTCTGTGTTTTAATAAGTGTGCTAAAACAATGGACTGTACTTATGAAGAAACTCAAATTGACCCCTACCTTTTGCCAAACAAAAAAGCAATTCCTGATGGAACTGATCCAATAAATATTTGATGAATTCGGAAATAATAATAATAATACCTTTTCTTTTTTTGTACAAGGTTATAAGATGATACATTTCACTGAAGAAATTAAAATAACAGGCAACAATAAAGAAAATAAAAATTACCCACTGGCCAGAGATAGCCACTGATGACATCACATATATCCTGTAGACACATCAGTATGTAGACATAGATGTTTTTATATGCTGAACCATATTTATTCAGCCCTTCACCTGGTGCTTTATTAAGTGCCTTGTGTGTGCCCCGAGTCCCCTGGCATACGGTGTCACGCCCACCCTGGTGTTCTTTGCCTGTGGGATGACAGGAGGCAGGCAGGCAGTGCCTAGTTGGAGGTTCAGGGAGCAGGGATACTGCTGTTCTTTGGCCCTCCGGAGTCACTCGGTGCCTCTCTCAGCAGCGGTTCCTGAGCCATTAGCCTCAGCACAGTTAATCCCAGAGGCTGGGCCCTGGTAGGCCTCAGGCTCCTTCCCATTTTCACCACTCAGGAAAGGAGCTGTTTGTGGCACAGCGTGGGAGAAGCCAGATGGGGGCGGTTTGCACAGCTCCCCAGGGCACATTCAGGCTTGACTGGGGGCAGGCGGAGCGTCCAGGGGCACAAGCTCTCAGCCGTGACCCTGCCCGTCCCGCAGGAACGCTGGCGGGTCAACGCCGAGCAGTCCAAGGCCGCGTCCACGCAGCGCGCTCTGGAGGAGCAGAAGAAGGTCATGGTCCAGCAGATCTCCATGGAGCGGGAGGAGCTGGAGAGGGCCAAGGTGAGTCCAGCCACACAGCATTCAGCTCTGTCCCTGCCACTACGCCCAGGGATGCTTGTGCCCAGGGATGCTCACCCTGTGCCCCCGTGCCCTCGCCGCAGAGCGCCTTGCTGGAGGAGCAAAAGTCCGTCATGCACAAGTGCGGGGAGGAGCGGCGGCGCCTGGCGGCCGAGTGGGCCGAGTTCTTTGCACAGCAGAAGCTGAGTAAGGAGCGGGCCGAGCGCGAGGCGGAGCGGGCGCTGCAGGTGGACACCCAGCGGGAGGGCACCCTCATCAGCCTCGCCAAGGTAGGACCCAGAGCCTCCCGGGCCGCGGGGAGCCGGGCAGCCCTGCCCTCCCCTCCCCCCCCAGGGGAGTGGCCTCACCGTCCGCTGCACCAGACAGGATGTGTCAGCTTAGCAAAGAGCACAGTGGTGGTAAGAGTACGGGAATTACAACAGCAGTAATCATGCTAGCTACTTCCTTTTATTGTATTATCGTAGGTACTTCATACATATTCACTCATTTAATTCTCATCACCTTCCCGTGACTTAGATATTCTAGAAATGAGGAAACGGATTCAGAGACGTTGAGCCTGGGAACGAGGGGCTGCACTAGGGCTTGGCCCCAGGTCTCGCACCACGTCCTCCCAGAGTCAGGCCCGAGCACCGAGGCAGGGCAGCCAGCGGGTCCTCGCAACTGTGAGCAGAGCCCGGTTCACCTGCAGCGAGGCTTTGCCGTCTCCAGGAGCAGGCAGAGCTGAAGATCAGGGCAAGTGAGCTGCGGGCCAGAGAGGAGCAGCTGGCGGCCGAGAGGGAGGCTCTAGAGCGGGAGCGGCAGGAGCTGCGGCTGGAGAAGGAGAGGCTCAGCGCCGCCGCCCAGCGCATCAGGCTGCGTGCGGAGGAGGTGGAGAGCATGAGCCAGGTGCCCAGAGGCTCAGCCCCGGGGGGCGGGCACTGCACCCACCCCAGCCGGCCCAGCTGACCCAGGCGGCCTCCCCGCAGGTGGCCTCGCAGAAGTATGAGGAGGGGGAGCGGGCGCTGCGCGAGGCCCGGCAGGTGCAGTCAGAGCAGCAGGCGCGGCTGCAGCAGGTGCAGCGGCAGCAGGAGCGGCTGCGGCAGCAGGAGCTGCACGTGCACCAGGCAAGGCTCCTCCGGGCTCGGCCCCCCCACCCCCACCCCCACCCCCCCGCCGGCTCCACCCGCCCCCCAGCCTTCAGCCCTCACAGCTGTGTCCTCTCTCTGGGGGGACGGGGACAGGAGCATCTGAGTCTGGCCCAGCAGCGGCTGCAGCTGGATCATGTCCGACAGGACCTGCCCTCCGGCCCCGCGGGGCTGTTCTCCAGGGCCCAGGGCCCGGCAGCCTCTGGCCTGAGTGGTAAGTGGCTCCAGGAGGATGGGCCATCGGCTCAGCCCGCCCCGTGGGCGGGGCAGTGCCGGCAACCTCCTGCCCACGCCTCCTGCGTGCTCAAGTTAGGGGGCAGCTGGGTTCTTTCTTTTTTTACACTAGTAATGCATATTAATTATAGAAAAAGAAGTCAGAAATAGAAGGAGGAAACTATTTTTTAAAATACTATCCTCAACCCCACTCTCTAGAGAGAACCACTTTAAACATTTTGGTGCATACCATTCTAGACTGTTGTGTGTATGTTTTTAAAAACAAAATTGAAATTGCATCGTATATTGTTTTGTACCATGATTTTTTTTTTCACTCAGAAGTATACAGATGGAACATGTTTTCACGTCAGTAAACATTTAACTCTTAATCAGCATAATTTTCCATTATGATGTTGTCCCATATTTTTACTGATTTGCTATTGAGTGATGTTTTTGTTGCTAAGATAACTAGCACTTCAGTGGAAATCTTTGCACATACATCTCTGCACCTTTGCCCAATTATTCCCTTGGATAAATTTTTAGAATTGGACTTAGCAGCCGAGATCCCCTGAGCGTTTTCAAAGGCTTTTGAGAGTTGGATGTGCCCGGAAGGTTGGTCCGGTTGCACCCACCCCCAGTGGTGAGGGCGCTGGGGAATAAGCTGTGGCTGTCCTGGTCTCCTACCCATGCTGCGGCCCCTGACTCCATCCTTCTCCCCTTTCTAGCCATCGTGGCTCCCACCCCTCCCAGTCCTCAGTGCAGCCAGCTGCCAGCCAGCCTGGGCTCCTCGCACCTCCATGCCAAGCTGGTGCTGCTGAAACACACAGCTGAGCAGGTGAGCTTCCCAGAGCAGAGGCCGCCCCGGCCCAGGCCCACCCGCTCCCCGTGGACTCAGTGCTCCTCATGTGCACAGTGGGGACAAGCAGCTCAGGCAGAGACAGGAGGGAGCACAGCCTGGCCCCAGGGAGGGCTGAGCCCCCCACCCGGAGGAGCGCAGCAGCACAGTGTGTAGAGGACAGGTCTCAGAGATGCTCCTGATGTCACTGGTGAAGCATTTCCAGGCTCTGTGCTACGCCTGCGAAGCTTTTGCCCTCCCACAGCCCTACAAGGCAGGTGATGTTATTTTCTCCAGTTTACAACAGGCTTAGAGGGATGAAGTCCTGTACTAACTACGGGCCCCGCCAGGAGCGAGAGCTAGTGTCTCACTCCCGTGCGCCCCCTCTTTCCCTGCCCCACCCCCGCGATTCCCAGAGCCAGGCTGAGCCAGAATGTCAGTGGGAGGGTCCCCCAGGGAGGGCTGCTTGGCTGGCACGCAGGGTCCCCCTCACTCTCAGCGCAGCAACCCAGCGTCCCGGTACACAGAAGCGGGTACAGGAGGGAACCAGAGGGTGACTGCTCACCCAGCTCTGCCTTTCAGGACCACGACTTCCTGGAGAACGAACAGTTCTTCCTGGAGACCCTGAAGAAAGCCTCCTACAACATGACATCCCATTCAGCCTGAAGGCCCCACTGCTTCCTGAGCAGAGGCCTCAGACCCTGGGTCTGTCCCACTGCCCACTGGCTGCCAGCTCCAAGCAGGGATGCCCAGGAGAGCCCTGCGATGCCCAGGGCCTGATTCCAGCTCTTCCTGTGGACGGGGTACCAGCGCATTCTTTCCGAGTGCTCCGCCTGCGGCGGAGGCAGGCAGGCGCCCCCGTGCCGCTCAGACTCGACAGAAGGCAGCAGCCCCTGGGGAGACGCGATGCTGAGGGCTTCTCAGCCCCACGACACTGTTAGTGATGGCTTTGCTTCTCCTGCCCCACAGACGTCTGGCTCAGGGTCTGGCTGGGCTCTGTGGACCCCTCGGCCCCTCAGCCCATAAAGGGTTTGGGGATCTTTTCGCCTGGGCCTCTTCTGGGGTGGGGGGGTCTTCTCGACCCCCTTGCCCAAGGAGCCTGCTGCCCTCCCTGCGAGGCCAGCAGAGAGAGCGTGTCCCCTAATGGGGACATAGAGTCGGGCCACACATTTTAAAGGGCCTTCTAGCCCCCTGGCTGGAGGGGCAGGGAGGGTGCCACGTCTGGCAGCTTTTACCTCACAGACGAGCATGCTCTGGGACTCAGCCAGCCCTTCCTGCTCTCAGGCTGGCACACAGAGCCCCCACCTCGTTCCCAGCTGCCGGGGCAACGGACTCGCTGGCACAGACACTGGCCTTATCGGCTTCTTCTAATGCTCTCCCGGGAGGCAGAGAGGGGGCTGCGGGTGACAGTGGGTTGTGGGGGAGGACAGAAGGCTTTTCTCCGTGCTGTTCACTTCCCACAAAACCACAGCTGGCGGGAATGAAGATGACAGAGCAAGAGCCCCCGCCCCGGAGGATACAGGGCACCGGGGACCGGGAGGGGCCGCACCCCGGCTACTGCCCCAGGTGGGAGGATTTGCTCCTCTCCACATGCGGGCAGTGGGTCAGAGCCAGCCAGAGGGGCGCCAGGAGAGGAGTGGGAGGATGGGTAGTTGTCTCCCTCAGACCCAAGGACTCAGCTAATAAAATCACAATTACCTCTACAGCGGCTTCTCTCACCTCCCACCAGAGGGAGCCGTCTGGGGGACAGGAAGGTGGGGGAGAGGGCAGTGCTGAGTGGGGCGTGAGCGGGCACAGGTGCACGTCTGCGTTTGCAGAACCGCTTTCAGAGGGCTCTCATGTTCATACAGCCTTCATCTTGGACCCACTCCCTTGCTATATTCTTTTTTTTTGGTGGGGGGGCCGCAAGGCTTGTGGGATCTTAATTCCCCAACCAGGGATTAAACCTGGGCCCTCAGTAGTGAAAGCTCTGAGTCCTAACCACTGGGCCAACAGGGAATTCCCTAAATTGCTATATGCTTAATGATTGGATTCTTAGAATTTTCCATGGTTCATCAGAGTTGGAACCTATTTCTTGGAAATGTTTGCTCTGTAGAGCTGTTATTTGCTGTAAAACTGGCCAGGGCTGGGACCCTCCAGCCCCGCACTCCGCTGGCTGGACCAGGCAGGAGAAGGGTGTGATTATCACCCGTACTTCACAGACGAAGGGACTGGGACTCAGAAGTTAAATAATCTGCCAAAGGTGACCCAGCAAATAGCAGAAGCTGGGTTTGAGTTCTGCTTGGACAGATTCCAAAGCCCCAGGCGCGCAGCCACTTCGCTGCTGCGCACAGCGCTTCTGTGAAGTAGCTCCCCAAGCTTCTGCTCGAGGTGGTACCCACACCAAGGAGGGAAGCAGCCGTGTCCCATGAGAAACCTTGCTGAAGCTTGGAATTCAATCCTCTCAGAATACACTTAGCAAATTCCACCTGTGTGAAGAGCCGGAGGGGGGGTCTAAGGTTGGGCACAGCCTGGGAGCAGCTGGCACTTAAGCAGTCACCTGACAGACATGTGGGTGATCACAGGCGTGTGCTGGGGGAGGGTGCACGGAGCCCCAGCAAGAATGAGTTTAGAATTAGGGGGCAGGCCGATGAGGCTCTGTATGCCTTTTTAAAATTTGGATTTTTATCTTCAGGCTAATGGGTATTCATTGAAGGGTTTTAAACAGGGTGAAAGCATATTTGCATTTTAGAAAACCTGTTGTGGCTGTGGGTGGAGAACAGACCGACTGGAGGGGGCAAGAGTAGGGACAGGGAAGCGGGCAGGAGGCTGCCTTGGCGTAGGGGAGACAGGGCAGCACTGCACCAGGCACGGCACTGGAGGACCCGGTGCCTGACATGCAGGCAGGGTCAGGAAGGAGGACGTGTCAAGGAAGACCCCCAGGTTTCTGCCTTGGACAACTGGGTGCCCACAGAAGAGCCAAGTAGAGACTTCCACGGGCACTTAGTTATGATGACACTTTACCCAGTGCCCCGGCAGTAAGGTGTGGCAGGTGGCTTACTCACCCCCTTTCCATTAACTTTCTCCCGGGCCACACACGGGAGGCGACTGCACACAGGAGCTATCTTACGTAACTGCTGACCTTTCTTTTTCCCTTCAAAATTATAAACAACTCTTCAAGGTCATATCTGAGATGTTCCGTGTAGAAAGAGAAATATTGGTGCAAAGTAAGGATGATAAAAGACAAAAGACGGTGGTGGGGCTAATACTTCCAGCTTCAAGAGTTATTCATGTTTATTGTTTGCTTCAAGTTGATAGAAGTGGGAATCCCTGCTAGGCCTTTCAAACAGTTAAATCCCAGCGAGCCCCACTCTTAGAGGGTTCCAGGACAGTGAGAGAACAGGAATGTTTTTCAAAAGTAAGCACTAATGGAGACATAGGGGCCATCTGATTGACCAGCAAGCCCTGTGCCTCTGCCCCTGGAGGTCCCATGAGTCTTCATTTCTAGAGGAGCAGGCTGGGGTGGGGGTGGGGTTAGAGGCCTGTAGAAGAGGATTCAGAAACAAGGAAAAGATAAAATAGCAAAGGAGGCCAGATTTAAACACACTCAGGACATTAAGAAGATAAGAACCCCTGTACTCCTCCCAGCCTGAAGCACCAAACCCGTCTGCTTACAGCCTTCAGCTCTGCTGTTCGATCAGCAGGATTTCACAGATCAATAAGCAATGATTCCTTAAGGGCTGGACTGGATCCTTCTGGCCTTAACATATAGCAGCTGTGCACTGATGGCCGAATTGGCAGTGAAGGTGAGTTTAGCTGTTTGGCGGCCGTTTATGAAAACCAAACTCAAGGTATGGCCACTTCCTGCTGAGACCCCTCACCCCATGTCAGTGTGAATGTGAGGGTCAAGCTTCTGCTAGTACCAGTGCAACTGAATGGGTCACCAGCCCTGGTTGGGACATCACAGAAGGGTCTAGGAGGTAGCCAAGCAATAGGGGGAAAGGTAAGGAGTGCAGGTCAAAAGTGACAGCATGTGCAAAGGTCCTGTGCCAGGGGGAGAAATGTGCTAAGTGAAAAATGTGAAACTGAATCCCTGTAAAACCATGTTCCCTTGCCGAGTTTACGATTCATCCCTCTAACCAAAACTTTATTCCCTTTCTTGTCCCCTCTAACCTCAATCCTGTGCTAACTGAACAGTAATCAACCCGAGTCAGATGACTAAAACTGCTGCTGTTGATAAAGTCGTTAATATACTAAAATTGCTATTACAGATATCACTGTTAACGGGCAAACTCAAGTTGTTTCTCCAGGGCCAGATGAGCTAACAGACCCCCAAGCCATGGACCACCGAGCCAGAGAGTCATAAACCAGAAACATCCTGATTCCCAAAACTTCGATTAAGAAACGTAGGGACTTCCCTGGCAATCCAGTGGTTGACTCCCCCTTCCAATGCAGGGGGTTAGGGTTCAATCCCTGGTTGGGGAGCTAAGATCCCATATGCCTTTCCATCAAAAAACCAAAACATAAAACAGAAGCAATATTGTAACAAATTCAATAAAGACTTAAAAAATGGTCTATATTAAAAAAATGTCAAAAGACGATGATTAACCCCAGCTTCTTTGTTCTTCCCCGTAAAAAAACAAAACAAAAACAAAAAGCCCCCGGAACTCAAAGACCAAGTTGGGGTGGATCTGAGGCTTGTCTCTCACCCCCTTCCTTGGTGCCCTGCAATAAGTCTACTTTGCTGCAAACCCACTATCAGAGTTTGCCTTTCTCCATCACAGGCACACAAGCCCTTTGCTGGGTTACAAAGGGTTAATGTCATGGAAGCATGAATTCCAGGACAGACCCGCCAGAGCAGAAGCGAGTCCAGATCACTTGGCGTACCAAGTTTTATTTTCTTAGAACTGGATCCCAAGAACACAGACCTGAAAAGGTCTAGGCAGAGGCAAAAAAAATTGGAGGTGATCAAAAGCTAACACATGGGACTTCCCTGGTGGCGTAGTGGTTAAGAAACCGCCTGCCAACACAGAGGACATGGGACCCTGGTCCAGGAAGATCCCACATGCTGCGGAGCAACTAAGCCCGTGCTCCACAACTACAGAGCTTGTGCTCTAGAGACCGTGAGCCACAACTACTGAAGCCCACGGGCTTGGAGACCGTGCTCCGCAAGAGAAGCCACTACAATGAGAAGCCCGCGCACCGCAAGGAAGAGTAGCCCCCACTTGCCACAACTGGAGAAAGTCGTGCGCAGCAACGAAGACCCAACGCAGCCAATAAATAATTAATTAAACACATAAATATTTTTTAAAAAACTAACACACCACAGTAAGTGCTTTATATATGTTAATTCATTTAATCCTTCAAACAACTCTATGAGGTAACCGCAATTACTACCTGCTTTTTTTCCAAATGAAGAAACTTCAAGGTGGACGGTAAGATCACAATCTGGCATTTGAACCCAAGGTGGGGGGGGGGGGGTCCTGAATCCCTGCTTGCAGCCCCTCCCCCTGCCCGTGCTGCCGGGGGTGGGGCTCGGGATGCCGCCTTCTGGGGTGGGGTGACCCTTGCGAGCAGCACCCAGAGTCCCACAAGGCGCCGACCTCCTCGAGCCGAGGCGGTTGCGGGCCCGGCCGACCGCCCCCGAGTCTGTGCCGCCCCCTGGTGGCTGGCGGCAGGCAAGGGCCCAGACCGCTCGCAGCTCCTCCCCGCGGCCTACCTCCGGTACTTCCGGAAGAAGGAGCTCGGGGATCCCAGGAAGGAGTCCGGGGCCTACGCGGGGGCGCGGCTCCCAGGACGCGGGGGCGCGGCTCCCAGGACGCGGGGGCGTGGCTCCCAGAGCGCGGGGCGTGGCCTGGAGGGGCGGGTCTTCCGCCGTGCGCTCAGGCAGTGCTCCGGCCGCCTCTGCCGGGTCTTAGGAGCGGCTGCGGCGCCGGCGTGAGGGAAGATGGCGGCGCCCTGGTGGCGAGCCGTGCTGTACGGGAGTCGGAGGTGGCGGGGCTTCAGCACCTCAGGTGAGGATTCTGGGGGGAGAGGCTCTTGGAGGTCTCCTTATAGCCAACCCCTGGGACTCGAGCCAGCTCCCGCCCCGAGCTCCGTGAGGCTGGGCCGGGGCCGGCCTGACGTCCCGCTCTCTGCCCGCAGCCGCCCTGAGCCGCCGGGCCGCTCCTCTGGGGCCGATGCCCAACGAGGACATCGACGTGAGCAACCTGGAGCGGCTGAAGAAGTACCGCAGCTTTGACCGCTACCGGCGCCGAGCGGAGCAGGAGGCGCGGGACCCGCACTGGTGGCGGACCTACCGGGAGTATTTCGGGGAGGAGTCAGGTGCGGGGCGACCGGAGCTGGGCGGTGACCCCGCCGCCTTGGGGCTCGGGGCGGCCCCGCCGGCGTCCTGCCCGAGCTTGGGGGAGAGGGCCTGCCCGCGTTCACGTGCGCGCTGGTGGCGGTTTAGTCCCACCAGGATTTTCACACCTGCCCCTTTACTCATTATTAGAGTTCCAGCTTAGATATTTCTGCGCCTGAAGTCCCTCCCTGACCAGCTCCCCCTGCCCCAGTTGCGGGTTAGAACGCCCCTCTGCGCTTCTATGATACGGTTCGTGTCGCTTTGGCCACACGGTATCCTGACTTTTTCCGCTGCCTCCCTCCCAGATTACGAGCTCCCTAAGGACAGGGATCCTGCCCGTCTTGACCACCACTGGATCCTTGCACTCGCACAGTGCTTGGCACTTAGGTGTGCAATACTTCTCTGCGTTAAATTGAAAGCCCTGGGCAAGGTGACTCAGAGACCCTGCTCCTGAGAGACTTGCGCTTAAGAAGTGTTCTTTTGGAAAGCATTTATGAAGCCATGGTAATGGTGGTTAAGGCACATGCTTGACATCTACATAGTCTTATTTAAACCCAAGGCAGCCTCTTGGGAGTGACTTCCTTGAGGTCCAATTTCCTGAACTGTAAAATAAAATGTTTGTCACACAATCGCTGTGAGGATTAAAGGATACAGCTCATTGGAATTTTTAGACTAATGTCACTCCTCTTGTGGGCTCAGTGCATGTTTCTTATTGTCACAGTCTGATGTAAATGGGAAACGCCTTTGCATTGGAAGTTTTCTGGGGCCTTGCTGCTCAGAGTGTGTTCTGGGACCAGCAGCGTGGGCTTGTTAGGAATGTAGAGTCTCAGGCCCCACGCTAACTGCTGATTCAGATTCTGAATTTGAACGAGATTCCCAGGTGACTTGTATGGTTTTGTCCATTAAAACGTGACAGCTGTTTCATTTTATTTATTTATTTATTGGCTGTGTTGGATCTTTGTTGCTGCATGCGGGCTTTCTCTGGTTGCAGCGAACGGGGGCTACTCTTTGTTGTGGTGTGCAGGCTCCTCATTGCCGTGGCTTCTCTTCTTGTGGAGCACAGGCTCTAGGCGCGTGGGTTTCAGTAGTTGCAGCACATGGACTCAATAGTTGTGGCTCACGGCCTTAGTTGCTCTCGCAGCATGTGGGATCTTCCTGGAGCAGGGGTCAAACCCATGTCCCCTGCATTGGCAGGCAGATTCTTAACCACTGTGCCACCTAGGAAGCCCGAGAAGTGCTTCTATAAGTCCTTCTAGCTTCAGCTATGAATTCTGCCGAGGACACAGGTGTGAGACCATGGCCAGCTGTGAAGAAGCTTGAAGGTGATTCCAGCTATAATTGGGATGACCTTCCGCCTCGATTTCCCATGACCGAGACAGATGATGTAGCCCTGGTTTAGGGATCAGAAAATACAATCTTAGGTTGTATCCAATTTGCTTAGCAACTGGACTCCATTCAGGTCTGTGAAGCTGACTACACAATATGTTTTAGTTTTGTGAATTAAAGAGTAAGCTTTAGCAGCAGAGCTTGCCCAGTGTAAGGAAGGGTATGGACGGGCAGCTTAACCATGACTTGATTCCAGGGCTTCCCTGGTGGCACAGTGATTAAGAATCCGCCTGCCAGTGCAGGGGACACAGGTTCGATCCCTGGTCCAGGAAGATCCCACATGCTGTGGAGCAACTAAGCCTGTGTGCCACAACTACTGAACCTGCGCTCCAGAGCCCGTGAGCCACAACTGTTGAGCCCATGTGCCACAATTACTGAAGCCCATGCACCTAGAGCCTGTGCTCCACAAGAGAAGACACAGCAATGAGAAGCCTGCGCCCCACAGCAAAGAGTAGCCCCTGCTCCCTGCAACTAGAGAAAGCACACGCACAGCAATGAAGACCCAATGCAACCAATAAATAAAATTAATTAATTGATTAATTGATTAATTAAAATAAAAAGACCTGATCCCACTTTCTCCAACACATCTTTCCTCTCCAGATCCCAAAGCCAAGATTGACATTGGGTTGCCTCCACCTAAGGTCTGCCGGACTGAACAGCTGTTGGAGCGGAAACGGGTCCTCCGGGAGCGGCGGGCCAATGTGGAGGAGGAGCGGGCTGCCCGCCTCCGCACAGGTAAGCCTTCCCAGGGGAGAGGGTCCTGGGTGTGTCCCTGCCCCTACCCTGCATCTCAACTGGCATCATTCCTTCCCAGCGAGCATCCCTCTGGAGGCTGTGCAGGCTGAGTGGGAGAGGACCTGTGGCCCCTACCACAAGCAGCGTCTGGCCGAATACTATGGCCTCTATCGAGACCTATTCCACGGGGCCACCTTCGTGCCTCGAGTCCCCCTGCATGTCGCCTATGCTGTAGCTGAGGACGACTTGATTCCTGTGTACCATGGCAATGAGGTCACTCCAACTGAGGTAACTGCTGTCCTGAGCCCCTCCCTGCCCTGTGTACAGACACATCCCACCACAGGGCCACAGACAACTCCTTTTTTTGAAAGCATTTATAGAGGCGTTTTTTATGGTGGTTAAGGGCACAAGAATGACATCTGTGTAGGGTTATCTGGGGTTTTCTTGTTCTCTGTCTCCTCTTTTTGATTTCCTGGTAAACAACACCATGATACAGTAATTACAAAGAAGAGAATGTAAAATGAAAGAAAAAGAGGCTCCATCTTAGCATACTCCCGTGACTGGCCCTCTGTCTTCAGAGTGCCCTCCTAGCCCCTGGTCATTGGCCTTCTTGTGATTCAGATCTCTGGATTGGCAATTCTGTAGGGTTCTTTTTATAAGTCTCTTTTTGACCACCTCCCTCTCAAGGGGCTGTCAAGGGCATTTGGTTCAGAATGGGCTCTGCTTTCTCCAGGGCTCCCTCAGGCTCCTGCCCTCCAGAGCAAAGGTCTGTTTCAAACAGCTTCTCTATTTCTGATGGGGGTGACAGCTCCATCGTTCTTTCCCCACCAGGCTGCCCAGGCCCCGGAGGTGACCTATGAGGCAGATGAGGGCTCCATGTGGACACTGCTGCTCACCAACTTGGGTAGGTGTCTGGGGCTCACTGGGACTCCTGCCTCCCTCACCTCCTGTGAGCCAGGGCCCTGGGGAGCTGGGGGAGGGACCAGGTGGAAAGCTCCAGCTCCAGTTCCTTCCAAGGGTGGAGGTGGGAGGGGGCGGCAGCGCCCACATGCAGTGGGGTGTGTTTGTGTGCAGATGGACACCTGCTGGAAGCGGACGCCGAGTATTTGCACTGGCTGGTGTGAGTACCTGGGGTAGGGGAGGGGGTCAGAAGCATTCCAGGAGGTCCTGGTATCCTGGAAAGGGCTGCACCTGAATTTCAGTCTTGGCTTCACCATGGATTAACCACCAGCTCCCATCCCTGGAGGTGGACCTTCACCTCTGCTTCCTGCAGGTATCAGGGCCCTGTGATCCAGCGGCTGAAGACGGGTACAGAAGGAAAAGCCTTGGCCTCTGCCACAGGCCTCCTGGTCTTCCTGAACTCATTTCCTCACCTGCAAAGCTAGAATGATACCTCTGTATGCCTCAGCCACCCTGAGGGGCTCTGTGACAATCAAATGGGAAAGGAGTCCATGAGAGGCCTCTGGCACCTGTGGGCTGCCTTTTGTTTTCTTGGTGGCCTTTGGTTCTGAGCGCCAGGCTAAGAGGCAGAGGTCAGGCATTTTTATTCAACTGCAGTTTCCGAACTGTGCAACAGGACCCTCTGGGCAGTTATAGCTGGGGCAGGTACAGTGGCCATCCTAGTGCCAGGCCGGGGAAACACTCCCCGACAAACCCAGGGCTTTTGGGAAATGGGGAGAAAAGCAGCCCAAGGTGGCGTGGCTCTCCCGCCTGAATGGCCGTGGCAGTCCCACAGCTCCCCAGGGCCAGTAAATGTGCTACTTGACATCGTGACAGTTCCTGTGGTCCTTGTTGGCCTCTGAGCCCCTACTATTCCCTCCACAAGTTTGCAGTCCATCCGAGGGTTTACAGAGCTCTGTTTCCTACTTGATTGTACAGTAGAGATCACTTTAGGGTCTGTCCTCCTGGGGAGGGTATTAATCTCTAGGGAGTGCGTGGTGGGGATGCGCCTGCCGCCACCTCCCACGAGTGGCAATTAACAGATGCTTTCCCTCCCACCAGAACCAACATCCCAGGCAGCAGGGTGGCTGAGGGACAGGAGACATGTCCTTACCTCCCCCCTTTCCCTGCCCAAGGCTCCGGCTTCCACCGCTTTGCTTTCCTACTCTTCAAACAGGACAAGCCAATCGACTTCTCTGGGGACACCCGGCCCTCACCCTGGTAATCTGTGCGCCCCCGCCCCTCCCCGCCCAGCTCCTCCCAGCCTCAGGCCAGCTTCCCAGCAGTGGTCAGTCTTCCTCAGTTCTCCGCTCTCGTAACTTGGGCCTTGAGGCGAGCAGAAGGGTAGTTGTGCTAGGCAGACGCTAAGGGACTTTTCAGCATTGCCAGTGGGGCCAGAGGTGGGGTGTGGGGCTCTGGTGCCCCCTCCCCACTATCAAATGCTCCTCTCTTCCTATAGCTACCAGCTTGCCCAGAGGACCTTCCACACTTTTGATTTCTACAAGAAACACCAAGATGCCATGACCCCAGCTGGCCTGGCCTTCTTCCAGTGCCGCTGGGATGACTCGGTCACCCGCATCTTCCACCAGCTCCTGGGTAAGGGCAGAGTGGACTGGGGCAGGGGGCAGGCGGTGGGGATGAGCTCACAGACCTCTCCTGACTTGCCAGGAGAAGCACCTGTCAGGAGAGGGCCACCCGCAGGCGTGCCCCTCCTGGGGTGGGCTTGCCGGGTGCCCCCAGCCTGGGCGGTCCCAGCGAGCAGACGAGAGAGGGGCTCGGGCCAGCAGCAGTCCCCCCCACACACCCCTTCACTCTGCTTGCAGACATGCGAGAGCCTGTGTTTGAGTTTGTGTGGCCACCCCCTTATCACCCTAAGCAGAAGCGCTTCCCCCACCGGCAGCCCCTGCGCTACCTGGACCGGTACAGGGACAGTCACGAACCCACCTATGGCATCTACTGAGTGGCCAGAGTGCCACCCACCTCAGACAGTGGACCGGGCCTCTCAGGCCATCGTCAGGCTCTGCAGGCAGGAGCGATGGAGACACAGTGCCACGTGGACCGAGCGTTGGGGTTCTCCGGCCTGCCTGAGGCAGCCTCTCTGCTGCCTTCCCAGCAGGCGCAGGGCTTGGGAGTGAAGAAGGCTGCGGGGGTGGCGAGATATGAATTAAAGACTTTTGCTGTGGCTGGTCTGGGTCTGTGTTCTGGGAGCAGCCAGAGCGCCGCCTGGTGGGATTCTTGCTGTGTGGGTGGGAAGAAAGCCTCCTCCCACCCCAGGAGGTGATCCCTCACCTCTGCTTTCTGAGGGTGTCAGAGGCCCTGTGACTCACTAGCTGAAGACAGGTGCAGAAGAAAAGCAGGCATTAGGCCCTGGGTCCTCCCACACGCCTCTTGAAAGAAATTTGCCAGCCCTGGGCATTGGCCCCTTGCCGGCCTTTCACAGGCTCCTGGCTTCCAGATGCTTTGAATAAGAAGCCTTGTCAAGTGGGGCAAAGGTAGGTCTCAGAGCTCCCTGGGCACAAACACCCCCCCACCCCACCCCCACCGCTGCTCGGGGCCCAGAAAGCTGCTGTGTGCTTGCTTGGTGGTTAGGGTATTTCTACTCTAAAGGGAAAGGGTGCCTAGTAGCCAGTCAAGAGATCAATGCACCTTTTCCATAAAGAGAAACTTCACATGTGACAACACAGAAGACATAATGTGATGCTTGGTGCATCGAAGCAAGGGGACATCCTGCCTCAAAATTAGGCCAGCTTGAGTAGAAAAGTTAACCCTCCTCCAACTCGTGCTGGCCCGGCACACACTGCCCCAGGGCAGGTGGGTTAGTGGTCAGGACCCACACTCTGCTCAGCTGCAGGGGAACCACCTCTAAAAAGTGAGGTTCCAGAACAGTTTGGACCTGCAGACAAGGAACTCTCCCCAGCAGAGGGCTGACACCAAGAGCTGAAGACTGCTTTGAGTTTCCATTAAAGGGGGTAGGAAGGAACCACTGTTTTCTGGTCTGTGTCTCTTGGTAACCAGAAATTTCCACCTCACCGTTTAAACAAACTAAAACTAGGCATACCCTAGAGAAGGGCGACACCCCAGTCTGGCAGGTGCCTGAAACTCAGCTCAAGGAAAAAGTGCAGCAGAGCCTCTCTGGTCAGGAGAGAGCATTTAATGGGCACCGGCTGTGTGCCCCATGCTCATCCCAGGCACTCCCAGTGCTGTCCTGTCCCGTGTAGTAGCCAAAACCCCTGGGAGGTAGACAACTCTTGTGGTTGTTGGTATTATTTATATTAGATTTTCAGATGAGGGGCTCAGAAGAGGTTCTGGTGGTGGCCCTCAGCCAGGAGGAGGCCTGGAGGCCTGACGGGTTTCCCAAGCCTCTTGTCTCCAGAGCCTGGGGCCAGAGTCCCTGCACAGGAGCTGCTGGACTGAGGATCTAGGGAAGCAGGACGGAGGTACCAGGGTGGGACCAGAGAGCTGGACCCCAACTCCCAGTCTGGGGTGGTAGAAGGCAGGCAGGGGCTGCTCTGAGCCGAGAGGGGCCGAGCTCTGGATCGGCGCGGGGGGTGGCGGCTGGTCGGGGCTGAAGGAGGGCTGCCGCGTTCGCCACCCGAGGCGGGTCCTGGCTCCGCCCGCCGCACCCACACCCGGGCGCCCGCGGTGCCTTTAAGAGGCTCCGACCTTCCGCCCGCGCGCCCGGGGCCGCCCGCCGCCGCCATGGCCGCGCAGCGGCTGGAGACCAAGCTGACCTGCGCCATCTGCCTGGAGCTCTACCAGGACCCGGTGACGCTGCTCTGCGGCCACAACTTCTGCGGGGCCTGCATCCGGGACTGGTGGGGTCGCCGCGAGAAGGAGTGCCCCGAGTGCCGGGAGCCCTTCCCCGACGGCGCCGAGCTGCGCCGCAACGTGGCTCTGAGCGGCGTGCTGGAGGAGCTGCGCGCCCGGCCCGCTCCCGGCCCCGGCCCCGGCCCCGGCCCCGGCCCCGGCCCCGGCGCGCGCTGTCCCCGGCACGGGCGGCCGCTCGAGCTCTTCTGCCGCACCGAGGGCCTCTGCGTATGCAGCGTGTGCACCGTGCGCGAGTGTCGCCTCCACGAGCGGGCGCTGCTGGACGCCGAGCGCCGGGAGCGCGAGGTGGCCCGCGGGGGACTCCGCCCTGCTCTCTGCGCCCGGGCGGGGGCGGGCAGCTTCAGCGGCGCGGCTTGGCCGTGTTTTTATTCCGGGTTGAAAGGAGGTGGTGGTCAGAAAACAGATGCTTGGAATAGAGATGTCAGAGCTGGTGACGGATCCAGGGTGAGGGGACAGGAGTGAGTGGCTGGATGAAGTGAGGCGGTCAAGGAGCCCAGAGCCAGTGTTGGAGGAAAACCCCTGTGCTGTGCGTGCTGGCCTCACGGGGGGTGGCCCAAGGGGGGAGGCCCAGCGTCTGCAGGTGTTTGTTGACTGGCTGAGGGGGGAGCTTCACAGCCAATCCTGGCCCCCTCTTGTCACTCGTGCCCCGGTGGGCACCACAGGCCCAGCTGAGAGCCACACTGGAGGTCACCCAGCAGCAGGCCACCCAGGCTGAGAGCCAGCGACAGGAGCTGCAGCAACGAAGCAGCCAGATCCAGGTGCAAGGCCCGTCTCCCCAGCCCCCCGCGCCCCCCCACCCTCGTGTCCTCCCTCGTGCTGTGTCCTTCAGGCAGCCACCAGCTGGTCCCTGGGACATTGGGCAGTAGGTGTGAGCTGCCTTGAAAATGTCTCCTGGCAGCAGGGAATGAAGGGCTAAACAGGGGGAAGAGATTCCAGGGACCCTGACTCCCCACATCCCCACTCTCAGCCCAGCGGGCAGCCCAGGGCCCTGGCTACCCTCGACTCCTCCTGTGCCCACCCAGAGATCAGCCTGCACCCTGACCTCCGTGATCTCTGGCAAGTTCAGCCGCCTGCTGCAGGCCCTGGAGATGCGGCGGGCTTTGGCTCTGAGGGACATCGAGGTGGCCAAGACACAGGCTCTGGAACAGGCCCAGGACGAGGAACAGCGACTGCGGGGCCACCTGGAAGCCTTGTCTCACCATGACCGCATGATTCGCAACCTGCTGGAGCAAGTGGATGACTGGACCTTCCTCCAGGTACCGGGCCTCGGGGAGGCAGGGTATGGGACCAGTGTACGTGCCCCTCGTGCCCGGGCTTACTGCAGCTGTCCCCGGGACTCAGGAATCACAGCTCCTGGCGCCACCAGGCCCTCTTGGGCCACTGACTCTCCCGCAGTGGGACGAAGATCAGCAGCTGGCTGGCCTGCAGGAGTCACTGAGCCAGCTGTGTGCCCTCCTCCTGGAAGAGGGGGGCCCCCCCAGAACACCAGTCCAGGCTGCTGACTTGGGCTCCACGGGTACGGCTGACCCCAGACCTCTCCCTACCCCTCTGGGCTCAGCTGTTCCTCCCACCGGGGGTGGGGATGGAGTCAGCCCACCATGAGCTCCCCTCCTGATCACTCCCCTAAAATATTGCTTTGCCCCCTAGAGGCACCAGGGGCCCTGGCACCAGTCCCAACCCTCGTTTGTCCACTGAGGAGGAAACTCTGGCAGAGTAAGATGACCCAGCGCATGTGTGTGTGTGCCTGTGGGAGTACATTGTGCGTACACGTGGGTACGTGTGTGCACGTGTGGACTGTGCACACATGTGTGTGCACGCCTGTGCATGTGTGTGGGGCACGTGCCATGACTGTTCTGTCTGGGAAGTCTGTTTCATGCCCCTCCCTTGGGCTGGCCTCGCCCCCCCTGCACACCTGTTGCAGGATGCACACCTCTTACACGTGCAGCCAGTATAGTGTGTAAGGAGATTCTGGACACACAAACCTGGGATCCATCACAATTCTTCCACTTACTACGAAGTTAGGTGACCTTTCTGAACCTCAGTTTTCTCATCTGTGAGTGAGACTGAAGGAAGGTTCCACCTCAGGGTTTGCACAGAGGACCAGATGCTGAGATGATGTCCGTGTTTGCTCAGCTTGCAGTTGCCCAGGCAGACATCTAGCGATCCATCCGTGGAGCTTCAGTTGCTGTCTCTCCCTTCTGGGGACAGGAGGGTGGCCGTGCACAGGCACCTCTGCCCGCTCACCTTCCATCTGTCTCTGCCCAACAGATTATCGCAACCTGACCTTCGACCCCGTCAGCGCCAACCGCCACCTCTACCTGTCTCGGCAGGACCAGCGGGTAGAGCACTGTCGCCAGCCCCAGGGCCCACACAGGCCAGGCAGCTTCGAGCTCTGGCAGGTGCAGTGTGCCCAGAGCTTCCAGGCCGGGCGGCACTACTGGGAGGTGCGTGCGTCCAACCACTCGGTGACGCTGGGTGTCACCTACTCGGAACTGACGAGGCGCAAGCTGGGACGCCACACAGACAACATCGGCCGTGGGCCCGGCTCCTGGGGGCTCTGCATTCAGGAGGACAGCACCCAGGCCTGGCACAACGGGGAGGCCCAGCGCCTCCCAGCAGTATCAGGGCGGCTCCTGGGCGTGGATTTGGACCTGGCCTCCGGCTGCCTCACCTTCTACAGCCTGGATCCCAAGACGCAACCCCTGTATACCTTCCATGCCATCTTCACCCGGCCCCTCTACCCCATTTTCTGGCTCCTCGAGGGTAGGACCCTGACCCTGTGCCATCTGCCCAAGGCCACGCTCCCTCCAGAGCTCCAGGAAGAGGCCTCAGGACTCAGCTGAGGAAAGCACGGGATGGAGCGCAGGGCCAGGACCAGTTGCCACCAGGCCTGTGGGCCCGAGAACTGCCCCAGCCCCTGGCCTGGGGACCTGTGGCCACAGCTCTAGCGGGACCAGTTGTTGGCCGGAAGACAACTCAGGACCAGGCTGGGCCACTTGGGGACAGAGGTGGGGGATAGCCTCCAAACTGGAGTTCACCTTTCCAGCCTCTCTGAAGGGGACGGGCTAAAGGGATAAAATGGGAGCCCAGTTCTAGGTGCTGCCTGGACCTCAGAGGGGAGTGAGGTGCCCAGGGCTCCTGGTCCTGCAGGAGAGCATGTGGTTCAGGACACACCGCAGATTGGGGCAGACAAAATCATACATGCATCAACCCCAGTTTACCTCCTCCCGAGACAGTGTAGACCTAGGAACAGATGATTGCTGGAGAAAATCTTGAGAAAGTTGATTTTACCTTCTCCCTCTTCATGTTTATCTCTTTTCATTTTTCTCAACATTTTGGTGTATTTTAGTCTTCTCTTTTACATCCTTGTGATCATATCCCATAAACAGTTGTGTTTTCTACGTTTTATTTAACGTAAGCATTTTTTACGTTGTTCAGAATTTCTCTCTGAATGACAATATGAACAGTCATTCTAACGACAAAGATAAATTCTAATCAGAGTTTGTTTACCCATTATTGGACATTCAAAATGTTTCATTTGGGGCTTTAAAAATATGGCGGTGATGACTTTCTGAGCAGGAAAGATTTGGCCGTATTTATGGCTACGTACGTAGGCTACATTCCCTGAAGAGGAACTGCTTGACACAGAAACAATGAGTACTGGAAGATTTTTCATTTTTATACAAAGGACAAAAGTGAAGGAATCTTGAGGCAGGCCAGCCAGTGCCCCTGCTCCCATCCCACCAGCCCAGTTGTCAAGGCAGAGTCTCAGCCACCGTCTTCCCCACGTCATCCCTACCCGGGGTGTGGGGGTTAAGGGCAGTGATTTGTGCAGGTGCCAGCACAGTGCGAACTCCTTTTATTTTAGTTTTTGCTATTCAGAACATGTTTCCATGACGATGCTTGTACATCTTTTTGCTTGTGTTTCTGGAAGTGAGGGTGCTGGGTCACAGGGGAGCAGTAATTTTGTACTTGCAATGCTCCACTTCTTAATCTGGGTGGTGGTTCCAAGTGTGTTTGCTTTATAACTTTTCACACTGCACGTACATATTTTATATACTCATGTGTATTTGACAATAAAAGTTTTTTTAAAGGATAAGACATACTCCAAAAATTATAAAAATATTTCTATATTTATATAAAGTATATATGTGGGACTTGGGTGGCAAAGTGGTTAAGAATCCATCTGCCAATGCAGGGGACATGGGTTCGATCCCTGGTCTGGGAAGATCCCACATGTTGGGGAGCAACTAAGCCCATGTGCCACTATTGAGCCTGTGCTCTAGAGTCCATGAGCCACAACTACTGAGTCCATGTGTCACAACTACTGAAGCCCACGTGCCTAGAGCCTGTGCTCCACAACAAGAGAAGCCACCGCAATGAGGAGCCCACACACCACAATGAAGAGTAGCCCCTGCTTGCCGCAACTAGAGAAAGCCAGTGTGCAGCAAAGCAGACCCAACACAGCCAATAAATAAGTAAATAAGTAAAAATTTAAAAAAATATATGTATATGTATGTAACCTGGCCCCGGCCGTTGCCACGGTTTCTAACTCCAGCTTGTGGCCTCATCCCTCAGCCCTGTGGCTCTCTGTTCAAGAGCAGGGCCAGGCCTCTGATTGGAGCAGCCCAGGCAAGGAGCTTCCAGTAAGATTCCTAAGGTGGGGAGGTCCCCAAACACACGAAGGAGGTTCTAACACAGGGTAGCCCAACAGCATGACAGCTGGGTTAACATCAGGAGCTGAAAGGCCGGGTAGGGCAAGATGCAAGACTGGGCTGGCTGGATAGCCATCATCACTGGCTGCCCCAGTGTATAGGTTCTAACCGTCCCTTCTGACCCCAGAGCCCTGTCACAAGTGTCCAACGAGCCGAGCCCACATTCTGAAAGGGGCAGAGAAAGGAAGAACAGCCCCCTTTCTGCTTCCATGGTGGGAGGTGTCTTGGGTCATTTATTCTATGGATTTATTTTTTTATTGGGTTGTTAGTCCTTTTCATGCTATCCCGTGGGAGTGTTCTATCTTATGAATGTTAATCTTTGTTTACATGTGACACTACTGCCATTTTTTTGTTTTTGTCCATGCCACACATCTTGCAGGGTCTTGATTCCCCGACCAGGGATGGAACCCAGGCTCCCTGCAGTAGACGTGCAGAGTCCTAACCACCGGATCACCAGGGAAGTCCCTATTTTTATAGAGTGCTAAAGAGCAGCGCTTCCCAAGTAGGTGTGGTGGCGAGATGGACAGATCTCCCGGACAGCTACTTCAGATTAAATTCACTTGGTCCTGGGACTTCCCTGGTGGTCCAATGGTTAAGACTCCATGCTCCCACTGCAGGGGGCACAGGTTCAATCACTGGTCGGGGAACTAAGATCCTGCATGCTACACAGCGTGGCCAAATAAATAAGTAAAATAAAATTTTAAATAAATAAATTTGCTCAGTCCTCCTGATTCTAACAGAACTCTCTGCCTCCTCTCCAAGAAAAATGCCTTGGTGTAGAGGGAGAAAGAAGCATGGACTTTGGGGTGTAACATTTGTAAAGCAGACACATCTGATGACCCTAGGAGTATTTCCAGCATCTCAGCACCACTCCTCACAGTTTCTGGGCATCTGTGAGGCAGAATCAGGAGGGCGGCCACACGGACAGGACAAGAGCAGAAGAGGGCAGCAGAGATTTTAAAGGACAGGGGCCTCTGGGGCCAGTGGAGTTGGAGGGAGTTGGGTCGGAGGCCAGAGAGGGGAGGGGTGAAGAGAATAAGAGGCTACTCTTGCCCAGGCAAGAAGGGATGGAAGGGAGCAGCGTGGTGACTGTGGGAAATGTGGCTTCAAGTAACACTGGGCTGGAAGCTAGAAGACAATAGAGCCAAGCCTTTGAGACTGTTAGAATTCCATACCCATCCAAACTGTCAATCACAGGCGAAGCCTGAACAAAGACATTTGCAGACACTTCCGCATCCATTCCCAGGAAGATCCCAGCGGACCTACTTTTCAAAAATACAGAAATAAATCAATGAAAGGAAAGGGAGACCTGGGATCCAAGCAATGCGGAACTCAACACAAAGGAGAAACAAAATCTCCAGAAATACGAGCACAAACATTCACATGTTCAAGGCTTATAAGCACGTGCTCTAGAGATGTGGGGGTTAGCGCTGGAAGAGACAGTTAAAAGAGGTGAACCTGGTTGTCCATGGGAGCAAGAATCTGGAGGAGGTGGGGCATGGGGCTGCCAGTTTTTGTGATAAGCCTTATTAAATTGTTTAGTTTTTAGCTACTCTAAATATATCACTTTGAAATAAATACAAAGGTTTGAAAGCATGTCAGTAGCATAAAAAAGAAGACTATTGTGGGACATGGCTTGGATCCCATTTCCATTTTTTTTCAGAGATGCAAGCAAAGCTAGGCCTGACTTGCTAAGTACTAGCATTTGCTCAACTGCTTTTGCTTGTTTGTTTTTGTTTCTGTTTGACTGTGGCTTTTTTTTTTTAATAAGCAATACTGCAGCCAGACAAGATCATTTATAAGAGGTTTAGGACTATTTTCAAGTTGCACCTTCTGGGTTTGAATTCTGCCTCCTCCGCAGGACTAGTTATGTGGCCTGTGGCAAGCTACGTAACCTGTCCAAATTCCATTTCCCCTCCTTCATGACAGGCCTGGCCAGGGCAGAGTGAGATGCAGGCGTGAGCAGAGTGTCCGTTACCCTTTCCCCTTAAGAGCCAATTCATTTCAAGACTAATGAGTATACTGGGCAACTTTAAAGCTACCCTAATGGAAATGAAACATCAAACCCTGACAAATTACATCTCCAAGCTTTCCCAGGGGAGCACATCTTCCTGAACAGGCTGCGGGGTGGGGAGCAGAGGACTGGCTGGGACTCATCCCTGAGAGCTCCCAAACCCGAGTGGCACCCCTCTCTCCCCTCCAGAACCAGGCAGGTCTGTGATCTCAGCAACCCAGGCATCTGGGAGGCTGCCAAGCCGCCGAGCAGGGTGTCGCTGATGCCTGAGCCTCTGAACTGTTCCTGAGCTTTGGCAAACAAGGGACAGTCGAGATCAAGTGCTCCTTGTGGAAATCAACTTATGGAACTCATTACCCGCCTTCCTGCCAAACTAGGCACACCCAGGCCAGTTCCCTCTGCTGCGCTGCCCAGAGGATCTTTTCTTACCCTACTATCTACATGCCTAAGCATTAGCAGTCTGTGAAAGCCCAACTCAAATGCTACTTCCTCCATGCAGGCCTCCATGGTTTCCTGCCCCCTCCCCCCCCACCTCTGCAACTTCCCACAAATCCCTTAGGAGTGGATCCCACCTTTCCTTCTTTCTTTCTTTCCTTCTTTCTTTCTTAACAGAGGGTTTTTTTTTTTAATGTTTACATTTATTTATTTATTTATTTATGTGCTGCATGGGGTCTTTGTTGCTGCACACGGGCTTTCTCTAGTTGTGGCGAGCAAGGGCTACTCTTCATTGCAGTGTGCGGGCTCCTCATTGCGGCAGCTTCTTTCTTGTTGTGGAGCATGGGCTCTAGGCATGTGGGCTTCAGTAGTTGCAGCACATGGGCTCAATAGCTGTGGCTCATGGACTCTAGAGCGCAGGCTCAATAGTTGTGGCGCACGGCCTTAGTTGCTCCCTGACATGTGGGATCTTCCCGGACCAGCGATTGAACCCATGTCCCCTGCATTGGCAGGCAGATTCTTAACCACTGCACCACCTAGGAATTCCCCCACTTTTCTTACTATTTAATAGATCTTAGTGTTCTTTACTCTTTTCCAGGAGGCTCCACATAGCATCTTTCTCAATTACACTTTTTTTCTTTTTTTGGCCATGCCATGGGCTCTTAATGCTCCATCCAGGGATTGGACCCAGGCCATGGCAATGAAAGCGCTGAGTCCTAACCACTGGACCGCCAGTGGAATTTCCCCTAAATTAGACATTTTTAACCCAGGGTCTTGGGGGGAAATTCTCTTTATTTTCACTGTCCCCTAACAGAAATTTAGCATTTCTATTACGAATGGAGAAAACACACCACAGTGATATTAGCAATAGCTGTGACTTATTGCCAACAGAATTACAGATTTTTCATAGCACATTACAGAGGTGACAGAGAACCTGAAATATGTTTACATTCATCACTATTTCAAAAATACAGTAAGTCTTAGGCTTCTATCAGATCTCGTTATTTGTTCTCGTGTTAAAGAAACATATATAAGTTTATCACAGATTTGTCTTCTTTATATCTTGAATCTGTATTTCAATGTAATTGATTGCCATGGAATCCTGTGCATTTTATTTTGTGCATTTAAAAGCATTATTCTGGGGACTCCCCTGGTGGTCCAATGGGTAAGACTCATTGAGACTACACCAGGCTTCGAGAGGCGCTCCAGCAGAGCAAGAAACGCTAATCCCACCCAAGAAAGGTGGATCAACCCTCTCCACCCCTGTGTTCCTTCCACTTTGGCATCTCATTAGCAGGAGCTCTGCAGGCCTGAGGGTAGGAAGCATTGCCTCAATTATGTTACTTTTTTATTTTTATTTTTTTTAATATATATATTTATTTATTTATTGGCTGTGTTGGGTCTTCATTGCTGCACATGGGCTGTCTCTAGTTGCGGAGAGCAGAGGCTACTCTTCATTGCAGTGTGTGGGCTTCTCTTGTTGCAGAGCACAGGCTCTAGGCGTGTGGGCTTCAGTAGTTGTGGCTTGCGGCCTCTAGAGCACAGGCTCAGTAGTTGTGGTGCACGGGTTTAGTTGCTCTGCAGCATGTGGGATCTTCCCGGCCCAGGGATTGAACCTGTGTCCCCTGCGTTGGCAGGCAGATTCTTAACCACTGTGCCACCAGGGAAGTCCTACTTTTTTTAAACGAACTTTTAGAATACTTACACATTTACAGAAAAGTTGCAAAGATCATTCAGAATTCCCATATACCTCCCTCCCAATTTCCCCTTTCATTCACATCATGACTGTGGTACATTTGTCACAATGAAAGAGCCAATATTGATACATTCTCATTAATTATATTCCATAATTTATTCAAATTTCCTTAGTTTTCCCCTAATATCCTTTTTCTCTCTCAGGAACACGTCCAGAATACACATTACATTTAATTATCATGTCTCCTTGGGTTTCTCTTGGCTGTGACAATTTTTCAGATTTCCCTGCTTTTGTTTGATAACCTTGACATTTCAAGGGGTTCTGGTCAGGTGCTGTGTAGTCTGTGTCTCCATTAGGATTTGTCAATAAAGTTTTAATCATAATTAGAGTGGAGTTACAGGTTTTTGGGTAGGAAGACCACATCATATCAAGGGTACTTACTGCCAACACGACATCACTGTTGATGTTGACCTTGATCACCTGGCTGAGGTCATTTTCATCAGGTTTCTCCACTGTAAAGTTACTCTTCTGCTCCCTTTGGAAGAAAGTCACTTTGCACCGTCCACACTAAGAAGTAGGAGGCCGTGCTCCACCTTATTTACCAAAACTGGAATTCCTCTGAATGGGAAATTTGTCTGTTCTCCCTCATTTATTTATTTATATCCAGTTATTTATAACAGTGTGAACTCATGGATGTTTATTTTATACTTTGGGTTACAACCCAATGCTGCTTTGTTGCCCTTCTATTTTTTAAATTTAACGTTATGGAGGTATAGTTTGCATATAATAAAATGCACCGTTTTGAGTGCATAGTTGGACCAGTCTCAGCAAACGCCTCCACTTGGGGAACCTACACCCCTATCCCCTGGGCACATCACATGAGTGCCCATGGACCGGAACTGAATTCCTAGGCCGATGGACTTGGAAGATGATTTCAACTTCCCATTTCAAGTTTGGAGAAGCCCAAGTTCCCCATCTGGGGTAAATAGAGTCGCTAAGGCCCCAAAACGTGCCCACATCAGCAGTTATTCTTCCCTGCCATCAGCAGCTCAGCAGCTTTCCTAAAGGTGCTGCACACCATCGGGAGTGCAAAGGTACCTGAGTGACACAGTGGGGTCGCCCAGTTCCTGCCGAACCCCTGGCTGGTGTTGATGGGGTGGGGAAGTTTATGAGGGTCATGGAGGGGTGAACTCCACTGTTTTTAGTGTGTCTCCCCCCCATCGCCTTCTCTGCCATCTGCCCTCTCTCTCACAACCCTTTCGTCCAGCAGCCCCTAGGGGTCAACGGGGCCCAGAGTCCGGGCAGGGGCCGGGTGTCGGGTCGGCGGGGCGGGCCTGTGGCTCTGGGGGGCGGTCCGAGCGGGGGGGGGGGGGGGGGAAGGGCGGGGGCCGGACCCTTGGCCTCTGTCCCAAGGGGCGGGGCCGCGTCGCGAAAGGCCCGGGTCCCTCCCAGGCGGGAGCAGCACAGGCGGTGCCCCGCGGCCGCGGAGCCATGGACGGCAGCGGGCCCTTCAGCTGCCCCATCTGCCTGGAGCCTCTCCGGGAGCCGGTGACGCTGCCCTGCGGCCACAACTTCTGCCTCGCCTGCCTGGGCGCGCTCTGGCCGCACCGGGGCGCGAGTGGCGCCGGCGGGCCGGGAGGCACGGCCCGCTGCCCGCTGTGCCAGGAGCCCTTCCCCGACGGCCTGCAGCTCCGCAAGAACCACACGCTGTCCGAACTGCTGCAGCTCCGCCAGGGCTCGGGCCCAGGGCCAGGCCCCGGCCCGGCCCCGGCCCCGACCCCGACCCCGACCCCGGCCCCGGCCCCGGCCCCTGAGCCGGCGGCGCCCAGTGAGCCGCCCAGCGCCCCGCAGCCGTCGGCTCCCTGCGCGCCCGAGCCGTGGCCGGCGGGTGAAGAGCCGGTGCGCTGCGACGCGTGCCCCGAGGGCGCCGCCCTGCCCGCCGCGCTCTCCTGCCTGTCCTGCCTCGCCTCCTTCTGCCCCGCGCACCTGGGCCCGCACGAGCGCAGCCCCGCGCTGCGCGGACACCGCCTGGTGCCGCCGCTGCGCCGGCTGGAGGAGAGCCTGTGCCCGCGCCACCTGCGGCCGCTCGAGCGTTACTGCCGCGCGGAGCGAGTGTGCCTGTGCGAGGCCTGCGCCGCCCAGGAGCACCGGGGCCACGAGCTCGTGCCGCTGGAGCAGGAGCGCGCGCTCCAGGAGGTGAGGCGCCGGCGCGGGGGGCGGATCGGGGCGGGTGCAGGGCCTCGCGAGGCGGCCGAGGGTCGGGGACCCCTCACCCCCATCCTTAATTCCTTCCTCTAACCTGAGGATCTTTGCGGTCCCTTCCAGCCCTGACGGTCATCCGCTCGCTGTGGGACATTCGGCTCGGGACGAGAATGGGGGTTGGAGGGACCCAGTGAGAACTCGCAAAGGATGCGAAAAGCGGGCTGCGGGCCTGAGGCTGGGGCGGGGCCGGTGGGGGTATAAAGCAGCAGGGAACCCGGTTACGCCCACGGGGTCCGGACGGCTGATTCCTCCGGCGCGGCTCCTGCGGCGGCCGAGCTCCTGCCGGTCCCCGCTCAGATTTGCCTGGGCTGAGGGTTTGGATGGGTGTGGCAGGCGACAGGAGTGCGACAGAGGGTGGGCCAAGCACACAGACCGCTCTGTCCAGCTGTTCCGGGGGCCCGTGGTGGGAGCATGTGCGCTCTGTCCGGCAGTTACCTCCGCCCCCAGTTTCCTTTGGCCCCCAGCCCGGTCTTGGCGCCTCTGCCTTGGGATTTTCCGTCTCTCCTGCCTGGCTTGGTGACTCATAAGACCCAGGGGATTTGCCCGGAATCCCCATTTTTCAGGCCTGGATTGGGGAGACACAGACTCTTTGGGGACCATGAGCCCCAGGACAGCTGAATGCCGTCTTGTGCAGGCCCCCTCCTCACTCCCTTTCTCTGCCTCTTCCCCACTGAAGGAAGTTCTCAAATGAATGGGAGCAACATTGAGGACCATGGGTGGCCCTGAACTTGCTCACCAGTCAAAGAGGGGAGGCAGACAATCACAGCCGGCCAGCCTGCCCTCTCTCCCCGGGCATTTGGGAAGGGCACCAGCCTGGGCTTGAGACACTTCTGGGATATCATGGCCACTCCCAGTCCCACCTATACCCAGATACCACTCCCGGGTCACGCGTCTCCTCCCCCTCGGTGAGGCCTGGGACCCCAGGGCAGGGCTGTGGCCTCTGCCAGACCACATACTCCTTAGGGTGTCGTCCACAGGAGGAGCAGCCCAAAGTCCTGAGCGCCGTGGAGGACCGCATGGACGAGCTGGGCTCTGGCATCGCACAGTCACGGCGCACGGTGGCCCTCATCAAGGTCAGATCCTGTCCTAACCCCACCCCCGTCCACGCCTGCAGCAGGCTTCTGGCAGTGTGAGCTTTCAGCATGGTGCTGTCCACTCCAGAGAAGCCTGTACTCAGGGCATTGCCCGGCTCCAGTGAGCACGAGTGTCTCCCCTGACCTGGCATAGATCCAGGGCAGCTGGGGCTGGGGCTTCCGTCCCCTCCAGAGGACAGGGTGGGAAGGTGGGGTCCAGGAAGTGGTGTTCTTTGCCCTTATCACGGCCCCCTCTGTCCTCCTGTGCAGAGTGCAGCCGTGGCAGAGCGGGAAAGAGTGAGCCGGCTGTTTACCGAGGCTGCGGCCATCCTGCAGCGGTTTCAGACGGAGGTGCTGGGCTTCATCGACGAAGGGGAGGCGACCATGCTGGGCCGCTCCCAGGGCGACCTGCGGCGGCAGGAGGAACAGCGCAGCCGGCTCAGCCGGGCCCGCCACAACCTCAGTCAGGTCCCTGAGGCCGACTCAGTCAGCTTCCTGCAGGTGAGGGCAGCGCTGTGGGCCAGAGAGGACACGGAAGTGGGTAGGCGGGAGGCGGAGGGAGGAGAAGACAGCGTGTGCCTGGCCTTCGGGGCTGGGCCAGCCTCCTGGCAGAGCTGTCACACCCCAGCCGCGAGGAGTTGTGGCCATCAGGGCCTTAATGGGCATTTGTCTGGCACAGGAGCTCCTAGCACTCAGGCTGGCCCTGGAGGAGGGGTGCGGCCCTGGGCCCGGGCCCCCAAGGGAGCTCAGCTTCACCAAGTCATCCCAGGCCGTTCGGGCGGTGCGAGACGTCCTGGCTTCAGCCTGCACCAGCCAGTGGGAGCAGCTGCAGGGGCTGGGCAGCGACGAGGACGGGCTGCAGAAGCCGGGCACGGAAGGTGGGTGCTCCCACAAGTGACTCACCCTTCCCCGGACTCCCTGTACAGGCCCCCAGGCCTGGTGCCCATTTAGGAGTGGAGGATGGAAACTGTGCCTAGCTCAGGGTGGGACCCAGAATCCTGCCAGTGACTGGAGCCACCACCCTGTAATCACGAGTCAGCCCCTTTGGCCACAGCCAGACGGGCAGAGTGGCCCTCTCCTAGCCCACCCTCTAGCTTCAGAAGGGCAGAGGCCCAGGGAGGATGTGACGTGGGGGCAGAACCCGAGGACCAGTCATGCGTGTGAACACAGGATGCCATGTTTGGGTGTGTGACTGTCCCCAGGTGGCCTGGGGTGCCTGGAGGAAGGGGGAGGAGGAGAAGTTCAGTCACAGGTTCAGAGCAGGGGTCACCTTGCACAGCGACCCAGCCACGGGCAGCTGGGGAGACCCCCTCCATGCTGTCTCCTCTTTTGCAGCAGATGCTGAGTCACAGGACCCCAACAGTACCAACAGCCTGGAGAGTGAGGCTCCCAGGGATTACTTTCTCAAGTGTAAGTCAGGCGACACCTGGGCTCGCCCCTCTGCTCACACTGGGCCCTCCCAAGGCTTGTGGGCTGGGCCGTGGTGCAGGAGGGCTTGGATTCCTGTCCCTCATTCATGGAGTGAACTAGGTCAGCTCACGGGGTGCTCCACAGGGTGGCTTGGTTGCAGAGGGCCCATTGCAGAGGAGGGGAGAGGCTGTGTTTGGGGAGGTGGGCCCCAAGGGGAGGGAGTGTCCCACCTGACCTTGAACCTGAGCCCTGCCTCTCTCCCTGTTCCCTGAGAGCAGTTGCCTACATCGTGGACCTGGACAGCGATACGGCAGACAAGTTCCTGCAGCTGTTTGGAACCAAAGGTGTGAAGAGGGTGCTGTGTCCCATCAACTACCCCGAGTCACCCACCCGCTTCACCCACTGCGAGCAGGTGCTGGGCGAGGGCGCCCTGGACCGGGGCACCTACTACTGGGAGGTGGAGATCATCGAGGGCTGGGTCAGCGTAGGGGTCATGGCCGAAGACTTCTCCCCACAAGAGCCCTACGACCGGGGCCGGCTCGGCCGCAATGCCCACTCCTGCTGCCTGCAGTGGAACGGACGCAGCTTCTCCGTCTGGTTCCACGGGCTGGAGGTGCCCCTGCCCCAGCCCTTCTCGCCCACCGTCGGGATCTGCCTGGAATACGCCGACCGAGCCCTGGCCTTCTACGCCGTGCGGGATGGCAAGATGAGCCTTCTGCGGAGGCTGAAGGCCTCCCGGGCCCGCCGGAGTGGCACCCCGGCCTCCCCGATTGACCCCTTCCAAAGCCGCCTGGACAGCCACTTTGCAGGGCTCTTCACACGCAGGCTCAAGCCCGCCTTCTTCCTGGAGAGCGTGGATGCCCATCTGCAGATTGGGCCCCTCAAGAAGTCCTGCATATCCGTGCTGAAGAGGAGGTGATGCAGGGGGCGTGGGGCCTCCTCCCACCGCTGTCCCAGCTCCCAGAAAGCTTGCCTCTCTGCAGGCCTGTTTTGCCCCCAGGGAAGGCACCAGCCTTGGAGTCCCACATGTTCCCTAGCCTTCTCATTTTTAGAGGGCTCCACCTTCCATATACAAGGCCTTCCACCTCTCAGGGAGGAGGCTCCCCAGACCCTGTCCCCCTGCAGGCCTTGTTTCTGGGGGAAGGAACTGCAGCTTGGACAGCTCCAGGGTTACCCCGCCCCCTCCTCTCCCAGGTTCCTGGGATAGTGCCCGGCACATAGTAGGTGCTCAATAAACATTTGTCGAACCAATGACTCCCCTTTCTACCCTTCTCTCCACCCACTGAGAAGTCCCAGTACTTCTCATCTCTCAAGAGCTGGTCTTGAAAGGCAGGAGCAGGGAACAAGCCCCTGGTCCCACGATTCCTACTGGGTGGGAGAGCCCTGGCCCAGGAAGAGGAGGCGGAGATGGGGTGCCTACCTTTTGGGGCAACCCTACTCCCTGGTTCTGGACAAGGAGAGCTAGAGGTGGCTTCTCCCAGAGGGGTCCAGCCCCACAGTCATTCTGGCTAGCCAAGTGTTTCCTTTGGATGGCCTGGTTCCCAGCAGCTATTTTCATCCTTGATGCCACAGCCTAGTTCTGGACCTGCCTAATGGTGTTTGTGCCCAAGATTAAATGCAGACATCACACCCCCCCAGGAGCAGGGCATGACCCCTGGGCGTGGGCAAGAAAGTTGGAGACCTAGAGCTTCTTTCATACACATAACTTCTCAGCTCATGAGGGATGTGGCTGAACCGACCCCAGGGTGCAGCTGGAGCAGAGAACATCTACGCTAAGAGGACCTACGTCCCCCTTTGGAAGCTGCCTCACATCTCTGCACCAGCTGTGCTGCTGGAACCGTGCTCAGCCTCCACGCTGGGAACACCCAGGGCCCTGCGCCCCAGCAGAGCCTCTGTCTCTCTCCCGGGAAGGCCCATTGCCCCCTGCTGCCCCAGAACCCCCATCCCCGCTTGGGACGCCAGCGTTCTGCTTTGTAAGGGAAGGCTTGCTTCCTGAGGTGTGTTCCCAGGCCAGCCCCCTCCTCCTGCGGCTGTCTGTGACTCAGGTGCACCCCAGGGAGGCCCATGCCTGGAGAGCAGGGGCAGACAGAGCCCAGGGTTGGGCGGGACAATGGGTGAGTTATGCAGCCAGACAGCAAGGCCATACAAGTCCTGCCCCAGCTGCCTCACCAGCTAAAAATAGCCCCTCCCACAGAGCCCGCTGGTGCCCCAGCAGCCAGGATGTTGTTTTTCCGGGCAGGGCCTGCTGGCTCCTGGGGCTCTGTGTTCTCAACACGGTTTCCTTGACAGCCAAGGGCCCCAACTCACCGGGCCTGGGGCAGATGGGGGAGGGCTGCGCCTGTCACTGCCACTAGGTGGACCAATGGGATCCTCCCACCTTTCCCAGAGCCCCTCCCACACCCCACCCCACCCCATACCCTCGCATGCCCTACCCCCACTCACTCCCCTTACAGAGGACCCTTGGGTCCCTGATCCTGCAGGGTCCTGGCAAGCCATGGAATGTGAGTGAGGCAGGCGAGGCCCCTGCACAGGACTGGTGCTTCCTGGTGGGAATTCGGGCCTGACTAGTGTCAAGTCTGCAGCCACAGTGTGCCTGCCACTTGCAGCGTGACTGCCAGCTTCCAGACTCATGGAACCTTGTGCATCTTAATCTTAAATCCCAGTGTTACCAGATTTACAGCTCAAAGCAGGCGACTGACTCACCCAGGGTTGCACAGCTCGCAAGGGGCTGGCTGAGGCCGCCCCCAGGTTTCAGTGTTATCCCCAGAATGGAGTGTTAGCTGCAAACCTGCCCTTCCTCTGTGATTCTAGGATAAAGCTAGAGCTGCAGAGATGGGCTGTATGTGAGAGTCTATGTGTTTCTGGGTGTATCTCTTTGCCTCTGTGTGTGTTTGTGTGTCTCTGTGTATCTATGCTGTGTCTCTGTGTTTGTGTCTGTGTGCCTCTGTGTGTGTGTGTCTGTGCTTGTATGTTGTGTGTGCATTAGTGTATAGGTTTACATGGGTGTATGTCTGTTATTTGTGTGTGTGGATCCAGCCCCGTGACTTTTCAAACATGCTCTAAGGACACCTGGATTTTTGAGGAGGTACACTGAGGCAGGGCAGGCTGGAGGGGTGGGAGGGGAAACCAGGGGTTGAGCCCCTCACTGCCCCTGCCAACACTTTAATCAGAGCAGATTTTATCCAAGATGACTTGCAAAAAAGAGAAACTGTTAAAAAGACAAAGTTTGTAAAACCATCGATCTAGTCGAAACCTTCTTTTACCACTACCATTTCCAGATGAAGAAATTGAGATATGTGCTTAGAAATGTCTAAACACACACACACACACACACACACACACACACACACACACACACACACACACACACGCTGCTTCCCAGCACTGTCGCCTGTGTAAGAGCTGCCCTGGGCCCAGGCCCCAGCTTCCACAGCCATCAGAGCCCATCCTTCCAGAGCTGCCTGAGGACCTGAGGATCTGTGGTCTCCGAAGCTGAAGCTGCCGTCGGAGCCCTGCCAGTCACAGACAATGGCAGTGTGTGAAGAGTGTGAAGGGTCTTCTGAGGCTGTGTTGCTATTAGCTGAGTCTGGCTCCTTTGGGCCAGGCGGGCAGCCAACCGCCACTTGAGCTTTGTTTCTGTGGGAAGACGAGTTCCGGAATTTCAAACAATAGACTGATCAACAGACTTAAGCATCTCTCCCTTCTTGGCAATTACTGATGGACGGCTGGGTCCTGTACCCCTCACCCCCCCCCCACCCAACTCTAGGAGGAAAGGGGCAAACGCATCCTCTTCCCTCCCCCGCCTCCTCTGACCCACTCAGGGAACTCACAAAAGTGCCTTTCTTCACCTCCCCTCCTCCCAGGCACAGGGTGAGGCTGGACCAAGACTGTGGCTAAAAAGGAGGGCCTGGCCAGGAAGATGGGGCTGAACTGGGAGGGGCAGAGGTTTGCAGACGGCTCTACAAGTGCTGGGTTTTCTCCTCTGGGAAGAAAATAGCATTTAGCTGCAGCGTCTGTGACGCACTCAGTCCCACACCGAACACACACATTCTCATTTGATGCCAACGTTCAAAATTTGGAACCCGGGGTCGCTCCCTTTCTGCACCATCTTAGAAGATGCCTAAGAACTGCAGGAGGCCCTGGGTGGCCCTCATTGGCCCCACCTGGATAGACGCTGCAACCTCCTCCTTCCCAGCATCCTCAGAGAAGGGGCCAGGAAGGGAGCTCACACCCCAACCCAACACAGACTCAGAACTGAGCACTGAGGCAGGTAGGACACATTCTTTGATGCCCTGTGTACTTTGTCTTTAAATGACACTCAATTTTTGAATTTTACTCTGTAATATCTCTGATTTTGCTTTAATCTAAGGAACAACGCTCCTCTACCTCAGCAGTGGAGAATGGTTTTTGTGTGTGAGTTCTGGAATCAGAAAGTCTTGGCTAAAAATTCCACTTCAGCCATTTCCCAGCTGTATGCCTTTGGGCAGGGTACTTAGCTCCCTCCCAGCCTCAGTTTCTTCTCTTGTAAAATAGGGATGCTAATAGAACTGCAAACACTGATACAGAGAACAAACAGGTGACTGCCAGAGGGGAATGGGTCGGGGGAGGCAAGAAACAGGTGAGGGAGATTAAGAGCAAACTGCATATGGGATTTCCCTGGTGGTGCAGTGGTTAAGAATCTGCCTGCCAGTGCAGGGGACACGGGTTTGATCCCTGGTCCGGAAAGGTCCCACAAGATCCCACATGCTGGGGAGCAATTAAGCCTGTGTGCCACAGCTACTGAGCCTGTGCTCTAGAGCCCTCGAGCCACAATTACTAAGCCCACGTGCCACAACTACTGAAGCCCGAGTGCCTAGAACCCTTGCTTCTCAATAAGAGAAGCCACCGCACTGGGAAGCCCACACGCCGCAATGACGAGTAGCCCCAGCTCACTGCAACTAGAGGGAGCTGGCACACGGCAATGAAGACCCAACACAGCCAATAAATAAAAAAAAAAATAAATAAATTTTTTTTAAAAAAGAAAGAAAAGGGCAGCAGCTCCACCCCTGTGGATACACCCAAACGAACGGAAAGCAGGCCCTCAAACAGATGCTCGTACACCACGTTCATAGCAGCAGTGTCCACAACAGCCACAGGGTGGAAATAACCCAAGTGTCCATCAGCGGACAAATGGATAAACAAAATGTGGTCTGAATATACAATGGCCTTAAAAAGGAATGAAATTCTGACACATGCTGTCACAGGAATAAACTTTGAAGATATTATGCTAAGTGAAATAAGCCAAATGCAAAAGGACAAATCGTGTATGTTCCCACTAGCATAGGCACATTCATAGAGACAGAAAGTAGGAGGGGGGTTCCCAGGGGCTGGAGGGGGAGGGGGATTGAGGGGCTTATGTTTAATGGGGTCAGAATTTCAGTGTGAGATAATGAGAAATTTCTGGAGACGGATCGTGGTGATGGTCTCACAACAACGCGATTGTACTCAGTGCCACCGAACAGTACAGTGACAATGGTAAATCGTATGTGATGTATCCAGTGTAGTTCACCGCCGAGCGGAAGAAAAGCTTTGCCTCTGCTATATTACAAAACAAAACAGAACGCACGTTTCCCAGAAACAGAAATTTAAAAAAACAGGGAAAAGACAGTGGTCATGAGAAGGGGCCCTATTTGGGCTGGGGGTGGCTCGTTTCCAGGGAGGACCTCCCCGAAGAGACAGCTGAGGCCTGGAGGACAAGGAGTTAGCAAGACAAAGAGGATGGGTGTGGGCTCCGGACTGGGCCAAGCCCTCCAGGGGACCAAAGCGTTTTAAGGAAGGCAAGTGACATGAGGTCGCATCTAGGCCTGGCAGGGGAGAGCCTGGTAAGGATTCTGGACTTTACTTAGGAGGAATGGGAAGCCACGGCAGGGTTTCACATGGGTAAACAATACAATCAGATCTGAAAGTTTAAAATCACTCTATAGGGACTTCCCTGGTGGTCCAGTGGTTAGGGCTCTGCACTTCCACTGCACGGGCACAGGTTCGATCCCTGGTCAGGGAACTAAGATCCCGCATGCCACACAGTCTGCCAAGAAAAAAACAAAAATCACTCTGTAATTTAAGTGAGAAATGGGTTTAAGGAGGGCAAAAAGAGGATGAGAGAGATCTTGCATCTTCCAGGGAGATGGAAATGAGCCCCTCCCCACCCCTGCACTGTTGGAAGGAGGACCCAGAAATAGCGGGGAGGGGCCCAGACCCACAAGAACCCCTCCTGGCCCCTCCCTAAGCTTCCTCCTGCAGAAGGGTCCCTCCAGGCGTGGCTTCTCAGTGCTGGGGTGAGGACAACTTTGGAAGTGATGCCTGTGTCTTTCTGGCTTTCTGGGATTTTGGAGACACAGAGGGGAAATGGACATCAGGGGCGTTGTGTAAACACTCCCACAGCAGGAATCATTCAGAACAGGCCTTGTAGCTCTGCCTGGGGATATTGAACTTGACTTAGCAGGGAGGTCTGGACTGGGTTCCACTGGGTGGGGCTCATCTCCATAGCAACCAGAAACAGCCCCCAGATTGAAATACCCGCCGCCAAAACAAGCCTTGAAATAGCTCACTTTCCCATCACTGGTGCCCCACGTGGCGTCTCCCACTCTGTCTTTGAAGCCCAACCAAGCAACAGCAAATGGCAGAAAGTTGAGGATTACCAAGAGTTTTCTTTCTCTTGCTGGTTTATTGGAAAGATGATGACTGGCTGAGTGAAAAAAAAAAAATGCAGTGTATCAAGCGTGAGTTGGCTTCAAAACCCTCAGGTATGAGGGTATATCGTATTTTTCCTAAATCATAAAATTTGATGATGAGCTGCCCTTCGCCAAGAGGGTAAGAAATTCATCTTCACGCGTGTTTGGGGGTGAGGTGGGGTCTTCTGTCCACTGGGGCAGCTGCTGGGATGCCCGTTGTCTGAGCCCAAATGGTCCTTGTACGGCAAGCCACCTCTCCCTTGGGTCCAGCAAGGTTTGGAGATTGTGCCCAACTGTTGTCTTTCTGCTCTAGCCCCTCTGTGTTAGTCTGCTAGGGCTGTCGTAACAAAGTACCACAAGCTAGGTGGCCTAAACAGCAGAAATGCGTTGTCTCCCAGCTCTGAGAGTCTGAGATTGAGGTGTTGGTAGGGTTGGTCCCTTCTGAGGCTGTGAGGGAGGATCTGCCCCCGACCTCTCCCCTAACTTCTGGTGGTTTGCTGACAATCTTTGGCAATCCTTGCAGCACTCTGCCTTTGTCTTCACGTGGCGTTCTCCCTGTGTGCACATCTGGGTCTAAATTTCCCCTCTTTAAAAGGACACCGGGGACTTCACAGGTGGCTCAGTGGTTAAGAATCCACCTGCCAATGCAGGGGACACGGGTTCAAGCCCAGCTCTGGGAAGATCCCACATGCCGCGGAGCAACTCAACCCGTGAGCCACAACTATTGAGCCCGTGTGCCGCAACTACTGAAGCCCATGCACCTAGAACCCATGCTCCGAAACAAGAGAAGCCACCACAATGAGGAGCCCGAGCACCACAAGGAAGAGTAGCCCCCACTCACTGCAACTAGAGAAAGCCTGTGTGCAGCAATGAAGACCCAACGCAGCCAATAAATAAATTACATAAATACATAAATAACTTTAGAGGAAAAAAAAAGGACAGCAGTCAGGGGCTTCCCTGGTGGCACAGTGGTTAAGAATCCACCTGCCAAAAAAAAAAAAAAAGACAGAAAAAATGGGCTTCCTAGGTGGCGCAGTGGTTAAGAATCCGCCTGCCAATGCAGAGGTCATGGGTTCGATCCCAGCTCCAGGAGGATCCCACATGCCACGGAGCAACTACGCCCGTGTGCCAAAAAAAAAAAGAATCTGCCTGCCAATGCAGGGGACACAGGTTCGAGCCCTGGACAGGGAAGATCCCACGTACTGCAGAGCCACTAAGCCCATGTGCCACAAATACTGAGCCTGCATTCTAGAGCCCTCAAGCCACAACTACTGAGCTCACGTGCCACAACTACTGGAGCCTGTGTGCTCCCCAACAAGAGAAGCCACCGCAACGAGAAGCCCATGCACTGCAGCGAAAAGTAGCCCCCACTCACCACAACTAGAGAAAGCCCCTGTGCAGCAACAAAGACCCAATGTAGCCAATAAATTAAAAAATAATAATAAAATAAATAAACTTTTTTAAAAAAGGACACCAGTCATATTGGATTAGGGCCCACTCTAATGACCTCATCTGAACTAATTTTATCTGCCACAGCCCTGCTTCCAAATAAGGTCACTATTTGAGGTACCAGGGGTTAGGATTTTGACACATGAATTTAGAATGGGGACACAATTCAACCGATAACATCCCGCCTCTAAGCTGGGCTCGGTGATAACGGGCTGGGACTCTGCATTTCTCCACTACCTGCTGCTCCCTGCCGGGCTCTGCCATCAGGGGGCGCTAGAGGGCCTCAGGGCTGGAGGAGAAGGGGCCGGCTGCTTCCCAGCTGCTGGCGGTTCCACCATCACTGGAAGGCTTCTTCACTAGGGCAGCTGCAGTTCCTCAGCGGCAACTGAATGCAGTCTGTAGTTTTTCCGACCCTTGCAGAACCAATCATAAGGGACCCCTCTTCCGGCACACCAGCACCAGCAAGCGTGTGGCCCCCTCGGAGAGTTGGGTTATAGTTCCAAGGGGCTTTTCCTTCCAGCATCTTTTCTTAAAAGATTAATTAAGAAATGGCTGTGCTGGGTCTTTGTTGCTGCGCTCAGGCTTTCTCTAGCTGTGGTGAGCAGGGGCTACTCTTCGTTGCGGTGCGCGGGCTTCTTATTGCAGTGGCTTCTCTTGTTGTGGAGCATGGGCTCTATGCACACAGGCTTCAGTAGTTGCAGCACGTGGGCTCAGTAGTTGAGGCTTGAGGGCTCTAGAATGCAGGCTCAGTATTTGTGGCACATGGGCTTAGTGGCTCCGGGGCATGTGGGATCTTCCAGGGCGAGGGATCGAACCCGTGTCCCCTGTATTGGCAGGTGGATTCTTAACCACTCTGCCACCAGGGAAGTCCCTCCTTCAAGCTTCTATGTTTTAATTATCTGCATGTTGCCTTTTGGTCCTCCAGTCCTAGGTTCAGGCACCTCTGGGACACCTTAGAATTATTTTTTTCACCTTTCATTTACCTAGCGACCTACATTTAAAGCAGCATGCCTAGCTTTATACCTATGTTAATGCTTTATAGTAAATTCTCTCTGTTCAGATAGCTGGACTCTTTCACACAAACCCCCAAACCACAGTTCAGGCACACCATTGACCACACCCTACCTCTTGGGATTGCCCTGTGGGAGCAGGACGGGTAGGGGGTGGAAGGGCTACTACTGGAGAATCCTCCAAACTCTGCTCCGTTCCTGGCGCTCTGGAAAGCACCTTTTCCCTCTCTAGGTCCAGCCATTCTGCCCTCTCCACCCTCCAGCTCCTACAGCCCCAGCCAGATGTAATAGGCTCCAGACGAGCCTGGGCTTTGTACCTTCAAAGTATCTGGCACCTTCTGTGTTCAGCCAGAGCTGAGAGCAACTGTTAGGGAACCCATAAGCCCGGCCTGGGAATAAGAAGGCTTGTCTGCCCTCTTGGTTGAGAGATGGAAAAATGCCCCTCAGTCTTTTGAGTCTCCTAGCCCAAGAAGAGTGAAGCAAAGATGTGATATCTTAAAAAAAAAACTCTCCTCCCCACCAAGAGGTTGAGAATGACCTAAATCTCACTGACACAACCCTTTAGTAAACTGATTTGGGAACCATACATATGGGGCAGTTTTAGCTCCAGGAGGTGGGTGGATGCAGGTCCCATCTCCATTCCATCAACTCCAGGACTCCCCTCCTCTCCTCTCCCTCCCCCTCCACCACTGCCCCCATCCTTCCTTCTGGAACAGGGATTTTCAAGCTGAGGATTGCAAAATCAATTTAGGGCATAACAATTAGCAGTCTTTAAATGACAAAATATAGAAAATCTCAGAGGACATCACAATACAAAATTAAAATTGTCCTAAACCTCCTGGTCTGGGGCAATTTTTTTTTTTTTTTTAGGTGATACAATTCAGTCTCCTTCTGGGGAAAGAAAATAGCTTTCATGATAAAATGCTTATGCAATTTTTATTTTTTTATTGAGGTATAGTTCATTTGTAATGTGTTAGTTTCAAGTGTATAGCAAAGCAATTCAGTTATACATATATATTCTTTTTCACATTCTTTTCTATTATAGGTTACTACAAAATATTGAGTATAGTTCCCTGTGCTATACAATAGGTCCTTGTTGTCTACCAACTTTATTCATTTATATATGTACATTATTGGCTGGATTTCGTTGTTGCACACTGGGCTTTCTGTAGTTGCGGAGAGCAGGCGCTAGTCTTCGTTGCAGTGTGCACGCTTCTTATTGCAGTATCTTCTCTTGTTGTGGCACACAGGCTCTAGGTGCATGGGCTTCAGTAGTTGTGGCACGTGGGCTCAATAGTTGTGGCTTGTGGGCTCTAGAGCACAGGCTCAGTAGTTGTGACATACGGGCTCAGTTGCTCTGCGGCATGTGGGATCATCCCAGACTAGGGCTCAAACCTGTGTCCTCTGCATTGACAAGCAGATTCTTAACCACTGCGCCACCAGGGAAGTCCCCCTTATTGGGTCTTGATATAAAATGTACTTCTTACTGTGGGTCAATGTTAAAAAAAAAAAAAAAGGAAAGCCACCATTTGATAAACTGTCCCCCAGCCTTTTAACATCAGGACACACATAGAAAATGATTATTTCTTCAGCACAAATGATACTTGTCCCACTCACTGGGGCAAATAGATGAAGCTTCTTGGAGCTTAAGAGGTGACTGGAACAGGGACACTCTGGACCCCGCCTGGCTGTCCTGTGGTGATGGGAGTAATAGCCCAGGCATCCCTGAAGCACTCAAGAATCTCCCGTCTGGAGAAGAGAAGCAATTACAGCTCAGCAAAAAGCAATCATTTCTGGAACCAGGCAGAGCCTGTGTGGACTAGAAGGCACGAGTGATCTGAGTTCTGAGACCTGGGCCCAAAAAGGACCTTTTGCCACCGACATGGTTCAGCAATGAACTGGCCTTGAGCCCCTCAGTGTGGGTCCTGGAAAGGACCTGTCCCTTCCACCGCCTGGGAGCGGCCCTAACAAGGCATTCACATGGTCACATGGTTTTCTAAAATTTGCAAAAGTTAGACACTTAGGCTAGAATCGGTTAAGCCTGCTATCTTACTCCATTCAGACTTCCTCTTCATCACGTTTCCCCTCCTGTCAGGAGGCCTCAGTGCAGCCACAGCACTGTGTGTTCATAACTGTGTTTCTTAGTTCTTAAACAGGGCCTCCAACGTTGGAGAGGCTTCAGGCCCCACAAAACCTGCCTCTGCCTCTGCCTCTGCCACCAACCGGGGTCGCAAAGGGGTCAGGGCAGGACTGCACCGTTATCCCACCTTCCCTCTTGTGGCAGCCGTTCTTGCACACTCATTACTGGGTGGGTTTTCTCTTTCTTTCTGAAATGTATTATTAACATTTAAAATGCTCACAGTAAACAAACAGTACAAAAGACCATACAATGCACAGTAAGTTACCTGCCAACCTCAGTTCCCAGAGCTGAACTTCAATGGGATAACGCCAAAAACAGTGTCTAGTGTATCTTTCAAGAAACTTGGACTTCCCTGGTGGTGCAGTGGTTAAGAATCTGCCTGCCAATGCAGGGGACACAGGTTCGAGCCCTGGTCCGGAAAGATCCCACATGGTGCAGAGCAACTGAGCCTGTGTGCCACAACTCTAGAGCTCGTGAGCCATAACTATTAAGCCCACGTGCCACAACTACTGAAGTCCACATGTCTAGAGCCCATGCTCTGCAATAAGAGAAGCCACTGCAATGAGAAGCCCGCACACCACAACAAAGAGGAGCCCCCACCTGCCGCAACTGGAGAAAGCCCATGTGCAGCAACAAAGACCAAACGCAGCCAAAAATAAAAGAAATAATTTTTTTTAAAGAAACAATATCTAGATCTAGAGCCTATTTTTTATACAAACGTAAGTATATCTATGCACCATATGTAGTGACAAACCTTAGCTATCTTTCCACATCAGCACATAGAATTTTTTCTTTTAATGTTTACTTATTTGGTTGCACCGGGTCTCAGTTGCGGCAGGCTGGCTCCTTAGCTGTGGCATGCGAACTTTTAGTTGTGGCATACACGTGGGATCTAGTTCCCTGACCAGGGATCAAACTGCGGGCCCCTGCATTGGGGGTGCAGAGTGTTATCCACTGTACCACCAGGGAAGTCCCAGCACATAGAATTTGACTTCATTCTTTTCAACCCCTGCATAGATTGCATGTGTGGAATTTAACTTAAACCTTCAGGGCAGACTTCTTCACGTCCATGACACACTACTTCATTGCACTGGTACTGCAATGTCCAACCTGGCTTTGCGCAAGACCTCACAGGAGTCTGGTAACTGTTTCATAATATTTTCTAGTTTTTGACCCTTCACCTGGGAACTTTCACTCAAAAGAAAAGTCAAGCAGGTGGATCCCAAGTTGGCCACGGCGTGTCATGACATCAGCTGTCTGCTTAAAATCAAACTCTGATCCCTTAAGATTAATGACGTACCAGCACCGCCCTGTGGGGAGTGAGAACCCCACCCCCACCATTCCCTGTAAAGATCCACCTCGGAGGTGGGGAGTTTACATAATTACAGTGGCCGAGTGGGTGCCGCCCAGTGCTGGGTCACAATGAGTCAGCCCTGTTTTGCAAGCTCTGGGTCTCACACTGTGCCCAGTTCCGTTCAGTTCCTCTGAGTCTGGTTTAAATCTTCCAGCCTGGAAAATGCTGAGAAGGCCGGACAGCAGCACCAGAACTTTCCAGAGGGAGCAGCGCCACCGCGAGGCCAGCTGTGGCGGGACCGGCGCGGAGGGGCGGGCGCCCGGCCCAGGCTCTCCTCCCCGCCCATGGCGGAGGGTCTGGGTTTGATGTCCAGGGCAGGGTGACCGTTTTTCCTGTCTCTTCTCTGCCAGAACAGAGACTGATTTTTGCACTCATGTGTCTGGCTCAGAGATTACCCAAGTGTGTGGCGGGGGAGCAAAGTCACACAGTAAGTGCTCCCTCTACGTTTGCGGACTGAACGGAGACACCCCACAGCAGGTGTACGTCACAGTCCCCATCCTGTGGGTATAAGCTTCTGCGTCCAGGGCCTTGACGATGATATGCCCCTGTGACCCGCCCAACTATTTATTCAGGTCCCTCGGAGGACCGGATGGAGGGGGGTGGGGATTAGTTATGCTAAGAGTGGAGTCAATCCTGGCCTATGGTCTCGGAGACTACAAGTTCCAGAATGCATTTTTCCGTTAACGTGTGGAGAGGTCGCGGTTGAGGGAGCATTGCCTTCTGGGAAGTGTAGTCTTGAGCGTGTTTGTGATGCAGGCGAAACTAGGGGGGAGGGGGAAAGGGAGTAAACTATTAGCACGTGACACCCGGGATCAGGTGGTAGTGCCAGCCTCCGCGCGAGAGCTGTGATTGGCTGACTCTAATACGAACGACGCCACTAGGGGCGGGCCGTAGAAGGGCGCAAGCGCACTGCGTTCCAGAGTCTCGGGACCCTTTTCCGAGAGACTATGGCGCTCAACAAGAATCACTCGGAGGGCGGCGGAGTGATCGTCAACAACACCGAGAGGTGAAAACACTGCGGAAGGATCCTGGAGGACTGAAGGGAGGGAGTCGAAAGTGTGGGTGGTGGGCGGTGGGCAGTGGGCAGTGGGCAGTGGGGAATAAACCCGTAAAGAGGGGAACTGGTGGGGGGGAGGGTAACGGCTGGGGGCGGGGCTGAAGGAAGGGGGTGGGTGGGTCGGTCGTGAGGGAGGGGCCGGGATGCTGCGATCAGCTGTGGGAGGGCTGGGGCGGCTGGATGGGGTGAGGGTTTGGAGAGGTGGAGCTTGTGGGTAGTTCTTGAGCCTCTTTCCCAGAGTAGGTGATTTTAAGAAATGGGAAGAGCTTTAGGCAAAAACTGCCATTTATTGGGCGTTTACTATGTTACTATGTGTCAGGGACTACACCTCTTCTGCTTTTTTCAATATGTAAATCCTGTGGGGCAGGTACTATTACTATACACATCTTGCATGTAGGGAAACTGAGGCACAGAGAGGGTAAGTAACTTGCATGAGATCACAGAGCTGTAACAGGAAAGGGGTCATGATTCCAAAGCCAATAGCCTTAACTACCAGTATGTAGCCTTCCAGTATATTCCAGAACTGCTCAGTTTCCAGATGAAAAACTGAGGCCCAGAGGTGAAATTACATAGCTAACATTTGTCAGAAGTCTGACACATTTCCTGTAAAGGTGTAAGGGTCTGTCTTTGCCTCATTCCCTTGAATTCCTGTTGGCTTGGGTCACTCCCCAGAGCAGAGGTCTCCCAACTTCAAGGTTCTTCCTACCCACCCCCAGTCAGTTCTGTCTGTCCTCCACCTCTGGGCTCCTTGGTTGCCTTTTCTCCTCTTGCTCCTTGGGCACTGAGAATCAGACGAGCCAGCCCTAGTTGAGCTATGCTGACCCGAAAACACCTCTTGAAGGAGTATAGGAGAAATCTAAGTCTGGCAGGAGACTTGGTGGGATCAGAGCATAGTAGCTGGTTAAGGCCAGCACCCAGCCCAGGGCTGTCACCCAGGAATGCCTGATGAGTCAGAGAACACCCAGGGAGCCCAGACCTCAGAATACTGACTCGGAGCCTCCATCTTACCTGCTCAGGGTCTGCCAGGCCCGGCCTGTTCTTGGTAATGACCTCTTTTCTCTGAGCTGTACTTAACTTTTCTGGTACTGGTCCTCTTTCCCTCTTACACCTCCCCAAGTTGTGATATCTGGGAGGGGAAAGAAGACAAATGGAACCGTATGAACTTGGACCTTGTTGTCTTGTAATCAGAGGAACCTCACATTGCTCTTGGTGTGTAGCCTCTCTGTGTGCTAGCCAGTCCCGGGCCTGGGCCAACGCTTCTGATGCCATTTGGTAACATCTCCTGGGACTATTTCTTTCTCTCTCAGTGGGACTTTTCTGGGACAAGAAGGTATCTATCCTGCTGGGCCTCCTACCCGGTTTAGGACTCATTGCTGCTAAATAATGGTCTGTCTTGTTTTAGAAGCTGCTTCAGCCTCATTTCTGAAAAAGTTGTGTAAACAGTAATTGAAGTCCACATTCAGCATTTAAAACTTGATTTGTAAAGTAGTGAACCTTACTCTTCAAATCATGAATCCCTTTGAGAGGGATGAAAGCTATGGACTCTCCCAGGGAAAAGCATGTATGTGATTGTCTCAAAGGCTCATGGACTGACACCCCTGCAGACTCAGCTTACGAACCCCAGGTTTACAGGAACCCTGAAGTGAGCCCTTTGGTAATGTGTAGAGTCATGTCTTAAAATGTTTGTATATCAGGCTTAAAAAAACAAACCAGCAAAAACAGAACCCCTGTCATAAGGACCTAGAAGAGTTAACTCAGGTAATCTAACCTGATTTGAGGGATTATGGCATCTCCAGAGCCCTGCCCTGCAGCTCTTCTACTGCTCTGGTCACTTTTCTTTCTTTTTTTTTTTTTTTAAAGCCACGCCACATGGCTTGTAGAATTTTGGTTCCGCAACCAGAGATTGAACCCGGGTCCTCAGCAGTGAGAGCTCAAAGTCCTAACCACTGGACCGCCAGGGAAGTCCCTGCACTGGTCACTTAGGGGCTGTGTGGGTGGGGTTTGGGGAAATTCTGTGGAACCCCAGCTTGCTCATCTCTTCCGTGGCTGTGTTCAGGTTCCACGCAGCAGCGCTGGCATGATGTGCTAGCAGCTGCTAACAAGCAACTGCTGCCCGGGAGGGTCCAGCCCCTGGGGTGGCAGATTGTGACTCCAGCTGTCTCATCAGGGCCTCTCCTCTCTGTTCGCCACAGCATCCTGATGTCCTATGACCACGTAGAACTTACCTTCAGTGACATGAGGAATGTGCCAGAGGCCTTCAAAGGGACCAAGAAAGGCACCGTCTTCCTTACCCCGTACCGGGTAAGTCGTGCAGCGAGATGGTTGGTTTGGAGACTCGTGGCTCCTGGAGGCTGATAAGAGTCTTAAGTCAGCCTCGGCCTCATGAGTCTAGTGGCCTCTGAACCCTGGCGTGTTTCTGTCACATGCTGCTGGTTCTAGAACCGCCGGGCTCTTCACACAGCAGAACTGATGGCTGGGCAGTGAATCCATGCAAATTCCTGAGCTGCTGCTACAAATCTCTCTGTAGTTGGATGCAGCTGCTGGGATGACCTGGGCCCTCCAGAGGGGAGAGGCTGTTGTTACTTTGATTTCTGTAGGAGTAGCCCGTGAGGCCTTTGTGCACGTCCAGAGTGATAAGCGTGGTCAGCGGGATACAGTGACGTGGCCACAGCCTCCGCACTGGGCAGAGAGCCCGGCCAAACCCTGCAGGGGGAGAAATGCCAGCCTGTAGAGTGGGCCTGCCTGAGAGTTCCCCAGGCAGACTCTGAGAGACGTCCAGAGAAACACAGATGGATATTCTTGGGGGAGGATCGCTGCCTGTAGCTACCCCAGAGTTAGACTTAGAGGTGGTTGGAGGAAGAGGAGCACAGGCCTCAGTGGAGACTGGGGTGGGGGTGGGGGGGCGTTGTCTCGTCTCAAACCGTGTCTCTGGGGGTTCAAGTTGGCATCTTCAGTCACAGATTGAAGTCATGAGTGTCAAACAGAAGGTTCTCCACGCACAGGATGGGAGACTCTTGCTGTTTGGGCAGAGTCTGCGGGAAAGTTAGGACCGCTTCTTCTCCCGGGATCTGCCACCCATTCCCTCTTCTTAGTTCTGTGACGCTCAGGCTGGATCCCCCCTTCAGGAGCCCTTCCCTGCCTTGTCCCTGCCTCTGCCCTGGCCTCACAGGCCCCGCACTTTGGCCCCACACGGGCTGCCTCCTCACCACCGCGTCAGGGACAGAGCAGTGTGTCGTGCTCACACGTGCTGTCTGAGCCACACGTTTTTCTTGTGAATTCACACATCTGCCTGTGAGGCCTTTTACTCTCAGAAGCGCTCTCTGGGGGTGGCTGGTGCAGAGAGCGCCCTGGGGCCGCTGGGTGCTGGCGCGGGCCGCCTGCCCCGGCCCTGAGAGGGGAGCCCTCACGCACAGGAAGCGGTGGCCAGGCGGGCCGTGATTCGAGTGGTGATGGCCCTCGTCCTCTCTCCCTGCAGGTCATCTTTCTGTCCAAGGGGAGGGATGCCATGCAATCCTTCATGATGCCGTTTTATCTGATGAAGGACTGTGAGATCAAGCAGCCTGTGTTTGGGGCAAACTACATCAAGGGAACGGTGAAGGCTGAAGCAGGAGGTGGGTGACGGGGCGCGGGGACACCTATGGGGCTTCCAGGGAGGTGCTCTGGGGCACCTCTGATGCTGGCCTGGGGATGTCCTCTTCGGACCCTCTCACCCCAGCCCTGTCTTCTTCCGGGCTGTGGATTAGCTTCTAAGACCAGCACTTAGGCTGCCAGCTGTTCAGTGGGGGTGAAGTTGCCAGGAGCTGTGAAGTGCTAGCATGAAAGATGGCAGCTCCAATCACCTTTGCAGAGAGAGAAGTCAGCAGAATGATCGCAAACCAAGTGAAAATGCTTATTGTGACCTGGGGAGTGTGTTCAGACGCTAGGTGTGGGAGGGAGCTGTATTGGGGTCTTGGAAAGGGCCTTTCCCCAAGAGCCACACAGAGCCCGCTGCCCCTCTGTAATGCCCAGAGAGGCCCGGCTCGTTGGCAGGCTCTTCGCAGACCCCAGAGACCCGTGCGTCAAACTCACCTTCCCCCTCACGCTCAAGCCAGAGCGAGCCTTGCTGTGGAGCTCACGGTTCCCCTTTGGACAGAAGCCAGGCTGGAGGGGCGGGGGGTTCGTCCTCAGGCCCCCTCGGGATGAGATCTGCTCTGAACGTGATCGTCAGCTGTTGCTGAGCTTGCTCCTGGGAAGCTCTTTATCGGGGGTGGGAGGCGCGAGTGCAGATGTGCTTACAGGGCTGTGCCAGAAGCGGGCAGGAGGTGGGCCGCTCTGCAGTGCTGGCGTGCGATGTGGGTGGCAGGCCAGAGCAGCCCTTTCCCCCACAGGCCTCCGGGCCGTTGAATGGGGCCTGGAGAGGACGGGTAGCCATCTCGTCAGATGTAACTTATGTTCTTTTCCTGAGCCGCTGATGCCCTGTTCCTTTCTCAGGTGGCTGGGAAGGCTCTGCATCGTACAAATTGACCTTTACGGCAGGGGGCGCCATCGAATTTGGACAGCGGATGCTCCAGGTGGCATCTCAAGGTATCAAGGCTCTAAAAATTAGGGGCCAAGGACAAGTTGAATGTATGTGCTAGTTTGTTCATTTGGGTTTGTTTACTTTTTGTTTTGTATCTTAAGCAGTCAAGAGATGAGTCTCTGGGCCCCGGGCTGCCCAGGGCTGGGAGTTGGGAAGGCAGCCTGTAATTAGCATCACCCTCCTGTACCTCAAAGGCTGGGTTTCCCCTGCCTGGAGCAAGTGTAGGACATTCGGACAAAGCTGTTTGGACTCAGGACATTTTACTGTGGCCTCATAGAAACAAACAAAAACCCAACCATTAAGCTACCATCAGGCAACCATTTTAAGTCCCCAGGGGCTGTGTTCAGCAGACCTCCTCATCTCGTCCTCAGCCTCACCCAGCTCCATTCTTTACCCCGTCCCTAGCCTCCTCCTTCCCTGCACCCACCCCTCCAGCCCTGTCCTGGGCCTCCCTCACCCCAGCTCTGACCTCAATCCCCATCCAGACCCCTTGCCTTACCCCTGACTGCGGCAGACTCCACGGGGGAGGGGTAAGGCGTGTCTGCTGTGCACGTTCCTCGGACCTTGGCAGCTCCCCTCGGCAGGCGGTCGGGCCACCCTCTCCCCAGCGCCCGAGGCCGGCAACACTCACTTCTCTCTCCCCTTGTACGGTAGCCTCCCGAGGTGAAGCCCCCAGCGGAGCCTATGGTTACTCTTACATGCCCAGCGGGGCCTATGTCTTCCCCGCGCCCGTCGCCAATGGAATGTACCCCTGCCCTCCTGGCTACCCCTATCCACCGCCCCCACCTGGTGAGTGTGTCCTTTGCTGCCCACCCCTCACCCCACCCACCCACCCACTAACCATCCCCACCCAGGCCGGGGGGTTGTAGAGGGAAGACTTGTTCTTTGACCTGCTTTAGGGCCGACAGAAAAGCTGGAGAGGCCTGGGAGGCTGCCGGCTGAGGGGCCAGGGCTGGGCTGCTCACCGGGTCCCTGTCCCTCTCTTGCCGAGCAGAGTTCTACCCGGGACCTCCCATGATGGACGGGGCCATGGGATACGTGCAGCCCCCGCCACCGCCCTACCCCGGGCCCATGGAGCCTCCAGTCAGCGGCCCTGATGTCCCCTCCACTCCTGCAGGTGAGGCCCCTGGGCTGCTGCCCGTGGTTGCGTGGAAGCCCCAAGTAACGAATGCCCAGGGGACCAGCAGCGTGGTGGCCTGGTGGTAAAGATCTCAGCCCCTACCCTGTCCTTTAGTTGGCCGTGTGCCCTGGGGCCAGGAAGGTCTCCCTCCTCACCTCAGTCTTCACGTCCACAAAACGTGGCAACACCGTCACCTGGGGGGCTTGCAGTAAAGATCAGATGGGGTGGGAGGTGTAACGGAACCGAAAGGGATGGTGTCCAGACAGTGCAGTAAGTGCTCAGGAAAGGCTCGTCACTGTTTCAGTGATGGAACTGGGTCCTCGGCACCAGCCAGCCCGAGCACTGGGGGTGCCGGGGTCACAGGGGCCGCTGGAGGAGTTGGGGAGGGCTTGTCCCTGGGGCTCGTCCTGAGTGTGTGTGTGTGCTCACAGCTGAAGCCAAGGCCGCGGAAGCAGCTGCCAGCGCCTATTACAACCCGGGCAATCCACACAACGTCTACATGCCCACGGTGAGCAGGGCTGGTGATGGGTGGCCGTGGCGCTGCAGGGGCCCCTGCAGCCCCTGGTTGGCTGGGATTTAAGGGCAGGAGAGACCTTGTCTTGTTCTGACCCTTCTAAACTGATCTTTCCTTTTTTCCTCAGAACCAGCCTCCGCCACCTCCTTACTACCCACCAGAAGATAAGAAGACCCAGTAGACCGCTCGCACCCCGCCTCCCTTCCCTCATCTGTCTTTCCTCCCCTCCCCTTGGGGCTGAGTCTGGGTAGCGGGGAGGGTGGGAGGGCCTTGTCCTTCCTCCAGGTCTGATTATAAAGCAGTTACCAGGAACTAGCCTTGAGGGAGGGGAAGGGCCCCTTGACTCGGGAGTGGTGCCTCCCAGCTTCCCACGCAAGCCCAGAGCCCACAGCGCTTCCCTCTCGCCATCACGGGGCGTCGCCCTCGTTCCTGTCCTGCTCTCTTGGTAGCTTCTACCCACGGAGGGACTCTCTGGCCACCTCCTCCACCACAGTCCAGCTCCCTCCTTTTGTAACCGCCTTATCCTCAACTTCCTGAGCTCTGCCCTCCCCAGGGCCCCCTGCCAGGCCCTACTCACATTCCGTCCACGCGGGTCTGTGCCTGGCTGTGGAAGGCCAGCTGCCCGCCAGCCTGTCAGCCTACATTCCACTCCCAGCCGGCTTCGGCCCCCGTCGTGCTCGCTTTCCCTTCTCTGTCCTGTCCTTGGTCATCGTGTTGCCACCGCGTTTGACTTTTGGCACTTTCCCACTAGCCGCCAGGGGCTGGGTGGCATCAGGGCCGGGCCGCCGCGGTTGGGGAGGGAGCCCCTCTGCTTTCCTGCTGGTTTTTCTGGAATTTGTTTCCCTTTGCCTTCTCTCTTTTCCCTCTAAAAGGGGCTTCTCGGACTGGAACTAGAGAATGGGTGTCCACTCGGGCTGCCAGGCAGGCTGGGAACAGACCCCTGACCCCTGGGGGCCTGGCCTGGGCGCCGACCATGACCTCTCACCAGCCCCTCAGCCTGCTCTCTTCCCTTTAAGCTTCATGCCTGGTTGGCAGTATGCCCCCTGGATGCACTAAAATTTGCTCTCATTTTCTCCTGGACTGGCTGTAAAGAGAGGAGATGGTTATTTAAAGAGAATTCCCTATTTATTTGACAGAAAAAAAAATTCAGTTAATATATTAAAGTGAAATAAACCCTGTTTGCACCTTGATTTGTCTGCTGAAAACGTAAACTAGTAAAAATGAAGTGACTGGACCGTGCCTGGGTCTGCGTGTGGTGACGGAGGCGAGCCCTCCGGAAGGAGAGCTGTCTGGCTGCTGGGGGCCGGCGGAGGCTCCCGCGAGACGGTGTTCCCTCCCACGTGAGACTTCTCTGTTCTCTTGGCCCATTTGGGCCCAGGATGCTAAGGCCTCTCCTGTGTCCGTTTCATGCCAGTTGCTCAGTAACTGTGCCCACCCACCGAGTCCCCCGGGGCCTGGCGCAGCCCAGCCGCTGCCCTGGGTGGGTGTTGGAAACGGGCTGGGCTGGACGGGAGTTCCTGCGAACCTGGCTGCCACGCTCACCGCTTTGCCTTGTGGGAGTGAGAGGGCACGTCTGTGAAGGCCAGCCGTTCAAGACTGGCCCCTGCAGCGTGGGTTCTGGTGCCACCCTCCTTGTGAACCTCGGTGCTTGGGGCCAGGAGCGGGTGGGGAAACAGCCACAGTCCATGCCCAGGCCTGCACCCCTGGGACCCTGGCCTGGAGGGAGGTCTGGAGCTCAGCCCATTTTCCTGTCCCTTCCGGACCAAGTCACCCTGTCAAGAGGGGCTGGGCAGCAGCCTCGCCAGCCTCTTCCTTCTGCAGCCCCGCCCAGCAGCTCCTGGGGCTGGCTGACCCCCTACAAGGGCATTTGAAGGGAGCACCCTCCAGACCATCCTTGCAGGGGCAGGGGCCGTCCCTGCCGGCACAGCCTGGCCCCGTCACCTGGGTGGAGTGTCACCTGGGTGGCAGAGCAGGTTGCACAGTTGGCTGACTGCTGGGGAGACATCTCTCTGGGGCTGCCGCCCTGTGCCCTGCCCACCCCCACCCCGGGTCTGTGACCCATTCAGGGGAGGCTGCAGGTGAGAACCCCACGGGCCAGGCGGGCTTCCCTGTCCCCTGGATGGGGCCGGGAGGCTGCGCCCTGCCCTCACGCCCCCTGCTGGCGGGGCTGGACCCTCCCCAGGGCCCCTTGGAGGGTGGGGTGGGGCGGGGCGGGGCGGACCCGGCCACCTGGTCTACCGCTGCCGCCAGCCCAGCCTAGTTCCTCCCAGGAGCCCAGCCAGTGGGAGGGAGGAAGGTGCAGAGACCTGGGAGCTGGGGGCGCCCCCCCCCCCCCCGAGCCCCGAGGTGGCGAAACCCCCGCCTGACCGTCCCTTGACCCGCCCTTCCTCCCTCCCCTGGCACTGGGTGGCAGTCCTGGGCTCTTTGCATAACCCTGTGGCTTCGCTATCTTCACCCAAGGCAGTGGGCACGGCGGAGGGGAAGGGCAGGGCTGGCCACCATGGCGACGCTCTTCTCCCAGCCCCAGCGGCGCCCGCCCCTCTTGCGCCAGGCCGTCAAGATAAGGCGCCGCAGGGTCAGAGATCTGCAGGATCCCCTGCCCCAAAGGGCTCAGGAGGTAGGAGGGACCTCCGTGGGGAGAAGAGCAGGCCTGGGTGGGGCTCTGCTGGCTCTGGGTGCAGGGCCCCACCTCCTGGGGGCTGTGGCTGAGGATGTGGTCCCCAGCCCTGCCCACCCCGGCCCCGGGCAGAGCCTTCGGGGTCGGCAGAACGGGGTCGGCCACGTGTTCTCTGGGCCACCCTGGGCCTCAGGACTGGAGTCTGAGCCTCTCTGAGCCCCCTCCCTCTGGTGGGCCCCTCCTCCACCCCACCCCACGCGCGGCCGTCCTCCACTCCTCCAGCTCCGAAGACACCATTAGGCAAGGGAGTATCCCTGCTGTGGGCTGGGCGTTTGGGGGAGCAGCTGAGCAGCCCCCAGGCCTGCCTGGCACGACCCCCCCAGGCTGCCGCCTCTGCTGCTGGGCCTCACTTCCGCCGCTGGGGCGCGGAGCAGAGCCACCGATAAGCAGCGCTGTTTCCTCTGGGGAAGGAAGGGAGGCTGGGGTCACGGGTGCTGCGAGCGCACGCTGCTCGGGCGGCTGAGCGCCAATGGACCCGAGCCACAGCCGGCCAGGGGACCAGGAAGGCAGCCCGGGGGCCGGATCCCCGGGAGGCCTGCCGTGGGAACAGGTGTGCGGCACGGGTGGGGCTGGAGGCTGGGTCCTGGGGCCCCCTCAGCCCTCGGGCTGGGCCTGCTCTGTGAGGGGCCGTTCTGGGGTCTGAGCCCTGGTCCAGGCCTCGGGGACACCTTGTCTTTTCACCTCGCTCCCCAGATCGAGCCTCCATCCCACCACCTGTCCCCAGAGGAGGTAAGAATTGGACCGTTTGGGGGGCGCAGAGGGGTGCTGGGGGGCAGCCCCTCATCCTCCCAAACATCCCCCTGGGCTGCTGGCCAAGGCTGGGTCTCAACCCCCTCCTCTCCGCTGTGCGTGTGGAGGCCTGGTCCCCGCCCTGGGCAGGTGCTGCGGGTACCAGGGGTAGCTGGTGGGGCCAAGACCTTCTGGTGGGTGGACGGGGGTTCCCAAGGTGACCGTGCTGTGTCTCAGCGGGCCCTGCTCTACGAGGAAGCGCTCTACACCGTCCTGTACCGCCTGGGTCAGCCTGAGGCCAGCCATGTCGGGGAGTCCTCTGAGCTGCTGCGGTACCTGCAGGAGGTGAGCCCAGCCCCCACGCCACCAGCCTCCCTGCAGCCTGGCCGCCCCCACCCCGTGCCCCAAGCTTCCCACGCTCCTACCCCGCCAGGCCTTCCGCGTGGAGCCCAAGGAGCACCAGCAGATGCTGAAGCAGGTCCAGGAGCTTGAGGTAACCCTGCCAGGGCCGTCCTGGGCTAGCACGGGGGCTGGGGAAGCCCAGCTCCCTCGGGGAGTCAGGCCCCACCTCCTGTCGTTCTAGAAACCAGTATTTTGTCTGAAGGCGACCGTGAAACAAGCCAAGGGCATTCTGGGCAAGGATGTCAGTGGTGAGTAGGCGACGGGGGCCCTGAGGCTTTCTTCCTGGCTCCTTCCTCCCCACCGTCACAGCCTGTCCCAGGGCTCACGGTGGGGGCTCCCGTCTCCCAAACGTCCCCTGGGGCTCACTTAGGTGCCACTGGCCTCTTGCCCTTAGAGTCTGGGACAGACGGCCCCTCCCCCACCCCGAACGGGGTGATGAGGACGCTCCCTGGAAGCCTAGCCGACACCCTGGCTGCCTCCCCCTCCCCCTCCCCCCCAGGGTTCAGTGACCCCTACTGCCTGCTGGGCATCGAGCAAGGGGTGGGTGCGCCAGGGGGCAGCCCTGGGCTCCGGCGTCGGCAGAAGGCTGTGGTGAAGCACACCATCCCCGAGGAGCAGACCCACCGCACCCAGGTCATCACCCAGACACTCAACCCCGTCTGGGACGAGACCTTCATCCTGTACGTGGCCCTGCCCCAGCTCCCACCCCGTCTAGGGCTACCGGGGTGGTGGGGGCACCCCCCTCCTCCATGAGATTAGCAGGACTTCCTGTCCCGGGGGAGGGAGCTTGGCTTGACCAGAGGCAGAGCCTGCCCCCAGTACAGGGGAGACCGACAGGAGGCCAGACAGGATAGAGCGATGGCATTAATGCCGCGTGCTGGTGGGGGCGTCTGGCACATCTGGGTGGATCTGGGGGGTAGCCTGAAGGCTTACTTTAAAGAAGGGAGAGATGCAGTCGGGTAGGGAGGAGAGTTTGCAGGGAGGGACTGAGCCTGGAGAGTGGGTGACGTTGGGGACGGCAGCTTTGGGGGACAGGCTCGGGGCTGAGGTAGCCTGTGGCCTGGTCAGGGGTCTGTGCCTCCAAGACCCTCAGTCATGCTCGTTTCTCGCTACAGAGAGTTTGAGGACGTAAGCAACTCCAGCTTCCATCTGGACATGTGGTGAGGGGCATGCCTACCCGTAGGGGTGGGGAAGAGAAAGGGGCCGGAGGTGAGGGTGGCAGAAAGGGGTCAGGGGCTCCCAGGACACCCTCTCACCTCCCAGTCAAACCGCTGCCCCACCAGGGATATGGACACCGTGGAGTCTGTCAGACAGAAGCTCGGGGAGCTCACGGATCTGCATGGGCTGCGAAGGTGAGTGCCGTGGGGTTCCTGGGGAAGGAGGGGGGCTCCTTCTGCCCTCCCCGCACATGCACACGGGGTGCTGGGCTGCAGGCTCTTTCTGGGCCCATGTGGCCACAGGTGGGGGCAGATCCCAGCCTGGCCCCTCTCTCTCACGGGACCCTGCCTGGAACAGGATCTTTAAGGAGGCCAGGAAGGACAAAGGCCAGGACGACTTTCTGGGGAATGTGGTTCTGAGACTACAGGTGAGTGGAGTGGGGAAATATTCCCGGGAGAGAGGCAGAGAGGGGGTGACGAGGGGATCAAGGGAGGGTTTCCAGGTCTGCACGGAGCGGAGCCTGGGGTCTGCCTCCCATCGCCTCCCCTGCCCAGGACTGTGCAAGGGTCCTGTGGCTCACGGGCATGGGTGTCCCCTCCCCGCCTGGCCTGCCAGGACCTGCACTGCCGGGAAGATCAGTGGTACCCTCTAGAGCCTTGCACGGAGACCTACCCAGACCGCGGTCAGTGTCACCTCCAGTTCCAGTTCATTCACAAGCGGGTAGGTGGCCGGCTGGGTGGGGAGGAGGGGCTGCACCGAGCGTGGGATCCTCTGCTCACGGCCACGCCGGTCCCCCTGCAGAGAGCCACCGCAGCCAGCCGCTCCCAGCCCAGCTACACGGTGCACCTCCACCTGCTGCAGCAGCTCGTGTCCCACGAGGTCACCCAGCACCAGGTACTGCCCTCCTAGGGCTGGGCAGGGCCAGGGTCTGCCTGCCAGGTCCTGACACCCCTCCGCCTGTCCCCTCAGGCGGGCAGCACCTCCTGGGATGGGCTGCTGAGCCCCCAGGCTGCCACCATCCTCTTCCTCCACGCCACGCAGAAGGACCTGTCAGACTTCCACCGGTCCATGGCGTGAGTACCCAGCCCAGCCAGAGCACCAGAGGGCCATCTGCACCACACCACTCTCTCCCTCCCTGCCTGCCCTCCTGCAAGCTGACAGCCTGAAGTCTAAGCCTCAAGAGAGTTTTCTGTTTGGGGCCCAGACTATGTATTTTGAATCAGTTGCCAACTTTTAAAATCTGGAGATTTCCTGTGCAGGTTCACATCTCCAGCTTCCCGTGAAACTTCGTGCTGGAGTTGCAGGGCTGTCGCTTTGCTGGGCTGCAGGTGGTCAGAGAAGAGTGGCGTGCCCTCCCCCTGTCCGTCACAGTTGCCATTCAAACACTTTGTTCTCTGACATCACCTGAGTCCCTCTGGGCAGTTGAGTTTGCCACCCCGGACCCAGACCCCAGGGCCGTTGAACAAATCCGTACACTGATGCTCCTGAATCCGTGTTGAGAGCCTGTCACGTCCCCAGAGCCGTGTTAGATTACCGGAATGCCAGGAAGGGCACACATGAGTTTGCAGATTTTGCAAGGCACGTGAGAAGTAGGGGTACAGCCTGGGTGCTGCCAGGAGGAGGAGGAGAGTGGGTGCTGACACTTGGCATTTGAGGAGGGAGCCAGAAGGAGGCCGGCAGAGAAGGGCAGCTTCTAGGACCATAGGCAGGTGGGTATTCCTGGATGGCTGTGGGGGTGCAGACGAGGCTGGAGACTGGAGCAGGCACTGAGGGCAAGGGCCTAATGTGCCTGCAGGGCCCCTGCAGGGAGTGCAGATGACGCCGTGTCTCTGAGCAGCAGAGGTCCATCCCTGGGCTGCTCTTCTCCCCCAGCCTCCTTCACCCTCCCTCTTGTCTCAGCTCGGTCACCTCTTGAAGTCTCCCCTCAACTCTCTAAAGGGACGCCCTAGCTGACGTTTTACATGTCCTTGAAGGCTCGAATCTCCAAATCTGATATTTCAACAGAAGCAAGAAATCCTGAATTGTAAAATCACAAATATTCTACTTTAAGAGATGGGCGGGCTTCCTAGGTGGCGCAGTGGTTAAGAATCCGCCTGCCAATGCAGAGGTCAGGGGTTCGATCCCAGCTCCAGGAAGATCCCACATGCTGCGGAGCAACTAAGCCCGTTGTGCCAAAAAAAAAAAAAAAAAAAAAGAGATGGGCAATCCATTTACACGTTTGAAAAGCACTTATGGGAACAAAAACAATCCTATGGTTACCTTCAGCCACTGGTTTTCAGCCTCTGAGGGTCGATGGGGATCCCCAGGAGGCTTTGGGGCCGGGGTGGGGGTGGGTGGGTGCTGGGTGCTGTCCCCCCAGCCACCAGGCCGGGCCAGGCGAGCTGTGGGAAGGGAGGTGCCCCCCTTGGCCGGGCTGAGGGCTTCCTGTCTGCCGCAGGCAGTGGCTGGCCTACAGTCGTCTCTACCAGAGCCTGGAGTTCCCCAGCAGCTGCCTCCTGTACCCCATCACCAGCATCGAGTACCAGTGGATCCAGGGCCGGCTCAAGGCAGAGCAGGTGGGCTGGGGCGGGGCAAGGCGTGTGGGGCAGGCAGGGCTCCGGGAGCGGCTACCCGGGCTCCATAAAGCAGCCCCTGGCTCACAGCACCTGCCTGGCCCTGCAGCTGCAGGAGCTGGCCGCCTCGTTCAACTCCCTGCTGTCCTATGGCCTCTCCCTCATCCGGCGGTTCCGGTCTGTCTTCCCCCTCTCCGTCTCCGACTCCCCAGCCCGGCTGCAGTCTCTCCTCAGGTCAGGGGTCACCCCTCCCCCTCCTTCAGTGGAGTCAGGGCACCCGAGCTGGGGCACCTCTGGGATGGGGAAGCCTGCTGGAGGAATGAGTGGGGGCTACGGGGCCACAGGCATGTTGGACACGGCTGTCTCTCCCCACAGGGTCCTGGTACAGATGTGCAAGATGAAGGCCTTTGGAGAACTGTGCCCTGACAGTGCCCCCCTGCCCCGTCTGGTGACCGAGGCACTGCGGGTATGGTGCCCACCCTGCGGGTATGGTGCCTGGGCCCAGCAACCCTCCCTGCTCACTGCCTCTCTGCCCACAGACTGGCACAGTCGAATGGTTCCACCTGAAGCAGCAGCACCATCAGCCCATGGTGCAGGTGAGGGGCTGGGGCGAGGTGGTGGGCGGCAGGGCGGGATGCCTGCCTCTCACAGCCCTGCCTAGTTCACCCCTGTCCCTGCCAGGGCATGCTGGAGGCGGGCAAGGCCTTACTGAGCCTGGTACAGGACATCGTTGGCGACCTGCACCAGTGCCAGCGCACGTGGAACAAGATCTTCCATAAGTGAGCAGGTGGCTGGGTCGGGAGGCAGTGCAGCAGGGGCTCAGAATGGGGACCAGAGGGCCCCCCAGTGTGTGCCGCCAGGTCACGCCTGCTGCCTTTCCTCCAGTGTCCTCAAGATCGACCTCTTCTCCATGGCTTTCCTGGAGCTGCAGTGGCTGGTGAGGCTCCCTGCGTCCAGGCCTCGCCCTCTGCCCCGGCTCTGGAGCTCCGCCCACCACGCCTTCCCTTCGCAGGTGGCCAAGAGGGTGCAGGACCACATTGCGGCTGTGGGCGGCTCCGTGACCCCGGAAATGGGCGAGAGTCTGTTCCAGCTCTACGTCAGCCTCAAGGAGCTCTACCAGCTGGGCCCCGTCCCCTCGGAGAGGTGGGCAGCAGACTGGCTGTGGGGAGAGGAGGGTCCGCAGCCCACAAGTGGCCCCTGCCTTCCCCAGGCTGACCCCGGCTCTCCCCAGGGATGGCGTCCTGGCCCTGGATGGCTTCCACCGCTGGTTCCAGCTGGCCATCCCCTCCTGGCTGCAGAAGACCTATAGCGTGGCCCTGGCGCGGGTGCAGCGCGCTGTGCAGATGGACCAGGTGGGGGGTGGGGCCTGGGCTAGAGGCGGAGTCCCGGATTGGGGGGTGTGGCTTGCGGCTCCGCCGGACCGTGTGGCACGTGAGGAAGCGGGTAACCAGCTTTGAGCGGTGCTCTTGAGGCCAGCTGTGGGCAAAACACTGCCTCCTGTTATACTCGAGGGGTAAACTGTGGCTTCGTTTACAGGCTGATCCCTGCAGCCTGGGGGTCTGGGTGGAGCCCTGCTTGTTCACCTTGCAGCCTCCTGCCCAGCTCAGTGCTTTCTGGCTGTGCGAGTTCTGGATGCTTGCAGATGGAGGGGGGGAGGGAGGGGCATGGGTTTGGCAAGCCTTGAGCCCTCCCTTCTACACACTCCCCCATCTCCTAGCTGGTGCCCCTGGGTGAACTGACCAAGCATAGCACGTCGGCTGTGGATCTGTCCACCTGCTTCGCCCAGATCAGCCACACCTCCCGGCAGCTGGACTGGCCTGACCCAGAGGAGGCCTTCATGATCACTGTCAAGTTCGTGGAGGTGCAGCCTCCTTCCCACCCCACCATTTCCCCCAAGTTCTCACCCTAGCAGCCTCCCAAAGCCTATGTCCTAGAATCCCCCAAGTCACTGAAATTCCTGTGCCTCCCCCATCTGCCACTCCTGGGCACCCCTACCCCCACCAGTTGATCATCCCCTCCTCACCCCAGGACACCTGTCGGCTGGCCCTGGTGTACTGCAGCCTTATAAAGGCCCGGGCCCGTGAGCTCTCTGCAGGCCAGAAGGACCAAGGCCAGGCAGCCAACATGGTAAGGGCCAGAGCTGGGGGCTGAGGCTGGCTGGGGTGGGGGTGGAGCCTGCCAGTCCCGGAGCTATTCTGGAAGCTCTGCATCCTTGTGCCCGTGCCTGCCTGCAGCTGTGTGTGGTGGTGAACGATATGGAGCAGCTGCGGCTGGTGATCGGCAAGCTTCCCACCCAGCTGGCATGGGAGGCACTAGAGCAGCGGGTAGGGGCTGTGCTGGAGCAGGGGCAGCTGCAGAACACGCTGCATGCCCAGCTGCAGGGCGCCCTGGCTGGCCTGGGCCATGAGATCCGCACCGGCGTCCGCACCTTGGCCGAGCAGGTAATTTGTTTGACCCACAGTGAACCCACCCCACCCATCCTCAGCCTGAAGTACCCGCCCCCCCACCCCCAGCAGGACTTGGGCCAATGTCCAGCACTCTCTCCTTCCTGAACCTAAACTCAGGCCCCAGGCAACCTCTCCTGACCCCTGACTCACACCCTGGCCTCCTTCCTACCGTTTTGTGTCTCCAGCTGGAGGTGGGCATTGCCAAGCACATCCAGAAACTCGTGGGCATCAAGGAATCTGTCCTGCCTGAGGATGTGAGTGGCCCTCCTGGCTTGCTGACCTTTGCCAGCAATGTGGGTCAGGGATTGCAAAGGGGCTTAGGGTGGGCAGGGGGCTGAAGGCCATGGGGTGTCAGAGATAAGTCCCCCAGACTTAGGCAAGAAATGTTCCCTCCTGGACCTCAGTTTCCTCCTTGGAGGCTAGGAAGGTGGGGTTGGTTCATTTCATGGACTCTCCCAGCACTGACAGTCAGTGTGGGGGCTGCAGTGGGGGAGGGCTTAGATTTTGCAGCCAAACAGCCCTGGGCATGCCTCCTTCTCAGCTGCCTACTAGCATAGCTGTCCTGTTTATACAGGCCAGCTGACCTCAGTTTCCTCATCTGTCAGGAGGGATAGTAATATACACCTTGGATTGTTTGGGAGAATGTTACTCATGAATTCATCAACTCTTTAAGCACCCACTTGGTCCCAGGTATTGATTTAGGCACTGGGGCTATATATCAATGAACACTATAAAAAAAATCCCTGCCTTCCTAGAGTTTTCATTCTAGTAGGGGAGGTAAAAAAGAGCTAAGTATATAACTATAACAATAGCTATTATTAGAATTGTACATATGTGTATGTGTATAAACATATATATGTATACACACATATGGTATGTTACATAATGGTAGATGCTGAAGAGAAAAATAAAACACACGAGGGAATGGAAAGGGTCAGAGGACTGAATTTTTAGATAGTGGCCAGAGAAGGCCTTACTCAGAGGGTAACAACTGAGTCAAGGAAGCAAGAGAAGGAGCCATGAGGACTTCTCTGGGAGGGAACAGCATGGGCAAAGGCCCTGAGGCAGGATCAGGCCTGGCAGGTTCAAGGGCTGTAGAGGAGGCCAGTATGGCTGGAGCCCACTGTGGTCAGGGGCTGGCTCTGCTAACATTCCACAGATGTGCAGGAAAGCTCCTGGCCCTGTTTCCTCTCTGGGTCAGGGCAAAGGAATGGGGGTGGGACTCGACTGGGTCAGAGCCAGACATGCTGCCACCTCTCCGCAGGCCATTCTGCCCCTGATGAAGTTCCTTGAGGTGGAGCTTTGCTACATGAACACCAACTTGGTGCAGGAGAACTTCAACAGGTCTGCAGCAGCCCCCTGCCCTGCGGTGCCCCATCACCTCTACCTCTCCTCCCACCTGCCCCTCCTTCCCGGCCTCAGGATCTATCCCTCAGGGGAGGATGCAACCAGCCTCTCTTAACTGCTCGCTCCCAGGGTCAGGGCACTCAGGACTGTGCAAGCCTGTCCGTTTCACCTTAGGCTGAGCTGAAAGCTGCCTGTCATTTCTCCCTTAGCCCTGGGCTGCGTCTCCAGGAGGCTGCAGCTCTGGCCTCCCTAACATTAGAGGCAGATGGTGTTCCAGGGGAACTTCTCATCAGGGTCTCTCTGAAAGCAGGGCCCAGCACACCGGGTGGCAGGGGGTACTGGTCAAGGGCATGGGCTCTGGACGACCTGGATTCAGACTCCAGTTTCATTGCTGCTTGGTGGGTGGCCTTGAGCAGAGTACTCAAGTTTTCTGTGCAGATGATCATGGTTCTGACCTCTGTTGAGGACTAAATGAGTCACTCGAAGTGCTGAGAGCAGTGCCTGAAACAAAGGAAGTGGTTGATGACGGAGCTGCCATGACGATGGTGACGGTGATGATGACAGGTCCTCTGCATGGGGCTGCTGGCCTCTAGAGTTCTGCTCCTCTGCTTGTGTGGCCGCAGGGCCTTGGGAGCCCACCTTCTTTATTTCCTAGGCCAGAGAATGCCACTTGTTCAGCTCTGATCCTCACACAAAATAGTTTAATCTTCACTAAGACAGGAGCTTAATTTACCACTCACTGCCTCAAGAACCATTAGAACAGTGTCTGTGCGTAATGAACACTTAAGTATGTGGACTAAATTGACTACTTTTAATATGGACTTCCCCCATTCTTTTGTTTGTTTGTTTTTTAAGATTTATTTATTTAATTTTTGGCTGCATTGGGTCTTTGTTGCTGTGTGCGGGCGTTCTCTAGTTGTGACGAGTGGGGGCTACTCTTCGTTGTGGTGCACTGGTTTCTCAGTGCAGTGGCTTCTCTTGTTGCGGAGCACGGGCTCTAGGCGTGCTGGTTTTAGTGGCTGCAGTACGTGGGCTCAGTAGTTGTGGCTCGCAGAGCTCTGGAGCGCAGGCTCAGTAGTTGTGGTACACAGGCTTCATTGCTCTGCGGCATGTGGGATCTTCCTAGACCAGGGATCAAACCCGCGTCCCCTGCATTGGCAGGTGGATTTTTAACCACTGCACCACCAGGGAAGCCCTCCTCCATTCTTTAAAAAAATTTTATTAGGTTTTTAGACCTCCCGCATTCTTTCTTTCTTCCTTTCTTTCCTTCTTTCTTTCTTTCCTTCTCTCCTTTCTTTTTCTTTCTTTCTTCCTTTCTTTCCTTCTTTCTTTCTTTCCTTCTCTCTCTTCTTTCTTTTTCTTTCTTTCTTTCTTCCTTTCTTTCCTTCTCTCTCTTCTTTCTTTTTCTTTATTTCCTTCTTTCTTTCTTTCCTTCTCTCTCTTCTTTCTCTTTCTTTCTTTCTTTTTCTTTCTTTCTTTCTTCCTTTCTTTCCTTCTTTCTTTCTTTCCTTCTCTCTCTTCTTTTTCTTTCTCTTTCTTTCTCTTTCTTTCTTTCTTTCTTTCTTTCTTTCTTTCTTTCTTTCTTTCTTTCTTTCTTTCCTTTCTTCCTTTCCTTCTTTTTCTTTTTCTTTCTTTCTTTTTGCTGCTCCATGCAGCTTGTGGGATCTTAGTTCCCTGACTTTGGATTGAACCCAGGGCCGTGGTAATGAAAGTGCTGAGTTCTAAGCACTGGACGGACAGGGAAGTCCCCTAGAGCACCCACATTCTTAACTACACTGTTTTTGTGCTTATCTGCCTGACTCTACTCTGACGAGTGGAATTTCAGTTGTTTCAGGTCGTTATTAGGATGGACTGGGCTTGGTTGCTATTTTTCTCTCCCCACAGGCAGTGCCTGCTCGTCCATGCTGTGTGCTGAGATCCTATTCATTTTGCTCGCTCCCATCTTGACTCATGATTCTGTCGTTGGGGGACCATCTCCCTGCCCCCTGCCCCCTTGTTTGTTGGGGTTTGATATTCCTACTGGGAAGGATTCTTCACTAGCTTGTGGGACATGTTGGATAGTATGGGGTCTCTCTGCCCCACCCCCTGCCCTCTTTCCCTCAGGAGACCAGCCCTCCCTCCCTCTCCTGCCTGCAGCCCTGGCCCCAGTCCCACCAGTGAAGCAGGTGGAGGGTGAGGGTGGGGAGGAACTGGGGAACTGGGGGTGGACCTGGGTCCCATGAGGCCTCCTCTTTCTCAAGAGCATCTCTGCTTCCTCCTCTTCTGCCCTCCTGTCCTGTGTCCGGCATCCCTCTGCGTGTCACCCCAGCCTTCTGACCCTGCTCTGGACCCACACGCTCACAGTGCTGGCGGAGGTAGCTGCCTCCCAGCGGAGCTGCCCTCTGGCGTCTAGCAGGCTGAAGATTGCACTACAGGTAATAATACAAGTGACGGCAATAATAACCCTGGTGGGAGAGTGCCTGGGGGTCACCTCTGATGTCTTGCCCCCTAGAACCTGGAGATCTGCTTCTACGCAGAGGGCTGTGGCCTGCCACCCGAGGCCCTGCACACAGCCACCTTCCAGGTAAGGGGCCTTTTGGTGAGCTGGTGGCATTGGGGAGCCTGTGTCCAGGACCAGCTACATAATTTACAGGGCCCAGCAGAAAATGAAAATGTGGGTCCCTTTTATTTAAAAAAAAAATTTATTTATTTATATTTATTGGTTGTGTTGGGTCTTCTTTGCTGCACACAGGCTTTCTGTAGTTGCAGAGAGTGGGGGCTACTCTTCATCTTGGTTCACGGGCTTCTCATTGCAGTGGCTTCTCTTGTTGCAGAGCACCAGCTCTAGGAGCGCGGGCTTCAGTAGTTGTGGCGCAAGGGCTTAGTTGCTCTGAGACATGTGGGATCTTCCCAGACCAGGGATCGAACCTGTGTCGCCTGCATTGGCAGGCAGGTTCTTAACCACTGTGCCACAAGGAAAGCCCATGGGCCCCTTTTAAAAAAATAATTGAGGGGATGTCCCTGGGGGTCCAGTGGTTAAGGCTCTGCACTCACAATGCAGGAGGCGCAGGTTTGCTCCCGGGTGGGGGGACTAAGATCCCACGTGCTGCATGGTGCAGCAGAAAACAAAAACCAAAAAACCCCCAAAGAAACAAACAAAACCCAAGCGTGAGGTTCTTCTAAACACGGTTGGGGCGGGGGCGGCTTTGAGACAGACCACCTTGTCCCTGCCGCTGGCTGTCGCCGGGCAACCCTCACTGTGGTCCCATAGCGCCCAGTGCTTTCCATCACGTTGTTGTCTCCACATTGGTTGTGAGCGTCTGAAGGGCAGCACTGGGCTGCGACTGAGTGTGACAGTTCAGGTGGCTTCTCAGCTGTGCCCCATCCCCAGGCTCTGCAGAGGGCCCTGGAGCTGCAGGCAGCCTCCAGCCGGGACCTCATCCAGAAGTACTTCTGCAGCCGCCTCCAGCAGCAGGTGAGGCTCCCTCCTCGCCGCACTCACTGCGCACCTGGAGCCCCGCCCCGCCCCGCCCCGGCTGACGCTGCCCCTGCGCCCCGCCCCAGGCAGAAACCACCTCCGAGGAGCTCGGGGCCGTCACAGTCAAGGCCTCCTACCGCGTCTCCGAGCAGAAGCTGCGTGTGGAGCTGCTCAGCGCCTCCAACCTGCTGCCCCTGGACTCCAATGGTGAGTGGAGGCTGCCCGGGCCACTTTCCACGTCCCCATTCTGGTCCCCCGAGTCCCTAAGGGCTCTGCTCGTCCCGCCTGGGGACTGGGTGCATTTCCGCCGGATTACCAGGAGGGGGCAGTGCTGCAGAGCGGGGCACAGCTGCTGGGGTGGGGACTGGAGGCGGGGCTGGGATATCCTTGGCCATCATCCCCTGGTCGGCCACTTCCCAGGCTCCAGCGACCCCTTTGTCCAGCTGACCTTGGAGCCCAGGCACGAGTTCCCTGAGCTTGCCCCCCGGGAGACCCAGAAGCACAAGAAGGACCTTCACCCACTGTTCGATGAGACCTTTGAATTGTGAGTGGTCCCCGCACTCGCCGCTCGTCCCCAGCCCTGGATGGGCCTCAGGCCTGCTCCTCCCAGCTGAGGCCAAGGGGCTCCCCTCAGATGACCGGGTTTGAGTCCCAGGGAGGGGGCACTTGGGACAGGTGTTTGCTGGCACAGGCCTCAAACCTGCTCCCCTGCAGGTGGAGTGGGACTGTTGGGGAGACTCCTCCCACGTGTTGCACTGAGGCTTGCTTTCAGGGAAGGGTCCCCGTCCCTGAGATCCTCTGTTCCCCAAGACAGACAGGCCTGGGTACACAGGGCCCCTGGTTTAAAGCATCAGCCTGCAGTCAGAGCAGGCATCATAGCATGTGGCCCAAGGTGCACCGGGCTGAGAGCTGACTTTCAGTCCTAATCCCCACCCGTCTGGGTGAGCCTGCGTGCAGGGGTGGATGGCAGTGGCAGTATGTGGGACAGGCAGCTGAGCCCGACTATGTCCCCCGCCCAGCCTGGTGCCTGCTGAGCCGTGTCAGAAGGACGGGGCATGCCTCCTGCTCACAGTACTGGACCACGACACGCTGGGGGCCGACGACCTGGAAGGGGAGGCCTTCCTGCCGCTGCGCTCGGTGCCGGGCCTGACAGGGGCTGAGGAGCCTGGCGAGGTGCCTCAGACCCGCCTGCCCCTCACCTACCCTGCACCCAACGGTAGGCCTGAGCCCTAGGGCAGGGCAGAGGCCTGAGGCCTGAGGCCTGAGTGCAGGGCCTGCCCCAGCACTGGGGATGCAGGGGAGGGGGCAGCCTGTGAAAGGTTCAGGGTCCCCTAGAGAGGCCAAGTCGGGTCAGAGGGAAGCAGCCTTGGAGGTGGAAGGTTCTGGAGCCAGCGTGGTGGTTTGTTGCTGAGCTCTCGTGCCTGATCAAGGACCAGTGAAGTCTAAGCTAAGCCAAGTGTGTGCTGCTCTCCCTGGTAGGATAGGGTCACCAACAGGTTTGCCTGGGGAGAGGGGCCATCTCTCTGCGCAGGGGGCACATTCTTGCAGAGCAGCCTCCAAGCTTGATAAGGGGAGTAGGTCTTGTGTTTGAGCACTAATGATGGGCCAGTTCTAAGCAGTAGACATAGGTTAACTCTCAGTTCTTACAACCACCCGGTGAGGCAGGTGTTATTGCTATTCTCCAGATGAGTAAACTGAGGCACAAGTTGGCTAACTGGCCACAGTTTTCGTATGAAAAGGTAACAGTCGCCACCTGAGGCAGTAGGGTCAAGTGTCTGGGCCAGCACCGCTGCTCGGGGTGGCAAACGCGTCTCCTGTCTCGTCTGTCAGGCTGTCTTGTGAGCTTGGCTGGTGTGGGCCCACCGCTAGTTGCTGGAGAATGGGGCAATGCTGTAGCTCCTGCCATGCCCCAGGCACTGCCTCTCCCCGTGTCTGACCCCCAAATGCCTCTCTTTGCAGGGGATCCAATCCTGCAGCTGTTGGAGAACCGGAAGGGTGACCGTGAGGCCCAGGTGTTTGTGCGGCTGCGGCGGCAGCGAGCCAAGCAGGCCTCCCAGCACCTGCCGCGGCCAGGGCGGTAGCCGTGGAGGTTGGGTCCATGGGAGGTCGGGGTCTCCCCACCACAGGGCAGCCCTCCCACCTGGCCTAACGCACCAGAAGGGCCCTGTAAGTCTGCGGAGCCCCAGCGTGCGCGGCTCCTGCTACCAGAGCCAGGGCCCCACTCGCAGTATTTATACTCCCTCCTCCCTCCCTTCAGCCCCAGCCTCAGCCTTCTCTGCCAGCCGGAGGGGAGACAGCTGTCTGCACCCCTTGCCCCTGCTGTCCTCTTAGGGAAAAGCTGCTCTGGCAGAGCAGGGTCCCGGCACCCCCTCTCCTGGCAGGCCTGTTCCAGCCACTGAGGTGAGGGGCCTGCCAGCACCCAGGCTAAGGAGTCTAGTGCCAGGGACCTTCTGCCCTGAAGGGGTGAGAAGTGGCGGGCAGTGGGGCTGCCAGTTTGGCTAGCTGTGTCTGCTGAGGACTCCTCCTCCTCGGGACAGTACCTACCACCTAGAAACTTTCTTAGCAAAAATAAAAAAATTAACAGTCCTTGTCCTCTTACAAAACATACTATTGGCCTTCAGTGGGGCCTAGATTACAGTCAGGCTGTGCAAACCCCCTCCTCAGGCCTCAGACCTTGAGCTGCCCCAACTCTGGGCCCTGGCCCACCACTCACTCCCCCATGTTACAGAGCAGCGAGGCAGGTGTGGAGGTAATGATGTAGCAGCAAGGGCTGGGGCAACTGGCATCACTGGTATTTTGGCCAAAGGCTTCGAACAAAACACCACCAGACATAGCAGGTTCTGTGGCCACCGCCCAGCACTGGAGCCTGGCACTCTCATGGGAGCACCATGAGTGGGGGGGCCTCCCAGGGGTGCAGGCCGAGGCCAAGGGGCTGCTCTAGACAGCAGGGCTTACAGGAATGGGCCCCCAGACCTGCCTGGGTGGGTGGCTCATATGCTGGGAGTCAGAGCCTGCTGAGGCTCGCTTGTCATTCTAGTTGTGTGACCACGGTCGAGTCACCTAACCTCTCTGAGCCTGCAGAGGTAAGATGGGGGGGGGGGGGGGGGAGGTCAGAGAAAATCATCTCCAAGATTCCTTTCAGCTCTGCTCCTCTAAGACCCATACAGAAAGCCCACTAGGCGTGTTCTTTTCACATCCACCTGACAGGCCAGCTAAGAGCAGGGGGAGGGAGGTGGCTCAAAGTCTCCCTCCACCTTTTCTTCTGATGCTTTTATGAGCAGGCACTGTCGGTTCCTCTGAGAAACCACTAGGGGCCCTGCTGTCTTTTGGAAAACAGTAAGCACACCAGTTGCATCTGGCAACAGAGCTTGGAAGAGCCCTAGGGCCTTGGGGGTCTCTGGGTCCAGGGCTAAAGGTCCCCATCCCAAGGACCCCAGCAGGCCTGCGTTAGAACTCAAGCTCTGTCTAGGAGCCAGGAGCAGCCTTCGGGCCTGGACAAGGCCCAGGGATGCTCAAGGCCTCCTCCGCTACCTAGCTACACCCCAGGCTTCGGGTGCGAGCCTTTTCCATGGCTGAAACCTGGACTGGGCCAACCGATCTGGGAGCTGGCCCACTTCATAGTTCAGGGGCCCTCATTTGAGGCCCTGCTCTTCCTCACCCCTACATAAACAAGCTACCACTGCAAGTTCATATTTTATTTCCAATACATTTGGAGCTTTGATTTTTGCATTTTTTGTAAAAAAGTTTTCACTTAATTCATTGAAAGCCCTTTCGTGCTGAGCCCAAGGTGGGGGGGGGGGGGGGCCTGGACTGGGCCAGACCCTTTGCAGCCCTCTTACACCCACCCCAGACCCCCAGTGCCAGGAATGGGGTGGCTTCCCTCTGCCCACTCTCCCCCCCGCCCCCTGCTGCATCTCTCTGTACAGAACAATTTTAAAAATGGAAGCTAAGACACAATATACATCGGACAGGCACACACACACATGCACACAGGCGTCTGCTCCAAACGGGCAGGACGTCAGCTGCACTCAAGAGAGCACCAAGGAATGCATACGGAGCCCCTCCTGGGGAGGAGGGCAGGGCCTGGGCCCCACCTTGGTCCTCACAGTCCGCAGCTCCTCCACACCTATTGCCCTGCTAGCTGCCAGAGGGAGGGGTGGACAGCACGGAGGGCTGTGCAAAAGGGGGGACAGCTGAGGGCAGCTGGGGGGTGATGGAGAGGGCAGTGCCAGCCTTATAGGTGTTCCTGGGGCCAGGGAGGCTGCTCTAGGAGCCCGGGGGTTGGGGGAGGACTGGGGTAGATCCCTGGCCTCAGGTACCTGAGGGGTAGAAGGCCTGGGCTTTGCCCCTCGAGGAGCTTCAAGGGCCCAGGGTCGGGAGTGGGGCTGGCCCCACAGCTTTGGCCTGCCAGCCCGGACTACATACACATTTGGTAAACCTAGGAGCTAGGCGGGCCTGGACCCCTTCTCAAACCTCACAGCTGGGAACCAGGTCTGCCCCCAAGTCCTCCCTACCCCTGGCTCTCGCCCTGGCCTGGGGAGCTGGGGTGAACAGGGCCTGCCCTGCAGGCTTGTCCCCTTCCCTCGGCCCCTTCCAGCTTCCCACCCTTCCCTGCTCAGGCCCCAGGAAGAAGTTAAAAATAGTTAGTTCCTACATAAAAAAGAAACAGAAACAGATTCCCTGCCAAAAGGCTGGTGGGAGAAGAAGGGACTTTGTCTCTGCAGTGGGAAAAGTAGGGAGCGGGCAGGGGGAGGACTGCAAAATAGTTTTTTCTTTTAAAAAGTGCTTGGTAAGTCTGTTTTAAAGTGTGTGTCTATATCTATGTACAGATATACACACAGACACTGTTCACACACTGGCCGCCCACGCACACCTGCACACACACAGAAATGTATACATATACATAATCATATACATATACATATACATACATACATACATACATATATATACTTTAAAAAGTCCTAGGGGAGATCTGAGCCAGGCCGGGGCCAGGCCTGCAGGGTCACGACTGGAGGGCGTGGGCCCGGCCGGGCTGGCAGACAGGGCACTCACTGCCCTCGGCACAGAGCTCACACAGCACGGCGTGTTGGCACGGCAGCACCGCTCGGTTCTGCTCCTGACACTTAAGGCATTTCACCGACTGCATGTGGAACACGGCCTGTGGGGAAAGGGACGTCACGGTCACTGGCCCAGCCGGTGTTGGACAAGGAGCTCTCCCAACTATCACTTCAGCCCCTTGGGGCACAGAGCTCAACAATGGGCTCACAGGCCCCAGCTGACAAGGGAGAGGGCAGGGTCAGAGGGCAGGCTGATCACCTCAAGGCACCGAATTTCTGCTTTCAGCTGTCAGGCTGAGTCGGGGGGAGTTGGAGCCATGCATGGGGGAGAAAGGAGGGCCAAGGCTGCTCTGCAGCTCCCATCTAGATGGGCTTTTCCTTGCACACAGACTTCTACCTCATCTTGTTTGATCCTATGATGACCCTAGGTCCCCAATGGGAACTATGGGGTCTGGAGAGTCGTGACGGGCCTGAGATGACATGGCCACATGTGGGGCCTGGCTGCCAAGTGCCCAGCGAAGGCAGGAACGCTCTTCCCACTGTGCCACACTCCCCTGGGGACCCAGGAGGCAGGGCACCGAGGGACGCAGACAGTAAGTAGCCCTGGGGACCTAACCATTCTGGAATGTCTGCTGGCGTGTGCAAAGCTCACAGGAAGAGGAATGGCCAGGATGACACTTCGGACCCAGGTGCGCTGATACAGCTCAGCTCAGTGCTGCCCTCAGAAGTTTCCCGGGGAGGGGCAGTGCCCATCGACCTCCAGCTTTCCCACCTCCCCAGTGAGTGACATTCTCTTCCAAGCTCCCCTCCAGCGGCCGGCATTTTGTGTTAGCTCAGCAGGGACAGAGGCTCTCAGAAGGAGCGTGGCCATTCCTGGAGCAGCAGGGACCCATGTGAGTCCAAGCACTGGCTGAGACCACTGTATATCCCCAGCCTGTGCTCCCCAACCTCCTAAGCTGACCTTGTCCACTTGCTCCAAGTGAGCCCGCAGCTGCTTCTGGAGAGAGTAGAGGGTGGAGAGCGAGAGGGCCTCCAGGTCAGGGAAGGTGGGCAGGGCCTGTGGGTCAGGGCCCGAGTGTAGCCGCTCCAGCTCCTCCTGTAGTTTCTTCACCTGCACCTCCAGTGCATCCCGCTGCTCCCGGGCCAGCTCACACTCAGCACCTGCTGCGCTGGCCCGCTCCCCGGCCTCCTCTGCCTCCTTCTTCCAGGCATCACAAGCCTGTGGGCCCAACACGCAGCACCTTGTCACAATGGCCCCTTGCCCCTGCCCCACCCCCCCGCCCTGAGAGTGCATCTCCGGGAGCCCATGTGGGTCACTGTGGCTGCAGGGCCTGCAGGGGCCAGGTGTCTGGGAAGGGGAGCAGGGAGGAGGGCTGATGCTGCCTGCAAAGAAGAGAGGTTTCAGGACCTAAAAGAGACCCTCTGTGGGCAGGGAAAGGGGCTAAGCCCAGCAGAGCAGGGAGCACTAGGCAGAGCTGGCCAGCACCTCCAGGGGAGGCCAGGCTGTGGCTGGACATAAGGCCTGTCTCAGAACCCAGAATCCTGGACCTAGAGCCCAGAGAGTCAGGGCTTCTGGGGAGAGGCAAGCGGTGCTCTGGGACCAGACCTAACAAACACCTCACAGAGGGAGTTCCAGGTCTGGGATACCAGTCACCCTAGGGTCCTGACCAGCAAGGCAAGTTTTTCCACAGGGGGACAGAATAAACAAAACTGAGTTTCTTTTCTGTTCTTCAGGACCCCTGACCTCCCCCAGGCCCTGCACCCACTCTGTGTAAGATGGGCTCGGGCTAGGTGCCCCCAGGCCCTGGGGAAGGTGGGTGGGCCTGAGGGTCCAGTACCTGCTTCGCCTGCTTCCAGGACTCCTCCCACTGCTTGATGGTGCCGTTGGCTTCATCTAGCTCTTGCCGAAGCCGGGCCAGCTCGGCAGCCCCAGGCCCTGACAGGAAGGCAGGGGAAGTGCCCGGGGAGAAGCTTCCAGAGGCAAAGTGCTCCCAGATGCTGCTATTCATCCCATTCAGACCTGCCCCAGGAAGGAGAGAAGCATCAGCGCTCTGGAGGGGCCCGGGCCCTGTGCAGCCCTGCCTGGGGGCCTCCAGGGCTTGGCTGTGCGAGGCTCCAGCAATGTCAGGCTGGGGAATTTCACTGGGATGTGTGGGCACCACCTGTTACCCATCAGCTGCCATTTAACTCCCCAGTCTCAGCGTCCCCATCTGTAAAGTGGGGCTCCCACCACTTGCCTCACAAGGTGATTCAGGGGACTTGGGAAGTGCTGTAGGGAGAGCAGTCTGTGAATTTGGCAATTTGTGATCACAGCTTCACTTCCAGGCTAGACAAAGGGGAGCCTTCTTGCACCCTGATGTGAGGCCCAGGAGGAGATTCAGGAAAAAAGAGATGGGTCAGAGCCGCAGATGATGGCAGAGCTGGAGCAGGAAGAGCACAGGGAGCTCTGGGTCCATCCCCCTTGTTTTACAATGAGGAAACTGAGATAAAACGTGTTGCCAGGAATCACAAAAAAAGTAAGTGGTAGAGCCAGGACAGTCAGGGCTTCTGGCTCCAAAGGCCAACTGGCTCCAAAGGCCGAATATGCAAACAGGCTGAGCTGTGTGCTCACCCACCGCCCCCACCCCCTCATTCAACAGAAGCTCTGCATCCCCTGCTCTGTGGCCCCCAGGGCGCCCCTGTCTTCTGAGGGAGACCCGTATCCACCTCTGGCCTCATTCTGCCCAAACTTATCGTTCTAATGACTTCTTTCTTGCTCCCTTTCCCACTAATCCAGCCAGGATGTTCCAGAACTGGACAGACTTAAGAGTCTGTCCTGCAGGCAAAGGCAAGCGCACCCACATGGCCAACACCATCCTGCGCTGAGGCACGAGGCCCTCCGCGGCTCTCCTCCCCCTCAGGTGGCATGTCCTCTCGTGCACGGGAGCCACTTCCTCAGGGAGCCCCGCCCAGGTTAGGTCCCTCTATCCTGAATCATAGAGCCCAGCCTATTGCCTCCGCACAACAGTGACGGTCTCTAAGTATAAGCTAACGTCAGGGCACTTCTGCCGCCCCCAACAGACCACGGCTCCACGCCGGCAGGGACTGTTGAGCTCACCTTGTAACCATAAAGCTGCTCAATAACTACGTGGGGAGGGAATGAGTGTGTGGCCAGTAGTAGGGCTACCGTCAAGATGCTTCCAGCACGTGGGGCAAGTCAGACAAATGTCACACTAAGCACCTGAAGCTGACGGCATCGGCGTTGACAGTAAAGGTGCTGCCCTGATCTCCAGAGAGATTAGGGAAGGACCCAAACCTGGTCAGAAGGTCAAAGGACAGCTCCAAGGCTCAGGCCTGGTGTGAGCAGAATGCCTGGGGGAGGGTGTCTCTGATCTCCTTGAGCAGCTGCCTGGGGAGGGGACGTGAGAGAAGCAGCTGCAGCTGACTGAGAGGCAGCAGCTTGGGCGTACGCGCTTTCACACGTTACCGCAGGGGACGTTCGCACTGACCCTGGGCACACACGTAGGTCTCCCCCCGCGCTTCTAGCCCCTCTGTTCTGACGTGCCCTCCAGAGCCCCCGGTCCACACAGTTCTAATGTTGGGTTCGGGAGACAGCTTTTGGGGCTAGAGCTGGCTCTCCCTGGTGCTTCTGCTGGCCAGGACGGCCACCCTGCGCCAGGGGTGAGTCGGCTCAGACTCCTCCCTTGACCTCCAGGAGCTCTGGGTGACTGGGCAGAGCCGCCACACTGGTACAAAGAACAGACCTCGGCCCTGCCGACGCTGAGGCCATGCTTCTCGCTGTGCACTAGCCCGGTGCCTAGCACTTCACTCATGTTATTTCATTTAAGCCTCACAACCACCGTACGGTGTTGCCATTATACCCATTTTACAGAGGAAACTAAGGCAGAGAGGCTAAGTCACTTGTCCAGGTTCACAGAGCTCAGAGAACCGGTGCCTGACGTGCCTCTGTGCCCAGAGCCCCTGCTTTAACCTCCACTCTGTACTGCCTCTAGCTGTGGAAAAAACGGCCAAAGGCACTTTCCAAAAGCCCAGATTCCTGCCCCAGGCCTCAGAGAGCCATACCCGCTCTTACCCAAAGATCCATGTGATGCTGAGGTCCCCAAAAATGTGTTTTCTGATTGGCTCAGGTGGCCCTGGGGCTGCTGCAGGAAATGCGAGGAGAGGCTGACGGGAGGGGACGGGGATGCTGAGTGGAAGGAAGCAGAACTGCCCAAGGAGCCAGGGATGTTCACGGGTGCGGAGCTCTGCAGCAAACTGCCGCCTGCAAGGGAGGCCCAGGAGGGTGGCCGAGTGAGGGCTGCACGAGCCATGCGCAGCCACACTGAGCGTGGGATGGCTTGTCTGCCCGCCCCCAGGCCTGACTGAACTCCAGGAGCCCTCCCATGCCATCCTGCCCACCCACCGCCCAGTACCGATTGTGATGCTGCCCGGATGGGGCACCGTGCTGTTATCAAAAGTCTTCTCTAGGGCAGCAACCCCGAACTCATTCAGGTCCAGGTCATCCAGGGCGGACTCTGGAGACAGAGTGATTGGACATGAGCCCCCTGGGGCCACACAGCCCCAAGGCTCCAGGCCTCGCCTCCCGAGCCACCTGCCCTTTCCTGTCTCTTCTCCTGCCCCCGTCTCAGCCAAGCCCAGTCCCACTGGACCTGTGCTCTCTCAAGCCTCTGCTTGTGCCTGTCTCTGCCAATGCCAATCCCCCTCGCCAAGTCCAGCTCAAATGCCTCTCCTTTCTGAAGCCTTCTTTGATACCCCCGGGGGAAATGAGTATTAATCCGGCTGACAGAGGTCTCGTCCTCTGATGTTACAGTGTGTATGTCTCACCCCTGAGCTCACTGAGAGCAGGCAGGTCTCTGGACCCTCAGTGGCTAGTTCATAATAGTTGCCCAACAAATGTCCACTGAGCTCTGAGGAACTGGACTGGGAGGGCAGGAACAGTGTCCCTCCCTGAGGGCGGGAATAGCGTGTCTTCTTCTCACCCCAGTGCCTGTGACAGGAGCGGGCACAAAGTGGCACCCATAAATGACTGTTGAAAGAGAAGAGCAGCGGCTTCTAATGACCGGGAACTCTGAGGAGAGCTGTGCAGGTTGTTCACAAGGCTACCTAGTTGGGGCTGCATGACATAGGTCGTGGAAAGAGACTGCGCACACCACGAGAAGAGATATCTCTTTCTAATCTGCACAAAAGAGGGCTGATCTGCTATAAAGGCTAGTCCTGCCCTTACACCTTGGGCTCATGTTCCATTTAGGTCAAAGGGCTCAGAATAGCCACCCTCTGACTCTCCCAAGACAGGTGTCTAAAGTGACCAGTACGCTGCTTTGACCTAGTATCTCTGACTCCAGACCTGCTCCTAGACTTAGCAACAGAAATGGCCCAATTACCTATGACTGACTCTACCGTGTCGCTGGTGGGGTAGAAGGGCAGAGCATTTGCATTCATGCCAGGAACGCTACTGGTGCCGGCGGGGCTGGGGGGAGTAGCTGCTAAGCTGGAGGTGATACTAGAAGAGATGCTTGAGGTCAGGGGGCTGCCCACGGGGAGGATGCCCAGCATGTCCTGCAACGAGAGAGTGAAGAGAAGATAGTGGGATGGCTGCCCACCGACAGGGGCTGAAGATGGAGGCTGGCTGGGGCAGAGGGCAAAGGTGCATCCCAGCTCTCCTCCGGTTGCCCTCAACACCTTGTTGAGAGGCTGGAGTTAGACAGGTGTGGCTCGGAGGCTGCGGGGCCTACTCACCCCTAAAGTTCTGCAGCAGGGGAAGGGAGAAGTGAGTTCAGTGCCAGTATAGATGCTCAACAAACTTTTTTTTTGGACTAATGAAGTGAGTCCAGGAGGTGAGGGGCTCCAGGGCCTGACCCCCCACCCTCTCTGAATTTGGGGCTGGGGCCCACCGTAATCCTGTCCTCAGTTTGTAGAGAAAGCAGTGCCCACACTCCCTGAAGAAGCCTCCTGGGGTTCTGGGCCTGTCCTGTTCACAGCAGGCGCCAGAAGGGGAGAAAAGGGGCTGAGGGCTCTATACCTGTTTGGGCTGAAGCAGAGGCTGCTCTTGACTCCTGGGCTCTAGTGAGTGGGGTTTTAACTTGGCCTGAGAGAAAAGTCAGGGAGCAGGAGATGAAAGTGGTGCTAGGGAGGGCCCCTGAGCCCATGCCTCCTCCTAAGCATCCACTTGCCATGGCTCACTGGGCTGAGGGACCAGGAGGCAAGGAGGCATCAGACACCTGTTGTGCAGTCCCCTTCCACACACATGCACCCTCCTTCCCTACCCTGGGAACCAGGGGAGCTGCTCCTCTCCTCCCTGTGACTCCAAGTCACAGATAAGCCCAATTCCACCCCTCCTGTCCCCCTCCCCAAGGCCCTGCTGTTCCATCAAGGCAGCACAGGGCAGGGTAAGACCAGATGTGGGGTCAGAAGACTGAGATAGGACCCCTACCCCTCTATTAACTGGCTTTGACATGGTGAGGTGCTCAGCCTCTAACCTGCCTGTCTTTATCTGTAAAATGGGATGGCCTCACCCACTCTGCTCAGTGTTGAAGAGGTTGGGAATAGGGGCCTTCTAGCTTCCAGTCTCGCTCCCCATAGCTGGGCCAGGACAACCCTCCAGGGCTTCTCTTGCCCCATGCAGAAGGTGGCTAACCTCACTGGGCTGCCCCCTTATCCCTTACCTGGCATTTCAAATTTTTCAGGTACTCTGCTCCCACCTGGTCTTCCCTCTCGAAGCCAGGAGCCTTCTTATAGCTGCCAGGGGCGAGGCCAGACTCCCCAGGAAAGACAATGCCTTCCAGATTTGGAGGCTTCCTGATGGAGCCGGGTGGGGAGCCACAAAGGTTAGATGGGCTGCCTAGACTGCTATTTCTACAGAGAAGCTGCAGAGAAGGAAGAGGGTAGGCTGGTGGGCAAAACATAGACTAGGGCAGGGCCCATCCTCTGTCCCCTTGTCAGAGGGAGATTCTTCAGCAAGAGGCTCAGTTCCTTTTTAATTGGCCAGTGGGCAGCAACCCCACCCAGGAACCCAGAACTTCATGAGGAAACTGTATGTCAAGGGCTGACAGAAGGCTCTGTCCCTTCTACCAGCTCTACCCAGGCTGATCATGGGGTTCTGGGGACACCACTCCAGCCACTACCAGCTTTTGACAGAGAAAAGAACCCTGGGACAGAAAGGGCAGAACCCCTTGGGTGGAGGCCTCCTCCCCAAGTACAGGGCACGAGAGGCAGGTGTTGGCTCTGGGCAGGCATGGTGCCCACCCCACCCCTTGGACAGGCACGTACAGCACTGAGGTCAGGGGCATGTGGGCTGGAGGGGCTCACGGGCACCGAGTCTCCAGCAGCAGACGGCATGTACAAGACAGGGCCTGGCTGGGTGGGGCTGGACACAGCTGAGGAAGGCTGCAGGTCGTCACTGAGGGGTGGCTCTGCAAGAGATAGGGGCAGGGTGTCAGCAGGCTCTTGAGCCAGCTCTGTCCCTCCAAAAATGCATCTGGGTCTCTTTCAAAGGAGATCATGCATCCCTGTATATAAAGGGAAGGCTTCTACCTGTTTCTATTAATATCACATACTGTGTACTTACTATGTGCCAGGCAATTTGTATTAACTGTGAATCTCCACAATGACTGGAAGATAGAAGTAATGTCATGGTCTCCATTTTACAGATAAGGACACTGAGGCTCAGAGAGGTAAGGTAAATCCCCCAAGGTGGCTGAGCTAGGAAACAGAAGAGCTGGGATCTGAACTCCAATTCACGACTCCAAAGCCTGGGCCATTCACTGATTCTCTGTGCTGCCTTGGCTGGGCCCACCTATGAGCCAAGTGTGTGCTTCCCCATCCCTGGGCCCCCAGTTTATTTTTCACTCGAATCCCAGAGATAAGGCCTAAGGCTAGAAAGAGGTGAAGGACAAACAGAGCAGTGGCCTGGGGTGGACACAGGTTGTAACTCGAGCCCATCTGAGACTGACAGCGACGGTGTGGAGCTGCGCCGAGCAGTACGGCAGCCCAGGACCACATGCAGCTGCTAAGCACCAGAACATGGCTGGTCTGGATTGGAACGTGCTGTAGCTATTCAAGTACACATCAGCTTTCAAAAACTTGGTTTGAAAAAAAAAAGTAAAATATCTTGATTATATTTTAAATGATATTATTTTATGTTGGGTTAGATAAAAATATATTATTAAAATTTAACCTATTTCTTTTTTTTTAGATGTGGTTATTAGAAAATCTAAAATGACATAAGGGGGCATTGCATTAGATTTTGATTGGACAGCTCTGCTCTCAGCAGGACAGAGTGCCATGTTCAATTAGTGATGTCTGCCATGGGTGTGGCACGGGGTGGCTCTGGGATCTGCCTACTTGGCTTGGGGAGGGTGCCTCACCCTGCCTGGGACTGTGAGTGTGCAGCAAGGGGCATAGTCCCTGCTGTCTCACGACCTTGGAAGCTCCCGGGTTTTGAGGCCAGTTCGAGAGGTGGGGCAGGGGGGTGGGGGAATGGAACTTCCAGCGTGGACAGGGCCCCACTGCTGGCTGACACTGAGCTTGAGGGGAGGGGAGAGGAGGGAGGGGGAAGGGAGGGGAGGGAGAGGGAGGGGAGGGTGCAGAGGGCACTACCCCAGGGCACTGGGAACAGCATACGTTCTACATGGGCGAAGGCGCAGAAAGGTCCTCGGGGACAGCTGCCCGACTGCTGCATGTCGTTGCACTTGGTAGATTTATAGATCTGGAGGGCAGAGCAGAACAGAGGCGGGGTTGGGCTTGCGCAGAGACAGACAGCCAGCCAGGGGTGCCTTCAGCATGGCTGGGTTAGCTTAGAAATCTCTCCCTTCTCCTCCCCACTCGATGCCAATTCCCTAAGTCTCTCCCTACCAACTTCTTACTCAAGACAGAGTAAGCAGACACTGCCACCCCCATGCCACGGACCACCTCCCTCCTGGGGTCATAGGCCTAACCAGCCCTGAGCCAGCTCTCACAAAGGGATCTTCTCCATGCTACTCTCACTCATGATCTTGGCCAGGGCTGTGACCTTCCAATGTGCCTCTGGGCATTAAAAGAGCCAAGTTCACAGGAAACACCCACCCATCTTGGAGCACCCTGGGCTGGGATCTGTGTGGACCTAACTTTCCACCCTGTTGTCTGCAGCTCACATAAGGTAGTTTCTGTCCGCGGGTCTAGCTCAGGGTGTCCTGGCCTCCATGGAAACAAGGGAAGGGACAGCATGCACCTGTACGTACCCTAAGTGAGATTTTGGCACACTGACATGACCCAGGACCCACCGTGGGCCTAGGGGCTGCATCAGGGAAGTTGCTGGTACCCTAGCCTCTGATGTGTACAGGACAACCGTAAGGGGCTTTCTTATTTTTTAAATCCTGATGCCATTTTAAGTACCACAAGTGGTGCAAATCCCAGAACGGCCAAGTTGCCATGCCCAGTGCATGCCTATCAGGGGGCTCAGGGAAACAAAACTGGGAGCCAAGGGCTGCTTGGTGTGTGGGCTCAGAACAAGGAAAGTTGCAAATTAGGGTGTGGGGCTCCTTTAGGTACTGCCTAGGGGGAGCCTGTGGCTACAAATCCCTCTTCCAGGATGGTGTCAGGATGGGCTCTGCCAGCATCTGCCTGGATCCTCCTTTCCTTTCTCCCTGCTTTCCGAAGAGGATATGTTAAGTCACCCCAACCCTTCAAAGGGCCAAGGCTCTGGCCCCCGCTCCAAGGCCCACCTCCGGGTGGAACTGTTGCTCCGTGCGGGTGTGGCAATACTGGCAGGAGTCTGCATTTTCACACTTGCCGGGGTCTCCCCACTCATCCCCATGTTTTACACTCGGACATGGAGACGACCTGGTTAAATAAGAGAACGGGGTCAGATGGGCGCCTAGAGGATCTGGGGGATGCCGATGAGGTCGCTACTGCTCAGGACCCCTTTCTCATCTCCTGGCTTTGCAAAGTCAGGCTCCGAAGTAGGAAAGGTCAGCTGCAGAGTGAAGGCCTTCCTGGGGCCAGAAGCCAGGCTTTGCTTCTCTGGCCCAACCTGGCTGCATTACCAAGAAAGACAGTTTTGTTCCCTTCAGCCAAGTCCCACCCCCCATCCCCAGCACTATGCAGCCCAAGGAGAGCCAGACCACAGCCATGCCACAGCATGGCCCTGGCAGATGCCTCTCAGGATCAGAACTAGAGGTGCTTTTGACCCAAGACCCTCATTTCATGCCAGACCCCTCTGGCAGGTAGAGGAGGCCCCCTATCGTTTAGCTATCCTGACCATTCCCTCCCCTCGTACTTGGGTCCTGTGATCCTGTGATCCCCGGGGCTGGCCTCCCTGCCTCCCTGAGAGCACAGTGCAAACAGCCCCTGCCGTGATTCCTTCCCTGCCACCCTCCCTCCCACAGCTGGCCTACTTGGGCCAAAGGACCTGTATTTGTGTTTCCGGGGGCTCCGCCGCCGGTCCTTGCTGTTGTGGTAGTAGGGACAGGCATAACCCTGGCGGCACAGCCGTGGGGGCTTCTTGCACGGCTCCGTCTTATAGTTCCCCAGCACGTAAGCAGTCTCTGCACAGGGGACCAGAGGCAGGGGTCAGGTGGGTGGGGCAGGGGCAGGGTGCGGGAGGGGAAAGAGAGGCCACTGGGAAGGAGTGTAGGAGCTCACACTTTTCTGAAAGGTATGAGCAGGGCCACCTCCTCGTGGGCCAATGCCAAGACTTGACACCCAGAAGAGAGGTAAGGAGGATACCGCCGTCCCTCGCTGGAGATACTCACAGCTCAGAGTAAAAAGGGCGCCCTCAGGAGGGTTGAGAATATACCTACTTGTACTCATACACGTGCACAACCACACATGTGTGAAAGCCCCCTGAAGGAATCCAGGGAGCACCTGGGGTGACGGAAGCAGGGCAAGATGTGTCTAGGGAGACTCCCCCAGAAGTGACCCCGAATGATGGGGCTGCAGTTGGCTGGATGTGAGGTGGGATGAGGGGGCAAGTGTCTCCCAGCAGAGGTGGTGGCTTGGGCTGGGGAAGGCAGTGGGTGGTAGTGAGCCATGTCCTCAGGGCAGCTATAGGGAGGAAAGGGGAGAGGACAGACAGCGGGCGGGAGGGGCAGGGCCATTTGTGTGGCCACCTTTACCTTGCCACCGTGGCTCCTCACTGAGGATTTTTTCTATCATGGCGTGACTCGCAGCCCCAGCCGACTGGCCCTCTATGCTGCCCTCTACTGTGGTCTGGCCGTTCTGCAAAGCCTCCATTGCCTGGAGCTCTCTGGGAGGAGAGGAGAGGACAGAGGGCAGGGAGGGGGCGTGAAGAGGAAGGAACCAGAGTGCAACCCTGCAGTCCATCGGTGGTACTCACCGTGTCCACAGCCAGGCCCCCACCCCAGCCCACAACCATCAGCCCACCTGATGTCGTAGACAGGGGAGCGGAGGTCATGGGGCCCATGAGCAAAAGCGCAGTGCAGGCCGTTTTTGGTGCAGTTGCCTTTCGAGTCTGTCTCGTGGATGCAGATTCCAGTCTTATAGTAGCGCAGGTGGTACCTGCGCTCAGTGTCCCCTGTGGTCCTGTGCAGGAATGGGCACCTGAAACATGGGCAGTAGGGTGGGGGGGTCACTCACCTTCACCCCCTGCAGCCTGGTCTACCAGCCCTGCCCTTTCCCTGCCCACTGAAGGCTTGCCCCATGACCCGGTGGGTGTACTGCCGGTGGGTCAAGAAGGCAAGCAGGAGACGAGTCCTGCTACAGCAACAGAGCCACCCTCCTACTGCCAGCAGGTGCCGTAGCCCAAAGTGGGGCCTGATAGCCTGGCATTCCCTCTTCAGCTTCTTGAAGGCTACTCAGCCAGGCCCCGGGCTGTCCTGAAGAGAAGCTCCGGTGGGGGGGGGTGGGGGGGGGGTGGGGGCGGTACTCATGGGAGGACAAATGCTGTCCAGGTCAAGGGTCTTGAGAGAAGCAAACGGGCTGCTCAAAACATGGGCAACCCCCCTCAGGCCCTGGGTGCTTCATTAAGCTGGGGGGAGGGGTCAGCAAGCCTTTGACCCCTGGAGAGAGAGAACAGCTGGAGAGGGACCGTTCAGTGAGGTGCACCCACAGAGCCCCCAGCAGTGCCTCCTGTCACCACTGCTGCGGGGTCAACAAACGTTCCCTCCAGGCTTGTCACCTTATGTTTGTCACCTGTTATGCCCTGTCTCTTCACAGAGCTTGGTGGCAACTACTTAAGGTCAGCCAAAACGGGAACTGGGAGGCTCTATGTCTCTAGACAGCCAGCCTTGGTGGGAACTACACGGGAACGAGTGGGAAGTGTGGGCTGGGAAGAGGGTCTTAGTAACCTGCACGGGACCAGGATGGAAGGCCCAGAAAGCCACTCTGGTTCAGATGTGGCCCTTAGGCTTAGCAGGAGAAAGGCCTGTGCAGGGCTTCCCAAAAGTGGGGAAAGGAGAAAGGGCCCCTCCCAGAGGCAGGCGGGGTCTGAGCCCAGGTCCAGGCCACGGGGGTGGTGGGCCAGGCTGTGGCAGGTCCCCAAAGGCAGGCTCTGGCTGGCGTCTCAGACTCTGCCCAGCCTATTCTGAGGGCATCTGATCCAGGAGACAGGGCACTCCTCTGAGGGCAAGCTGGGCGGCACTCACTCGTCGCCCTCCGGGCAGAGGCCCGTGGCCTCATCGTACTTGGAGCAATAGACGTCGGGACTGTAGTTGAAGGTGCCGTCCCGACGGCGAATGGACCGGCGGCGGCGCTGGTTCACGAAATGCCAGTGGAAGCAGGTGTAGGGCCGATGCTGAGCGCATTTGTGCTGCACAAAGAGCGGGCACTGCTCAGTGCGGAATTCCTTCAGGTACCTGCAGGGAGAGCCCCCAAGTAGGGTGGGCCAGGAGCAGAGAGTCAAGCCCCTTGCTTCCCAGAAAGAAGTTGGCTACCAAGTCCCCCAAGGGCCCTACTCTGGGGCTAGTGCCACTGAGACACCAGAAAAGACCCAGAGCTAAGGCAGGACCTCGGTGTCGGGATCCTTCCTAACACGCAGGTCCCCAGCCAGCCTGAAGGGCAGGAGCCAGGGACCACAAGGGCCCTCACCTGCCATGGTGACAGAGGAGGGCTTAATCGGTGGCTTGTTTTCTGAGCGTTCCCTGAGGCTTCCCAGGCCAGATCACTGATCACAGGGAAAAGGCTGCAAAGAAGAGCTTGAGGAGCCTCTCTTAAACTTCCTGCAGGGGTCTCTGCTACCCACATCTGCCTGCCAATTCCTGGAGGCCTCACTTGTCCCAGGAGCAGGGCTGGGGCACCAGGCAGAAGGCCAGGAAGCCTGCTGCTTTGGAGCTGAGGTGTCCCTCTGGACCAGCGACACAGGTCACCGCTGTCCTGTCTGCCAACTTCCTTCCAGAGACATTTCCTAGCAATATCCAAGTATATGTTTGTGACACTCACGTTAGAAGCATCAGAAGAGACTCCCTCTCAGCCTTGCCTCCCCCAATAGTCTCACAGCAGCTGAGGTATTCTATTTCTCTCCTGACTAACCTGCGACTGGGGGGCTCTGTCTGTCCTCCTGGCCTCCCCCCAACCTGTGTCTCCTTTACTCTGCATCTAAAACCCAAAACAACCCCAAGCTCTTCCCCTCTACACCACCCAGTGGAGGACCCGACCCACTTGTCCCCCTTGCAGAACCATACTATCTATGTTTTCACTCACTTTGTGTCCAGGTGGAGGGTTTCTTAGATTTACGCCTACCACCCCCTCCACACACACACAGTGGGGACAGGCAGGCAGCCAGTTCTCTTTATTCATTCCCTCAAGCCCAAACAATGCAGGCAACAAATGGCTTGATAGAATGCATTTGATGCCAGTGAGGAGGATGGTTCTAGAAGGCACAGATGGTTGTGTGCAGAAGGGAGTGTGGAGGGAGCGACCCCCTGACCTGGAGCAACTGTCCAGACTGGGAGCCCTGCCTGGAGCTGGAAGGCCTGGGAAACAGGCAAGACGGTCCAGCCTATGTCTTTGGCTCATGCCAGGATACTGAGGGCCTTACCAGTCTGGACATATGGAAGGTGTAGAGACACACAGGTTCAGGGCCGAGACTTTCTGGACAGGTTTTCTTCAATACCAATGAATGTGCTGAAAAATCCTACCAGCCAAGGGAAACTGCCTGGAGATCCAGTGGTTAGGACTCCGCGTTTTCACTGCCAAGGGCCCAGCTTCAATCCCTGGTTGGGGAACTAAGATCTCACAAGCCATGCAGTGTGGCCAAAAAAAAACCCAGATCCTCTCAGCCCTGGGAGGTGTCCAGTCGAGTGTACTGGGCAGGGGGAAGCTGGAGCTAGGTCCTCCTTAAAGAACACAGATGTAAGGGACAGTGAAGCTTCCAAATAGCATCCTATTCGTTTAGCACCTACTTACTGAGCACCTACTAGGTGCAGATGTGGTGAGCACTGAGGACACTGACATAGCAGGTCCTTATCCTTAGGAAGCCCACACTTCCATGGGAGACACACCAGTAACAGGTGGAATCAATCAACTGCAGAAAAGGTTATGACGAAGGTTTGCTGAGGGTTCTGTGGGAACCCAGAGGAAGGATCCTTGACCTAGGCTGGAATAGAGGAAAGAGGAAGGGAAGGAGAGGTACTTGTGGGTGAAGAATGTGGGAAGGGTGTTTTAGGCAAAGGGAACAGTATGAGCTTAGAAACAGCATGTATAGGTCAAAGAGCTCCACGTGCCTTCGTGGCATGTGAGCGGGGTAGGAGAAGAACTGGGAAAGGGAAATGAGGAGGAGGTGAGGTGTGAGAGGAGCCAAGTATCAGGGTTATCATCTCCAGGCCACAGGTATATTCTGAGACACCAGGCTGAAACCTGGAAGGCTTCCTAGGGCCTCTCCCACCCACTCTGGCACTAGAACACAAGGTTATATACAGAAATCTGCCCTGCATACTGTACACAGGTACCAAACCCTGGGACAACAACCTCCCAAACTGCTAGACCGATCTCTCCTGGACAGCACACGTGCCACCTGACTCCTGACCCACAGGAGACTAATTCAGGAGGTAACAGGCGGGAAATGGGAGCGAAGGAAGCTGAACCCAGGGCCAGAAAAGAACGCGAAGTAGTTAGGACTGACAGATTAAATATAGGACACCCAGTTAAACTGGAATTTCAGGCAAATCAAGTATTTCATGGGACAAGCTTATACTAAAAAATTATCCATTATCTGAAATTTCAATCTAACTGGCATCCTGTTTGTTTGTTTATTTATTTGGCTGCACAGGGTCTTGGTTGCGGCATGCGGGATCTTCGTTGCCACATGCGGGATCTTTAGTTGAGGCATGTGGGATCTAGTTCCCTGACCAGGGATCGAACTCAGGCCCTCCTGCATTGGGAGCACGGAGTCTTAACCACTGGACCACCAAGGAAGTCCCTGGCATCCTGTATTTTTATTTGCTAAATCTAGCAACCCTAAGAATGGTGCCTGTCTGCTTAGTATCAGTGCCTCAGTAAAAACCCAGGGAGGCAGTCCAGAGAAGTGACTTTGGGCACAGTCTGTCCTTTGGAGAAAGAGAGTTCCTGGCAAGCCTGCTTCCCGGGGGCAGCCACGTCCACAGTGCTACATGCAGATGCTGTGGCTCCAAAGGGCTCCAGCTGGCAAGGGTGTCACATGGAGGACAGACATGGAGGCAGCAAATTACCTCATTCTAAGCCTCTTCATCTCCAGTCCCACTGCCATGGGTCAGGCACTTGGTACCAGTCTCCTTGTATCCGGCCTCTCCCGTATCTAGTTTATGCTGCACAGTGCTCATCATTCTTCCCAGAGCCCAAATTCAATTTCCACTTTCTTAAAAGCCTTTAGCTTCCACCAGTAGCCACTGATAAAGACCAACTATTTGGCCTGGCATTTCAAGCCCTACACATCTTACCCAATGTACTTTTCCAGCCTCATTTCTCTTGATTCCAGTAACACTGGAGTCCTTGGTGTCTTGCAAAGACATCTTTGACTTCCTTGCCTTTGCTCACGTCCCCTCCTTCACCTGCAGAAATCTTTCAAGGCCGAGTTCAGTGGTAATGAATCTTCTGATGCCATCACCTTCATGAAGTTTTCCTTGACCTCTATCTAAACTCCCCATCTCCTGCCCTGGTCCCCAGCTAAGTTATCATCTCTAAGTTTTTACAGCACTTTCTCTAGACATTTCTTAGAGCCCTTATCCTGCCTTGCATACTGATGGTGTGTACATTTTCCTCTATTACTAGATTATAAAGTCTTTGATGACAAGTATGTAAGAGCCCAGTACAGTGACAAAGTTTGCTGAATGAATATAACAAGGAGTCACACACGGGGCAAAGTCCACAAAGCAATACCAACAGTTTTATGATGCCGCCCTCAGGAAGACATTAAGAGCTGGGAGCCTAATCCTATCCCCTCGTGAAAAGCACTACAGTGTGGGAAATCCGTAACTCAGTGGATAGGGTGGACTGTCCTGCAGAAAAGCCTCTCATGAGAGAAGGGGCCAAATGACTGAATCTAGGCAGGCAGAGTACTCAATTTCAACCAACAATAATCAATGAGAGAAATGTCTATAAAATTCTGCTTAAGTCATTAACAGAACTGAACCATCCACCACCTGGGAACCAAAATGTTTAGTCAGAACTTCCCACTCTCCCTGTCCCCCTCCAACCTTGTGCAATGCAGTGCTCAGACGGCAAGGAGAAACTCACTTAGAAATCACTCTTTTCTACTTTCCTGGATTGAAATGAAACAATTTCCAGTGGAAACGAACAACTGTCTCCATTAAGCTCCAACTGGTCTTTCCATTTTAAAGGTCGAAAGCACAAGATCTAAGAAAATAGGTTGAGACTTACTCTTCAATTCAACCAGCTCTCAGGAAAACCAAGAAGTGCCGGAATCCTTGGTTAGGAGAGAAGTCACCAACCACCCCCGCCCCACTCCAAGATCTGGGCGGTGCACAGGGCCAAAGAGCTCAGTTCTTCACACTTCCATCTCCCAGGAATGCCCTCGCTCAAGGACAAAAGATAATGAACAGACTAGCTTCAGACAGTGAGGCCTTAGCGACTTACTGTGGCTAGGATGAGTCCAGAAACCACCTAGGCCCTGAGTTATCAGAGCTGACAAGAGCCGTCCTTCCTCCTTCCCAGCAGGAGGGTCAACGAAGGCTGGAGGGACACTGTGGCTGGTCAGAGCCTCACCTGGACTAAGGAGCAGTGTCTGCATGTTTGCCCCACATGGGGCTGACTTTCAATCGAAGCTTTCACTCCTTTTTATGACACCATATTAATTATCCTATTAATGGTTTATTCATAAATGTAAAGGATCATTGTGAAATTAACATGCCCACTTACAAAACATTTTTAAATGTAGAAAAGGGCAAAATCATCTTAATCCTACCATGAATAATACTAGACTTTTGGTAAATTTTCTCCCAGTGTTTTTACACAAATATAATCATAAAGTATCATATTATTAAACCACTTTACAAAACTAATGCCTTTCCCTAAAAATTTTACTTTCCAAAATTCTAAAACAGGCTACTTGAAATCTAAATTTGATCACTTGCCTCATTAAACCATCAGTGATGACACACATAAGGGATTAACAATATATTCAGGGACTTCCCTGGTGGCGCAGTGGTTAAGAATCCACCCGCCAATGCAGGGGACATGGGTTCGAGCCCTGGTCTGGAAGATCCCACATGCCACGGAGCAACTAAGCCCGTGCGCCACAGCTACTGAAGCCCACGTGCCTAGAATCTGTGCAACAAGAGAAGTCACTGCAATCAGAAGCCCAGCACAACAGAGTAGGCCCTGCTCCCCGCAACTAGAGAAAGCCCACTTGCAGCAATGAAGACCCAACACAGCCAATAAATTAATTAAAAAACCCAACAACAACAAAACCAATATATTCAGTAAATTACATCACTCTTAAGGAGGTGTTAAATCAAGTGCTAAATGTTACCAGCTCAATTTCCAGCTGAACTTTTTTTTTTAGTTTTTTCTGGGCCCTACCACACTGCTTGCAGGATCCTAGTCCCCTGAGGACCAGGTATGGAACCCAGGCCTTGGCAGTGAAAGCACAGAGTGCTAACCACAGGGAATTCCCTCCAGCTAAACTTTAAATCCTATTCCAAGCTGTCCCACTTACTAGCTTTATCGAGTGTTTCACTCTCTTCTGGAAGAGTCTGAATAAACTGAATAAAGAGTGGAGTATTAAGAGAGGACTGTTAGAAAAAACCTCGTAAACTTAGAGGCGATGAGAAAGTAGCTGATGTTAGAAACCACATCTAGTTCCCCAGTGCTTCTAGAATCGTGCTTAGCATGGCCTCACTCTGCCTCTACCTCCCCTGCTGCCACGGACCTGTTCCTCTCCCCAACAGCAAGCTAAACTCTACAGTAGGGTCAGCAAACTTTTTCCGTGAAGGACCATATAGTAAGTATTTTAGACTTTGAGGGCTAAAAGGCCAAACTGAGGATATTATGCAGGTACTTAACATATCACATAGCAAGAGAAAAAACAAATTTCTACAAATTTTTTTATTGGTGAAAATATAATAATAATTGGCTACAATTTTTGGTAACACAGATCTACTAATAAGGATAGATTTGGGGGGGGCGGGAATAACATTTGCAAAGTCAGGGGTTCCTTTCATCCTAATTGGTTACGAATGTTCATCTGTTAATGCTGATTCTGTAAAAAGATTTTACGTATTTCACCTTTGAAAATGTCTTTTCACATAGACAGGTACTGCCAAATGCTGCTACATGAATTTAATTCTACAAGCATGACTTTAATTGAGCATATTAGTCTTAGAAGACATTTATACAATTCTATTTGTATCTTGATTCTTTTAATCACTTCCAATTGAAGGTCTGGCGTAAACTGCTTATTTGCAAAGGTACGTGGATTTTGAAACATGGAAATTTCCTTTGTATTCCTATCAAGATGCAAAATCACAGCTCAAACTATAATTTGGGTTTGGAAATCATATCCATGGTAAATTTGTGTAGGAATAGAGATCTCGCCTTTGTTTTAACTTTTGGCAGCAGAGGAAGTATATAAAGCAGCTTGACATGACTCATGATTCAAACATTAGTTGTCAAAATTACTGCAATATAAGATTTGCGTATAAGTGATATGTGATGTTTTGCCTTGAAATTTTAGGCTGAATTCATTAAGAAACATTATCAAGTCTGCAGCAAAAGCTAATTTCCTGAGCCATTCAACATTCAGTAATAGTGGCTGAGAATGATTCTTCTTTCAGAAAAAGTTCAATCTCAGCCCTGAACTCAAAAAATCACAAGAAAACTTTACCACTGCTAAGCTATCAAACTGTTGTGTAGTAGGGCATGCCAGAATATTCAGATTCTATTTTTTTTCCTTAAAAAAAAATTTATTTATTTATTTATTTGGTTGCGCCTGGTCTTAGTTGCGGCATGCATGTGGGATCTAGTTCCCTGGCCAGGGATCAAACCCTGGCCCCCTGCATTGGAAACATGGAGTCTTAACCACTGCGCCACCGGGGAAGTCCCCCAGCTTCTATTTCTGATAAAAATTCATGGAATTGAGGATGGTTAAGTCCACAAGAGTAAAGTTCATCACTGATCCTAGCAGTTCAAAAACTCATGACAGACTCAAATATTTTCCACAGTCTCTGCTGATGAGTAAGACAATGACTAACCACAGGCTTTAAACACCTTACATCCGGACTTCCCAGGTAGCACAGTGGGTAAGAATCCGCCTGCCAATGCAGGGGACACAGGTTCGATGCCTGCCCCAGGAAGATATCACATGCCGCGGAGCAACTAAGCTCGTGAGCCAGAACTATTGAGCCCATGTGCTGCAACTACTGAAGCCCACGCGCCTAGAGCCCGTGCTCTGCAACAAGAGAGGCCACCGCAAAGAGAAGCCTGCGCACCTCAAGGAAGAGAAGCCCCCACTCTCTGCAACTAGAGAAAGCCAGTGTACAGCAACGAAGACCCAACACAGCCAATAAAATAAATAATAAATTTATAAACACCTTACATCCTCACAAGCTTTGTAAATTTGTCCAATTAAATCTTTTTTCTGCTCCACACATATTCCTACCATCATCAGTTGTAACAGATAGCAGCAGCTTATACTTCAGGTTGTACTGAATTAGGGTTTTCTTAACATTTCTGAAAAGAAAATATCCTCAGCTGTAGTTGTTTTAAGTAGACTATTCATAGAAGCTACTTCTTCAGTCACTTCAAATGTGGCATGGACTTCATGAATAAAACAACTGAACAGTAGCTTCTGTTGACTCATCAAGAGCCAAGAAAAACCACACAAAATCATTTGCCTTGTTTTTTAATTGACTATTGATGTTGTTCCCATTGACCTCAACATTTTGAGAAACTGTTCTTGCTGAAAGGCTAATGCTCTTAAACAAGTTTGTTTTCTCCAGACATATTTCTTCAGTTTCTGCAATCTAATATAATTTAATTACTTCACTATCAGTAAATGGCTTTCCTTGCCTGGCTAACAAGTTAGCCACTCAGAACTTCCTTCAGTTGTAGCCTCATTTTCATTTTCGTGAAGAAGTTCTGCTGTAATGAAACAGTCTCTTTAAAATTTTCTAATTTTTCTGACCGTTGCATCTCTATGAGCTGGGAATATTGTGACAACTACGTAGTCTGGTAATGTTACTGGATTCTTTCAGCACAGCTTTTTAATTACAGGTAACTTTGCCAGCTAATTCAATGACAAGAAAATCCACACTCCACTGTGCCCTAAAAACATAACATTCCAAGTCTATTTTTCTCTTCTTCTCTTGTTCTGACGTGGTAGCTGGGGACTGGTGATAGACTAAATAAAACATTGTGGTATGCTGACACACGTGGTGTTGGAAACACTATCAAGCTGTAACTGTGTCACCATGATTTGTAGTGCACTGAACAATGCAACGGTCTGGCCTCCATCAGAACTGCTGAACTCCGTGGTTAAACTGCAAAAGCAGCCATAGGGAATTTGTAAACCAATGAGTGTGGGTTCCTATAAAGCTTTGTTTATGAATGCTGAAAATTAAATTTTTTTTTATTTGGCCAAGCCACAGGACATGTGGTATCTTAGTTCCCCGATCAGGGATCGAACCCACACCCCCTGCAATTTGAAGTGTGGAGCCTTAACCAGTGGACCACCAAGGAAGTCCCCAAAATTAAATTTCATATAATTTTCATGTGCTGTGAGCTATTCTTCTTCTTCAACCATTAAAAATGTAAAAACTATTCTTAGCTCACGGGCCATACAAAAGCAGGTAGCAGGCTAGATTCGGTGTACGAGCCACAGTTTACGGACCACTCAAACACCACAGCCTCCTCTCACCCTTGATCTCCATACTTTTGATCAGGTTGCTCCTGTGTCTGGATCACCCTTCTGGCTTCTCTCTGCATGAGAGTTTCTTGCCCTCCCCTGCCCAGTGGTATCAATCACCCCCTCTTCCATGTTTCCACCACACTGTATGAATACAGCTGGTGTGGCACCCCGACAGTTGATTTCAACTGCTTTGTATACAGCCAGGTCTATTCATCTTTGTACCCTGCACAAAGGCAGCTTGTAGCAGGTGTTCAGGACATGTTTGTCCAAGAAAAAGAAAAAGCATTAAAGCATCCCAAGTGGTACAAGTCTGGTCCACAGCAGCTATGTACTAAACCAGCAAAACACAGAGAAGCAACGTAGATGCTTCTGGAAATTAAGAAATCAGTAACTTCTCTAGCTACCTTCCTCACAATGTCTGTACAGCCTTGTTCCTCACCTTCAACACTAAATTTAAGATCTTCAGCCTCACATGCAGACTAGAAAAGCAACCAGTGTGATGGCTTGGTCTGTAATTGTTGCTGGGAATGTGTAGGGATAGAGATATATTAAATTCCTTTTTCTGTTTCCTCAAACAACTAAGAGGTATTAAGATCACTATCTGGCAAAAGCTGGTATCTGGCAAAAGCTGGGTACAAACTAGAGATATATTAAGTGAAAGAGAAAAAATGTGTGTGTATATATATATATATATATATATAAAACCAGACAATTAGGTAAACTATACACAGAAAGAAAAATTGGAAAGAAAAATATATCCAGTATTGATTTTAGTGGTTATCATGGCTTTTCTTTACTGTAACTTTAATTACTTTTAGGATTAAAAAAAAACTTGTTAGGAAAGAAATCAACAATTTTACTGACAACTTGACAGAGAATCTATCTGATCCAAAATTAAATGAAAGATGTATCTTGCTAATAAGCTAGAAGAGTCCTTCTAAGTTAAAAGTGAACTGGGATAAAACTTTCTGTAAAACAAACGACGATTAGAATGTCATCCTGCTTATGATTTGTAAAGTCTGACTGGACAGTATGTAGAACGGTCAGATTTGTATAACAAGGCACACAGGCAAGACAACGATGGCCCCTGGAAAGGCAACAGGAAGAGATGGCGCTGCAACACCAGGTGTGCGCGGGACTTGATGATTCCCAATGTGCACAGTAATCTGTGAACCAAGGAAAAGGGGACAACAGAGGGAGCCGACAGCTCTCCTGGCCAGTCCGTGGTCACTGCTCATGAGCCTCACAGGGGTAGCTGAGACTTGGCAACATGACAGATGTACTCATATCCCTACTAAGCTACCACTGTTCATCTTTATTACAGCTAGTCACTAAATCCGAATTTCATCTATTTCAAGCAATATACAAGCTTTATCACGGAAACAGAATCTTAAAATGCAAGAAATGATCCTGTTCTGAAATATTCCTTACCGAAATCTAGCCACAATGTGATAGGATTCTGAAACTAGCAAAGGAAAGAAAAAACAAAAACAAACAAAAAACCCAAAAAGCTCCAATCATTGTCAAAGACAATACTGCAGTGTCCAACAGCTCAAATGACACGTATCTATAGTCTACTGTTTTCTGTATTCATGTTACCCTACTGGCTACTTTTCCCCCACACGTAACTCTTATAAAGAAACTTAGTCACAGAGCTTGTAGTTCATGGCTTATCAAAGATTCCTCATTTTTAAGTTTGACAATAAAATCTTTTTTAACTTCAAGGAGAATAAGCAGCAGATTAAGAATCCTAAATTACTTATCCAAGTGTGTGTGTGTAAAAACAAATATTTCTTACAATTTTCTGAAAAACCTTTCCTCATTTTTGAAGAGCTTTAGGTAAACTATTAGCAGTTCTAGATTCCATGTTTGTAAGGATAGACATACACATTCTGTTCTGACACCAAACATAACCCACAAACCATACAACTTCATAATAACCACACCAGTAGGAGCTGCCAAAAAAAAGGCTTTTTAAAAAAACAGCGCCAAATAAAGCTAAAATTGGTAATTTGTAAATATTTGGACCATTCTGATAAAGTGCTATCTTTTGAAGTGATCCTGGTTTAGAACATTCTTTCTAGCAGAGAAAGCAAGCTCAGGTAGTATTATTTAGGCAAATAAAATAAGCATCTAGTGAATTTCTGTTTAAATCTTTAAGATAGGCTTTGATCCTACAACTGGGTTTTAACCAAAGACCCTGGGGCCAGTACCAACCTCCTAGATACAATGAAACTATCCTAAGGCACAGCTACATACACAGGAACCCACAGTAGAAGTGCCAGAGGCACTTAAGCAAGCAAACATGTGAAGTCACTCACCCTCAAACCAGCAAATAACTTCAGCCCATTCTTCAGTGGGAAAGAGCTGACACCTGTGAGCTGTCCTGGGCCCAAGAACTAACGAACCATTAACAGTACAACGTTGGTGTCCCTGGTTCCTCCTTTCCATAATTTTCTCCTTGCTCTAAGGATCCTAGAACTAGTAAAATTAAGGAAAGTTCATGTAATCAGCGACTCATGTCACTGATTTTCGAGAATATGTGAGGAGTACTGAATATCCTGGTTCATTCTTCCCTAAGTTAGATAACACCTTGTTTTGATTCAAAGTTTTCCTGTACACAGCTGGCCTGAAAAGATCCCAATTTGACAAACATCTTAGTATAAAGGTTTTAATTGATGTGTTATTTTGAACACTGTTTCTGTACAACAAAGTCTTTTCCCCTGAAAGAGTAGATCCGTTTAGAACACAAATTCATTTATTAAGATATAACCAGGCTCATGGAGGCTCTAAGAACTGCAACTGAAATGAAACTGGAATGGATACGGAAGAGAGGAGTGTGCTCTGAAGACAACACGGACCCACGAGTCGTTGAAGGAGGGAGCAATGCAACTAGAAGCAGTACCCTGGGCGTTGTTCAGGTACTGATAATAGTACTTACATTGTGCTAAGCGCCAGGCACGGTTTTAAGCACCTTATATACATTAACTCACTTAATCCTCACAACCACCCCTGGCACAAGTACTATTAGTATCGTCAGGAAACTGACAGGGAAGTCACTTGCCCAAGGTCCCACGGCTAGTAAGCAGCAGAGCCGGGCTCCAGACCCCGACAGTCTGGTCCTACAATCCACCACTCTTAAACACCATGCTGACTATTAACTATGCTTTTCTTAACTGAGCTACAGGAAAAACAAGAGTAGTAACAAATAAGCGTAAGTGACTCTCTAAAAGCTGTTGAAAATATGTTAGGGAGTTTTTGACAGGCCATAATTACAATACCATAAAATAAGTTACTAAAAACAAAACAGAAACGTTAACTTCAACATACTCTCCTGGATATTTAATATTCATTTTATGTATTCATTATAAAAATACTCAGTTCAATAGTAAAATCTATTTGGTTTGGTTTTAAATAAGAAAATACAAGTTTCTAATATATGTTATGTTTGACACAAATCCTAAACTGGCAGGCTACCAGATGCTTGGCACTTCTTAGCAGTGAAAGTGAAATAAAAAAGATATAGTAATGTTCTTACCAAAATTAATAAGGCTTAGATATAAAAACTACTACTTAGGGGCTTCCTAGGTGGCGCAGTGGGTGAGAATCCACCTGCCAATGCAGGGGACACAGGGTCGATCCCTGCTCCAGGAAGATCCCACATGCCGCGGAGCAACAAAGCCCGTGCACCACAACTATTGAGCCTACACTTTAGAGCCCGTGAGCCACAACTATTGAGCCCAAGTGCTGCAACTACTGAAGCCCACACGCCTAGAGCCTGTGCTCTGCAACAAGAGAAGCCACAGCAATGAGGAGCCGGCGCACCACAACGAAGAGTAGCCCCCACTCACCGCAACTAAACAGAAAGCCCACGCACAGCAAAAAAATAAAAGACCCAACACAGCCAATAAAATAATTAATTTAAAAAAAAGAACTACTACTTAAAAATTTTAAGTCATAAAACACCATGCCAAAGGTTTTTATCAACCTCTTCCTTTCTAAGCATAACTCTCTCTCTTCCCTGGGGGTAGTTTCGTGAATAGGCCAAAACTTAACAGGAAGGTGGGAACATAGGCCTTCCCCCTCCTCATTACAGGTCACTTTGTTAGGACTTACAGTGGCATATGGTGTTTCAAATACTAATAGGAAACAAATGAATCAACTTATGAACACAAAAAGCAAACCGTGATAAAAAGAATAAGGAAAGGAAGGAAAATAAGCTCAGATATGACGTGACAATACTATCACAGGCCTTAGTATTTTCTTTGTCTCCTAAATAAATTGAGCCACCGACAGGAAAAAGGTCACCTCACAGAGAGCGCTATGAGATTTTTAAGTCGCTAGACTCCTTTCCATCTTCTCTTCCTCATCAGCTCCTGATACTGCTGTCAAATGCTACACACTGGCAAAGAGAAAAGGGGTGAAAGTTGAGGGATTTTATAGAGAAAATATTAAAAGTTTGTTGTGACTATTTGAACTAAAATATTATAGCCATTGATATCATTTTAAATGCCTCAAACACATGGCCTGTTCTTATAGAAATGCCCATGTGAACGTTAAAACAATCATCACAATATCTGATGAACAGAATCAATGCATTTTAGCAGAACAGCAACCTCTTCTACCTCCCACCCACACCAGGAAGTACACACAAATCATTTTACGAAGTTATTGGGAAAAGTGTGCTTGTTATTTATAATGATTATCAATTCAGAGACAATTTAAAGCACAACTGCCAACAACGGGGAGTCTCAAACTTGCCGAATATTCACTTCTTAAAAGAATCTCCTCAGACAACATGGAGGCATTCGCCTAGAATGGACATACGGAGACGAAGCCAGTGAGAAGGCTGGGGAAGGGGTGCCAAGGAGCTTTTCACAACCTGCAGGCTTTCCCATGCTGAATGACGCTGCCAAGCCCTCAGAGGCCATATGTCTAAGGCCTCTCTAGTAGGAGGGACTCATACACACTGATTTTTAACAACCCTTTTATTCCAAAAAAAATTGAGATGTAACATATGCAACAGAAAAATTCACCATTTTAAAGTACACATTTCAGTAGTTTTTAGTATGTTCATCATGTTGTGTAACCATCATCACAGTCTGATTCCAGAACATTTCCATCCCCCCCAAAATAAACCTCATACCTATTTTCATAGGCAATGATTTTACCCAAACTTTCTCCGCAGATCTCTCTGTTGCCCATGCAGGTATTTTAAGATGGCTGGCTGGGGTGAATCTATAGAGTATCTATATGGTAAGAAAACAAGAAAACTACATTGTCCAGAAGGATACTGAATGCAAATCCTTGGCATTTTTTAGCAATTAGGCTAATGTAATTTTTATATATTGGCTAAGAATGGCAGAGAAACTTACATTCAACATCCATCTTCACATAACACATTAGTGTGCCCCAAAATTCATCCAAGGTGTTAAAAGAAGGGAAGACAATCTACTAGGATTAGCCATAACTGTCCATAGTTGTAATTTCAAAATATAGAAGATGCATATGTGGGAAAACCTCCTTTAGTATCAAGCACAGCTGGATCAAAAAAACAAAACAAAACAAAATGAAAAACTTAATCATTAAGCAAATATTGTCCCCATTTGGGAAAGTAATCCCTACATCAGTCCTGTATTTAAAGTAATCTAGTTTTAAATGCAACCTTAATTATATCAGTCTTCTAATCTAGAGTCTCTCCTAATGAGAAAAATAACCTTTAGGCAAAGGTCTGGTAGGAAAGGCTACAGATGTGTGATGCTCAGGCTGTTGCAGGCCTCTCATTACCTAAGTGAGCTCATGGCTTCTAAGACACACAGGAAGGAGACCTCACCTTCAGGCAGCAGGGTGTTGAAAGCGGGAAGAAGTAGGTCCACGAGGGTGTCTTGCTTTTGTGCACTTATCTGGGGTGCTATTTCCAGAGAAGGAGCTCCTTTATAGAATGTGCCCAAGATGGATTTCTCTAAGTTGCTCTCAAGAGTTGTCCAGCTGCCCTCACCAATAAGCCACAGTCTTTGTAGGTTGATAGAAACCACCAGTCAAAGCAGATGCATATGGATTGTGGGGAAGCCTTCTTTAGAATCTAACATAGCTGGATTAAAACAAAAAAACTTAACCATTAAGCAAATTTTCACTTTAATCATTAATTTAGATTATAGCAAATATCAACTAGGTGCTAAACTTGAGCCTACCCTTAACATGGGCACTTAATACTTATTAATGGGAATTTTGTGGGCTTGTCTGAAGGCTACAGTGAGCTCTCAATTTTTGTCCTGCAAGAAATTAGTTCTCCTTGATAAACAAGAAAACAAGATCCAGAAATGTTTACTGGTAATTTAACTCATTCTTGCTGAGGCTGCTAAGCAATGCTTCCAATGACTTTCATTGTGCAACAAGTTATGCTCTAGTAATGTATTTACAATGTTACTGCAATTTGCAATAATAACACTGCTCATTGCCCGGGTTTTCCAAAACACAATCAGATGCAATCAAGTGAAGCTTATGATATTTACATAACTTATAAACTAACAAATTTCCCTCAAAACGGTTTAATGTAGCAGGAAGTACTGCTACATTATTCTTGTTTAAAGACGCCCAGGAAGCAATCCTAAATTAAAATGACACCTGGCTAGATGAGGCTATAAAGCATCTATCTTCTGTCTGCCTATAAGAAATCACCCAGTGGCTAGAAAGCTCCAAGAAACCACCAATAAACTAGAATTTCATTTTCTGTTAATACAAGAGCATTAAGAAATCTGAGAACCAACTGCAGGTAAAAGAATCCCAAAACGATTTAACATCTTTGAGGTTTATATCCTCTTACAGGGTCAAAATAATGAGGTCAGAAACTGATTTTTCTTTTTCTTTTTTGCCCAAGCTGTGCAGCTTGCAGGATCTTGGTTCCACAACCAGGGACTGAACCCGGGCCACGGCAGTGAAAGCACCAAGTCTTAACCACTGGACTGCCAGAGAATTCCCAAAACTGGGTTTTTTTTTTTGACCGCGCCACGCAGCATGTGGGATCTTAGTTCCCACTCGGGGTTGAACTGTGGGACCTGTGTCCCCTGCAATGGAAGCACAGGATCTTAACCATTGGACAGCCAGGGAAGTCCCTAAACTGGGATATTTTATTAAAGATGGCAGGTTTTTTGGTGACCTTTCAACGATACACTTTTAACAACTGTTATGTAGTAAAACAAAAAGCCCAAAGTTAGCTAAATTTGTAGGTACATTTCAAAATGTAAATTGCTCCAAAATTTCCCATTCTTCAATCTGTTTTTATAAAACTCTTCTAAAATATAAGATGGACTTGTTCTAAATAAAGCTGCATTAAATTTAGTCTTTGTCGGGGGTGTGGTGCGAGGAACTGGGAGATTGGGATTGACACATATACACTACTGATACCATGTATAGAATAGATAGCTAATGAGAACATACTGTATAGCATAGGGAACTCTACTTAATGCACTGTGGTGACCTAAATGAGAAGGAGATCCAAAAAAGAGGGGATAACATGTGTATGTATAGCTGATTCACTTTGTTGTACAGTAGAAACTAACACAACATTGTAAAGCAACTATACTCCAATAAAAATAAATTTAATCTTTGTCAAGAAAAAAAAGAAAAAGAAAAAACAAAAAAAAGACAAACTACCCAGCAACAGGTCGTGCGGTTCTCATATTAAAGAGTACTAATACATGCACATTATCATTTTACTTAGTGCTAATCAAATACTTGGAACTGTACAACAGAAGAAATTCTCATATAACTGATTTCTAAAAGGGTTTAATTCCTCAGGCCTAGCACAAGCGCCTGCTACACCGATTTTCTGAAAGGATTAATTCTAAGTTTCCCTTAAAGTAAGATTATTCTAGAGCTTAAAAAAAATTACCCTTCAAACTACGTTATGAATAATCCCCTTGGTTTAGGAAAAGAAGGTCTCAAACTCTAGGACTTTAATTGTGGAATAGGAATAAAGGGCAAGAAGCAAGCCAACAGGAAGACAATTTTTGCTTTGGATGGATTCAACTGTGTCTGTCAAGACTGCCATTATGATGAGTGGGATTCAGTTCTAATGCAAATTTCTTCTGGAAATCGCAAAATTAACCCATGTCACATGACCTCAAATGACATCAGGTACCAAAAAATACACAAAATTAAGGTAATTAATGTATAATAAAGTTTTAAAAGGTAAAAAAAAAAATTTGACAGGTAAAAAAATACAAACATTCAAAAAAACCCCAAGGACTCTATATCTGTATTCAACAATGGAATCACTGCAATAGATAAGGTCATATTCAGATTGGAACAAATTCTGGAAATTCATGCTACCAAGGAGAATGAAGAGAATGCTGGGCAGCTCAAAATTTTACAGTAAATATTGAAATCAAAATTAAAATGTTCATGTCTCCTAACCCCCAAGGACAACAAATGGGTTCACCTTAAATAAATAAATAAATTCAAAGCCAACAAGTGTACTGGCGATACCATCGGTGTCCTCACGCTCCCTGCTCCTCAGACCTGGATGACAAGGGAATGAAGCTTTACAAATCATCAAGGTTTTTGAATGCCCATAAATCTACCAAGAAAGACAACTGAAGTCTATCTCTGATTTTTTGGAGATAAAAACAAACACACACAAACAGGTAACAGAAAATAAAGAGATGGGAACACTTCCAACCACCCACTCAGGCCTGGGCTTTTCATCTGCTGCTGCTGATTTACTAAGCCACTTCAAGAGCCCAGACTGATTACTCTGTACTTACCCCGCAAGGAATGGAAAGACAGATGTTAAACAAATGAGCATCAAGAGGACAAAGACTCTAACATTTACACAGCTGTTGACTCGTTTCATCTCTCAATTCCAAATTGATTAGAAAGCTTTTCTAATACAGATTCCATTGCATACTCAATGACAATACAACACAGGTTGCTGAAATCAAGATTTACATTACTCAAAATGCTACTGGTATTTTACTGAAAAAACGTGATCTGAGCAACCAGAGCTTATAAATAAGTTCCAATAATGTGAGGTTTGCAGATTTCCAAATCAAGGCCATACTGTTGCTTGACCACACCATTCATCTGATCACTGAATTGAGATAAGACCATCTCACCAAAACCAAGGGCAAGATTGCAAAAAGAACTCCAGTAAGAAAGCAATGCAAATGGCCATATTAGAAAAGTTATAGTTAACATGACTCAGACTGAAGTCAAGAAAAAGTTTCACGTAATTTGAACCAATAACAGAGATTCTCACAAAGAAACCAATACAATTCCTAAAATCGATGTTCCCTAATCCCAGAAGAGTTTCCCAATGGGTCTTACTTCCGTGAATGACAAACAAGAGCTCCTCCTGTTTACTTTTAGTTTTCTACTGCAACGCATGCTTCTTGCTCTTGGGTCACCAAGCAGCATTACCGTGCGCCCCTTAAGGGCTGTTCAACCCCTAGGTTCCAAATCTGCAGCAAGACTGAGGTGCACTTGGGGATCCTTCTAAACTTGCACACAACTTGGGAGTCCAGGGGGATGTGAGGCACTCAAAGAGCATCAGGGAAAATGGAAACCAACACTGTGCTGAAAGGAGGCCCTGCCTCTTTTTCCCTTTCTTTCTCCCAAAGCATCTAGCACTGCGTAGTTGCCTGAAGTGCCTTGAAAGGACCTATTATAAAAAGAAGAGACGGACCTACATTTAAACACAGGCAAGTTCCTAGTAAGAGGCTTTCCATCTTAGTGGACTCTCATAGCGTCAGCATTTGGGGCTGCCTCTGATGCCACGTTTGGGTTGGGGCTGAGGACATATTGGGACCCCATCACCCTCAGGATCCCTGACTCGGCTGGGTCAACTGTTTAAGCGAATTCAAGAAAGACTGGCCTCCGTGGACGACACACAGTCTCACGAACACAAAAGGCCTCCTATGCATTGTACGTGGGTCGCCTGACAGGACTTCACGCTAACCGTCATTCATAAGCGGGTCTAAGGCTGGCCCCTCAGGAACTCATCCTGGTCGCGTCTTGGACTTCTTATCGCCCCCAAAATGCCTGGAACTGTGGTTTTACGGTCTGGGGAACGGTTAGGCCTCGAAGGCCCAGCCTAAGATGGGTGCACTCCGCATCCCAAGCTCCCGCCTTCCCCACTCGGCGGCGGGGACCGGCCTTCCCGCCCCTCGGCGGACCAAAGGTTGGTGGCAGTTGGGACCGGCCCCAGCAGGTTGGAACCGGTCTGGGCCGGGCCGGAGGAGGAAGGGGGGAGGGAGAGGCCGCCCCGCGCTCTCCCTGCGCGCGTGACTCACGCTGGCCGCTGACGTCAGGCGTGCGCGCGCGGCGGGGGGGGGGGGGCTCTACGTACGTGTAGTGCTGCGGTTTCTCGGGCTGTGCCTGCAGCACCTGAGCGGTAGCGGCCGGGGGCGCCGAGGAAGCTGCGGAGCCGCCGGGCCCGGGGCCCTTCGACATGGTCCTGTCTTCCTGCCTCTTCGCCGCTCCCCTTTTATTATTCAGTCTGCGCGGTCCGCGCCGAGGCCCCAGTGCGCCTGCGCCGCGCCACGAGAACGTGAAGACCCCCCGCACGGCAGCAAGGGTTGCTGGGAGTTGTGGTCCCAGGTTCGGCTGGACTTTTACCGTCAGGAGAGGGTTGCTGCCGAAGGAACGGACCACAATACCCAGGGATCCTTGCAGACGGTGTCCCGGATGCTGAGGGCCCGCGACGGTTTCTGGGGATTGCAGTCCGGCTGCGTTTCTTCTTAACAGCGCGTTTCGAGGTTCGTAGGGGAACCTTTCCCTGAAATTGCAGCCTCTGGAGTAGAAGAGGCCCAGAACTACGGAGGGCCTAACGACTGCTGTGAAGCAATTCCAAGTGTAATTTCACTGCCAACAGTGTAATAATTACCTCGCCTCCATACTTAGCACAGCCTGGGCTCGGTTCTGATGCCGGCCCCGAGCAGTGGGCCTTTGAGCTGCAGGCACTCGGCGTCTGCCAACATCTTCGTTCCTGCAGCGAGACCAAACTGAGAGGCGTGAAGGAAAGTCAGCCTGCTGGAAGTCAGCTTGAGAAAGCTTTGCTAACGAAGACCTACACAACACAGTAGTCCGTTCCCGCGCCTTTGCTGAGGCGCTCCATAAACCTTTACCAGCCCTGAGACCTGGAACTCCACGGCTTGGGTCCCTTCTCAACTCGACACCTGGCCTGACCAACTTGTTTCCAGTACCTTAAGGGCCAAGGACGAATTTAATCTCCGTCTAGCATAGTCTCAGGTACACTGGCAAATTTCAGAGCCGTCGAGAAGCATCACAGTGTCCAGAGGAATGGCCTGGGTTTGAGTAGGGAGTGCGGCTTATAATCCACTCCAGTTTTCTGCTCTGGACGCCAGCCTCTCTCTACTGGGGAAAATGTCTACTCCCCACTTCCCGCCTGTTGGGTGAAGTTCTTCATAGATATTTTAAGACTCGTCGTTTAACTTTGTTTTCCATATTGAATCTATTTAAAACTATTGTTTTACAGACTAGTTTACATTTTATTAGATAACGTTAACTAATGATGATCTCATTGAAGAAACTCATTCCGAATAGGCTTACGGGTGAAGCAGGGTGGGGTGAATGGAAAATTGTTAATGTTTAAGGCTGATACGTATCTATTTTATTTTGTTCCGAGTAACTTCACATCAGAAGCCAAATTGTCAGCCTACAAAGTTGAGAAACTGGTATTTCTTCAACAGGCCAAATCAATTGTTTAACCACTAGGGGCGTGTGAAGATGAAAAATTTCAAAAGGGCAAAAGAGTTGTGGTGTATTGTTTTACTCCTATTATTAAATCCAATAATTGGCATATATGTTATCGCCAAAATACCCAAGTGTGATTTGGATGAAGAAATACAGTTCAGAGTGCTAGATTTTACATGAGTGTATACCATGAGCTTCAGAATAAGTGTGTACTGGTAGAATTGGGAGATGATATCATCCAAACTGCTTAATTTACAGAAGAGGAAACCGAAACTCAGAGAGGTTAAATAACTTGTGCGAAGTTACTCAGCAAGTCCGTGACAGAACAGGAACTAGGACAGTAGCCTACATGCTGCATCACATTGTGCATTGTTTTGGCTGTATTATCATTTTCAGTTGTTCCCCATTTCCTGTTTTGCTTTGCCTCCCTTACATCCACTTAGGAAAAAGAAAAACATAGCGATGAGACTGCCAAGCAAGAGGGACAAACTATTTCCACTAATCATCCTTAAATGGATGCATGTAAATTCATACCTAGTTTCTCCTGGAGCAGTTTTAGTTCCTCTCTAATAATTAGAACTGGGGGTGGGGATTGGGGGTGGAGGGCGGGTAGCTGACTATTTCTCTTTTAGAAGACACGGGACAGACAACGTTCTGGATCTCCTAGAATAGCCTTGGAACACACAAAATGGGTGTTAATTGAGGAGCCCATTCCTTCTCCAGGCCATCTGAACAGTCAAAAAAAGATGACAGGGTATTTTTCTGCTTGCATCCCAGGACATTTGACAGCTTCTTATGTGGGATGTAACCAGTGCCCTGTTTCTCAGCGTTACACAGGTTCTGAGAACAGAGAGAGAACCTTCGTCTTGATTTGTCTTCTCAGCCTGGCGTGAATGAAACAGCTTAATTTTTCCCCTACCCTAAACTTTGAGCAGAAGGCAGAAACTAAAGTTGATTGAATTACCACATAAAAGTTTAGATATATGATAATTAAATACATATTGTGTTTGTTATGATTGAGAGGGCTGAAATGGGAATTTGGAACTAGCGGTTGGGTCGAAGGTGTTTTTGCCATAGCTGCTTTTTCAAACTGCGTTTTTTCTCTCACTACTGATGGTAAGAAGGAGAACTTTGGGGTCAGGAGTAAATTTTTGAGGTATTTGTATTTATGTATAATAATTCTCTGAATTGAAATCTGTATGTACCTGGTTTTGTTGCTTTTTTAATAACTTAAAATATTGAGTGAGGGCCTTGCCTGGCGGTCCAGCGTTTAGTACTCTGCTCTACCACTGCAGGGGGCGTGGGTTCGATTCCTGATCAGGGACCTAAGATCCCACATGCTGTTGAGTGTGGCCAATAAATAAATAATAAAAATAAAATATTCTATGAACCCAGAGTAGGAACTGAGAAGTAGAATGCCCGAGGGTCTGTTTCAGTTTTCTGAGCTTTGTTTGGCTGGTCTTAATCTTAAGCCTGCTTTGATATTTTATGTAACTGAGTCATCTGAGGGACTAAATATTAAAATTCACTCAAGACATTCAGGCAGAGGTAGGGATTACCATTTTTAAACATTTATCATGTTTCTTCAGAAGTAATACATTCCAGTATATACCATTAAACACAAGGGAACGTATTTAATGTCTTTTGTTTAGTCTTTATAGACATGCAAATACTGTTTTAGAACCATTCCCATACTGGCTGTGGTCATTTCGTTCTATTGAATTACGTAATTTTAAAAATATGTTTAGTAGGTTACTTCTTGTTTAACTCTAAGCATGTTGAAATCACAAAGTATTTTGTGATGGTCTAAGAATATACGAAACAGTACTATAAATTTATTGACATTTGTTTTTTTTTTGTATCTGTTACTCCTCCCCACCCCCCCAAAGAACGTCACTTTGATTAAAATGTATATGCCTGATATATAAAATACTTGGTAAGATAACATGATTTATCGAATTCTAATTCTCATTTACACTAGATATCAAAATATTAATGAAAAGTAAATAATCACAGGGAATACATTTTATTTTGCATTGGAAAATATTTACAAAATTTTTGTTAAAGTAACCTCTTCTCTGCGTTGTATTAGCTTAACGCAAATAAGGTTAGGCTCCTTCCCATCCCGACTCTCAAGTCCTGATAGGGACCAGTGCAAGTCATTTGCATTGACTTCCCATTGTGGAGCTTTGGAACCAAGGGAAGGATCCAAACATAGCTCCATTTTATCCAATCAGAAGAGCCGTTTAGTGCTAAACTCTGATTCGTCCATTCCTCTTTGCATTCATCCAATCATTAGGCCACTTTAACAGCCAATCAGTGGTCTAGGTAGCCGCCAATCAGGGAACGGGGCCGAAGCACGGCCTTTGTGTCGGGGGATGTCAGCGCGTCGGCAAAAGCGTCAGCCAATAGAAAAAGTCGTTGGTGTATGCAAATTAAGGGCCTATGACGCAGAGACGCAGCGTGAAGCGTGGGTATAAAAACGGAGGCATGGGGGGGGCCTGGAGCGCAGAGCGGTTTTAGTCGTTCGTTGGAAGAGCCTCTGATTTAGCTCAGTGACTGCGGCTCTTCATTGGGTGGCAGGATCGGCGCGGCGCGGCGGTCGGAGAGGGGGCCGAAGACTTCAGTATTGGGTAAGTGTAGTTGGGTTTATTCCGTGACTTGAGCTCTTACGAGCAGTTGATGTCGCGGGCTGCGGCCGTTGAGAGCCGAGTGCAGCCTGGTGCGGACTGCCCGGGCTGCTTGCGGGCGCCCCGCCGTGGGGTCGGGTGGTTTTCCCTTGGGGCCTCGTTCCGGAACCGCGTCTCCGCCTCCTTCCCGCTGGTGATTCAGAGGTCCCGACGGCGGGTTCCGGGCAGCCGGGCCTCCGCCCGTCGAGGAGGGGAAGTGACTCCTCCCCGCGCCCCCCCTCCCGGGGGAGGCTGCTGCTGCTCGCGGCCTGAGTCATTAGGGGAGGGGGAGGAGGCGGCGGCCCTCGGCCATCTGCCGCCCGCTTCGGGACGCGAGGAGGCGCGAGGGCAGGGGCGCCGGGCGTCGGAGTCACGGGTGTCCTCCGCAGGTGAAAGAAAATGGCCCGAACCAAGCAGACTGCTCGTAAGTCCACGGGTGGCAAAGCGCCCCGCAAACAGCTGGCCACTAAAGCGGCCAGGAAAAGCGCTCCCTCTACCGGCGGGGTGAAAAAGCCTCATCGCTACAGGTAGGAAGCGCGGCAGGGAGACAATGACTCGGCGGCGCCCGCGAGCGGGACGCTCCCCGCTGCTTGCCCGGCGCTGTCAGTTAACCGGTGTCCCTTTCCGCCCTCCTGCTCGCTCCAGGCCCGGGACCGTTGCGCTTCGAGAAATCCGTCGTTACCAGAAATCCACCGAGCTCCTGATCCGGAAGCTGCCTTTCCAGAGGTTGGTGAGGGAGATCGCCCAGGACTTCAAAACCGACTTGAGGTTCCAGAGCGCCGCCATCGGTGCGCTGCAGGTGAGCTGGCCGAGGCTGCGTGCAGCAGGGGCGGAGGGCTCGTGGGCCGCTGTCCTTCTCGGAGAGAGTTTAATAGTGTGGCTCTTGTCCTCAACAGGAGGCTAGTGAAGCGTACCTGGTGGGTTTGTTTGAAGATACTAATCTGTGTGCCATCCACGCTAAGAGAGTCACCATCATGCCCAAAGACATCCAGTTGGCTCGCCGGATACGGGGAGAGAGAGCTTAAGTGAAGGCAGTTTTTATGGTGTTTTGTAGTAAATTCTGTAAAATACTTTGGTTTAATTTGTGACTTTTTTTGTAAGAAATTGTTTATAATATGTTGCATTTGTACTTAAGTCATTCCATCTTTCACTCAGGATGAATGCGAAAAGTGACTGTTCACAGACCTCAGTGATGTGAGCACTGTTGCTCAGGAGTGACAAGTTGCTAATATGCAGAAGGGATGGGTGATATTTCTTGCTTCTCATGATGCATGTTTCTGTATGTTAATGACTTGTTGGGTAGCTATTAAGGTACTAGAATTGATAAATGTGTACAGGGTCCTTTTGCAATAAAACTGGTTATGACTTGATCCAAGTGTTCAACAATTGGGGCTGTTAAGTCTGACCATACATCACTGTGATAGAATGTGGGCTTTTTCAAGGGTGAAAATACAAGTCTTAACCACAGTGTAACTTACAGTTTCCTTAAAAAAAAAAAAAGTAAACCTGGCAGCTATAGAATACACTATGTGCATTTATAATAGCTATTTTATATATTGTAGTGTCAACATTTTTAAATTAAATGTTTTACATTCACATGTGGTGGGGAGTCTTGTCATTAAGGTGTGTGTAATTTAGAGTCCGGTTGGTTTTCTCTCGTACCTAGACTGCACTTGTTTTCATACGTAGTAAAATGCTTTGCGCATTATGCCTTGCATAAGTCCTCATTCTACCACATGTTAACTAACCCTCTAGCTGATAATGCAAACACTAACGGGGGGATTTATTTATAAGGGCTCTAGACTATAATACGAGTTATTCACACCAGCATCATCTGTTACTTACATAGTAGGTAGTGCAGCTTTTCTTTGTGTTGTGGTTGGTCTCATAACTAGGTTGAGTTTTTCCTCTACCAAGAGGGAACAACACCGAACTTTTCCTTGTGGAGTTTGTATTATAATAACCCTTAGGGTAAACTTGCTGTGGGGGAGGGACACAGCTTCAGTTTATGGAACCTTTGCCAGTTAAAATGGTGTTATCCGGTATAAGGTTCTGGGAAAAATCACTTCATAGAGACGGCTTTCCAAGTGGTTTTAAGATTTATCCTTCTATTGAAGTTTTTAGGTCAATTATGTATGTTGACTAAATTTACAAATAAACTTGTTTATTCAACTAAGTGTCAAAAACCTAAATGAATGTGCAGAGCTTAATACTTTACCTAGGTTCTTTAAGTTTAGCTTATTTCAGGTTTTGCTTGACAGAGGAAGCATTTGTTTATGGAAATCTATGGAAAAATGTAAACAGCCTTTTGCTGTATAAAAATGCCATGACTGCTGTATTTGCAGTGTGGGCTTAAGACAGTGTATTAATATGCTTCTCCCCCTGCCCTCCCCCCCCCCCCCCCAAGTTGTCAAAGTAAATTTCTTTGAAATTCCAGGACTCAAATTTGGAGTCTGTTCCTGAACCTGTTTGTGATGTGTGTTTATAGATCACTTTATACAGCAAGTTATTTTAACACAAGCCCACAGGTATAGAGCTCTTAAGTTAGTCTAAGCCACCTTTTCAGTATAAAGTTTGGGCTAGTTTCAAATTTAAAGGTTAAGGGGTTTATGATCGGAAAAAAGCAAGTTAGATAAGGGCTGGGAATCTTGGTAACTTAATGAGCTTTATGAGAGGTGTCAAAAGTGGAATCTGATTAATGAACTGGTTTCCTAGAAAGTCCATTATAACCAGTTCTGGAACCAATTCTGACAGTTGCTCACATTGTGCGTGAAGGACGTTGAAATCCTAGCCAGTGGGATGTGGTGTGGAGTGTCTGGCAGTTCCAAACACAAGTAGAGAAACAGCTATGGTTGAGTCTCCTAGATTTACCACTGAAGCAGGTGACAAACTTGCTAAGTCTGCATCCCAAGGTAGGAGGATTTTATTGGGCAGCTTGAAATCTGCTGCTTGAATAGTGCAACTTGTGCTTCCATACTTTTAGTTTTTTTAACTCAGAAGGCAAAAATATTTCCTGGTTCTAGGAAATGGCCCACATGTTATATCCCTGGGTTTAGGTGCAACAGAGTGAGGAGAAGCAAGCAAAAATGGGAGCTGATGAAGGCATCCTGTGGCCTTGATGGATGAGACAAAAAATAAAGTTTTTAAAGTTTAGACTTTCTCATCTTGTTGATGGTCTTCATTTGGATGATAACATGTTTCTGTCACAAAGTTTTCTGTGGGGAAATGTCCAGAAAGCCTTGCCTTCTGACTCAGCTGGTATTTGGGGGAGTGCGTTCCTCAGCTCTCCTGAACAGTGGTCTACTGGGGCTTCCCCTGCTTGGCTCCTGGCAAGCACTGTTTTCCTGCCTGGTGTTGGGTGCTGAGGCTGGGGTCAGCCTCAGTTGGAAAGCAGGCCACTTCCAGATCATCTTCAGGTAGGGCAGCAGAGGGTGCGCACAGTACACAGTCAGCTGTCAGCTGTTGGGTCAGCAGGAAACTCGGTGGCCTGCCCTTGTTTCTGCAGGCAAGTGCCAGCCTGTCGGAGCAAGAGTGGGTCAGGGATCAGTTCCTCAGGCCTATGGCCAACGTACCCCACCACAGAGAAAGATGAGGTATAGTTTTCAGCACACCCTTCTGTAGCCATTGTCTCACTGCAGGTGGTGTGGTCCACTAGGCACAAGAGCCTTGAGCCCCCATCCTGGGCATCCAGCCTGCACCCTACCTCCCCATCCCTTAACAGTCACCTCATTATGGCAATCACAGCCCATTTCCCTCAGCCCCACTCCAGCCACTGATAAAAAAACACAGCTGTGTATAAAAACAGATGATTGAACCTGGTGTACCCCCCCAAAAAATAAAAAAACACAGCTGACCTGAATGTGCTTTGTCTGAGTTCCACAGCCTCTTCCTTCCCTCACCCCATTGGTGGTTGCACCTGCCTCTAGGCATTTCTCAGGATGTCACCAGCCCAGACCATTCTATCCAGCTGGGCCTGGCTTCTGGCCAGCAACTCCAGCACAAGCAGCCAGCCTTCCACCTACCTTCCTGAGGGTGAGACTGGAGAAAGGAAAGAAGGAAGGAAGAACAGACCCTTGCCCAGGTTGCTAACCCAAATCCCTGCAGCACCTTCAGGGAGAAGGCTGATGTCCTTGGGCCAAGTGGCCAGCCTTTTGGCACTCTGACTCCTTTGTCAGCAGGTCTGGAGAATGAGCAAGGCTGTGGGCCAAGGAGGGTGGGTGCAGCTGGGACAGCTTCAGGTTTATTACAGAGACTGTGGTGTGAGGAGGGACCAGAGGCTGTTAACCTCCCTCCTGGGGCAGGTGGAGAGGTGCCTACTCCCTGTGGTCCTGCAGACTGCCAAACAACCACCATTGTTCCAAGCAGAGTCATGGGGCTTCTATGTGAGGTGTCCCCAGCCTGTCCTGGTGTCCTCACCTGAGCACTATGTCCAGTGTCCAGCTGGGGTGAAGACCATCATGCACACCCAGGAGCAGCACTTCTTAGCCTTCTGCCCTGAGCAGAGGACCCTCTACCCTGAGCCCACCTACCTCATTGCCCTTTGAGAAGAAGAAGCTAAGAGGTTCTGCAGTCATTCTGCTACTAGGGAAGCAAGGTGGGGGTGGGGTGCTTCAGTGAGGCTGTGGCTCCTGGAGGGGCTGTAGGGCCACGTGATCCGGAAAGGGGTACAGAGGGACACGGTCAGGTAGTCAGGGTCTGGGGTTTTCTCTCCAGCAGCTGCCAGCCCCTGTTCAGAAAGCTGCAGTTCTGGGAATATATCCATTGGGAGGAAGAGTGGCTGAAAGGGAGAAGGCTATCTCCAATTCACCAGTACCAACGACAGGGAGGGCTCTGGGAAAGCAAGGCTGGTGGGCTGCAGGATTCAGGCTGGTTGTTTTTGGCTGAGGGGGCGTGTGAGGGACAGCACACCTCCCCAGGGAGGTGGTGCCCAGGCTCTGTTAACCTTTACTCTTTTCCCACCCCCTCTGTTGGACACAGTGGGCCCCAGGACCTTTCCTATAAGCACCTCACTGCCTAGTTCAGAGCCAAGAGCATCAGCAGATGGGGCAGGATGGGGCTGGGTCCAGCTGAGTGTCTTACTGCAGCCCAAGGGCCTCTCTCTTCTCAGTGCCCTGCCTTTGTCCCAGTCTCAGTCCTTCTGCCCAACCCATAGTGGCCTGGAGACCTGGGCCAGCTGCAGTGACGAGGGTGAGGTGCAGGGAGAGACAGCCACAGCTGCATCTTGTGAGTCTGGATTTGCTCCCTGCCTGGCCATCAGCAGGGTGCTCGTCAGCCTAGAGGGCAGGAACTTCAGGGACACAGTAGGGGTACCAAAGAAAGACGAGGACTGGCCCCCTCTTAACAGGGGCATCTGAGGCCAGGGATGGACAAAAAGCTCCTGGCCCTCCAAAGGCAGGGCTTGAGTCTGTCTGCCTCTGGAATCATGCCTGGCACACAGCACAGACTCCAGGCGTGTTTGCTGGCCAACCCAATGGCCCTGGCAGCCCCACAGCACAGCTGGCTGGATGTTTTCCCGGCACGGGTGGCAAAGAATCAGTCAGGTTCCCAAGAGCTTTGGTTATTGGCCTGGCTTCCAAATTGGGGGTGTTCCAGGTAGGAACTGGGGCTCCAGGGGTCCAGGAGAGCAGCTGCCCCTCCTATTCCTTACTAAGAGGTTGAGCTTTGGATAGTAGTACTTCTGTAGGCAGATGCTGGCAGAGCAGAGGCTGCAGCAGGTCAGAGTGCTCCTGGGGACAGGGTGGTTGCTGAGAGAACAACCTCAGGGTCAGACAGATCCAGGTTCAAGGCCCAGCTGTCCTACTTGGATGAGTTCCTTAACCCATTTGTGCTTTTTTGCCTCATCTGTGAAATGGGAATAAAACCAGTGCCTACCTGATAGGCTTGTGAGGAATGAATGAAACGATACCTGCAAAGCCTGGTGCCTTTAAAAAATTTGACAACAGAAGTCCAGAGCACTGACCAATCAGAACAGGCACTGGTAGTGAACAACCAGTGCTGCCCTACAGGCTGCATCTCAGCCCTGATACAAGGGCTTACCACAAGCTCCGTATTAGTATTATCAGTGTTACAGAAGCTGTTATCATTAATGTAACAGAAGGGCAAAGGGGGCCCAAATCAGGAGATAAGATAACCCTCTGGGAACAACGAAAAGAACCTTCCAGAATGGGGGAGAGGGTAAGCCATCTGCTGAGAGCAAACATTTTCAAAGACTGTAGATATTAGCTTGGGAGATGTGGACCCAAGTCCCATCAGGAAACCAGTCTTTAATTGCAACGGAGAGGCTAGAGCTGCATGAAGCACACAGACCTTCACTGCACCAAGAAAGACCGGGTCTAGCAGGGAGCGCCCAAGGGCTAAGAATTGAGCACGGAGACAGACAGGGACTCTGGGAGAGAAGACCCACCTCTGGAACAGCTGTCCTCAGTGGTGGGCCGGGTCTTGCCATGACCTGGCTTGCCTCGGCCACTGGGCACTCAGCTGGCATGCGTGGTAGTCCCACCACTGGATAATTTGTCCCCATGGGGGCTATTACTGAGAATTCTATCATGATGCATCAGTCCTGTGTGACAGCTGGCTCTGGCTGCTCTGATACAAGTAACTTTTTTGGCCAGCAGAGCAGAGGACAGACTTTGGGTGGCAGTGTCCCCTTTAAGGGGCCACCTTCCCCCCAATCTTGTGACATCTGGCCAGGAAATGGGAGGGAGGGTCAAAGGTCAGAGGCAGACTTCCTTCTGAACAAATTTTATGTAACATGCTAGATGGGATTCAATACAGTAAACAGGTCTCCCAAACGAAATCAGTGTTTCAGAGTCCAGCATGGGCAGACAGGAGCACCTGCTCTTGGGTCAAATCAGGTTTTCCAAGAACAACTGAAACATACCAGGATGAAGGGTCAAAAGGACATGTTTTCAATCAAAATGAAACAATGGAAATAAAAAAAAAAAAACAAGGGTGTGGGCTGCCTACTGGTCAGAATTCCTCCTCTCTCTTCTTAGAAAGTTCTTTACTCCTCCGTCAGAGCATTTATCTCAGTCAGGGTGGGGCAAGGGTCAGATTGAGGCTGCCTCCCTATCCGTGCGTGAGAGCCTGAGGCTTTTATCTGGCCCGTTGCCTGCTGGAGAGGCCAACAACGTCTGTTGTATTAATGGATGATTGATAATGATAGCAAACACTGATTCTGTGCTTACCAAGTGCCAGAGGCTGGGCTGGGCATGCTATGGCATTGACCTCACTCGCTTCCTTTTGAAACAGTCTGCTGGGAAGGAAACACTAGCCCCACTTTAAGGACGAGAAACTGAGGCTCAGAGGGGTTAAGTCATCTGACTGAGATCACACAATAGTAAGGGCAGAGATTTGGGCTCAGAGCTGTTGGACATCAAAGCTGAGGTGGGTAAATGATTCGCAGATCAAGGGATGCTTCTTGGATCACTGCCTTGTGGGGAGGCATGGTTTGTGCGTGTAATTCCATTTCAACCAGCCCCAAGGGCCACTCACTGTTTTGTCTTATTTTGCCTACGCCAAAAAATGCTTTACTGAGGAGTGCTCAGAAGGAGCAGACCATCACGTAAAATTTGGATTGCTTTTATTTCCAGTTTTCTTTTTTAAACAGCTTTATTAAGATACAATAGGGACTTCCCTGGTGGCGCAGTGGTTAAGAATCTGCCTGCCAATCCAGGGCACATGGGTTCGATCCCTGATCTGGGAAGATCCTACATACCGTGGAGCAACTAAGCCCGTGCGCCACAGCTTCTGAGCCCATGAGCCACAACTACTGAAGCCCACACGCCTAGAGCCCGTGCTCCACAAGAGAAGCCAAATGAGAAGCTCGCACACTGCCATGAAGAGTAGCCCCTGCTCGCCATAACTAGAGAAAGCCTGCGCAGCGCAACGAAGACCCAACACAGCCAAAAGTAAATTAAAAAGAAATAAATCTTAAAAAAAAAAAGATACAATACACAGGAGCTTCCCTGGTCGTCCAGTGGTAAAGAATCAGTCCTGCGGACTTTCTAGGTGGCGTAGTGGGTAAGAATCTGCCTGCCAATGCAGGGGACACAGGTTCGAACCCTACCCCAGGAAGATACCTCATGCCATGGAGCAACTAAGCCCATGCACCACAACTATTGAGCCTGTGCTCTAGAGCCCGTGAGCCACAACTATTGAGCCCATGTGCCACAACTACTGAAGCCCACGTGCCTGGAGCCCGTGCTCTGCAACAAGAGAGGCCACTGCAATGAGAAGCCCGCGCATCACAAGGAAGAACAGCCCCCACTCGCCTCAACTAGAGAAAGCCTGTGTGCAGCAATGAAGACCCAACACAGCCAATAAAATTAAATTAATTAATTAAAAAAAAAAAGAAGCAGTCCTGCAATGCAGGAGATGCGGGTTCGACCCCTGGTCGGGGAACTGAGATCCCATGTGCCGTGGGGGCAACTAAGCCCGAGAGCCACAACTACTGAGCCCGAGTGCCTCAGCTAGAGAGCCCAACTGGGGCAAACTACAGAGCCCTAGTGCTCTAGAGCCTGCGCACCACAACTAGAGAGAAGCCCACGTGCCGCAACGAAAGATCTCGAGTGCCACAACTAAGACCCAATGCAACCAAAAAGATACAATACACATACCATACAATTCACCCACTTAGAGTGTACAAGTCAATGATTTTAGGAAAGTCACAGATATATGCAACCATCACCACTGTCAACTTTAGAACACTTTCATCACCACAAAGAGAACTTGGTACTCTTACCCGTCATCTTCTTATTGTCCCATTTCCCTCAGCCCCAAGCAACCACTAATTTACCTTCTGTCGCTATAGATTTGCCTATTCCGGACATTTCGTTTGGCTAGAACAATTTGTAATCTGTGACTGGCTTCCTTCACTTACTATGTTTTCCAGGCTCATCCCTGTTGTAGCAGGTATCAGAACTTCCTTCTTTTTTATGGCTGAATAATATTCCATTGTATAGGCCACATTTTGTTTATCCATTTATCCCTTTTGGATTGCTTCCACCTTTTAGCTAGTGTGAATAGTGCTGCTATGAACATTAATGTACAAATTTTTGTGTGGACATATGTTTTCAATCCTGTCAAGCGTATATTTAGGAGTGGAATTGTTGGGTCATATAACTCTATGGTTAGCATTTTGTGGAACTGCTAATTGTTTTATATTCCCAGCAGCTGTGTATGAGGGTTTTGATTTCACCACATCCTCACAAACACGTTATTTTGTCTTGTTTTTCTTTTTAATTTTAGCCATCCTAGTGGATGTGAAGTAGCATCTCATGTGAGTTTTTTAAAAATTAATTACTTAATTTTTATTTTATTGGCTGTGTTTGGGTCTTCGCTGCTGTGCTCGGGCTTTCTGGAGTTGCGGAGAGCAGGGGCTACTCATTGTTGCGGTGCTCGGGCTTCTCTTATTGTGGGACACAGGCTCTAGGCACATGGGCTTCAGTAGTTGTGGAGCGTAGGCTCATTAGTTGTGACTCATGGGCTCTAGAGCACAGCCTCAGTAGTTGTGGCGCACAGGCTTCATTGCTCCGCGGCACGTAGGGTCTTCCTGGACCAAGGCTCGTACCTGTGTCCCCTGCATTGGCAGGCAGATTCTCAACCACTGTGCCACCAGGGAAGCCCCTCATTGTGGTTTTGATTTGCATTCTCCTAATGACTCATGATGTTGAGGATCTTTTCACATCTTTTTTGGAAAAATGTTCAAAGCTTTTGCCCATTTTTTTCAAGCTTTCAAAACTTTTCTTTATGGGTCCCCAGGCCTTATATTTAATCTTTTTAAATTTTTTTCTCTTTTTTAATATTTATTTATTTACTTTGGCTGCACCGGGTCTTAGTTGTGGCAAGTAGACCTCTTAGTTGTGGCATGCGGGATCTAGTTCTCCGACCAGGGAGCGAACCTAGGTCCCCTGCGCTGGGAGCTCAGAGTCTTACCCACTGGACCATCCTTCTTTTTTTGTCCACTTTTAAATTGTCTTTTTTACTGTTGAGTTGTAAGAACTCTGTATAGATTCTTGATACAAGTTCCTTAAACATATGATTTGAAAATATTTTCTTCCATTCTGTGGTTGTCTTATCACTTTCTTGATGGGGTCCTTAGATGCACAAAAGTATTTTATTTTGATGAAGTACAATTTACCTATTATTCTTTTGTTGCTTGTGCTTTGGGTGTCATATCCAAAAAACCATTGACTAAGCCAAGGTCCCAAAGGTTTCCCCTTATGTTTACTTCTAGGAGTTTTCGGAGCTGACTTTTGAATGCTCTTGGGGCAACCCCCTGAGGAGACCCCAAGCTACCCTATCCACAGCTCTCCACAAAGCCCCCACTCTAATCCCAAACAGTCTGCTTACATTTCAGCCGTTCCCCTCCAAGGTTTCATATGGGGTGGCCAACTGTGGACAGGCATCCAGGCAGGAGTTGGGGACAGCTTGAAAGTTTAGGATGCGGGCTAGTGAGAGAGGAGGTGGCCAGTGTCAGACCCTGGGCACCAGACTCTGGGACCAAGGTTCTGGGCTGAGGAAACAGCTGCTAGGGCCAAGAGCCCAACCTACCTTGGCAGCTGGGTAGGTCCCTCCAGGAGGGTCTGGGCCCTCTGCTGTCCATTGCCACCCCCCTTACTCCTCCATGGCTAGGAGCTGGGACAGCGGGTCCACTCTAGAAAAGGAGACTGTAGAAAGTGACTCCAGCAAACTTGGCTTTCCTTAATTTCTGTTTACACTGATTGTCCCGCCACCCTCTTAGAGATTCAGGATCAGGGCTGGTGACCTCTCACAGATGCAGGACTCTAGGACCTAGGAGAGCCCTTGGCGAAACCCAGGTGTGCTGGAGGCCGGCTGGGGTAGATGGCTGGGTGGGGATGGGTCTGGGCCCAGAGAGGGGCACCAGGGCCAGGGAAGGGCAGCTCAGCACTCCAAGTCAGGCCAATGCCCGCCCCGGTGGGCGCCCAACGCTCCTTCCCAAAGCCCGCCGCCGGCCCGCCCCGCGCGCCCCGCGGGTGGACTGGGCCGGAGCCGCGGGCGGGGCGGGGCCGGGCCAGCGCGGCCCGGTTTGGGGCGGCGCGTGCAGCTCCGAGGGCAGACGCCGCGCAGCCCCGCCCCAGCATCCCGCGCCGACCCGACTGCGCCCGGCGGAGCCGCGGGCTGAGCGTCATGGCCGCTCGGGAACAGCGGCAGGCTGGGGAGCTGCTGGCCAAGGCCCGGAGAGCCTTTCTGGAGGAGTTCGGGGCCGAGCCCGAGCTGGCCGTGTCGGCCCCGGGCCGCGTCAACCTCATCGGGGAGCACACGGACTACAACCAGGGCCTGGTGCTGCCCATGGTGAGGGACTGGGCGGGCGGCGCCATCTCCCCGCGCGCACCCTTGGGCGGGCCCCTGCGAACTTTTCTCCAGCAGAGTGGGGGGGGGGGGGGGCGCGCTCGTGGGGGAGCCCCTGGGACGGGGCGTGTCCTACGCTGGGAGGGAGGAAGCCGGGAGGAAGCTGGGAGGGATCCTCGCCATCTCTCCGCGATCCCCCTCAAATTGTGGGGGAATGCGGAAGGGGGCCCAACGGTAGACCGGGGCGAAGAGCCCTTAGCCTTCTGGTCCAGCCCGTTCGGTTCGCAGGGGAGGGAATGGAGGCTCAGAGAGGGCTAGAGATCTGCTCAGGGTTACACAGCTGAGGCGCGGCTGCCTTAGCCGGGGGTTATGTCCGTCCCGCTGTGCAGCTTCCCAAATGAGAAGGCGTCAGAAGGAGTTCCTCTGATTCTGGCTTCCTGTTGAGCCCTCTCTCCGCCTTGCGCCACAGACAGGAGCCCACGCTTAGGGCAGAGTCCAGGTCTGCACTCTGCGGCCCTGGCCCTGCCCTTGAAGACCCATAGGGTAGGACGCAAGCCCCTAAGGCTAGATGAGCACGCAGGCTCTTCCCTGAGACACTCCCCATTCCCTTCACTTTGAGCCTGGAGGTCACCTCCTTGTCTGTCCCGGTGCCCTTGGTATTGGAAGTTTTGCATGCTTTTTTGTTTCTCCGGCCAGGCTCTGGAGCTTGTGACCGTGCTGGTGGGCAGCCCCCGGGCGGATGGGCTTGTCTCCCTCCTTACCACCTCTGAAGATGCCGACGAGCCCAGGCGGCTGCAGTTTCCCCTGCCCACAACCCAACGGCCACTGGAGCCTGGGACCCCGCACTGGGCCAACTATGTCAAGGGAGTGATTCAGCACTACCCAGGTATGGGGCCCAGGCTTGGGTCAAGTTCTCGCCTCTCAGCCACAAAGCTCATTAGCTCATCTCATCCACCACGGGGTGGCCATGTAAGGGGCAAGCATCGCCACTGCGCAGGTGAAGAGTCTGATGCCCCAGAGGTTCTAGAACTTGCCCGAGGTTGCCCGTTGCATGATTGGAGGAGCCAGGATTCAAACCCCAGCCCGTTGGTCTCCAGAGCCCTAAACCAGGAGAACGAGGAGACTGTCCCATCCCAAGAACCTCATGGTGGGAGGATGGAGGGCGGCGGACCCCTTGGCCCAGCAGGTCGGTGGCCTCTGACAATTGAGACACATGCTCCGGAAGCAGCCGCCAGGCAGTTGCCTCCCTTTGTACCCGAACATTTGCCCTTCTTGTGCTCCTCCTCCTCCCAGATGGCCATCTTACCAGCATCCATTCTTTCCCCTGCAGCTGCCCCCCTCCCTGGCTTCAGTGCGGTGGTGGTCAGCTCAGTGCCCCTGGGGGGTGGGCTGTCCAGCTCAGCATCCCTGGAAGTGGCCACATATACTTTCCTGCAGCAGCTCTGCCCAGGTACCTCCTAGACCCCAGCCCCCAACCCAGCCCTCCTTCCCTGAGGCTTGTGATCAGAGCTTCCTACCCCAACTGTGGCTTTGGTGGGGGGTGGGTGGAGGGCTGAGGAATCTCCCTGGAGTGTCATTGGAGCTACTGCTGCTCCCAGCCACCCACCCCTAGTGCCCCCTCCTGGGCCCCAGCCTCCCTACCTCACCCTGTGCCGCAGACTCGGGGACAATAGCTGCCCGGGCCCAGGTGTGTCAGCGGGCTGAGCACAGCTTCGCAGGGGTGCCCTGTGGCATCATGGACCAGTTCATCGCATTGCTGGGGCAGAAAGGCCACGCGCTGCTCATTGACTGCAGGTCAGGGGCTTCCCTTGTACCCTGCCACCGTGGAGGAACTCCTGCATGGAGCATGTGCGGCAGACGCTTGGCCTTGTCATCTCTGCTGCACCATCTCCATCCCAGGTCCCTGGAGACAAGCCTGGTGCCGCTGTCAGACCCCAAGCTGGCCGTGCTCATCACCAACTCCAACGTCCGCCACTCACTGGGCTCCAGCGAGTATCCCCTGCGGCGGCGCCAGTGTGAAGAAGCGGCCCGGGCGCTGGGCAAGGAGAGCCTTCGTGAGGTGCAGCTGGAGGAGCTGGAGGGTGAGAGCTGGCTGGGTGCGCTCTGTCCTGGAGATGGCCCGGGGAGGGAGCTGCTGAGGCCTTGGTGTGGCTTTGACCCAGGTGTGTGTCCCCTCTAGAGATCTCTTCCAAGTTCTGCCCACTCCCCTAACACTGCTAACCTCGGGCTGCTTGAAATCTCAGTATTGTTTGTTCTAACGTGAGAATTAAGTATGCACCATGGAAAATATAGAAAAGTACAAAGAAGAAAAGCCGTAAGATCATTCCCAGAGATAGCCACTATTAGCATTTATTTTGGCATATTTCCTTCCAGTGTTTTTCTGCACCTGTATTTTCTTTTTTTAATTAATTAATTAACTTTAAAATCTTAATTGAAATATCCTTGACTTACAATGTTGCGTTAGTTTCAACATCTGTATTTTCTTGTTTTTTTAAAGATTTATTTATTTATTTATTGGCTGCGTTGGGTCTTCATTGCTGTGCGCAGGCTTTCTCTAGTTGCAGCGGGGACTACTCTTCTTTGCAGTGCACGGGCTTCTTACTGCGGGGGCTTCTCTTGTTGCAGAGCACGGGCTCTAGGCATACAGGCTTTGGTAGTTGTGGCTCCGAGGACTCTAGAGCGCAGGCTCAGTAGTTGTGGTGCACGGGCTTAGTTGCTCTGCAGCATGGGCGATCTTCCCGGACCAGGGCTCAAACCCGTGTCCCCTGCATTGGCAGGCAGATTCTTAACCACTGCGCCACCAGGGAAGTCCCCCTCTACTCATTTCTTAATCCTCCGAATCTGCCCACCCATCTCCCAAGCCACCACCATGACAGACTCTCCTAGGGGCTCCCCATAGAAACCTGGGGTTGCCCTCCCCTCCCTCTCAGTGCCGGATCTGCTTGGTCACAGCCCCATTTCTCTGCCCACACCTCCCCGGGCTTTGTCCCCAGCACAGAGCGCCAGCACTGCTGCTCCACTGAGGACTCAGATGGGAGCCTGCAGCCCCGCATTTCCACCTGGGGTCCTGGAGCCTTCACCTGACCCCAGCAGAACTCGTCCTTCTTCCCCTGGACGCCTCTTCTCCTGACTTCCCCTTGTCTGTTATTTCCTCACCCTTGTCACTCCTGTTTGAAACTTCAGAGTCACCTCTGAATCCTCCCTGTCCCCATTCCCACTCTGGTCTCTGAACTCCTTCCCCTTCTTTCCTTCGTCCCCACATCAGGCCCCTTGTGGTCTCTGACTGTTTAACAGCTGCCTGCCGGCTGGCCTCCTAACACCAGCTTCTCCCAGCGGGGCCTCCTACGCAAGGCAGTCACTTTTGTCAGCTAGAGCTCAGCTCCATCCCTCCCCTGCTCCAAAACCTCTCTGGCACCCAGAATTAAGTTGTGAAGTCCTAGGTGCTCAGGGCTGCCAGTAGTGACTTGGCTTGCTCTGCCCGCTTCAGCGTTAGCCAGTGGGACAGCTTGCTGGTTCTCTGGGGTGCCCTGGGCCGTACCCCAACTCTGCAGCCCTGGCCCTCAGAGGCTTCACTGTTACTCCAGCAAAAACACCAGCAGGACTTTTCCTTCCTGTTTTGTCTTGGCTTCTTGCAGGCAGCACTGTGTCCCACTCACCATGGAAGCACCAAGAGTCCAGGGCTCAAACTGCTGTTTAGGACTTCCCTCATGGTGCAGTGGTTTAGAATCTGCCTTAACGCAGAGGATATGGGTTTGAGCCCTGGTCTGGAAAGATCCCACATGCCGCAGAGCACCTAAGCCTGTGCGCCACAACTACTGAGCCTGTGCTCTAGAGCCCGCAAGCCATAAATGTTGAGCCCACGTGCCACAACTGTTGAGCACACATGCCACAACTGCTGAAGCCTGTACACCTAGAGCCCATGCTCCGAAACAAGAGAAACCACTACAATGAGGAGCCCACACACCATAACGAAGAGTAGTCCCTGCTCACTGCAACTAGAGAAAGGCTGCGCACAGCAACGAAGACCCAATACAGCCAATAAATTTTAAAAAACTTGCTTTTTATTGAGCACCCACTGTGTGCCAGGCACCCTGCTGGGAGTGCTCCGTGTGTCTGCTCGCTCAGTCATCCCTGTGCCCTGAATGAGGCAGGTGTCCCCTTTTATAGTCGAGGAGGGGCGGCTCTGAAACCTTGGTCACCAACCTGAGGTTCTGCCCACAGCTGGGTCAGAACCAGGTCTCAGGCTGGAGGTACCTCCACCCCCCGGGGCCAGGGCCCTGGAGCTGTCGTGCCCCTCCTCCACGTCCACAGGGGCCCAGAGGCGGTGGGTGGCGGGTCTGCTGACCCCTTTTCCTTCCCAGCTGGCAAGGAGCTGATGAGCGAGGACGCCTTCCGGCGGGCGCGGCACGTGGTGGGTGAGATCCGGCGCACAGCCCAGGCAGCGGCTGCCCTGAGCCGTGGCGACTGCAGGGCCTTCGGCCGCCTCATGGTGGAGAGTCACCACTCGCTCAGGTGAGAACCCTGGGTGCCCTGCACCTCCTGGGCACAGGCTGTCCCCTGTGCCAGGTGGGGCTGGTTCATGCCTCCCCTCCCACCCCCAACATCCTCTCTGCAGGGACGACTACGAGGTCAGCTGCCCCGAGCTGGACCAGCTGGTGGAGGCTGCGCTCTCTGCGCCCGGGGTTTACGGCAGCCGCATGACCGGCGGTGGCTTTGGCGGCTGCACGGTGACCCTGCTGGAGGCCTCCGCCGCTTCCCTAGTGATGCAGCACATCCAGGTGGGGAGGTGCCGGTGACGGGGGTTGGGCGGAAGAGATGGGTTCCCAGGGCCCTGCTGTGCTCAGACCCCGCTCCCCACCCCGTCCCTCCCACAGGAGCAGTACGGCGGGACCGCCACCTTCTACCTCTCCCAGGCGGCCGACGGCGCCAAGGTGCTGTGCTTGTGAGGGCCTCCCCGAGACAGCCCACGGCAGCCCTGCCCTCCAACCTGGGTGCTCAATAAACTTGTATTACCTCTGCCTCTGACACCTGCCTGCCTCCACAGGTGGATGTGTGCTTGGGCATCAGAAACAGATGGGTGTAAGAACTGCTCCCCTGCTCTGGGCAGGCCCCAGAAACACCAGCAGGGCAGAGCCAAGCGGTAGCAAAATCCTTTATTAAGTGCAGAACAAAGCTGGGACCTTGTCATGCTGGTCCCAGCTCTTTGGTTACAAATGGGCTTGGGCCCGGGGCAGGAGGGCAGCCAGAAGAGCCTTCCAGGACCTCTGCCTTCTTCGTGGCTCCCAGAGGACACCTACCCCCTGTTCTGTGGCCAGAGGCCCTGGCCCTGTGATGGGCATGCGAGTGGGCTGGGCCACCAGGCATCCAAGGATGGAGAAGCTGAGGCAGCACCAGGGACAGGAGGTGGGGCGGGGGTGGGCACGGGGAGCTCAGGTCTGGAAGAACTGTTGGTCCACATGGGTGCTGAGGGTTCCACTGGTGGTCAGCGTCCGGCTCACAAACTCCTGTGTCACATGCCGGGTGAGGGAGCCACTTGCTTCCAGGTGCTGGGACCCCAGGGTCAATCCATCTGCAAGGGAAGAGGCGTTGAAAGGTCTACCTGGGTCCCCACTGCCGCTTCCCCTGTTAGCTCTGTGCTCCCCCCGGGAGCGCCAAGAGCCCCCGCCACGCAACTCACCCAGTAGGAAGGGCTCAGTGGTGCTGGAGTGTGTGGTGGTAATGCTGCTGTATTCTCCTGACACTGGGTGCTGGAAGAGCCCCGAGTGGCTGCCCAGCTGTGGGAAGGGGCCTGCAGTGGGCAGAGGGGCCAGTCAGAGGGTGGTGCCAGGAGAAGGCATAGCCAGAGAAGGGGTGGGGGGTGAAGACGGGCTGCAGCTGGCTACCTCCATCCTGGGACTCGATGGTGATGATACCCTCACGCTCCGGCCCGAAGCCTTGGGTGGTCTTGGCCTGCACCTTGAACTTGTAGGGCACGTTCTCGCTGAGGCCCGGCACGGTCAGCCGGCTCTCAGGGCTGTCGCCGTCCACCAGGAACGTGGTGGCCGGCTCTGGGCAGGAAAGATGACTTCAGCCTCTGTGGCTCCCTCTCCACCCCTCCCTCGGTCCCCCTGACCCGGGGGCAGGGAGCACCTCCTCCGTGGGCCATCTCACAAGTCACCAGGTAGCCGAGGATGTCCCCGTCGGGCCTGCGTGGCCGCTCCCAGCTCAACTGCAGCGAGTCTGGGCTCAGGGCGGTAAACACCAGTGGGCCCGGGGCGCTGGGCGTGCTCAAAGTGAAGGCAGAGCCTGGGGGCAGCAGAGGAAGGGTGTCGGTGGGTGGGGGCAATTGGGGGCAACTCAGGGGGGGTGGGGGAGGCAACTCACCCGGCAGGGGGCAGAGTGGGCTCTGTGGGTGCACCTGTGACTCGATGGTGATGACACCCTCGCGCTCTGGGCCCCAGCCTTCCTGGCTCTGGGCCCGCACGCGGAACACGTAGGAGTGGTTGGGCAGAAGGTCTTCCACCACCACTGAAGTCTGGCTGGGGTTGGGGATGTCGAGCCGATGCAGCTCACCTGGGTCGGGGGTGGAGGCAGGCAGCGTTATTCCTTGTTCCTACCCCCGGCCTCAGCTCACCCCTTCCCTAGGCTGTGGCCAAGACCTGGTCGTCACCCACCCTGTGGTTTGGGTACAGGTGGAGTCAGCCTTGTACTGTGTGGTTGGTTGTTCGGGTTGTACACTATACAAGGGCTGAGTGGAACCTGAAACCCCATCTGTGCATGTTGGCTGTTTATGGACCCAGGTCATGCTGCTGCCAGTGTGTCTACCCAAAGACATCTCATAGGCCAGCAGAGGCCCTGGGTCCCTAGGCCAAAACCTAGCAGTGGGAATGATCTGGAGAGAGGCCCAGGGAGATGGATGAGGAATCATCTGAAGAGGCAGTGATGGGCAGTGGGGGGCTTGGAAGGGAGAGACCCTCTCAGAAAGGCGGGGTCGGGGGGGGGGGGCATTCGTGTTCAAGGGACCTGGGTGGATTCCTGACATCTGGGTGCCCCTGTGTGTCAGCCCCACAGCAGCCACGCTCACCGCCATTGAGCAGCTGGTACTCCACGCTGTAGCCCTGCAGTGCCCGCTCACACTGTGGCTCCTGCCAGCTCACTTTCAGAGATGTGGGTCCCAGGGCTGAGAATACCAGACGGGTGGGTGTGTTGGGCACACCTGCAGCCATGCGGGAACCTGGAGACAGGAGGCCACAGTCAGCCGGTGTTGGGGGGTGGGGTCTGGGCAGGAGTCCTGGTTCCAGCCCCGACCACCCTCATATGTAGCATCTGCTGACCGCTGGCCAGGCGGCCCACTCACCCTACAACACCCTGTCCAGGCCACCCAGCACCTCCCGAATATCCTCAGAGGGGGTGCGGGCCCTGACCGTGCCGAGGAGGGTGAGCCCATGAGTCGGCCGGCCCCCCACTCTCCTCCACTGGCCTGGCCCCTCTCCTGCCCCAGCCCCAGCCCGGCACCCTGGAAGGACAGAGGCTGTTAGGCACCAGCACTGATGTGGATGGAATGGAGGATAAGGTGGCGTGGGCAGTGGCAGCGGCGGGTGGATGGGTGACAGATGGAGCAGGACAGCTGTGCAGACACAGGATGGCCACCCCTGTACTACCTGGACCACAAGAGGGCGCTGTTGGCTGTCCAGCCAGGATTATAGAGTCTCTTGAGTCCCCGGAGGGGGGGACCCGCTTCATCTGAGCCCCACTCCGGGACCCCAGGGCCCAGGACAGCGGAAGCCTGCTCCTCCCATGTTCCCAGATGGGAGGGAGGCCTAGGGCAGGACAAAACGAGAGTGAGGGGCAGGAAGTGTGTGTGTCGGGAATGCGCAGTAAGGGGACAGCAGGCTGGCAGCCGAGCCTACGGGAGCTGGGAGAGAGGAAGGGTTAGCGGGAGAGGCAGGGGAATGGCAGGTACTCACTCTGGGAGGAGAGGGAGGTGAGGGTCGAGTAGTCCCTGGGCAGCGTGGCCGAGTGTGAGTGTTCCGTGCGGGTCAGCGAGTGGTAGTCCCGCGTGAGAGTGGAGGACGTGCTCAGCACGCGGTGGGGCAGGTGTGGGCTCAGGTGGGTGCCGTAGGCGGCGTTGCTCACGGTCATCCTGTGCAGGGAGTTGGCACTGCCTGGGAAGGCAAATTCCATCCGCCCGTTCACCAGGTGCTCTGCGGGGGAGAGCAGGGTCACCGGGCCGGCCCGCATCAGACCCGGAGCCCTGAGGGGCAGGCTGCGGCCCTGGGAATTCCTGGGATTACCTACCCTCTGGGGGCCCTTGGCATAAAAACAACCAGCCTCCCTTGGCCCACCAGGGACAGAGGTCCCTGGAGGAGTCCAAGGGGCGCCCCCCCAGGCTTCTGCAACTCAAGTCCTCTGGCCTGGCAGGATGCCACCACGGATGGCCGCTGACCTCAGCCGGGGACTCACTGCCCCTGCAGTCAGTCCCGCCCTGGGGAGAGCCCCAACGCCTGCCCTCGGGTCCCCTGAGGCCTCTGAGGGTCTCCTTGGGCACCAGGGCCTGCCCCCTGCACACAACAGACTTGGAAGTTTGGGGGCATCCAGCTCTGGGGAGAGCTCCAACGCCTGCCCTGGAGTCCCCTGATTTTGGGGTGGCGGCCACGGTGGGCTCTGGCCGGACCCCAGAGGCAGCAAATCAGCGAGCCTAGGTGGGTACGGGTCAGGGCGGGCCGGTCACCTCCCTCCCCGCCTGCGCCCCGCGCGCCCCCATCGGCGGCGCCGTCGTCCGGGGGCCCGCGGGGCGGCTCGGCGGAGTCGGAGGAGCGCCGGCTGCTGGCCGACAGGCGCGGGATGAGCTCCGGGGGCAGCCGCCACGTGACGCGCCGCAGGTCCAGCTCCTCCCCCAGCAGGGGCTCGAACTTCCAGCCGCCGCCTTGGGAACAACGAAGGGCCGCGTTGGCACCGCCGGGGGGCGCGGAGGGGCCGGGGCGGAGGAGGCCGGCGGCGCTGCGACGTGAGCCCGTCCTCCGGCTCTCTGGGATCCCGGTGTGCGCAGGGGAGCCCGGCGGCAGGCGAGGCCCTCAGCCCGAGGTGGAAGAGGGCAGGCTGGGCCCCAGCTGGCGAGGGAAGACCCCAGGACCAGGGCCCTGGCTCTGTCGCCAGCCGTGAGGACTCCTGCTCTGAGCCTCAGTTTCCCGTCTGGATAGCGGAGGGAGTGAGGGCTCCCCTGCCTGCCTCCCAGTGCCTCCCAGGCAGCTGAGCTGGGGCACCTGATTGGTACCAGGTGCTCTTTACCTCCGAGCCTCAGAACCCTCAAGACCCCTGGGCTTGGGTTCCTTAAACCCAAGCTTGACCCCGTGGAAGGCTGGTACAGGCAAGGATGGAAGAAAATATTACAAATCCTGGAGGATTTTCACTCATGGTAGTGTGTGAGTGGCATCCCATTTCACAGGTCAGAAAACTGAGCCACAAAGAGGGTAAGTGATTCATCTGAATTCCTGAAGTGGAGCCAGAGCTAAAATTGAGTCCCCCAGAGTCCCAGTCGAGGGCTCTTTGCATCACATTGTACAGGAATCAAGGAGGGAGGAGGAGCAGGGCCAGTGTGGGGAGACACTGCTTTGTGAGCCCCAGAGCCAGGTGTTCTCTGGGGCTCCTGGGCCAGGCTTGCCTCCTCCCCGTAGCCCTACCCCTGGGGGGTGGCCAGATTCCATGGCGTAGCTGGTGAACTGTGTACCAGCCTCAAAACTGTGTTTCCAGTTCCATGTGCACGAGCCTGTGTGCGTGTGCCCCAAGCACGTCTGTCTGCCTGTCCTCACACAGACGGGCACACAATTCACATGGTCCACGTCGGCTTTGTCCCCTCTGTATCCAGAGCTAGCATGGTGCCTGCCGAACCGTGGGCTTTGCAGATACTCGTCTGGGGCTGAGAGGGGACTTTTAGCGTGACCTTTATGCCCAGAGCTCACTGGCCCCTTTGCTCTCTCTGGATACCAGTGATGGCCCCACCCTCTACCCAGGACCCCCACTTCCTCGCAGGGATCGCAGGCCCACTCACCAGTGTCATCGGAGACGCTGGGCCTCTGGCTGCCGGCCGGGGAGCGGAGCACGTCGTCGCTGTACATGAGGAAGCTTTCGTAGTCTTCCCCGCTCTGGGCGTCCACGATGGGGATGTCCGGGATGATGGGGACTGCAGGGTGGGAGGGGCTGAGCCAGGGCCCCAGCCTCGGCCTCCTGCCCGCCGCCCCTGTCCACCCTGTGCCTCCCTGCCCACCACTCACTGGACATGGGCCGCTTGGGCTGGGTGGCCAGGTTGATGATGGCCTCCCGCTCTGGCCCCCAGCCTGCCCCGTTGCGAGCCTTGACCGTGTAGCGGTACGGCTGGGACTCCCGCAGGTTCTCAATGAGCAGTGTCCGCTTCTTGGGGCTGTCCACCAACACCTTCTTCATGGGCCCGATGGGTCCTGGGGCAGGGAGAGCACTTCAGAGGGGCCAGCCAGCTTCTGGCCTGCGCCCTGCCTCTGATGCACCAGGACTGTCACACAGCCCCTGAACCGCAGCCAGGGGTTTGGGAACAAGGCAGGGAGTGAGCAACTGTTGAACCCCAGCTGCGTGCCAAGCCCTGAGAACCTGGGCATGACTGGCTTAGAGAAGTGTCACCAAGCCTCCACCGGGCTCATCGCTAAGTTAAGTGGCAGAGACAGACTAGACTCAAGTCGGCCCCACTGTCACCTCTACCAGTTGGTAAAGGGTCCTGCGTCCATGTGTGTCTGTCTGAGGCTGACTCCAGAGGTGAGGGCATCCTCACCACCTGTGCCCCACTGTCTACAACCAAACCCCAAATGCTCTGTTAAGGAATCAAAAGTAGAGACATTCGGATACCGGCCCCCCACCCCGCCCTGTGGCTACCCTGGTCACCTGGGCAAGGATGGGAGGAGAGAGGCAGGCCTGAACCTGCATCTGAAGACAGGCTGAGGCTTGTGAGAGCTGAGGACACCAGGGTGGAGTAGAGGTTACATGAGAGTCATTTAGCTGAGAGCAGAGAGGAAGCAGCCTTCCTCCCCAACACCTAGAAGCGTGGACATACAGCCCTGGGAGAGAGAAGGAAGAGACCCTAGGCTGCTCTGAGCAAGTTACGGTGCCCCCGATGTGACAAGATGGGGCCCTCTATGTTGGAAGACACCTGGGAGACAAGAAAATGTCCCAGTTTCCAAGGGGTCCAAAGGAAGGCTCTGGAAAACAACACCTACTAAGCTTGATGCTGTTTGTCTGTTTGCCATACCATGTGGCATGGGGGATCTTAACTCCCCGACCAAGGATCGAACCCGTGCCCCCTGCAGTGGAAGCTGGGATTCTTAACCACTGGATGGCCAGGGAAGTCTCTTGATGCTATTTGATAAGAAAACAGCTGTGTTCGAGTCCCTCCCATCAGGAAGCATACACGAGCCTCCTAGACAGCTTCCTCCACAAGAGGGCAGACAGCAGTATCAAGCAGTATCAACAGTATTTCATCTTGTGGAACTGAAAACCACAGCCACAGAAAGACAGAGAAAATGAAAAAGCAGAGGACTTTGTACCAGATGAAGGGACAGGATAAAACCCCCGAAAAACAACCAAATGAAGAGGAGATAGGCACCCTTACAGAAAAAGAATTCAGAATAATGATGGTGAAGATGATCCAGGACTTTGAGAAAAGATTGGATGCAAAGATCGAAAAGTTTACCAAAGACCTAGAAGAACTAAAGAGCAAACAAACAGAGATATGCAACACAATAACTGCAATGAGAAATACACTAGAAGGAACCAACAGCAGATTAACTGAGGCAGAAGGGCGAATAAGTGACCTGGAAGACAGAATGGCGAAAATCACTGATGCGGAAAAGAATAAGGAAAAAAGAATGAAAAGAACTGAAGACAGCCTAAGATACCTCTGGGACAATGTTAAACGCACCAACATTTGCATTATAGGGGTCCCAGAAGGAGAAGAGAGAGAGAAAGGACCTGAGAAAATATTGGAAGAGATTATAGTTGAAAACTTCCCTAACATGGGAAAGGAAATAGCTACCCAAGTCCAGGAAGTGCAGAGAGTCCCAGGCAGGATAAACCCAAGGAGAAACACCCCAAGACATATAGTAGTCAAATTGACACAAATTAAAGACAGAGAAATGTTATTAAAAGCAACACGGGAAAAACAACAAATAACATACAAGGGAACTCCCATAAGGGTAACAGCTGATTTCTCAGCAGAAACTCTGCAAGCCAGAAGGGAGTGGCATGATATATTTAAAGGGATGAAAGGGAAGAACCTACAACCAAGAATACTCTACCCAGCAAGGATCTCATTCAGATTCGACGGAGACATCAAAAGCTTTACAGACAAGCAGCAGCTAAAAGAATTCAGCACCACCAAACCAGCCCTACAACAAATGCTGAAGGAAGTTCTCTAAGTGGGAAACAGAAGAAAAGGACCTACAAAAACAAACACAAAACAATTAAGAAAATGGTAATAGGAACATACATATTGATAATTACCTTGAATGTAAATGGACTAAATGCACCAACCAAAAGACACAGACTGGCTGAATGGATACAAAAACAAGACCCATATATAGGCTGTCTACAAGAGACCCACTTCAGACCTAGGGACACACACAGACTGAAAGTGAGGGGATGGAAAAAGATATTCCATGCAAATGAAAATCAAAAGAAAGCTGGAGCAGCAATAGTCATATCTGATAAAATAGACTTCAAAATAAAAAATGTTACAAGAGACAAGAAAGGACACTACATAAAGATCAAGGGATCCATCCAAGAAGAGAAGATAACAATTATAAATATATATGCACCCAATATAGGAGCACCTCAATACATAAGGCAAATGCTAACAACGATGAAAGAGGAAATACAAGGCAGAAATAGAGACACAGGTGTAGAGAACAAACACATGGACACCAAGTGGGGAAAGCGGGGAGGGTTGGGGGGGAATGAATTGGGAGATTGGGATACCAAATTGTACACTCTAAATATATGCTGTTTATTGTCTGTTAACTGCATCTCAATAAAAGTACTTAAAAAAAAAAAGCTGTGTTCCAAAAATTGGCTGATGTTGGGCTGTCAGCCCAGGGGAGGTCTCTACCTGCTGAGGTGGGGGCTGCCCTTGGCCCACCCCCTTACATCTCTGTCCATCAGGGGGAGAAGGGAAGGGGGCCACCCCAAAGTGCTGATGCTCTTGGGCCAGGAGGTCTGCCTCTCACATTCATGACACAGCAGAGGCCTCAGCAGGGGCTAAAGCCGTGGGCTGAAATCACTCCTGGTATTAAAGGCTGTCAGAAGAGACTTCCTGACAGTGGTCCATGGGTGGACCAGGTGCTGTACACTCAGAATGAGCCCAGGATGTGATGTAGCTGCCGAGAAGGTTGTGCTTGGTCGGTCAGGCTAGTAAAGAACAAGGAGCCTGAGGCCCAGAACAAGCCTGCTGCCCTCTGCCCTGTTGGGCCACCCTGGAGGTGCTAAGCCTGACCCACTTTAGGGTCCACAGATGGCATCTGAGGATGGTAATAAGCTCTCCATCCCTGGGATGGACCAAGCAGAGGTGAGAGCACAAGGAGGAGGGCCCTGCACCAGGCGAGAGGCGGGACCAAGTTCCCTCAAATAGTTTCTCATCCTGACAACTGGCAGGGTTGTCCCTCCCTTCCAGGACTGGGAGAAAAATAATAGTTCTGCCAGGTGCTCTGGCCTAGGGCTGCCAGATAAAATACTGCATGAACTGTAGTAGAAAAATTATTGTTTATTTAAAGTTCAGGGCGTCCTCTGCTTTTATTTGCTAAATCTGTCAACTCTACTCTGGCGCTAAGAGAACCAGGTAGAATTGAGCCATTCTAGTTACTTGTGTGGGCAGCACCCCTGGACCTGTGACCCCACTGCACATAATCTCAGGTCTTCCATCCCCACCTGCCCTGGGAGCTTCTCGGTTTGGCTTTGGAATGCAACTCAGCCCAAACCAGACCACAAACCTAACGATGCCCCAGGCAACCAGATATATGGACTCATCTACTGAGCAGCATGGCTGTGACCTCCTCCCCTCCCTGGGGGCAGAAGGAGAGGACCAGATCCTTACGGTTGTCCTCGTTGACTAGGCCGTAGCAGACCTCATAGGCTGTGATCTCGCCGTTGGTCTCAGCTGGCTCAGCCCAGCTCAGCTGGGTCACCGTGGAGGAGACGACGTTGAAGGCCAGACGCCCTGGCTCGCTGGGTACTGGGGGGGAAGGGATGCAGGAGGAGAGCTGTCAGCAGAGAGGGGGCAGAGTTCTGAGCGGGGACAGGGCTGCGTACGCTGGCATCAGGTGGGCGGACGGACAGACGTGGCAAGGCCTCACCTTCCTGGTGGGTGCAACAGGACACGAGGGAGCTGTAGGGGCCCTCGCCCTGTGCCCCGTAGGCGCACACCTTCATCTCGTAGTCACAATACGGGTACAGGTTGGTGAGCTCCACCGAGGGCACCTTGCTGTCAAGGAGGTGGGCTTCGGACTCGGAGTCACCCTGGATCCAGTACTTCACCTGCTCCCAGGACGGGGCTGGTCAGTGGGGAGCAGCTGGCAGAGCCGATCACCCCTCCACTGAGCCCTGTCCTTACGGTCCCCTTTGCACACAGACACGGAGGGGGTGAGTGACCTGCCAAGGTCCACGCAGCAGGGCTGGGACAGAGCAGAGGTGTCTCCGGGCTGGTGGGGCCACATTCCAGGAAATTCCCTCTCCCTCAGGGCACAGATGGGGCTCCCCCCGTCCACTGAGGCCAAACGTGCCCTCTCCTCTCCCTCAAGGGCCCTCTGCCCCCTGGTGGCCCACCTCCCGACTATGTGCCCGGCGTCCCCATCCACCGCCCTCATTGCCCCCCACCTTACCCGGTACCCTGTCGGCTTGCCAGGAGGGGGCAGCCAGTTGAAATGGATCTTCCGGGACCCCGCGGCCTTGGCATTGGGGTTCTGTGGGGCACCCAGGTCACCCCGGGAGGGTGGGGGTGATGACAGGGTCTGGTTCATTAAGGTCCCGTCCAGTTCCTCTGTAGTGGGTCAAGTCAGGACAGGGCAGCCAGTTGAGAAACCCTCTGCTTTGATGGGGCAGGAACCCAACCTCACCACCAGGGGGCGCCAGAAGCCCAGTTAAATACAAAGACTCCTTCCCTGCACCCCCTCAACTGAGACCTGCCAAAGGGGTCGCTGTAGGGCTGGGCCCCCATTGGTAAAGCACAGGGCATCCTGCCAAACTTGGTGGGGGGCCCTGGAGGGATGAGAGGGAGGAGGGAGTTTGCCCTTTTTCTCTGGCAGCCAAGGGAGTGTCCCATGTGAGAACACTTGCTCCTCCCAACGCCCTCCCTCACCCCCTCACCCCAAGACGACTCCTCCTCCCCCATCTCGGCAAGCCTCCCCTCCAAGTGGGCTCACAGACTCCACTATACAGTTCTAAGGACCTATAAGAACTGTTTCACCCCTTCTGGGAACACCTGCATTTTAGCTGGAATTAAGGCTGCAGTCAAAGGGCTAAGGCCTAGTGGTGGGATTCACGGCCAGCAGCAGGCCGGTGGCCACATGACCCCAGCCTCTCTGACCGAGAATAGGGTTGCCAGGTAAATGCAGGATGCCTAGTTACACTGGAATTTCAGATAAGCAAGAAATACTTTTTAAGATAAGTATATCCCAAGTAGTGCACGGGACATACTTATACCACAAATGTGATTGTTATTTATCTGAGGTTCAAATTTAACTGAGCATCCTGTATTTTTACCTGCTGAGACTGTCAAGAAGCCCCCGGCCCTCCCTCCCCACCCGCTTAAGCTGACCCCTGGCTCTGCCTACCTCGGTCCCCAATGATGACAGTGGCAGACTGAGGCTGGCCCAGACGGGCCCCAAACTTGGGGTTGCTGAGTTGGATGTAGAAGCGGCGGGTCTGGCGGCCCTGCAGGAGGGAGTCCATCTCCTGCTGCTCCAGGAGCTTCACCTGCAGCTCCTTCCAGGTCTCCCCAGGTTGGAACAGCAGTTCGCCCTCTGCGGGGATGTAGTCCTAGGATTGGGAAGGGGTTGGGGTCAGACCAGGCCTGGGAGATGAGTCACGTCCACACACTGCACCCCAACCTCACAGATAACAGAGACTCTCACACACAGACTGTCCCACGTGGACGTGGAATGGCTCATGTTTCTACAGCACCTCTTGTGCATCAAGCACTTTACAAATATTAGCTTATTTACTCCTCAGGGCAGTGTGAGGTAGAGATATTATTGTCCCCATTTTACAGATGAGAAAACTGAGGCACACAGAGGTGAAGAAACCTACCAAGTTCACACAGGTAGTTGTGGTGGAGCTGGGATTTGAACCAAGGCACAGAGACAGGGATGCAGATATGGAGGGTCCCACCCAGGGAGGCACTCAGCTGGGGCAGCTGAGATTTGCAGGCGCCACCCAGGGAGGGAGGAACTGTTTACTGCATTGGGGCTCTGAAGTCTGGATTCCACTAGCCCTCAGCCCCTGCCTCCCAGGTGGTGTGCTTCCAACATCTCTAGCTTCTTTTTTTTTTTCTCTCAAAGCCCCAGAGCTTTCCTGAGCATCCCAGGATGCGTGTGTACCTGGGTGGGACAGATTAACTGCAAGGTGGGTGTGTGTGTGAGAATCCTTCTCACAGGACGCCACTAAGTGGTGCTGCAAACTAACATTCAATTCCAGGCACCGCTAGTCAGGCCTGCTGTGCAAAGAGGGACAAACTCAAAGGGTACAAAACCCAGGAAGTGAGCAAAGCAGGAGTCACCTGCAAGACAACTGACCCGGGGGTAGGGTGGCGGGGGAAATGCTTCAAAAATGTCCAAAGCACAAAAGACAAAGCTGGCAATTACTCTAGATTAAAGAGACAAAAGGGGCTTCCTAGGTGGCGCAGTGGTTAAGAGTCCGCCTGCCAATGCAGAGGTCACGGGTTTGATCCTAGCTCCAGGAAGATCCCACATGCCGCGGAGCAACTAAGCCCGTGTGCCAAAAAAAAATAAAAATAAAAAAAAATAAAGAGACAAAAGACACATGCCAACAAATGCAGTGCCAGACCCTTGATTGGTTCCTGGACTGGGGCGGGAAGCTATAAAGGACATTACCGGGACATGTGAACGTGGGGGGATCCGAATAGGGACTAATTATTAGTTACGAGGACAATGTGACACTTCTTAAGTTTGGTGACTCTGTCGTAGTTAGGCAGAGTGATGTTGTTCTTAGCAGGCACCTGCGGAAGGGTTTAGGGTCTACATGATGTCTGCAGCTTACCTTGAACATCAGCCAACAAAAGTAAACCAAACACTCTCTTCCCCTCTCTCTACAGTTTTAATTATAGAGCTATAGATACGTCTCTCTATATACCTGCATGTGCACAACTATATAGGAAGAGAGAAAGCAACTATTAACAATGGGTGAATCTATGTAGAGAGTAAATGGGTGCTAAACTTTTATTTATTTATTGGCTGTACCTCGTGGCCTGTGGGATCTTAGTTCCCTGACCAGGGATTGAACCCACGTCCCCTGCATGGGAAGGAGGAGACTTAACCACTGGACCACTGAGGAAGTCCAATGGGTGCTAATTTTATTAGTCCATTTGTCTGTAGGTTTGAAGGTTTTCAAAATAAAAAGTGGAGAAATAACAAAAATGTTTCAAAAAATAATCCAATATCAAAGGATCTTTATAAAAGCATAACAGGATAGCCACAATCTCTATCATATGGCATATTCAGTGAAAAGTTAGGGACACCCAAATTCCTCTTTGGAATTTCTATTGGGAGCGTTAGAGTACTAATAAGAACTGTTCCTACTGAAGGAGAGAAGAATAGGGAGTACGTCGGGATCTTCTGAGCACACACTTGCTCCCACGATTGCCAAGTGGGCCAGTGAGACTAGACTTTCTTACTTTTTGACTGAAGTTTTGATATGAATATTTTTAGTTTTAAAGTGTTGGTGATAGGTATAAAATAGATAATAAGGACCTACTGTATAGTACAGGGAATTCTACTCAATACTCTATAATGACCTATATGGGAATAGAATCTAAAAACGAGTGGATATGTGGACATGTATAACTGACTCACTTTGCTGTACAGCAGAAACTAACGCAACACTGTAAATCAACTATGCTCCAAAAAATTAATTTTTAAAAATGTTGGTAATACAGAATTCCCTGGTGGTCCAGTGATTAGGACTCTGCGCTGTCACTGCCGTGACCCTGGGTTTGGGTTTGATCCCTGGTTGGGGAACTAAGATCCCACAAGCTGGGCAACACAGCCAAAAAACCACCATAAAATGCTGGTTATAAATTTAGAAAAACAAACAGACCTGTAAGCCAAACCCAGCACCCCCACCACCTGGATTTGGCTGTTCCCAAGACCGGGGCCCAATGATAAAGGGGACACTGCTCCTGCGGCATGGCCCACAGAGGGCAGCCTGGCAAAGACAGCCTGGGGACAAGGGGCCTGTGATCCCACGTCAAGAAGCGCAGAGTCCTGGGACTTCCCTGGTGGTGCAGTGGTTAAGACTCCGCCTGCTAATGCAGGGGACCCGGGTTTGAGCCCTGGTCCGGGAGGATCCCACATGCCTTGGAGCAACTAAGCCCATGCGCCACAACTACTGAAACCTGCGCACCTAGAGCCTGTGCTGCACAACAAGAGAAGCCACTGCAATGAGAGGCCCACGCACCACACTGAAGAGTAGCCTCCGCTCACAACTAGAGAAAGCCTGCACACAGCAACGAAGACCCAACGCAGCCAAAATAAATAAATAAATAAATTTTTTTAAAATTAAAAAAAAAAAGAAGCCCAGGGTCCCTGGACTGGGGCACACGGGGCATCTATGTCTCTGTGACGAGTCTGCCTGTCCTGGTGGATCCTGGGATAGTGGGAGGGGGACACGGATGGTTTGGACACGAGACCTTACTCAGGGTGTCACTGGTCCTTTTGGTAAGCAAGACACCCCTGCTGCAGGGTGGCAGGGCAGGTGGACGTGTCCTTGGGAGCCCAGCCAGTGGCACCACCAGAGACTCAGGCAGCTGCCATGTCCTGATCTCACCGGCCCTTGGGATGTGCCCTTGACCCCGTGGCGGAGACTCACCCGGTTGCCCTGCGCTGTGTTGTCCTGCGTGCGGTAGGAGACCTGGGACTTGCCGTTGTCCAGGATGCGCCTCACGACGGGGATGCGGGCCACGTGCTCCCCGCCGCTGACCAAGTACTCGGGCTGCTCGAAGGACACGATCCCGCTGGCTGCAAGGAGCCAGGCGCCAGTCAAGGGGCTTGGCCACAGTCCCTTCTCAGCCCCCACCCTCCCTCTGGCCCAGCCCAGCCCAGACTGCAGGAGTCTGCTTGTCATCCCTCTCTGGGGAGGGCAGAGGAAGGGGCTGGAAAAGTCTTCCAGGAAAAGTTGACAGGGCTGGAACGGTGTCCAGCTAACATCCTGGAAGGGTCAGGGCAGAGAAAGGAGGCCAGGCAGGGGCAAGACCAGAGATGATGGCTGAGACCGAGGGCTGGGGCAGAGTAGGCCTAAGTCCTGGGGTCCTGGAGCAGGTGGGGAGGAGGGGTCAGGGACCAGAACAGACCCTCTGGATGCAGGAAGGACGGTTATCAACAAGTCCAGATTCCCTGAGGAACTAGCAGGGACGGCACCGTGGGTGACAGCGGTGTGACGCCTTGCCCACCCCTCTAGGCAGGCTTGGGCAGTGGGACCCCCCGTCCCCTTCCTGCTCTGATGCCCTGGCATCCTAGGGGGCCCTCCAGTCTCCAAGTTCAAAGGCCATAGGGAAAGAACAAAGAGAGGGACACGGGACAGCTCCAGGAGGATGCAGCACCCTCTGGTGATTATAAGAAGCTCCCACACTGAGTGCTTACTCCCAGGCACTGGGCAGAAATGTACAGCCACACACCCCTCACCAGAGCCTGATACCCATTTTACAGATGGAGAAACCAAGGCTCAGAAGTTAAGTCACCTGTCTAGGCCACGTGGCCAGGCCCCACTTCCACTTGGATTCGAGGAGGAACAAGGGGCCCCACGGTCCCCTTTTGGCCCCCACCCTGACTGACCTTGCTCCTTGATGATGGTGATGTTGACCAGGCGGCGGCCGAGGGTAGCAGTGCCCACAGGCACGTCGATGGCCTCCACCAGCAGCTGCTTCTCGTCGTCGTCCTCAGGCCGGATGAAGAGAGGCACTCGCACATCCACCAGCTCCACGCCCTCCTGGAATTCCACCATGCCCCGGGCGTCTGGGTGGGTGGTGCGGAGCAGTCAGATGGGGGTCAGGGGGCCGCACAGGGGTGGGAGGTGAGAGGGAGGGGCACAGGGAGCCTGCCCACCTACCCTGGTCTGCAGTGAGGGTGTAGTAGCCAGGGGCCACCTTGAGCTCATGGAAGGCCCCCTGCTCCACGTGCTTCTCTGTCAGCTTCAGCAGGGCCTGCTTGGCCGATCGGGGCGCCATCAGCACCGTGTCCACAATGGTGTGGTCCTGCCTGGGGGTGGGGGTGGGTGGGGAGGTGTCAGGCCGGCCAGGAGGCTGGCACTTGTCCCGCCCCTCCTACCTGTCCTCTCTCCATCAGGGGACAAGATTCCAGGCAGCAAAAAGTGGTCTTCAGAACCAGTCCTAGTGGCCCATGCTGCCCGCCCCGCCCCCTGCCCCTCCCCCTGCTGCTTCAGCATCCTAATCTGTGAAATGAGGCTACCACCCTGCCCACCTCACCAAGAAGGGCTGGTGATACAAAAGTAGAGGCATGACATCAAAGGTGTTAATGGTATAGGCCCTGAAGCCAGACTGCCTGGGTTCAAATCCTGGCTCTATGTCTTAATAGCTGGGTAAGCTTGGGCAAGTTACTTAATGTCTCTGATCCTCAGTTTCCTGAACTATAAAATGGGAATAGCAGTGGTACCTACTTGGAGAAGATAACCACACACCTGAAGCCCTTAGAACAAGGCCTGGCCCATTGGAAGCACTCAAAATGCTGGTCTAAATAGTTCTTACTGATGGTGATGTCCTCAGAGCTGTATTCTGTTAACTGCACAGTTCTGTCCTCTCTGCATTGAGCCCCACTCCCCGTCTTCCCCTGGGGGGCTGGGACTCAGGGTAGAAACCAGGAAAGAGGTGTGTCACCCACTGGACCATCTTCTTGGCACCCAGCGGTGCCTCCAGGATCAAGGCCTTTAGTCTCGGAGGAGGGCTGGAGCTGGCACTGGGCTATCCCAGGTACTGGGTGAGGGGCTACCACCAGTGTGAGGGCCAAGACTGGGTCTGCTTGGTTCCCCGTGGTTTTCCGGTTCTACTACAGAGGCTGGCTTTCGGTGAGGGCTTCGTATTGATATTTGTTCAATGAAGGTCCTACCCCAGGACAGACACAGACAGCCCTCCTTTCCGATGGGTTGGAGATGGAGATGGAGATGGGGGGGAGGGGCAGTGGGGGCAGGTGCTTAGGGCTGGTACGACCCCACCCGTGTGTCTTCAACTCACTTTTTCCCGGCGTTAGGCTGCTGCCTGTGGGGGACAAAGTGGGGACCGTGAGCCAGACCGTCCCTGGGGTGGAGCCACAATCTGCTTGGGGGAAATCCCCTGGCGTCGGCTGTATGGGCAGCCCCCCACCCAACCCCGGGGACCCGGGACCCACCGGAACTTGGTCTGCTGGAGCTTGTGTGCGCCTGTGATTTGTCTGTACACCTCATTCAGCTGCCAAGCAAGGGAGGGCGGTGAGGCTCAGGCCCTGGGGGAGCCTCTCCACCCAGAGGACCTCTCGGGGTTGGCTGGGGGCGTGGCCGGGGGAAGGCACATTGCCTCCACCCTCTGGAAGCACTCACAGGGAACAGAGCCCAGGGTGACCCCAGGCCAGGCACACGTCCAAGGAAGCCCTGCTTTCCTGCCCAGAAAAATCCAGGTCCCCCAGCTGCTTCCCTCTGTTCTCCCACCACCTGGCTCACACCCGGCCCAGAGGTGTCCGCTGCCTGGGATCGGCTTCTTTGGCCCTTACGTTCTCCTCTACTTCCTGGCGCAGCTGGTCACATTCTCGGGTGCCAGGCCTCAGTAGGTTCTCGGTGCAGAGGCGGGCGAGGCGCAGGGACAGCCCGTAGGGCACTAGGGCAGGCAGGGAGGGGAGCCATCAGCCCCTGCACCCTGGGCACCGCAGAAGCCCCCTCCAGGAGCCATGCATGGGGAGGGGAGCACCTGAGGCTTGTAGCACCATCAGGAAGCACAGAAGCTAGCCAGGTCTGTGCCCGCACCCCATACCCGGAGAAAAGAGGAATGGTGTGATCCCGGACCCAGGGACAGCGGTGAATGTGCCCTAGATCCCAAGGGCAGCCGTGGTGCCCAGCCCCTGCCCTCACCCAGCTCCGTGGGGTTGATGCCTGCGGCATGCGAGGCAAAGCCAGGCCGCTGCACGTTGTTGGTGATCTTCCAGCGGACCGTGTCGCGCCCCTTGAGGTTCCCGCTGCGCAGCATGGGCGTGTCCAGGTGGTCCGAGGCCATCAGGTTCTCCCGCAGCATGTAGTGGTCTTCCTTGAAGCCCACCATGTGACCTACGGGACAGGGTCGTCAGCACGGGGCCGCTCCCTAGACCTTCCCCGCCACACCCCTGCAGGTGGGACCCTGGGGCCTCCCGCCTCTGTTCCAGACTCAGCCCCCACTTCCCCTCCACCCCAGCTGGAGGAAAGAGTGGTCAGAGACCCACCGCCCCTGCCAATACTGGGCCCGTACCTCGGTTGCAGCAAGGGAGAAGGGCCAGGCAGGCCTAGGTGACAAGGTAGGTGGGGTGATAATTCAGACAGCCGCCCCAGCCCAGGTAAGCCCCTCCCACCACCACCTCCCAGCCATTCCAACCGTCCAGAGGGGGCCACAGTGCCTTCCCCAGACACCAGAAGAGCCAGGCAGTTGCAGCGGTCTAGGTGTGTGGCACAGAGGGTGATGGGGCAGAGGATTCCCCAAATTTGTGTCATGGAAGCCTGCTTTATACTCTGGAAAGTACAGTTCTGTGATCAAACCCATTTGAGAAGCATGGAATTCCTTCCCCATACAGTTTCACTATGCATACAACCAGATCGAGGGCTCTGAGGAGTCCTGCAGAGAAGAAACCGCTTTCTCAAATGTATTTGATCACAGAACTCTTTTTCTCTGTAACACACCCTAATATCCCACAACACTGGGGGTTACTGTGGAGTGTCGCCTCTGCCGCTACAATTCAGTATCCCATCCTCCATGTTTTCCTGTCTCCTGTCCTTCCTCCCCAGTAAGACTGTCAGCGCCTGGTGGGCACGGCCCTTCCTTCCCTGTTGGCGCCCGTGACCCTTCGCGTGAGGCTGACCCCCGGGCAGGGGCTCCCAGGTGTCCGGCCACTGATGGTTGGCAGAGGCGAGGGGCTGGGGCGGGGAGGGCACCAGAGCTGGGCGCAACATGTGGTTTCGCTTGGCCTCTGCCACCTACAGGGACCCTGGTGGGGGGCAGGCCCCCCGGGGAGACCCTGGGGGAGCCCCCACCTTGCAGCAGGCACAGTACTTCCAGCAGAGCAGCAGCAGCAGCGCCGGGAACAGCAGGAGGAAGATAAGCAGCGGGATGAGCCACCAGAAGCTGCCGGGAGGGCAGTCTAGGGAGGAGGGAGGAGGCAGAGGAGGGAGTCGGTGCCATCTCTCCCACCGGGGTCTGAGAGGCCACCCACGTGCCCCCGGCCGGCCCGCCAGCTCACCCTTCCTCCTGTGCACCAGGACGGTGCTGTTGGGCCCCGGGGCGCCATCACCCTCCACGGTGTAACTGTAGGTGCAGTCGTCGTCCTCGTCCCGGAAGGAGCAGTACTCCACCACCTCCTCCGCTGCACCCACAGACGGTCAGCAGCGCACCCAAGCCCACCCACCGCAGGGCCTGGTGAGGTGTCCACTCCTCACCATGGCCCTACTCTGGGGCCCACGCCACCCATCACAGGGCGGGAGGCACCCCCCCCGGGAAGATGCAAGTTCCCAGCAAACTGTGCACATGGATGGGGCGAGGTGGGGCTGCCCGCCCCAGAAGCATCAAAGGCTGCAAATCTGTGCCCATCCTGGGCATCGCTCAGGAGCTGGGCTTCTAGAACATTTTTCTTTCTCTCTCTCTCTCTTATTTTTTTTTGGCCACACCACGTGGCATGTGGGATCTTAGTTCCCCAACCAGGGATTGAAGCCGCATCCCCTGCAGTGGGAATGTGGACTCTTAACCACTGGACCGCCAGGGAAGTCCCTTCTGGAAGATTTTTCTGACCTAGAGGAAAGGAGGCTGTGTGCCCCCACAGCCCAGGTATGCAGCTTGCTGTGTTCATGGCCCTACCCAGCTATCTGCCCGCCCCAGGTCTGGGTGCCCTGGCTAGACCGGGTGTCCCCTACCTGGGTCTGTGTAACCTGTCTGGATTCTGTGACCACCCCCAGGTCTGGAGCCCCTCTTCCTGGACTGTATCTTCTCAGTTTGGATTCTGAGCTCCCTACCCAGCTCTACAGCCCTGCTCAGATGAGAGACACCCCCGACCCCGTTGGAAGCCCCCCTGCCTGGTCCTCTTTCCCTGCCGCATACCTTTCTTAAGCTCATCCACCATCTTGACCTTGAAGCTGCACTCCTCGCACGTGTGCCCCTTCTTTTCACCGGTGCCCCACGCCTGGCACTGCACGCAGGAGCGCAGGTCCTCACAGAGGCCCAGGTGGATCTGGGTGGGCGAGGAGGGGCAGAAGGGCACTGTGCTGGGCGGCCCCTGCCAGGCCCACTCCCACAACCTCACGCCCTTGTCCAGCACCTCTGGCACCAGGCTTGGCCCCTCCTGCCCATCCTGCCCTGTGGCCAGGGTTCCTATGCCCACACCCAGTGAATATGGCCTCACCGCTGAGTAGTTGATTTCGCAGATGGTGTCTGTGTAGAGCGACTGTTGGTTGCAGTGGCAGCGGCCACACTCGCAGTAGCCACGCCCATTGCAGATACCCTGAGGCAAGAGGAGGCACCCGTGAGCCAGCTGTGCCCCCATCCCTGACTGAGAGGGAGGGTGGACCTGATTGGGGCCCCTCCACCTCCCTCACGGCCTGCCTCATGCTGGGCCTACCCCATTGCTGTCAATGCAGGTTGCATTGCTGAGAGGACAGTCACAGCTCAAGCCTGTCCAGCCAGGCTCACACACACACTGGCCCATGGAGCAGCGTCCCCGGTCTGCAGAGAAGGGGAGGGGAGAGGAGAGGCATATTTGCACCTGCAGTCCAGACGGCCCACCTGCAGGAGCTGCCTTGGGAGCTAGGATGTCTCCAGCTAGGGGCAGAGCCATCTCTTCCCCGCTTTCTTGGAACTCTCTTCTCTCCATTTCTCCTGCTCCATTCTGCCCTTCTACCTTCCACTCTGCAGCTAGAGTGATCACCCCAAATCGCAAACCCAATCATGTTTAAGAACCTCTAATGAGTACTGGCCAATGCAATAAGGTAAGAAAAAGAAATATAAGTTTTGGAAAGTAAGAGATAAAACTGTCATTATTTGCAAATATCAGAAACACGTCACAAAACAGAAAGAAGAATCTATAGATATACGTTATTAGATTTCATAAGTGAGTTTAGCAAGTGGCTGGATACAAGGTTAACATACAGAGTTAGAAAATGAAATTAAAGCCTCCAGTGACTCCCTTTTGCCCAAAGGATAAAGTCCAATATCCTTACTAGAATAGGGGTTGATTAACTACAGCCTGCTGGCCAAATCCAGCTCACCACCTGCTTTTGCAAATGTGGTCCTGGACCAGAGCCAGCTCATTTGCCTATGTATTGCATATAGCTGCTTCCTGCTACAACGGCTAAGCTGAATAGTTGTGATGGAGACTGCATGGCTTACAAAGCTGAAAATATTTAATGTCTGGCCCTTTAAGAAAAAGTTAGGACTAGACTAAAACTGGACCCAGCCTGGACTGGAATCCAAACCCTTGGCCCTGCCTCCTTCCTGGCAGCATCTCCCTCCCCTCCTGTCTCAGCAACGTCTGTGCCAAATGTCTGCCTTTCTCCAGACGTCCTGGGTTCTCCCTTAATTTCTCTGAGCACACTATGGGGTGCAGGTGAAGAGAGGAAATGGCAGACAAAAGCAAGAACGGAGGAAAGAGTAGAAAAGCAGGGGCTTGACCCCCAGTGGCAAGTATACAGTTGGGGCTTAATAAGTATTTGGTAAGTGGACTTTCATTCAGTCTCCTCCATTTGTCCATTCAGTCCTTCCATGGGGCCCCTGTAGGTTCTTTGACCCCTGCCCAGCTCCAGAAGCCCTGGCCAGCCTATGTGCCCATGGCCTGGACCCACACTGCATTAGGCCCTGTGGGGCTACAGAGGATGCATTACTCCAGGCCCTGCCTGCTAGAGATGTAGCATCTTCTGAGAGAGGAAAGATCGTCATGCTATATACCACCAATCACTGAGCTTGACCTGGGTGGCACCCACCCTAGTGGGATGGGAGATTGGAGAAGGGGGTGGGCACGGGCCAGAGGACCTCAGGGGGCCAGAGACTTAAACACAAGGGGAATGTCATGCTGGCAGGGGCCTTGGGCATCAAGTCTGTAGAGGAAGAGGGAAGTCCAGGTTGGCGCTGGACTTGGAGGAGGCACTCAGGGAATCTGGAGGAGGACTGGGCGTGAATGTGGGGGTTCCGACTCCCGCCATGACTCTCCCAACTTGGATTCTGACGGGAGAGCCAGTGGGGCAGGGCAGGGGCTGGGTACCCAGGCCGCACTCGCTGCCCTGCCCCGCCTGGGCCAGCAGCTCACCGTTACAGAGGAACCCGGAGGTGCGTGGGCACTGGAAGTTGTCGTATTCGCAGAACTGGCCCTCGTAGCGGCCTTCGCCATAGCACACGCAGTGGCCGCACTGGCACTCGCCCTGCCCCGAGCACAGCTTGTCCTCGCCCTCCCGCCGGCAGGGCTCCAGGTCGCTCAGGGAGCCGGTGGAGCAGTTACAGGTCTTGCCGCTCCTGTGGGAGAAGCCAGTCACTTCCAGCAAGAAGGCTGGGCTTTCACCATCCCATTTTACAGATGAGGAAACTGAGGCTCTAAGTGGGCCCCGGTGAGTCTCAGTTATGCAGACAGCAGTGGCTGAGCGGAGACTCAAACCTCAGTCCCCTGAGATCCTCCCCCGTCCCTTCTTCAAGTCACCACAAACTTGTTCAATATCGTGAAACCTGAAAGTTACTCTTAACTACCATTCTCTCATGACTCACTTCCGCTCAGGTAATAGGTGCCCATGGCTCAGATACTAAAGGTCCAAAAGGGATGGGGGGCAAAGTAAGTCTCCCTCCCATGCCAGACCCACAACACCCTGATGGCCACCACTATTCTGATTCTTACACGTCTTTCCAGAGATAATCCTATATATCCCTTTTTTTTTTTTTTCCTGCCACACTGCACAGCTTGCAGGATCTCAGTTCCCTGACTGGGGATCGAACCCAGAGCCCTGGCAGTGAGAACACCAAGTCCTAACCACTGGACTGCCAGGGAATTCCCATATCCATGTATTTCAAAGTGCTTTGAACGGAATCCACCTGCCAGCTGGGTGTGCCCTTTCCCTAGCCCTTTCTATGCCCAGCTGCCACCCCACCTTCAGCAGCCTACATGGCGTGCCCAGCGTCAACGTCTTGCGGGGGCCTTGCCCCTTTTATGGAAACTGGCTTCACCCTCTCCTGCCCCATACACTCACCAGCCCTCATTGCACACACAGTGTCCGCACATGAAGTCCCCGTTGAAGCTGCAGCGAGATGACCGCACTTCTTTTTGCTGGAACGAAATCGTGGTGGGGTGGATGGGGGAGGGGCGAGGGACGCTGGACGCTGCCCCTCAGGGCACCCCAAAAGGGAGCTGTGGCCACAGGAGGCTCCGCTTTGTTACTCAGGGCCCCGGGGCGGTGGGCTCAGCCTCTCCCTCCCTCCCACCTGGCGGGGCGGCATCGTACCAGCTCACAGGAACACGTGTCACAGATGATGTCCACGTCCATCTTGAGGCCATCGGAGAAGGAGGGCTTCAGATGGATGTTCCCCCTCTGGTCCGCTTCCGGCAGCTGGCACACATGAGTCCCGCCCAAGTCCTCGATAGCCCGCAGCTGCACTTGGTATGAACCCTGCAGGGACCCCACTATCAGAGCAGGCAGGCCTGGCCTGACCACCAAGGGGCAGTTGTGTCTGAAGGCTCTCCGCGCTCAAGCTTCAGAGATGTGTCTGGGCCCTGATGCCCAGCTCCCTGCCCGCCCTTCTTCAGGGCTGCAAACTTGCTCCTTCCAGGCACAGTCACGGTAACAGTAGCACTGACGGTAACCAGGGCCACCTTCGGCCCATTCAGTCATCTGAGCAGCCCTGAGCTCCGCGCTGATGGGTCCCCACTTTACAGATGAGGGCAAGCCAAGGGGCTAAGCCAAGGGGCTGAGCCAGGGGGCTTCACACCCAGATCTATCTGATTCGGGAGGTCACGCTCTGGACCTCTGTTCAGGTAGACCCTGCTGTGCCCGTCCTCCCCTGCCCCGGCACCCCCACGGAGGCCTACCACTTCCCCCCGCCGGATGAGGAAAGACCCAGTGTTCGTCTTCTGGAACATCCTGGAGGTGACCTCTGTCCGCAGGCCTCGGGGGCTTTCCAGGGCCCGGATGTCCAGGTTGGAGCGGATGCGCTAAAAGAGGGAAGGCGATCAACAGCCTGGAGGACCTGGGGCTCATCCACCCTGGCCTGACTTGCCTGGGCTGCACTCCCACCTGCATGGAGGCCTGGGCTGCTGGGGGTCAAGGGAGCAGAGCCTGCAGGAGCTGGGGGCCAGGCCCAGGGGGCTCCTCAGGGACCGCAGGAGAGCCTTCCTCCCTCCTGTCCCATTTCCCAGTCCTCTGCCGTTCCGCCCTCTCTCCAGCCCGGCCCCAGAAGGACTCAGACTCCAGGGCCCTCACGTTGAAGGCATCCTGCAGCAGGTCCACGATGTTGGACGAGTCCTCCTGCAGCACCCCCAGCGAAGAGACAGGGAAATACGAGGACAGCTTCTGCAGGAGAGAATGCCAGGCCGGGGCTCAGCCTCTGACAAGTGTCATCTCTTTGAATCCAGACAACAGCTTTGGGCTTCACCCACTCTGCAGATGGGGAAGCTAAGGCCTGCGCCTGCTGTGTGTTCCAGAGCCTGTGCTCTCAGCCCCCACCTGCTTGGTCGGGGTGGGGGGGGGAGGGTTGGGGGATGGGCCATGACCTCCTCTTCCCACCAGGGCCCATCCCAAGTTATGGGAAGGAAGGGAGGAAGGAGGGGGTGTCTCAGGAGGGGGGGTGTCCACGGACCCTCCCACCCTGCCCCCGCCCCACCCAGGCTGGCCCCAGCCCCTGCACCTCGTAGTAGCTATAGGAGTAGTTGGTGACGGCGAAGATGGGGATGATGTTGTGTCGGCCAAGCAGGCGCACCAGGGTGGGCACCGACGGGTAGTCCTGCACCTTGTACTGGGTGTAGGTGCCCGTGGTGTCCAGGTGGCACTCCTCGTCGTTGCGCCTCATGATGCCGGCCAGCACGTTGGCACCGTCGGCCTCGTAGTGGAAGGCCGACTCAGTGGAGAACACCAGCAAGTGGGTGCTGTCGGGGCGCCAGCCGATGTCCCTCTGGGGAGAGCGAGGAGGGGGTGCCCGTGGAGCAGGGGACACAGCGAAAGCGCGTCCCAACATGGGGCTCAGCGAGGACACAGGATTAACAGCCTGCCGCCTCCATGAACAACACATGTGACAGCACGTGAGTGATGACGGCGGGGGGAACAAAAAACCAGCCATGGCGAGCAGGAAACGGACAACGGATGCAGGCGCTGTGCCCACGGTGGGCGCCACGCAAGATGTGAACCAGGTTCGTCCAGCTGTCCCCACAAGGTCTTACCCACTCTGCGAGAATATCTCAACTACATAGAAAAATGTACACCACGCCACGTTCAAGGGAAGAGTTAAAATAAGTACAGCAGTGCATGGCAATTTGAGAAATACATGGGGTGATTTTAAAAACATGTATTACAAGAGAAAATGTTTATGATAGCATCAGGTGAAGGAAAAAAAAAGAGCAAGTTTCAGAACTATACATACACTGATTCCAACTATATAAAATAAGGGAAAGGGAACAAAATACGCTGGTGGGGTATCAGTGGCTGGCTGTCTGATGATGGTGAAATTATGGGCAATTTCTGTTGCTTGTTTTCCAAATTGTCTGTCATATGGAGACATTATTTTTATTTCTTATTTTTTATTTTATTTCATTTTATTTTTTGGCTGCGCTGCACAGCTTGCAGGATCTTAGTTCCCCCATCAGGGATCAAACCCCGGTCCCCAGCAGTGAAAGTACTAAGTCCTTAACCACTGGATCACCAGGGAATTGCCTTTTTTGTGTGTGAATACGTTATTTTTTAAATGAAAAAACTGATGTGCACATAAAAAGAAGTGCCCTCTTCTAGCACAGGATTAGCTGTGAGATTGGGTGGGAGGCTGGCCTCAGGGCACTGAAGATTCCAGAACCCCAAGATTCACGTCTGCCTCGCTGGCCAATACAAAACCAGGCTAAGACTCCTCAGGCCCCTACACCTCTAAACTTGGATCGGAATGGAGGGCCCCTCGGAGGGTCTGAGCTTGTCTTAGGGCCTGGGGGCCCCAGCCCAGCACCAGAGCAGGCCAATGGGCAGCTCATGCCCTTGTAGAAAAGCACAGCCCTGGTCGAGGCCGCAAGGACCCTCCCCGGCACTCACGGTGCACACGGCCGTCTGCAGGATGGCATCAAAACCTCCTTCGGGGGCATCCAGGTTGCCTGAGATCCGCTCTCCCTTTAGCTTATTCCGGAACTCCTCCACATCTTCCGTCAGGCTGATGACGTTCTTGAAGGAGAAGGGGGGGTCACTGTTGGGCCAGGGCTCCTTCAGCCTGGGCGGAGGTGGGAAGGAGAGAGTCAGGGGGAGAGAAAGTCAGGGGAGAAGACCCCCCCCACCCTGTGCCCACCCTCTCTAGGGACCGCCCCCTTAGCTCATTTCAACCCGAAGACTTCAAAGTGTCTGGGTGGAGAGGGGGTGGGCCGCCTGGCCAGGACCCTGGCCCACATGGTCACTCACTTCTCGGGCCTCATGTCTGTCTGAGGGACGCTGACTTTGTCCACGAACTTGCCAAATCCAATCGTGTAGTCGCTGGTGAGCTGCCTCAGGACCTGGGCTGGGCATCAACAGGAAAAAGAGGGGGCAGCTGAGCCCTGAGAACCCCACATCAACACAGGGGCCGGGGGCCGGCTCGGGAAGGAGGAAGAGGAAGAATAACTTATTGTCAACACTTTGCACGTCGGGCGTCAGCTCATGTACACAACAGCCCTTGTCCTTATTTACGGATGAGGGAAATGGGACTCCGGGGACCCGAGTCAAGCATGCAGCTCCTCGGAGGGGGCGGCCGGGGTGCTGGACCAGCCGTCTGCAGAGCTGGGACTTAACCTCAGCCTCATGGCAGCCGGTGCCCTCCTTGTCAGGACCAGGGGAGGGACTTCCCTGGTGGTCCAGTGGTTAGGACTCCATGCTCCCACTGCAGGGGGCACGGGTTCAATCCCTGGTTGGGGAACTAAGATCCTGCAAGCTGCAAGGCGTGAGGCTGCCAAAACAACAAAAAGGACCAGAGGGCTCCTGTGCCCACCTGGCTGGGGCCTTCTCTGCACTCCCGAGTGGCTACTGGGGTCTGGCCAGAACCGTCCTCTGAGAAAGGGGGGGAGGAGTTCTTGGGATGCTCAGATGTCCTGTCCTTCCTTGAGGAGTGAGCGCAGCTAGCCCGAGTCCCGGCAGGTGCCCAGCCAGGTGGGGGAGGACACTCTCTCCATGCCCTGCCCTGCTGTCTTTCACACCGTACCCAGATCCTGCCCCATCTTCTTGAGGTTGTCCAGATCGTCGGACATGGAGTTGGAGAAGTCCATGAGGATGTACAGGTCCATGGGGCTCTCCAGGGGCTCGAACACCTGCAGCTCAAAGTGCCTCTCCTCGCCCGGCCGCAGCCGCACCCGCAGCCCCTGGGGGGACACCTGGCTGCGTCGCAGGGTGGTGTCGATCTGGGTCTCCTGTGTCCAGGGGAGGGGGACACCTGGCTGGAGGGTCTCTCCAGATCTGATGGAGATACCTCTCAGCTCAGCCAGGGGACGTGATAGTCCCCCCACAAACACCCAACCTCCCCTGACTCCCACTCCGGGCACCTCTGTGATCTCGAAGGTGCTCTCCATGACCACCACGCTCTCCTGCCGGCAGCCCGCAGCCAGCAGCTCTGCCTGGGTGTTGCAGCGCCGTTCCTTGAACATCTGGCCGGAAGGAGATGGGGTCAGAAGGGCGGCGCCCACCCCTGGCTGTCCTAACCCTGGATTTAATTCCCCCTGGTTTTCCTGACCCTTGCCTCCTCTCCCACGCCCGCCTGAGGCTGGGCCGAGGGTGTGGCAAGTGTGGACTTGGCCAGAGCCCAGGGGGTGGGGTGTGGTAGGGTGGGGCACATAGGTTGGGGAGGTGGCCCAGGCTGGGCCTGGCTGGCAGCAGCGCACCTCATCCGTGCAGTAGGCGCAGTCCTTGTCCACACGGATGCACTCGGTGCAGCTCTTCACCTGGGCCTTCTTACAGCGGTTCGCTGGGGAACAGAGATGGGTGGACCCACTGAGAACCCAGGGCCTCCCCCATGGCCAAGCCCTTCCCTTGTGCATCCTCATTTGAAAGAGGTGGGGTTTCTCTCCCGATTTACAGAGAGGGAAATGGAGGCCAGCGGGTACATGGTCAGCCCCAGGTAGCGCAGCCAGAAACCCGCAAAGCCAGGTCTCAAACCTGGACTCTTCACTCAAGTCTGGAGGGAAGGATGGTGGGCGCTGAGACGGGGGCGCTGGCCCATTTACTGGTGGGGACACCCTAACCATTCCCCTCGCCGGCTCCTCCAGGGTAAAAGGGATTCTGTCTTGTTCATCACTGTGTCCCCAGTGTCTAGCCCAAGCCCGGCACACACCGAGTTGTTAGTAAATGAATGAGGTGAAACTCTAGTTTCCCCAGAGGCTGGGATTCCCTTCGGTTTTGCTCAGTTAAAATCACAGTAAGGACCTATTATGTGCACTACTGGGTGGTCTCCTGGGTTCGAGGCAACAGTGCACTGTCACTGTTTAGCAAGGGGTCTGGTGTAAGCCCTGACTTACAGCATTTGCCAATTTCTAGGGTGTAAAGGTTCCCACCATGGTCTATTTCAAGCGCTCAGTGGGACCTCCACTGACAGGCAAAGGAGGAGCCGGCTCCGGCCCTTTGCCGACTGCAGACACTCACAGAGCGGGTGATGACCACGGTTCTCTCTCTCCTCCAAATTCCTATAAACTTTTCAACTCCGCTTTCCAAGCCTCAGTACACCCTGGAGTGCCTCTGTTCTCTGACTGGACGACTTCTCCCTCCTCTAGACCAAGTCTCCTTCCTCCCCTGGGTGTTCTGGGGCCATACACCCAGCCTTCGAAGTGGCCAATGATTGTTTATTGAATGGCCGAGTGAGTGTCTGGGTAAGGCACTCCGTGAGACGGCCCCTCACCCTCCACTTAAGGGCAGTGCCATGAAAGTTAAGCCCCCGCCACCAAGAAGGGTGTTGCAGGGGTGTGTCCGACTCACCCATGTCCCCGGGGAAGCCGATGCTCAGCAGAGCTGCCAGCAGAAGCCTGGTCCACGGGCTGGGATGCCGCCCTGCCATCCTCTTCCTCCTGTATAACAGCAACAATCGACATACGATGCCTGACAGCCCTGGTGTCAGCTCACTGGGTCCCTGTCCAAGCTCCATCATTCCCACTGCACAGATGTGGAAACTGAGGCTCTGAGAACTTTAGTGATGTTCCAAGGCCACACAGCCTGCAAGCGGCAAGGTCCAGGGCCCCTGACCCCTCTTTTCCACTGCCCCCTTCCTTGCCATCCCTGGAGTGGCCAAATGCCCTGTAGACCCATGCCCTGCCCAAGGAAGCCCCTACCCTCTCACCACTGAGGACTCTGGGCTCTGAGCTTGTCCCCATACCAGGTCTCTTGTGCTGATCTCCCCGAGGGCAGAACAGGGCTTATTCCCTCTTTGCCTTTCAGACTGCAGTGGCCTGGGGCAGGCTTGGCAGGGACAGGGCCACCCTAGAGGGTCTCAGCTCTGCCTTCCTGTCCCCTCTCTATTCTTGCCCACTTGCCTCTTGGTGAGGGGGTGCAGCCAGGATGAGGCGGGCCCTTCCGAATACCCGGGGCCTGGGGAAGGGAGGAGGAGGCTTGCGGCACTCAGCCAAGTTCTGCAGTGGCTGCCTGGCCCGTCAGAGGAGGGGTCCCCGCCTATTCCCCACCCCTGCCTGCCCCACAGTCGAGTTTTTCAAAAGTTAGCCTGCAGCTGGGTTACAAGTCCCTCCTGCCCATTCACACATGCACACGCACACACTGCCCATCACCCCAGGAGACCCACCTGCCTTCGGTTCACTATTAAACCATCTCAACTCATTAGTGACCTTCGGGGCAGGCGCTGGCATCCCTGAGGCCTTTTAAAAGATGGGTATGTACAGCAAGAAACTAACACAACATTGTCAAGCAACTGTACTCCAAAAAAAATTAATAAACAAACAAATAAAAGATGGGGAGCCTGCTGAAGAGAAGGGGCTGGCCAGAGCCACCAGGCCTGCAGGGCAGAGGTTAGGACCTTGGCCTCTTTCTCTAGAGCCAGTCACCCAGAGGCCCAAGGCTACACCATGCCTACTGGCCCTCCGTCCTTGGATCCTTGCTCAGTCCTTGGCTTGTGGGGCAGGGGCAGCCCCAGGCTCTGGGAGGCTGAGGCCCCCATATGGCTGGGGAGACCCGGCAGGGCTGCAGGAAGGCAGTGTCTCCGTCCTTCCAAGGCAGTTGGCCCCCAGGAGCCCTAGTGGCTCCAACACATCCGCAGGCAGGGCCAGCTGGGGAGGAGCCACCATGTAAGCAGGGCCTGGGGTAAGGGAGCCCTGAGCCAGCGGAGGGGGGGCTTCTTGGGGGAAATGACTTTCCTGCAGCCTCGGGGCATAGGCACCACACCCACATGCTACACAATACAGGCTGCTTACTCAAGCCTCCCTGGGGCACCACTACACAGGCAGGTACAGGCACTGGAGGGCCCAGCCCAGCTCTTACTCACCCTCCTGTGCCCACAGGCTGGGCACACAGTGGGCAAGTGCCCAGCACTTCATGTACATAATTGCCACTTAATCTGTACAGGAACCAGTGGGGGATGACTGCATTACCCCCACTTCCCAGGTGAGCCCCAGGCAGGGCACAACCCGCCTTTAACCTTCACGTTATACTTGGAGGCTCTAAAGCGGCAGCTGGGACTAGTGATGCACTCAGGGGCGCTGTGTTTGACTCAATTTGTATTTAAAAAGGTTTTGTTTGTTTGTTTGTTTTTGGCCATAGTGTGTGGCGTGTGGGATCTTAGTTCCCCCAACCAGGGGTTCAACCTGGACCCCGGCATTGAAAACGCCAAGTCTTAATCACTGAACCACAAAGAGAAATCCCTAAAAAGTTTTAAAAGTAGTTGTTGGTGTTAAAAATAATATTTCACCTTAAAGTTAGGATTGTGGGCTGATTGGGAGATGTGGCCAGGGTGGGCTGGGCAGAGCCCTCGGGACACGGACACGTACTCCCAGGCTACCCTGGGTCCCACCAGGTTGTGGGGCCTTTTAGTGTACCACCTGGGTCCCGGAAGTATGTGAGTGCCACCCAGTGTCATCACATAGCAGCACACCCAGGCTTTGCAGGCACAGGGACATGTATGTTCTTAGACACACGCTGTGACCCATCTGAATGTAGGTTCTCGCTCTCCCCACACACACCCTCCCTCCCACCCATGGGAGCCCTGCTTAGCATGTCTGCACCTGCCCTCTACGGCTCTGCTGCTCTATCACCCACAGAAATCAAGGCCAAGGAGATACACACCCTTTCCCCACTGTCCTTCGGGCTCTCCTCTCCCCACTGCTCAGCCCCCAGGATGGAGACCCTCAGCCTTCGCTTCCAGCTCTGCCCAAGGCAGCAACAACCAGGTATAGCCTTGGGCTCAGGGTGTGGCAAGGCCATGGAAGAGGAGGAGCCCAGCCACTGCCCTCGGGAGCCATCTAGAGGCCCCCACCCACGACCAGAGAGCCACCGGGGCTGAGGGTGGGAAAGGGAAGTTGGCACTGGAGGAGGTTACAGTGGTGGGCACAGCCTCCAGGGCTGTTGGATGAGGTCAGGAATGCTTCCCGGAGGAAGGGTGTTCTGAGCTGACTTTGGGAGGAGGGCCAAGAGAAGAGGAGAGTCAGGGACTCCCCAGACCCCCCATGGACGGTGGCACCACACAGCCCAACCCGGAGGGCCTCTGCCTCTAAGTGGCTGCTTCTTTTTGAACCACCGTCCAGCCTCTGCCCACTTCTCCCGCACACCCACCCAACCCCGGGGCCTCTCTCCCTGCTGCCCTCCTCCAGGAGCAGAGGTTTGACAGCCAAGCGCCCTCTCCAGCTCTCCCTGTCCCTTTCCCCCGGTTGTCCCCTGGACACACCCCGGCAGGCTGAGCACCTGCCCTGGGCGGCAGGGATAGAGGGGTCGGGCGGCCAGCCTTTAGGAAGGGAAGAGCCGGGGAAACAAAAGCCACCCGGCCCACCAATCAGCTCCCCGCAGGGCTGCCCTGGCTGGGGTGCGCGCTCACTTTCTTCTTCTCCCCTCGGAGGTCCCCGAATGGGCGCCCAGCCCCGGCGGCCCGGGGCACTGCAGGGGCGGGCGGAGTGCGGCGGGATTGCCCTCCCGCCCCGCGCCCGTGCCCGGGGCGCCTGCCGCGGCCCGAGGCTGGACCTACCTTGGGGCGGACTCGCGCCCTCCCCGCGCCGGGCTCTGCTCGGCGGCTCCGGATGCGGCGCGCGGGCGAGCCGGGACGGTCCGGAGGGCGGGCTGCAGGGAGGGCGGGCGGCGGGGAGGGGACCGCTTTATGGGGGCGGGCGGCAGGTAGGAAGGAGTCGCTGGTGAGTCAGGCCGGCCGCATTCCTGCGCGCGGCGCGCACCTGTCGGGGCAGGAGCCGGGCGCTGCCGCCTCCGGGCCCGCCCCCCGGAAAAGGCTGCGGCTCCCGCGGCGCCGGGCCCCGCGCCCCGACCCAGAGCGGCGGGGGCGGGGAGGAACCACCCCCTTCTCTCCGGTCCAGCCCCGGGAGCGGCGCCTCCCCACCCCTCCAGGCTCCAGACTCGGGTGCCAGGCTGCCCCGGCCTGGGGGTGGCCTCTTAGCCCCTTTCTCAGATCGCCGCCCTCTCTGCTGCAGACCCTGGGCTCTGAGCCATCCCCACTGCCCTTGGGAGCCATCTAGATAGAGCCCCAGACCCACAACCCGACGGCAATCGAGCGCGCGCACCCCTTCCCTCCTTCCCGCGCCAGCGCAGAGGAAGGGCCCCGCGACTGCCCCAGGCCAGGTCTGCCATTTACCCGGTCTTCTCAGCCTCCCTCACTCTCCAACGCACGCACGTGTGCCCAGAGGGAGATCTGAGCCGGGACTGGCTCCCTGAGTGTCTTCAGGCAAGCTAATTAAACATTCTTCAAGTGTGAATAACACCCATGGAGAGGCAGCACCCAGCTGACCTGGAGTAGGCATTCGAATCGTTATAGCTGTTCTTGACAAGCTGATTCACAAATCTGACCCCTCCAATCCTCTTTCAAGGGCTGCTGGTTAATTGTGTTCAAGCCAGAGCCTCTCAAGCTGCTCCATGATTTCAGCTCGGTGTATTTCTCTGGCCCCACCCTGCCAACAATGCCCGGCAAACCCAATTGCTGGTAGCTCCCCTCCCCCAACCAAGCAGCTTCAAGCCAGCATGCTTTTGCAAGGGGGCGGGGGGTGTTGTGCTGTTTTGCACCAGGCTGGCCCCTTTGCTTGGGATCCTCCCACCCCGACCCCAGCCTGGTTTATCCTCCTTATCCTTGAAGGGCATTGTGCTGAGGCTGCACTCTCCAGGGAGCCTCCTTGACCTCCTTGCACCCTGGATTGCATTATGTGTACCCCAGGGGCATGGTTTTTTTCACCTAACTTGACACAATGGTTTGAAATAACCTGTTTAGGGGTCTCTTCTCCATTGGACTGTGAACCCCAAGGATGGACACAGTCTAGCACATCTTTTGATCCCCAGCACCTACCTCAGTGCCAGGCACATAGCCGGTGCTCAGCATACGTGTGGTTGACCCAAGTGGGACTGCCACGTCGCCTTCCTGAGCCTCCGCGTTCTCAGCTGTAAACAGACACATACACCACCAACTCTCAGAGTGACCGTGGGAGCAGCTGGGACTGGATATGGAAGAGCTGTGGACACCACGTGTCCACTGCAACTGTGCAAACCACAGTCACCACTCAGCCACCTTGCCCAGTCATCTGAGACCTGCTCTGCACAGGCCAAGGGCTCAGAGAGGCTGGCTCCTGGATTCGGGAGCTCTGTGGCAGGAGCCCCGGTTTGGTTGGGGTACCCAGGTTGTGCCCTGTGGACCTGAGTTACTCCGGCAGGCTCCCAGTCCACCCTGGGAAATAGGGGCTCAGAGAGCAGCCTGCCAGCTCCATCCATTAGAGGGTTGCTTAGGGCATATGCACCCCTCTGTGGTGGGTGGCTGACGCATCCTCCTAGAGAAGGAGACCCCTGCCCAAAGGCAGAAATGCCACAGATCCTACTGGGCTCAGCAGCCCCTTCCTCGCCTCATTCCAGACCCTTTTAAAAATGACTAGGAAGGAATTCCCTGGTGGCACAGTGGTTAAGAATCTGCCTGCCAATGCAGGGTACACAGATTCGAGCCCTGGTCAGGGAAGATCCCTCATGCCATGGAGCAACTAAGCCCGTGCGCCACAACTACTGAGCCTGTGCTCTAGAGCCCTTGAGCCACAACTACTGAAGCCTGTGTACCTAGAGCCTGTGCTCCGCAACAAGAGAAGCCACAGCAATGAGAAGCCCTTGCACCACAATGAAGAGTAGCTCCTGCTCTCCGCAACTAGAGAAAGCCCATGTGCAGCAATGAAGACTCAACACAGCCAATAAATTAACTAATTATTAAAAATGACTAGGGGGACCTTCTCTGGTGGCACAGTGGTTAAGAATCCGCCAGCCAATGCAGGGGACACAGTTTCAACCCCTGGTCCGGGAAGAATCCACATGCCACAGAGCAACTAAGCATGTGAGCCACAACTACTGAGCCCACATGGCGCAGCTACTGAAGCCCACGTGCCTAGAGACCATGCTCCACAACAAGAGAAACACCACTGCAATGAGAAGGCTGTGCACCACAATGAAGAGTAGCCCTTGCTCACCACAGCTAGAGAAAGCCCACACACAGCAACAAAGACCCAGCGCAGCCAAAAATAAATAAATAAATAAAATTTAAAAAATACAAAAAAACAAAAAACATTAAAAATGACTAGGGGCACTTCCCTGGAGGTCCAGTGGTTAAGACTCCAAGCAGTGCAGCCTAAAGACAAACAAACAAATAAAACACACACACACAAATAAATAAAAAGTTTAAAAAAATTTTTTTAATAACAAAAAAAAAGACTGGTGTGGCTGGAATCCAACATCTGCTGAGAGGTGAGATATGCACCCCTGGGAGACCCTCAAAAGACAAGCCGTGAGGTCCCTCAAGTTTCTTCGAGTCTGGAGTTTCATTACCTGGAACCTGCATGTGGGCTTTGGGGTGTCCATGAACCATCTGAGATCATGTGCAAAACTCAGGGTGTCTCTGACAGTGGAATGTGGGTTTGCTGGGAAGAGGATCCTTCATTTACACTAAATTCCCAAATAGGTACTGGCCCCCAAAGGGTTAAAGGAGCATTGTATTACATATTACTTTTGTAAAAAATAAAACAGAAAATCCCATTGTCTCCTTCTGCAGCCTTAGGGCCAGAGTGAGGCCGGTATGTAGTAGAGTTTCCTTCTGCAGGCTTTGCCAAAGAGCTGAGGTCCCTGGAACCGGATGGAGAAGCCCAAGAACCTCAGATTTCAGCTCTCACCTGCCCACACGCATCCCATGGCCTCCAGGAGGCCAGACTTGCTCACTCACTAGTTCAATCATTTATTCATTTAACAAGCGTTTAATGAGCTCTTATGCCAGGTGCTGGGGATCAATGATACACACCACCTGCTCGCTTCACGAGGCTCACAGTTTAAACCACAGGCCTCCAAAGAGGGCTGCATATTCTCCAGGGATACGCCACATGATCCATTAATTTTTGCTTTACAATGTACATCACTTATTGGCAGAGTGGTACCTGTTCCTAGAAATAAACAACTTAAATGATACATAGACAGTGGATGTGTGACCAGAACAGTTTGGTGACTTGTCTGGAGACCTTGTATCAACCCCTAATACATTTGATTGTTTTATCTTTCTCTTTTTTAAAAAAAATAAATTATTTATTTATTTTTGGCTGCGTTGGGTCTTTGTTGCTGCACGCAGGCCTTCTCTAGTTGCAGCAAGCAGGGGCATCTCTTTGTTGAGGTGCACAGGCTTCTCATCGCACGGGGTTCTCTTGCTGTGGAGCACGGGCTCCAGGTGGGTGAGCTTCAGTAATTGTGGCACGCGGGCTCAATAGTGGTGACTTGTGTGCTCTAGAACACAGGCTCAGTAGTTGTGGCGCACGGGCTTAGTTGCTCTGCGGCATGAGGGATCTTCCCTGACCAGGGCTCGAACCGGTGTTCCCCTGCATTGGCAGGAGGATTCTTAATCACTGAGCCACCAGGGAAGTCCCTTATCTTCCTTGCTCTTAAAACAGTCTCTTCCTGCACACACCCCCTCCCCAGGAAAAAACCAAAAAACCCATTTACCTTTAAAGAGACAGGCCAGTTGACCTGCAGAATGTCCCACTGTCTGGTTTTGTCTGATTGCTTCCTCGTGGCGTCATTGGACTTGATTTTTTTGCCTCCTGTAAACTGGAAGTTAGGTCTAAAAGCCTGATTAGATTCAGTTTAAATGTTTTTGGCAAGGCTCCTCAGAGGCGGTGCTGTGTTTTATTGGGTGGCATGTGATGTCAGCTGCCCCACTATTAGTGACTATTGAGGAAGTGACCACCACCTCTCTCCATTGTAAAAATACATTTTCTCTTTATGATTAAGAAGTAATTAAGAGGGGGTGATGATGTTTTGTCACCCTGCCCGATCTCCAAAAAACTTTCACTGAATGGGTTTTAACATCCGTTGTTGATCCTTGCTTGAATCAATTTTTCTTCAGGGGTTGAAATGTAGTGATTTTCCATTTCTACATTTGCTAGAGGGATCCTTCTAATTTTTTAAAAAATAGAGGCTTCCATCATCAACAGGGAATGAATTAAGAGCCTCCAAAATATAGGGTAAATGCTTCTTTTCTTTTTGAGTTATAGAACTTTTAAAAAATTACTATTATTGGGCTTCCTAGGTGGCGCAGTGGTTGAGAATCCACCTGCCAATGCAGGGAACACGGGTTTGATCCCTGCTCTAGGAAGATCCCACATGCCACGGAGCAACTAAGCCTGTGAGCCACAACTACTGAGCCTATGCTCTTAAAAAAAAGAAAAAAAAATTACTATTATTGTTACAAAGCAACCCCCCCCAATTTTTTTTTAAATTGTGCTAAAAACATAACACAGACTTCTCTGACAGTCCAATGGTTAAGACTCTGTGCTTCCAATACAGGGGTCACGGGTTGAACCCCTGGTCGGGGAACTAAGATCCCACATGCTGAGAGGCATGGGTGGGGGTGGGGTGGGGGGGGAACTCAAACCAAAAGAAAAAATCTCCACTGTAACATAAAAATTACCACATTAATTAGTTGTTGGGTTTTTTTGTTGCTGTTTTTTAAATTTTTTTGGCCACACCTCAAGGCTTGCAGGATCTTAGTTCCCTGACTAGGGATGGATTGAACCCAGGCTACCGCAGTAAAAGCGTTGAGTCCTAACCACTGGACCGCCAGGGAACTCCCTTAATCAGTTTTAAGTTCAATAATATTAGGTATGTACACATTGTTGGGCAACAGATTTCCAGAACTTTTTCATCTTGTAAACTGAAACTCTATACCCATCAAATAGCTCATTTCCCCCTCTCCCCAGATCCTGATTAACTATCTTCTATTTTCTGTCTCAGTGATTTTGACTACTTTAGGTACCTCATATAAGTGAAATGATACAGTATGTCTCTTTGTGTTTGGCTTATTTCACTTAGCATAATGCCCATAAGGTTCATCTATGTTGCAGCATGTGGCAGGATTTCCTTCCTTTTTAAGGTTGAATGGGATTTCATTGTATGTATAGACCACATTTTGTTTATCCACTCATCTGTTGTTGGACATTGGGTAGCTTCCTCCCTTTGGCCACTGCCCTAGAGCGCGGGCTCAGGCCCTACTGAGCCTGCGCTCTAGGGCCCATGAGGCACAACTACTGAGCACATGCAAGCCACAACTACTGAAGCCTGAGCATGCCTAGAGCCCGTGCACCACAACGAAGAGTAGCCCCTGCTTGCCACAACTAGAGAAAGCCTGTGTGCAGCAATGAAGACCCCATACACAAACAAACAAAAACAAAAAAACCAGAAGTGATGGATCACTTAGTAGTCCTATGTTTAATTTTTTGAGGACTAACCATACTGTTTTCCATAGCAATTGCATCATTTCATAATCCCATCAACAGTGCACAAGGGTTAATTCTTTTAACTATGAATTTCAGAGTAAAGAGTTGATATATTCAACTAGAATGGTGACAAATACATTTCTTTTTTCAAATACCATACATGAATGGGTTTTCACTTATTCAGTAATTTACAGTCGTGATGTTGTGATATAATAAGAAATATATATTTGGTCTTTGTCCATGGTTCTTCAAACAGCTCCGGAGTGATAAAGGGAAGGAGAGTCTTTGTTATTCACAAGCCCCTTTCAACCACAACAGAGTTTATGTTAATGAGGTGACTTTTGGAAAACCACTAAGGTTGGGGGCACTGGTTGTCAGGGGAACCAACCACGTGATTAGAGTCGGAACTTTCAGCCTCAACTCTCCTCCACCCTCACCCCAACCCCCACAACCTCCAGAGAAGAGGGGTGGGCTGGAGATTGAGTTTCATCACCAATGGCCAATGATTCAATGAATCATGCTAGTAATGAAGCCGCTGTAAAAATCCTAACCTGGGACTTTCCTGGTGGCGCAGTGGTTAAGAATCTGCCTGCCAATGCAGGGGACACTGGTTCGAGCCCTGGTCCGGGAAGATCCCAAATGCTGTGGAGCAACTAAGTCCATGAGCCACAACTACTGAGCCCGTGAGCCACAACAACTGAAGCTTGCACACCTAGAGCCTGTGCTCTGCAACAAGAGAAGCCACCGCCATGAGAATCCCACGCACTGCAATGAAGAGTAGCCCCTGCTCGCCACAACCAGAGAAAGCCTGCATGCAGCAATGGAGACCCAACGCAGCCAAAAATAATTATTAAAAAAAAAAATCCTCACCGAAGTGGGTTCAGATTGCCTACAGATTGCGAAATGCTTGGAGTGCTGTAAATACGTGGAGTGCTGGGAGGGCGGCGTGCCCAAAGAAGCTCCACCCCTCTCACCCCATACTGTGCCCTGTGCATCTCTTCCTTCTGGCTGACCCTTAGTTGTTTCGTTTTGTAATAAACCAGCCATCTAGCAAATAAACTGTTTTCCTGACTTCTGGGAGCCATTTCAGCAAATTATTGAGCCTGAGGCATGGTCATGGGAACCCCCAGTTTATAGCCAGTTGGTTAGAAGTCGGGGAGGCCCTGACGGGCAGTTGGTCTCTGAGTAGGGGGGCAATCTTGTAGGACTGAGCCCCTCACCTGTGGGGTCTGGGCTAACTCCGGGCAGTTGGTGTCAGAATTGCTTGGTTGCGAAAAGCCCACACGTTTGTTGCCAGAAGCGTTTTATGGCTGTTGTGAGTAGCAGTGTATGGGAAGCAAGGGAGTTCTTCCTTTTTTCACAATAGCTGGCCAGTGGGAGATCTCTTCAAACCAGCTCCTGTGACCTTTGAAACACTCCTTACAGTTCTCCCTGATTTCTGGGACAAACTGGCCCAGTCCCACCTAGATTTCTGAATCAGCTGTTTCTCCCCAAGGAGACCTGGTTCCTTTTAGTGGGGGATGGTATTCGGGATCAAGATCTGGGTGCTGCATGTGCTCATTGCTACTGGGGGCCATTGCTTCTGGGTCCTTTCAAAGGACATAGCTGGAACTTTTTTCTTGGTTTTGAATCGTGAGTTCGTTTTGATGTTTCCAATTCAAAGTTATTGATTGATTGATTAAAAAAATTAAAAAAAAAGATCAGTCTTTTTATATATTTATTTATTAGTTGGCTGCGTTGGGTCTTTGTTGCTGCACGTGGACTTTCTCTAGTTGTGGCGAGTGGGGGCTACTCTTCCTTGTGATGCACGGGCTTCTCACTGTGGTGGCTTCTCTCGTTGCAGAGCACAGGCTCTAGGCGTGGGGCTTCAGTAGTTGCGGCACATGAGCTCACCCAGGAAGTCCCCAATTCAAATCTAAAATGAAGGATTGTTCTTGTGTCTCTTTCCTCTGTTTTTTTGTATTTCTTCCCTTTCTTACACAAAAGCATATTCTACACACTGTTCTGCACCTTGCCCTTCCCATTTTCTCTCTCCTGAAGATTAATCACTCCAAATCTAGCCTCAGAGATCTTACTCATTCTTTATGGCTCAGAGGCTATTTACAGTTTTTTATTATCATTATAGAGATTCTAAACATACATAAAGGCACTCCTCCTCATTAGGGAGGACACCCACACCCTTTCTCTCTGGCTGTGTATCTCTGCCTTGCTTCTGTCTTAAATAAACAAACTGTTTCTCTGTGTGCTCCCCAATAACAAACAAACCTCCCCAAAACAAAAAAAACACATAAAATTAGAGTATCCATCACTGAGCCTTATCAACTGCCAACACATGGCCAATGTACAGCGGGATGCCATGAGGTTGGCACATGGGTTGGGTATTTTCAGTCCAGTGACCATGGGGGTAGGGACCACCACTCCCTCTGTCCCTCCAATCACCTGGGCACTTATCTCTACTGGAGAGCTGGGAGCACTGAGAAAGGAGCGACCAACGCCCCGGGGAGTCAGGAAGGGGTTAAGAAAATCTGAGCTGCATCTTCAAGGTATCTGTGCCTAGGTTGGGAGTGATACTAGGGCAATGGTGAGAAAGTTGGGAGGAGCCAAGCATGGGGGTGCGGGTGAGGTCAGCAGCAGGAGCAGGGGAGGCTGGAGACCTTTGCCTGCCAGGTTCAAGTGGACACTCCTGTGGACAGCGGGAAAACACATGGCATGGCAAGAGCTGGGATGCAGGAAGATGCTGGCCAGAAAATGCTTAGATGGGAGTGGGAGAGTGAGAAAGCCAGCCGATGAGGCCGGAGCACTCCGTGAACCGAGGCAGCAATAATGATGATGGGGGAGAGGCCTCTGAAGGGACTCGTGGGATGTGGGGGAGAGCACAGGGGTCTATGATGCAGCTTTGTGTCCTGCCTGATCATGATGAGGGCCACAGGAAGAGGATGGGGGATGTGTGGGTGGGTGGGAGTAGAGTTCAGCTTGGACAGGCTGTTTGTGAGCAGGGACCCGAGTGCCTGGAACACCCAGTCTCCAGAGAAAGCTGATAGTCTGCCCTGTGGCACCCTCAGTGGGACTAAGGTGTGCAGGCACTAATCCTGTTTTACAGGAGAGTAAATGGAAATTCAGCGGGACTAATCTCACCTCACTCACAAGACTTATAAGTGGAGCAACTCTGCCAGCTCCGGGCTGCCCAACTCCCAGACTGTTCCTTCCCCAGGGTCCCCGCGGCTGGGGCCTCGCAGGGAAACAGTCATTACTGATCCAACCGGACAGCTTGGTGGCGGGGGCTGGGAGTGCCCAGAGGACAGTCAAAGGCCATGACCCTGGCCGGTGTTATCATCTCTGGTTTGCTTCCCTCCTCGGTCTAAAACCAGAAGGGCTGGCCAGTAACAAACATGTGTCGTGTTTTATAATAAGTTTGTAAAACTTCTGCATAAATCATCTCATTGATTCCCCACAACCACCGTAAGCAGCTTTATGACCGTGATTGGACAGAGAAGGCTTACGGAGGTAAGGGCCCAAGACACACACGACTCAACTCAGCTTGTTTTACACTGGGATCTAGAGCAGAGGTGCTGCCCCCGCCCCGCTACCCCTACGGCCCCTCACGGCCACCACACAAGCTCCACGGGGCCCTTGCGGAGGGAGGGGCCCATGTCGGAGGCTGCAGGGCAGGAAGCCCCTTCAGACTCAGGGGGCAGCACCCCCTCTCTCCAAGGTTGCAAAGTCTTCACAAAGGAGGGGAGGGGGAGAACTGACCTCTTCCGGTGCCGAGTGTGAGTGTGTGGGGAGGGGGCGAGTGTGACTTGATCTCTATTTTGGGGACCGCAGGGTAGGGTCGCACACCCCTCTGGTCCTGCAACAGGATTGGGTGCAACCTCGGGACCACCTTGCTAACCCCCCCCCGCCCCCCCCACCCCGGGAAAGCTGCCCCGCTCTTCACAGCCCGGCTTCCTTCTCTGACACACAGCCCTTCCGCTGGAGGGGCGAGCTGCCACAGAGCAGGAAAGGCAGACCGGTTCCCTCTGGACTCCAGGCCTTGGCAGCGGCAGGGAAATCTGTTTTGGCCCCAAGAGGAGCCCGGCGGCCACTGGCGCTGCCCGGGGCTGCTGCGGGGCAGAGCGAACCGGCACAGGAAGGGTGGGGAGGCAGCAGCCTCCCAGGAGCCGGCTTTCACGTCAACACCCAGCGGCTGCCCGGCCAGGCCGGGAGGTGATTCATCTGCCCACGGGGAGCCTGCTCACACCTCGCCCCTCCCCGTGTGGCCGCGGCTCAACCCCAGCCCTTCTGCTGACTGGCTTGACTTCAAAAGCCGGGGTGTGTCCAAGAAGTGGTCCGAGGAGGGCTTGATTGCCCCCAAGGGAGTAGAAGCCTGGGCTCCTGCCTGAGGACTGGCTGGGTTGCAGGGTCCGGTGAGCAGACAGCGGGAACTGCGGCCTCCCGCAAGCTCTGGACCCCTGCCTGCCCACGCCAAGAGGCATTCACTGGGAACGACCATGGTGACTTCCTGGGCCACCCTCCCTGAGCAGTGCCATAGGCTTTGGTCACCCCACTGTCAACCCGAGGTGACAATCCCAACCGAGAAGATGGGGAGGACACTTGAGCTTTCTTTCACATTTGCCTGAAAACAGACTGTACAAGAGGCCAGTGCATCCGAGATGCCGAGATGTAAGGGTTCAGCACTTTTAATAGGGCAGCAGACCCCACAGGGTGGCGGACACTGTCCACAGCGCCCAGCTCTGCTGCAGCAACGTCTCTTCCAGCTGGAAGGCCACACGGAGGCTCCTCTCCGGGTGGCGTCGGGGGAGCAGGGCCCAGTCTCCGGCCTGCAGTCTTGTCAAGTCCAAGTGGCTCCTCCTGAGACGGAGAGGAGAATGTCCAAGCCACCCCAAGCCGGTCCCTCAGGTCACTGCTTGGCCTTCTTCACGATGGTGCCCACGGCAGAGATGACGGTGGTCTTGGAGCCACTGGCGCTGGTGGTGACCGTGACGACAGCGGGCAGGGTGGCGGTGGTGGTAAGGATGGTGGGCTGGGCTATCGTCGTCACCGGGATGGCCGAGTCCCACTTGCTCTTTCTTTTCTGGGCATCTGGGGATGAGGCAAGAGAGCAGTCAGGACCGACGTCAATCAAAAAGCAACACTCCCTTCCAGCAGGCCGTCGGTCAGAGCTCAGGGAGCAGAAACCGCAGGGCCCCCGCCCCAGGCTCCAGAGCCGGCTCAGAAAAAAAGCACAGCAAGGCCAGGCCCAGGCCCAGGCCCAGATCCTCATGGTGTCTGTTTCCCAAAACAAGGCAGGGAAGCCCTCGCGCCATCTGTGGGGTGGCTGGGAAGCAAGCCGCCTCCTACCTGCAACAGCTGTGCTGGCCGTGGTGGTGGTGGTGGCCGTGGCGTTGGTCGTGGTGCCTTTCTTGGTGCCCGTCACAAATTCAATCTGGAGGGTGAGAGGGACAAGCGTGAGGACCTGTGTGAAGCTGTTTATCCACACTGTTTTGCCAGCTGTCTGCTCCAAGGGGGCGGGAGTTTGGCACCACACAGAGGAGGCACTGAGAACCTCCCTTGACTGTCTAGGGGAGGGAGAGCTGCTAGAGAGGTGCCTGAAAGGACTTTTTACTCCTCTGAAGAGAGCTTCCCAAAGAGACATCGGACCCCTCCTGGCAACACCACGTCCCTGTGCGCACGCGGGCACCCCTGCCTGCTGCTCCACCGCAGGCCCAGGTGCCCTCCCTGCCCTCACACCCTGCGGGCACAGGGGAAGGACAGCTCCAGTGCCCAGGTGCTGCAGACACACCACGGCAACAAGCTTGGAGTTTGGAAGAGGGAAGGAAAGAAAGACGGAAATTCGCTCAAGGGTTAAGAATGATCACCCCCCAGCAGCAGCTCCCCGAAGGATCAATCCTGCAGCCCTGGGGCGGGTGTGTGTGCGCGCGCTGGGGGCAGACGCGCGTCCTGGAGGCCTCAACTGCTGTGGGAGGGTCAGGCCAAACCCAAGGTGGGAAGAGCTGGTGTCCTAAGGCCCGCTTTCTCTCTCCAAGACTCTGGTCGGAAAGGGCACAGCGCCCAGAGGACGTTTGGTCTCACAGCCAAATTTCTGTTCCCCGAAGGATGCAGACCACACTGCTTGAGCAGAAGCGTGCTCGGGGTCCTAAAATGAGGGGTCGCCTGGCCATCAGACATGAGCAGAGGTGGGAAGTAGGTTGCAGAGGTCAGCTCTGGAAGCCAAGGAAGGCACAGACCAGAGCGCTCTGGGAAGGAAACATGTGCTTCTGTTCAGGCCGAGGAGAACACTGATGACCCTGAAGAGAGAAGGCCCCCCACAAAGGGCTCTGTGGCTGAAAGGGGGTTGGGGGGGGAGATGATGTAACGCAACAAACATAAGACCCCAAAAAACCAAAGGGAAGCAACCAGCAAGTGTCTTCCAGCTGAGTTAGAGGCTTAAAATCCAGCACAGGGCACACCTCTAAGGCTGTTCAGAGCACCATCGGGTGATGAACCAGCAGGCGGGCGGGAAGCAGCCTGCACACCCCCAGGCTTAGCCAGCAGGACCCACGCGCTCCAACATCTGCCCTCTTCATCAGGACAGCTGTCCACCACTTACTTTGGTTCGCTCCTTTTTGGCCTTTTCCAATTTGTCCATTTCAATCTTCTGAGCTTTGGCTATGAAGACAAGGTGGGCAGTTACACAAGCAGCTGAAACAACTCCCACACGAGGAGATACTTCAGGCCGAAGCACCACAGACTAGCACTTGCCGCTTCCCCGGGGTTCTTGTTTGAAGCATCCCTTTGTGATGGGCAAATCAAGTGCCAGCCCTCAGCCAGGATGAAGCAGGCGTCAAACTCAAAGGCCCCGAAGCTGGAGGGGTGAGCCGCTGCCGAGCTTCAGCTGGCTTCGCGTGACTACCTTCTCAGCAACCAAGAGCAGCCAGGATCTTGGATTTTCATTTTTTATTTTTTTATGTATGTACCTATGTACATATGTATGTATGTATTTATTGCGTCGCACAGCATGTGGGATCTCAGTTTCCTGACCCAGGATCGAAACCACACCCCTGCACTGGAAACGCGGAGTCTTAACCACTGGACCACACGAAAGTCCCTGGATTTTTAGATAAAACGTTGGCAACGAATTCAAATTAAAGCAAGACGAAACCCACACCAGCCAAACAACACACACCTACAGGCCAGATCTGCACCACAGGCTGCTGATTTGGGACCTGGCACCTGGGGAATTGAGCCCTTTGCAATTCCTCCCAGTTCTCCTGGACGGGCTCCGTCAGAGAGTGCCACACTTCCGCTGCCCCTGCCTGGGACACCGTCTGCGCCTGCTCGCCAGCCTCTGCGCACCTTCAAACCTCAGCTCAGACACGGCTTCCTCAGCGGGGCTGCCCCACCCCCTCGGCCCGGGTAGGTGGCCCTGCCTGCACCCCCCCATCCCCACGCTCCCCATTGTTGGAATCCCTCCTTTAATCCTGTCTTCTCTGCTGTATCATAAGCCTCGTAAGTCAGGGATGGCGTCTGAATCATTCAAGGCTGCAGACCCAGCTCCTCAGACATGGCCGGACACGGAGGAGCCCCTGAAATCTGTGTTGCCTAGTGACTGGATGGATGGGGCGGGGGCAGGCAGACGATGGCTACCCACCTAATGCCTCATAGTAGGAGTCTTCAGACCAGCCATGGGGGTCAAACATATCCTGAAACAGGCAAGGTTAAAGCGGCAGTAAGAGCCAACCGATGGCAAGTGACGTAGAAACCCAAGTGCCTTCCCCGAGTCTTTTCAAGGACCTTCCTGGCCTAGAGCCTCCTGCCTCAGGGGCACAGGGGCTCGGCTGTCACCCCTGGTCTCCAGCCAATCCTACTTAGCATTATGAGGGAAGAGATGCGTTTGTGCACGGGCTGTTCTACACGGCACAGCAAGTCCACGCTCAGGCCCTAACCAAGCAGAGGCCCTGAGGCTCAAGCAAGAGAGATGAGGACGGCGCTCCTCAGCCTGCAGCGCTGCTGCGTGGACCCTTCAGTGGCTCCAGGCTGGATCCAGCGGGGAGGGTGCAGGGCCCCGGGTACCCTCCCTCACCCTCAGCCTCTGCAGGTGGGACATACCTTTGGGTAGTTGGTGCCAAGCTCATCGATGGCACAGAACTGGATGAGCTTCTCATAGATGCTGAAAGAAGAAAGCCACAAGGCGCTGAGCAGGCCCGAGGCCCGGGGCCCTGTGTGGCACCAGATTTCCAGAGATCAGAACCATTCGGTACCTGGGCTCAGGTGCAGCCTTTGAACCTGGCCGAACTGTCCTAAGCGAGCTTCCGGATGGGAGCGCAAATGTCCACTGGCTTGACATTAAAAGTCACTTCTGGCCCTCCAGCCTCCCAGAGAGATGGACTGGGGCCAGCGGCCAGGATGAATATGGTGTCGAGGTAAGGGCTGCAGTGTTTGGTCTTAACCGGACACCTGACCTTCAGTCTGCGTGCCTGGGTCGGGGCCACCCCACGTAGGCCCCCAGGAGCCAGGGCAGATCCCACCTATCAGCACAGGAGGCTCTTTCCTGGGTGTGTCACTTGCTTGAGCGCTGGATGGAGTAAGACCCAGACACAGCTCTATTTCTAGAACCTCTCACCTGTGCACAGAATCAACGACTTTCTGGAGGTAGAAGGACCTGGGCCAATCATCCAGTCCAATCCCCTCATCAACAGCTGCAGACACCGAGGCCTCGCGAGGTCGTGTGCTTTAGGAGCAGAGTGGGAATGGGAACCCAGCCAGATGCCCCCGCCCGGCCCAGGTCTCTCGGATTCCACTCTGCACATCACATTGCTTTACGTGTTCTGACTGGCTCTTCGGCGGTAAATGGTAAGCCTTGGCGAGGTTAACGCAGTGTGAGTGATGCTCCCTTTGGCTCAGGTGGGATCTGAGCTGGGCCTCTCCCTGCCACCTCCATGGGGGTATCCCCGTCCCCATCGACACCAACCACCCAACTGACCCTGCAGCTCATGGGAAACTCACCTGGGATTCCGAAATTCCTTCTTCCGTTGGATAATATAGTTCATATCCATTCCCTCCTTTATCTTCCGCTCATAAAGCTTCTGGATCTTGTCCTACGGAAGAGAAACAGGAGAATTATGACAGAACCCCACCCCCTCACGATCCCAGTCTGTGGTCACACGTGCTGTGTGGACACGAGGACCCAGGAGAGCCACCAAGCTACGTGAAGCCCTGCTCCGGCCACACAGTCTTCCTCCACCCAGCCTGTGACCCGCACTGACGAGACAGACGCAGACCAGCCTGCTTTTGCTTTGCCCTCTCCTGACCCCCTCTGGGTGGTTAGTAGAGGGAGGAGTAAGAAGGTCAGGGCAGAGAAGCCACGAGAAGACAGTGAACAAATGCCCACTTGGTTAATCAGTTCCCGAGTCATCTGAAGAGGTGTTTCAGGCATTAGCGTTGCTGGGCAGGGGCTGAATGCTGGTTTTTAATTTTAATACGGGGTTGAGTCCTCAGCAGGAGCCCTAGGAAGGCAGGAGCAGAGGTGTCACAAGCCTCTCCCGTGCCCTTTGGGGGGTGGCTCACAGATGGCCAGTCGCCACCACTGTATCACGAGGCACCACAGGGGGTCAAGAGCCCATTTCTCACCCAAACTCCCCTCCAGGCCCCTGCCCTGGCTCAAGGGGAAATAGGAGAACCACGTGGCAGGGATCTGGGCCAACGCCACAGGTGTCCCCAGGCCCACAGAGATGGGCACAACAGATGGCATCAGGGCTGCTCGGTGTGTGAAGAGGCCCCAGGAACCTGAGTCTCAGGGCAGAGCCACCTCTGAGGAGGAGCAGTCTTACCCAGGAAGGCTGGCGCTGGCCCAGGGCAGGGTCTCTCGGCCGCCTCCCCCACTAGCGGCGGCTAAACTCAGACTGTCCAGAAGGAAAACATTTGGGGCACTCTTCACCTGCAAGAGGAGGTGGGCAGGGTGGGAGGGTCTGAGCAAGGCCCTTTGGGAATATCAGGAGAGGTGAAGCCAAGACTTTGGGAATATCAGGAGAGGTGATGGCAGAAGCCAACACTGGCCGGAGGAAGCACTGAATTGCAGAGAGAGGTCTGTAACACATTTACCAGGCAAAAGAGAAGCGAGTGGGACACGCCTCCGTGTTATCTCTGTAAGGGTGACGGAGGGAGGCCGATCTGTATTTTACAGATGACTGTTCTGTGTCTCCTGGCCCATCACACAGGTCCTCCCGTCTCAGGTGAACTAGAACGTTTGCCCAGTGTCATGGTTTCCACCACTAGGAGGATCGAAAAAGGAGAAACACCCTGATCTTGAAAGCTGGGCCGGCTGTCTGCCTGGCGGACAGCTGGAGTGTCCTTACAGGCTGGGGCTTGTTGCCTGGGGTGGGGGTGAAGCGATGCTGCGGGTGAGGGTGGTAGGCGGTGGTGGTGGGGGGACGACTCAGCATAGGGAGGAGACTTCCCGGAAGAGAAAATACTGTGCGCTGCACCCCCAGCCCTGGCGCGGGCCCCCGCCCAGGTCACCGCATTCCCAGCCCCAGGTCCAATTAGTCACCCATCCGTCACGGTGTTTTGGGGGCTGGTGGTGCAGCCAGAGGCACCCGTAGAACCTACAGGATCAAAGGTAGAGCAGGGGGACCAGGCACCACTCTGAGGCAGCCGTGGGTGTCTGTTCTATTGTCACAAGGTCTCCTTCACAGGGGAACATGTGGAGGGACAGGGAGAAACAACCAGCGAGGCTGACAAGGAGGTGTAATCCCAGCTGTCCCCTGAGGTCCTGCCCCCGAGGGAGTGACCGCACTCAACGCTCCATCTCCTCAGCTTAGGTCTGTACGAGGTTTCGTCAGATAAGAAGCCAGTGAACCGGCATTTTAGGACACGAGGACTGAAGCTGACGCGTATACGTGCTGGTGCTGTTGCGTTTCTGTTTATTTTACATTCTGATGACCCCCAGTTTCTTAGCAAAGTTCCTTCTGAGCCGTCCCTACCGGCTCAGGGCTGCCCAGAAAAGGCACGTTGTTTTCTCTGCTTAGGACGTTACTGAGGGCAGCCAGGGGCCCGGCTGCAGCAGCAGAGGATGCGGGTGGGTGCAGAGCAAACTCCTGGGAGCGGCCTCAGGGAGGCCACCAGGACTGCAGGCTCCTTCCCACTTGCGGCTTCCTTTACAGAAGCCTCTTGAAGTCAGACCAAGCCAGACACCTGCCCAGGCCTCCGTGTCCACACGGGCCTCAGCAGCGCAGCACTGTGCTGACCTGTAAGTGATTTGAGCACCTGCCGGGGGGCTCTGGCGGGATCTTGATTTCATCAGGTGACATGTTCCGGACTCTTTCAGAAAAGGAGGCTGTGGAGAGAACACAGTAGGAATCTGTGGGTGGGCAGGAGGATTAGGGTGGGGGACAGACACGGACGATAAAAAACCCAAAAGGCAGAAAAGGCCCATAAAACATTTTCAAGGAGGGATGCACACTATGAAACAGTAAAGCAGGGCATCTGGAGTAGCGCTCTGAGAGGGTGCATGTGAGTTGAGATCAAATGACCAGAAGGAGCCGGCATGGACCAACTCAGGGGAGAGAAGGTCAGGCAGAGGGCATGAGTGTACAGATGACATGTGGCCACATCACCGAGGACAGGCTGTGTCCCAGGGTGCACTGGTGAACGTTTAACACGAGCTAGGAGGTGGGCAGGGGGAGAGCCACGACCTGCAGCACCTGCCTGTTTCTGTGGTGTAAATCCTCCCCACGGCTAACGTCAAGCTACCAGCGTGAAGCTGCTGAACTCGGGGCTGGGAAGAGAGGTGCACACTGCTGGCTCGTCATGTGACCAGCTCCAGCCCCCCATGGGCTCTGCACCTGAAATGCCCTCCCAGGGTTCCGGAAACGCAGCGTGGCTCGGGGGCCACCCTTCTCGCCCTCAGGCTCTCCTACCCCGGCTACCGGAGAAGCTCAGGGTTCCCTAGGCTTTGGGACTCAGAGCATTCAAAACCGCCTTGTGCATAAATGACATTTACAAAACGACCTGCTGGTTCCTAGCTTAGGGCCCTTTAACAGTAAACCAGTCAACCCTCTCTTGGTCCACTTCGTTCTTGGGAACAAAAGGTCTGATTCTGAAGTGAGGAACCACAACTCCCAGGGGACAATCTCCTTGGAGCCCTGCCCCCGCCCACCCAAGCTCCTTGCCCTCTCACTCCCTTCCCTGCTGCCTCTGGCCGCCCTGGAGTCGTGCTCTGGATCTCCTGGACAATGCGCCGTTTGTTGTAAGATTCTGTCTGTGCTTTTCAAACATTCTCTCATGAAAAGGGCTATAGAATGAGCAAACAGAAGGCGGAGTGGGGTGGGGCAGGATGAAGGCAAAGAATGAACAATCCGCCACCAATAACACCCAGCAAGCACTTACTGGGTACCACCGCTGTGTGCCAGGCCCCGGGTGAGGCTCGTTCTTCACCCCTGGTGGCTGCCTGGAGGGCCTGGGGATGGCCTAGCAAGCTTCCTCTTCTCCCCCAAGGCTGAGCTAATATTTTCTTGGCAGATAAGGTGCTCTGATTTCTGCTTCGAGCTTCACAAGTCTCGGCGGGAGCCTGCACACACTGCAAACACTGAGGCTGGGGCCCAAGCCCAGGGACGCAGCTACACGTGTGACTCTCACTGTGGGTGGACCCTCACTGGACATGCCCCAGGAACAGAGCACTAGGTCTCCCATTCTGGGCAAGGGGAAGAGGACAGAGACTGGGTGACAGAGCCTGCTGTGGACCGAGACACCAATGCAGCCTGGGAGCAGTTTCCACCACGGTACCATGTGCTTCTCTCTGCCCCACACCCTCTATCCCCTGCCTCCTCCTGAAGCAAGGGTGACACCCAGATCTGGCGGGAGTTCAAGCTCATCCTGACTTCCTCCTTCCTCCCAGCCCTGGGAGAGGCAGGAGTTCTAAGCCTGAGGCTCAAGCAAGCTGCAGAGGCCGGCTGAGAGTGGAATGAGCTGGGCTGTGCTGGTTCTAGCATTTTGTAAGCATCAGCAACAGAAGCAACGAGGGCCCGGGGCGGGCTTTAGGCGGACAGTAAGGAGGGTTACGGCTTCCCTGGGGTGGAGAGTGTATGTGTGCATGTGACAGAGAGACAAAGAGTGCCTTTTGGCATTTGCCAGGAAAGCCGTTTGGAAAAACAGGGTGTGACACTGTTGTCATTAGCAACCCAACTATACTTGGGCTCAAATGGTATACAGTGTGACAGGGAGAGGGAGAGCCCCTCCTGAGCTCACGAGCTAGGAACTGGGCTAGGAACGAGAAAATTCCTCGGGAGTAACTGGCAAATGAAGGGAAACATTGAGGAAACTCGATAAAAAGTTTACCTCCCATATTTCAGGAGCAATCTTCCTGTGATTTTCTTTTTCCTAAGTCTCAGAAAGCATCTAAAGCAGAAGACATCAGACCCACATATATGCCTTTTGCGCAGCCAGCCTCAAACCATTTTCCCTGGAATCACACTGAGATGTGTATCCAGGCACCTGGGGGCAGCCGTGTCTGTGGCTGCTCCGGGTCTGCTGGGGGCGTTCTAGGTGGGCAGCTGTACTCAGGATCTGAGAAGCCTGCCTTCAGTGTGATTCACCCCAGGTATGTGCCCGAGTCACAAAACAGCGCTGGTATCCACAGCTAACAGGCACGAAGCTGCACAGGAGCAGCTAGTCAGCTGGGCTTCTGTAATGGCGGGAGGGAAGGGATGCCTGGCGGGTACCGTAGGGCTGGAAGCAGGAGGCAGTGGAGTGTCTCTGGCTCACTAGAGACACAGAGAACCCAACCGGATTACTACCCCAGGGCTACTGCAGGGGATGATGGGGTGCACGCTCAGCCCTGTCAAGCAGCTACAGCGCTGGGGAGCCCGGAGCCAGCTTCTCTGCTTTCCTTTGCTCCTTTAAACCTGGGGCTGTCTACACATGTGAAAACACTGCTCACACCAGCAGAGCAACCTATATCCAGAGGCATGAATAAAAGGGGCTGAGTTCTGGCAGTGGGGCTGACGGCCACGGCACCATGAGTGGAGGCCACTCTTTACAGGTCAGCTAGTACCTCCTCAGTGAGAAATGGGAAAAGGAATCCAAACTACGAGGCTTAAAGCTCCGCGTGTGTTCTCTGTGGGTGACTGGACTCAAACTGTGGTGTTACCCTACAACGAAATAAGATGAGCAATAAAAAAAGAAACTATGGATATTCTCAAGACCATGCATGGGTCTTAAAAACACCATGGGAAGTGTACGAAGCCAGACCAACACCAACCAGCAAAAGCCCCCAACAAACTGTGATTCCATTTGTATCAATGGTTCTCAAGCAGGAGCAATTCTGCCCCCCAAGGCGACATTTGTAGTGTCTAGAAACATTTTTCGTCGTCACATCTGGCAGGGGGAGGGGGTGGCGACTGGCATCTAGTGGGTAGAGACCAAGGATGCTGCTAAAACACTGTACAAGGCACAGGCCACGCCCCCACAACAAAGAATTATCCAGCCCCAAATGTCAACAGTGCTGAGACCAACAAACTCTGATTTACAAGAAATTCTAAAACAGACAAAACTGCAGTGAAGAAAGCAGATCCCTGGGGCTGAGGAAGTGTCTGGGGCTGAGGGAGGAAGTGTCTGCAAGGGGAGGCGTACGAAGGGACATTCTGGACTCATGGAAGTGCTCCATGTCATGACTGTGGTGGGGGTTAGCACTTAAAGCTGGTGAACCTTACTCTAGGTGAGCTACACCTCAATAAAGCTATTTTCAAAAAGTGACAAGGAGAGGAAAAGTGAAGGCTGGCTGGGGAAGAAGCCGGGGCAGAGATGGCTGACGCCCACACACGTCCCACCGCTGGCCAGGGCAGGCGCCTCGGACCCCACGCCTCCACCCCAGTGTCTGGCAGTGAAGAGCAGGGACAGGAGGCGAGGAGGCCGAGGCTCCAGTCCACACCTGGCCCCGTGGGTCACCCGCTCGGGGAAGGCCACGGCTGCCGGGGGAGGCTGTGCTCTGCTCCCTCTCTGCCCGTGAAGCCGACAGGGCCACCCCCATGGCGCCATTTTCCAAAGAGCAAACTCTAAGGTTTTAGGAAAATTCAGGTGTTTGTAGGGTAGGGAAGACTCACACCCTACTCATCAGAAAACTCGGGGATAAAGGCAGAATCCTGCTGAGCATCTGGGCTGCTCAGTGGGGTCACGCTCCTACCCGATGCTTCCTCAGAAAACAAATACAAAGAACAATTTTCAGTTCTTTCAGTCGGGAAAACCAGAACGGGTCCCCACCTCCCATCACCGGTGAAAGGATCCCGTCCAGAAAAAGGACAGGCTGGAGGAGCTGCAGGAAGCAGCACATCCAGACTGAGTCCGGGGCTTCCCAGGGTGGACTAAGTGAGCCTCGACGGCTGCATCTGGAAGCAGAGGAGCGGGCTCTGCAGGCCGCCTGCGAAGCAGAGCCACGGGGAGCAGGAGCCCCGCTTTGTGAAGATTAATGGAACAGGCAGACAGAGATGGGCACAGTCGCCCCAGAGATGAGGGCTGACCTGCCACCATGAGGTTGGGCCAGGCCTCGGGAGAGCCCTTACAAAGTCCGTGGCCAAAGTGAAGGAGCTGAGAGACTTCCTGAAAGGATGCAGAGGCTGGGGTTAATACGGGCCTGGGATGACAGGTGCGCCATTTTCCAGACATGTAACCGCCCTGGCCAGTTACACAAAGGGCCCCAGCCTCCAGGGATGTGAGGCACGGTCCCTCCGGGAGACAGCGCAGGGTGCCCGCGGAGGCTGCACGTTTGCTCCTTGAGCCCATGAATACGCCAGCGGAGGGGCCGCGGGGCGACAAGGCCGGAGGACGGGCGCAGGCACGAGGGGAAGGAGCTGCAGCCGAAGGCGGCCCTGGGTCCCTCCTGACAACGCTGGCAACTGACCAAAGCCCAGTGAAATGCACCACGACTCTGAGTTTCAAAGAAGAATTGTTCCCTGGGTGACTTACCCAGACATGTTAGGAAATGCCAAAGGCCCTGAGAGAGAGTCTGAAGAGGACGGCTCGCAGCAGAGCGGCTGCCTTGGCCGCAGCAGAGAGAAGCCGCCTGCGTGGCTGGAAGCCAGCTGGCTCGGAGACCTGCCCCCGAGCACCCCCCCCCCCCCCCCCCCGCCCCAGGATACTCACCAACTAATTCCTGGGGATCTCGCTTTTCTACTTCTGGGTTATCCTGCAAAAGAAAAACAGAAACACAACAAGTAAGCCCTGGCCTCCTGACCCATCACCACTCTCCTCACTGACACCACTCAGGATTTTTAAGGAAGGAGAAAAGGTGAAAGCACCACAAGGAACCCCAAGAATGAGCCGGTATTTTAGGGGCCCTGGGACCCCTGAACCTCCAAATCTCCCTTCCGCCTTCATCAGAGCAGCTGGGATGCTCCAGACACCTGCTTCAGTCTCTCCTCCACGGCCTGCAGCGGGGACCAGTACCCCCGACGCAGAGGAGAGCAAACGCCGGCCATCTGTCACCTGTACACCTGGGCCCTGCCCGCTGCTCTCCCTGGGGCTGGCCGGCCGCCCTGAACACCAGCGTCTCCACCCGGTGCCCAGGAACCAAGGTGGCTACTTCACATCATGAGAATCCCAAGAGCAAAACAGAAAAGACTGCCCCCAAGACATTTGTTCTTTCTTTCAGTTTCAGCAAAAAAAGGGAGGCTTTATTGCAAGGGGGTAGCTCATGGAAGCCAGGGGCGGGCAGGCAGGCAGGCAGGCAGGCAGGTAGGCAGCGGGCCTTCAACAAGTCACGGCACTGGCCCCAGGGAGGCCCGGCTCGGAGGCAGCCTTGCTCCAGCTCTCCCTGGCTCACTTGTCAGCTCTGCTTACATGGGCTCGTAGTCTCTCTCCAAAGAAAAGCTTTCTCGGACCCTTCCTGCAACCCCCCGTCCCCAGCACCCACTTCCACGCGTCCTTCAGTTCTGGCGGCACGCAGGGCCCTAGGAGCAAAGGCTTCTCATCAGACCACTCTGGATTTCACCGCTCAGAGTGAACGCTTCACCTAAACCAAATCAGCCTGGAGAAGGCACGGTCCCAGTCGCGGTCACACACCCGGCACCTCAGGGAGGATGCTTCTGCTGCCCCAAATGCACAATGGCAAGAACGTACCTGTTTTCCCTGTTTCTGGGGAAACCGAGCCCCTGAAACACAGTTAGGTAGGGGTCTCAAATGCCATAACATGGTGATGATCACAGTGGCAGAAACTGTGCTCACGAGGTGGTCGGATCTCATGACCCTCCCTCTGGTTGGTGAGGGAGGAGATAGGACGGGAACAACTCTGGACCCGGTGGGCACAAGGAAACGGCTGTGGAGCCCTGTGCACTCCGCTCACACGAAGCAGTGTTACATTGAGGTGACTTCTTAGAAGGGAAGGAACAGGAAGGCCAACCCCCCCTGCCATGCCCCAGGCTCCATGCTAAGACCAGAGGAGCAGTTCTTAGCCCCCTTCTCCAAAAAGTCCCTCCTGGTTCTGGGACAGGCCAAAACCCCCTCGTTCTTTGGAACACTGCAGCTATTCATTTGACCTGGACGGGCATGATGTCCAGGTCAGGCTGCTTAGCAACTGTCTCCTCCAGCCGCCTGCCCCCTGCCAATCAGGTGGGCAGAGCAGGGGTGCACCCGGAGGGCTGCCGTGCCAAATTCAGGTTGGTCATCAATCAGCTGCCCTCCAGAGAGAGCCAGTCTCCACGGGCCCCACAACAATCCCTTTGTAGCTGTGACTCTGGAGGAACCGATGTTTAAAGAGCGTGGCAGGAACAAAACGCTGGACTGTAAAAGGGCCTTAAATTTTCCCTCAAGGGGACAGCTTTCTGGGTGCTAACGGTGGGAAAACATCGGTTGGGTACATCCTACCTCCCCTCCCGGGCCATTTGGCTGGTCGTGCAGGACTGACCCGTTAACTCTTCAAAGGCCCCCTAGAGCTCTTTCCCAAAGCCCTGCCCCAGCCCCTCTGGCGGCCAAAAGGCAGAGCAGCGAGGAAGGAGGCAAGGGAACCATGTGGGAATTCCGCTGCGTCTGCTCCAGAGGCTGCTCCAGAGGCACAGGAAGTTATCACCAAACAAGCATCAGCTCTTCAAAGGGGAAGTACATGTTCACACCAGGGGCTCCGCGGTAAGATGAACAGACGCGAGGCTCCCTGGGGCTCTCCTGGGTCCCAGCGATGGGAGGGGCGGGGTGGGGAGAGGCGGGGATTCCTGCATTTCACAAGGCCCTGGCCTGGCTTAGCTGGGGTTTATTTAGTCACATCTGGGGAGAGAAAGATGATAGGGCAAAATCGCAAACAGCAAGTTTTTTTTCCACTTTTTTCAGTCTTTCCATTTTTGGCTTGGCTTCTCACCCACCCTCCCCCGCCGTAATTTATCTTTCCCCACATGCCAAAAACGAAAAAACCAAACATACCCTTGCTAGTTGGTTTCCATTTGCCAACTCATCTAATCTTTGCCTTTCTACACTCACCGCGTGCACAACACACTGACAGAAGCGAGGGCAGTGCCCCCCAAGTCCCATGGAGTTATGGACTCTTATTCAATGCCAAACCCAGCACCCCCAGAAAGAAGTCCCACCCCTCCTTTCCATCAGCGGATCCAGCTCCATGCTATCTCCAAGCCAAGCGTCGACCAATGAACCCTGGACCCAGCCGCAAGCGAGAGAAGACTCTCCTGCCTTGAGAGAACCCTAAAAGCCAAGCGTATAAGTGAGCCTCCACAGACTGGAAGCCATACAATTCTGCACAAAGGTCTCCTGGAAGACTCCAGAATCTGTCGTTCAGATCCCCCATTTGTGTCACAGGCACCTGTGCGACTCCTAAGGCCTGGAGAATCAAACAATGGGACTCTGTGCCTCCTGGTGGCCACACCTTGTTAGGCTTTAGAATGGAATGCCTCTGCCCTCTGATGGGAACAAGCTGGTTGTGGGCCTGCTGAACTCCTGGGCATGTGGTGTGGTACCGAGGTGCCCCTGAAGAAGAGAGCCGACCACCCAGTGCTTCCGGATCCTGAAGCAGCCTACTCCACCGCCCCCACACTAAGCCTGGGGAGAAGGGCTCAACTACACCCCACAACAAAGGGCCTGGAGCCACAGTATCACATGCTCTTGGAATGGAGTTGGGTGCAGGGCTTCAAGCGATGCTCAAGAAATCCCAGCAAGGGAGGAGAGTTGGGGTGTCTGGTGAGATCACTGAAGACAAGGTGTCAAATACCCCCAAAGATGCTTTTCAGAACCATTTACACTCAGCTGTTCACTGAGGCAAGTTTCATCCAATGAAACGGCCCTGTGGGGAGGACAGGGGTCCACATTCAAGACAAAGACCCAGAGAGACAGTCATGCCTCAGATACCAGGAATTCAGCACAAAAATGAACAAAGCACCCATGATAGTAATCTTGGAAGCCGACCACGGTATCAGAAAAAACAACTGGGGACTTCCCTGGTGGCACAGTGGACAAGACTCTGTGCTCCCAATGCAGGGGGGCCCTAGGTTTGACCCCCGGTCAGGGAACTCGATCCCACATGCTACAATTAAGGAGCCTGTGAGCTGCAACAAAGGAGCCTGCCTGCCGCAACTAAGACCCTAAGCAACCAAATAAATAAATATTTAAAAAAAAAAGAAAAAAGAAAGAAAAAACAACTGATGAGGTATTTAAAAGCACAGAGCTAAGGAGAAAGGAGGAAGGTTCACACCATTAAACTTCCAGTAGTTCAAGAAACTGGTTTTACAAAACCTGCTATAGAGGGAGTCTCAGTATGTCCTTAAAGAGGCAGGAAGGGAGCAGTGAAGAGAATACAAGTAAAAAGCAACAAGAAATCGCTGTTTCTTTTCTTCCCCCAAAGCAGTGTCTGAAGGCACACAGGACACCTGCCTTGACTTGAACGAATCCACCCTCCCTGGTCTCCAGGTGGATGTTCAGCTGGTCAAAGAAATGAACTCAGCCTGGAGACCTATTTACCAGACGGCTGGTTGTCTACGTCAGCCGGGAGGCATGAAGCCCACAGCCCAGAGACCTGGCTAGACCTGGACGTGACAGCACACGCCCCTCAGACACAGCAGGCCGAGCGCTTTTCACCCAGTTCCTTAGGAAGGTGGAAGCAGGGCGTCTTGCCTCAGAGACCATCTCACATAGCAGTTCCGAGGAGAAAAGACCAGGTAAACTGTTTCTGCTCTCTAGTTCAAGTCCAATTAAGACACAAGGAAAGGGCTTCCCTGGTGGTGCAGTAGTTAAGAATACGCCTGCCAATGCAGGGGACACAGGTTCAATCCCTGCTCAAGGAAGATCCTACATGGTGCAGAGCAACTAAGCCCGTGCGCCACAACTACTGAGCCTGCGCTTTAGAGCCCATGAGCCACAGCTACTGAAACTCACACACCTAGAGCCCATGCTCCGCAACCAGAGAAGCCACTGCAATGAGGAGCCTGTGCACCATGACGAAGAGTAGCTCCCACTCACCGCAACTAGAGAAAACCTGCGTGCAGCAATGAAGACCCAACACAGCCAATAAATAAATAAATTTATTTAAAAAAAAAAGACACAAGGAAAAACAAAGCAAAACAAAACCCATATCTTCCTAAGAAGCCAAGTGAGAAGACGGGAAAGGGAGGAAAGAGAGCTCTGAGGCCTCGTCTTCAGACTGTCCGCACCCCTCTAACCTCCCTGGGCTTCACTTAAGCCCCGCCAAGCAGGGTGCGAGGCAGCTGCTGCGGGCCAAGGGCTATCCCTGGAGGACTGCGATCTGAACCTAACAATTTTGGTTTCTTAATTAATTGTGTCTGAGACTTGGAAGAATCTAACAGCCATGGCAGGGGCCTCGTTCTCAGGAACTAGAGAATCTGAAACGTGGTTCCCTCTGCACAGAATGTAAGAGTCCAGCCACCAGCAAAACTACAGCTGGAGCAGAGGAAGGAAGTAAAAACAATATGGCTCCGCGAAGCGGGACAAGCTGCCCTGGGAGCTGGGAGGAGGGTTTACTCAGCAGGGGACTAGCAGCTCCTGGTGGGGAGGACCGAGGTTTATTTACAGCCAACAATGCTGCATCAATCCTTCCCGGAACCAGCCCCACAAAGTACACTCGAAGCTCTGGCATCCAACTTGAGACAAAGCCATGTCGCCACCGGCAGCTTTGGATTCTGCCAAATCTAAATGTCGCCTTTTCTCCCCAGTTCTGGGAGCATTAGGCACAGAGAAAGCACTCTGCACAGAGGGCAAAGGGTGGCCTCTCCCCGCTCCAGGGGAAAGAATGCTTCAGAGTTAGGTTTTCGACTGGATGATGTAATCCTGCATCTTAAAAGTAGGGGGCAGCTGGGGAGGCAGATTAGCAAAACACAGCCTCCTCTGCTCTCTCAGACCTGGGCGTGCCCCCGTAGTTATAAAGCCCCGATGACATCTCACTTCATGAGCAGAGTACTCACTTAAAAATGGACCCTCACTTGTGGCCCGAGGCCCCAGTGGCTCCATGCTGGCCATTTCAGTACCCCGCCCCCCACAGGGTCCTGACAAAGCTGCTCCCTGGATCACCCCCTCCCCCCTCTGGCCCAGTAAGCCCCATTCGGACTTCAGACCTCAGTTCAAGGAAGCTTTCCTTTACCCACCCCCATCCGGCCGCCGAAAGGACACCTGCCCTATTCTATGCTCTCATTTACCATCATGTTCCCAGCACCTGCAACAGCCAGTGCCCTGCCCACAACAGGTGCTCAAACACTGATCTCACACGCACACGCACTCTCTCTCCCCCTCCCGCCCTCTCCCTCTCCTTTTGAACCAGCCAACTGGCCGCTGGTCAGTTTTTCTTCAGAACAGTTTAGAGTGTCAAAGCCACCCTCACCTGCAGTGCTTTAACCCCCAGACTCCAAACCAGTTCAAGCCCACCGTTGGTTTCCACATGTGGACTCGATATCGGAAAGGAAGGCAGCAGAGGAGCTAAATGCAGGGGCTGGCCGTGCAGTAAAGGCTGACACGGGCCAGGCAGGTCGGGGGGTGTGTGTGTGTGCTGGGGCAGGGGAGACACATCAACACTGAATTAAAACGACCCTCACATCGACCTTGTTGCTCCCAATCTTCAGACAAATAAATAATGTATAGTTCATTTATTTATTCCACAAATAACTTACCAAGCATTTATCATGTACCAGGCAATGGGCCAAACACTGGGCATGTGGTATGAACAAAACTCAGTCTTGGGGAATAATTTTAGGTATTACGCTAAGCACGTCACTGAAAGATCTCATTTAATTCTCACGACAGGCTCCTGACGTTGTGGGAAGACAATCCTGCTGCTTCAGAAGCCCCTGGTGTGCCTAGGAAGCCCTCCTGAAAGCTTGAAGCTGACGGTCAAAGGAGGTTTCCTGAGACACAAGAGTCACTTCGGGTTGCCAAGAAAGCAGCAATTCTGGAACTTCTGTTTAAATGCCTCCAAGCTCCAGAATAGAGTTATCATGGTTTGACAGACATGGTTGGGGGCGTGGATTAAGAGCCAGCAGCAACCCCAAGATGCAGTGGAAGTCACTGAGCCAAGTACCAGGTGGGCACAGCCCTGCCATGACACACATGCCTGGTGGGGGCTGTTTTACCCACACACCCAGGAGAGCCCTGGAGAAGGCCAGTCCCCAGCACATTTCCTTCAGTTGTATCCTGTTGGTCAGGATTGGGCCATTGCCACGGCAGGCTGCCTGCCTGGGGATGGAAACACTCAACTTATCAGAAAAATAAATGGGCGGAAGCTGGTGGGGCCACTTTGGATGCAACGGACGCGCCTTCACTCCCAGCTCATTGCCGGGAAGGCTCAGCTCCCCCAGCAGAGAGGTTTCTACAGGAAAGGGTTAAACAGGCATCTGCCAAGACAAACTAAGCCAGCTCTAGAGCTGGCCTTGTAGACAGAAGCAAAGGAGGGTAAGGGGAGAGAAACAGTCTTTCTCTCTGAAAATCCCGTCTCCAGTAAGGCCCATGTGTCTCAGCATGGCACTGGTGCTGTCACGTGGAACAAACCAGACTTCACGTGAAGGCAGAGCTCTGGCTGGAGCCACATCCGCAAGGGGAGACTTTATCATCTGACTTTTCCAAGTGTAATCACAGACTTGATTCAAGACACCTGAAGACCCTGAGTTTCTTAAACATTGTAGAAGATGTTCAGAGAGGGCCATTCCATTTCTTTCTCCCCTGCCCAGGGTGTCAGGTGGGCTGCATCTGGGCGGAGAGGTCACCTCACATCAAGGTTTTGAGTCCAGTCCTCAGTGGTAAGGCCTGGTTGCCCTTTCTTCTTAAAGGTTTTCCTCAAAAACAGTGTCTTTATGCTTTGAGTTATGACTGGGGGGACGGGGGAGAGCTTGGAGCCAGACAAGGACAAAGGAGACAGCTTTCTGAGGCTGAGGACAGCAAAGCCAAGTTTTTGAGACACACCCCAACAGCACCACCAAATCACAGAAGCATGACCGTGCCTGGGAGGTCAGCTGCCATGCTGCAATGCTGGATTAACGTTGGGGCACAGAGAAGTGAGATGCCAGAAAGCCAGGAGTGCGGACGAGCACACCGGTCCTCACGTACATACTGGTAGGAAGAGGATTAACCATCTACAGGGCCAGAGGGCATGCCAGAATCTTTCAGGCACTGCTTAGGGAAAATTTACAATTTTCAACTGTATCCCAATGTTAAGAATACAAGCGAGTAAAATCCTGTCAAATCCAGAAATCGCACAGTAGCATCTCAAGGGACACGGATTGAAATACAGAACGGATGTGAGAAGTGCTGGATCTCTAAAGACAGGCAGCTTGCCTTCCACAACATACATTACAAAAAGATAAACCCTCACTGGGAAGGCCTCAGCCACACCTTGGTTAGCAATCCGCAGCATGTGGACCCGAAGGGAAGGAAGTCTGTTGGGGCTTGCGCGGCTGGTGGGCGGGTGGACCGGGCACGCAGTGGCTCCTTCTCAGATGCGGAACCACACGGGGGTGGGGTGGGGCTTCTGGGAGTCTCATCAGCTGACTGGGAGCGAGTGCAGTTAAGAAGGTCCTGCTGGCAGCTGCAGCGCAGCCAAGAGTGGGGGTTAGAGGGAGAATAATGGTCCTTCTTCCCTTCGCAGGAGAGAGCAACTTTCAGCAATTACAGCATTTCTCCCAGCGGTGTTCAGCTAGAGATGCAGCCACACCTTCTCTGGAAGGTGGTGGACGAAGGACCTACCTCGGATTTCTTTCAATCTGGACAAGAGAGCTACTTACAGAATCTGCCCTGTCTCTGTCCTTCTGTCTGCTGCTCAGATCAGATCACCACCCAGACAGAGCCCAGCCTGGGGTGGGTGGGTTCTCCCCAGCATGGAAATCCTGTGTCACTTTCTCTGCCAGGGCAACCCCCGTCTTGTTGAAGACCAGGCCTAAGAAGGCCCTGTGGCCATTCACTGTGGTGAGAGCGAGGAAATGCCAATGTTAAATAGGCCTGGGCATTTTCAACAGTTCAAAGGCCGAATTACAACAGCCAGAAGTTAACAGTGGATGGCTCACAAGCCAGGAATGGTCAAGGGCCATTTCCTTCTCTGGTCCTCGGTGAGTCAGCGGTCATTTTTTTTCCCCTAATCAGCTCTCAAAGGATCACGGGGGTGGGGCTGGGAGTGGGGGAAGAACATGGGGGCAGATAGGAAAATAAAACCAAGATGAGGGACCAAGCATATATTCTCCCTCTCACACTCCACATAGAACTCACTAAAAGCTAACATACGGTATGCGAGTCTCGTAATAACCCCATGAGGCTTATTATTTATCTCCATTTTACAGACGAGCAAACTGAGGCAAAATACAATGAAGCAGTTTCTTGCTCAATAAATGGCAATGTTGGAATTCAAACTCCAGCCGGACTCCAAAGCCTAGAAATACCACTTTCCACTTCTCACCGCCTCCCTTGAGACTAGGAGGTTGTGAATAGTCACAGTTTCTATGAAGCCCTGGGTTCAACGATTAGGGAAGCCAACATCAAAGACCGAGGAGGTAAAATTCCTCCCCGGGAATGGCTCCACAGCAGGTCACAGGTAAAGCAGGTATTAAACCCTTGACTTTAAGGGGAAGACAGCCAGATCTATTACCTTTAAACTATAACCATTGGGGAAACAGCTCAAGAATCCATGGGGCCCCAGTGAGTAATGTCTGAGTTGACCTGAACGGAAGGGCTGGTCCTGAGGACTTAATCATATACACAGCGGGTGCTGCCACCCTGGGCTTTAGCCTAGAGATTTCCTGGGGGCTTACGGAAGAAAGGTACCAAATCCTGAATCCTACTAAGCCCTCCTCCCTCACCGGGTGATCAATCCTGCAGACTTCCAATGAGATCAAATCTTAAAGGATGAGTTATTTCTTTTGACTTACATAAAGAACACGGCACATTTCCTGTCCATAAGAGAATCTTATTGGAAAGAAATTGCCTACGTAACACTTTGTTCAATAACAACTACAAAAATATATTCATGTTTTGCTCCTATAATTTGCCATTTCTGAATTTTATTTCAGCTAGCTGAATATATGAGAAAGACTAAAGGAACTGATGTGAAAAAGTGTGTTGCTACTGACTGGTATTACTACTAAAGCTGGTGAATCTCAACCTTTTCTTCATCATTCCCCATTTGGAGGTATTTAGAAAATTGCCAGAAAATCTTTCTTACAGCAGTTGTACTAAGATATAACCCATCAGGTAATTCTTAAGTGTTAATTTTTCATTTGTGTCATGCTATTATATAATTACCCACATGGTAGCAACATTGAAGATGTTTATAATACAAAGGAGAACAAAACTGGATACAAAATATTTATGCTATTATACAGGCAAACCTAAAAAGATGGAAGAATGAAAGTAGCTGTACTGTTAGGATCATGGAATTAGGTGATTTTTTTTCTTTTATAAACTACCCAATCTTGGTATCATAATAATCTGACAATAAAATATGCACAATATGAAAACAACAAAACCCTGACAAGATAAAACCAGCAGCAAAAGCACCATATGACCCTTTCCACGTCAAAGACCTCTAAGAAAAAGTCCAAGTTTAAGCTCTAACAGGGTAACTCTTGGTGTCCCAACCTGAAAAACAATTCTCAGTAGAACATTCCACACGTGAGGGTTCTCCAGAAGCCCGCCAAGCAAAGGCACACAATGACCCATCTCCACTGGCTGGAAAGAGGCTCTGGTGCTCCTGCCGCACCCCGCAACCTGCCCTCTGAAGCATCCTTCAGGATGACTAGAACCCCACGCTGCTTGTCTGGGAAAAGCTCAGCACCTCCCTTTCTGATTCCAGAGCCCTGGAGGTAGAGCAAACACACCCAAAGCACAAAGAGGAAAACATTTTGCTCTGCAGGGATCCTGCGGAAGCTGGCAGCCTCTTCCCTTCCATGGTCAATAAGAGAATGGTTGGCAGGCGCCTGAAAGTTCCTCCTAGAATCAGTCGTCAACAACAAACTAACAAGCTCCTCGGGCTGTTTTCAGTCTCCCGATCTTTGATTCTGACATTTTAAAAGATAGATAATAATGCTGGGTCAGAGGTGGGGGAAGGGGCTGGAGAGGAGAGGAAGTATGGCAATTATGGAGTCAACCTGCCCAAGGCAAATCCTTCTTCTCAACTGAGTCAATTAATAACACGTGGTAACCAGACGCTGGACCTTCTTGAGGGAATTCAGGTGTGTATGTGCAGCCACTGCAGGCAGAGGGCTGTTCACCCCACTCAGCCAGGCCTCCAGGGGAGGGCGAGTGAGGGCTTCACCAAGGGCTTTCCACCACTCTGGAATCCTAAGACTATCTACCAACACAGTTTCCAAACTGTCCATCAAGGTGCCCCAGGTCCCCCACAAAGGTGCCCATGATATTTAAAAATTTCAAGGGAGACAGCCTTGCTCGTCATCTGTCAGATACCACACTAATTTATGTATTTTTTCCCAAGTGGCTACTCAATTGTGAGGACACCCCGGCTGACTGTTTGGGGCATGTTACTTAATGAACGGAATGGTCAGCTTATTTCTTTTGGCCTGGGGGTTCTGTGAAAAAGTCCTGTGACACCATGGGTGCCTTGAACTGAGAAAGTGTGGCAACTTCTGACCTCTGGGGTGAGGGCCCAGAATCAGACTGTGGCTGAGGAGGCCAAGGACTGCTCATAACTGCATCTTTGGCTGAGAAAAACATGTTCCTACACGTCCTCTCCTATCACCACCATGATCGCCTGGTGGAGTGGGTGGCTATCACAGCCCCGCCTGCGGACGAGCGCAGTTTAAGTGACGTGCCTGTTGGCCCACATCTGGAGGGAACCCAGGTCTTCTGCCTCTAAACCCGCCTGACCGGCTCTGAGTTGTGAACTCCACGTTTCTGTACCACTTTTGGGCTCGAAGGATTTTTTAAATGTTTTCTTTGAACTGGGGTTGCACACACCTTTTAAAAAATGCTGGAACAATTTTTTTTTTCCCCACCCGGTGTCACCTCCTTGACCCAGAGACACTATTTTGTTTTGACAGATGTTTGCTCCTTGGGCTGAGAAGATTCTTGCCCTGGGTCAAAGCCTGGACCACAGCGCCTTGGTGGGGCGGGCAGTCCCGCCCCACACCAGGAAGCTGGGCCTCCCAGTCAGCTGGCGACGGGCTGCTCCAGCTCGCTCGTGCCAGGGCATCAGCGCCCGTGTTTGTTTGCAGAGGAAGAGTGTATCAGGGACAGTGAGTGAGTGGAAAGACCTTTATCCACAGGAACCATGGGAGTGGGGAAAAAAATAAACAAGGGGAAACGTTCCAGGGCAACCGAGGTAAAACAAGGACAAAGGAGAGTGGCGAAAAGGGAAGCTCGCAGGCCAAGGGCAAACAGATGGAGGAAACACTTGAGCCTTCGGGAACCATCCCCACAGTGAGGAGCTGGAGAGAGGACTGCCCTTCCTAGTGTGACTTTTTCTAGGACAGCAGTGCCACCTTCTGTTGAGTAACCAGAACATCTGAATCAGGGCTGCTTACTGAAGAAGTGAGACCAGAAAACTGAAGTTAGAGAACAAGATGTGATGGAATGGAAATGCCGAAGCGGTCTGTTTCCCGTGGGGCGCTCTGCCACCTCCTCCAGCTCCTTCTCTCTAGTTTAGGGAAAACTCAGCAATCCCAGGGCCCGGTCCCTGCCACCCCGGGCTGATGGATCAGGGCCAAAGCCTCCCTGCAGGGGGTGGGGGTCTAGAGTTCTCATTTCTTCCTTAAACTCCCAAATACGGGACTCTGCTCTCATAGGTAACCCCAAACATCAGAGTGATAAAAATAAGGGCAATTTCCAGTCTTTGTACTCTACACTTGTACTTCCTAGAGTCAATAGATAATAAGGTTGGAGAATACTCAACTTTGCTTATCCACGATGCCAAGTCCTTTCCCAAGAAACACCTTGGGGGTGTAGTCCAATCCCACCCTCACATTTCTTTTAGGACACTCATGACAAGTGGTTCCTTAAAAGCCCAGAGAGTTCACAACCTCCTGTAGCACTTCGACTCACTTTTGGCCAGAGATGAAGCACAGTTATTCCTTATGCGAAGGCAAACATCTCCTTGTCACTCCGAGTTCCACGTGGGGCTGCCACCGCCCTACCCTCACCAGACCTTCAAACAGCAGGCAGAACTGCCAGCTCTTCCCTGGTCTGCCCTCTCCCAGCTCCTTAAGTTTTCCCCCCATGATGTGGCTTTAAGGACCCTCATCTTTGCTCTCCTTGGAGCACAGTGTGGTTTAAAACGCAGAATCCAGTATCCCAAAACTGGCCTAGTGACGTGTGACCAGCCTGGGAAGCAAGCCAGGGGGCCACTGGTTGTTGCAACTAAAGCTACTGAACGTGGACGGGCCAAGACATCAGTAAGCTAAGTATTCGTTACACTTACTCACTGAATCCCCACAAAACAAATGATGTGATTATGTGGTCTCGTGGTACTCTGGGTGTTCTACTGCTCCCAACACAGCTTAAGACCCCACAAGGTTAACAGCTCAGTGAACACGTACAGAGCAATGAAAGCAGTTATCAAACAGCTAATTAATATTACTGACCGAAGATTTTTGTTTTTGAAGAACATAGTTCTTGAAGTTGACATGCGGACCCCTGGGGGTCGGCAAGGTCAAAACTATTTGTGTAATACTAAGACATTATTTGCCTTCTTCACTGTGTTACGTTTACAGGAGCAATGATGGCCCTTTAGAATAAATCAAGGCAGTGGCACCAAATTTAGTCATACTCTTGGTTTTTTTTTTTTTCCTTAAAAAAGGGCAACTTTCACTTAAGAACATCTTGACAAAGCAGTAAAAATGATTCACCTTGATCCTTGAGTACATTTTTGGTTTTTTTTGCATTTTGTGTGACTGAGTTAGAAGCTGAACTAGCTGCTTTCTTCGTGGAGTATCATTTTTACTTGAAAGAATAGCTGACAAACGATGGTTATTCAGACTTATGTAGCTGGCAGGCATTTTCTTAACAACAAAGCTTGTCACTTCAGGGAAAACTCTCATGGCAGTTATTGGCAATGGTAAGATTAAGTTCTCAAGCAAAAGTTAGAATCTGGGAAAATACACACTTCCCACTGTTAAGTGTGACAGCTTCCTGATATTTCATGGCTCGTGTGATGAGATCAGTAATGTCACTAACAAATAAGATTGTTTTGGATACTACAGAACAAAATGTGTCAACACTTAGGAGATCTGCATAACTCAGTGAACCAACACCGTCCAAATCACTAGTGTCTGATGATGTCGTATTGTGTACGGGCAAAAGAACCATTTAAAGCGCAAGAGACCTGTGGATTTAAATGAGGCAGAGTTCCAAAAGTTCATTGATTCACATTCTCGTTGCAACTAACCTTTAGGAAACTACCACCTGCTGAGCTTTGATGAAGCATCAAACATCCACAAGTACTTGAAGGGCTATCAAAATACTCTCCTCTTTCCAATGACCTGCATGTATGAAGCCAGGGTTTCTTCTAATTCCTCAACCAAAACAACATATTGCAACAGACTAAACACAGAAGCAGTTATGAGAACCTAGCTGCCTATTCAACTAGATAGTAGACATTAAGGAGACTTGTAAAGTGGTAAAACAATGCCATTGTTTGCTCTAACCTTTTTTTTTGTTTCAGAAATGGTAATTTCTTGTAAAAATATTATTTATGTTAATATGTGATAGGTTTGTTATTTTAAAATAAACAAATATTTAAAACATCAAGAGATAAAACCAAAATGAACAGAAGCTTCTTGAGATCCTAGTTTTTTTTTTTTTTTTTTTGGCACACGGGCTTAGTTGCTCCGCGGCATGTGGGATCTTCCTGGAGCTGGGATCGAACCCGTGACCTCTGCATTGGCAGGCAGATTCTTAACCACTGCGCCACCTAGGAAGCCCGAGATCCTAGTTTTTAATTGTGTAAAGAAATGGAAATGTTTTGAGAACTTCTATAGTAAAAAATTAAAAGCAGATCTTAAAAAGCCAAAATAGGAAGAAGGGCCATCTAGTGGAAAAGAGAGTTATGACATCAATTCATTTGCTAACAAAATAAATGACACCTCCAGTGACATATCCTATTGTTAGAAACTTCACACACTTAAGGCAGAAATATGCAAAACTAAGGGTTTAGAATACAAAAGTATTGTTAAATATCAACCAAGATAAAACTTAAATGTACCAGAAGAGTTTCAGAATAGAGTGAGGGTTGAGATGAGTTTGAGGCGGAGGCTGGAACCCGTGGGACAGTGTGATGCCAGCTCGGGCAGGAGAGGAAGTCAGGGCCACAACCAGATATGAGCAGCACACAAAATGCATGCTGGGGACACCATTTCTAGTCCTTGGAGATGCCAGGAGGACTCGGTCTTTCTGTCCCCTTGGTGGGCCTCTGCTAGCTACTGGGGACCAGAGGACGTCTGAGCTGGCGAGCTCTATGCTCACCCTCCAAAAGAACTACATCAAGTTACTCTGAAGGCTGGATTTTGTGTTCTGATTTCTGAGGGCTTCCCAACAGGAACAGAAATTGCTCCATGAGATTGGAACAATTCCAATTGTTCCAGTGAGACTGGAAATTCAAACGACTGAATGAAAGCGTAACGCATATCAGTCAACCTCCATGTGGGACTGAGAAAGGCGAGGTGGAACGCAAAAACCATTAACCCACCTCCCAATTCTGCACCCTCCCCCCCTTTTGGGGCTGTTCTTCATACAGGCATGTCATTCCCAGGGGATCTGCTGTTTGTATCACTGTATTCCAGAGGGTGACGGTTAAGGGCAAGCACCCTGCTCTCCAGCCCACCTCCCCAAGAGGCTCCAGCTTCAGGTGAAGGCCGGCAACTGTAGACATGAAGCTTCCAGGTCCCACAAATCCTCCTTTCTGTCCACAACTGAAGCCCTGACACTGGGCGACCCCTGAGGCTTATTTTATGCACAGGCTCCAAGGCCCACGTGCCCCAAATACTGAGACAGAAGAAGGACACTAGCACTATTGAACACTTTCTTCCTGCAAGCCCAAGCAGAGCTTGATGGTCTGTGGTGCAGGCCACGGGCCTGCCCTCCTGCTAGTAATGCTGGGATGGGTTCTGAAGCCTGCGTTCCTCACTAGGCACAGAAAGGAGTAGGCATTTGTAGTTTGTGGGACAAAATTTTTTTTCTTTCTCCTTGCATGCTGGTGCCTAAATGTTCTTTCTTGGTAAAATGTCTTCTTATCTGCATCATTCACAGCCCTTCGTGGGTTTATTTCAATGGCCGCGCACAGTTCCAGCCAATCACAGAATCAGCTCAAGTTTGCACCAGCTCATGCTATATTTTTGGATATACCCCTATTTTAGATTATAATTGGGAATAGTTTTCCTAATTTCCACTAGGACACCTTAAAGGCCTCAGCTGGTCTTAAAGCAGTTTTTAGACACAAAACTTGGTCCCTATTCCACAGGCCCAGAGTGATGGAATTAGTCTTTTTCTTTGGGGGGGGAAAAACTTTCCCCCCCAAAGAATGCTTCCTCAACAGGCACATTTGTATTAATGCCCAGTGCCCAGTACAGCAAGCCTTCCATGTGTGTGTGTGTACCTGTGTACCTTCATCACGATGGGGTCAAGGATACACGAATTGCTCTCAGCTGCCACTGGGATGGAACTATAAGATAAAAATGACTATGTTGTTTCAAACAAACCATTCTGCCTGGTTTACCCGAGAGTGGAAGGGCACAAGCCTGGAAAAACAAGGCTTAGGCTCAGCATCCCCAATAGCTGGGAGAGTTCTCAGTTTGTCTGGCCCCCTATCGCCCTTCTTCATGTCTAGATGACTCAAGAGAGACCACAGTACACGAGGCAGCCCTTATGGCTTCCTGATTCTAAAAACGTTCCCACACCTAACCCACCTGCAGGGGCAGTGACCCCACAAAGCCCACCTGGATTCAGAGCACAGGTGGGTCGCTGCACCCAGAACAAGCCTCTCGCCTTGGCTGCGAGGCTGGAAATCAAGCTGCCTCAGGCATTCCAGGGTGATCTCCAGGTTTCTCTTAAAGCTGGGTTTATGTCCCCCAAATTGCATACGGTTACACAGTACGTTAGTGAGACAGATCTTGACCAGACATGTGAACTGAGCCGTAACGTTAAAGACGCCTTGTTCGTATCCAGCCACCCCACCACAGCCAACACCAAATACCTTTGGGTCATCAGCCTCAGGTTTTTCAGTCTCTGAATCGTCATCTTCCTACAAGACAAAGAATTTAGAGGATTAAGCTTAAAGGAGTGGGCCTGCGCTTCTCACATGCATAACAGGGTTTGGAGCAAATTTACCCAGCCTGGGTCGTCCCACCAAGAATCCCTCCCCTACCATACCACCCAGGCTCTAGAGAAAGAGAAGGGGAAAAAGAGATATTCTGAGGTGGGGGGAGAAAAAGAACATTGGCAGCTCAAAGTCGTTACTCCAGCAGTGCTGCAGTCTATATTAACGGAAATGCCTGAGATTAAAAACCATAAACACAAAAATGGAGAAAGACTACAATATGCTTGAGAAAAGAATAAGATCAGCCCCCACAGGATAAAACAGGCATGCTGTTTTCAACGAAATATCAGTGATTTCAAACCAGGTATGAGCTTTTCTTCCCTTCTTTGCCTTTCACGTACACAAATACATCAGACTCAGAGCTCCCGTAACATCGTTTGCCCCTGGAGTGCCATGACCCCCACACACTGTACCCCAGCGCTTCAACCAGCAACATCTGCACCAACACGAACAGTAGGAAGGCAGGTATCAGACGACCAGGGCTAGTGACCTGGGAAAGGCAGGACTGAAAGGCAATGCCCAGCCTGTCCTGGGTCCCAGCTGCGTCGGCCCTGCCTCCATCCAAGCGCTCACAGAACTGCCACTGAGCCGTTCCATCCAGCCTTGCTCCTTATCCAAATGGCCTGCCTGACACAAAGTACCACGTGGGTAAGGTATTTTCCAAAGTGTGCCCTGACCTCATGTGAGCTAGCCCACCATTCCACTGAATGCTAATGAAGGTCAAAGATCAGCTGCCCTGTTAGGTAGCTAGAATCCATGTCCGTTTCACTACCCAGCACCCCCACTGCGCCGAGCCATAATTTAACATCCAACAGAAAATTAAGTTTCATTTGAAACAGCTTTTTTCAATCACTTTAACCCCCAAGTTAAAGAGCACGCCAGATGTTAACATAAACACCACCTGAGAGACTTGAACTACACCTTGAGGTTTAATTGTCCTGCGAGGCATCTGTGAGCCACAGGTTTTAAACTCAATCTCCATAATCTCCTTCAAATGAAACCCGTCAGGTCAAATAATCAAAGATGTAGCTCAGCCAAAGACAGTTACATTTTAGGATGTGTATACTGGGACTGGATGCGAGGATTTTACTAAAATATGAAATAAAGCTTAAATATGGTAAAAAGTCTATGTAGAGCAAATGCAGAACAACACTTCAAAAACACACATCAGGCACATCTGCTGAAGAAAACAGTTACGGATATTAAGCCAGTATGTACGCACTGAAGAAAAGTCAGGAAAACGAAACAACTTACAAAGCTTTTCTGAACAATTTTAGTCAATTCTGAATTATCAGCAATAATGGGGGAGGGGAGGCCTAAAGGGATAAAAAGATCTTCCAAAAGAACAGAAAATACAAAACGCATTTTTGTTTAATCTGTAAAGCAGTTTATCCCCACCCCCACTCCCTTTTTGGGCTGCACCTCGTGGCTTGTGGAATCTTAGTTCCCCAACCAGGGATTGAACCTGGGTCCTCAGCAGTGAGAACGCAGAGTCCTAACCACTGGACCGCCAGGCAATTCTCTGTCAAGCATTTCAGTGCTAACATTTAAGTACCAACAAGTAACAAAATTTTCAAACAAATAATATAGAATGTTGAGCATTTTAATTATAGCTGTTGTTAAATAGCCAGATTTTATGTTGAGATTCAACTTTGTACAAGGGTGAGTCAAAAATTATCTGCACTCTGGTTGCAGGAATCCTACATCCAGAGTGCAGATAATCTTTGATGTGACTCACCCTCGTATGTCTTTGTATTAAGCACCCGCCAGAATCCTTGTTTTTCTCCAAACTTGAAAATCCTGGCCCATGATGCTCAGGTGACAGTGTACCTAAAGTCTTTCTGGTTAATTAAGATGCAAGTTCTCTTTTCCTTGAGAGTCAGCACATACTAAACATCAGGCAAGATGTGTGGTCAAAAACACTTTGATAAAAAGTGTCAAGTACAAAGTCAAGAAGAGTTAGTAAAGATTAAACCACAAATAACTGTTCTTCCTGGTCTTTTTAATAAACTGAGAGATTTGAATGAGCCCCAACCAAGATTACGAATAACACAGAACTGAGTGCAGATATAAATGATACACCAATTAAGATGAATGCACTGTTACGAATGGAATAAATGATTACATGGAATAAACAGGGAAAACCAACATAAAACACCCACTGATATATGGGTTAAATAAAATTGTCCACAATCTTTTCCCTCAAATTTCAATTCAAAGGTTAATACAAAATGGTTCAGGTGAAAACAGATTTGATTTTGAAACAGAACTACTGCTATCCAACCCCGTTTCCTTAACTGACAGTAAACAAAAGTGGCGGGGAGGGGGATGAAATGAGGCATGAAATGGAACACTGTTGGGACAGGTCAGAAAGTTTCTGACAAGTGAAATGGGGCTTTGAGCAGCTCTGCATTTGGGAACAGATATACTCACCGACTGTTTGCTGTTCTCATCCTCCTCTTCTTCATAACCATCTTCATCACCCCCGAGGCGAGAAAAATCATCCTCTCCATAGGCTTCAGATACCAACCCGCCTTTCTCCTCTTAAACAGAAGAGAAACATAAAATGAATGGCGAAAAGAATGCGAAGAACCCCCAAAACCAAAAAACAAACACTTGAGTGATTAGAGTGGCTAGGACTATCTCTGAAGAGAAAACAAAAACCTAGATCTCATGTAAGTGACCTCAGGCCCAGATTCTGCTTTCACGAAGATCACAAAGTTTAGTGTATGAATTCATTAAAAGAACAGGGGAGAAAACCGTGTCTAATGCTTCTGATCCACCTATTACGCCAACCGAAGCCTTCCCTTCCCTGAACTATTACACCACGCTGTTTAAGCATCTCTTTTGAGCTGCATATGTCTACCTTGTATCACAGGCACCAGTAAACTTGTCTTCTCAGACAAGACAAGGACTCTGTCATCATAATTTTTGTGTCCTCCCCCTACGAACAGGACCTCAAACAGGGGGCGCCCTGAGAGTTTCCCAACCATACCTACTTGAGAAACAAAATCTTTTCCTAAGTTTAAAACAAAAACAACAAAATCCCAAAACAAAACAAATTACTGGGAAACCACCAGAGAACTTCCTGACAGGCAGAGACCACATAAAACTGAGAGGAGCTAACCCAGTCCAAGCCCCCCACCCCCACCCCAAATCAATTTCCAAATGAGGAAACCAAGGCCCAGATACGTTCGGTAACCTGCTGCCTCTCTATGCCCCCATATAGACCTGTTTCCACTTTTTAATATTGTGATTCTCAACCTGAGTAGAGCAACAAAATCACTGACAAACTCACAAAGTAATGTAATCACCAAGAAGCCTTGGAAAGCTCACAAATGCCCAGGTCCTTCCCTAGATTTACTGAATTAGACTCGCTCGCAGTGGAGACCGGATGTGTGTATTTTTAAAAGCTCCAAAATATGCCTAGGGCATATTATTAATTAAAAGCTTCGCTCTCCCCCACCAAACAACAAGCCCGGAGAAAAGCCCGGTGGTGGTTCAGTAGCCTTGGATCCTCTCCACCCTTCGTCCATCCTTCTGCCCAGCACGATGCCCAGCAGGGAGAAGACTTTCGGTAAGTTTCAGAAGAATCATCGAATCAACGGAAGGAGACGGCCTATTCTTGCTACAGAGTATCTAACGCTCGGTCTAGCCCAGGACCCTGAGCGCCGTTCGGGGCTCCGGAGCCCGATACTTGGGGCACAATGACCATCTCGTTCCCTCCCGCCTGCTGGGGGGCAGCATTCCGAGCAGACACTTGATTCTCCCCTTCCAGCTCCCTACTCGGGCCTCACCAGCCGCGCTGCCCGCCGTCTCAACTCCAGTCTCGCCGTCAGACTCGGGCTCTGAATCTTCCGCATAAACTGCCAGAGACGACAGAACATTCTTCTTCCCCGCCATCTTATTCCCACAGCCCCGGCGTGGCTCACTCCTATGACTCCAATGAGCCGACTTCCGTGCGGAAAGGCAACTTCTTCCGGATCCCAGGAGACCCCGCGCGCGTTCCAGACCGAGAACCAATCAAAACGGCCATTTCCGCTCCTGGCTCCGCCCCTCGTGCCAACGCTTGGGCAACGTCATCGCTGCGCGACGGACACAAGCGTGTGTGGGTTTTACCTGACATTGCGTCCCCAGGAGCTTCGCTGCTCAGAGTTTCCTGTGGCCTATGGGGGTCTTCGAGTAGTTCCCGAGTCAGCGGGCAGCAGCAGCCCGACAAGAGCCCCTCGCTCCTTGGGGCCTACGGCCGGCTCTGATATCTTGGGGTGAAGAGAGGGAGGCTTTGGCTGGGAAAGGAGAAAAGAACGAATCTGGGGCTCAGAAGAGGAGAAGGGAAGAGCGCTCCTCTGGGGGGCGCGGGGAAGAAGGGGTCGGGGTCCTGGGGGGAAGAATGGTCGTCATAATTTTGCTTATAGAGCAGAGGGTGGATCTTAGAAAAAAAAATTCCCACCTTCTCCAAATTATTCCGAAGACATTTGTGTTTTTCCTCGTGATCTGATTTCTAGCTCTGCGCTCTACCGTGACCTGGGAGAGTTCAGGTGTTTTTATTTTCACCGAGCATAAAAATGGAGATGTTAATTACCCAGGAATGTTTTGCTCGAGGCTGTTCACCTGGAGCTACATGACTTGAAAATATTGTTTGTAATAAAGCAAACCTATATAGAAAAATAAGCAGTTTTTAAAAAGCAGAACAGAGGGTTCTCGTTGCTACCATATGATCACCTTTGCCTTAACCTTTGGCCACTGTCGGCAAGATGAGTACCAACCCTTCCTCTCCTTTTGACCCTGAGCGTCGAGTCCGGAGCACGTTGAAGAAGGTCTTTGGGTTTGACTCTTTTAAGACGCCTTTGCAGGAGAGGGCGACCATGGCTGTAGTGAAAGGTAATATTGCCAAACTACCTGCGTTTACATGTGTGCTGGCTGTACCGTAGCGCTGCCACTACTAAAGGAAGAACACCTTCCTTCTGACCCTTCCTACCTCCCCACCCTTGGCCCGTATTTGGTTTTGGAGATCGTGTAGAGCTGTCACTCCAAACTTGCAGTTTTATTGGCAGAACCACCCATCTGTTCTGGTTCTGATATTTCATAGCCAGAGCCAGGGTTGTCTCTGAAAACAGTTTGTAAATTTCCATCCTAAGTTGTTTGTGTGTTGGGGGGGGGGGGTTGGGGGGGTGCTTGCAGGAATAGCCTAAGCCAGTCACCGACCTTCTGGGTAATTCCTGAGTGGCCTGAGTCCCAAACAGGGAAGGAAACAGTAATAATATTATAAACCTGAGATGTATTGACAAATGGAGGTTGTCAGGAGGGGAGCAGCAGTGTCATGTTAATTACATTGTAACGTTTATAAACAGAAGCCCTCTAAGCGATGTTGCTTCCACGTCTATGCAGGTATGCCTAGTCATCCAGAAGTGTTCAGCTGTCATGGCTGTTCAGTTCAGTCATCCATAGCCCAGCAGACTCAGACTCCTTACCCTCGTAGTTGCCATCACCACTACTGGACATGATTTGTGTGCGTTGCCAAATCTCCCTGGATCCCTCCCCTTTTCATAGAAAGGGCGGGAAGGGAATTGAGATTATATTGAGACCCTTCCATGTGCTAGGCAAAACTCTGCTAGGGGTTTTTCCTACAGTCTCACTTAAATTTTCAACAGCTTTAATGAAGGGAAGAGATACAAGGCAGGAAACTTTGAGATGTTGTCTTCTTGTATTTTTGCAGGTGACAAGGATGTCTTTGTGTGCATGCCCACGGGGGCAGGAAAATCCCTCTGCTATCAGCTCCCTGCTCTGTTGGCCAAAGGCATCACCATCGTGATCTCGCCTCTCATTGCTTTGATTCAGGTGAGGCTCAGGGGAGTGAAGATGGCAGCCCAGCAAGTTTAGGGGAAGTTTTTTTTTAATAGCTGGAAATTTTACTTCTCCTTTCTTTGGTCTTTTGCCTCTTATTTTTCTTTGATTTGCCTATATCCCTCTCTGTGTTGAGTTTCTGAATTGCCCAAACATGGGGTTTTCCATTAGTGCCTATCACCTTGGTGAGTCACAGATGTCTTCTGTGTTTTGATTGCCTGAGGTCTCTCACCGTCCTTTGTGACCTTTTGCCTGGAGGAATATGGAACTGTATGTGTACACACGTACACACTCTTATGTGCATGTGTGCACTCTTGATGTTATAAAATGCAGATAGATAAAGAGGTGAATCAATATGGGGGAACCTCTGGTATATTCTACTTTATTCTGGCGAAAGCACAGCCATGAGACAGAAAAAAAGATGAGAAACTTATTGGGATATTGTTAACATCTCTACTGTATTTCTGACTATATTTATGGCCTGCAGATGGGCCGATAGAATCAGAAATGAGGAAGTGTGGCCTTGTGGTTAAGAGCCATCCACCATGAAGAAAAGGGGAGTGGGGGCAGAGAACAATAATGACAGTGGTTGGTGAGTGTGCACTAGTCTCAGGCTTTGTGCTGAGTGTTTAGAGGCCTTAACTTACCTTTGAGGTGTAAATTTTCATTTAATTCTTACAACAATCCTTTTAGGTAGTTTTATTCTTTTTATAGTAAAAAGAAAGAATGAGAATGAGAAAATTGAAAGGTTAAGGTTAAGAACCAGCTGCAGAGCATGTGGTAATTGAGCTGGGATTAAATCACAGCTGTCTGGCTCCACACTTCAACCGTTTCACGTTCTGTACTTTTTTTTTTTTTTTTTTTTTGGCACACGGGCTTAGTTGCTCCATGGCATGTGGGATCTTCCTGTAGCAGGGATCGAACCCATGTCCTCTGCATTGGCAGGCGGATTCTTAACCACTGTGCCACCTAGGAAGCCCCACGTTCTGTACTTTTTATGCAAAGAGAAGACACGTTGGAGGGTGGGAGGAGGACGTTTTATGGCTGGGAGATACTAGGGAGTCACAGTGACATTTACCACTGAGTCCTGGGCCACTTCTAGTCCCCTCTCCCCCTTCTGCCCTCAGGACCAGGTGGACCACTTGCTGGCCCTGAAGGTCCCAGTGAGTTCCCTGAACTCGAAGCTCTCAGCACAGGAGAAGGAGGAGCTGCTCTCTGACCTGGAGCAAGAAAAGCCCCGGACCAAGCTTCTGTACATCACGCCGGAGATGGCGGCTTCTGCCTCCTTCCAGCCCACCCTGAACTCCCTGGTGTCCCGCCACCTGCTCTCCTACCTGGTGGTAGATGAAGCTCATTGTGTTTCCCAGTGGGGGCACGACTTTCGTCCTGACTACTTGCGTCTGGGAGCCTTGCGCTCCTGCCTGGCACACGCCCCGTGTGTGGCTCTGACTGCCACAGCCACCCCGCAGGTCCGAGAGGATGTGTTTGCTGCCCTGCATCTGAAGCAGCCAGTCGCTACCTTTAAGACTCCCTGCTTCCGGGCCAACCTCTTCTATGATGTGCAGTTCAAGGAACTGCTTTCTGATCCCTACGGGAACCTGAGGGACTTCTGCCTTAAGGCTCTTGGACAGAAGGCTGATAAAGGGGTGAGGGCATTGAGGATGGGGGGCCGAGGTACATTGGGGGCAGTGGTGTGCTAGCTGCGGCACAGAGATGGATTTCCATTTCTAAGATCTTTGTTTTTTCTAGCTTCCTTAGCCAGGACTAGCCACAGCTGCTTAAAACGCGTGCACAGAGTTGTCCCTTTGGTTTCCTGGCGTTGTTCCCCTTACTGGGGTTCCCATGTTCTGGAGTCCTCCTGTGGGAGGCCTTTGCAGACCTATTTGAGCCTTGAGGAGTTAGAAAGGTTGGATTTTGAGCTGCTTTGGTCATGCCTTGTTAGAAAGTGGCAGAGCTGTGCTAGGTGGTTTGCCTCGGAGGAGACCGTGAGGTTGACAAGAGACAGTCAGAGCTGCTTCTAAAGCAGGCCGTAGGGACTTCCCTGGTGGTCCAGTGGTTGGGACCTGGCACTTTCTTTTTATATATATATATATATATTTTTTTTTTTTTTTGTGGCGCACGGGCTTAGTTGCTCCGTGGCATGTGGAATCTTCCCAGGGCAGGGCTCGAACCCGTGTCCCCTGCATTGGCAGGCGGATTCTTTACCACTGCGCCACCTAGGAAGTCCAGGACCTGGCACTTTCACTGCCAGGCATGTGGGTTCAATCCCTGGTCAGGGAACTAAGATCCCACAAGCTGTAAGATGCAGCCAAAAATTAAATAAATAAATAGAGCAGGCTGCAGTACGATGGGCTGTTTTGTTCTTCTCAGTGCTTATTTTCTTCCCATGTCTCCCCATTCAGTTGTTGTCCGGCTGCGGCATTGTCTACTGCAGGACCAGGGAGGCCTGTGAACAGCTGGCCATGGAGCTCAGTTACAGGGGCGTGAACGCCAAGGCATACCATGCAGGTAAGGGGCACCCGGGCCATGAGGCCCTCCACTCTCAGAAGCCTCTTAGCTGGTCTCTTGTTTCTTAAGGATCCTGGGTAATCGGGTGGCCCATCATCTTTTTCCAGATACCCAGGCAGAGATAAAGTGATTCACTTAAATCCACAAAAAGGAGTCTAGACCCGAATGAGATCTAAAAGGAGAATCGTGACTCCTGAATTCTTTTTGTCACCCTGTGTCCACCCAGCAGCAGGTGATGAGTTTTTTTAGCCTAAGTATTGGTGTCATGGAAAGAGCACAGGCTCTGGAGGCCAGTGGACTTGGATTTGAATCCTGGCTCTCACATTTATGGAGTGCTGTGTAACACACACAGGCCAGGGTCTTTATGTTTATTGGCTCAGGCTCGGTGGGTTAAGTGCCTGGCCCAAGGTCATACAGCTGGTAAGTGATGGATTCAGGGTGTGTGTACACCCTGTGTGCTGGGTGTGTGCCCAGCACAGTGTCAGACCCAAGGTGGACCCCAGGGGAGACCCAAGGGAAATGAGAACTCTCTTCCTTATCTTTCTCCTTTTTCTAGGGCTGAAGGCTCCTGAAAGAACACTGGTGCAGAACGAGTGGATGGAAGAGAAGGTCCCTGTAATAGTTGCGACCATTAGTTTTGGGATGGGAGTGGACAAAGCCAATGTCAGGTGAGCTCTGGTTCTTGTCTTACCTTGCCAGTCAGGGCCTGGCTCAGGGTGGGGTGGGCCGCCTGGTGCTCTGCCCATGGGATGAGGTCTGTGTGTCCTAGGGCCAGAGGAGAAAGATGTCGCAGGATAGATCCCTTGTATATAGTCCAAATGCTGACAGTTCCTGTGCGGTCTGTTCCCTGGTGACTGCACATCACAGTTCTGCCATTCCCCAGGAGAAGGGGTGACACGCAGACCATCAGGCTCACCCTTTAACACAGCTCTGCTCACTCCCATCTTAGCAGCTGGAGCTGTGAGGGGGTGGAACGAACTGCAGTGTCTTAAGACCACTCCCTGTGGGAAGCTAAAGGCAAAGATCTTGTTACTGTCACTCCTGGTTACTACTTACTGGACAGTCCAGAAGAGAGGGGTGCATCCCAATCTCCTAGCCCCACACTGGCCACTGTTGGAAAGTCTTTTACCTCCAGCCACGCTTGACCTTCCAGAGACATTTTGGGCTACAGCCTGAAGCCCTGTGCTCTAACACCAACAGTAATGCTGTGTATGATTTACAGAGCACTGTTGCATACGTGGTCTTGTTAAACCTCACAGTGACCTTGAGTTGGTCAGAGTAGGAATTAGACCGTGAACTACATTTGAGAGAACATGGACTTTGGAATCAGGACTTGAACTCGGGGTCAACTTTGTCTTGTCAGGGGCCAGCTTTGGAGTCAGACACCCCTAGGCTCAAATCCTAACTCTGCCGTCCCCTTGTACAAATTTACTTCTCTGAATCCCGAATTCATTGTCTACCAAACGAGGGTACCTTGCATGGTGGTGACTACTGATTTACTAAGACAAATATATACACTGGCTCATAGTAGCTACTTAATAAACGTTCTTTCCCTCTTCTAAGATGTTATAGAGGACTTTTTCAACTCATAAGCATCCTTATCTTGTTTCGTTAAGTCTGCTATCTTTTTCATGGGCTGCTTCATGTCAGGGAGGCCTGCTGACAGGCTGCAGGGTCCTAGCCACGCTTGCTCTGGGGTCCTGTCTCTGCCTCTCTGCCTGCCAGCTCCCTACTCCTGGTCCCCGTGGAGACCCCTGCTCTGCCGACTCAGAGTCTCTCTTCCCCTCAGCTTTTCCGCTGCCTCTCATGCTGCTTGTCCCTTGGATCCTACAGGTTTGTCGCCCACTGGAATATTGCCAAGTCTATGGCTGGGTACTACCAGGAGTCTGGCCGGGCGGGCAGAGACGGAAAGCCTTCCTGGTGCCGTCTCTATTACTCCAGGAATGACCGGGACCAAGTCAGCTTCCTGATCCGGAAGGAAGTAGCAAAACTCCAGGTAAGTCCTGGGCAGGAAGAGCCCTTCCTGTCCAAATCCACTGCTCTCCAATTGCACGCAGCTTATTTCCGAACCCAGATGGAGCTTCTGTAATCTGGAGGGGTGCTCCCGAGGCTAGAAGGTACAGCAAGGGGGTGAATAGGATGTTGATGGATAGCTTATAACTAGGTTAGACTTTTTTCTTTATACTTAATTGATCTTCTTACACTCTGTTGAGTGCATGTTATTTTACATAGTCAATATCAATCCTGCCTTGTATTAAGTTAGCTAATAGATAAGCATTTTCCCGTATGGTTGTAAGTTCTTTGTTTTTAGCCTTTTTTTTTAAATCGGTTATATATTCTTTGTAGAAAACCTGGAAGCAGACTCAGGTACATAGAGAACTTGGTGTATGATAGGTGGCATAGAAATTAACAGGAAAAGGATGAACTGTTGAGTACTTGGTGCTGGAAAAAAGACAAAATTAGAACCCTACCTCCCATGACATATAGATGTGAATTACAGACAGATTAAAGATGTCAAAAAACTGTAGAACTGGGGAGAAAATATTTTATGGCTTTGAGGGAGGGAAGAGTATGTCGAGATTTAAAAAAAAAAAATTATTTATTTATTTTGTCTGCACTGGGTCTTAGTTGCAGCATGCAGAATCTTTTAGTTGTGGCATGCGGGCTTCTTGGTTGCGGCATGCATGTGGGATCTAGGTCCCTGACCAGGGATTGAACCCAGGCCCCCTGCATTGGGAGCGCAGTGTCTTACCCACTGGACCACCAGGGAAGTCCCTATGTCAAGATTTTTAAAAGCAGAAACCATCAAAGAAGACTTGATCTATTTGATTAAATTCAAGCTAAAAATTTCTGCATAATGAGAGACAACATAAACAGAGTGAAAAAATGAGGCGTTTTGGGATTTCATCACAATAGACATCATTGGCTGGCTGTATAGAGAACTCCTGCAGGTAAAACAGTAAAAGGGAAACAGCTGCATAGCAAAAAGGATGGATTTCACAGAAGGGGAAGCCAGAATTTCTAATAAACGTACAAAGAGATGCTCAGCCTCACTTAGGAATCAGAAATGCAAATCAGACAATAAGCTATCATTTTATACCCATCAGACTGGCCAAAGTGTAAAACATTTGTGTAGTATCACTGTTGTTCAGGATGTAGGGAGAGGGCCACTTACAACGTCATCAGGATTATAAGCTGGAACAGCTGCTTTGAAGAGACATGAGGTGACACATGTACGTGGGGGGACTGGTGCTCTGTGACTCAGCAGTCCCACATCTAGCTAGACAGGGTGTCAGTGCACATGATGATGCAAAAGTGTACAGGGATGTTGGCTGCAGCAACATAGTGGGGAAATCAAACTCTTCCTCTGTGGGTGCAGGGTAAGTATATAATGGGCTAGTCACACAGTGGAATGGTCCAGAGCAGTTAAAAATGAAGCAGTAAATCTACATGAATCAACATGAATCAACAGCCCCCCCCCCCAAAAAAAAAAAACCCACAATGTGTGATGTTCCGAACGGATACAAGTTGACTTTTCCTTATAAGAAAGATTGAACACAAGGGCTTATTCCTGATCCCCACCAAAAGGACAATAAAAGGATGAAAAGTATATAAACTCACAGGGACAGGAAGAGAAGACACGAGCAGATAGAAATTTTAACAAATGTCTGCCTAGAAAACCCCAAAGACTCTACTAGAAATCTACCAAAATTCATAAGAAAACTCGGCAAGATGGCTGAATGTGAGACACATTACCATAAATACCTAGGAATGGAAATGAAAAAATGTTTAATTTTCAAGAACAAAACTTATATCCAGAAGTAACTGTTACAGGCTTTTATCAAGAGACTTTTTTTTAAAGCTCCCCAGTTGATTTAATTTTTCTTTTAATTAAAAAAAAATTTTTTTTTTTGGCTGTGCTGTGTGGCTTGCAGGATCTTAGTTCCACAACCAGGAATTGAACCCGTGCCCCCTGCAGTGGAAGCTCGAAGTCCTAATCACTGGACTGCCAGGGAAGTCCCCCCAGTTGATTTTAATACACAGCCAGGGACGAGAGCCACTGATTTAGATGAAGAAAACTGAAATCTCATTGAAAGAAAACAAACTCTAAACAGGTACAAAAAGTGATTGGGGAGACTTAAAACTGTTTTTTCTCCTCAAAGTTAATATAAATATTTCATGAAGTCCCAACTGAAATCCCCAACGGCTTTTATTGGGAAGTGGAATCTTAGAATTTATGTGCAAGTATAAGTGCTCAAGAACAGCCAGGAGAAGTATGAGGAAGAATGATGAGGGGACGTGCTTAACCCAGCATCAGAATATGCTGTGCTGCCGCCCTGGTCAGATCCGTGTGATACAGTAACAGTGGACTAGACGAGAGAAATAGGGATAGGTCCTAGAGCACATAATTCAATATTTGATGAAGCTGATAATTCAGTTTAATGGGAAAAATGAATTGTTGAACAGCTGGTGCCGACACAGCAGGAATAAAATAAAAGTGCCCTGTTTGATGCCTTCTATAAGATAAGACAGATTAAGGACCTCATGTAGAAAGTAAATAAAATTTAGTCCAGCGTATCACTTAGGGCTGAAGATATGGTGAAGATACTTTTGCAATGAAAATTAAAAGTCCAGGAGTTCCCTGGTGGCACAGTGTAAAGAATCCGCCTGCCAATGATGCAGGGGACACGGATTCCATCTCTGATCTGGAAAGATCCCACATGCTGCAGAGCAACTAAGCCCGTGCGCCACAGCTACTGAGCCCACGTGCCACAACTACTGAAGCCCGTGTGCCTGGAGCCCATGCTCCACAACAAGAGAAGCCACCACAATGAGAAGCCTGCACATCATGACGAAGAGCAGCCCCCACTCACCGTAACTAGAGAAAGCCCCCGTGCTGCAACAAAGACCCAATGCAGCCTAAAAGTAAATCAATAAATAAAATTAAACTGTACATGTTTTAAAAAAAAAGAATTAAAAATCCAGAAAGCTGTCTTTTGAAAAACCAAATATTTGAATATATAAAATCTTACGTTTCTATAAGTCCTGAACCTATGGAAAAAATTTACATGGTGAAAGATACCGTAAACAAAGTCAGCAGATAAATGGTAGATCTGGAAAAATATTTCATGTAAAAGGCAAACCAAAGGTTAAACCTGAGAATAAATAGAGAGCTTTCACCAACTGAGAAGAAAAAAATAGGATATGAAAGGAAAGTTCCCAGAAAAGCTCATCCAAATGGCACGTCCAAAGATGTTCAAATTCAGTAGTAATCAGGTAAATGCAAATTAAAGTAAAATGATTTGACACACGTGTAAAAGAGCTCAACCTGTTGCTAGTGGGCACATGTAGGAAAGAGTGCCTATGCTTTGCCAAGAGGAGAACGCGGTGTTATACAGTCTTTGGGGGAGAAGCAATCTAGCAATATCTATTTAAATTTTAAAATACTGGTACCCTTGGATCTAGATATCCTGTTTCTGGAACCAAATCACCTGAAATAAAAGTGGCAGTGCATAAGCTCATGTGCTCAAGGGCTTGAATGGTACAGTTGATCATGAGGACAGAAAGTGGGAAACTAAATACCCAGCGGTGAGGCGTGAAGAGGAGGTGATGGTGAAAACAGGCATAGCTGGGGGCCCAGAAGTCTCCTGTCTTCCTTTTTTTAAAAAACCATGTTTATTATTGTTCGGCTTTATAGATTTGCTTTTTCTCTGTCTGCTCTATTGAAATGTGAGTTCCATGAGAGCAGGGACCTTTCCTGTGAGGTTGTAATTAATGCCTAGCTCAGTGCTGGGAATATGGTAAGTGCTGAATAAATGTGTGTTGAGTAGATGAGTCAATGAGTGACAGGGGAGAGAAGGTGGAGGCAAGTAGGGACTGGGAACGAAGGGGCCTTGCGAGGAGCAAGAATGATAGTTTGCCATGACCTAAGGGGGCATGATTAACTTGTCTGAAATTCACATTAGACAAGGAAAAGATTTTGGTAAGGTGATTAGGTATAAGGTATTTATTTAAAACCTACTAACAGTGAATTACAAGAACTCACACTGGGAGAGTAGCATTGACACTTATATACTACCAAATGTAAACTAGATAGCTAGTGGGAAGCAACTGCATAACACAGGGAGATCAACTCGATGATGAGTGATGACCTAGAGGGGTTGGATAGGGAGAGTGGGAAGGAGTCGTGGGAGGGAGGGGATGTGGGGATATATGTATAAATACAGCTGATTCACTTTGTTGTACAGCAGAAAGGTGTTATGTGGAGGACTGGGAGTCCAGAGAGCGCCAGTTTTCACCATTGTAATAACAGAAACAAGAAACAGTGCCTCCAAATGCTAAATAAACCATTTCTAATCTAGAAATTCCTACCCAGCCAACCAGTTAGTGTGAAAGTAGGGTAAAGACATTTTCAGACAGATTTCAAGAAACTTTCTCGTGAGGAAAAGCTACTAAAGGGTGTTCACTGCAGAGGCAATGAATTAGGAAAGAGAGGTGGAGGACTTCCTAGGTGGCGCAGTGGTTAAGAATCCTCCTGCTAATACAGGGGAACACGGATTTGATCCCTAGTCTGGGAAGATCACACATGCCTTGGAGCAACTAAGCCCATGCACCACAAATACTGAGCCTGTGTGCTGCAACTACTGAAGCCTGCGCACCTAGAGCCCATGCTCTGCAACAAGAGAAGCCACCAAAATGAGGAGCCCCCGCACCACAATGAAGAGTAGCCCTCACTCACTGCAACTAGAGAAAGCCCGTGTGCAGAAACGAAGACCCAATGCAGCCAATAAATAAATTAATTGATTTTAAAAAAAAAAAGGAAGATGGAGATCTGACCTAGAAGTGAGGCAAAGGGAATGTCCTAGGATGAGAGCGAAGGGTAGTCTCAGCTGTGCACAAGGCCTGGCGAGCAGAGGCCCAGGTCAGACATGGGGACGGAAGGCACCAGGAAGGACGTTTCCAAAATAAAAGTGGACCCTGCTATCATTGGCCCCGACTGAAATGAATTTTTCATTGTCAGAACATTTGGGGGTGAATTCATAATGCGCTGAAATCTAAGTAAATGAAAAAACAGGGGAGCTATTAATTTCAGGAGAAACAATGTTGTTGAAGGGTATGTGATCATGGGAAATAGTAAAAATATAATCACGTGGTGAGCTCTGAAGAATCTTGACATCGTCACCTTAAGGAAAATTGTGATGTAATAAGAAATTGGGATAGAAACGTATTGGGAGAATGGGGGTAGAGGAAGTATGTGTTTGTGTGGGAGATGGGGACGATTCAGCTTCCAGAAGCAGAAAGACAATAGAAAATGTCTCGCAGATTAGTGTCTGTTATGTTTTCTTGGCTCTTCCATATTTTAAAAAAATTTCACAATTTTTTAAAAGGAAAATTTGACAAATAGCCATGTACCAAAAGGCAAATAATGCCTAATTCCAACACTCAGAAGTAGTCACTGTCAACGTTTTAGTGTATGTCCTTCCACACACACAGAGGTTACCATGTTGCTTCACATGCTTGTGCATGTATTTAACGCCTATTAAATTAGGTCGTATTATATAGTGATTCCCAAATGCCATTCCCCAGGCCCTTTGCATGAGAATCACCTGAGCAGCTTTTTGAAAATAGAACCTCCCAAGAGCTCCAGGTTCAGGAAGTTCAGTTCAGTAGTCTTGAGGTGGGCCCCAGGTCATTTAAAATTACCCAGGTGATTCTGATGCATGGTCAGGTGTGGGGACTGTTCTGTGAGTGGCTTTATTAGTGGCAGTTGATATTTTTCTCTCTCATCATTTGTTGGGCTACAGGGTAGTCCAGCTATGTAAGACTGCCACTGAAGGGTCGTTTCTTGTCTCCAGGAAAAGAGAGGGAACAAAGCATCCGATAAAGCTGCTGTCTTGGCCTTTGATGCCCTGGTGGCCTTCTGTGAAGAATCGGGGTGAGTGACTTGTCTTGCTTATGGAGCCAAGTGTTAGTGAGACCTTTCCCTCCCCCAGCACCACTAGTCGACCAGCTAATGCAGGGCAGCTCTTGGGCCACCAAGGGAGCCCTGCCTGCTGAAAGCCACCGTGTGGGATATTTCCTGTCAGGGAGCATGGAAGTTGGTACCCTCCCACTTTTCTGTGGAAGGCCTCAGAAACTCTGGCACTATGAGGATTCGTTGAGTATTGTGGGTAGCCATCCACCCATCCCACTCCACCCCATGGGTGACTCAGTTCCGAAAGATGTGACCAGTTCTGAGCCATTGACGTTGTGGTCGTCATGTGCCACTGAGCTGGGCCGCCAGCTTCACTTGTGGAGTCGTCACTGTCCTCCCAGACCCAGACAGAGACATGTGGCCCAGCTTATGTCTTGGGAGGGCAGGGGCGATAACGTACTTTCAGAGAAATCAACTTTTCCAACGTAACACCAGCCTGCCCACTTGGAACCTGCTTATCTATTGAACTGCGCCTGCTGGTCGTGGGGGCCGTGAAAGTGCCTCGTAGCTGCTCAGTGACAGGCGGATTGTGGCAGGGCGGGCCCTGGGCCCGAGCAGCTGCGGATACAGTATGTGAGGGACGTCCAGGAGCATTGTGGACACGTTGGGGGCGCTGGCATTTGTGTAGCCCTTTGGTCAAAAAAGCTCTTTGATTTCTCTGCTCCTATCTCTCCAATCTCGTTGGACAATCCTGTAAGGTAGATGAGGCAGAATTGATTGCTTCAGACTTGAGAGGTTGTGGTCAAGAATTCCCTAGCGGGGGGGAAAAAAAAAAAAAAAAAAGAATTCCCTGGCGGTCCAGTGGTTAGGACTCCGAGCTCTCACTGCTGAGGGCCCGGGTTCAATCCCTGGTTGGAACTAACATCCTGCGCAGATGTCACTAATTCCCCATCTCCCGATTGTCAGTGAGATGTATGTTTTCATACACACGTGCCATATTGTTTTTTGCAAGCCTAGATTCTTGAAGCATGGAGCTGATGACGCGGTACTAGTGTCCAGCAGATGTTTGGGGCTTTCCTTTGGAAACCAGAGAGGCACTTATTTGGGCTGCATGCTCCGATTCCTACCCCTCCCCAGTCACTGACGAGCCGGTGGCTCCGGGGCTGAAGCTGTTCTCCTCTCCAAGCTGCCGCCTCTCATTTGGCCTCTGTGGTAAGACCACGCCCAGCAGAGGTGGTTGGCGCCCTTGCCACAGCCATTGCGACCAGAGCCCTTTTCAGGTACTAACATAGTGAGTTGCTAAATTAGGCCTTCTTTGGCTCCTTGAGTAAAGCACTTGTCATGAAAGGGCTCAGTGTCCTTGCTAGTTGTCAGAGTCCCCTCTGCTGGAAGTCACCCTGGCTGGGTTCTTGTTCAGGGTGAGTCTGAAGCCCTGTGGGGCCCTCCGGAGGGTTAGCTCTGCCATATCCCTCTGGGCTGCAACAACTCGCCAGGCAGGAGGGCACGTCCTCCCAGGGGCCTCTGCTGTCTGTCTCATACCAGGGAGCTGAGGCCTCTTAGTGTGTCGGGGGTCCGGGCACTGGTGGGCCTCCTGTTGCCGGTGTACAGCCTTATCTCTCCTATCTCACTTGCCACATGTAAAGGTGTCAGATTCCAGGACTTCCAGGCCCTGGGACAGAGTGAACACGGCTGGTGTGGCTGGATGTGAAATTGCTCTTTGAGTGAAAGGGAATGTTTCTTCATTGCATAAATGGTATATAGCACGAAGGCAAAGCCCCTTCCCCACTAGATATTTGCCCCTTTTCTAAGAATAGTCTGGTTTGAGGTTGGTGTTGAAGCAGCTGTTTGTGAAGGGAGGGCACCTGGCAGCCAGGGACAGGCCAGCGTGGTGGCTTTGGCAGAGGCGGGGACATTTCTACAAGGGCTGTGTTGTAGGGTTGGAGGTGCATGGGGGCTGGGGGACCCTGTGAGGAATACCTGGGCATCTCCGAGACCAAGAGCAAAGACATTCGGTCACATGAATGAAGGCAGCATGGGGTGTCCCGCCAGCTTCCTCCCTTCTTTGCGTGCAGCTACTTTCTCTGAGCCTGGCCAGGAAATGCATTTGATTATTTATGATAGGGCCAAATTTACCTTTGAGTGTAAAAAGGAACAGTAATTAGGTTCACAGCAACCTCCCTCCAGCCTAGAGGCCTCTGCACCCTGTCTGAGAAGGGAAGAACAGCTTTGGTTTAAGCCTAGATTGTACTGGGCTCCATCATCTCCTGGGGTCTCCAGGCTGGGGGAGCCAACAGGCCAGCATCCCTGTTTATCCATTCATTTGCTCATTTGTTCATTAATTCATTTATTCAACCAGCAAATAGCAATTGATACTGACTCCATGCATGGCACATCAGAAAAGGGGGTACGGTGGGGAACAGAAAGAGACCCAGCCCCTGCTTTTTGGTGCTTGGACCAATGGGGAAGACAGGCACTTATCAGATAATCACATGAAAAATGTATAATTCCAGACTGTTAAAAAGGCTTTGGAGAAAAGGTACATGGTGTCTTGAGAGTGTATAACAGTGGCCTCCTCCCTTCTTGGCCCACAGAAAGTCAGGTCACGACTCTTCACATGGGTTGACCCTATCGAGTGGGGGGAGTAAACCAAACAGAATAGCAAACAAGGTGAGAAACAGGACCGTAGTGATAAACAAGCAGATCACTGCCAGGCCCCCCTGGTCCCAGGGGTTCTGCCAGAACTCATCCTTCCAGGCGCGTCTTGTTAGTAGTCTGTCCATGTGAACCTGGAAAAGTGGGGACAGAGGCCCTGAGTGCCGGGGCTTCTCCAAGGCCCTGTCCCAGGTGCTACTCCCCACTGCCCCACCTTCACCCTCTGGTGTGACCTCAGAGCGCGGCGGCCACCTCTGCAGCTAGTGGGCATTGAAGGGACGGTGGGCCATTGGGCTCGATGCCTCCAGCAAGCAACAAATGGGCTTTCTTCCTCCGTAGAAGCAAAAGCAGGTACTGGCACCAAGAGGGGGGCCCTTGGGTTCTTCCTGGAGGCTGCCTCTGGCTCTCCAGTCCTTTCCTGAACAGTCCGGCTGTGAGCAGGACTTTCTCTCCCATCCCTGAGAGCTGCTTAGCCAGAGTTTAGAAAGAAGTGCTCTAGAAGACCCTTTCTGGGTTTCCTGCCTCGGTTGCAAACATTTGGGAAGCATTTCGAGAGATCAGCACAGGAGCCCAGGAGTGGACGGACTCAAGCTGAGGCCTCGGTAGGCTTCCTTAGAGGCAGGTGAAAGCAGAAGGACAAACTAGTCTTGAAACACAGCTGAGATGGGCAGGCTGCGCGCCTGTAGCCAGTTGAAGGGAGTAAAGGCAGAGAAGGAAGGAGCCATTACCTGGGTCTGCTATTTACACTCCTGTGTCCTAAGCGAGGGCGGGCGGATCAGGCTAATCCTTCAGGCCACACACTCTGAGGGGCCTGAGCTGAAGAGGCCACCAGGTGACAAGAGCTGCACCCCGACTCAGAGAAGCAGCTTTTGGGAGGAGAAGGTGGTTGCATTGCTGCCTGGTCCTGACCAGACCTGCTTGCTGTCAGCAGAGCAAACAAAGGTGGGCTAGAGGCCCGTTGCCTGGCAACCGCATTCCCTTTCAGCCTTTCACACTTACCCCCTCCGCTGCTGCCTTCTGCCCTCTTGTGATGCCGTTTGGGGGTTTGCTCAGGGCGCGTGGGTTGAGGTGTCCTGGCTGAGAGAAGTCAGACTTGGGGTGGGCGGGGGAAGAGACTGGAGCTGGGCCCCTCGCCCCAGGCCACCTGTCCACCTCACCTGTGGCTGGGTCCTGCCCCTCCTCTCAGTCCAGATGACCCGTCCACTGAAAGGACCTGCCCAGGGCTCGGGAGGCCTGGGGGCTGGGGCTGCCGCATGTGGCCGCTCACTTCCTGAGGCACCAGGTGGATGATTAACCACAGCCTAGCTGGCACCTCCTGGAACCGGCATGTGGGTGTTTATCACCACTGAGGCCCTGGGTTCCGGTGGAGGCCTAACTTCTCCCTTGGTGTCTTTGCGTGCCGCTCAGGCCCGGCCTCAGCTGCTTCGCGTGGGTTCCCACCCCCTAGTGTGGTGAGGCGGCTGGGAAGCGGGCGTGGGGCCTGTGCCCGGGCGCGTGGAACCTGGTGGCCGCCATGCCCTCCTTGGAAGACGGGAGTCGAGTGCCCACGGCGGCCAGGGACCGTGCCAGGCATCGTGTGTCCAGTTGTGAGCGAGAGAGGCAGGCCTTGCCCTCCCTGGCGTTACATTCTAGGGCACCAGTCCTCAACCCTGCCTGTTCGAATCATCCGGGAGCTTTCCTGAACTCTGGTGCCCAGGCGCCACCTGGGAGCACAGAGATCAGCCTCTGGGTGTGTCAGGGTAAAGCTCGTCCCCTGATTCTGACCACATCCAGGGCTGGAGGAGGTGGTGGGCAGGTTCCGTAAAGTCCTACTTAACTATTCTGGCTTCGTTGACACTGGCTTACCTGCTGCTTCACATTTCCTTCTGTAAAACATGCTGACTAATGCCCTTGGCCTGCCGAACGCTCCCGGGCCACAGGCTGGTCTCCGCACACCCTCAGACTTCTGCTCCAGCAGCGTAGCTGGACGCTCATCGGGAGTCAGCGGCTTGTTCCCAAACCTGTTTTGTGGCAGTGATGCTTGTTATTGTAATTACATAATTGCACTTAACATTACATAAAAACGAAGCAGTGATAATAGCTGAAACCCTAGTTTTACAAGCGGGGAACAGGCATGCAGAGGTTAAGTAACTTACCCAAGGTCACACAGCTAAGTTACTGCTCTGAGGTTTGGACCCAGCTGTTCAACAGAGCTGTATAGTCGGAGTTCTGAAACTTTGTGCCGGGCCTCAGAGCACATGGAGAGAGAAAGTCCTTCTTTCTGTAAATACCTGTTTGACCACTTTGGAATCATTTTGGAACCATTCACATAATATTCCTGTCAAGAATAGACGTAGGCAAGACAACTGTAAACATTTTCTAAAAAATGCAGAAGGATTTCATACTCAGGTTTCCTTGCAGACGTCTTAAAGTTCTTATTCTGCCTTAAATCAAAATTAGCAAATAGGCAATTCGGGAACTCTGGTCAGCAAACCCACTACATCAAAAAGACTGGCCAAGGAATGTGCGTCTGTATGTTTGCATTTCAGATGAGAAGTGTAGAGAATGTATGTGTCATGTATGCAAACATTGCTTTGATTGAGTTTTTCAGTTAATTGCTGGCCCTGATCGGAAAATCCTTCTGAAATGATCAGCGCGAAGGGAATGACGTGATGGGAAGAGGAAGAGAAGGCTCTTGGTGCCTGTGGATAGCCTGGCCCGGGGCATGAGGGGACTCCCCCGGGAGGAGCAATGTTTAAGTTGAGATAGTAAGATGATGTAAGAGTTAGAATTAGGGGACAGTGTTCCGTGGCAGGCAGCTGGTTCCCGAGGAGGATGAGGAAACTTTTTCTAAGGACAAAATTAATTTGTCCTCAGTTTTGTTTTTTTTTAAACTTTTATTTTTTAATTATTATTTTGTTGTTGTTGTTTGTGCTGCACGACTTGTGGGATCTCAGCTCCCCGACCAGGGATTGAACCCGGGCCACGGCAGTGGAAGCCCAGAATCCTAACCACTAGGCCACCAGGGAACTCCCTGTCCTCAGTTTTTTATGGTCTGGAATTTATTACCCACAAGCAAATGTGTTGTCCTTAAGATTGTTATCTGTAGATTGCTTTCAGATGGTAGTGTTTGGGAGCACAGACTTAGGAGAGGACTGTTGTGTGCGCCCTCTGCCAAGTTTTGCAAATGAGATTCTTGCACCAGTGGCTTTACTGTAGTTTCTAATAAGGCATGACATTCGGACAGTAAACCGCACAGATCTGAAGTGTAGAGTGAAACCCTTGTGAGGAACCGAGAGACCACAGTCGTGGTCAGTGGTGGAGCAGAGGCCAAGGTCAGGGGAGGCATGAAGGGGCCGGGGAGATCAGCGCTGAGACGGGCTGGGGCACTGCGGCTGTGACCGCGGGCAGGCGCTGCTGGCGGCTTGGTCCAGGGTGGTCTGGCGGGGGGAACGGAGAGGTGTGGCAGCCGGAGTCAGCCAGACGTTTTCTGGGACTCAGGCGCCCCTTCCGTGGCCACCACCTGCCTTGCTGACCTCTCTTTATCCTTCCCCACAATGGGGGATTGCTGCTTCCTCTCCATGTCCCTTACCCAGAGGTCCAGCCAGAACACGTCAGGCTGCTGCTGTGCTCGAGTGGATCTGGTTGGTTGAGCCTGCCTGGAACCTGGCCCGACAGCTGCAGGGGAGCCGTTGGTGGCGGGGCTGTCTGCCCCTGTAAGCACCCCAGAGCAGGGACAGGATCTTGTTTGCACTCAGCAGTTGGGTGCTGGCTGGCCTGCAGGAGGGAGATGCGAATGAGCCTCCTGTTAGCCTGTTTTGGGGCCCAGGGCGACCCCTGGTTCCCACTTCCTGGCAGCTGGACCAGGGAGCCTGAATCTTTCCTAGAAAAGAGGCCCAGCCTCAGCCACCCTAAGGAAGGGTGTTCTCGATGCTGATGAAACTCACTCGAGGGCAAGTCACTTGGGGGTCAGGCTGCTGCCCCGTTGGAGCATCTCCTGAACGGAGGGCTTCCTGGGGACCCTCCAGCTGCTGGTGCTGGGACTGGAAAGGGCGGGACTTCACATCCTCCCACCTCCCCTGTGTTTTTCTTCTGGGAGGGAGACATAGTTGGGCCCCACCCCTGCTCTTAACTCTTAGGCCCCACTGCTTATAGGGAGGTTGCTTTGAGAAGAGTGTGGGGTGTGGCTGTTTGGGATCTTGGGCTGGTATTATAGATGGTGGATAATGGAGTGAGAGCCTTATCAGTGCTGCAGCCGGAGGCCTGGGGCCCCGTGTGTGGTGAGCAGGGGCTCTGGAGCCAGATGGGCGGGGCCCGGAGCCTGGCTTTGCCACTTTTCAGCTGATCTAATTTAGGGAAGTTACCTATTTCCTCATCTTCAAAGTGGGGATAATAATGGTACCTTTGGCACTGAGGGTATCATGATGATTTAATGAATTTATCTGCATCAAAATGCTGAAGACACTGCTTGAGCAGGGCTGAGTGCCCGGTGAATTCTCACCGCCTTTACCCTCACCATTGCTGTCATTATTATTATGGTATCATTATTGCTCTGAATCCCATTCTTCTGTGGTGGTGGCGGTGGTGGGGTAGAGTGTACAACAGATTCTTGAATTTCTGTTATTTTCTATGGAAGCACTTCCTCTGTGGGTCTTCAACTCAAACCAAACCCATTGGAGAAGACCCTGGACACCAGGAAGTGAGACTAAGCAGAGAGAGAGCTTCTCCTGCCTGCCTGTCAGCTAGAGAGGATGGGGCCGCAGGGGGCTGGCATCCCCTTTCCACTCCCTGTTTTCTGAGTAGATGGGGCTCTGCCTCTGGGCTGCCAGAGCATGGGCCACACAGGCCACGATGTCAGAGGCGCATGAAAAACGCAGACCTGTTTATGGCTCTGGCAGACGAGAATTGTTGGGGGCACGGGTAACCTCGCAAGCCTCTGCATCCCCTACCCTCAGCCCTGGCTTCGTAGCTCTACCTGGAAAGTTCTGTGGGATAGAAAGTAAACTGAAGGGAAGGAGGCTGGGCAGCGTTGCATGTCAGCGGGACCAGTCCTTAAAATAGGTCCCTGCTGCTCTGGCTCGGCCCCTTTTTAGAGGGCAAATAACGATGCTTCAATATCAGTGGAGCTCTTAGGATACGCCCAGTACTGTGCCAAGATCATCTTGGTTTATCCTCACAGGCTTACCCCAGGAGGTGGGTACCAGGATTATCCCATGTCACAGGAGAGGAAACGTGGCTTGGGGAGGTCAAGTCACTAACCTCTGTTCACGTAGCTGGTGGGGTGGGGGGTGAGGATTTGAACACAGACAGTCCGGCACACGTTGGGGAAAGGATGGAGCAGGCGGGATGCAGGGTGAGGTATAGGGGCCTCCCCTCTCTTACTCCAGTAGGTTGGGAGGACCCAGTGGCCTGAGCCTGCTGGGACAGGGCGTGCCAGCCACAGCGAATGGCAGTGGCGACTGCGGCGTGGATTCCTGAGCTCAGCACCTGCCTGGGGCAGACGCAGCCTCCGCCACTGCCGGGCAGGCATCTGGGAGGCAGAGCTTGCTCGCAGCTGGTGCTTGGCTGGGATGACGCTGCCGTCCTCCCCTGGTTCCACAGCCTTCCCTCCCGCATGGCTTTCCTTCCTGCGTGTTTTTCCAGCTTCCGTGGCTGCAGGGAGAGCAGAGGCCTGGGAGGCACAGCCACTGGCCACACCCCTGGAATTCTGGCACGTCTCCCTCCCGATGCACAGAGCCCAGCACGGGAGGCTAGTGCCACGAGACACGTAACCAGAGCTTTTACTGGGAAAGAAACAGGTAGATACTGGAATGGAACACTGACGTGCCCTCACTCTGGAGGGCTTGGGACCCAGGAGCTATTGCATGAAGCCCCTCTGACTGGCCAGCTCCTCTTTGGCCTGGGAGCCTCCACTGCCAGCTCCCCACAGGTGCAGGCTGTCCTCTAGGCATAGGGACCCAGCTTCCGTGTGTTGTTAAAAAGCACAGGTAGGCAAAGAATCCCTGGTGGTTTTCTGTCTTAGAAACAGTCGACTCCTCCTCGGCACCCCGTGTTTACTCGCAGGTGAGAGTTTCGTGGCCAGAACAGCCCTTATTTCCTTCGTGAGGCTCTGGGTCTCAGTCAGCGTCCGGGTTCCTGGGCTAGGCCGGGGCTGGGGCTGGATCTTTGTCTTGAGGGGTGAGGGCTGCAGGGCCAGGCTGACAGCCTGGGTCACGGCTTTGGGGGTCTCCTCTCCCGCTGCTCCTCGGTCATCGCCTGGGCCCCCCCGGTGGGGTCATGGGTCCCACCTGGGCCTTCCTGCCCCTGCGCTTAGGGCAGCAGCACCGGCAGCAGCAGTAGCCACAGGCTATCAGCAGCAGCAGCACCACGGTGGCTGCAGGGGTCGGGGAGAGAGCAGAGCACAGGACACTCAGCGCGGGGGCGGAGCGAGGAAGAACGCCCACCGGACTTTCGAGGAAGCCCCTCTGGAGGCCTGGAGGACCTTCACCCAAAGGCCTGGCTTAGTGGTCAGAAGTACCCGAGAGTCTGGGGAGAGGTGTGCCTGTCCCCGTGCCAGTCCCCGGAGCTTTGCTCTCTTCATCCGTGGGTTGGGGTGCTGGGGGCACCTCCGGGCCCTGGTTCCCAGCACACCCCATCCCTAGAGCAGCATGTCAGCAGATTAGGGGAGACCCCCTGGCTCTCCCCAGGGGACCTCTGCTTTTCCTCCTCTGTCTGGGGGACCACCCAGCCCCCTCCGCCAGCCCTCTGGCTGGCATCATGGTGTCGTCTCTCCTGGACGCCAGGAGGAGCCTTGGGTGCTGAGGAGACTCCGGGAGCCCCAGCTTACCTGTGAAAATGACAAGGACTGAGAAGGCCGCGATCTCCACGGGCTCGGCCTGGGGCAGCCTCTGCAGCTTGTGCAGCAGCCTCTCCCCTATGGAACGCATCTCCTGCACAAAGTTGGAGGCTGCCATGCTGCTCCGGGTTCTTACTGGGGTTCCTCCTGGGCTGCAGAGCAAAGAGAGGACCTGGAGTCCCCGCGGAGCTGGCTCCAGTGAATCCGCCCTCTCACCCACCCCGGCCCGGCCCGCAAAACGAGTTTGTCAGGTCTCACCCATCACAGCCCTGGTGGCTCATGGCTCACGAGGGAGGAAGGGAGCCGGCGGGGCCCTCACTCAGAGCTCAGCACTCAGCCGTGGCCCTCAGCCCCCGCCTAGCTGGCACTGCCCAGGCGAGGGAAGCAGGGGGTGCCAGTGAGCCTGAGGCCCTGCCGCGGGGCTGCCGCAGGAGGGGTCTGCCAGCCGACCAAGGTCAGCCACGGTTGCTGACCGTGAAGGTGACTGCCCTGTTCTGCTCCTTTGTCTTAGACACACCTCCTACGTGTTGCCAGGGTGCCTCGGATGGGCACAGCTCTCCTGGCGGCCCCTGGGTGCCTCCCCAGGTTCCCTGGTGGGGAGATGGGGCCCCAGGATCCCAGCCTGGTGCCCTTGCTTTTCATCATACGTGGGAACAAAAGGGTCAGCTTCTTCCCAGAGCAGGCTCATGGGGGCTTCTGGCGAGGGTCAGACATAGGTGAGAACTGACTGGGGGAGGTGGTCTGAGCCCCGCTGGGGTCCCCCACCTCTCCCACCAGCCCCATTTCTTTACTCATACGTGTCCTCCTGTGAGAAGGTGGAGGTGACACTGTCCCTCCAGTTTTCCCCAAGGGGTCCTCTCCCAGGATGGGACCAGGCGTCCCAGGGTAGGTTTAGCCTCCACCTCTTGGCTTAGACCTGTCCCTCTGGCTGACCAAGAGAGTCCCCTCCGCTCCCCCTTACCCCATATTCCCTGCCCCTGGCCCCAGGCAAGTGGCAACTCAGCCTCCAGGCCCCATGACCAAGAGCCTCCTCCAAAGGTCCAGGCCGAGTCAGCGAGTCGGGACACAGACTTTCTTTCCCCTTCCGCCTCCCCAGTGGGCATGAGGGAGCCAGCGCCTCTTCAGAAAGGGACAGCCTGTGCCAACCCACCGTCAACCTGTTCACCAAGGCAGCTCTAAGCCAAGGCAGGGCTGCAGGTGGCTGGGGCCTGTGCCAGACCTAAAGCTATCATTACCACCGCCTCATCCCTGCTCTCAGCCGGGCGGGTTCTCTCTCCCCAAGGTGGCTGCAGTCTGTGAAGCCGGTCCCTCTTGGTGCTGCCACGACAGCATAGTGACCTTAGAGCCACCTTGAAGGTCATCCGCCTGAGTCCTCTGCGCCGCACTTGGCTCCCTGCCCTCCCTCTGGCATGTGGCCTTTGCTCGAGGTGGGCAGCCCCCCTGCGGCCCAGCCCGCCCACTCCTTCTTGGGCAGCTCTGATCGTTAGAAGATGGGGCTTCCTGGTGACCCCGTCAGTCCCACCTGTAGGCCACTTCCGTCCCTTCTGCCTCACAGTCCCCCAGGACAGCAGCCGGCCAGGCACCTCCTGCGTCTCCTTCTGCACAGGGTAACTACTGTCGTCTGGTCAGCCTGGCCCGTAGGACAGCGTTTGAATCATCCTGGGGTTGAATGCTGCTGGCCTCCTTCCTGCTTTTGTGACACGGAGTCGCTTCATCTTTCCGAGTCTGTTCTTTTTCTCATTTTACAAGAAGATGCAGTGCCCGTCTCTCGGGAGGGCCGGGCTCCGGGAGTGCCCGTGTGATTCCCCTCTGGGCGGGGTTCGGCCAGCGCAGGAGAGGCCAGGCGGCCTTTGGGGACAGTCCCACCCTCCCGACACCATCAGTGACCTTCCTCCAACACCTTTGGGGAGTTTTGTCTGTGTCCTCCGTGCTCAGGATGTTGGTGGTGTGTGAGGTGAAGGAAGGTGGCGGGGGGCCAGCTGGAGATGGGGGAGTCGGCAGGTGACGGCTCCTGGAGGATTAGATGGTTTCCTGTCAAAGGCAGGGCTCCTGGAGTGAGAGCCTCCCAGCTTCTCCCACACCCTACCCCAGGGCCTGCATATTTCTACAAAGGAGATAGGATCCTAGTTTTCCAGTGGGCTAGGCGGCATGGAATTCTAGAATGCTGCGGGTCACCCACTGCTGCCTCCTTTCTTTTGCATATGGGGACACTGAGACCAGAGAGAGGAAGGGACTTCTCTGCAGTCACACTGCAGGACAGGGGCCTGGCAGTGCTGCCCTTGCTGTCCCTCCATGGGGGCCTGTCTCAGGCAGCCTGCTCTTTTTTTAATTTTTTAAAAATATTTATTTATTTGGTTGTGCCAGGTCTTAGTTGCAGCCGGTGGGCTCCTTAGTTGTGGCTCGAGGACTCCCTAGTTGTGGCCTGCCGGTTCCTTAGTTGCAGCAGGTGGGCTCTTTAATTGTAGCATGCAAACTCTTAGTTGCAGCATGCATGTGAGATCTAGTTCCCTTACCAGGGATCGAACCCAGGCCCCCTGCATTGGGAACGCAGAGTCTTAACCACTGCACCACCAGGAAAGCCCCAGCCTGCTCTTTGATGGGCAAGGTAAGTTGGCCCAGGAGCAGCCTGCTGAGGGCCTGGCCTGTGCAATGGGTTCAGCACAGGGACCAGGGCTCTGCGTGGTCAGCCCCACCCCACACTGGAGCACAGCTTTCATCACTCACCGACCATACCTGCTCTTCGAGAACCTCCTATGACTTGTCACCAAAGGGCCAGATCTTGCAAGTCTTTCTGTCTCAGGCTCATGAACTCCTTCCCGAGTGTAGGACCCCTCTCCTCAGGTCACACCGAGCAGACCTCCCGCTGACCAGTGGAGCAGGTGTGCACAGGAGGGTGGTCCCCTCCCTTGTTCTGGGGCCTCCGGGCATCCTGCTCCCTGGGTTTCCAGGAGGATGGGAGCGCACCTGCTGGTCCCATTTCTGGAGGAGGGACCAGTGGGCCAACCGAAGCCCTGGGGGAGCTCGCACGGGACTCAGGAGCTGGGCTTCTTTCCCCTCCCCTCTTCGTCTACACTTGGCCTGGCTTTTGCAGCCTGATTGACCCAGGCCTGCACTGCCTAATGTAGTCATCAGAGACACTCCTTCGTAGAAGGGGTGAAGGAGAGCGGGTGCGCAGGGGGGCATTTTCACCTGTGCCTCCCACAAAGACCCAGGAGGGATTGCAGAGGGGGCACCTCCACTTGTGAGCAAGTGGTTGTGTGGAGACCCTGGTCAGTTGGGGCCCGTGATCTCCAGAGCAGGGAGTGGGAAGGTGCGGCCGAGGCTGAACTGCTGTGCAGGAAAGGCGGGGCCTGTCGATCCAAGGCTTCGCCCCTAAAGTCGGCCGTCCTCCAGGGGTTAGGAAGTCAGAAAGCTGCAGACTCATGCCCAGGGGACCCGGGCCCCACTCCGGGAAGAGTGCGCTCCACGCCAGCAGCAGAGGCCACGGCAGACATGGACACCCCCGGCCTCTGGGGACCCAAACCGGCCGGCGGTGCCTGGGTCAGCCCCAGGGCTGCTCACTGCATCCCATCGGCACTGGGAGCAGGAGTGGGGCTGCTGAACACGGCTCTTCTGCCCTTTGCTTTTCAGTTGCTGTTTCATCACTTCCAGCTTGGCCTTGAATAGAAGGAGCCTTAGTGGGGACCGTCGGGGAGCTGGAGGGGCCTTGTTCTCCTAAGAGGGCGGAGGCGCATTCCAGCAGGTCCCAGGCGGGCTTCCCAATGTGCTATTTAAAGCGAGGCCAAGGGGTGCCTGACGCCTGGTGCCCGATATAACCAGCCGTCATCAGGTGACCGTGTGGCCTGTGCCCCAGCTGTTGCTCTGTGGGGAGCCTGCAGTGTTCCCAGCTGTGGTCCGGGGAGGGTGGGGGCTCTGGGGCTGGCACTTTCTTGTCCCATTAACCTTCCCAGGTTTGGAGGGAGGAGGGCAAGGAAGCCGGTGTGCTACTGGTATTTCTCTCTATTTTTCCAGTTTTTCTGTCTCAGGTTCACCACACTCCTTCCCAAACTGTACTTCCTGTCTGTGAACGAGGGAAACGCATCTCCCCCAACCCCATGCTTGGTAACGACTTGGTCAGAAGCAGCCAGAGCAAGTGGCAGCTTCCCCTGGCCCAGCTGCCTGCATGGCCCTTCTCAGAGCCTTCGGAGGGTGCTCCCCGGCTGGAGCGGCAGCCAGCGGAGGGGGAAAGTGAGCCAGGCCGAGGGGAAGGCTGGCAGAGCTGGAGGGACTAGAAAACATGCCTTTGTGTGGCATCTCCTGGCACAGAGAACCTTGCCACAGAGCAGGCAGGCATCCTGCAGGCCAGACAGCTGCCACTTGGTACTGGAGCGTCCCTGTTTCCTCCTTGCAAAACGGACAGTAACTCCAGCCGCAGCTGCGTGGGAAGAGCGGGTGTGTGCTGTCTGATAAGGGTGTGTTGATGGCTCGGGGCCCAAGGGCTTCTTGCCCTGCCCTGTTGTTTTGTCAAGGTGGGTTTCAGCCACCCTTGCTTGTTCGAGAACCAACTAGAATGAAGCATAACTGAAGGCTGGGGGAATTTTGCGGGGTCCAGAGGCCTTAACCAGTAAGGCAGAGACGCCCACTGTGCACTGTGCTCTCTTCTGTGGCCCTGCCTTGCTGTGGGAGGTAGACACTTGAACCTTCAGCAGCCCCCGCTGCCCCAGCCCCATACGTAGCTTTTCCAGGCCAGGAGGAGGCACTTCCTGCTTCTGTTGATTATTTCTGCACCCCCAGAAGCTGGGCATCACCCTTCTGTCCCCGCACAGAGACTGTTTGGGGGGCCCCGTCCACCTGTGTCCTGGGGGTCCAGGGACTCTGACCCCCGCCCGCCTGCCTGGGCCGTCTTACACAGAAGAGGCAGCAGCGGTAGCCATCGGCTCACCATTGCATCCCTCCCTCACCCGGCCTGACCTGCTGCCTCCAAGCCAGCCCGGCGTCTGTCCCCTCTCTGTGCCATCACTGCCCACCACTGCAGGGCTTTTAGTCTCCCCAACCACCAACCCAGGCCAAATGCCACAACCTCTGCTGAGCCAGGAACACGTCGACTGATCCTGGGTTTCCACTTTAACCTGGGTGGTTGTTTTTCTAACTAGATACTAGCTTGTTTGCTTTGGGGAAAACATCTGGGGGGTTGGGGAGGGAGACTGGCATGAGGACAGGGAGGCAGGAGAAGTAGGCAGCCAGCCTGGACTCTTGGGACCTTGCCCGAGAGGGCTGATCTCAGTGCCACCCCAAGAACCACCAGCGTTCTGATGGCGGCAGAGGGCCATGTACGGGGCGGGGCCGTCCCTCCCCCAGCCTCACTCCCACCATGGCGCCTTCCCACCTCGCCCTGGGTTTAGGGCCCTCATGCTTCTGGCGTGGCGTTCGGGGAGACTGGGGAGCTCTGTGGGCCCAGGGAGGAGCGCCTGGGCCTAGCCTGGAGCTGAGAACACCAAGCCCCCACAGGAGGTGGCAGCTGCTGCTCTTGTCAAGGACACAGTAGGCAGAGCTGCCGCAGGTTCACATCCTGGGGGGTGTGAGGTGGCCGGGCAGACCCTGCCCTGAGCCTCCTCGCCTGGGAGAAAGCAGGGACTTGATCCCAGGAAAAAGGGAGGCTCAGTGGGCAGGCAACGGTTCTCCGCCAGGCCAGGCCAGCCGAATCGCTCGTTTAAGCCCCCTGAATAGAAAATGCTTAAACTAACTTGCCGAGTAAGCAGGCTCTGTGGGCCCCTCTGCCAGCTCAGCAGGCCGGGAGGAACCACCCCGAGCAAAGGGCTGCAGCCTCGGCCTGTGCCCCATGCTGGTCCCAGCGGGAGAAGGGAGAGCCCAGGTTCAAGAGGGAGGCTGTCCGGAGACTGTGACCAGGCATGGCCCCCAGGACCGTCCTCTCTGTGTTCATGGTGGATTGTGACCCTCCATCCTCGAGACGGGACCCCGGTGGGCTCTCTTCCCTTCGTCCCCGCCTCATCTGTGACCAGCGCCACTCACCTGGGAGCTCAGGTGTTGGGGTTGGGGGGCAGCCGCAGGTGCTGGGGAGCCCAGCAGCCTCTCCGTGCCTCTCCCCCGGCCTCCCCTGCTCACACTCTTCCTTCCTTTGCGGACGCCTCTTTCCTGACCCGCGGCTGCTCCCTGGGTGCCTCTGCTCAGTGCAGCGGAGCTCCTGGCTGCTGACAGCCGGCTGCTGTCTTGGCCTCAGCTTTTCTGTTGTTGGTTGTCCTGGAGATTCAAGTGTCACATTACATGGGGCGGCCGCTGAAGTGGGGGGCCGGTGGCACCCCTGCCCGGCGGGTGAGGGAATCCCTGCTGGGAACTGCCCCTGCGGCTGCAGATTCCTGGTCCTGCTCCCTGCCCTGAGGTCTGCACGGCCCTCTTCTGTTCCTCCTCCTCTTCCTCTCCTCCCTCCTGGCGGGTGTGGGCTGGGCCTGGGCTGTGAGCTGATGAAAGAGGAGGTCGGCTCGCACGTTCCCTGGCAAAGCTGACCCCTGGGAGGTTCCACCTGAGCGGTGGAGTCCGGGAGGGTGTGGGCGGTACTGCGGCTCTCCTAGCTCTTCGCCTCCTGCCCCCTCCTCGGGAGGGCCTTTGGGGCCATGGCCCTCGACCCCCAACCTGTCCTTCAGATGACTCCTTGGCAGGTCCCTCCCTCTGTTTTTTCCTAGGAAAGAAAGTAAATAGTGGGGGAGCTGCTGGACCACCCAGGCAGTCAGCTCTCTGGGGAGGCATCTTGGGGAAGAACTTGGGAGTCCTGAGTGACTTGGGAGTGGCCTGGGCTTGGCCTGTTCCTCGGGGGTGGCCCTGGGAGGAGAGAGGACACTGCTGATCTTGTTCTTGCCAAAGAGTGTCTGCTGGGGCTGTCTCCACACTCCTGGCCCGACTGTCAGGGATGGGCTCCAGAGCCCAGTGGCTGGCGTGGCTGTTTGACATTTGGCCGGTCGTGCCACCCCAGCAGACCAGGCTGTGCCCGGAGCAGGACAGGGGCCGACCCTAGCCCGCATCTGCGAGCTGTCAATGGAGCCCTTTGAGTGTGAGCACAAAACGCCAGTGAGTCGGGGCTTGGGGGAGGGCAGGGGGAAGGAAGCCAGCCTTGTGCCACACCACTTGGATGCCAGAGCCTCCCAGGGGCCGGACAGGCGGCCACTGTGCGGTCTCACAGGCTTGGGCAATGGAAATGAGTTACACATCGCTTTTAGGTGTGGTGGGAATAGCGCCCTCTGGTGGCTGCTGTGGCCTCCTTGCCGGCTGCAGCCATTCTCCACTCAGCTAAACAAGGCAGCCAGCCCACACCTCTAGGGGCTGTGTCACAGTCGGTTCTCGTTCCTGCCCCTTGGGGTCTTGGCTCCTCAGAGTGTTTCTTGCAGCCCCAGGCAGTGCTCATGTTGAAAGGTGTTCTGGTTAGAGCAGTGATACCAGCTCTTCTTGTCTTTGCGATGTGGTAACTGGACAGCTCTGCCTCTGCCCTGGCATCTCCTCTTGGGCTCCCCCACCCCATGCCACATTCCTGCTGCAGGAACGGCTGTTTGTAATGGCCCTGATGGAGCTGTGACACCACCCCCCACCTCTGCATCTGCCCCAGTGACCGACTGTGCCCCCATAGGAAAGACAGCTGGAGCCCGGCACCCCAAGGGGGCTGTGGCAGGGTCAGGGCAGTGGAAGATGCAATGAGGAAGACTCGGGCCAAGGCTGCATCTCCTCGCTGCCCTCACCAGTGCCGGACATACGGTGCCAGCCCTGAGTTTCCTGGTTCCTGCTCTCAGGCAGTCCCCCAGTCCCCAGCTGTGTACACTGGGCTGGGCAGAGGCTTGTTGGGGACAACAAGGAGGAGGTCACCAGGAGACAGAAGCAGGACAGAGTGCTGAGATGTGGTAGGGCCACTCCCTGGTGTTCCATCCTTCCCTCCCCCTCAGAAAAGAGCGAAGAGTGATAAGAGCCCTTGACGTGTGCTGGGCGCTGTGCAAAAAATGCACTTCAGAGCATCTTCCTGGCCCTTACGAAGCCCGAGGGGCCAGTGCTCTTCTTGCACCGGCTTGTAGGCAAGAGTGCATATGCTTCAGCAGGTCAGATGCTTTTCCCAAGCACACAGCCTCAGCAGCAGAGTCAGCGTCTGCACCCAGAGTCCATGCTCTTCCCAGGGCGCCCCACTGCCAGAGGACAGAGAGGGGGCTGGGGTGCAGAGGAGTACCCCATAGAGAAGCAGGACAGAATGGGGTTCGTGCCCTGGCTCCTCTGGATGTGTTACACGACTTTGAGAAAGCTCCTTCAGCTCACTGTGCTCATCTGTAAAATGGGCACCCCAGCGGCACCTTGTGAGGCTTGCGTGAGATGCCTACCACAGTGCCAGACATGTAGCCATGCTCGGCCAGAGTCTCAGGATCGGGTGAACGGACACTGGCCTGCATGGGTCCCTCACCCCTTAGCCGTGCCGTGCTGCCTGCTCTAGGTGCCGCCATGCTGCCATTGCCAAGTACTTCGGGGATGCGCCCCCTGCCTGCACCAAAGGCTGTGACCACTGCCAGAACCCTGCAGCCGTGCGGAAGCAGCTGGACGCTTTGGAGCAAAGAAGCAGCTGGAGCAAGACCTGCATTGGGCCCTCCCAGGGGAACGGCTTTGACCCCGAGCTGTATGAGGGAGGCCGCAGGGGTTATGGGGGCTTTAGCAGGTGAGGGGCCATGAGGCCAGGGGCCCCCAACCTGCTGGAAATAGTCTGACATTCTCTCCCTGGTGCCAAGGCCAGACCAGAGGCAACACAATGCCATGGTCTGGTCCACCCCCCACCCCACCCCCGCCTCGAGGGCCACACTGGAGCCAGGACTTCGGTGTCGCCTCCGAGCTGCCAGGGCATCAGAGACATCACTGCCCTGGGAGGGGCAGTGCCGCGTGACGGGAGGGCAAAGCCCAGACTCAGGACTGCTCACGCCCAGCCTGTCCCCTAGGTACGACGAAGGTTCCGGAGGCAGCGGGGATGAGGGCAGAGACGAGGCCCACAAGCGGGAATGGAATCTCTTCTACCAGAAGCAGATGCGCCTGCGCAAGGTAAAGGGGGCAGGGGCTCAGTGGGCTCCAGGTGGCCCCCTCCTCACAGCTGTCAGCCCCTCCTCTGGCACTGGACTGGGAGCTTTCTTGCTGTGGGGCAGGATGCTTCATGGGCCCTCCTGTCATTTTCCAGGGCAAAGACCCCAAGATAGAAGAATTCGTACCCCCAGGTCAGTACAGAGATGTCCCCTGGGCTGGCCTCAGGGTATAGATGGAGGATGCTTCACTGAGGGGTTGGGGACACCAGAGAGCAGAAAGTAGAGTGGAAGGACTCACCTCTCCTCCCCCCAGATGAGGACTGTCCCCTGAAAGAGGCTTCTAGTAGGAAGATCCCCAAGCTCACTGTGAAGGTAAGAGGTGGGCAGCTCCTCACACCTGCCCCCAGGCTCCTCCCCCAACCTAAGACCTGTGTGACCAACTTCCCTCCTCTGCGCAGGCGCGCGAGCACTGCCTGGGGCTCCTGGAGGAGGCTCTGAGCAGCAACCGCCAGGCCGCAGGTTCCACCGAGGGGTGAGTGTCGTCAGGGCTGAGGAGGGCTCCCCAGGCTCCTGTTCCTTTGGAGACCGCAGGAACCCCAGCCCCTCCCCGGCTGACGTGGGCACCCCTCCCCAACTGTGACCCATCTCACTCCCAGGGGGTGTGGGTGTCCACAGCCCCACCAGAGGGCAGCTTTGGCCATGCCTACTGAGGGGCTGCCAGGAGCTGCTGAGGGATAGTCAGCCATAGGGGGCCCAGACAGTCCAGGTGGGAATCCCTTTGCCCAAGGCCATTCCCACCTGAAGCCATCTCCAGGGTCCCCAGGGAGAATCCAACAGGGCGGGGCCTCAGGCCTCCCTGACACCTTAATCTCATTCCTACCCTCAGACCTGACCTGCAGGCCAAAGCGGTGGAGCTGGAACACGAGACATTCCGAAATGCCAAGGTGGCCAACCTGTACAAGGCCAGCGTGCTGAAGAAGGTGGGCGCTGGGTGGGGCGGGTGGGGCATGCTCTGGGTGGAAGGGGGCCACTTACGGGGGGAGCCTGACTTCCCTCCGTTCCCGGGGGAGGTCCTCCTCGCCAACACTATGCGGACTAGAACTTGGCCCGTGTCCAGCTGCCTGCAGCCATGGGCCGCAGAACCCACTCGTGGAAAGCCTGGGCTGGGGCTCTCAGGAGCTGGTGGGTGCCCGCCACGGCATTCCCCCCCCCCCACCCCAGGTGGCTGAGATCCACAAAGCCTCCAAGGATGGGCAGCTGTACCATGTGGGAGGCTGTGCCAACAGCTGCAGCGCCCCGGCTGAGCCCCTAGAGCCCACCGAGTACGACATCCGGCCGGCCTCCCAGGTGTACTCGGTGAGCAGCCTCCTGGTGTCCAGCCCAAACCTGGGTCCAGGAAAGGCACCACGGCCCCTTGCCCTCAGCGAGAGCACCGTCCGTTCTCTCTCCTGGCATCACTGCCCTGGCCCAGGGTGCCCCGCAGCAGGCCCTTGCGCGTCCCTGCTCTGCAGCTGTGCCTCTGCAGCCCCCACAGTGCTTCTCTCACCAGCCCAACCCCTGAGCCTTGTCCTGCCCTGTTTTTCCCTCCCCCGCTCCTGGGACCCCCACGCACATGGCCATACCTGGACCGGCCATACCTGGACCTGCCAACAAGCGCCCTGGAGGGCCTGTGGTCAGAAGCCTCTCTCCTCCTCACAGCTCAAACCTAAGCGGGTGGGAGCTGGCTTCCCCAAAGGCTCCTGCCCATTCCAGACGGCCACCGAGCTGATGGAGAAGATGCGGGGCCAGGAGCAAGACCCCCAGCCTGTGCAGGGAGGCACACAGGAGTCACCCAGCCGGCCCTGTGGCCGCCAGGATGCAGACTGCGCTGAGCCCCTCCCTGGGCCCAGGGGAGAGGCTCTCAGAAGCAGTGCTCATTGTGGGGGGCCCTCCCCCGAGAAGAAGGCGAAAGGCCCTTCTCGGGGCAGTCCTGCTGCCAAGGCCCGGGTCAACAAGAAGCAGCAGCTCCTGGCCACAGCGGCCCTCAAGGACTCTCAGAACATTGCCCGCTTCTTCTGCCCAAGGACCGAGAGCCCACCTCCACTCACCTCAGCCCCAGGGGCAGAAGGTGGCAGCCCCTCCCATGACGGGGTGTGGGGACCCCCGACGGCCCCAGAGACGTGCCCAGGGGAGGAGGATGGAGCTGTGGGATGTTTGGCTGCCCACCCCCAGGCTGAGGGGTGCGCCAGGGAGGGGCCAAGGTGAGGAATCCTCTGGAATCCCCTTTGCTAACTGGGCCTCTGAAGCTCGGGGCCTCGTCCCACGATGGGCTTTGCGGGGCCGCCTGGGCTGAGGGCGCAGCTGGCACCTGGAGCTCTGATGTCTGCTCTCCTCTCTGGCCAGTGCTTGCTCACTCAGAGACCAGAGGCCCCCGGAAGGCCAACCCACCCCCACAAAGGAGGCACAGAGAGGCAAGCGGCCCAGACCCCAGCAGGTACTGAGAGGGGCGAGGCTGTGGAGGAGGGAAGATACCTGCCTACCAGGCTGGTGTCTGCTCTGGGTTAGGGGTTTGGGAAAATCATCTCTTCTTTCTACATCCCAGGGCAGATGGGCTGGGCTAGTGGGAGCCAGTAGATGTTGAGGCCCAGTCCTCCAGGAGGAAGGGAGGGGGCCAGTAACAGGGAGCCCAAGAGTGACCCTTCACTGTGGCCCTGCCCAGGAGAATCCAGAGAGCCAGGCTCAGAAGAGGCCACGCCCCTCAGCCAAGGCCTCCATCTTACATGAGGCCAAGGGCAGCGTCTCAGCCAACGATCAGGGCAGCTTGAACCCCCAAGGCTCCTACCAGCCCTTGGCTCCTGGCATCTCCCTGAAGGAGGCTGCAAACGTTGTGGTCAAGTGTCTGACGCCTTTCTACAAGGAGGGCAAGTTTGCATCCAAGGTAGGGTAGGTGGGTGGGCTCTGTTCTCCCCTGAGCCTGGGGCACTTGGGCGCAGTGAGGGGATTGAGCCCCAGGACAAAACAGGGCAGAAGCTGGCCAGCCCAGAAGCCCGCTGCCCCCTCCCTGGGTCTGCCTTGCCCTTGGGTGGTGGCTGTGGGTCGCTCAGAGGGCAGGGCAGGGGTCTGTGCTCTCTGCTCTCTGCTCCTCTCCACCCTGTCCCCAGGAGCTGTTCAAAGCCTTCGCCCGCCACCTCTCACACTCGCTGACCCAGAGTCCCTCCCTGGGAAGGAGCGGTGAGTGTCTCCGTCACTGGCTGGGAGGTACCTGTGGGGGCTCTGCAGGAGACTGGCCCTCACGCTCCCCCACCCCGAATCTAGTGAAGGAGGAGGCCCAGGACGCCATCAAGCAGCTGTTCCACGGCCGCGCCCGCTGTGAAAGTGAAGCTGACTGGCACGGCCTGCGTGGCCCACAGAGATGACCAAGAGCTGCCCGATGGGGCCAGCGGCTTCCCTGGACTCCGTCGCGGCCCACCCTGGGCCTCGCTCAGAAACGGGGAAGGTGGGCAGCGTGCTGCCGCCGGGGCATCGTCTGCTCTCAGGCTCTTTCCCCCTTCCAACCACAGCTTGCTTTGGACACGGGCCTAGATACCTCCCAAATCAAGGTCAGAGGCCAGCCCACCTTTCTTTTTGCTTGCAAAGCCTGAGATCCTCTCTCCCCTAGCCTTCCTGGCCCTCGTGGCTGGGTTCTCCGGGCCAGGTCCCCAGATTAGAAGGTGGCGGGTGGGGGGGCTGCTGCCCGACGCACAGAAGGAGAGACGGTCCCTCCACCTCTCGTACTTAGCACGTGTTGAGCCGGGGCAAGGCCCGCCCGTCCAAGGCCTTGGGGCCTGCGCAGGGGGAGCCCCTGCTGGCCGCAGGTCCGCCTCCGCTGCCCTCTTCCCTCGTGATGCCAGCCTCCAGCCTGGCCCAGGCGCAGAGCTCATGGCAAGAGGGGCAACAGCCAGGCCTGGCTCCCGCTCAGCTCCGGGGCAGGAAGGCCGGGCGGGGCCTCGACAGTTCCCAAAGGAATAAAGTCCTGATGGTTCTGACATGCACGCGTGCACAGCCCTGTTCTCTCGGGAGTTTTATTTCCTCGGCAGCTGCTTCTCCCACGTCTGGGCTCGTGCTGCTGTTGGCCCGGGGCCCAGGTGGGCATCTCCCCCAGACTGAGCAACATCAGGCCAAGTTCCTGCAGCCCCCACCCCAGAGAGTCCTGCAACACTTTCCCAGTTGAAGTCACTACAGCAGCCCCTCCACATGGACCAGCTGGGCTGTGCTGCAGCGGGTTCCAGGACAGCCACACAGTGAAGTCCAAACCAGACTGGCCTGACAGCACCCCCAGGAGATCATTTGGGTGAGACCGGGGCCAGGGAGGCTTCCTGTCCTCGTCTGCCCCTCTCCCACTCCTCCTGGGTGAAGCCCCGCTGCTAAATGGAAGGAGGGTTGCCGTCCAGCAGGAAGGTGATGGTGTGCTTCAGCTCCTGGGCCTGCTCGGGCACAGGCATGTGAGGACAGGGCTCCCCGGCCAGCCCCTCCCCCCCCCGCCCCCAGCCCCACCACGCCAGAGCAGTGGGCAGCAGCCTGGGCCCAGGCTCCAGGGCACACCAGGCCTGGGTGAGGCACTCGCCACTTTCTCAGGGTATGCAGAGGCCACCCACCTGCGGCAACTCAAACCAGATGGTCTGGGGGTTGTCAGCCGAGCCGTAGTTGAGTTCCAGGCCCGGGGAGCCCCCTGCCTCCATCGGGCTCAGCACATGCAGCCGCTGCAGGTCCCTCAGGGCGATGGAGCAGCACAGTTCCTGGGGGGGGGGGGGGGGGACAGCAGAGCTTGGTCTCTGGGGGAGGGGTCAGTGTGGGTGGTGGGAGACGAGTGGCCCGAGGGTGCCCAGGCCAGCACCGGGGCAGGATCCTGGCCCACCTGGGAGCTGGGGTCCATGAAAATGAGGTGCTGGCGGTTCAGCCCCAGGAGGCCGGGAGTGGGCAGGGCCGGGTTGCTCACCCGCAGCACCGTGTAGACAGTGTAGCCAAAGAGGGGCAGCTGGCTTGCGGCCTCTGCAGATGGAAGGCTAGGGCAGGAGTTCTGACCGCTGGGGCCCTGGGACCTGCCGGACTTCGCCCCGGGTCAGAGGATAGGGCAGAGCAGGGCGAGAAGCTTCCTCGGCTCCTCCACGATCACCCTTCCTTCCCGGGCCTCCCGCCTCTGCCCCAGCTGCCCCCTTGCCCCAGACCCACCGATGAAGCTGATCTGTGCTTCCTGGGAGCTGCATCCTTGCAGCTGCCTCAGCTCCTGGCCTGTCAGGCTCCTAACAGCGGCCGTGTTCATCTGCCAGTGCAGCTGCTTTGGCAAGTAGGCCAGTAGGTCTTGCCTAGGACACAGCCTCGTCAGTCAAGGCTGGGCATACAGCAGGTGCTAAATAGATGAACCATCGGCTACCGTGGGTAAGACCGGGGATCCAGACACATGATTAAGGCGTGGGCCCTGCCCTTGAGCATGGGGTGGGGTGGGGGGACAGGTGTATACAGCCCCCATCTGGTTACGGCCATGAAGGGTTCAATTGGCCTTGACCGTGGAGGAGGGGTTGGAGGTGGTGGGGTGACAGGAGGCGTGGGGGCCACGTTCACACTCACTCTGAGGGGGGCTCCTCGTGGCTCCTGCCGAGGTGCTGCAAGGCTGCCAGCCTGGCGATTCGGGCGTCGTCCTGGGCACTGACCAACAGCTTCCCCTGCAGGTAGTCCCGCAGCACCTGACGGGGAGCGGTGAGGGGGCAGCTGTGCCCCAGAGCCCCAGCCAGTGGGTGGCTCCTGGGCCTCAAGCCCACTCTTTGAGGGGAGGGAGGCTTGGAGGGGCCCCACCCAGGGAGGGCCTCTCCCTCAAGCTGCAGCCGAGGCTCAAACCACCAGCAGCATAGCAGCACGGGCCCGAGTGGGGCTGACCTGGCTGTAGTGCGTGCCGACGTAGGTGGGGTTGTCGAAGTGCAGCGGGGTCTCCCAGCCAAGCCGCCGGCTGTGCAGGCTCACGTCCGGACCCGCCATCACGCTGTTGAGGTACTCCTGGGGCCACAGGGGCCGCACCAGCTCGCCTGTGTGGGGAAGCCCAGGTCTACAGCCTGTGCTGCCGCCCAGGGCCAGCCCCAGAGTGGGAACTGCCTCATCTGCGGCCACAAGAGTGGACTCGGCAACTCTCCGAATCCAGCCGGGCCACACTTCCTCCCCAGGCCAGGTGGCTCACCTTCCCCTTTGATGAGGAAGAGGGCAAATTCCTGCACTTCCTGGGGGTCGGTGATGCCCATCTGCCCACACAGCTCCTCCAGCACTTCTGCTGCCACCTGGGCATGTGGACGGAGCCATGAGGGGGGTGCTGGGGAGGGAAGGAGGCTGCAGGGGGTGGTCCCCAGAACGGATGCCCGTGGCTTCTCTGTGTCTCCCCAGCCCCTTCTCTGTGGCCCTGCGCTCACCGTGAAAGTGTGGATATTGGTCTTGTAGTTCACACCCCCGGTCAGGTGAATTAGGAGCAGGTGGACTACTTGTCCTTTCTGCCAAGGCAGGTACCACGGGTCAGTCCACCAGTGGACAGAGGCCCCAGATCCCCCCACCCCAAGGGAGTGCCAGAACACGCAGCTGCCTGCACCCCCAGTACCAGGAAAGCCTGCATTTCGCCCGGGGAGGGCAGCCGCCGGCGCCCCCCGTACTTGACTGTGCGCTGGAGGTGCTCCTGGCTGCTCCGGGCCAGCTCTGCAGAGAGGAGCCAGGCTGGGTTCATGAGCCTCTCCAAACCCCTCCCTGAGCAGCTGAGACCCCAGCCTGGAAGCCCCTCCCATCAGCACCTTGGCTCAGGACCGAATCCTGCAGAAACTTGGTCACGTAGGGCATCAGCAGGCTTGACGGGGGAAAGCAGCCTGTGAGGAGGCTGAGGAAGGTCCAGCCTCGAGCACAGAGTTTCCTGCAGGGCAGAGAGCCTGGGCTTCAGGCCGGCTGGACTGCAGCACTGCGCTGGCCCGAGAGGCCTGCCACCGCCCCCCACCCATCCCCCACACTCACGGCCGGGGATGTCCTGTGACCTGCTTGATGGTCTGGCAGTAAATCTCATCCCTGAGGTTCTCCTTCTGGCACAGCTGTGGGGACAGGAAGGGCAGAGGGGCAGCGGGCGGTGGGGCCGAGCCGCAGTGCAGCGCAGTGCGGCAGAGTGAGGGGTGGCATGGGATCTGAAGTCAGAGAAATCCTGCTCATGGCCGTGGGCTGGGGGCCAAGTCAGGGTGACAGCCCACGGTCAAGTCTCACTTGATCTCACTCGGCTTAACGGCATCTGCACAACTGGCCACGCGCCAGGTTGCCGTCTTTACCTGCTTCCAGGACGTGCTTGGCCCTGTCCTCTTTCTCTAGTCCCCGTCTTAGTCATCTCTGCTGACTCCCTCATCCCCTTGACCTCTGAGGGCTGCGGAGCCCTTGGGCCTCTCTGTCTGCACGTGCTCCCTGGTGATCGCGGCTGCTCCCCTCTGCTGATGACTCCGGGTGCCTGTCTCCAGCCCAGACTTCTCCCTTGAAGCCCAGACCCTCCACTTGGAAGTTCCCAACAGATTCCTCCACCAGGCCAGCCCCGCTCCTCACTCAGGCTTCCTTGTGGGAGACCAGCATTGCTCTGGCCAAGGCTTTGGTGTCATCCTTGGCCCCTCTCTGTCACACCCCACATGCACTTCAAGGAAAGCCTGCTACTCGGCGTCTTTCTTCTCGCCTCTGCTGCTACCTCGGGGCCCGGGCCAGCGCCATGTCTCACCTGGGATCATGGCAGTATTCCTCTCGTGGCCCAGAATCACAGACAACAGCCAGAGCGACACCTCACAATGTAAGCCACGTCTCTCTTTAAAACCCTACAGTGGTTTCCCAGATCTTGAAAAATCCAAGTCCTGACAGTGGACTAGAGGCCTGCTGTGACCTGGATCCACGGTCCCTCTTGGTTCTCACCCTCCACTCTCCCCTCGCTCGCTGGGCTCCAGCCACAGCGGCCCTGCTGGTGCCGAGGCTCGGCCTCTCATCAGGACTGTCATCCCGCCCCTTCCTCTGCCGCACGCGCTGCCCCACGTGCACATGCCTCCCTCTCTGGCCTCTTTCAGACCTCTGCTTTGGGGTCACCCTGTCACCAAGCCTTCTGCACTGCAGCAGCCCCTCCCCTGCTTTATCACCCTCCGCGGCACTCTTTGCCCCGGACACATTACATCATGGTTGACTATCTCCTCTAACTAGGTCGTAAGCTCTGTGGGGACTTGGCCGGCTTGGATCACTGCCCTGCCCCCAGCATGTAATAGCTGCTCAATAAATATTTTTGGATGATTTGAATGTATACTGACCGAGGGACAGGGGATCCCATGGAGGCCCAGGCAGGAGGACAGGAAGGGCCCTCAGGGGTCCCTGACTCCCCGCAGCTTCGAGCACACACAGCTCTTGCGTACCTTCAGCAGCCCATAGAGGAGATCCAGGTCGTTCTTGCCCCGGGGCTTGGACTGGTCACCCATAAACTGCATCAGAGCTGCGGGCAGGATGAGAAGCAGGGTGAGCTGGGCTGGGGGCCTGGCCCTGACTCACGCTGTCACTACGCGGGGCCATCTCATGCCTTGCTCTCAAAAAGCGTGTGAGCCAGGTAGAGCGGCAGCCCCAGTGTCACCGATGAGATGGGGTCAGAGAGACTCTGTGGGTACCTGGGCCTACACCAAGCGCACAGGGAGCCGGACCCACCTCTGCCTTCCAGCCCGGACTGCACACAACCCACAACCCCTTGGGCACGAGTGGAAGCGGGTGAGGGCTGTAGGGGTACAGGAGCCACCAGTGAGCTTCCCTGAGTTGGCAGGCAAGGAGAGAAGGAGACCAGGCGCCTAGGCCCAAGGCACTGCAGACATGGTGGCCACTCACCCTGGAAGCTTCCCACAGCCTGCCTGTTCACGTCCTCGTCACTGATGTTGATGAGTGACGCCTGGATGGGAGCCTGCGGCCACAGAGGCTGGCTGTGAGTCTGGGGGCCCTGGGAGCCAGAGGCCAGCTCCGCGGGCCTGACTCCTCCCCGCCATCCCCCTTACCTTGCTGTACTGCACCAGGCTGGCCATGGCCTTCCTCTCAGCATCGCCACCACTCTGGTCCAGCCTGAGGGGACGGAGGGGAGTACAGCCCTGCTCGCTTGGCCCTCCCACCCCCATCCCAGGCTGGGTAGAGAGGGTGCTGAGAGCCCTGGCCTGGTGACTCAGAGCAGGGAGGCCCACTTCAGGGAGAGTGAGGGTGGGCAGGCGTGGGGTGGGCCCAGGGCACTCACAAGGTCTCGGGCTTCCGGAAGTAGCGCAGGGCGAATTCCTGCATGGTGTAGTCAGAGTCCGTGGGCAGGGTGACGCAGGTCACAGAGGGGGACAGGCTGGTGGCCGAGTTGTCACTGTGTGCCTGGCTCCAGGGGCGGGTGGGGAACTTAGGAGCACAGGAGCCCAAGTGCCACCCGAGTGTCCACCGGCCTGTCCAGGGGCCCCGCCCCAGCCCCACCCAGAGGAGCAGGCAGAGCAGCCGCGGCGCGCACACCACCAGAAGCCGGGAAAGTCAAGAGCCGTTTATTGAGCATCTTCCAGGCGGCGCCGAACTAGCTGCCACAAGGGCCACACGCGAGGAGGACCACCCAGCCCCTGCCCACAGGGAGCTCACAGTCGTGCTGGGGAGACAGGGCAGGAAGTCGGGAGCGGGCAGAGAGGCAGCCTCAGACCAAGCGCTGCCCACCAGGCGGGGTGGTCCTCAGCCGCTCAGGGGCCCTCTCCTTCCTCGACTCCTAGTTAGGCCGTGCCTCGGCCTCTGCCGTCCTCCTCACCTCAGACGTCCTACCCCACTCTCCGCGCTGCAGCTGACCCTTGTGCCGGCCACTCCTCCACTCCATCGAGAAGGAAAAGTCTGGAGCAGCAGCCGGCTGCACTACGTCAGCAGGGAAGAGTCCGGAACGGCCCCTGGTGGAGCCAAACTGCCAGCCTGGGAGACACATCCAAGGACAGCACCTCACCCGCCTGGCCCCTCTGTCACTGGAGGCTCCTGCTCATCTGCCCGCCCTGCACCAGCTGCGCTGCCTGTCCCTGGGGTACCTGGCTCCAGAGTAGCCACCGGCAACAGCTTGATGAGGTCCCCACGTTGAAAGCTGAGGAGGCTGTGGTCATCAGTGATGTAGCTTCGCAGGGCGATGACATAGCCAGAGTCCTGCAAGTGGGCGGATGAGCGGCCAGCCTGCTTGTGATCCTGTCCTGCCCGTCCCACCTGCTGCCCCATTGGCCTCACTCTCCACTCAGCGCCCCCAAGTGCCAGCCCCAGCCTAGGCAGCTTGAAGGAGCTTGGCTGACAGCCCCAAGACCAGCCAAACCAGACGGTGTGATGTGGCAGAGGTGGAGGGCCCCCGTTCGGCCCCGGCCCACCCCCTGCCGGCCTGCACTTGCCTTCCTGAGCTCGCTCAGGAACAGCTCGACCATAGCCTTGACGGCTCCCGCCCGGACCGTGTGCAGCACCAGCTGTTCACTCTTCAGCGACAGCTTCAGGGTGGAGCTGGCCAGGCACTCCACGCCTAGCACCTCAGCAAAGCTGCATAGAGGGTGGGCATGAGCTGGGGGCCGTCTCGCCAGCCCACCTCACACCCCAGCCCAGGCTCACCTGTATGAGCAGAGAGTCTTCAGCTGGTCAGGGTGCAAGGTGGGGCCTCGGGTCACCTTGAGTAGTCTCAGCCCGCGGTGGGACACAGCCAGCAGCTGCACGTCGCTGCCACTCTCGCCCTGCCCGGAAGGTGGGTGGGTCACAGACAGGCTGCTGGCTCCCTGCCACTGTCCAAGACACCCTGGGGCTGCTCAGGCCAGTGCTATCCTTTGCCCTTCCACTGGGGCCCAGTCTACCCCCAGCTCGCATCCTGTTGCAGAAGGCCAAGCTGGCCTCCAGCCTGGGGCGCTGCCATCCCCAGCCTCACTGACCGAGACAGGAAAGATGCGGGAGAAATAATTGGCCCAGTTGTCCCTGGCGGCCACCACGATGCGCTTCTTGACACTGTCCTCAGCTGTGTCCAGCGAGTCCAGGCCCACCTCCAGGTCTCCTGCGGGCAGAAATGGCCCTAGGCTGTCCTCAGCCTCCCTCACAGCGGGGACCACAGAGTTTGCTCCCTCCCTCTGGGCAGGCCCAACTCCCAGCACTCCAGCTCCCTGACTCCAGGGTCCCTGGACCTACCCAGCAGGTCTTTCATCTTGTGCCTCTCATCCTTGGAGATCCGGATGCAGGACTCAGCGAAGGTGTCCCTCAGGATCTGGGGGCAAAGCCAGGCGGTCACCACCAGGTCCTGAGGCCACAGCTCACCCCAGAAGCAGCCACCGCGTGGCGGAAAAGCTGGAGCACCCCATGGGCATGTGGGTGGAACAGGGAGGGATGGAGGGCCTTTCAAGCCCAAGGCCATGACCACCCAGAGCTCCCACCTGCCTCCCCAGCTGCCTGCACCAGTCGAGCTGCTCCTCCATCAGCTGAGATAAGCTTCCCTGAAGGAACAGGACTTGGGGGAGGGGAGAGGGACAACTACTATAGAAATGAGGGGGAAAGACACAAGCATCCATCTAGAGATGGCAGAGGGACAGTCACCAGTGAGCACCTGCTGTGTGCCGGGCCTGTGTTGGGTGCTGTATACGCTTTATTTTTAATCCTCGTTATAAGTCCCAAATGGCCCTTAATTCTGAGGGACGTTGTGAGGATTAAATAAATGAAGGCAGGGCTTGGAACACGCTAGCGCCCCGCAAGTGCAGCTGTTCTCGTGCCCAGGGTGGGGGCGGTCTGTCTGTACATATCCCAGGTGGGCTGGTCTCTCACCTGCTCACAGAGCAGCCTGAGGCCGTAAGGATGGCTGAAGTTCTCCCGAGGGTAGAACACCTGCACGAGGGCACAGCAGAGTGTGAGTGGGCAGGGACGCGCCCCGCCAGCCCCTCTTCCGCCCCACCTCTGCCTCCGGGGCCCGGAGGAAACCAGGCCTGAGGAGGTGGGGATGGGGAAGCAGTTTGTGTGCGGGGAGATGCTGGGGCCCCAGGCTGGCGCCCCCACCGCCTGCGCCCCGGCCACCATCCAGAGAGGCCAGGCTGCGGCCCGCCCTCGTACCCACCTCCTTGCGCAGGAACAGCCTCCAGGGGGCGCTGGCGTAGGAGAAACACACACTGCCCGAGGGCACGAGCAGCTGGGTGGAGACCCCGTGGTCCTCCATGGGCTCCACAAGGCCTGGCAGATGGAGGGGCCGAAGAGCATCAGGTGAGGAGCTGCCCAGGCCAGAATGATGCGGGCACAGGGAGAGAGGGTCCTCACCTCCCTGAGGCCCCTCATGGCCCAGCTCGCTCCACCTCTGCCGCCTCCCTCCCACACACCATCCCATCTCCAGCCTCCATCTCCCACCTCCAACGTTCCCTGCTGTCCCGGACCATGTCAGCAGGGCCACTAAATTCCTGACGAGGCCAACGCCCTGTGTGTGACAGTCCCTCCATGCCAGACAGGCCCCAGGGGTGCCCAGGCCCTGCCCCCTGCGGGAACGCGGAAGCTGGGTCTCCTCACTCACGGCTCCAAAGTCCAGAAGCCTGAGAAGCTGACCCTGGCCATGAGTGCTGAGAGGCCCTTGGGAATCCGGCTCCCACCCCGCCCAAAGCCCACTGCACAGGGATGTGGGGTTCCTTACTGCCGGGCTCAGCTGGAGGAGTTGCTGGGGGCAGTGGGGGTGCTGGTGGAGGTGGGGGTTTCTGGGCAGTGGGTGGGTTCTGGCCAAACAGCTCTTGAAGTGGCCCCTGCTTCTCCTTGATGGAGTTGCAGGGCAAAAGGCGTGGTCGGGCCTTGGGTCGAGCAGCCACAGCTGGTGGGGGGCCCTTCCCTGGGCTGGGGGGCAGCATCTGGGGAGGCACAGAGGACACACACAGGCTGTGACTAGCGGCCAGGTTTACCCAAGGAGCCTCAGGGGGACTCCGGAGCAGAGCAGCCACACCCTGGACAGGACGAGACCTCACCGAAGGGGACGAGGAGGCACCATCGATCCCCAGCTTAGCCAGAGCCTCATCCTTAGGGTTGTTTTTCTTCAGGAAATTTTGGGAGAGCTTCCTGAGAGAAGGAAGAGGTCATGAGTCCAGAGGGTGGCTCTCTGGGAAGGGAGCAGCGCCGGCCGCCCCTCCCCCTCCCCGGGGCACACCTGGATGGCTGCACAGGCACAGGCACAGGGCCCGGGCGGCTCTGGTACATGCGGATGATGTTGCGGATCTCCCGGCTGGGCTCTGCCCGCTGGGGTCCAGGGACTGAGCTATGCACCATGGCTCTGCCCTGGGCTGGCCCCGCCTCCGTGGCTGGCTCAGCCTCAGCCTCCTGTGCAGCTTTGGCCCCACCTCGTGTCAGTGGCTTCTTCACTTCCAGGGAAGGAGGAGGTGATGGCACTGACCAGGGAGAGGAAAGACATGAGACCCTGTGCAGAACCACAGGGCCAGGCCCTCCCCCTTCTCCCCCTTCTCCCCACCACCTGCTCTCTGTTCCTCCTCTTCTGGCTCATCCTCCTCTTCCTCCCCCTGGGGGATCTTCACCTTGGCTGGAGGCTTCATCGTCTTCACCTTGATCTGCTGCTGCCCTGTAAATGCCCCAGACGGCCCTGTCTATTATCCCCCACCTGGCCCGCCCATCTGGGCACCTAGCCAGGCCACAGGGACCTGGAGGACTGGAGTGCACCCCGCCATCTCCCGGCCAGTCTGGGGCAGTGGCTGAGTTTCTGTGTGTGGTCGCCACCCCAAGGGCCCTCACCCAACTTCTGGAAATAGTCCCGTTTCTGCTGGAAGCTCTTGGGCTGTGGGGGCCTGTCTTCAGCCTCGGGTGAGGTCTCCTGCTGGCAGAAAGGGGAAGAGAAGGAGCAGCCCTGCCAGCCAAGCTGTCACTCACATTGCAAACCCACTGGGATCCACAGGGCTGGGCCTGGCAGCATCTTTCTATATCTGCGCCCCCCACCCCATGTCTCCCACTTCTGCAGCCTTGGAGCTTGCTGCCCCATCCCAGGCCCCACCATTTTCCAGGCCTCAGCTCCCCATCCTTAGGCAGGCACCTACCAATTCCAGGTCACGCTCTGGCTCCTTCTGGGGGGTGGGTGTCTTCTTGAGCCTGGGGGTGATGGCTGGGGGTGGGGTCAGGGAGGCAGCTCCAGGGGCCTGGGCCTGATGCTGGCTCTGGAGCTGCTTTGCCTGCTGCTCCAGGGACAAGGTCATGGCCTGCGTGGTCATCTGCTGGGCCTGACGGGGGAGGAGCAGTGCGCTAGGTAAGAGCTGGCCTAGCCTCGCCCCACACCTGCACCCACTAGGCAAGCTGTGGGACCCGCCCGTCCTCACCAGGATCAGCGCCTGCTGGTTGATGAAGTTCTGTTGCTGGACCGCCAGCTGCCTCGCGTCCACACTGGGAAGCAGGGGCTGGGGCTGGGGCTGGGGCGGCACCACCATGGCTGCAAGTAGGGCAGGCAGTCAGGGCAGGCGAGTGCCGCAGGGAGCTCCCCGCCCTCTGCCCCCTGTGCCCTCTAGGCCCCGGGCAGGACCCTCCCTCCTCCAGTCCCTGCCTGAGAAGGGACCCCGGTGGTTACAGTCCAGCCTTACCTGGCATGGCGGGGACCGCGCCCACTGCTGGCACCACAGGCATAGGTGCAGGCATCATGGCTGGCTGGTACCCGGGCATCTGCATCATCCCTGGGTACACTGAGGGAACAGGGCCCGCCCAGGTCGGTCCCTACCTGGGCCCCAAAGAAGCCTCCCTCCAGCCCCAGGCAAAGAGGAGACTATGGGCCACTAGGGTGCTGGCTGGAGCTCTGATCACAGCCGCGTGGGACCCCAGGCCACGCTTGCCCGTGTTGCTGGGCAGGGAGACCCTGGAGAGGTGCTCAGCCCCGTACTCACCCATGGGGTAGCTGCCTTGCTGCATGGGCCCCATGGCACCCCCTCCCTTCATGCGGCTACTCAGAGCCCTGCCTTGCTCCAGCTCCTGAAGGGACGAAGGTCACAGGTCACAAGGTCAGAGCTAGAGCCCTAGGAGGTATGGAAGTGGCAGCAGAGGCCCCAGTGGGGTCGGGGCAGGGGTGAGGTGGAGTCTGTGTGCAGAACACTCACGCTGAGGCCCGGGGAGAGGACTGGCTCGAAGAGGTGGTCCAGGAAGCCATCCAGACTCCCCGAGGTCCGGGACTCACCTGGGGAGGCTTAGTGTCACTTGCCTGGGGCTTCCTGCACCCCCAGGCCCAGCACTTGGCCACCCTCAGTGTGCCCACTCCGAGCCTTACCTGTGCGACTCCTGCTGGGCAGGGTTGGGGCTGGACCTGGAGGGGGACCTGGTGGCAGTGCGGGGGCCTGGATGCCAGGGGCCGGGGGGATGTCCTCGGCTCTGCAGGAGACAGTGGGCCCAGCTAAGGAGGTGCCGTGGCTGGGTGGGGGGTCGTCCCCATGGGGTGGGAGGAAGCTGGGGGGGTGGGCTGGGCCTGCGGCAGCACCTGAGAACCCCAGGGCACGATAGGGTGGCTGTGGGGGTCACCTACGACAGGACAGGGACAGGAGCAGGCCAGGGGTGCTGTGGGCAACACCTACAAGCCACGGGGGGCGATGGGGTAGCTGTGGGGACCAGCTGGGTCCCCCAGGTCCTCGGTCTGTCCGATCAGGTCCAGCACAAAGTCGCAGCCAGCCAGGTCCTGCCAGGAGTCCTTGGAGTGCAGTGACACAGACCAGCCACGCGGGGGCGGATCCAGGCCTCTGGGTGAGACAAGGGTGTGTAGTAGAGGGTGGTCAGCCAGGCAGATGACCGTCTGAAAGGGGCGAGGACCTGAGGGTGGGCTGGGGGGGAGGGGTGTGGAAGGGGACAGTAACCTGGCTGAGGACCCGCTTTCCCTCAGAGAGCTCTCCTGTATCTCCAGCTCACAGCCCTCTACTGCTACATCGGCTCTGATGCACTTATTCAAATTCATTGATTTGATAAGAACCTGGACCAGATCTATTAAGCATCCTCTCTACTTGCTGTCCATCTTGAATCTACTCTCTGCACCCTGCCCACCTGCCCCCACACCTCGCCCCCGCCCTGCCCCTTGGGGAGCAGGCCTTGGCCTTGGGCCTGCAGGAGCAGCTGCAGGAGGTGCCTGGCGGGAGAGCGGGCCGGGAGGATGAGGAGGACACAGGAGGAGGACGGGACAGTGGCCAGTGTTGGCCACACGCCCCCATCCCAGGCCCCCCACACCTGCTCTGCAGAATCCACCCGGCGAATTGCTCCCCTGTGGTCCAGGACTCCACCTCGGCCGAGTAGCACTCCTCTGCAGGGATGAGGGGTGGGGGCCCGCATGAGGGACAGCAGGGTCCACCCTGATGGGAAGGGGCTTCTGTCCCGTGGGGGTTCCAAAAGCAGGGCAGCAGGGAGGTCAGGGTCACATCGGGAGGGCTGAGGCGGGAAGGGGGTCTCGGGAGGGCGAGGGTGCTGGGAGGGCGAGGGTGCCGGGCTGGGGAGGCCTGAGCAGGAGGTGAGCATCACCGCTGAAGGTGAAGACGTCCAGTGCCATGCGGCCCCGCCGCCACCCGGCCGTCCACTCGAGCTGGGTGGGGGGGTGGGCCCGTGCGGACCCAGGGGCCAGCTGCGTCTGCTCCAGGGCCCCCAGCAGCTTGTGCTGGCACAGCGCTGCCATGCCCCTGGGGGCCTGGTCGGACACAAATCTGCGGGCACAGCACAGGGCTGCTGTGGGTGCGGACTGGCCCGCTGACCCCACCCACGGGGCCCCCGTCCGCCGGGCCCCTTACTTGAGCAGCGGCTTCTGCAGGGTGGACATGGAGGGGAAGGCGCTGAGCAGGACGGCCATGAGGGCCCAGCCACGCTGGCTCTGCTGCTCGTCCGGGTTGTGCCAGACCTGGGCCACCAGCTGGCTGAAGAGCTCGTTGCGCAGCCCCGGCTGCCGCTGCCCCTGCCGCGCCAGGTACCGGCCCATGGTCTGCTCCTGCCAGGAGGCCAGGGACCCGTCCCCCAGGAGCCGCAGCAGCTGCAGACACAAAGCGAGGCGAGGCAGGATGTGCGGGGCTCCCTGTGCCTGGCCAGCACCCCTCGCATGGGCCCACCCTGCGCCCTCCCCAGCGGGTCGCTCACCACCTTATTGATGTCCAGGGCGTGCTGAGGGTTCTCACCGTCCAGCCGGGTCAGGGGCTTAGTCAGCAGCTGCCCAGGGCGGGGCAGGGATGGCTCCTGCAAGGAAGGAGGGTGACACGGCGCCTGAGCAGGGGCTGGTCTGTGCTGACCTGCTGGACACAGCCCCGGGGGGACCCCCATGGGAGCACGTGCCCTGCGAGAGGAAGAGGGGCTGGCGAGGCAAACCATCTTAAAAATACTTCTCCACTGCTCTTTCTGATTAGAAAACGAAAGCCCATGCGTGCAGAAAACTCAGAAAACACGGAAAAGTATGAAGACTAAAAGCCACGTTAACATTCCACTGCTGGACAAAACCACAGTAAGCATTTTCACCTCTTTCTTTTCAGTCTTACTTCCTACGTGTAGGTACACACGTCATCTCCCCACCCGCCCCGTGGTGGTTGCTGTTTACAGAATTGGATCATACCCTACATGCAGTTTTGAATCCTGCTTTTGTTTCCAGCACTGTAGCCTGGACACTCTGCCTTGTCAGTAAACATGCTTTCATGGCAGGACAACGCCGCAGGTGTAACAAAGGTGTGGCATTGCCGATAAGTAACAAAAGAGCGAGATGTTTAGGTTCAACGGATTTTGGATTTTCCGAGCAAGGCAGTTGCGCCCACAGCCTCCACAACAGGAGAGGGAGGAGCGGGCTGGAGAAAGGAGAGACGCAGCTTCTGCCTCACGTCTGGGGAAATGTGGCCATCAGCCAGGAAGGGCTGAGGCCTCGGGGCCCACCTGAAAGTCGATGGCGATGAAGCTGGAGAAAGGGAACCTGTCGATGTCGGGCGGGAGGGTCAAGTGGGGCTGTGCGGGAACTTCCGGGGGCACGGCCTCAGTGATGCTCTCAGCCAGGGTGTGCTGATGGCCTAGGCAGCCCAGAGACGCCCAGGTGAGGCGCCTGGCTCTGGTGCTGCTTCCACCTCCCAGCAGCAGCGTCCAGCTCCAGTGCAGAGGGGGGACCCAGAGCATCAGGGGGAGGGACCACAGGGACAGATCCGCTGTGCAGGAGGGGGTCAGGGCAAGAGTGACGCCCATCAGGACTCACCCTCTGCTGTCTTCAGCATGACAGCCAGCTCAGCCGGGATCTCCAAGCACCCCAGCTCCTGGTGGAGAGGAGCAATTGACCAGGAGCTAAGGGGGGGGGGGGCATAGGTACCCAGGGGCCCTCCTCTCCCCTGGGCTACAAGCTTCCCCTCCAAAGACCAAGAATTCTAGTCCTGGACACGCAAACAAATAGGGCCTCCAGAGCCCTCAGAGGGAAACCAAGGGCACCCCAGGCCTCTTCTTGGGGGCTCGACAGATGGACCTGAGGGGCCGGACCCATCTCGCACCCCTGGGACCCCACGCTCCCCCTCGAGCCAGGCCAGGTTTGGCAGGCTCACAACCCAGCACACACCCTCCAGCTTCCAGGCCACCTACCATGCTTGGCACCTTCTTGGAGGCCCTGACGCTGTGCCAACTGTGCGGATGCCCAAGCTGTTGGGGGAGATGCGGGAGGAGAAAACGCCCCCGTGAGGGGTCACCACGAGCTCCCTAGAGGCTCCTCCCCTGCTCAGCAGTTCAGCTGCCCCCTCCTCCTCCCAGGAGGCCCTGACACCAGCAGAGGAACAGGTGCAGACCCAGGAGGCCAACCGTCTACCCCCCAGCCCTCCAGAGCCCTCACCAGCCTAAGCTCTGTGGGTGTCACTGCCCGTCTGCCAGGGCACCGGGAAAAGGGCAGGAAGAAGGAAAGGAATGGTCCCAGGGGACAAAGTCCAGCCAGGGAGAGGCCGGGGGGGGGGGGGCAGTATGTGGGCATTGACCTTTGAGCTGCTTTATGGCCCTCAGATTGGAGTCATCGGGCAAGAGAGGGGAGTAGCCCAAGGAGGCCTGGAGGGGTTGGGAGGCACCCCCAACTGGCAGGGGAGAGTCAGGCCCTGGCAGTAGGCAGGCGTGAAGGAAGGCAGCGACCTCCTGGAGGCTCCAGGCTACCCTGGCCAGGCAGAGGGGAATGAGAGGCACTCCACCACCAATGGTCTCTGAGGCCTCTGTCCTTGTGCAGCTGGGCTTAGAGGGTGGACACTGTCGGATTTGGCCAACTTGGCCAGCAAGGCTGCCTGGCTTCTCCCCCGAGCAGCCCCAGGCAGCACCCCATCCATATGCTTCACCTGCTGTCTCTGCCGTCTCCAGAGCAGGGGCCGGGCCACCAGCAGGATGGTGTTCAGCTGCCCCAGAGCCGTCCGTCGCCGAAGGTACCGCTTCCTGGAGGCCGGGAAGGGGGTTGGTGAGGAGTCCAAACTGACACCCAATCCTTGAATCCTCCAAGCTAAGACATGAATGTAAAATCGGACCCCAGTGAAGCCCCTGGCTACCTAATGGAAGCAAAAGGGAAAGGCCGGGACACTTTGAAAGAAGAGCAGCTAAACTGAGATGCTGTTGTGCCTGGGGGGTAGAAGGGAGGTCCAAGAGGGAGGAGATGTATGTATACATATAGCTGATTCACTTTATTGTAAAGCAGAAATTAATACAACATTGTAAAGCGATTATACGCCAATAAAAATAAAAAATTAAAAAATTAAAAAATAAAAAAGATCTGAGACTCTGGAGCCGACCACCTGGGTTTTTCCCCTACTGTTTAGTCACTGAGATCTTGGATTAGTTACTTTACCTCTCTGGTTTATTTGTTTGTTTGTTTGTTTTGGTTGCACCACGTGGCTTGTGGGATCTTAGTTTCCCGACCAGGGATTGAACCTGGGCCCCGGCAGTGAAAGTGCCCACTGGACCTGCCAGGGAATTCCCTGCTTTACCTCCCTGTGTTTTATTTTCATCATCTCTAAAATGAGAATTATTATAATGCCTGCCCCGAAATAAGATGAAATGAATTAAAAGGCGTGTTGGGAATAGTGCCTGGCATATTATTATTTAAGAAGCAGAACTTCTAAAAATGAAAAGCTAACATCACTGTAAGTCTAATAGGAGATCCCAGAAGAGACAATATCTTTGAGAATTTTCCAGGTATAAGAAAGACCAGACTCCTCAATGAAAGAGCCCTGAGCACAATAAATATTTAAAAATAAATCTATACACACTACTAGACATAAAATAAACAAGGATCTACTGTTTAGCACAGAGGACTATATTCAATACCTTGTAATTACCTATAATGGAAAAGGATCTAGAAAAGTATATATACATATGTATGTATACATTTGTAACTGAATCACTTTGCTGCACATCTGAAACATGGTAAATCACTATACTTCAATAAAAAAATAAATAAACCTACAGCTTTTGTACATCAAAGGACACCATCAAGAGAATGCAAAGACAACCTACGGAATGGGAGACTACTTGCAAATCACATATTTGATAAGGGTTTAATATCCAGAATATACAAAGAACTCCTACAATGCAGTGAGAAAAATAAAAAACTCAAAAAGCAGGCAGAGGACTCGAATAGACATTTCTCCAAAGAGATATACAAATGGCCAAGAAGTACATGAAAAGATGCTCAACATCATTAGTCATTAGAGAAATGCAAATCAAAACCACAATGAAGGGACTTCCCTGGTGGCGCAATGGTTAAGAATCCGCCTGCCAATGCAAGGGACATGGGTTTGATCCCTGGTCCAGGAAGATCCCACGTGCCGCGGAGCAACTAAGCCTGTGTGCCACAACTACTGAGCCTGTGCTCTGGAGCTTGCGAGCCACAGCTACTGAGCCCATGTGCTGCAACTACTGAAGTCTGCGCACCTAAAGCCTGTGCTCTGCAACAAGAGAAGCCACCTCAATGAGAAGCCTGCGCACTGCAACAAAGAGTAGCCCCTGCTCGCCACAACTAGAGAAAGCCTGTGCGCAACAACGAAGACACAATGCAGCCAACAAATAAATAAAATAAAATCTTAAAAATTTTTGAAAAAAAAACAATGAAATACCACTTCCCACCCACTAGGAGGACTAAAATTTAAAAAGCGGAAAATAACGAGCATTGGCAAGGATGTAGAGAAACTGGAACCTTCACACATTGCTGGTGGGAATATAAAATGGTGCAGCTGCTGTGGAAAACAGTTTGGCGATTCCTCAAAAAGGTGAAGACAGAATTACCCCAGAATTCCACTCCGAGGTAAAGCCCCAAAAGAACTGAAAGCAGAGACTTGAACTGTCACTTGCAATGCTCGTGTTCATAGCAGCCTGATTCACAATAAGCCAAAAGGTAGAAACAACACACATGCCCACTGACGTATAAATGCATAAACAAAATGTGGTCCATCCACACGATGGAACAACGTTCAGCCATAAAAAAGATACGAAGTTCTGACACATTGCAACAGGGACGCACCCTGAAGACACTGTGCTTAGTGCGCTAAGCCAGACGTAAAAGGAAATATTGTAGGAGTCAACTTAGATGACATATGACATATGTAGAATAGGCAAATTCACGGAAACGGAAAGTATACTAGAGGTTACTAGGGGCTGGAGGGAAGGCAGAGGGAGGCATCATTGTCGAATGGGCACAGAGTTCCTGCTGGCGATGAAAATGTTTTGGAAACATAGAGTGGTGACGGGGCCCCTCTCCGGAGGCGTCCCTGGTGTCACGGCACTGCCTTCATTTTGTTCTCAGTCCTTAAATAATCCCCTTTGGGGTGACTGGCAGCTGGTTTACTGTCTGCATCTGACTCCCCAGCTAGCCTGGGAGGCACCACCTCTGCCTTCATCCCTGTTGCCAGGTGTTGCCAGCATCTAGTCCAGGGTAGATGGAGACGATGGTCAACCGATAGCTGTTGGATGGATGAGTGAAGATGGGCAGTGAAGGGTGAGTGGGGGCGGAGCTAATGAGGTGAGAAGGGTGAGGGGAGCATCATAGGACCAAGAAGCCCAAAGAGCCTGGTGTGTAAAAGTCTGGCCTAAATCGAGGCTGGAGAAGCAGGCAGGGCCTCACACAACCTGATTCACAACACAGCCAATACATTTAAAAAATTAAAATAAAATAAAATAGAGCATTCTTGCTGCAGAGTGGAGAACAGACTAGAAAAAAGAACAGTCAGGAATCAAGACTGCAGGGTTGAGTGGCCTCAACCGATAAGGAGCTTCTCGTGGCTGGGGGTATCCAAGCAGAGACGGCATGAGTAGGGATGCCGGAAAGGAGAGTCCGGTGCTGATGGGAGGCAGGCAGACTTGCCTCAAGGCCCTGCGTCTCCCCGACCCCGCCCCGCCACCGCCACCGTGAGGAGGCCTACAGTCTCACGCCACCCTGCCCACCTGGCCTGGAGCCCACGCGCGCGAGCCTGCATCCATGGCAGGAGGCGGAGGCGCTGGCGGGAGATGCGGGCGCGGAGGCCTCGGTGCAGGGTGAGCAGGGCCTGGGCGCGCTGCTGGGCCCGGTGCTGTTCCAGCTGCTGCCAGCCCGGCTCCCGCAGCAGCACCTGGGGGCAGAGGTTTGGGCTGGGGGCAGGCCAGGCAGCTGGGGACCACCCTGCCCTTCTCCCCAGGCCGCGGCCTCCTTCCTTCCAGCCAATCGATTCTACTGGGGTGCCCGGGACACCCACCCACACTCCATCTCCCCACCACCCGGAAGAACCACCGGATCCTGAGTTGGTTCCCGAATGCTCCTCCCCGTTCCCAGCCCTGCCTGCCTCCCTGTGCATACACACCGCCCACCTGGGTGGCTCCCAGGTGACAGAAGGGTGACTCAGCCCCAAGCGCCTGGTTCAGGATGGTGCCACACCTTTCCCGGTCCGAGAGCTCTTCCTGCCCCTCTGTCCCCAGGGCCCGGAACCTACCCCAAGGATGGAGAACTAAGGTCAGAACAAGCACAGCGGGGATCTCCCTGCGGTCCAGTGGAACCGCCTAAGAATCTGCCTTTCAGTGCAGGGGACACAGGTTCGATCCCTGATTGGGGGACTAAGATCCCACATGCCGTGGGGCCACAAGCCCATGTGCCACAACTACTGAGCTTGCGAGCCACAACTAGAGAGAAGCCCACACGCCACAACAAAGATCCCGCATGGTGAAACTAAGACCCAACGCAGACAAGAATAAAAAAAATAAAATAAATACAAAATGAAAAGAACAAGCACAGAGAGGACGTCCCTCTACACTCATTTGAAACACCTGAGCCCCTCAGGGTCGATTCAGTCTGTAAGTTGTTCAGCAATGATTTGGAAAGCACCCACCGTGTGCCAGGCACCCAGGAGAGTTTTTGCTGAGAGGAGGAGGGGCGGGTGAGTGCACAGAGGCGTGGAGAGGTGCAAGGGAAATGAACAGTGAAAGGGGACAGGGATGGAGGGAGAGGAGGTGAGACAGAGAGAATGGAAGGAGGGAGGGTTGGACATCAGGCCCAGAGTCCCTGGGAAAGTAGGTCCCTCTTCCCCGAAGAAGCCCCAGGTCTGCCAGCCACTCCAGGGCCACTCCAGGCCTTCCCAGTGAGTCCCGGCCCTGAGATGCTTGTACCCCTGGGTGCCCCCATCCTGGGTCCCTACCTGGCCAGGAAGGCCTGGAAGGGCACACGAACGGGGAAGTTGGCGCTGCGGGTATACACGGCCTCCAGGATGCCTGCCTGGCGCAGTTGCTCTGCCACGTGACCCACATCAAAGAGGCCCGGAAACTGTGGCCATGGGCAGAGCCACGGAGAGCTGAGTCAAGGGTCTCAAAGCTGTGGGGAATGTGGGGCAGGGCAGAGGAGGGGCGAGGGGGGCTGAGAAGGGCAGGGTGGGGGTGGGAGGGCTCTGAGGCCAGGTGCTGGGAGAGCTCACCTTTCCCGGGTTGGGGTTGAGGCACTGGATGAAATAGACATGGCTCCTGGTGGGTGGAAGTGGGGGGTCACTTGAGCAGAGGGGCCCTCCCATTCAAACACCCTAGGGTCGGGTGTGGGGGGCGCTCTTCTCACCTGCCCAGCTGGGCTAGGAGGTCCCCCAGGGAACGCTGGAAGCGAGAGGCCAGCGTGGGTTTGCCTGGTCCTTCCCCAGACTCAGGCTCTGCTTCCTGGAACAGGCTGCCCACCAGCTGTGGGGTGAGAGGGGGCCGAGCCAGCTCACCTGGGCCTGTCCAGCCTGCCCCCCCACCCACCCCAACCCCAGGGAGCCAGGGTGGGCCGGCCAAAGGTTCAAGGTGTCAGGGGCTTGAAGACAAGCCCCTTGGGTAAGACTGGGTGAGGAGGGCAGAATGAGGGGACAGGAGGGCCAGCAGGGGCACCTGGAGCTGGCTCTGGGCAAGCATTTCCACAACAGCACGGTCAAGATGATCCCGGTTTCTGCTTAGAAACTTGTGAACCTGCAAGAGATAATGTGAGGAGGGGAGGAGAGCCAAGGAGAGAAGGCTGGGTATGGAAGCCAGTTCCTTTGTCAAATAATCCAGCCTCTCCCCTCGGAGTTAAAGGCCACAGTTAACACAACATCGTAAATCAACTATATTTCAATAAAAAAAATTTTTTTAAAGGCCACCTTTGAAGTTGGACTCTTATCGCACACCAGGTACCAAAATTAACTCAAAATGAATGGATCAAAGACCTAAATGTAAGACCTGAAACTATAAAACTCTTACAAGAAAAAGGGAGAAAGCTTCATGACATTGGACTTGGCAATGATCTCCTGAATGTGACACTAAAAGCAAAGGCAATGAAGGAAAAATAAACTAGACTTCATAAAATGAAAAACTTCTGTGCATCAAAATACAGTATGAAGAGAGTGAAAAGACAGCCCACAAAATGGGAGAAAATATCACATATGAGATAAGGGATTAATATCCAGATTATGTAAAGAACTCCTGCAACTCAACAAGGTAAGAAATAATTCAAAAATGGGCAAAGGGGGGCTTCCTAGGTGGTGCAGTGGGTAAGAATCCACCTGCCAATGCAGGGGACATGGGTTCGATCCCTGCCCCAGGAAGGTACCACATGCCGCGGAGCAACTAAGCCCGTGAGCCACAACTATTGAGCCTGCGCTCTAGAGCCCGTGAGCCACAACTACTGAGCCCATGTGCCGCAACTACTGAAGCCCATGCACCTAGAGCCCCTGCTCTGCAACAAGAGAGGTCACCGCAATGAGAAGCCCACGCACCACAATGAAGAGTAGCCCCTACTCACCGCAACTAGAGAAAGCCCGTGTGCAGCAACAGAGACCCAACACAGCCAATAAAATAAATAAATAAATAAATAAATAAATAAATAAATTTATTTTAAAAAAATGGGCAAAGGACTTGAATAGGTATTTCTCCAAGGAAGATACACAAATGGCTAAGAAATACATGAAAAGATGCTCAACGTTATTAGTCGTTAGAGAAATGCAAATCAAAACCACAACGAGGTACCACTTCACACCCACTAGGGTGAGTATAATTTTAAAAAATGAAAAGTAAATATTTGCAAGGATGTAGAAAAACTTGAACCCCTATAAATTGCTGGTGGGACCACTGAGGAATAGTTCGGTGGCTCCTCAAAAAAGGTAAACATAGAATTACCATATGACCCAGCAAACCTACTCCTAGGTAGATACCCCAAAGAACTGAAAATAGAGACTCAAACAGTGACTTGTACACCCATGTTCACAGCAGCAAAATTCACAATAGCCAAAATGGTGGACACAACTCAAGGGTCCATCAATGGATGAATGGAGAAACCAAATGTGGGTCTATTCATACAATGGAATATTATTCAGCCATAAAAAGGAAGAAAAAAAATTTTTGGAAGGAAATTCTGATACATGCTACAACATGGATGAACCTTGGAAATATTATGCTTAATGCAATAAGTCAGACACATAAGGATTGTGTATGTGTGTGTGTTATGATTCCACTTACGTAAGAAGAGGCAAATCTACAGATTTGGAAAGTAGATTAGGTATTACCGGAGTCTGAGGGAGGGAGAATTAGAAGTTAGTGTTTAATGGGCAAGTTGTTTCTGCTTGGGATCATGAAAAGCTGGTCTGGAAATGGATAGAGGTGATGGTTACCCCAACATTGTAAATGTACTTAAAGCCACTGAAATGGACACTTAAAAATGGTTAGAATGGGAAAGTTTATGATACGTATATTTTACCACATTTTTTTTTTAAAGGCTGCCTTTGTCACGCACCCAGTGCTTTGTTATACTCTTGGGTCAGTTATTGGGTTTTCAGTTCTGTCCCATTGATGGGTCTGTTCCTTATCAACACCATACTCTTTTAATTACTAGAGCTTTCAAATACGTTTTAATACCTGATAGAGCAAATTCCTCCATAATCATTTGCTTCTCAATATCTTACTGGCTATTCTCATGCACTTTTTTCCAGATAATACTTCAGAATAACTTTGTTAAAATCATCTCTCCTCTCATAAAAGCCCCACTAGAGTATTTTCTGGAATTACATGACTTTTCTAGATTAAATGGGAAAAAATGAACAATATAGGGCTCCTCAACAGGAACAGAGCTTTTCCCTCCATTTTTAAGTCTTCTTTTGTGACCTTCAATACAGTTTCATAGTTCTCTTCAATCTCCTTGTGTCTCTTTTTTTGTTTAAATGTGATTTTTTCTTTTTTTTGAGGTATAATTGACATATACTCCTTGTGTTTCTCGTTTGGGTAACTCCTGTGTAGCTTGTATGTTTTCTTCTACAACTAGAGCGTGTCACCTCCTCCAGGAAGTCTTACCTGACTTGCCCCACCCTGAACTAGTCACATGGTCCTACCCTTTATACCAGGCCCCCTCCCCTCAGCAGCTCTCCTCCTGGGTAGGTGTGCAGTTGTCATGAAACTCAGAAGGGGGAGAGGAAGTCCCTTCAGGGAGCACCTCGTGTGTGCCAGGCACCTGCCCCACCATTTCCATGTAATTGCATTAATTCTCAGGACAAGGCTGTAGGATAGATTCCCATTCCACAGAGGAGGCTCAGAAGCAGAAGCAGACTGCCTGAGGTTATCAGAGCCAGGTCCCAGGCACACACTCTGCCCCTCTTGGTCTGGAGGGTCCCAAGGCTTTGACTCCCCCACCCCATAATGCCCACCCAGAACTCAGTAAGTCATGCGCTAGGTGAGGGCGAGGGCCCAGGCAGGGGCAGGTGGCCAAGCCTTCGAAGGGGCCTCCCCATGCTCACCCCTCGTGCCTGTCAGGGGACTCCCCAGGGTCACACTGCCCTCCCTGAGTCGCCCTGATACCTGGTAGGTGACAGTCCCGGCGTAATGCCGCACAGTGAAGATGGGAAGGGGCAGCTGGGGCTTGGTGTAGCGCAGGTGGTCGCCGTGGTGGTAGTGGCACTTCTGCAGGAAGGTGTGGTCCGTGGCCTGAGAAGAGGAAGAGCCTCTCAGGCCTTTGCAGTTGCTGTTGCCCTGCCGGGGCTGTGCGTCCCTCCCCTGCCCCTCCTCCACCCCCAAACCACAGACACTGAACAGAAGGTGGGCTTTGGTTTTGGTCCCCAAACTTTTTTAGGAAGGGTTGCTCCATATCTGAGTCCTTATAAAGGGCCTGGCTTCTTTCCCAGGGACTATTCTGAACTGATTCACATTGGAGAAAAAACACAGTAGCCTCCCACACAGAAATCATCTCAGTCAATAAGATTTGGCGGCTTAGAGGACCCTTGATGAAATCATTTAAAAGAAATGGGGCTAATGAAATTGAGTTATTTGTAGTGAGGTGGATGGAGCTTGAGTCTGTCAAACAAAGTGAAGTAAATCAGAAAGAAAAACAAATACCGTATGCTAACGCATATATATGGAATCTAAAAAAATGGTAGTGATGGACCCAGTGGCAGGGCAAGAATAAAGATGCAGATGTAGAGAATGGACTTGACACGGCGGGGGGTGAGGGGGGTGAAAGGGAAGCTGGGACGAAGTGAGAGATTAGCATTGACATATATATATATTACAAAATGTAAAATAGATCGCTAGTGGGAAGCTCCTGCATAACACAGGGAGATCAACGCGATGATGGGTGATGACTTAGAGGGGGTGGGATAGGGAGGGTGGGAAAGAGTCGCGGGAGGAAGGGGATATGGGGATATATGTGTAAATACAGCTGATTCACTTTGGTGTGCAGCAGAAACTGGCACAACAGTGTAAAGCAATTATACTCCAATAAAGAGATGGAAAGAAAGAAAAGAAAGAAAGAAAAGAAAGAACAGAAAGGAAGAACGAACGAACGAAAGAAAAGAGATGAGAGAAAGAGAGAGAGAAAGAAAGAAAGACAGGAAAGAAAGGAAGGAAGGAAGGAATGAAAAGAAAGAAAGAAAGGAAGGAAGGAAGGAAGGAAGGAAGGAAGGAAGGAAGGAAGGAAGGAAGGAAGAAAGAAAGAGAAAAAAAAGAAATGGAGCTGGAAGACTTTAAGGCAGATTTAATAATCACTCCTGGGAGTCTGGCCTCACAGTTACAGGTGTTTCTGAACAAGTCTTTCAAAGATACTTTTAAAAAACCATCCATAAGAGGTTATTTTATGGAGCTAAGGAACTTATAACAACAAATACTTGGGGAAACCCTCACAAGCCCCTCATGAGGCCTGCACAGCCCCCACCACCCTGCCACCCAGGCATGATTGTCCCCCTTCTGCAGCGAGGATGCTCGAAGGGGTCGGGTATCTCATTCAAGATCACCCAGAGACAGGATTTGAACCCACTTTGGCTACTGCCTCCCCAAGCTGTGCTGAGGTCCTGTGGGCACGTCCCAGGACTCAGCACTTTCTTGCTCCCCTGGGAGGCCCTGCTGGCTCTGGCCTGGCCACCAGGGCCCCCACTCCTTGTCCCCAACACTGTGGGCTCACCTGGGACAGCCATGTTTGGGCTTCCAGGATACTCAGGAGGCTGTGGGGCTGGTCCACCAGGAGGTCCAGGCAGGACTCCTGCAGGGGCTGGGGGATGTGCACCCACGGCAGCAACTCCCGTCGACACTCCTCCTGGGAATGGGCAGCACGGGGTTTACAGAGACCACCTATGTTTGTGGGGGACCTCATCTGAGCCTGCGCAGGGATGGCCCTCCCACTTTACAGATGAGTAAACTGAGGCTCAGAAGGACTAAGACAGCCCATCGCAAGGGGACTTTGGGGCAGAGCTCTCAGTGCAGTGCCCTCTCTTTATCAGGGATGGCCTCTGTTCCGGGAAATAGCTGGCTGTCCCCTGCCACCTCACGCCCAGCTCCCCATACCTCCTCCTGGACCAGCAGCATCTGGTTGGAGAAGAGCTGCAGGCGCTCGCTGGCGAGATTGTTGCACAGCTGCTCCAGGCCGTTGACCCGCAGTGCCTGGGGGCACGTGGGCATTGAGGTGGGCACCCACATGAGGCGGGGGCACAGGGCAGCTGGGGGGGCCGCACACAGGCCTGGTGCCCTTCACCCCCCTCCCACAGCGGCCCACGTTCGCCCCAGCACTAGGCGGGAGCGGTGCCCCAAGGCTGATGCTGCCGCCTCCAGGGTCAAGGCCAAAGACGCTGGCACAGCACACAGGCTGCCCCAACCCTGTCCCAGCCACAATCATTCCTCCCTCCAGCAACCCACACCCCTGCCCCCTGCCTCAGCACCACTGTGAGCCTTCGGGCCTCTGATCACAGCCATCCTGTGGTCTGGAAGGCACCTGTTCCTACAGCCTAGCTCGCTGCCTATCAGAATGCCACATCCTCATAAGCAGAGCTCCAGGCTGCTGCATCCAAGAAGCCTTCCAGGATTCCTCCTGTTGGAATTACAGGCTCCTTCCTCTGTGCCCCCCAGCACTTTACTAGTAAGCCTAGCAGAGCCCCTGTTTTCATGTAGCTTTTTTTTTTTTTTTTTTTTTTTTTGGGCACACAGGCTTAGTTGCTCCGTGGCATGTGGGATCTTCCTGGAGCTGGGATCGAACCCGTGACCTCTGCATTGGCAGGCGGATTCTTAACCACTGCGCCACCTAGGAAGCCCTTCATGTAGCTTTGTACAGAGTTTTGACCTGCTCTAATAAAACAACACAAGAGTGCACATGCGGTGTCATGAACACACAGACACAGGTGCCACACTCATCCGCCTCCTCAGAGTAGGAACGGTCACCACGGACACAGCAGAGAGGAAGACGGGACAGTGAACAGTGCCCATCCAGGGACTGAGGTGGGGGCCACCCCCTCTTGCTCTCACCCCCTCCTCCCTGCCCTGAGGGGGCAGGATGTTCTGGAAAGGGGTGAGGAGCTTATGAAAACTCAGGGCGGGCTTCCCTGGTGGTGCAGTGGTTAAGAATCCACCTGCCAATGCAGGGGACACGGGTTTGACCCCTGGTCTGGGAAGATCCCACACGCTGAGGAGCAACTAAGCCCGTGTGTCACAACTACTGAGCCTGTGCTCTACAGTCCGCAAGCCACAACTATTGAGCCCATATGCCACAACGACTGAAGCCCGTGCGCCTAGAGCCCGTGATCCACAACAAGAGAAGCCACAGCAATGAGAAGCCCACGCATCACAAACGAAGAGTAGCCCTCGCTCTCCACAACTAGAGAAAGCCCCTGTGCAGCAACAAAGACCCAACACAGCCAATCAACAAATAAATAAGTAAAAATTAAAAAAAAAAAAAAGAAAGAAAACTCAGGGCAATTTGGGAGATGCCCCCTCTTCCTGCTCCTCTGGGTACACGGGAGGCGAGGCTGACCCATCTTTCACTGCCTTAAGGCTCCTGTGAGGCTGTGCAAGGCCAGGCAGGCAGAACTCTCCAGAGGCAATGTCAGGACTGGACAGGGCAAATGGCTGTACCTATGGGGCACACAGCTGTCTTGTGGACCATTTTCTGGTCAGACAGGCAAGCAGTGCACGCGTGCCCCCTGCAAAGGGGAGCTGCTGGGGTCCTCAGAAATAACCAGGGTGAGGTGGGTGCCCCTTCCCCAGCCCCACCCCCAGGGGTGACCTCAAAGCCGTAGACATCAACGACAGTGACGGTGACCACGCTGCCTCCCTCCCCGGGGGGTGCCAGCCGCACGTTGGTTGTCCTCAGAAGCCAGGTGAAGAGCCGTGAGTACAGGGCCTTGGCCAGGGCGTCCCTGTGGGCGTGGTGAGTGAGCCACGTGCAGCAGGGGCCAGGCCTGCTCACAGCTCTCTCTCTCCTGTCCCCAGGGCCACCTGGCATCGACGGCGCTTTCCACAGGCAGGGATCTCGAGACCTGGCCATAGGGTGTCTCCTGGGGTCAGAGGATGCGCACGTGATACATCAGGCCCAGAATCCACGCTGACGCTGCCCAAGCCTTCGGGTGGTCTCAGGCCCCCGCCCGCCCAGGACCCCTGAGCTCACCACGACCCTCCTGGTGACAGCCCCCTCCAGGCGCTCGGGTGGCACCCGCAGCAACCGGGCTGCTGTGTGGATCTCGGCCCAGCTGGACACGGCAGCCACTTCCTGGGACTCCCTCTGGACAGAGGCGGGAGGGAGCAGGGAAAGCTCTGCTTGTGGACTGGCTGCTTCCCACAGGGCAGGGGCAGCACCTTGCTTGCCCTGGCAAAGTGTCCTGTTACCCAAAGGCAGGTCTGGGCAGGTAGGAGCCGGCTCTGGAGCCTAAGCACCTGAGTGTGAACCCTAACTTGACCTCTCCACTAGCTGGTGGCCCTGACAAGTCTCTTTCCTCCTCTGAGCCCCCACTGTCTTACTGTTAAAGGCAAAATAACAACCTTTATGTTATGGTGTTGTCAGGAGCACTGAATTAGAAACTACATGTAGGGTATTGCCTGGCAGTCCAGTGGTTAGGACTCTGCACGTTCCCTACCAAGGGCCCAGGTTCAATCCCTGCTTGGGGAAGTAAGATCCCACCAGCTGTGTGGCGTGGCCAAAAAAAGAAAAGGAAATTTATGCACAGTGATTCACACAGTTTCAGGTATATAATAGCTGCTCAATGAATGCCAAGTATCCTCCTTAGGGTGGTGGCTTACAGGGGCAGGATTGGTTTAGGTGCAGAAGACCCCGGGCTCAGTTTTCTCACCTATAGGATGGGAGTTCATCTGCTTCCCAGGGCAGCAGTGAGGCCCTGCGTGTGGCCCGGGGCTTCGCTGTCTCCTACACACCAGGGCTCAGCACTGTTAGTGCCGCTCTGATGATGCAAACAAGCCACCACCAATCCAGTGCCTCTGAGGGAGCTCACCTCTGAAGAGGTGAAGCAGATGTTGCCCAGCTGCAGGACAGAGGCCAGCACAGCCCAGACCGCAGTCAGCTCCCCGGCGCACAAGCCCAGCGCCCGCAGGGCCTTCACCAGTCCTATGAAGTCCTGGGCATCCTCCTTGCCCTGGAGCCTGCAGGCCCGGCCCTGCAGAGCACAGCAGGGGTCAGGGGGCAGGGCCTGGCCCCCCACAGCCTCCCTCTCTGGGCAGGCCCTGTTGTCCAGCACCGAGGGGGCCCTCCCCACCTGGTTGAGGTAGTGGTAGGTCTCCGGTCCCTGTAGGGAGAGCTGCTCCTGGTCCATGGGGTCCAGCCCCGCCAGCAGCTCATAAAAAACATGGAAGCTCCGCTCAGCCTGGGCCTTGGGGGAGAAGGGCTGGCTTAGGGGGAGCAGCAGCCTGGTCCCCTGACCCAGGGGAGCAAGGACGAGTCCTGCGGAAGGCAGGCTTGGGGGCTGAGGGACCACAGCCCCTCACAGGGGCCCCTCCCTCTTTCCCACACTGGAAGCCGCGGGCTGGGGGCTGGGTCATACCTGAAACACCACTCTTGAGGTCTCCAGCAGATAATGTGATACAGAAGCTCCCAGGATGACCCCGCTGTGGGCACAGGACACTGGGTGAGGGTGCCCAGGGTACATGCAACCCTAACCCTAACCCCCCCTCCTCACTCAGAATGGGACCCACCATGGGCTGGACCCAACGGTGGCAGTCTCAGGTTCCTAATAAGGGAAACTGATCACGGGTGCCCCTGCCCACTTGGGCCCCCATTACTCACTGCTGCAGGCAGAGGCCTAAGACCTGGCCGAAGCGGCTGGCATTGGCATTGAGGACTGTCTTGGCATGGCCAAAGCTGCCGAGCAAGCGCAGCACATCGTCCAGCTGGATGGGGGAGGGGCATTCAAGTACCCCTGGGAGCCGCAGCAGCGCCCACGGACCAGGCATCCCAGCTGAGGACACTATGTACCTGGGAGCTCTGTTGATCCCACCCCGCCCCCGCAGTAGGTGGTGCCTGGGGCTGTCCCCGAGGAGAAGCCAGAGGCCTGATGACCACGCTCCTGGCCCAAGGGAGTAGGATGGTCTCTCTTGGATCCCAGGGAAATGGCGAGCTGCCCCTCACCTGACACCCTCTGTCCCTCGTCTGCTCTAGGTGGCTTAGGAATCGCACAATCTTTATGGCAGCTTCTGTCTTCCCAGAGCCACTGTGCCCACTGCAGGAGGGAGGGGTCGGCAGGGTCTCCAGGAAGGGGCACACAGGACCACCCCTTTGAGCTCGAAAGTGGGGATATGCCCACCTGGAAGGGACACTCGCCCTAAAGGAGACTCCCAGAGAGGCAAAAAATAGACCCGGGGCATGGAGACCAAACAGAAAGAAGTCCCCCAGATGCCTCATTCAAGGGGCACCATCTTAGGAAGTCCAGAGCTGCTGCCCAGCAGTGGACCAGACCGGTAGTTTCAAATGCGGACCTCACATCCCCCTCGTCCCGGCCTTCACTGCGGCCTGAGGGTTCGGCTACCACTCACCCCAGGAGGATGCAGGAGTCCTGCCCAGTGCTCCGAGACAGGCTATAGGCTGATGCCACGAGGGCAAAGATGTGTCTGCGGGAGGAGGGTGGGAGCAGATGAGACGGTTACCAGAGATGGGCCTCTGAGGCCTCCTGGGTGTAGGCAGGTCGTGCCCCAGTCCCCTGGACCTCAGTCAGTGGGACATACTGGGGTTCAGCCACCTGGGGATGAACAGAGGGCTGGTGGGGCAAATTCACGTACGGGGTGGTGTTGGGGGCCTTCCTAGGGTGGTAGCTGGCCAGGACCTCAGGTGAGAAGAGAGGCAGGGGCCGGCGGGGGTTCAGAGCGAGCAGTAGGGGCCCCCCAAAGGTCTGGGAAGAAAGCAGAAGCTCTCATCAGAACATGGGGGGAGCAGGTGATGCAAATAGAGTGGAGCTCTGATGCCCCGGGACCCTCCCCGCTCTGCAGGACGCCAGACAGGGTTCAGCACCCCACCCAGGGAGGAGAAGGATGGAGGGGGATGCTCCAGGGGTGCCCCGAGGGCCCTCTGATCCCAGGGGAAAGGGAATCCCAGCCCACCAGCCCCTCTTGGGTCCCCCGTACATAAATTCGGCCCAGGTGAAACCTCTTCTTGAGGCACAGCAGCACGGCGCTGTCACACAGCAGCCTGCGGGGAAGCAGCGTGGAGGAGCAGGGAGTTGGGGGCAGAAGGAGGTCCTGGGTTAGCGCTGCCACTGGCTGCAAAGACACTTCCACCAAGTCATGGACCCTCTCCAAGGTGGTCCATAACACAGGGGCCCGGCTGCTAAGCAAGTCACCAGGCTGCTAGCCCAGAGGGAAGCTTTGTGCCAAGTGGAGAAGGAAGGAGCACCTGATTCTCACCCCTCACCGGCCCCTTCCAGCCAGACCACCCTGTGTGGCAAAACCCCTTCTAAGGGGACAATTCGTGAAAAACGGGGGTAGGATGGGCTGCGAGCAAGTGTGACCCAGGCGTGGCAGGTCTGGGACCGCGCCCGCTTACCGCAGCCGAGCCAGGTCCTCGGTGTCTTCCAGGCCGTCCCCGAGGCTCCCGCCGTCGGCGCTAGGAATGGGCCGCGCCTCCAGGCCGGGCCCGAGGCTCAGCTCCAGGTCCCTCTCCAGCGCCTCCTCGGCCTCATCCTCAGGCTCCCAACGATCCCTCAGGGACCCGCAGGGGCCCGGGCTCCTCTCCCGCCGCAGGCGGGTCTCCAAGGTGAGTCGGGGCAGCAGTGCTTCGGTGCCAAGACCAGGGTCCACGGGGGGGTCCGAGCCCTGCGCCCAGTGCACCGGAGCCTCGGCTCCCAAGGCCTCGGGTTCCCCTTCGCTACTGGAGCCGCCCTCGTTGAGTGAGGGCTCGCCAGGGGGAGGGCCAAGAGAGCCGTGGCGGGGCTCTGCCACCCCTTCCCCACTCGCCCTGTGCCCCTCACTGTCCCCTGAAGCCCCCACACATGACCAAACGTGCCGCTCCCCGGCGGGGGCGTCCGCGGACGCTTCCTCTGAGCTCTGGCTGCTCGAGGCCCTCCCTGCCCGGTGGATCCTGGGAAACACGACCGCGAACGTGGGATCTGGAGTCGGGTCCGCGTCCGCAGAAGCGTCGTCGGGGGCCGGGCTTTTCTCAACCTGCGGGGAACTCGGACCGCCGCTAGGGGGAGCCCTCGGTCGCCCCCCGAGCCTGGCTACGCCCGCCAGGCTCAGCACTAGACGGCGCCGCAGCCCCCGCCCGCGGCCCCGCCCCTCGCCGGCCCCCCGCCCCTCGCCGGCTCCACGCTGGCGGAGCCTCCGCCACAGCCACCGCAGGAGGCCCAGGGCCCGTGCCACGCGCAGGAACCGGTCCTTGAGGCCGGAGCGGCGGGGACCCGCGGTCTGGGGAGCGGGCCCTGGCGCGGGCCTCGCGCGGAGCCGGCTGAGCGCCACCAGGGCGACCAGCGGCGCGGGGTCCCCGGGCCCGTCTCCTCCAGCCCCCGCTTCGCTCATGCCCACCGCCTCTTGCACGTTGCCCACCCCCTTTCCGACCTGACGGCGCTGACACCGGGCGGTCGAAGGTTCGGCTCTTCCGGGCTCGGGGCCCCTCGGCTCAGCCTCGGGCTTCACCCCACTGCCTCTTGCGTCCCGGGCCGACCTGGGGTCCCGAGAAGCCCGCGAGCTCCGGGGGACGCACGCGCGGCTGCCCTCGAGCGGACTGGCGGCCGCGGCTTTTCTACCCGTGTCGGCCTTTTCGGCCTCAGGGGCCCCACTCGTCGTTCCTGGGGCTGCCCGTGGGCTCCGTCCAGGCCCGGCCCCCTCCAGACTCGAGTCCTTGTCTGTCCCAGAATCCTCAGTCTCTCCCTGGGACCCCGCCCCCGACGGTCCTTCCGGGCTCCGGGGCCCGGCGGGGGGCCTGTCGCTGCCTCTGCCCTCGCTGCTCAGGCCGTCACTGCTCGGGCGCTCCCCCCGCGCCTCCAGCGCTGACTCCGGACGGGTTCGGGTGCTTCCCGAGCCCATGTCCGTCTGCTCTGAGTTGGGCCGCCGCTCCGGGCCTGCGCCGCCCTGGCTGCCGTTCTCCTGGGCCTCGCGGGCTTCGCTGTCCCGGCAGGAGCTGGCCGCGTCTCCATCCGACGTGTGCCCATCGCGGCTCCGGGTCTCTTGGCGGCCCCGCCGAACCGAGCATCCCCGCCCTTTCCCTTTCCTCCTGCGTCGGTCGCGCTCGCATGTCCTTCCTTCTCCTCCGAGACTCCCCTCCCCCAGGCGCCCCCCACGGCCGTCCCTGGGCTTGTGGTTCTCCTTAGGCCCGCATCCCCGACGGCGCGCGCTGCCTCGTCTCCCCTCGGCCTCCGGTGGCGGCCCAGCCTCTAGCCGTCTGCAGTCGCCGCTCTCCTTCACGGTGGGCTTCCTGCGGCCACTGGGGGTCTCCTGGCCTCCCGCGGTGCAGGGCTCGAAGACCGGCCTTGTCCCGTGGGCCCTACAGCGGCCCTGTCGGCGTTCCCGGCTGGGCGAGCTGTCTGCACTGGCCGACCCGGATTCCTGTTCCCCCGAGGTCGGCCTCTCGAGTCCCTCCGGGCGCTGGGGAGCTTTGCCCTTGCTCCTGCCCATGGCTTCCCGGCGTCTCCCTCCTCTCCTTTTCCTTAGGAGCTGGCCGCCCGCAGGCGCCCTTGGCAGCACACCACACGGGATCTGCTCTGGCGGGTACCACAAGCTCAATCTACCCGCCCCCGCGTCTCCCGCCTTACGCGTGAGCATCAATAATGCAGGTGGCTGGGGGTCTTGACCTCCTCGGCCAACAATAGAGCGGAGGCCGCCCAGGAAAGAGGAGCTGCAGCTGCGGCAAAGGCCGTGGACAGGGCAACCGTGCCTCTCAGAGTTGCTGCCAGCCAAGCCAGCCTGGCATCATGCCAAATCGAGAGGGCCCACGCTCTGCTCCCGCCTCCCTGCTTCTTCAGCAGGGGGTGAGGGGTGCTGAAAGAACCTGTTTGGGCCATCCTTCTCGTCCTGGGGGCTCTAGGGGAACCAACCCCCTCCCTTTGCCCCCTGGAGGCTGGGATTAGTTTTGTTGTTGTTTTTATTCTATATTGTGAAATATAATTTAAAGAAAACTGCCTAAAACATAAATGTAGACCTTGAACTGGTGTGAAACAAATGCCTGTTAGTCATGGAACATAACCCGACCCCGTAAATTCCTGAGTGTCCCAATGTGTGTGCTGTTGGAATATTTAATTTTTTGAACAGGTAGTACATTCACATAGTTGAAAATCCACAAGAGGAATAGTTCCCATTCCTGATCCTCAGCTACTCATTTTTCGCCCGAGTTTACCCATTTCTTGTAGTTCCTTCAAGAGCTATCCATGCCAAGAAAAGCAATTATTATTTTTCCTTTTGAGCACAGGTGGAAGCTTTTCCAGCTCATGGCTCTTGACTCTGCTTTTTCCAATCTAACAGGTTAACTTGGAGATTTCATAATAATACATAAAAATCTTACTTTTCTTTTTTCTTTTTTTTTTTTTTTACAATTGCAGAGGAATCCAGCAAATGAATGTGCCAAAGTTTAACCAATTCTTTATTGATAGTGTGAAAATTAATCAAGGAAAACCTCACTAAAATGGAGTCCAGAAGCCGGAAGGGGGAGCTCTTACACTTGCCACTCTGCCTCAGTACAGATCCCAAGAGAAAGGAATGTCCTTTGGATCTCAGGCAGGAAGCGACACTACTTTACTACAGCAAGCTGGAGGAAGAAAGATTTTCACCTCACCTGGCAACAGCTCAGCCAATGAGAAACTGTCAAACTAAGCCAATGAAAAGCCACTATACTTCAAACTCCCAGTTTCCTCCAGAGGACTTTTTTGTTTATAACAGCCTTTCCCAACTTCCTTTTCTCCTCTATAAAAAAAGGTTCCTCTGCTTTGCTTTAACAGAATTGTATGTTGTTGGCTGTAGTTGTTGTCCTGTGTTATGATTCTTGGCTGCTCCTGAATAAACCTGTTTTGCTGGTAAAATAACTGGCTTTTTAAAATTGCTTTAGGTTAACAGACTTTTACGTCTGAAACGGATGCTGCCTTCATCTCACCCTTTGCTTCAATTACAATCAACATTGATTCCACCTGTGTCCAAGCAGAATCAATTCCTAGAAGTAGAATGGCTGGGCCATGGGGTGTGTGTATTTGTTATCTGGAGAGCTGTAAATTTTCCTTCATCGAGGTTGTATCAGTTTACACTCCCACAAACAAGGTGGGAGACCACCCATATTCACATGGCACTGAGGCATGGTGTTACCGAACATTTTTGCCTTTCTGGAACATGACAAAATCTGGATGCATATTAAGTTCACTTCTCTGTGGAAAAAAAAAGCAGCTTTCTCGCATCTTACAGCCTTTTTTTTTTTCCTGAGACCTGGCTCACCCATCATCCCTTACCCATCTTTCTATTGGATGTGGATCTGTTTCTTGTTACACTGTGGTTAAACCCAGGCAGGATACATGAGCCCATCTGGATGGCCCCAGGGCAAGGCAGCTGGTGCAGGTGAGGCTCCAGGGCACCCAAGGTGGAGTCAGGTGAGATATCAAGCCGGCTGTGACCTGCCCCACAGGAAGCCTGTGCCCCTGCCAACCGACACCACGCACTCTGGCCTCTCCTCACCAGCAGCCCCGCCCAGAATCAGAGTGGGGGAGGTAACATTCCAGATTGTGGCACTTTCCTTGAAATGCGCTCCATTTGGCTCCTACCTGCCTTACACCCACCTCTCTGCGCATCTCCTGGAGCCAGCCTCAGACCTGAATGGAGCTGCTGCAAGCACTCACGTTACCCAGGAGGGCCACTCACAGCCCAGAGGCCTGGCTTGAGCAAGGAGTGGAAAGTGACTTGGCCTTTGCCAAGAAAGCAGCCTTCTAGAGAAGGAAGCAGCTGTCCCAAAGGAACACAAGCTCACGGGTAACATCAGTTACCATGTAACTCATAAAACTGGTGCCTTTGTGCAAGTCTGTAAGTTGTGCTTCCCCACCACCGATACCGACCGAGGTAAAGGGCAATGAGGTTCAGAGGGCTTGTTTCACCTGCAAAAAGCAGAAAGTGGGGTGATGTATTCACACAGTGCATGATTACACAGCACTGCCAGCAATATACATGGGTTATTTCATAAATGTAAGGGTGAGTGAAGAAGCCGGGCCTGAGAGTTATAGAATCACTGTATGATTCTATTTATATAAAGTACAAAAAGAGAAAACTGAGCTAGTTATAGGGTGGTGCCTGGCGTGACTAGAAGGGTCACAAGGGCACCTCCGTGGGTGATACTGTTTGTTCGGTTTGTGGAGGTTTATTGGGTTGTACTCCTATGACTTGTGCTATCCTGTATGCATTTTATTTTTTTAAATTTTTATTTATTTATTTATTTATTGGCTGTGTTGGGTCCTCGTTGCTGCACGCGGGCTTTCTCTAGTTGCAGAGAGCAGGGGCTACTCTTCGTCGTAGCACGCAGGCTTCTCATTGCAGTGGCTTCTCTTGTTGCGGAGCACAGGCTCTAGGCACGGGAGCTTCAGTAGTTGTGGCACACGGGCTCAGTAGTTGTGGCTCACAAGCTTTAGAGTGCAGGCTCAGTAGTTGTGGCACACGGGCTTAGTTGCTCCTTGGCATGTGGGACCTTCCCTGAGCAGGGATCGAATCCGTGTCCCCTGCGTTGGCAGGCGGATTCTTAACCACTGCGCCACCAGGGAAGTCCCTGTATGCATTTTATAATTTAAAAGATAACACAGAGCAAGAGCTCACTGTTTGGCCCTGAACTAATAGTAATAAGGATGATGATGATGCACCAGGTACTGTTCTAAGTACTTCACTCAATTTTTTTTTTTTTTTCTGACCACACCGTGCTGCCTGTGGAATCTTAGTTCCCCAAGCAGGGATTGAACCCAGGCCCTCAGCAGTGAAAGTACGGAGTCCTAACCACTGGACCGCCAGGGAATTCCCTGAATTCACTTAATTCTTGAAAGCAGCCTTAGAGGTTGGCGCTTTAAGGAGTCCCATTTTATGGATAAGACTGAGGCACACAGCTGAGTGTCAGAACTGGGATGCTGAGACTTCCCTGGTGGGCCAGTGGTTAGGACTCTGCACTTTCACTGCTGAGGGCCTGGGTTCAATCCCTGCTTGGGGAACTAGGATCCCGTGTGCCGGGTGGAGCGGCCAAAAATAAATATATAAAATAAAAAAAAAAAGAACTGGGATGCTCACTCAGGCAGTCTGGCTCCCAAGGTCTGGCAGGAGAACAGGTGTGAGGCACTACCATCAGCTACACATAGAACTTCCTTTTGTCTGGCCCATTACAATGTGTCCTGTGAGCGCTGGGGGCAGAGGGAGAGCTTCCCGCCTCTCTCCAGTCTCCTGCCTCCTCCCGTGCCCTCCTCGCCCTCCAGTTGATCCAGGCCAGAGCTTGTATCTCACTCAGCTGGGTAGGCGTGGCCGCTGCTGATCCCTCCAGTGTCAGTTCCCTTCCTTCCTAAACTTCATTTCATTCAGACCTCCCCAAACCCTAGAAAGGGGATATGGTCTCGTTTCACAGATGGGGAAACGGCTCAGAGAGGGTAAGTGGCTTAAGGACACACAGCCAGTAAGTGAGGAATTGGGGACCCAATTCAAGGGTCCCTCTATTGTGCTCCAGTAAGTGAGGAATTGGGGACCGAATTCAAGGGTCCCTCTATTGTGCTCCGCGGCGCTTCTGCTGGGACTTGGCTTTGGAACCAGACAGGCTTGGTCCCTCCCCCGTCCCACCTCCTGGCTGTGTGATTTCCAGCAACCTCCAGGCAACTCCCCGGACAAACCGGATACCAGGGGAGATGGGCCCCACCCCCAAGCCCAGTTCTCCCCTCTGCCTCCCCTTTCCCACTCATTCCTGCATCTGCTTTCCGCACAAGGATTGTGAACTCCTCCTCCGTGCGAGCCCTCTTCTGACTCTGTCCACACTCCCTCCCTCCCTCCTGATCCATCTCCTCTTCCCCTGGCCTCATCCACCTCACAATAACTTTCACATCCTTTGGTGGGTGTTCACTGGGGGCCAGGTGCTGTTACAGATTCTCATTTAATCCTTGCAGTCCTCTGAGGTTGGCCCTATTATCACAGCCCATTTTAGAGTTGTGAGCAAAGGCTCAGGAATGAGGTCATCTATCCAAGGTTACACAGCCGGTCACAGGCAAAGCCAGTGATGGAGGGTTGGATCGGCCAGGCTTTCAAATGTAGGTGAACACTAAATCTCCCACCTCTGGATGCCGAAAGCCGTCAGATCGAAGTCTCCAGACTGGCGGCCCTTGGAATCAGCAGTGGCTTCTCTCACTCACTCACCCTGTCCCTCCGGCGGCCATCCTGGTCAACTCAACCTCTCAATACCTCTGTTTCACCGCTCGCATCACCTCTCCCCGGACACCCCCACTCCTCCCTTGGGGCCAGCCCAGCTTCCGTTAACCCCCTTTCTAGAGCATGCTTGTCCATGAAAATTGTTGCTCTCACACTCCCAATGTGAGAATGTTTTTTTCTGAGCTGAAATATTCTAACCACCAACACAAGCTAAGGATTCACAAAGTACAGTGGACTTAAGGCAGATCTCGTCCTTGACGCAGGGTAAGTCCATTTTCAAAGAGCCCTCTTGGTATTTTCAGGTGAAACTGATGCAGAGCAGGTCAGTAATTTGCCTGAGTGCAACTTGCTGGGGTTGAAGCTACAGTAGTCTTTAGAAGAATAAATCTCCTCATGGAACTTCCCTGCTTAAAGCCCTCCAGATGGGACTTCCCTGGTGGCCCAGTGGTTAAGACTCCAAGCTTCCAAGGCAGGGGGTGTGGGTTTGATCCCTAGTCCAGGAACTAAGATCCCATGTGCGGCACAGTGTGGCCAAAAGAAAGAAAAAGCCTTCAGAGGCTTCGTCTTCTGTTGTCTTAGGATGGAGTCCAGACTGTCTTGCAGAGCCGGCAGTTCCCCATCCTACCCCATGCCCCACCCCCGTGGTTTCGTCTTCATCTGCCCAGCATCCCTTCTCCACTTTTTCCAGGAACAGCATTTTCTTCCTTTGGGGATTTGTCCCTCCCACTCCTCATGGTTCTTGGGGCTCCACCTCAGTAAGCCCCCACTGTTCCTCTAAGGAGAAACAAGGGATGCTCAAGTGGTCCAAGTTCCCGAATTCAGAGACTCTTGAGCTGGACGTGCTGCGCTGGAGGGCGGGTGGGAGGATGCTCCCACGGTGAGTCTGTCCTGGGACCTGGGCCTCAGCTCCTCCTCTGCTCCCTGAGCTAAACCATGTCCTTCCAACAGGCTTCTTCCCCACTCAGGCCAGGGTGGGCTCCTGCAGCCCGCGGCGGTGCCCTCGTCCTCACCTCCCGCTGTCCCCGACCCAGGGATGCAGTCAGAGACTCAATTCGGTTAACTTTTATCATTTATTCCCAAAGAGAGAAGGCATACAGTGTTCAGACACGACCAGATACCATTTGATCTGATTCAGATAGCTTAAAAAACCGATTCTCCTGAGCACCAGCCTGGTCCAGGGGACAGACCCAAGGGGCAAAGGCAAGGAACCAGCTAATGGTCATTTCCATTTCTGTGGAAAATCTCTGCACAATTAAAAAATTAAAGTCGTTGGACCAGTCCAGTGAAGAGGTAATAAGGTGTTTATTAAAAACTTTTTCACCCGGAGGCAGTTAACATTTATAATTTAAAACCCAGCTCACTACAAAAAGGGGGGAAACGGGGTTAAAAACTGTGCAACATTGACAAAAGGATTGAGAGAGTCAAGGCCCCGGGGAGGGACAGCCCCAGGGGCCTGGGGTCCCTCCTCTCCCAAGGCCAGGAGCAGCAGCAGGGTGGACACTGGGGGTGCCCCCAGCCCCTGCACGGCCCAGGGCACGGGCTTCTCTGGGGGGGGTGGTGCCCCGAGGAGGAGCCCTCAGTAGTGTGTGTTCATCATGCAGCCTGCATGTGCGGCCCGCTCACTCCGCTGCAGGGGGGATGAGAGTGACAGCAACTCAGGAGCATCCAGGGCAGGACGGGGGCCTCGGTCACCCGCCTGGGCCCGGACATGGAGGTTTGCAGGCAAGCAGGGGTGTGTGTCAGGGCTGGGATGGGCGTAAAGGTCCTGGGGAGCGGGGACAGGGGCTCCTCCTCCCATCCCTCCCCGGGAGCACGCCCCCCTCCCCCACGCCACAGCAGGGCCCAGAGCCCCTACCTCCCCCATTGCTGAGGCTGTACCCCGCCGCCACTCGCTGAGAACACCAGTCGCCACAGCTCCTACACAGGTGAAGACAGGGCCATCACTGTCCACGGGGACTCCAGACAAGGACCCTCATTCCCAGGGCGCCCACCCTGCAAGCCCGACGGTCACTCACCCTCGGTCTCCCTCCAGCGTGCTCTGGATCTCCTTCAGGACCCCTGCAGGGCAGCAGTGGGGAACAGAGGCCAGGTGAGACCAGCAGGGGCTGGGCCAGACACCAGCATTTACCCTCCTCCTACTGATGGGGTGAACGGGCCTGCCCCGCTTCGGGAAAACGGCCCTCATTCCCACCCTGGCCTTCTAAGCACACCCCACCCCCCGCCCTGACATCCCTCCTGCCAGCCCACTAGCTCCTGCCCGGACTCACTCTCGTCATTGAGCAGAGCGTGCTCCATCACGGGGCCCGACCTCCTCTCTGGAAGGCAGAGGCCAGGCCAAGTGAGCCTTGGGCTCTCCTCTGCCCCAGCTCCCTGCTTCTGGGGGTGGGGGTGCTGGAGCCTGAGCCCAGGACTGGAAGGGAAGCTGTTTCGACTCCCAGCCCAAACACCACGTGCTCACACGGGGCCCCCTTCCCTCCCCAGGTGTGCTCACACGGGGCCCCCTTCCCTCCCCAGGTGTGCTCACACGGGGGCCCCTTCCCTCCCCAGATGTGCTCACAGTGCCTCTGCCCCCACATGCCCCTAGCCCCAGAGAGGCCTGTCTTACCCTCTCCATCCCTCGGACTCCCTGAGTTCCTGTGGGGAAGAGACAGTAAGGATTGGAGGCCACTAGGTTCCCCATTCTGGCTGGGAAAACCCTGGTCCCATGAAGAATGAGGCCGACTGACCAGCTTGCACGGGAGGGCAGGGCATACAAAGGGGGGGGCAGGGAGCCAGAGCGGGGAGGGTAGGCTGAGGTCACGGGGGAAGGGGACTCTGACCAGCCCCCAGTGGGCACCCCAGGGAGGGGGGGGTGAGGAGGGGCTGGGCAAAGGGCACCTGCCCTTTTACCCACCTGGCCTGTCCCAAGGCCTTCTCAGGACCTGATCCGTTGCGGGGGCGGCTGTGGTTCTTCGTTTCTGCTGAATCCACCAGACACCGGGGCTCCACCAGCCACTTGGTGGAGAGAGAGAAGCGCTCAAACTCGGAGGGTGAGATCAGGTAGAAACCTGGGGGGTGGAGAAGCCTAGCAGGTGAGGCCAGCCTGAGGCTCCTGGGCCCGGCGGCTGCCGACAGAGCTGCACCCCCCACAAGGCGGGGATTAGCGGCCAGAGCCTCTCAAAGTTCTCTGCCTGAGGAGCCTGGCCCCGACTGCCCTTCCCAGCAGCCTCCACAGCGCAGCGGGAGCCCCAAACCCAGGCCTGGGGGCAGAGGTCCCCACGCACACGCCACCTGCACACCTTGGCCGTATTTGGTGAAGACGCAGGAGGCGATGCCGCTGACGTCCTCCCGGCGGATGCAGCTGTACCGCACCTGGGGCTTGAGCAGGGGCAGCGAGACTACCTGGACGTCGCCCAGGTTGGTAAGGACGGCCAGGTGATGCTCCCCGTAGTCCTCGGCTCGACAGCTGCCGAAGCGGGCCGCGCTGACCCGCCGCACCCGTGAGCCCTCCAGGGCCGTCAGCTTCAGCTTCAGCCGGGCGCTGACCTTGGGCAGCGTGAACACCTAGGGCACAGGGCAGCCGGTCACGCCCTTGGCCAGACCAGTTTGCAGAGCTTCATCCAGTCAGGCGAGGGCTTCTCGCTTCTCTGCCCAAAGCTGCCGTTGGGCCTGGCCCTCAGACGTGTGGTCACTGCACTCGGATTGCGAGGACGCCAGAGCCTCATTTCTCTGTCTGCGCTTTCTGTCCCTTCCACAGACACAGGTCCTGCCTCAGTGTCCCCACCACTGACCCTGGGGCCCAGGGACTCCACCCAGACCTCGCTTCTTTCCCGTGCCTTTGCAGCCCTCACACAGCAAGTGAGTCCCAGCCATTGCCATTTGTGAGACCCCGCCTCCTCTCATAAGCCACCTTGAACTGCTCCTCCGACACGACGAGCAGCTGGTGGCCTCCCTGCATGTCTGGGCTCTTTGACAGGTCATGGGCCACTTCCAGGGGCTCAGGAAGGGGCACGCTGTGTCCGTCCAGCACCAGGATGCCCACCACGGGCGCTCGGTGCATCAGCTGGATCTCCTTGGCTGCAGGGATGGAGGTAGGCGGCGGGGACGGAGGTAGGCGGCGGGGATGGAGGTAGGCGGTGGGGATGGAGGTAGGCGGTGGGGCAGGTGGTCAGTGGAGGGCAAGGCTGGAGACACCACCCCGCCCCCAGCCGCGGCAGACAGGTGCTCCCCCCCCCCCCCCCCCCCCCCAGCACTCACCCTGCTCCGCCCGCACCGGCTCATCCATTCTCCGCTCGGCGGGGGGCACACGCAGGGCAAAGGCGTAGACGGTACCACCATTGGTGCCAGCCCACAGTGAGGGGCAGTGGCGGGAGCCTGCCAGAAGGCAAAGGTTGACATCTAACCCCTGGCTCTGGGGGTCAGGGGGAGCCTGTGTGACTCCAAGGTCAAGTTAGCAAACTTCATAAGCCTCAGTTTCTTCCTCTGTAAAATGGAGCTGCTGTAGACAGGTGTAGACAGGAAAGGCTGGAAAGGCTCTCTGACAACCAAGGGGCCCCAGGCAGATGATCCCAAACTAAGGACAGCTCAGCTCTCGAGATACAGCAGCAGACAGCCCTCAGCCCACCCTTGCCCTGGAAGGAGAAGAGAAACAGCCAGGGAGCTTCTGGAGGACCTACTGGGTGCCAAGGGGCACGTGGCACGTCCCAACCCTCACAGCCACTCTAGGAGGAAGCTATTCCCCATTTTACAGGCAGAGAAGCGAGGCTCAGAAAGGCTGCGTGACATGTCCAGGGTCACACTTCTAGAGAGTGGTGGAGATGGGATAGGAAGTTAGTATGACCAGACTCGGAGACCCAGGCAGGGGAGGGAAAGGCGCCGGCGGGGGCTCCATTCTCCCCCTGTGAGCAGGGGGAGGCCCTCTTAGGGTTGCACCAGCCAGCAGCCTCTGACACGCCCTCATGCCAGAGGGCGCTCCCCCGGGCCCCCCACCTCAAGCTGGCCACTCACTGTCCCTCAGGTAGGTGTCAGCGAAGTAGAGGGTCCGGACGAAGCCCGTGAAGGAGTCCTCTGCCGAGCGGGCCTCGATCTTGCGCTGCACGGGTGCCAGCTCTATGTTCTGCAGGCCGGTCCGCTCTGCCCTGCTGCTCCCCTCCGGCCCCTGCAGTGGGTTGGGCCAAGCCTTAGGGTGGGCTCTGGCCTTCTTTCCCGGGGGCATCGGACAGCTCAACAGCGAGCCTTCCAGGGAAGACTGGCCACAGCCCCCGCCACCACCTGCCTGGTAATACTGAGGACGTGACCCTGCGGTGTTACAATGACTGACTTTCACACTTGGGGAAACCGAGGCACAGAGAATCCGTGTGACAGGTCCAAGGTCACAGGATTGGTGGGGGTGGGGGGGCAGCCCAGAGCCTGCGCCTGCGGCCAAAGCACGCGGGGGAGGGAGGGGTGTTGGGAGCTGCCGCTGGCCACTCTGAGCTCTGCCCGGGCGCGTGGCTGGCCTGGGCCTCACCTCTCCTGGGGGGACAGCGGGCTGCCGCTTCCTGCTGGACACCCGGCTGCGACGTATCCGGCGGAAGGACTGGCGCAGGGACTTCTTTAGGGACTTCACGCGGGACAGCGGGCCCTCCAAGGCTAGCTGGTCACTGGGGTGCAGCGTGCACCTGGGGGGACATCAGGCCATCAGCGCAGCCGGGGCCCAAGGGACCTTGCCGATCTGGGCGACAATCCCAGACCCGGGCCCCAGCCACCCTGGGAGGGCTGCTCACTTGACAAAGATCTGCCGCCGCTGCTGGTGGTCAAAGAGGCCGAAGCCATGGCTGGTTCCAAAGGCCACAAGCCGCCACTCGGAGTGCAGGGCCAAGGAGGTGACCACAGCCGGGGGCTGGCACTGCACCAGCACGAAGGGCTGGAAGCCGGGCTCGAAGTGCACGGGCCCCGGGCGGGCACACAGGCGCTCGTGCCCCTTCCAGCGATAGCCCTCCTGGTCCTGCAGCAGGTCGGCCTCCACCTGCTCTACGGCGTGCTCTGCCTCCTCGTCATTCAGCTCCAGCACCAGCACCTGGGCGGGGTGGCAGATGGGCTGAGCCACCCCTGGCACCAAGGGACAGCAGGACCTCAGGGACCCTGAGGGCAGGGACAGCAAAAGACCCAAGACGCACGCCAAGCCCCGACCTCTGGCCCTAAATTCTGGTTTCTGGAGGAAAAACCACCATCCCAAAGGCCTCCCTCTGATGGGATCAGGGAACTTCTATTCACTGGGAAGTCGGAGCCACAGGGACAGGTGATGCTCCTGGTGACACCACCAGTGGGCGCTCAGGAGGCTGGTTCCTGGCCCTGGGCCTGGACACTGCCCAGAGTCATCTGATCACCCCTCCCCACCCCGCTCCCCACACCCAGCCCAGCCTGCTACCTGCCCTGCTGTGCCGGCCACAGCCAGGTAGCCGCTGTATTTGCAGAGAAAAATCTTCTGGATGCCCAGCCGAGGATCGTCACTGTAGGGGTCGAAAGAGCCCACCTGACAAGGGAGAGGAGGCCTGTGAGTGGCCATAAGCACCGGACCCGTCCCGTCCCTGCCCTCCTTGGTTCCTAGGCTCCGGGCCTCACCTTACGGAGAGGGGGCCACTCGTCCTCGCCCTGGGCATTGAGGCTCTCGTTGGGGTCTGTGTCGGTGAGGAACACCCGTACTGTGCTGAGTTTGTAGAGCAGCCGCAAGCAGACCCCTGAGGCGTCCCAGAACCGCACGGTGCCATCCTCGTGCCTGTGAGCAGAGCCCACCTGCCACCCGTGAGAGGGATGCCAGGCCAGGGGTGCCCGGGACTGGCATTCACCCCTCTGGGCTCTGCTCCCACCCCACACGTGCCACTAGGCAGGAGGAGAGTACCATCAATGCCACCTACCCCGTGAGCAGCAGGTCCCTCTGGGGTGGGGCCGGGGCCAGGCTGGTGCCACCGTCAATGGGCCACTCCTAGAGGACACGACGGAGAAGTTCATGGGCGAGCCTGTCCCTGGGGCGGGGCTGGGGCCGGGGCCGGACCTACCATGGTGGAGAAGTGTGTGTGCTGCCGGCTGCCGGCAGCGATGATGCGTTCCCACAGCTTCAGGGGGATGTTGGAGACGTGGTGGGAGCAGGTGATGGCGGAGCAGTGCAGGGAGGCCAGGTAGGGAGGCTGGACCGGCGGCCAACCAGCCGCCTGCAGGTCAATCACCACCAGCTCCTCCTCGGCCAGCACTACCAGGGCATAGGGGTCATCGAAGGCTGAGGGGACAGGCCAAGGGTCAGGGGCTGCAGGATCCACTAGAAAGTGGTTTGCCCAGCCCAGCCCCGTGGAATCTGAAGCTCTAGGGTTGAAGCCAGGGAACCTGCATTTTAAAAACAAGCTCCAAACCCAACAATGCATAAAAAGAATTATATGCCACGACTAAGTGGGATTTATCCTAAGTATGCAAGGCTGCGTCAACATTCAAAAATCAATTAATCAGGGACCTCCCTGGTGGCGCAGTGGTTAAGAACCCGCCTGCCAATGCAGGGGACACAGGTTCGATCCCTGGTCCGGGAAGATTCCACATGCTGTGGAGCAACTAAGCCCGTGCGCCACAACTACTGAGCCTGCACTCTAGAGCCCACTCGCCACAACTGCTGAGCCCACTCGCCACAACTACTGAAGCCCGAGTGCCTACATCCCATGCTCCGCAACAAGAGATGCCACTGCAATGAGAAGCCCGCGCTTCACAACGAAGAGCAGCCCCCGCTTGTCGTAACTAGAGAAAAGCCCACTCGCAGCAATGAAGACCCAACGCGGCCAGTAAATAAATAAATAAATTTATATATATACGTATATATAAAGAGGCTAAAAAAGAAAAATCGGGAATTCACTGGCGGTCTAGTGGTTAGCACTCTGTGCTCTCACTGCTGAGAGTCCAGGTTCAATTCCTGGTTGGGGAACTAAGATCCCACAAGCACACGGCCAAAAACAAAAACAAAAATAAATAACATGATCATAGCAATAGATGCAGAAAAAGTATTTGACAAAACCCAACATCCATTTATGATAAAAACCCTCAGCAAACTAGGGATAGAGAGGAACTTCAACTTGACAAAGAGAATCTACGAAACCCCACAGATGATGTCATACTTAATGGTGAGAGCCTTGAAGCCTTCCCACTGAGATCAGGAACAAGGCAAGGATGCCTCCTCTCACCACTCCTTTTCAAGTACTAGTTAACGCAGTAAGACAAGAAAAGGAAATAGAAAGTATACAGATTGGGAAGAAAGAAGTAAAACAGTCTTTGTTCATAAATGACACGTTCATCAATGCAGAAAAGCTAAAAGAATCGATCAAACACTGGCCCAGGCCCCCAGCATATGCCGTCACACGTGAGGAGGGAAGGGGCTGAGAAAGGAGGAGTCTCCCTCCAAAGAGCCACTGGCGAGGCTGGGAGAACAGCCCAGAGTGTCCCAAGCAGGCCCGCCTCCCTCACCTGGAGGCCTCGGGCCTGCCAGGTCAGAGTCACCTGGGGAGGAGGCCCGCCCTCCTGGATATCTCCCACTCTCCTGGAGATCTCCCGCGAGGCCTCCTCTCCAGGTTTCACCACCAGCCCTTTCTGGTCTTGCCTGTCACCCAATTTAGGAAGCTGACTCAGGGCTTTGTTGGTCTGGCTGAGGTCCAGGAGGCCAGCTCAGCTGGCCCACACGGCTACCTGCCCCACCCCACAAGGAGGGCTCCACCACATCCAGGCCAAGAGCACTTTGCCTCAGCTGGGTGGGTGTTAAGCCCCACGTGCAGATCTGCCCACCTTCAGGCTAAGTCCCCACTGAGCTGGGGAAGGGCAGAGAGAGCTTGGGGTGGACGGGAGGCGTGGCCAGCAAGGACAAGCCACAGGCCAGCAGGGAAGGAAAGGGAGCAGCCTCAGGGGCCCTAAGAATAGGTGCGGTGGGGCTAAGGGACTCAGGGGTGGCAGCTTTGGCAACGCCTGCAGGCCCTTCCTCTTTGTTTACGGATGGGGGTGGGCCCGCATCCCCACACCTCCCAGTGGCCAGCCCTCCACACCCACTCCCGCTCGCCTACCAGCCGCAGGGTCCGCCTCGATGAGGACAGTGAAGTCAATGACGCGGGAGGTGAAGTCGAAGGCTGTCTGCTGGCTGTTGTGGACCACCGAGATGCAGTGGCGGTCCCCATAGCTGGCCCGTGGCATGCCGCCCTGGAAGATGGTGAAGGGCAACCTGGCAGGCACGGAAGAGCGGGGGTGGGCTGGGGCTCCCAACAGCACACCTGAAACCACGGGCTGAGCCGGCCGCGGGGAGGTCCTGTGATGGGTCTCCGCGGCAGGGCCTGGGATGGACCCCCATCTCTTGACAGCGCGGGGGAGCTTGGGGGTGAGCAGCAGCGCACGCAGGCCGCGGGCTCAGAGTCTCTGCTGCCACTCCTGCTTCAACCAGAGTGGCCCCCGCCCCCCTTCTCTGCTAATACATCAGGTCTCCCTGTAGGGCTCTGTTTGAAGAAACAGGTCTGCTGCTAAGGCAGAGTTTGGAACCTGCTGATGGGAATTCTCTCTCCAGGAGAGTGGAAGGGAAAGAAGGGGAGTGCTTTTTAGGAATTCTCCAGAGAGAGGTACGAATGGCCCTCTCCCCCTTGCCTGGAGACCCGGATGTGGGACCCAAAGGCGTTCAGTAGGCACCATCTCCCCCAGGCAGATGCTTGAGCAGCCTCTCCAGCTCCCCAGGGGAACAGCTAGAACACTGATACCTACCCCTGCCTCGTGGTCAGCCAGAAGATTTTGGTAATAGCTTTGCAAGGAAAAGGACCTAAAAGAAAAGGAAATCGCTTTAACGGCCCTCCTGCTCTCAGAGGCCCGTGGGTCTGAGGCACAGACCCCGGCCGCCCACGGCGCAGACCTGGGCTTGGGAGTCTTGCTCTGAGCAGCTCCCAGAGAAAGTCACCGTGGATGTCAGAAAACCTGCTGTGTGGCTTTGGACACAGCCTTCACCCTCTCTGGGCCCCAGGTTTTGCTTCTGTGAGTCGGGCACCTACACCTGAAAGCAGGAGAGACTCAGGTGACAGGCGGAGCACTGACCGTAAGGCACGCAGCTGCTCAGGGGCTCCGGCTGCGGGGTGTTGCTGGACACGGGCCACTGGCAGTAGCTGCCGTCAGAATGGCAGCTGACAATGAGATGGGCGTCCCGCTGCCAGCAGACGTTCTCCAGTTGCTTCATGGTGGGAAAGGAGAGAGAGAGAAAGAGCGCATGGGCTGGGGTCGGGAGACAATTCTTTCACCTATACCCCCATGCCTCGGACAGGGGCTGGATGTGTCATGTGGGGCCTGGGAGAGCCATGTGGTACCCCCTACCTGGCTGCTGAGGAAATGACAGAGCACGCGGCTGCCCTGCAGGTCCCAGATGACGATGAGGCCCCGGCTGTAGCCGATGAGGATCTGGTTGGGGTCGCGAGGATGTTCCTGCAGAGCCTCCACCATCTCAAACACCCGCCGGTGGCGAGCCTCCTCTGGCAACCTGGGCGAGGGGAGCCCCGAGGGCCCACGTCACCATCCACCGACAGGGCGTGGCCGAGAGCAGGGCACTGCCACACATGGCATCCCACAAAGCAGTGGGCACTGAATGTGCCGGCATGGAAGAGCCGCTGGACACATCACCAAGGGGAGGGAGAACAACGCATAGAATAGGACGGTGACAGAGAAAACCCCCAAGGATGCAAACACAGGTGGCACAACATAAGGAGAAGCAAGGAAGTGATTTCCAGAAAAGTCCATATGGTGGTTGCCCCTGGGGGAAGGAGGGAGTTGTGACTGAGTAGGGCAGGTGGGAGGCCCTGGGGGGCTGGCAAAGTTTAGTGTTTGCCCAGAGTTGGCTGCACAGATACTCACTTAACAAGAATCTGTTAAACTGTACATTCAAACTTAGCGCATTTCAATAAGGTGGTGGTATTTCATTAAAAAAAGTTTTTAAGACCCACAAAACAAAATATCAGCTGGCCTCGCCTTGAACTTTGACCACCCCCCCTTTTTTTTCTGGGCCTGGAATGCTGATGTGAAGTCTGGAGGTGCTGCAGCCAACAGAAGACCATGAGGTGGTCAAGGCACGGGACCAAGAGCTAACACCAAGGATGGCGAGTAGAAAATGGAAATAGCCTGGACCCCCAAGAGCATTTCTACGTTCAAACCCAAACCAAACCCTCTATATTTAGAACAAAGATTTAGACCCATAGGAGGGGTTCCCAGGGCACTCAGGCTGGGAAAGCCCAGCAGGGGCTCCTCCCTGACTAGACTCCCACTGGTGCAGGGGAGGAGGGCACCGGCATGGCCACACACTGAGGAGCAGGTCCTTCCGCCATCCTGCCCACAGACCGAGTGCCCTGGCTGAGCACCAGCTGTGCCAGCATCCTGCAAACAGTCCTGCTCTGACCATGGTCACACTGCCCTGACTCTACCCTGCCCAGTGCTCAGAGTGACCCAGCCCCAAGCAGGAAGCCTCCCAACCCAGCAATGCCTGGTCCTGCTTGACCATCACCCAGGGCCTGATGACTGTGAGTGTTACAAGCCTGGTCCAGAGCCCTTAGGGAGCTCAAGGCTGAAGCAGCTCCTCATCCCAGCACCCTGGCCTCCTCCCTGCCCCTCTTCACTGCAGAACACTCCATGGCCACGACCCTGGCCCCCATGAGCTCCTGTCAGACTCCTCCATCCCCGCCCCAGACCTGATCTGACTCCCTCTCTACCACAGACAACCACTGTTAAGAAGCAAAGATTCTGAAATGATCTCAAAACCTACAGGTTGTGGCCGTTGGGGATTTGGGGCCATGGAGCCTGCACGCAAATGAACGTGTAGCAGAGACTGCAAAACACAAGCATCAGCAGAAGCTGCCCAGCTGACGCAGGGAGGTTTGGGCCTCGTCTGCCCCACTGCAGAACCCCCAGGGCTTTGAAAGAGGTGGTAGTGGTGCCAAGAATGCTGGGCTGAGAGTTGGTATCACTCCGCAATCATTTTGAGCCTCGTTTTCCTCTTAAATGAGGTGACAAGTTACTCCCAAGACCCCTTTTAGTGTTGGGATGCTAACACTTCTTGGGGTGAGATTCTCAATTTGAGAGACAGGTGGGGAGCTGAGAGTCTGTCCTCCTGTCCCCAAAGACTTCCCAGGAGAGAAATTATAAGCTCCTGAGACATAACCAGGACGGAAGGGAGAAGGCCACGTCCAACTCAAGGGACGGGTTCCTCGAGGCACAAGGGTCTCTGGGCCCAGGGCTCACCGCTGCAGCACGGCATCTGAGCTGATGGTCTGGTCCTCCAGCGCTCGGAAGGCTGGCAGCTGCACCACGAACACGTTGCCACTCTCGGTGCCCAGGTAGAGCAGCTTGCAGCAGGAATGCGGGAGGACCACAGTGATCTGCGTGGCACTGGGGGCAGCCCTGCAGGTGGGAATCACGGCGAGTGAGTGGCTGCTGCCCAGGCAGGGGGGACCCACGGATAGGATCCCCTGACTCCCTCAGCGGCCCAAGGGAAGGCCATGACTGGTGGGGGAAGTAGGCCCGTGAGGTCCTTTAATGAGGTCCATGACAACTCAGGCCAGGACAAACACGTTGGTTCTTTTCTGCCAAGTCAGGAGACAGACGGCAGGGAGCTGGCGCTGGGAGGCAGGAAAAAGCCCCTTGGCTTCTCCCCTGTAGGCACTGTGTGGGGGTGGGGGGGAGGCAGGCCACAGCCCTGCCCGCTCCCCCCAGTGTATCCTGGAGTTGGGTGCACGAGTCAGGCTGGCTGGGAGAGCAAGAAGACGGAGTTCTTACCCTGGGGGGCCACGCAGTGTGAAACTGCTATCTTCCTGCAGCTCTGACAGCCCGCCTTTGACCTTCAGGCTCCACAGGTGCAGGCTGTTGTCGTCCAGCAGGGTGACCAGCTGGCACTAGGGAGGAAACGGGGCAGGAGCTGCTGTCTCGTTAACCAGGGAGGGACAGCATGCACCGTGGCCTTTACACACTGGGGCGGCCCAGCCTGTGCAGGGCGTTTCGAGGAGCCCCAGAACCAAGAGACCCCCTGGTTACTGCTAGGATGGCCGTGAACCGCAGCTGGGGAAAGGCAGGTGTGTCTCCGATCCTCCCATCAGCACCAAACCCAGGGCCACCCAATGCCTGCCTCTCCATACGTCCTTTCTGGAAGCTGTGACAGTAAGAAGGACATGGGTTGGGGGTGGGGCTCACCTGGACAGGCAGGAAGTGGATCTGCACTATGGCATTGTTCTCACGGTGCAGCCCCATGAACTCCACCCCCGGGGCCCCATAGCTAGGAGCAGCAGGCTCAGGAAAAGCTCCAGAAGGCAGGACACCACCCCCCAACCTGCCCTCTGGGCCCAGCTGGCAAGGAGGGTAAATACCCAGCAGCAGAGAAGGGCTCGCCTTCTTCCCAGGCAGCAAGGCCTTCTTCCCAGGCAGCAAGACCCATGGTGGGGTGGTTTAGGGTGGGGAAGAGATAACAGTGGGCCTGGCCTGAAGGCACAGGGCCAGTAACCTGACCTCTGAGGGTAAAGCCAGCCAACCAGCAAGAGCTGTCGCAGCCAGGCAGGTGGGGGTGACTCCGTAGAGGGGTGAAGCCTTATCTTGGCAACAGTTCGGCTGCTCACTGTACCCCCCTGCCCCCAAAACCCATAACCTGAGCTACAACAGACCAGCTACCACATGGTGGCACCTGTGAGAAGACGCAGAGGGCACCTGTGGGCCCACCTGCGGCAGCTGTGGCCATGAGTCTTGGCACTGAGAATTGTAACCAGGATATGGCCGTGGCCGGGCAATGATTAACCAGCTGAGGGCGGGCTGAGTGGTATGGGACCTGGGCCTCTGCCCTCCCGTATACACCACCTCCAGCCTAGTGCTGTTTCACACCCCAGGCTCTCTGCCCCCATCCTGCAGCAGAGGAGGGGGAGGAGTTACAGCCTTGCTGGAGGAGGTGCCGGCTACACTCTCCACCAGTGGATCCCCCCCTTCCAATTCCCCTAGGTCCTACCCTGGCTTATCCTGGGGGCTCAGGTCAGATTCAGGGGGTGGGACTCCCAGGCCAGGGGACCCAAGCAGTCATCCCCCATCCTGGAACCCGCGGGCCTACCTCTGAAATGGACCCACTGGACCATGTCCAGCCTCAGGCTAAAGAAGGTATGTCCCTGCCAACCACGAGTCCACTTTACTCTCGGGGGTGTGTGTGTGTGTGTGTGTGTGTGTGTGTATGTGTGTGTGTGTGTGTGTACGTGCGGGGTGTGCACGGTTGGGAGTAGAATCTGAAAGAGCAGCTGCCTTAGCACAGCTCCTCCATCCCAAGGCCACCCTGTCTCTGGTCTGGACAAAACCCTGGGGCAAGTCTACTGATTCTTCGGGGGTGGGGGAAGGAAAACCAACATCAACAGCCCTGCTTGGCCCATCCCCTGCCTCCACTTGCTGCACTCAGGGCTGGCTGCTAAGAGGGCATCTATCTGGAACGTCCTGAGAGCAGGAGGGGTCACCTGCAACTTGCTTTTATTTGGAGAGTAGGGGGTCCTTCCTGAATCTCACCAACGCCAAGGCCCCTGGCTCTTCCAGGGCATCCCTGAGCGAGAGCCTGGGTACCGGAAAGGATACAGCTTGATGGCTCCCGAGCGGGTGCCGATGGCCAGGATGCGCAGAGAGGGGCTGTAGCCGAGGGCGCTGGGCTGGTGCGGGAAGCCATGCTCCACCGTCTGCAACGAGAACCAGGCGGGCACAGGCCTGTAGACACATCCCCTCGGCCTCTTCACAGCTGGGGGGGGGGGGGGGGGGGTCAGTGCCGTAAGGAGTAGCCGCAGCACAGAGCCGCCTCCAGCAGGAAAGAGGAATTTGGTCACCCTCAGGTCCCTACCTGGACCCACCCGGGCCCCACCCTCAGTCCATTTCTGACCTGGTCCTTGGCCACGTGGCCCTCCCTGGGAGCTCATTCTCCCCAGACACTAGGCTGGCCCCCCGCTCTCCAGGAACTCTGATCTGGTTCCTCCACCACCCGTACTCCTGCAGGGGTGCAGGGGAAGCTCTTCGGGGCTGGCACAGGGGAGGCACCAGGTGGCTCAGGAAGCCCAGCTGCACTGCAGCTCCAGGCAGACCCTGGGGTCCGACTCTGGGACACCCGGGCTGAGGCTCCTCCAGCGCTGAATATCTGCTCTGTCGCAAATACTCGTTGCCACTGTGAGTTCTCTTCCTCTTCCCAGGGGGGAAGCTTCTGGAGTGTTGTACAGACATGTGCCTTTGCTCAGTTCTTATTACAGAAATAATACACATCGTAGAAAACTTGGAACATACAAAGGAGTTTGAAAAAGAAAACAAAAATCACCCACACTCCCAAAACCGGAGGAACCCTTGCTAACAAGGGTATGTGTCCAACTGCAGGTGTGTGTGGGGGTCTATACTTAAAAACAGAGACCTCAGAGAAGAAAAAATACTATATGATACCACTTACATGTGGAATCTAAAAAATACAACCAAACTAGTTGAATATAACAAAAAAGAAGCAGACTCACAGATACAGAGAACAAACTAGTGGTTACCAGTGGGGAGGGCTGGGGAGGGGCTTACAGAGGTGGGAAGGGGCTTCCCTGGTGGCACAGTGGTTAAGAATCTGCTTGCCAATGTAGGGGACATGGGTTCAACACCTGCTCCAGGAAGATCCCACATGCTGCGGAGCAACTAAGCCTGTGCACCACAAATACTGAGCCTGTGAGCCACAGCTACTGAGCCCGTGAGCCACAGCTACTGAGCCCGTGAGCCACAACTACTGAAGCCTGCATGCCTAGAGCCCATGCTCCACAACAAAAAAAGCCACTGCAATGAGAAGCCCGAGCACCGCAACGAAGAGTAGCCCTCGTTCGGCACAACTAGAGAAAGCCTGCGCGTAGCAACGAAGACCCAACACAGCCAATAAATAAATTAAAAAAAAAAAAAGAGGTGGTGAGTATGAGGTACAAGTTACTGGGTGTAAGATAGGCTCAAAGATGTATTGTACAACACAGGGAACATAGCCAACATTTTGTACTACCTGTAAATGGAAAGTAACCTTTGAAAATTGTATTAAAATTTTTTTTAATTTTGGGACTTGCCTGGCAGTCCAGTGGTTAAGACTCAGCACTTCCATCGCAGGGGGCACAGGTCTGATCCCTGAACTAAGATCCTGCATAATTTTTTAAATAAAAAATATAAATAAAATAAAATAAAAATAAATAAAAAGGAAAAAAAAAAACCAACAGCAACCCAGAGACCCAACTGGGACCATGCCACAGGGATGCACATATGCACATATAGCTCTCTAGTCTGTCTTTCCACCTATAGCCAGCCCAGGCTGCTAGGAGCACTAAAACGACTTTTTTTTTCATTATTTTTTTTTAAATTTTGGTTGTACCACGCAGCTTGCAGGATCTCAGTTCCCCAACCAGGGATTGAAGCTGGGCCACAGCAGTGCCGAGTCCTAACCACTAGACCACCAGGGAACTCCCTGAAATGACTTTTAAATGGCTAAAGAATATTTCTTAGGGGGAGGTGCCCTAAGTCACCAGGCCTCTGTGATTGGACATATGCTTTGTGTTTAGAGGTTCTGCAACTACCAGTCGCAATGATGACTATTCTTGGGCTCCTATCTCTCCCTGCAACTCGGTATTGCCTTAGGCAGATGTCCCAGAGGTGAAATTACAGGTTAAAAAGGTATGGATGTAAGCACCAGAGATGGAGATTGACAAACCATCTTCGGGAAGGTTTTCACTTGTTTGTTAGTCAGCTAACCCCACCTCCCCACCCCCACCCCAGGGGATACTGAACCTGTAAAGCTAGATTAGAGCAGGACAGAGGATGCCAGCCAGTTACTTCAAAGATTTTTTTTTTTTTTTTTTAAACCATGGAGACTGCTCTGCAGAAAAAGGTTGCTCCAATGAGGCAGTTCTCCTTAGGCCCAAGGCTCTGCTCTGGGCTTCACTTGGCCTCCAAGGAGCAGAAAGAGATGTCCTGGTGACAGCTGGATCGACAGCTTAGCACACCCAACTGCTGCCTGCCTGCCTGCCCAGGCCAGTGGTTCATGGAAGGGGGCCCTGTGCTGGGGTCGGCCCAGGGACAAGAGCTCCAAAGAGCGCCTATTCTGGGGACGCATAGATGTGGGGGCCCCTCAAGCCTGGTTCTCTGCCAGACACACAGTCTGCCCTGCAAATGGCTGTACCTGGAAGGGTCAGCTGGGAGGACAGCAGTGCACCAGCAGGAGCCCCCCTACCCCCTGGCCCCCGGCCCCCCCAGCCCAGGTTCCTGTTTAGCTATGTAAAAAATGCAGAGCCTGGAAAAGCCTTGGGGAGATAGCAGGGTATCTGGAATGTAAACATTTCCCAGGAAAATGAGGGCAGGGCACGCGATGCAGTGTGTGGGACAAGCTTCCCCAGGAGCCCCCTCTAGGCCTTGGTGGTCTCAGGTTGCTGGGGGCTCGGGGAGTCAGCAGCCAGAGCTGCGGAGAAGGTTCCTGGGATGAGAGCATTTTCCCATCATCACCAGCAGCAGTAGCAGCTCAGGGCCAAAGCCTCGGGAATTTGGAGGACTCCGGGGGCAACACCCAGCAGGGGCCTGGTGGCCGGCAGGGGGCCCAGGCCCCGATGCCAGTGTAACAGCCACAAGGCCGCGTGCAGGTCCTAAGCCTCTGCAATGTGGCTACTGCCACCAAGGACCTGAACTTTTAATTGTTTAACTTTAACTCAAATTCGAGGATGGACGCTCAATTCAGTAATTAGAAAACTTGACAGGCTGCAGCTTTTTGTCAGGTGCTCAGGCCACAGGTTATCCTATCAACTCACCACCAGGAAGTTCTAACATCTTATCTGAGTCACACCCGCTGCGGGTCAGCTCTTTTCCCCAACTCAGGGGGAGACAAAGGTCGGCCCCATCATTCAGTCACTCATACTCATTCCTCATTTCCTTCGGGGTCCTGAGGACACTGTGCCACCCCTCCCTCCAGAACCAACTTCTCTTCCACAGGCAGGTTAAGAAAGAACAGGAACTGGGTCAAGCCCGTGAAACTTAGAATCCCCGATACCACCTGCAAGGTGTCTGGACTTAGGTGAGCTACTTCGCCTCGTTTCACGTGTGGGACATGGGACGCTCCTAACGACTGCATTGAGCAGGGCTGTTCTTGGCTCGAACAAGACGAGCCTCAGGACAACCACCTGACCGTGGCTGGAGGGCTCGGCTGGCCTCCTTGCCCCTTAAGGCCCCCCACTTCCTTCAAAGGGTCTCCCTCATTCCCTTGGGGCATCTTCTCCAAGTTGACAACTGGGGAGGGACCAAGGCTCCCTCCGAAACAAAATCAGGGAAGGGAATTTCATGGTGATCCTAACTGGCTGGGGCCAAGAGAGTGGGTTCGAATGTAAATAGTGTGGTGACAGGGGATTCCCCAGGTCCTGCTTCAACATGCAAATAAGACCCACGCTCCCTGAACAAGGCAACATATGATGAGGCGTGACCTCCGGCACCTGGCAGGATAAGGAGGCGTGGGGACCCCAGTTACGAGAGGCCCAGGGGGTCTTGCTGAGATTGAGGGAGGGAGGGATTTGGATATGGGGAGAGAACAGAGGGCAGTTAATTGAGGGCAACAGGGAGGGGCTGGACACCCAGGGCCCGAGAGGCCTGGGGAAGCAGCAAGGTTCCGTGAGGACCCTTTGGCCTGAGCTCCAGCTGCCTCCCAAGGTCGGGTGCCCTTCCCATCCCCTGGTTGCCCCTCCCACCAACTCCTAATGGCCCTTTAAGACTTGTTTCCCCCTACTGGAGTACCAGGTACAGGGACCCCTCCAGGCTGGTTTAGGGTTTAGGCACAGTTTCAGGACCCCGGAGCATGGAAGGTATCTGATCTCCCTTAAAATGCAAGCACCCCCCTGGGCACAGGAGGGGCTCAGCCCCTGGGGGTCCTGCTGTGGACTTCAAAGGCACACAGTGACCCCAATCAGCCCTCCGCCCGGGACAGCGGGCCTGGGTTCAAGGGCCGGCCCTCCCAGCCAGAGATCCCAGCCATCTCCAGCTCGGGTTCAAGCTAGGAGGCTGACCACAGTGGGGCCATCCTCCCCTACCTCCTGAGCCCAGCATTCAGCCCACCTGGCACTGCCCCCACCCCGCTACCTGGCTCAGGTGACCCCTGCCAAGAGAAGAGAGAACAATGAACTCTTTTGACAGGGAGTTGGGAAAGGAGAGATTTGAAAGGAGCCACCAAACTGCAACATTAGCTTGGTGTTGGGAGAGAGAGAAAGCCGGTCTGTCTCACATCGGCTCCGGGACACCATTTCAGGTTTCCGGAAAGCAGAGAGAGCAAAGATGGTTTGTCTGAGAGCAAGGGGGGACCCCATCCATGGTCAAGGGATGAGGAGTCCCTAGCACTTGCTGGGGGCAGGAAGGAAGGCTGCCCAGGGGCACAGGGGGTGAGAAGGGAGTGGGCTGGGGGACAGAGAGATACTGCCCCATACTGGGTGTGGCCAGCCCAGATTCCTGGCGGTGGCAGCAACCTGGCCCTCCCTGTGTGGCTGTCACCTGACACCAGGGCCCAGCCACGCAAAAGCCAAGATCAAACCGCCTGGCCCTGGACAGGGCAGCTGGTCAGGAACACACTGCTCAGGGCCTGGTGTGGGGGAGGGTGGGCCCAGGCAGGAAGGGCCCCAGAGCCCTTATCAACCAGCTGGCAGGTTTCCCCAGGGGAGGCAGGGCCTTGAGGGATTTTCAGGGAAGGGGATTTACTTTAACATGAGCTTACATCCCCTCGGGTCACTTCCTCCCTCCTGAGTGCCCGGTGGGTCCCACAGTTCCCTCGTTTGGTCCTCAGTGGCCCCGCTGGCACAGCCAGCCGACTTCTCTGTCTTCCCAACAGGCCCAAGGACCCAGCACCCGGCACAGGTGAAGAGACAGAAGGCCGCACCCTGAGGCCACACAGCTGTGGGCAGATGGAACCGGGAGTCGCATCCCCAGCTGGTGCCCCCCTCAGGTGCTCAAGCTGTGAAAGCCTGGAGGCCTCAGTTTCCTCCCCTGCAGGGTGGGAACAGCACCCACCTGTGAGTCATCAGGAGGATGAGGCAGACTGTACGGCACCTGCCGTGTGTGTGGGTGCCATTCAAAGCAATTTAACTCACTCAGCCCGCCAACCTGGGCGTGGGGGTTAGTATAATGCCCACTTTACAGATGAGGAAACTGAGGAGCAGAGAGGTTAAGTAACGTTTCTGCAGTCACTCAGTGAGGAAGCAGCACAGCTGGCATCTAGACCCAGGCCACCTGGCTCCAGAGTCCCCACCCCAACCACTGCACTGCCTGGCCCCTTCGCTGCTTGGCACAGAGCCCTTGGTGAACCGGAGCTGCCCTTCGGACAGTCAGTCCCCAGCAGGGGGTTCCGAGCATCTGTCCACAGACACAGCTCCTTCCCAGGTACCAAAGCCAAAGAAACAGGACATGCTGCTCTCGGCCCCTGGGGGGCCGTGTCCCTGCTCTCTCTGAGGCACCTTGCTTGGTGTGGGTGTCAAGGAGTTTGGCCAGAAGGTGCTGGGGGGAGAGGCCCAGCCCTGGTTTAGAAGCCGGCGTCTGCAAGCCGCTTGGCACCGGACAATGACGGTGCCACCATCCCACCTCCCAGCTCAGTGCCCTGCAGACCAGCAATTCCAGGATGGACACTGCCTGCTTCCCCAGATGGGAGGCTCAGAGCTGCAGTTCTGTGTATCCCACTGTCTGCTGGGACCCACCCTCACCGGAGGGTGCCAAGACTCTCCAAACTCAACCTCGAGCCAGATAACATTCACAGAGCTGTGCTGATCCTAGAACCACCAGCCACTGAAGCCCCTCAGACTTACACATTTACTCATTTAATCCACACGCCAGCACTGCGGGGTGGCTTCTATTATCCTCTCCATTTAGAGACGAGTCATTTGTCCAAGGTCACCCAGCTGGGGAACCCAGGCAGTCAGGTGCTAGGGTTGGCGCCACTCATCCCCGGGCAAGACTGCCTCTTGATAAATAGGTGATCACCGTTGCTGCTATTCTGTCTAAATCAAACGTATCACTTCCCTCAACTCTGCTCCTTGCCCCTCCTGGGCTCCCCATCCCGAATTAGTTCTCATCCGGGGGCCATTCTACCTGCCAGGGGACACTGGGCAGTGTCCAGAGACATTTTTGGTTGTCACGCCGTGGGGAGGCGGGGCCAGGGATGCTGCTAAACAAACAGTTTCACAACTCAGCAGCCCCCTAAGGCCCCAAACGGCAACAGTGCGGAGCCCTGCGCCCCACCCCCACTGCTGGGCCCCACCCAGTCAAGGCAACAGTCAAGGAAGTGTTCTGAGCTTACCTGCTTCTCCCTGAAAGGTTGAAAGAAAAAGGTTCCAAAGTTCCCTTCTCTACGTCACAAATGAGATCGCTTACTCCCCTGCTCAAAACCCACCAGGCTCTGGTGTCAGGACTCAGAGCTTGACCCCACAGCCCGGGGGCTGGGGCGGGGCTGGCACGGTAGGACCACCCAGGCTCCCGAATCTTCCAGCATCTGGCCTCACCCTCCAATCCCCACCGTTCACCCAGAGGCTAGATGAGTCTAAGTCCCTCCCCGCCCCAAGGCTCCCCTCCCAAGACTTTCCCCTCCCAGGACGTGGAATTTCAGACCATCAGCCCCCTTCCTTCCACCAGACTATAAACATCCTGGAGGGCAAAGGTCTTATCTGAGATTCCCAAAACCCCAGCCCTGGGTTGTGTATACAGTAGGTATTCAATGTGTGTTTCTTAGAAATGAATGGAAGGAAGAAGGAATTCCAGGAGCCTCCCCGCCCCCTCCCTGGCCAGGCCTGAGGGTGGGGCAGTCAAGTTTGGGGGAATGGGGGGGGGTGTGATTCCTCTGCCCCAGTCCTGTCCCAGCCCCACCCTGCTGCCGCACAGTCGGAACTTGGGGTGAGGGTTCACCCCCCTTTGCTGAGCCTGTCTATCCGGTTTCCACTGGAACTGGCCACCTTTTTGGGGTGTGAGATCCCAGCATCATCGGGGCAACGGAAGGCGACGGGGGTCACCCAGGCCCCGTGGTGGCTGCTGAGGTTCTGAGACCCACACCCAACAGCCACGGGCTGCCCCCTCAGGAGTGAGAATGGCAGGCCCCCGGGGCCCCGAGATCCCCCATTCATAACACACGCACCCCATATCCCAAGGCCCCAAAAGCCCTGCCCACAGCTTCCTTCCCCTGGTGGGAGGAGGTGTTCATTTAGCGAAGCCCTGATCCCAGAGGCGAGTAGCCTCACAGCCGCACATCAAGAAAATCAGAGGAAACAGGCAGAACACGTCCGGACCCTGACCCGCCTGGAACAAGCCCTAGGGAGCTCTCTCTCTCCCGGAGGCAGGCGGCCCCTGAAAGCAGTACCTGACACGTCTGGACCACTGTGCCCAGCACTTAAATGATCTCTTCCATGTACCCCTCATAACAAGCCTATGCAGTGGGCAATAGGCACAGGGTCACCCAGCTTCCAAGTGGCTGAGCTGGATTTGAAGCCCACCCGGCAGCATGTCCTGGAGGGGTCCTGGGACCCCTGAGGGGAAGAGCATTTCGCTGCTCCCCTTCCTGCAGTCCACCTTCCGGGGCGGAGGGAAGCTCAGGCATGGAGGCCAAGGGCCTAGATCAAAGCAGAGGTGAGAGGGGCTAATTACCCCAAACCGGCTGCAGATTGCTAGGTGGCCTCGGAGCTAATACACCACGCCGTGCTCCTTCCCCTTTACAGGCCAGCTCTGGCCCTCCCAGGCCAGCCCCTGGGGAAGCCCCGTGGTCTCGGGTAAGAGGACACCCACACCCGCTTCGGGGGCCTTAGGAGCAGGTGTGTGGGGTTGGGGTAGTCAAATGCCAACCCGGGCACCTTCTCCCAGGTGCCTCTCCCCACTCACTCAGCCTAGAGCCTGCCAGAAGGAATCACGCGTTCTGCCTGCAGGGAAAGCTGTGTTTTCCTTTGGGGGCAATTTGAGGAGGGAGGGAACAGCCATAGCCTGTGGCCTCAGGGCTCCAAGGAAACTGGCATCATAGGAACATCACTACACCTTGCAGGGTTCAACATACTTTCATCTTTCCCGGCTCGAAGCCTCCTTCACAATCCTGTGAGGAGGTAGGCAGGACAGGTTGTTTTATCCCCATTTTATAGGTGGGGAAACCGAGGCTGGACGAGGCGGAGTGACTTGCAGACGTCACACGGCCAGAGAGAGACGTGGGACAAAGAGAGCCGACTCCTGGGCATCCTGCTGCCCTTTCCCAGGAAAGCCTCTAACCAGACCCCACTTCCAAAGTCAGATTCCCACGGGGCACAGCAGGCAGTGCCAGGGAAGCACCTCAGTCCAGATGAAGGCGCCCCCAGCGCCAGCTGTGGGGTGGGTGATATATTTTTTGGTTTTTTGGCCCCACTGCGCGGCTTGAGGGATCTTAGTTCTCTGACCAGGGATCGAACCCTCGCCCTCGGCAGTGAGAGCGTGGAGTCCTAACCACTGGGCCTCCAGGGAACTCCCTGGAAAGGGTGATACCTTCGTGCCGGCCCCCCGCTCCCCTTACCTTGTTAAACTGGAAGAGGTCCCGCTTGAGCCTCTCCCTCGCAGGGTCATGTCCCGGCCTCAGGAACCTCCTCATCGTGCTGTGCGCAGCCCCCTGGGGAAAGGGGGGCAGCTGGTGAGCGCCAGGCGGGGGAGGCCCCGGGCCAGCGCCCAGCTTAGGCGGCCTCTCCCGCCGAGCGCGGCAGGCGGCCGCCCCCAGGCCCGGCCAGCTTCACCCTCGGCTGCCCCACGCCCCATCCACGGAGTGTGGCTCCCCGAGGGGAAACCGAGGAAACCAGAGGGCGCGCGGTACCTGGAGGCCGAGGCTGGTTAATGCTCTGATGCGCGCTCCCGGCCACCTGAGGCCTAATAAAGCCAACGCGGGACGTCTGGGGAGGAAGCCACGTAGCCTCGTGGGAACAAAGTGGGCCAGAGGCCCTGAGGTTAATTAAGCTTAATTGTTAACCTGTTTTCTGAAAAACTATAAAACTCTGGCTGAACAGAAAGGGAAACGTCACAAGCCTGTCTCCAGAGCCGGCTGGAAGGTGGGGAAAGCGAAGGCTGTCGTCCACCCCGACCCCGACTCCCAGATCAGAGCCCAGACAGGCGAGGGGAAAGGCCGGGTCAACTCTAGGCCAGCGGCCAGCAGAAGCCCCTCGCGGGGTCAGCACACCTGGGCAGACGCTTCCTTCTAACTTCAGGGAAGGCTGTCCAGGGGCTCTGGGCTTAGGCTGCTCCCACCAGCCACAGCCGTCAGGAACCTGAGCGGGCGAGGGGCAGAGCACACAGTCAGGGGGTGCCGGCCCCTCCCACCCCTCACCCGGGACCCACGCCAGAGCTGGGTCCACCCCCACGGCTGGTGGGGTCCCTGCAGCCCCAGCCCCAGGCCTCTGGGGCTGCCCCACCGCCCACCCTCATCTCTGGCGCTCCCAGTTCCAGCTCCCCTGGGCTCTGCTGGGGTGCGCTCAGAAAGGCTCCCTTTCCCGTGGGCCCAAGTGCAGGCTAATCAGGAGAGGAAACCTGCTCCCAATAAAAGAACCAGCTCAAGGCCCCCAAACCATCCGCCCACCACAGAACGCCTTCCCAATCCAACGCGAACTATTTCTGGCTCATTCTTGGGGAAGGGGTGGGATCACGTGTGCTCCAGCTTCCGGCTTCCAGGAGCACGACCTCCCACTGACCACAGGACACCAAAGCCCGTCCTCGGAAACACAGGGGCACAGGCCCACCCCGGAAACGGCTCTGTCCGCGCGTGGCACTATAAGGGAAGGAGGCAGAGCCAGGCCCTTCCCTGGAGGAGCTTACTCTGGGGTGGGGGCGGGTCAAGACAGGACAGTACACAGGGGGCACCCGGCCCAGACTGGGAGGTGGGGGAGTGTCCTATGGGAGAAGGAAGTAGCTAAGCTGAGATCTGAAGGATGCCCTGAAGTTTCTGGCATCTTGAAAGGTGACAAAAATTAACCGGCAGGCCAGGACTTTGCCTATGAAAGGACCCTGGCAGGCACACGCGTGGCAGAGCTGGGGGACTTTCTGGCAGAGACGCACGCACGTCCCAGGGCAATCCAAACACCTCCAGCCGGGAACAGGTGGAGACCAGCCCTCAAAGCGCCTCGCCTCCTGGGGACACTGAAAAGGCCACCACTTGTCAGAGGGGTGGATAGTAGAGGTCTATGCTTTCACATCTGGGGGGAGCCAGAGCAGAGCGGGGGGTCCACTTCTCCAGGGAACAGCAGGTAGCTGGGAAACTCCCAGGTGCCCGCTTGACCCGAAGCCCTGCAGCGGGTTCAGGGAATAAACACGGGAAAGTCCCGGAGGCTCTTGGGCCTGGGAGTGAAAACAGACTTGGGGCCTGTGACCTCGGCCTCCTGGACAAACAGCTGAGCTGGTGGCCTCGCATTCCAGCCACGGGGGAGGGCAGCGCCAGCTCATCCATCGGTGGCCCCGGGCTCCTGGGGATGCACGCTCTCCCTCCCCCGGCCTGGGTCACTGGGTCAGAAGTCAGAGGACGTTGGGAGGGACACCCTGGAGGAGGAAAGGGGCCTGCAGACTTCAGGGAGAGGCTGCCCTGGGCTCTGCCCTGGGGACCCTCTCAGGCCTCAGGGTGGGGACAAGAGGGCACAGGGCCATCTGTGCTGAGGACCCACACAGGTTCAAAGGTACACGGCACAGCCCTGGGGGCAGACATGCAGGCAGAAGGGAGGGAGTCAGGATGTGGAGCTGTGGGCCGCAGCCCCACTTGGGGAGGGAGGGCAGGCACTCCGTCCACCCGGCTGCCCCTCGGAGCCCCTGCTGCCCACCAGGCCCTGGACCAGACCTCTGTGTGTTAGAACAAGGTGCAGCTAAACCTCATCTTGGATGTTCGTTCACCTTCCAGAAGCCCCCCCGGAAGGTGAGTGGAATATCCCCACTTGGCAGACAAGGAAGCGAAGACCACAGAAGCTGGGCAACTCATCCAAGTCACTGAGAAGGAACCAACAGAACTTGGATTTAACCCGAGGTGTGGCAAATTCCCAACTCTCAGGGCTCTGGGGAGGCAGCACAGGATGCTTATGACAGGACAGAGGATGCCTAGTTACAGCCGTGCAGTTCAAAGGCGCAGACACACGCAGACACACACACTCCCACATGCCTTCCACTCAGAGCCAACCAAGCAGTGTGGGGCCTGGCCGCTGGCGAGGGCTGGCTGGGCAGGGCTGGGTGGCCTTGCCTGACCTGCCACTCATTCTGCTGGGGGCTGGGATGCCACTGGCCTGGGGTGATGGAGCCAGGACCAAGGCAGGGCAGCCACCGTGTCTGCTCCTCACTCCAACCAACCCTTCAGTGTAGCTCCCAATACAGAAAAAAGGGTCCATGTCAAGGCATAAAGAAGTGCCATCCCTTCTGGAAGGCGGATAGGTCTCGCCTCCAGGCGAACGGTCCAGCTCCACTCACCCCAGACAAGAGGTTCTCTGTGGAGAAGCTTCAGGAACCTGGGCCTGGAGCTTCCTGGTGTGGAGCAAATCCTACCTACTCAACCCACTCCTGAGGGGGGCAGGGAGACATAAGGAAAAGAGCCTAGGGCTTGGGACCCACAGCCAGGGCTCAGGCATCGCAGCTCAGCTCCTCCAAGCTGGGTGGCCCCCCAGGACAGCTCCTGGAGCCCAGAGAGCTTGTCTGCTGTGAGCAGTGGGAGCAATGCTAAAAGCCAGTTCCTGGCACGGAGCAAACACTGTCCTAGGACTGGGCACACAGCTGTGACAGACCGACAAGATCCTCAAGTTCACCCAGCTTACATCCTTGCAGGGGAGTGCGCTGACTCACAGGTACACGATTCAGTCAGCGGGGTGATTTCAGATAAAGTTCAGAGCCAACAAGAAAATAAGGGAAGACACTCAGATGGAGTGACCAGGGTTTGGTGGGCGGAAGGACTCGGTGAACTTTCCCGAGTCTGGGCCCAGGCATTTGCGGTTCCTTCTGCCTGAGGCACTTTTCCTCCAGGTACCCACATGCCTCCCACCCTCGCCTCCACTGCACTGTGTGCACTCTGAATGAATGGTGGTGAGGACACCTCCACCCAGCTGAACGGTAGGAAGTGGTCAGCCACGGGAGGGTTCGGGGCAGGGCGTCAGGCAGCCAGAGCAGGTTCACGTCTGCCAGGAGGGGCCAGACGCAGGCAACAAGGAGGGATGACGTGGGTCAGAAGGGCAGCCTGGTGGACCACAGCGAAGAGCTGCAGTTCAACTCCGCTGGGAACCCCTGACAGTCCTAGGCAGGGGCGTGATGTGGTCCGCCCTCCCCTCCCCCACCCCATGTCCCCCTCTGCTTGGCCCTGGGTCCATCTGCTTAGCCCCCACACCAGCCCATTCACTACAGTCTCCATGCTTTTGCCTCCATGATTCCCTCTGCAGTAACCTTCTTGCCCCTCAGGCAGCATATAGAAAATCACCTTCCAGAAAGCCTCTCCGTCTGAACCCATCCTGACCACAGTCACCGTGCACCCTCAGTGCCTGACCACGCCTTATGCTAAAAGGATGCCTAAAACCACTGCGGACTTGGGCACCTGTCTACCTCCATGGATGGTCTCCCCCGCCTTGTCGTGCTGGTTATTAAGCTACTAGGAGAAATCAGAAGCAATTCCTCCCTGTTCACCAGCCAATAACAGGGGGCAGGTGAAGGGTGCTCAGCCCCACGATGGAAGGCGCACATTCATGAAAAGGGCAGGAGACGATGGCCCTGGAAACATAGGTCCGATGTATCCAAGAGTCAGGTAGAATCTATTAAAAATATTTACATAAATCGACAACACACTGGAATGGTTATGGGATTACTGGCGATGCTTTTTCTTCTGTTTATCTGCCTCCCAGGCAGGGGAGATAAGAGGATCACACGGGAGGGGCCCAGGCCACGATCAGGCATGAGGGTGGCCTTGCACTCCCCAAGTTGGCACTCGGTCCTGTTGGAGGATCACTCCTGCCACCCCCCCCACCAGGCTGCCACTGCTGGGGACACCCAATGGGTGCAGGGGCGGGGAGTAGACAGGTGGGTGGAACCAGCTGTGTGACCTCAGGCTTCAGGGGCCAGGGAGAAAGGATGTTACTACTTTGCAGGCTGTGACTGGTGGCGGCTGTGAGCTTCGACAGGAAAGCCCGGGAGGGGGCTGGCGGGCTCTCGGGGGCTGTCCGCATCGATGCAGCTCCTACCTCGAGGGCTTTGGGGGAAGAGACTTCAGGGGCCCCCCAAGCTGAGGAGCCCCCCATGTCTGATGCCAAGAAGGAGCTGAGGCAAAGTCACTGGCGATGGAGGGAGCTCCAAGGGTCCTGGCTTCCTGTGCTGGGGGTGCCACCTGGCTAGAGCACGACCCCTGGCAGGGGGGCTGCCTGAGAAGAAACACCTCCATCCCCTGAACTTCTAAAGATCGTCCAACCTCGGCCTTCGTTCCTGTCTATCGCACCCTCTGTCCGTGCCCAGACGTACCTTGGAGCCGCCCTCCCTGCTCTACCAGGCTCTCTGGTCCCTCGGGGTTCAGGGCTGGCCTGGCCATGAGGCTTGCTGATCTGTGGCTGACGCATATGCGTTCTCCCCACAGTTCTGTGCGGCGTTCGTGGAGTTGGCCGGAGAGTCCCCCGTAGCCAGCTAGCTGACCTGGCGATTCCCTTCCCTCTCACTGTTCTAATCATCCAACGCTGCTGCCGGCCAGTGAAACATACCAGGACCTAGAACTGGTCTCCCCACACCCTGATGCTCATCCTGGAAAAAAATAGGGGAACTGTCTACTTGGCAACAGGCCAGCAAATTCACACCCTGTCTTCCCTTTCCATCCTCTGCTCAGATCGTGCAAGGGGGATGCACGTAGACCCCGCCCCTACCCCTGCATCTCAGGAGCTCAGGACAGAGACCACTGGAGGCAGAGAAGGAATAAATGCACGGGGGTGGGTTTGCCTCAGCTCCTCGCTCTAAGCAGCAGGTCTGATGGTGTCACAGGGAGGAAGAAGGGGGTTCCCAGAGCAGACAGCTCCTCCCACGCTGGCACTGTTTGGGGAGCCTGGACTAATCTATTGCCAGGACACCAAGGCTTGGCCAAGCTGCACCAGCCTGTCCTGGAGGTATGTGATGGGCCAGCCCCCCTAGAAGGTGCTTCCACAGCGTGGGCATTTACACTGAGCTGCTAGGAGAGGCTACATCCGGAAGCCAGACTCTGGACATCTCGGGCTCACGGGAGAGAAGATTCCTGGAGCCACACTAGCACCTGCCTGTGTTCACAATCTCCAGGAGCACACACAGCATGAGGTGGAGTCCCAAGCTCTCCTCTCCTCTCCCCTCTGCTTGTGCTCCCCACAGCCGGCTGCTGCTAAGCTGCCCTCCCTTCCCCGACATCCTGTGTGAGGCTGTGTGTGGCTTTGGCCTCCGTCTGCCGGGTGTGAGTACGCCCCTGCACCTCCCACCCCAGGCGATGCTAAGGCAGGGCTCTAAGCGGCCGGCTGGGGCAGCTGCTGACCCCTCGGGCATCTGTCCGTGCCAACTCAGAAGCCCATGGCTGCTCTGCCAGCGCCTGAGATGTCCTGGGAAACCCAATCTCCCAGGGGCAGCGGGCAGCCCCCGGCCAGCAGCTTAGCAACCAAACCTTGGCTGAAAGGGCACCTCCGTGGAGGTGGGACTAGAACACAGAGAGGGGGGCGGGAACCACAGAACTGTTGTCGCTGCTGTTGTTAGGTAATAAAAGGGATTGAGGGGGAACTGTGGCCAGATGCTACGTGAAGCACTTTACAAGCATCATCTCATGTAATTCTTACTATGACTTATGAAATAGCTAATTCTGAGAGCTATCCAACCCGGGCAGTAAGAGTCCAAGTCCCAGTCTGAATGCCAACCAGACTATAGACAGTCTGCTCAGTTCAAGCCTCCCTCCCAGGACAAAGGGGCTCGCCAACAGCAGGCTGGATGGGACCACCTGGTGTCAGCAGCCAGAGTCTGACCTCACCCTCCCTGTCCATCCCACAGAGCCACAGACCAGTCCCACCATCCTGGGAGGGCCCTCCCGCCACCCCCAGGCTCCTCCTGCAGGGCCGGGCGGTAAGTCGGAATGTACGCATCCCCTCCACATCCCCACTTCGGGGGCCTCAGTCCCCTTCTGTAATCCAACACCAGCCTCTCCAGGGAAGTGACAGATCGGATGTGGCCAAGCACAAGGAAAGGCAAAGCCATTCTGGGGAGAAGACTGACCATTTGCCTGGGGTGGGGGTGTGGAAGTTGGGGGGGGGGTTAGGCTGCCTGGCTCATCCCATCAAGCTCCCTCCCATGGCCTCTGACTCGCCTCAGAACTTGAAAGGCTGACCCAAGGAGCCTCCAGGATATGCCAGCTCCAGACGGGAGGGAGCGGGCCGTGCCTGACCCATCCATGGTGGTATCTCCAGTGTCCTGACACGAGAGGCACCCAAATTTTATTTAAAGAACTCCCTCACCTCCTGCAAGTCTTTGCTCAAATGTGACCTTTTTGATAAGGCCCATCCTGGCCGCTTTTTAGAGTCGCAACCTGCCCCCTCCCAAGGGGTCTCGATCCCCAGCTTTAGTTTTTACTCTGTGGCTCGTATTGCCTTCTAACATATTATTTATTACCTACACTTATTTCCAGTCACTGATGCTTCCCACCCTTTAGAATCTGAGCCTGTGATGGCAGAGACCTTCTCTTGGTGCAAGGATTATACCCGGTGTCTCAACCACACCGCACATACAGAGACACCAATAAATACTTGTTGAGTAAACGAACAGCTGGGACTGAATGGGGATCAATTAGGCAAAGGTGTTCTCCAGTCAGGAACCACGGACCCCAAAGAGCACTGGGCTAGGGCCCCACCCTGTCCTCAAGTCTCTGGCCAAGGCCAGGGCCACGTGCCCGTCATGCCTGACATCCTGCTGGGGGATACCCTTACCAGCCCTGCCTCAGCCCGAGGCTCCAGGATACCCAGCTCCTTGGCAAGGAGAGCCAACAATAACATTATTTACTAGAATCAAACAGCCCTGTGCCTAGATGTCCCTCTCGTCAAACCCTGGGAACACTGAGTCAGGTGTCTCGAGAAAAGTCTCCGATCTCTGCTGAATTCCTGAAGGGCAGAGTCAAGTACCTAGCAGCTTCCCTGTCCCCACGCCCAGAGGAGCCTCTCCTAGCTCAAGAATTCACTGTGGTTCCTGGGAAGGGGAATGAGTGAGGTGACTCTTCAAAGGACCAGTTTCCTCTATGAGGCAGGGCAGGGAGGGAAGGCCACCCCAAGGGAAATGGGCAAAGCCCTGTGGTGACAGGGCACGGGGAGGGGAGGGTGTCCTGGGTAGCCCTAGGGAGCCAGGGCTGGAGAAGGGCAAACAGTACCAGTGGCCCCACTGGGGGACGCCCATCTTCCATCCCATACCCCACTTCTCCCTGCAAACTACTCCTGGGCAGGGGAAACCAAAGTGGCCAAACAGACCTGGCATGCCTCGACCCAGGAGGAGCCCTGATAGTGATATCGCTTGAGTGAGATAAGAAGGCCTCTCCGAGCTGAGTACTCAGGTTAAGTGAGTCCAGGCAGCCAGTGCTGCTCAAAGCAGCCAACCCAGGAACAGGGGCCATTGGCCTCTCGGGCCTCTACCCTGGCCCCCTCGATTCAGGTGTCTCAAAAGCTGCCTCGGACATGTCTGGAAGGACCCTTCAGGGAACACAACATTGCCCAGGGAAGACTCTTGCCAGGGAAGCTCAATGTCTCTAATGGGGTAGACAGGGGGGCACAGACTGCTGGCAGAGGAGCCAAACTTTCCAGCTCGTGTACCACTTTCTCTATGGGAGGGAGGGTCCTGAGGCCAGGAAGTTCTGGCAGGAGAGGATACCCCTTCCCTGAATGAGGCTGAAAGGAGGCACTACAAGAGTTCACAGAAAATCTTAATGACCACAGAGCAGCACAAGAATGTGCTCCCCCCACCCCCCCACCCACCAGGGTGCAGATGTATGCAGCCAAGCCTTCCCTGAGCAGAAAGCAGAGCAGATTAGATTGTACACACACACTCCTTCCAGGAAAGGCCCCCGAGCTGGGGTCTGGCCGTGAGGCTTCACTCCTGGCTTTTCCAAGGACAGCAGAGGTCCCAAGGGCCACTGGAACCCCAAGTGAGGTTAGGAAAGGCCACTGCCCTCTCACTCTGCCCTCCAAGGAGTAGCAGCCTCATCTCGAGAGGCTTTCAAAAATCAGGATTTCTGGACAGAGAAGCCAAATTCCCTTACAACCCGTCAGGCATGTCCAAAAGGCCCAGACATCTGCCCGAAGGCCCACAAGTGACCAAACTTTTTATGCTTTGCTTTGTGGGGATGCCAAGCGCCTCCCCTCACCTGGTGCCAGCTACGTGCCAGGCCACGCGTGTTTATGACATTTTTCATCCTCGTCAACATCTGTGAAGACAATGCTCGCTGATGTCTGGCACGGTTAAGTGACGGAGCCAAGGTCATGCAGCAAGGAACCGGCAAGGCACAATTCAAAACTACACCTGAGTCCCGAAAGACACTAAAAAACTTATCGAGCACTACATCTGAGGAAAGACTGTGAGGCAAGAGGGAGAAGTAATTTTTTCCCTCTTATTTTACACTTTCTAAAACACTTCATTTGCCCCAGTGGGCTCCTATTACTGTTTTAATTTTTTAACCCAATAGGGATCATATGAGATTTAGGCACTTTTAAAAAAATTTTAATGCTATTGTGCATTAAAACACTACTAAGTACTAAGTTATTAAGTTATTAAAAGTATATGAATCTGCTGCTAAAGGGGGTATTTCACTGCCTCAGGGAAGAGTAGGGATACAGGATGACCCCAGACCTTGGAAACACTGTTCAGTGGCTCCCACAGACACTAGCCCAGTCTAACTACAGAGTATAGGAGCAAGCACTGGTCAGAACTCCCAGAGCTGGGTTTGAGTCCTCACTGACATAAGTGAGCACAGTAGGCAAATAGCTGAAGAAACCAAATCCGAGTCCCCTGTGCATAAAACAAAGAAGCTGGACCATTCCCATGCTTCAGCTCACAAAGACCCAGACTGTTCCTCTGAAGCCGCTTCTGACCTTGAGTGCTGGGCCAGGGCTCTTCGGTACTGCTGCTCTCTTCCTTCCACCTGGGGTTTCCTGTCTCCCTGACACACTCATCCCCTCCCTCCTCCCCTCCCTGCTCAGAATCCCCTCTGCAGCCTGACAGGACCTTGAGTTGTAAACTCTGCACAGGGTCCCCAGAGCCCAGGTTAAGATGCCCTGCACCTGGCACACGGAGCCCCATGGGAAGGGCGTTGAGCCTACGCCCCGCCCACCTCACCCGAAGCTCACCTGTCTCAGGTGAGAGCCTCAGGGGGCCACACCACAGCTCTCCTGGTTACGGTCAGTTCTCCCCACAGCCAAAGCTCGGTGCGTCCGCGAACCGTCCAGCCCGGGCAAACCAAGAGCAAACTTTGCACAGTTTCTCTGGCAAGACGGAATTTTTCACTTCTCGCCAAGTCCCAACGTCCCGCAGCGCAACCCCACTCCGGTGGTCGTGGAAAAGAGACTGGGTCTCCGGAGCGTCCCCTAAAGGTATCCAAAGCCGCCCGAAGCGGAGAAAGGCTCCAAGACCCAAGTCCCTCCCGCGGGCTTCCTGCGTCCGGGGATTAGGAGGCACAAAGGGCCGGCAGGCAGAGGGCCCAGATGGCAGGAGCAGGGGCTAAGCCGCCGACACAGCGCGCTGCCGGCCCCGCTGGCAGAGAGAAGGCCCCTGGAGACGCGCGTCGCCGGCCTCTCCGGCCAGGCGCCTTACACGTGGGGCCCGAGACCGGGGGACTCCGTCTCCGCCCGCAGGGACCCTCACACCCAGCCGGGCCGCGCACCTGCTTCCCTGCTCTCCGAAGCCAACACTGTTGTGCAAACCCGAAACCCAGATTCTGGAATCGTGGGCGGATCAGGCACAGAAAAGTTCCCAGCGGCACTTTCCACAGGTGTCTTTCTCCCAGACGAGCGAGCGACGGGATTCAGGGCGAGGCGAGCGGATCCGCGCGCAGCCCTCCCCGCCCGGCCCGGGGAAGCCAGGGGTCCCGGCCCTGCCCTGCCTCCCGCCCCGAGTGGCGGGCGCCCCGAGGGGGCGGGCTCGACTAGGTGGGTCCCGGCCCGCACCTCACCTGGAACCCCGGGCCGGCCCCCGCCCGAGGCCTCCGCGTCCCTCGGCGCCCGCCGCCGGCTCGGCTCGCTCTGCCGCGGGCCCACGGGCTGCTGGGCGGCCGTCTCCTTCCTGCTCACCTCCGGCTCGGCGAGCAGGGGGCGGAGCCGCCGCTATTTACATAAAGGGTGAGCCCGCCGGGCCCGCGGAACCCGGAGCTCAGGGCCCCAGCGGCCCGCCCTCCTGGGCCTGGCCCCGCCCCCGGCAGCTCCGAGCCGTCGAGGCGGGGGCGCAGCGCCGGCGCCCTCGGAGGGGCGGGAGCCATGCCACGGCCAATCCGCGGCTCCGTGGAGCGCGAGGGCGGGGCCGAGGCCTGCGTGAATACGCACGAGACTGCCGGCCCGCCCCTGGCCTCACCTGTGCGCACCTGTGCGCACCTGGCCGCAGTACGCCGCGCCGCGCCCAGTGTCCCGCCGCCTCCTGGAGGAGGAAATAGTTCCCGGAAGGCGCGGCGGCCTCGGGCCGCCTCCCAAGCTCGACTGCAGAGGGCAGCGATCCCTCCCACAACCCGGCCCCGAGCTGCCCCGGGGGGAGGGGCATAGCCCGGCCGGCTCTTCCGAAAGCGCCCAACCCAGAGAGGCTGACCGGAGAACATAGGGCCAAGTTTCGGGACCCAAGAGCTAGGTGGTTTGGAGACAAGGGCGTCGCCGAGGCACCTCCTCTCCGGGCGGGCCCCAGGCCTGGACCCTCCTCCGAGTCACCGACAGCAACAGTGATCGGAGTTTTTAGCACGAGAGAGGAGACTGGAACGACGAGACTTGGGAGAAGGGGCGCAGAGGCTAGGCCCGAGGCCTGGGCGTGAATGGCACGCTCCACCGCACAGCTCCGAACAACTAGGGTTCAAGCCACATCGACGTGGCGCCTCTCGGCCGCCCCCCTACCCGGACCCGGCTGCGTTCAGGGAAAACCCAGCAATGTGCCGACTTCCCTCCTCGGACTACCCTTCTGAAAGCCACACTAACTAGAGGTAAGTGACTTCCCCGAGAAAGACTCCGGGTCGCATTCCTGCCCTCCCGTGGGCTGCTCTTAGCTTTTGCAACCAGAGAAAGCCTCGCTCTCCGGGGGCGGGGGGTGGGGGGGGGGGAGGGCTGGGGAGGGGGTGCAAAGCCTGAGGGCCAGTTCCACGGATAATGGGATGGTGGGGTAGGGAGGACTCATCCAGTATATCCAGCCACAGCAGAAAAGGGATCTATTTTTTAATGGCTTTGGCTTTATCGCATGAAGCAGGCACCCTCTCATTTAAAGGCACAGAGTCCTCTCTTCCGCCCCACCTGGCTGGTCTCTGAAAGCTAGTCCTGAGTTCTGAGATGATTACTGCAAGGCAGCAATCTCAGGCCTGGAGTGTGGAAGTGCTGCAGCAGCCAGGTAGAAGGGCAAGGCTTCGCTCTCCTGCAAGCATCAGACACCCACGGTCAAGGCCCAGACTAGCCTCTGAAGCTACAGGTCAGAGTCTGGGTGTAGGAGGCATCTGAGATGGTCCCTGAGAGTAGACAGTCCAGGTCCCCCAGAGCAGACCCCAGGCCCTGCCAGAGCTGCGTGGTCAGTGTTCCAGATCCCTGGGCAGCGTGAAGTCCCTGAAGCTGTAGAAGGAGATGTCTCCGTGATCCACAATGGCAAAGATCAAAGGAACATCTCCACTCTGGTAGGACAACCGCTTGAGGGTGCAGAGGTCTGGGGCTGGCTCATCAAATCTGCGAGAACCAAGGTTAGACTGAGACCTGAACAGAGCCCACCCATAAGCTTTGAGAACCCAGCCCTCTGAGGCTCCCAGGGAAGGGGGATTGTAAGACAGGGGTTGGGGGTACAAGAAGCCTGGCCCCTGCGCTCTCCTGTCTGCAAACTGCATGGCTCTGATTAAGTTCTCCAAGTAACACCCAGAGCCCCTGGTTGGGTAGGGGGACTAGAAAGAGTGAGATTCTCACCACTCTTAGCCTGGAAATCCCTCTGATTCACATCCCTTCTGCTGGGTGAGCCTGGGACTAAAGGGGCACAGGAGAGAGACTACTCGAAAATGCCAGGAATGAGAGCTGAGGACTGGGAAGCTTGGGTTCCCAGAGCACCAGCTGGCTATGTGTCTTCTCTCTGGACCACTGGTTCTTCTCAGGGACTGACAAACTAGCCAGGGGCATGGAGAGGAGGTCCACCTGGTTTATAAGAGAACTGGCAGCACCCTGGGGGCAGTGCTCACTGGTTTCATACCCACTAATGCACATTCGGACATAGGGCTTGCCAGGGTTATTCTTTCGGAAGGTGGCCACGGCGTCAGCCTGGTAAACATCAAAGCTGATCTCCAATCCCCCAGACTTCTCCAGCAGCCTGAGGACAGAGTAAGAAACCTTAGGAAACAGGGGCTCTCCTCCCCCACCTTTTCTCTACACACCACCTTTTCCCTCCTCTAGTGCCAGGGAGCAGCCTCCTCCAGGGGGACTAAGGAGGGACAGTTACCCTGTCTCAGACCCCGTGGGATAAATCTCTCACTCACCCTCTCCCCTAGACACACACGACTATCAGCCAGGGTAGGGGCCCCTGGGATGATTCCCCAGCGCATGCCCAACTTCAGGAGTAAAATCCCAGCGGCCAACTGCTGCTGGCACCCAAAATACCGTGGAGACAGGCACTACCTGGAAACTCACCGGACACCTCCATCAACAAGGTGTGTTGTCTGCAGCACAGAGATATGCTTAAGGACTGTGGCTACAAGGACAGGGAAAACAAGGCGTTGGTGAGGGGAGTCAACCATCTAGACTCCCCCTGAAATTTCTGAATCTGCCATCTAGTTTAGGGTTGCCAGATTTAGCCGATTTTTTTTTTTTAGTACAGGTATGTCCCATGCAATTTTTGGAACATACTTACACTAAAAAAGTTAGTTGGTTACCTGAAATTCAAATTTAACTGCTCTGGCAACACTACTCTAGTTACTTACAACTCACCATGTTCCCGTAAGGACTGTAGTTCTGAATTAGTTAAAACCATTCTTGCCTATTGGTTCTCTATTCTTAACATGCAGGGCATACAGGAAGCTTCCTTTCACTCAAGCAACATATCACCCCCTCGTTCCCCTCTTAACAGAGGTGGGAGAACAGGGGACCGCAGCCAGCTGGTGGCAGAGCCATCCACATGCATCTTGTGTATGATTTTAAGGACGGGCTTGTAGTTTTCATTCCTCCTTGCCGCTCCTTGGGCACTGACTTGCCATTTCTAAACCTTCCCACCTGGGTCTCTCTGCTGCTTCCCAGAGCTGACTACCCTTGTGGGTTCCACTCCACCAACAGTTCTCTCCTCCCCCATCTTTCTTAAGCCTCCATCAGTTATGGTCAATCCATGCCCCTTTCAAAGTCTTGTGACTCCTCAGCTGCCAGTGGCCTATGGCGGGGTGAGGGGGTACCTGGGGAGTCTGCCTGACTGGGACTCAGCAAGGGGGTGACAGGCTGGTCCCACAGGTGTGGGGGGCGGCTCTGGGTCTTCTGCAGGTGCCGCCTCTGCAGCAGCTGCTTGTACTCCTGCCAGCTGGAGCAGCGCTGCACCTCGGGATCCGAATTCACATCCTCCCGGAAGTGCTGGGCCTCTGCCTGTTGCTCCCGTTCCCACCTGGAGAGCTTCTCCTTCCGCTGGTTTAGCTTCTGGCACCAGGACTCAGCATCTGTCTCCCGCCCCTCCACGTTGGCCGGGAGCAGCTCTGGGGCGGGGGCAAGCAGGAGGGTATGGCGGCTGTCTGAAGCCATGTTGGGGAAGGAGATCTGCTCAAAGTTCCAGCGTGGCTTACGAGCCCCCAGGACCCCATTCTCTATTTTGCCACCCTCCTGGCTGCGCCGCACCCCCTCCCTGGCCAGACCAGGGCAGGGCTCCAGGGACCCCGGAAGCTGAAAGGGGCCCACTGGGCCCTTTACGGGGCTTGACTCCTGGGGTTTCTCCTCTGGGCATCGGCTGTTCTGGTTTCGGGGAGGTGGGCTGGAGGTTGCCAGGCTCTCAGGTGTCCCATCCACCCCCTGCAGGGGGTTCTCCAGGGCCTTGGGCTTCTTATTAATGGACCTGAGGGACGTGGGGAGGAAATGCAGCACATCTGCTCCTGACTGCCGAGGGGCACGTGACCCACACGTGCCCTACTGCCTCCCTGAGCCTACATGGGAGCCGCCCAAGCCCAGCTCTTAAGCCCAGGTGTTCTCCAAGGTCCCAAACACCAGCACGCCCTCAAAGCTCTCCCTGGGGGGTGGCCACGTGGGGAGCATTACTGAGAGCTGGAGCTCCTCCTCTTCCTCTTGCCATTCTGATCCTCCAAGTGCTGGGCGCTGCCATCCAAGTTCAGCTGCCTCTCGTAAGGGGAGAGGACGGAGCTGTGGGTGAGAATGGGGCGGGCAATAGATCCACCTCCTCAGTCTGATGCTCTCCGTGGAATGTGTGAGGGGCTGGCCCAGAGCAAGTCAGTGGGCCAGGGTTAGAGCCACACCCAAGGGCTAAGGCCCCGGGCAGACCAGCACACGGGGTACATGGGGGAAGACACAGGGGCCTGCCCAGGCATCTTTGTTCAGGCCTCTGGGTCTCATCAACGGCATCCTTGAACGGAGGTTCCCTGGAACCAGGGCTCCTGCAGAGCCAGCAATAAATAATTAATCACTAATGAGAAAAATCAGGAGGACTAGAAAACTTGGAAAATAAAGAAAACTGAAATAAAACCCATGGGTACCACTGTTTTGTTTCTTACAAACACATATACTTTCTCCATATGTTCTTCTCTGTCAGAAATGGCACTGTACTAACATACTGCTCTGTCGTCTTTTTTAACACTCAACAACATATTGTGGATACGACCCCTTATTATTATAGCATTCTTCCCTGCCGTGATTCTTTTATGGCCGTGAGGCTGCACTGTCCAATATGGTAGCCCTGGACACAAGGGGCTATGTAAGTTAAATTTAAATCTATTAAAATTGAACAAAATTAAAAATTCAGTCCCATGGTTACCCAAGCCACATATACAACACAGACCTAAAATATCTTTTATCACTACAGAAAGTTCTATCAGATAGCGCTGCTCTAAGGGATAAACTTTAATCTGTATGACCATGCTTTTCCCGTTGGGCTCACAGGATGTTTGCAAGATCACTGATTTTGCAAAGTGATGGTGTTTGGTGTAAGCTCCCCACTAAATACAAGTTCTGTGAGGGCAGTGGCTTTGCTCTCTGCTCTTCCTCAGTAGCCAGCACAGGGCCTGGCACCCAGCAAGTAGTCAATAAATATTGTGAAACAAATGACCAAACAAATATTTTCACAGGTGAACTTACGCACACATCTGTGACTATTTCCTTAGGATATGTTCCACTTTCAGGAGTTAAAGGATGTGCCTGTTCTACAGCGTTCCTGACATACTGTGAACCTGCAAAGGCTGTACCAGTTTCCCCTCCTGAATCTGAAAGTCTCTGTGGCTCTTAGCTATGCTGGATTACCAAGGAGTCAATCCTCAGAAGCCCCGGAAGGAAAGAACATCTAGCCTAGCAAAAGGAATGTGAAGCCCTACTCAAGGTCAATTCCTCACTTGGTCCTTCATGCATATTTTCACTCCACAAATCTGCTGGCACACATACTAAGTGCCAGGTACTGTTCCGGTGCCAAATCTCCATGCTCACACTGAGCTGTAGGTGCTCAGCTGTTACCTGTGGAGTGAATGAGCTGAAGATGGATAGCCCAGGATAAGGTGAAATGACCCAGATTTGTCCCAACATGCCTGTCAATAAAGCACTTCTAGCAGAGGCCCCCAGCCCACGTTCAGGGAACTGCGGTTCCCCATGGATTCCAGGTAAGGAGATGCCACTTTCTACTTTGGGGCCAGTCGGCCAGGTTCCAGGACTAGAATAAATTCGAGGGGAAATAAGATAGGGATTTACCTTGGTTGGAATCGTCGAACCACATAGCCCAGTCTCTTCAGGTGGCTGAAGACCTCAAAAAAAAAAAAAGAGTAGAGGTCACACGTCCACTTTGGAAAATAGTTTCTCCAGACAGAAGTCATTTGCCCCACCCCCAGATTCCAAACTCTGGGACTGGTAGGACCATATTCCATCATCAACACTGTCCCCAAACTAAGGTCTCAAGTCTGAATTCCTGGCTCTCACTTACCTTACTCTGGGCACAAATGATATTTAGCAGTTTCTTGATTTAAACACAAATCCCAAAAAGCTGATAACGGGTGGACCAGGAGAAAAACTACACCCTAGAATATTCTGACACCAAAGCTGTCACGAGTGAAGCTCCTGACTACAAGACAGACAAGACAGCAGGTGGTGGACATCTAGCCGCCCTGCAACACCTCTGTAGACGGGCGGGGTGGGGGGAATGGTCTTTGGATGGACCCCATGTTCATCCTTGTGTCCCTGTATCCATATCTGAGAGATGTATGCAGGAATGCTCCCAGCTTGCTTGATCTCTCAGTAGCCTTTAACATAGCCAAGCACTTCTTCCTGGAAAGACCTTCTCTTGGCTTCTGTGATGTCACGTCTCCTGGTTTTTCTCCTGCATTGTCGGACACTCCTCAGGTGTTTTATCTTCCCCCTGACCTCCTCATGTTAGAGTGCCCCAGGTCTCAGACACAGCCCTCTACTCTGGCCACACCTTCATACAGCCCAATGGGGTCCACATTTATGTCTCCAGCCTTGTGTCCCTCCTCCTCTTTGTCTTTTTCCTGGGACTCAGCTGTGAAGTCAATCATCCACTTGCTTGCTTACTTATATGTTACCCAAGTGCCACCACTAGGATGTAAGCACCATGACAACAGAGCCCTTGCTGGTCTTGCAGCCTCAGCACATGGCTCTGTGCCTACCACCTTGTAGGTACTTATAAATACTCATTAGTTTAGTGGATGGGTGGCTTCTCTCCTGGGAAAGGTGGCAGATACCTGGTACTGCAAGAAAGTCACAGTGTCCTCGGTCAGCAGCAGCTGGTAGGCCTCTTGGATAGAGAGCGGCAGGTCTTGGTGGAAGAGCTGGATGGAGCCCTGGAAGTGGGGCCAACAGCTCGGCTTGTGAACTCTTCCTGCGGTGGCAGAGCCAATGGGGCAACTTCCCTGCTCTGGTATCTGCGTGCTACACCCCCTTCATCACGGAATACGGCCAACCAGGAAGGGGCGGGGTAGAGGGAGGCAGCATCACTAACTTAGACCTGAATGCCTGCTTCCTCACGTGGTATTGTTTCCTGCTCTAGCAATCAGGTTACAAGCACCCTGAATACTCACTTATATACACTTTTTTTTCCAGTAAAAACGTCCTTCAGGTTCCTAGGTCCCAACCCCTTCTCCACTCTCCCAGGGCCCCACTCACACACTCCAGCAAATACAAGGCCTCCTCCGGGTGAAGCCGTTGCCGACCCTGCTCTGAGAAGCCCATGGTCTGCCAGAATTTACCCTGCGTGGGACCCAGAGCAAATGTCACAAAGGAGCCAGGAGGGCAGAGAAGGCGGGTCCCCTTGTCTCTGAACCCCACGGCTCACCGCAGAAGACTTCAACTCCACGAAGCCTTCTTCCGGTCTCCACTCGGAGGCCACCAAACTGCCCCTGACGAGGAGTGGGGAGGGGTCCATCTCAGTCTACCAGTTCGGTCTACCGGGTCCGCCCGCCCCGGCTCCGCCCCCGCCCCGGCCCGCCCCCCTCACAGGCGCTCCACGCGCTCCTCCGCCAGCAGCTGCCAGAGCTCCTCGCGGCACAAGCGCAGCCGCTCCGCTTGGGCCGCCGAGCCGTCAGGGAGGAAGTCCTTGGGGCCATGCGAGCGCTGGGGCAGCTTCTGGGACCGGGAACGGGCGGCGAAGAGCTCCGGGGCACTGGGGAAGGAAGGGACGCGCGGTTAGCGCCGCGCAGTCGGGCCGCTCGGGCCCAGGCCGGGACCCCCGTCCTGGTTCCCTGGGCCCTTCCCCGCGTCCACCCCGCGGTGCCGGCGCCTCCCCCGGGCCGGGCCGGGCCGGGCCGCGCAGCACCTGAGCACGCGCCCGGCGGGAACCTCCACCGCGGCGGCCTCGGCTTCGGGCTCCATCGGGTCGCCGTCTGCGGCTGCGCGCGCGCCGCCCGTGCCCCGCCCACCGCCGGAACTCCGCGCGGCCCTAGCGCCCGCGGGTCCGACCTCTGCTCCTCGGGTCTCCGGATCGACCCCCCTGCTTTCCACCGTCCTGGGTGCCCGGGTCCTAGCGCCTGCCGACACATCTGTGCCTCGATTCCAGGGACGGAGAGCTTGCAGGTTTCTGGATTTGTAGGCGCTCGCCTCTCCTATGCCCAGCCCGCCCTCCTCTGGGCCTCTCTCTAGTAACACTCAAAGAGCCCGGCGTTACAGAGTGCAGTGTGAAGAGTCAAATGCGTGACCCTCGCCTCCGCAGCCCCGGTGGCTGCTTAGTCCCCACCACCCACCCTGGACAGGGAGGGAAGAAGCGGTGATTTAGAGGAGGGAGAGCGTTAGGTTCCTGAATTACAGCTTCGCGAGCTGAAGGCCACCGAGCGCTGTCAGGTGCGGTCTGCGGAGGCTCGCAGTTCCTTCAGGGTCTTCCGTTCGGCCCCTTCCTGGGGGCTCGGACGCCGGGTTTCCAGGGCCGGGAAGGGGCGGGAGGCGCTGTCCGGCCCTCGGTGGTGCTGAAGCGCCGCCCCAGCCCGTCCTCAGCGCCTCCTCGAGGCTGGGGTCCCCGCCGCCTCCCCCGTGGGTCGTTCCGACACGGCCCGCTAGGTGGCACCGTCGCTCCAACCAGTGGCCGTCGGTCGGCGACTCTGGCCGCGGGCGGAGGTCGCCGCGGGAGTCCCGGAAAGGGCGAGGGGCGGAGAGGAAGGGGGGGGCTTCCCAAATGGGATGCTTGGGTCTTGGTTCCCAGATCTCTTCACATCACGTCTCCTCGCCCACCCAGTCACAAACAGGCTATCTCTCCCTTCGGTCTGAACTCCACAGCCCCGGGTCGCCCCAGCCTACACAGCCAGGACGCCGCGGCGCGAACTCTCGTTCCCGCCCCCGCCGCTTCACCTGGGCGCATGCGCTGACCCGGCCGGCGTCCTCGGTCCGGACCCGAGAGATGGGGCGGGGCCTGACGCGAGGCGGGGCGGGGCCGCGGGCACTGACTGACAGCCCGACTGCGCGGCCGGGACGGTCCCTCCGCTCCCGATCCGGCGGGAGGGAGGGGGGAGGGGCGGGATTTCCTGCGGGAGGCGCCGAGCCGGCCTTGGAAAAGGAGGAGGAGGAGAAAAGGGGTAAGGGGGCCAGTGGGAGCCACCGTCCAGAGTGCCAGGGGCAGAGCAGGACCAGCCGGACCCCCGGCGGGACGGCTGGGAAAGGTGAGACTGCGGGGCCGGATCTGGGGGTCAGCACCCTTGAGGGCGGGCGCACACTAACTTTTCTTGCGGGATCCGCTGGCGCCTTCATCTGTCGGGTTCTTCCGTCCTCTTCGCGCCCCTGTACCGTCCTCCCGCATCAATCCCTCCAGCGCTTGGCCCTCCCGGTCCCTCCCGCCGCTTTGTTCCCCGGTCCGCCTGGGCTGGGCTGGGTTGGGGGGTTGCGCGGCGCTGGACTGGCATTCCGGGGGGCGGGGGAGCCAGCCCGACCCCATGCACGGCCAGGGGCGCCCTCCCCCAATGTCGGCCGCGGGCCGTGAGCTGGAGTGCCATCTGGTTCGGGCTTGGGACTTTTGGGGAATAAGAGGACTCCAGCTAGGGCCCCAGGCCTGCACGGGTCTCATGCCACAGGACTCGGGCAACAAATTCTCGGCCACCTAGGAACTGACGTAAGCTTTTCTAAAGTGAAGTCGGGGCTCTGCGCCTCAGATTCCGGCTTGGGAGGGCAGGCAGCCCCATTTACCAGCAGTGCCCCAGCTCTCATCTCTGTTCTCTGCCCAGCTGCTTCCCCATCCCGCACAAGGGGTGAGGATGGGTCAACAACAGGTGCTGTAAAGCCTCCCTGTCCTGCAGGCAGACCCCACAGCCAGAGATGGGGGCCCATAGCTCCCCACTCCACCCTCTGAATTCAGAAAGAGTCCTGGGGCTAGGGTATCCAGCTATTAGAGCAAAGCTTAGATAGGGAGGAGTCTGGGGGCAGGCACCTTCCACAGGGAGTGACCCCTGCCCGTCTGCCTGTGCCGGACCCTCCCAGGCCTCACCTCCTGGCCCACCAGTTGTCTGTGGGTGTCAGAGCCTCAGGCTGTGGAGAACAGGCTGCTGGCCCGACCTGCCCCAGTGTGTCGTGCTGCCAGGGCCCCTCCTGCCCCAAACTGAGGTGCTGCCAGGTGCCCTGGGGCCTCAGTGACTCAGCCTCCCCCTCCCAGAACACCACCTCCCCCCCTCCAAATACTCCTTTCGTGCATGACGGCTCCCTACCCCTTTGAGTGGCTCAGCCCCTCCCTTGACTCAGAAGGGCAGCCTGGGTGATGTGGGGGCTCCCCAGAAGCCCTGTCCTGTTCTGTCTCTGAGCCCTGCTTCTGGGATCCTTACAGGTTCTAGGCCGGCCTTCAGCAGACCTTCAGCGGACACCTTTTCCAGACCCCTGAGACCTGTCTACCACTGCTGCCTGACGCACGAGGGAATGCTGGCTGCTCTCTGGGTGTGTACTGGTGCTTCTGAGCCACATTGGGAAGAGTGGCGCCCCCCAGTCCCAGCCCATCTCTGGGCTGTCAGAAGCTGCAAGCTGATATCCATCCAGATTTCCACACAGCCTCCACCCCCTCAGAGACCAGCTTTCCTGTTTGTGGCGGCAGCTCACGAAGCACCTTGAGGGAGTACTCAACAGCACCTAACAAGAAGTCCACTGCCTGGAACACCAGACCCACTCCCCCTGGATGCCTGGCCCTTCAGAGGGCCAAGGGATGGCACCCTGACACCTCGGCTTAGACCAGTTTCCCAGCCTCTGCCCTGGACTCCTGAGCCCAGAGCCCAGCCCAGGGACCAGGATGGGTCGCGAACAGGACCTGATCCTCGCTGTCAAGAATGGAGATGTGACTGGTGTGCAGAAACTGGTGGCTAAGGTCAAGGCCACAAAAACAAGTGAGTACATGGTGGGGTGACTGTCCAGCTGAGACCCTCCCCTGAGTGCTAGGCTATAGAAAGAGGCCTGGGGCGGAGGGACGTCATTCTGATCTGGGGACTTGGGGTGGGAGTGTCTCTGTGTGGGAGAGCCAAGAGAGGAAGTTGGGTGCCCCTTGCTGTGTATCTTTAGGCAAATCACTTAACCTCTCTGGGCCTCAGTTTCCTTACCTGTAAAGTAAAAGGATCAAAGTACATTCATTCTAATTTTTTGAGTGCCTGTTGTGTGCCAGGCTCTGTTCTAAGCCTTGAGCCACAGCAGTGGACAAAACAACCCCAAATCCCTGCCCTCATGGAGTTGCCTTTAGCAGGTGGTTTTTCCAAAGTGTTCTTTGGAGCCGTGGGGTTTCTGGCAGTGGGTTGGGAAAGACTGAGTAGATAGAGCCCCACTCCCACCCCCACCCCCCATTTCAACCATAGCGTCTCTGCGTTTTTGTCAGCTTGATGGAGATATCTGTAAGATAGCTTTTTAAAGAGAATTCTGCTTAAAACAAAGTTCAACATTATCTAACTGCTTACTAAAGCCCCCAATCCCCCGGCTTACCTGCCTGTGTCCCCTGGGGGAATGTGTCCAAAGTTAATTTTCTGGAGGTCTCTTTGCAGCCCGGGGTCTCTAGTCGACAGGGTTATGGGGGCTCCATCTGTGCACAGGGGGCCACACCTGACTTCCATCTCCTGAGTACCTCTGCAGTGAGACCCACCCCTTCCAAGGAGAGCAGACCTCTGGGCTTCAGGGCAAGCTCTCTGGGCTGTCCCAGGAGGACACTGGACTTGTCCCCTTGAGTTCCTAGACCAGCAGGGACAGGAGATGGCTCCTGCCACCAGACTCGGGCTGGGGGAGAGAGGAGTACTGGGGCTCTAGCCCCAAGACACAGCTTGGCCCTGTGCACAGGAAGGAGTCCCTCAGGCTACCCGAAGGCATGTAATTATCCCCACCCACACATGGGAGAATGGGGTGCCGGAAGGAAGGCGTTTAAGGGCCTGGGAGTTGTGCACACGTGTGAGTGGCCCCTTACACACCAGGGCAGGACACCCAGGGTGTAGGGAGATGGAGTTGTGGGGGTGCTCTCCGTGCCCTGGGGAAGTGGATGCAGGGTGAGCCCGATGAGTGGAAAGTGCCAGGGAGGGCCCGGGAAGGGCCCTGGAGGCCCAAGAGTGGGAGCCACTCCCCCTCCTCCCCTCACCTCTGTGTTGTTTTTGGCAACCTGCCCAGTGGGGCCTTGGTTGAGCTGCTGCTGGCCACAGCCCTGGGGCCTCAAATTGAGGCCCTCAGGAGGGCAAGTGGCTGGAGGCTGGTGGCAGGAACCTTGCAGCCAGGCTCCTAGGCTCTGGGAAGTTCCCCTGTGTCCAGGGGGAAATGTCGGGGGGTGGGGGGGGAAGATGAGCCTTCCCCCACCCCCCAGGAGACTTGCACAGAGTGTAGGCACAGGTACAGAGTGATAGGGTCCTGGGACTCGCTGTCTCCCATCCCAGTCCTCTGAGAAGCTGGGAAAGCTGGTGACAAAAAGATCACAAGGTGACCTTTGCAGACCCTGCAGTTTATGAAATATTGTAATCCCCTCTATTCCCTGGGAGATGGGTACTTCTCCATCCACTTTACAGATAAGGAAACTGACTCTCAGAGAGGGTTAGTGATTTGCCCAAGGTCACACAGCCATTGTGTGGCAGATCAAAGACAAACCCGAGCCCTCTCCCCAGTGCTGCCACACTTGGCTGCCCGTAAGAATTACCTAGGGATTGTTCGGAAAACACGGACTCCCTGGTCTCCCCCAGAATCAGAATCATCACAGAGCGCCCCGGACTCTGCAGATCAGTAAGTTCTTCAGATGGTTCTGAAAGTTCTGAGAAGGGAGGCTGGAAACCCCTGCTGCATACCCAGAAAGGCAAAGGAACCTGCCAGGAGGGAGGCGTCAGGGCTCCCTGTTTTCCCTCTGGGCGGTGGCTGGAGCTTTCTGGCTGTGCAAAGAGAGGTGCTCCCTCAGCCTCCTCCATTTGATATCTGGTCCCTGGGGGCCTGCTTTCCCTGCCTCCCCAGGTCCTCTTCAGGGAGCAGGCGGCGGGGAGGAGAGGACTACAGTTGCCCTTGCCTTGCCTCTACCCTTCCTCCCTCCCTCCCCTGCTCCCTTTTCTGAGCTGTCTCCTTCTCTGGCCAGAGGAAATGGAGTGGGCTGGGGGTGGCCCGCTGAGCTCACATCCTCCGCCTGAGCCTAAATCAGGAGCGCCCCTTCCACCCCCAGAGCCAGGCCTGGGAAGAAGGTTGTGCCGCAGGGGAAGCGCCTGGAGCCACTGCCAGGAACCTAGGACCCTCCACCCTCCCACCAAGGTCCCCAGCCCAGTCACTCTGAGCCTCTCCCACCGCCTTTCCGGCCATTGTTCTGGAAAGAACAGAGCCACCCAGCCTGGCCCTGCCCCTGTTCCTGTCCCTTCTGTCACGTTGTCCTGCCACTCCCTGGAGGGGCTGCATCTCTCTGCTGAGATGCCCTGGGCCAGACTCTCCAGGCTGGCAGCAGGTGGAGGGACTTTCTGTGCCTCTTCCCTGTTTGACCTTGATCTCTTTACTGAGGCTCAGAGAGGTACCAGGGCTGGCCAAGGTCACACAGCCAGTAAGAGGGAGAAGAGTTTGAACCACGCACTTCCTGCTTCTAGGGCCCCTGTTCTTTGCACCGCCCTGAATGGTTCTCTGTGACAAGGACTTTCCAGGGGGGCTACAGGAAGGCCGGGAGGCCTGGGTGTCTTTCCAGCAGCCCCCACCCCCTCACTTCTTCCATCGCTCCTTGGCTCTGCATTTACCTTTTCGCTGTAGTGTAATTCGGCTCAGCCCTAGATGTAGCTGTCCCCCCTCGCCCCATCCTGTGCTCCTCACTGCAGGCTTGGTCCCTCCCTATTGGAATGAGGCCCTGTCTTGCTGGGGTATTCAGGGGCCCACCAGGGCCTGGGGGGCAGGCCTGGACCAGCATGCTTGGCACCCTGCCCGGCCGGGTTGAGCCAGGCCTCCTCCTTCCCGGCAGGGGTGGGTTCCACCAGGAGGCAGAGGCCGGCCGCCTGTGACAGGCACTCTCCTTCTCCTCCCTGACACTCATCAAGGGCCGCCCCCTCCCGCGCCCTGGCTCACACGTGGAGCACACCTGCATGAACCCTGTCCCTGTCCCCGAGAGGGGGATGCACCAGTGTCCTACCCATGCCCCTTGCTCCTCTTGCCACCACCCTGCAGAGAGCCCCCTGACCCGGGACGTGGAGCTCTCTGCTAGGAGCCCGTGGGTGCAGAGTCAGCAGTTACTCCCCCAGTAGGGGCTGGTAGGGGGACTGTACCAACTTTCGCTGGAGGACAGTATCTTGGTAGTAATGGCTAACGTGTAATGAGGGCTAAACAGTGAGAGCTCCCATCTTTTACAAGGGTCAGGCATTGTACTCACAACTCTTGTGAGCAGCTTCTGTGATCAGCCCATTTTACAGATGAGGACACTGAGCCCCAGAGGTTAAGTGACATGCCCAAGGTCACACAGCTAGTACATGACAGGGCCAGGGTATGGTGAGGTCTGTATGATGCCACCTTGCCCACTCAGGGATGCCCCAGGGCTGGGCAGTGTGGCCCTTGAGTCTGGCCCTGGCATCCGCCCTCTACTCTCAAGCTTCTAGTGTCCTCTCCTTTCTCTCCCAGCCCCCTCAGCCCAGTGGGACAATGAGACTCGCTCCTTGGCCCGTTCAGGCAGGAATGCTAACCATGCGCTCGTGGGCCTGTCCTTTGAGGGCACAGCATGCCAGTCCCCCCCATCTCCGCCCCCTTTGACTCTATAAACTAGCGGGGCTGGGGGCCCGGAGAAGCCAGGTTTCTGCAGCAGCGGCTCCCTGCACTTGGCGCCTGCCAGCTGATGGGCCGGGGTGGGGAGCCCTAGGAACTGGACAGCGAAAGGGCCATGGGGCAGGTGCTTTCCTGCACTCCAGGAGGTGAGCGGGAGGTGGGCGGGGTGGGGGCACTGGGTTAGGTGTGGGTAAGGGCGGATCATTCAAGGGTGCCCTGATGTCTCCCCTCTGACACCCAGAGCTCCTCGGCTCTACGAAGAGACTCAATGTCAACTACCAGGATGCTGACGGGTGAGTGGGAGCCTGGTCCCTCTTGAAAGCTGGGTGGTGGGGGAGGGGCAAGGGGAAAGACATGGGCCTAGAGTCCCTTCCTCTCTCAAACTTGGCCCTTGAAGTGTGTTTGCTGAGAGCTCTGGGCCCTGCCCGCCTGCCGGCCTGTGGAGCTATCCCTGAGTGAGGGGAGGGGGCCCTGGTGCCTCTCTGAGGGGCCTCCTTGGGTCAGATTCCTGCTGGGCCCCCTTTTCTCCCTGGAGGGTAGGAGCCCTCGGGCTCCTGCTCCCACGGCCCCCTCCCCTGGGCCGGCTAGGGGGGAGGCCAGACAAACAGGCCTCTCAGCCGAGACACTGAGCCCTTTCATGCTGCAGCCCGGCGGCTCTGTGCTCCCATGGCAGGGCTGGCAGGGTGGGGGGGCAGGGGCGCAGTGGGCAAGCAGCTCATCCCCTCCAGCCCCCAGGAAGACCAGGATTGGGGGGGTGGGGGACTGCTCCCTGACACCGCCGACCTTGTGTCCCACCACACCAGATTCTCGGCTCTCCACCATGCTGCCTTGGGGGGCAGCCTGGAGCTCATAGCCCTGCTGCTGGAGGCTCAGGCCACCGTAGACATCAAGGACAGCAATGGTGAGAGTCCGGTGTACCCCTGCCCCAGACCGTGTGGTCACTTTGCCCCTGCTGCATCGTAGCAATGCTGACAGATGTTGGCGTAGCTTCTCTGAGCTTGCAGATGCTTTACCTCTTTAGTCTTCCCAGCCTTCTGGGGTAGTGGGTGGTACTGGTATCCCATTATCCAGATAAGGAAATTGAGGTTACATCGCCATTACAAGGTTACCAGATCATCCGTGGTGGGTAAGGTGGGTTTCTGGCTTTGGCCCCATACAGCTGGATCCCTCCCCGACCAAACCCGGGTGAAGCCAGCATCGCTTCCCTGTGGGTCTGTCTCCTCTCCAGCTGGGATGGCTCCAGACCCTGCTCAGTTCCCTTCTCTGGCCCCATGCCATCCCAGGACCTCCTTGAGAAATTCCTTCCCTCCGGCAGGCATGCGCCCGCTGCACTATGCGGCCTGGCAGGGCCGGCTGGAGCCCGTGAGGCTGCTGCTGCGGGCCTCTGCGGCCGTGAACGCCGCCTCGCTGGACGGGCAGATCCCGCTGCACCTGGCCGCCCAGTACGGGCACTATGAAGTGGTACGTGAGCCTGCCAACTGACAGGGGCGCGGGGGCCGGGGGCGAGGGCTGGCGCGGGGGCCGGCCAAGGCCAGACCCCTCACTTGGCTCCCCCGACCCCAGTCAGAAATGCTCCTCCAGCATCAGTCCAACCCGTGCCTGGTCAACAAGGCCAAGAAGACGCCCTTGGACCTGGCCTGTGAATTTGGACGGCTCAAGGTGGGGCCTGCTGCCCTTGGGGTACTGGGTTCTGGGCGTCTGGTGGGGGGGTCTCAGGAGGAAGCCCTCCCTGAGTGCTGGTTGCTGTAGGTGGCCCAGCTGTTACTGAACAGCCACTTATGTGTGGCGCTGCTGGAAGGTGAGGCCAAGGACCCGTGTGACCCCAACTATACCACACCTCTGCACTTGGCTGCCAAGAATGGCCACAGAGAGGTCATCAGGTACCCACCGGGGCCCCCCCCCACTTCCTCATCCTCTTCCTGTGGGACTGGTGATGTCCCCTGAGTGCCCTGCCCTGCTGTCCTCTTCACCCTTGTTCTGGGTCTCTCTCCCAGCCCCCAGCAATCGGCTTCCTCTCCTTCCCCCACCCCCTGTCCCCCGCCCCTGTAACTCGCCCCCCCCCCCCCCCCCCCGCCCCTCCGACAGGCAGCTCCTGAGAGCTGGGATTGAGATCAACCGCCAGACAAAGACAGGCACTGCGCTCCACGAGGCCGCACTGTACGGCAAGACTGAGGTGGTGCGGCTTCTCCTGGAGGTGGGTGTGGACCCCACAGTCATCCTGCAGGTGTATACGGATCCCCACCATGTGCCGGGTCCACAACCGGCTGGGGAGACAAGGGAGGGGGTCTCCACTGGCAACATGGTATTTTGCATGGGTGGGGGCCGAGTGGCTGGAGAGCAGATGGACCTGGTTCGAGCCCCAGTTCTGCCTTTTACTAGCCTTGACTTTGACCTTGACCCTATCTCTGAGCTTGCATTTCCTCATCTGTAAAATCTGAAAATAGTAACTACCTCCTGGGTAGTTGTGAGAATTGGGAGAAATGACAAACCAGGGGCTCAGCACAGGCTCACCCCGCACTGTGCACCCAGGGCGGGGTGGATGTGAATATTCGGAACACGTATAACCAGACGGCGCTGGACATCGTGAATCAGTTCACCACCTCCCAGGCCAGCCGGGAAATCAAGCAGCTACTGAGGGGTGAGTGGTGGGGTGGGGGGAGAAGACCCAGCCCAGGGGATCCGGAACTACTCCAGAGGGTCCCAGGAAGTGGAGCAGGAGTGGATGTCACACTCCTGGTCCTGGGGCTGGTTGGGGGGGAAGCTGCAGGGATGATGCGGCAGGGACCTGAGGGAGGGTCATGAAGGGGACTGGAGGGGTGGGAAGACGCCCTAAGGACCCTCAGAAGACACCTGTCCTCCTTCTTCTCTTAGAGGCCTCAGGGATCCTGAAGGTCCGAGCACTCAAGGATTTCTGGAACCTCCACGACCCCACTGCCCTCAATGTCCGGGCAGGGGACGTCATCACGGTGAGGACCCCATGCAGGCTTTCCTCTGACAACACAAATGATTGCTGTCACTTACTTAGGCACCTACTGTGGGTCAGGCTCTGTGTTAAGGTCTTTACGTGCACGATCTCATTGAATTCTTCCCAATCCAGGTAAGGTAGGCGCTCTTACCATCTGCTTTTTAGAGCTGACAAAATTGCAGCTTAGAGAATGAAAGCTTTTTGTCTAAAGCTAGTAAGTCACAAGCTAGCGAGCGGTGGAGCCCGGATCTGAACCCAGGCTGACTCCAGACTCCCGTCTGTACACTCTGGAGGGACGCAGGGGATTGGGCTGGATGCTGGCAACAGGGGCAGAACCGTGGGCCGACTTGGGCGTCAGAGGCCAGCTCTCCAGGGGGAGGGGAAGAGCTGGACTGCGGCTGCAGGGCTGGGTGCTTGGTGCAGGAAGTGACCGTGTCATTGTCCATCGCCCCGTCCACCTGCCACAGGTGCTAGAGCAGCATCCTGACGGCCGCTGGAAGGGCCACATCCATGAGAGCCAGAAGGGCACGGACCGTGTGGGCTACTTTCCCCCAGGCATCGTCGAAGTGGTCAGCAAGCGGGTGGGCATCCTTGCACCCCGCCTCCCCTCTGTGCCCACCCCCCTGCGCCCAGGCTTCTCCAGGACACCGCAGGCCCCTGCCGATGACCCCCTGCACCCCCTTACCTATGGCCAGCTGCCGCGGGTGGGCCTCAGCCCAGACAGCCCAGGTACATCCTCCCAGGGGTCAGTGCTGGGCACCGGGGTGGGCGTCTGGCTCCGGCCAACTGCCAGTCAGCTGTTGGCAGGGCCAACTGGGGCTCTAACCCCTTGGCTTCTGCCCCCTGCAGCAGGTGACAGGAACAGTGTGGGCAGTGAGGGCAGCGTGGGCAGCATCCGCAGTGCCGGCAGCGGGCAGAGTTCCGAGGGCACCAATGGTCACAGCACCGGCCTCCTTATTGAGAATGCCCAGGTAGGAGGGAGGGGGCGTTGGGACCAGGGCCAGGCCCCCTCACCCCCACTGCCAGTTCCCCAAACAAGAGTCAGCTCCTTCCCTGTCTCCAGCCGCTGCCCTCTGCCGGAGAGGACCAGGTGCTGCTGGGACTGCACCCCCCGTCCCTGCCAGGTAGGAAGGGAGACTGGGGCCTGGGTGGGCTAGGAGAGGTGCAGGGGGGGAGGCTGAAGGCTTGGCGCCCCTTCATCCTACCACCCTGATTCTATTCCTCTCGCTCCTTGAAGACAACCCGAACCACCGCCCTCTGGCCAACTACCGCTCCGGGGAGCCGCTCTTCACCCAGGACGTGAGGCCGGAGCAGCTGCTGGAGGGGAAGGTGTGACCTCCACTGGGGAGTCCGGCTGTGGGCCCACGGTAGGGGGTGGGACGGGCCTCAGTGTGGACTTAAGTCCCTGCTCAGACCAGGCCCCTGGGGAGGCTGGGGTCGATGGCTGGACTGTGGCCTTGGCACCCTGCCCCCCCACCAACGCCGGCAGACTCAGCTCCATTAACTTCACCCCTCCCCCCACGCCACAGGATGCTCAGGCCATTCATAACTGGCTGAGCGAGTTCCAGCTAGAGGGCTACACTGCCCACTTTCTGCAGGCTGGCTACGACGTGCCCACCATCAGCCGCATGACGCCCGAGGTAGGTGCTGCAGCAGGAGGGCAGTGCAGGACGCGTGGGCAGAGGCGGGGTCTCATGGCACGACTCTGTGTGGCAGGACCTGACGGCCATCGGGGTGACCAAGCCTGGGCACAGGAAGAAGATTGCCTCAGAGATCGCCCAGCTCAGCATCGCCGAGTGGCTGCCCAACTACATCCCGGTGAGTGGGTGACGGGGCCCGGGCTCCCACCCTCAGCTGCGGCTTTGCGGTGCCTTCCTGGCTTGGGGGCCGACGCTGCTGCTCTTGCAGGCGGACTTGCTGGAGTGGCTGTGCGCGCTGGGGCTGCCCCAGTACCACAAGCAGCTGGTGAGCAGTGGCTACGATTCCATGGGGCTAGTGGCCGACCTCACGTGGGAGGAGCTGCAGGAGATTGGCGTCAACAAGCTCGGTGAGGACCACCCTGGGCCTTCTGGCTGGGCCCCCACGTGCCTCCACGGGTCTCCAAAAACATTTTGGGGTCCAGGAGGGACGAGGGTGACCTTTTCCAGCCACAGTTAACGCTGCCGCCTCTCTCCACCCCTTCTCAGGTCATCAAAAGAAGCTTATGCTGGGGGTGAGGCGGCTGGCTGAGCTTCGGAGGGGCCTACTGCAGGGGGAGGCCCCAGGTGAAGGTGGCCGCCGGCTGGCCAGGGGCCCGGAGCTGATGGCCATTGAGGGGCTGGAGAATGGGGACGGGCAGGCTGCAGCTGGCCCGCGCCTCCTCACCTTCCAGGGCAGCGAGCTGAGCCCGGAGCTACAGGCGGCCATGGCAGGGGGGGCCCCTGAGCCGCTCCCCCGGCCCCCTGCCCGCTCCCCCAGCCAGGAGAGCATTGGGGCGCGCTCACGGGGGTCCGGCCACTCGCAGGAACAGCCTGCCCCCCAGCCCAGTGGCGGAGACCCCAACACCCCTCAGGAGAGGAACCTTCCGGAGGGCACAGAGCGGCCCCCTAAGCTGTGTTCCCCACTTCCTGGCCAAGGGGCCCCCCCTTACGTTCTCATGTACCCCCAGGGCTCGCTCTCCAGCCCAGCCCCTGGGCCGCCTCCTGGCGCACCCCGGGCCTTCTCCTACTTGGCCGGACCCCCTGCCGCTCCTCCGGACCCGCCGCGGCCCAAGCGCCGGTCCCACAGCCTGAGCCGCCCCGGCCCAGCCGAGGGGGAGGCCGAGGGGGAGGCCGAGGGGCCGGTGGATAGCGCCTTGGGCAGCTACGCCACCCTCACCCGGCGACCAGGACGCAGCGCCCTCGCGCGGACCAGCCCCAGCCCGACCCCCGCCCGCGGGGCTCCCCGCAGCCAGTCCTTTGCACTCCGGGCCCGCCGCAAAGGCCCCCCGCCCCCGCCCCCCAAGCGCCTCAGCTCGGTCTCTGGCCCCACCGCGGAGCCGCCGCCGCCCGAGGGGAGCCCGGCGCCCAAGGAGGGGGCCGCGGGGCCCCGGAGGCGAACACTGAGCGAACCCACGGGCCCCTCGGAGCCCCCCGGCCCCCCTGCCCCAGCCGGCGCCGCATCGGACACGGAGGAAGAGGACCCAGGCCCCGAGGGGACACCCCCGTCGCGGGGCAGCTCGGGGGAAGGGCTCCCGTTTGCAGAGGAGGGAAACCTGACTATCAAACAGCGACCCAAGCCGGCGGGCCCCCCACCCCGGGAGACGGGCCCCCCACCCCGGGAGACGCCTGTGCCCGCCAGTCTCGACTTCAACCTCACAGAGTCAGACACTGTTAAGCGGAGGCCCAAATGCCGGGAGAGGGAGCCCCTGCAGACGGCACTCCTGGCCTTCGGGGTGGCCGGCGCCGCGGCCAGCCCCCCTGCCCCCCTGCCCTCGCAGACCCCCGGCGAGCCCCCCTCGGCCTCTCCCAGCCCTCCCCAGCCTGACCCTAGCAGCCTTCCAACCCCTGGAGCTCCAGCTCCTCTCTCCCTTGGCACCCCGACCCAGCCCCCCGTGCCTCCCTGCCAGGGGCCGGCTCTGGAGAACAGTTGGCGGCCCGGGGAGATGGAGCCCCTGGCTCCCCCTGCTGCCCTCATCAAGGTGCCCGGAGCAGGTATGAGGCAGGGCCTGTGGGGAGGGTGGTGTTTGCAGGGCTTGTGCCCAGCCCAGCCGAGTCACAAGCCACCCTCTTTGTCTCTGCAGGAACAGCCCCCAAGCCTGTGTCTGTGGCCTGCACCCAGCTGGCATTTTCTGGCCCTAAGCTGGCTCCCCGGCTCGGTCCCCGCCCCGTGCCCCCTCCAAGGCCAGAGAGTACTGGGGCCACGGGCCCAGGCCGGGACCAGCAGAGACTGGAGCAGACCAGCTCATCCCTGGCAGCTGCACTGCGGGCCGCAGAGAAGAGCATTGGTGCTGAGGAGCGAGAGGGGTGAGGGGTGCTGGCTGCTGGGCGGGGAGGTGGAAAAGGCAGCATAAGAGCAGCTCCTCTGGAATCCTGAATCCTTTTCTCAGGGTTCTGGGAATGTTGGGAGGGGGACCTTAATGGTCATGTCAGGCAGATCCTCAGGCTGGGAGCCCCTGTTGGGATGGGGGAAGTCTGTGTTCTGGGGTCACCCAGATCTGACCTGCAGGGAATCCTGGTGGCTGCCCCTAGAGGCATGTGAGCTTGGGCAAGTCTCTTCTCCCTGTGAGCCCCAGCCCGTCTGTGCAAGGAAGGGAACGGTAACTCCTGCTGCCTGGGGAAGTTGTGAGAATTAGGAGAAGATGCACACAAAGTGCTTGCACCAACCACACTCCCAGTGGCAGCCCCCTTGCCCAGGGCCAGCAGGGTGCAGACCACTGGCTGATCTGACCCAGTCCTTCCCCTGCGGCAGCCCCCCTGGCACCTCCACCAAGCACATCCTGGATGACATCAGCACCATGTTCGATGCCCTGGCTAACCAGCTGGATGCCATGCTAGATTGAGCTGGACCTGCCGGCAGCCTTCAGCAGTGCCCACCATGACCTTCTGTGGCCACTGCCTTTCGCCCCAGCATGGAAGACGCCCCTGCTGCCCTAGCGGGGTCTCTCCTGCTGCTCCAAGCCAGCGACTGTCAGCACTGAGGCTCCAGGAGGCGCCCCGTGGGGAGCCGAGAGGACTTGTTGGAACTGACATCTCAGCAAAGCCCCCTCCCAGTGTGTAATCTGACAGGATGGCCCTGCCTCTTGGACAGGGACCCTGGTAAGAGCTTCCTCTCCAGGAAGAAAGAGGTGGTGGCCGGGCTTCTGGGGTGTCTTCTCTGTCCCCCCAGTGTCTCAAGTCCCTGAGCCAAGGTCCTCTGTCCACCCGCTGTGCTGTCTTGGCGCCCTGAGAGGCTGGAGGAAGCGGTGTGTCTGGTATGGTCCCCCAGACATGTAAATAAGCGGCCAGGGGCCAGCCTCTGCCCCCGCCCCTGCCTGCCCTCAGTGAGGCAAAGCTGGCAGGGGTGGGGGCAGTGGGATTAACAAATCCCTTAAACAGATACCCCAAAGTCCAAACTTTTCCAACTGTAAATGTTATTTTTTAAGCAGAGAGAAATGCATATATTTTAAATGGAATTTATTCTATCTATAACTGCCTGAGAGGACGCAGTGGGGGAGGGGCTTCAGACCACAGCAAGAGCACCCCCTGCCCACCTTGGGGCTGGAAGCCTGACCTGGTTGGCCTAAGCCCCGGCTCTGTAACCATTAACCTCTTCCCCCAACTAACACCAATGAAAGTGTCATTCCACGTGATCGGGCTGTGTGTTTGGATGTGCGCCACGGACCTCTGAGGCCAGGGGTCGCGCTTGAGCCGGACCCAAGTGCTCCCGCCCACGTGCAAGGAGGAAGGCTTGGGCCCTCCTTTGGGGAGGGGCTCCCTCACTGGACGAAGCCTTGGGTGGGCCCCTTAGTGGCTGCCTCATGGACCAGCCACAGGTTTTTCGTCAGCAATTTATAAGTTTTAATACAAACCAGTCTGTATTCATTCCCAAAAGGCTCATTTCCAGTAAAAAATATACACCAGTAAAAACAGTCTCACAGGATAACTAGGGCAGGGGCTGAAAGGAGCCTGGGCTGTACCTCAAGACTGGCTCTCACGGCCAGCTTGAGGGCAGACACAGGAGGAGGTTCCAGGGCCAGGCGGGGGCTCTGCTCCATCTTCGGGTCCCAGCATGAGGCTCCCCCGCAGAGGAACGGAGGGAGAGTACTCAGGGCCAAATCTAGGCCCTGCCCCAGGAAGACAGGATGAGAGGGGCACAGGGAGGATGAACCACCACCCCTGCCTTCAACAGTGGCCTGGAGAGCTGTTGGGACCTCCCACAGCCGTTCTCGCACAAAAGATGGAAGCTCAGGCGCCACGGTTCATGGCCCTGCCCAAAAACCCAAGAGCAGAGGGCTCTGGGTTCAGGAACCCTGAAGGGGGGCGGCTCTCTATTAAGCGCATGAGGTCATACATTCAAGTGCCCAGGGGTCTCCCCCTGGCAAGGAAGAGCCAGGCTGTCCTGACACTGAGGCCGCAGCTCAGCATCTCTTCAGGAAGCCCCGGGGGACACAGGCAGGATGACAGCTGGGTCTGACACCAGGAGCTGGGCCTCCAGTGCCATGGGATGCAAGAGCAAACCCTGAAACATTCATGATATCAACTCCCCAGACTCAGAAATGGGTCTGGCTTTAGCCCCAGGGACCAGGGCAACTATGACCACCACGGCCCATGGCTCAGAAGGGAGAGTTCATGCCCAGCTTAGTTTCAAACTGCAGCTTCTGTCGCTTCTGGTAGCGGACCCGGACCCTGGCAGGGGGACAGGGATTAAAGTCCAGGTTAGTGCAGACCCCCAGATCAGGGCACGGCCAGGACACCCAAGGAGGAGGGAGGCAGGAGCGGTGGGAGGGTGGCAGAAACGGTGCCCTGGGGGTGATGGGCTTAGGGAACATGCCTGAGCCCAGAGGAGGCACCCAGCCGGTGGCTCACCGAATCTCGTGCAGTTTCACGACCTCGTTGGTGACCACCACGAGGACCAGGGAGAGGCAGCCCAGGAGCCACGTCAGCAGAGGCACGTCCTCCAGGCCAAAGTGGACACGACTGTCCCTGTGTGTCCACAGCTGCAGGTCCACTGCCGTCTGGACCACCTGCCCCAGCAGCCTGCAGGAAGTGGCAGCCCCGCATCAGCTGGGGTCTCCTGCTTCCTTCCCTGCTCTTCTCAGTAGGAGTAGCTTAAGGAGGGCACCCTTCAACCTCTGGCCCAAAGCCTGCCCTCACATCACAGCCGCACTGCAGCCCCTGCCCTGCTCCCGCCCTGCATCCCAGAGAGACTCACACCACGGGCACGGTCACCGCCCACCAGAGGTTCGTCAAGGGGCTTTTTCTCCACAGGGGCTTGGTGCGATGCACGTGGGTGACAGAGATGAACACTGGAGGACATGGGGTTGGTGGCGGATGTCAGGCTTTGCATGGCCACAGGCCTCGTCCCTAGGGTGCCCCACCAGCCCCCAGCACCCCTACGCCAGGGAGCCCCTCACCAGTGTGTAGGACAGTCAGGGCGGCGGCGAGCTTCTGAGCTGGCAGCAGCCCATTGGCAAAGTCGTCAAACCAGGCTGGAGCCGTGTCGGTGTGGCTGCGAGAGCAAGGTGTGGGCTCAGCCTCCTCCGCGCCCCGGGGAGGTGGACTGGGGGTGGGGGGTGGGGGGGTCGGGGGGGGACCTACCTGGGCAGCATGATGGAGGAGCAGTTGGTGAGGTTGCGGGCCCGGGAGCTGTCGCAGAAGCTCTGCAGTGTGAAGCCAAAGCAGATGAGGCACGAGCTGATGGTGAGGCTGAACTTGAGCAGGAAGCAGAGCAGGAAATAGTGCTGGGTCTGCGGGAAGAGAAGGCCCGTCACCCGAGGGAGCTGCCCCATGGGCACCCGGATCCAACGGGGTCCTCAGTAAGTGGGCAGGCCTGGGGGATAAGGAGCAAGGATCTTTCCCAGCTCTGTGCCACCCCTCCCCCTTGCCCTAGGGAAGTTCCAATGGAATTCCCCACCCCCCCACCCCCCACTTCCCTCCCCAAGCCTCAGCCCCCTCCGCACTGGCATTCCTCAGGAAAAGCCCAGGCTCATGGGGCACCACGTTGCTTACCTTCTTAGGAATGGACTGAAGGTTTTTCCCTGTTGCCATCGACATGATGGAGCTATGGGGGGGCTTCCCCAGCAGAGAGATGCTGAAAAGCAGGGGCTCGGTGAAGGGTGGTGACTTGGCGACTGTGACCCTCTGCCCCCAAATTCTCATGTGGGAAGGATTTCAGGCGTCCTGAGAGTGAGGGCAAGTCTGCTGGGCAGATGGGATGAGATGGGGAGAGAGTCCCCTGGGGCCTCCTGTGCCAGAAGTGAGCACTGATCGTGGCTTCCTGAACCTGGGCTCCTGGGGACACTTGGTGACCTCCCAACCCTGCCTGTCTGGGCACGGAGGGGCGGCCCAGCCTCTCACCTGAGCAGAGGGTAGCAAAAGCAGGATAGCCACAGGATATCAGTGGTACTTAGGATTGGCGGCAGCTGGACGAGGCAAGAGAAGAACTGGACCAGAAGGAGCCAGGAAGCACGATTAGATTCTGGCAAAGAGTAAGACGCTAGGAGCCCTAGGGCTGCCTCGCCCTGTGCCCAGAGACTCATGTCCTGGCTGAGAGGAGATGGCGTTGGAGGGGACACTATTCTGCCCGTGGGGTCATCTCCAAAAGCCAAGGGGGTTCCCAGAGGCTCTGGGGGCCCCCCAGGCTGCGCTGCATCCCCCTGGCCTCTCAGTTGGCCCTTGAGCAGAGGAGGGGCCAGCAGGGAAGGGCGACGGCCATGCTGGCCCCACCTCACCTGGATGACCACGAGAGTCAACTGGCACTGCAGCAGGAAGAGGAAGCACTTGCGAATGCCATAGGTGGCGTGCCGAGCCTAGGGACCAGAAGGGACAGGTTGTGGCCTCTCTCAGGCCCCACAGCTGCTAAGCTTCAGCCAAGAGCCAGGCCCCAGATGTTCCCACTAGGGAGGGGCGGAGGCAAACTACATTGCCTGGGAGAGCTGTGCCTGGAGGTGAACCACCCTCGGGAGCTCAGGCCGGTCCTGTGTCGAGACCACCCCCATCCCGAGCAGGCCCTGCCCCCTTGCGCCACCCCCCCCACCCCCACCCCCACCTGCTCGATGAGCCGGATGATGCTGATGGTGTCCTCCTGGCGGAAGGTCAGGGAGCAGGGCAGGCTGTTGAGCTGCCCTGAGAGCTGCAGAGGAGAAATGCCGTCCGAGGCCTGGGCCATGCTGGTGCTGGTGGCGTAGCCAAAGGTCTCCCAGGAGCAGCGGGACGGGTACAAGGGATCCAAGGCAATGCTGGTCCACGCAGGGGGGAAGCCACCCGTCAGCTGAAGCGTGCCAAGACCCCAGCTCCCACGGGACTGAGCCAGCACCCACTCCCTCTTCTCCCTGTCAAGCCCGGGGCCCTTGGTCTCGACCAGGGCAAGCCTGGTTGTGGGGTCTCGGGGAGGAAAAGGTCGGTGCCCTGACCTGACGTCACTCTGGAGGAAGAGGCAGCTGTTCCGCAGATTGGCAGAGCTGCCCAGGCAGCAGGTCACCTCCCCGTACTCCTGCATGATCCTGATCATCTCACACATGGCTGAGGGGGCAGGGGCAGGGGCACGAGAGTCAGGCAGGCGGAGGCCCACATGGGGCGCCGGGCACAGACCCACAGGACAAAGCAGGAGACAAGGGAAAACAGGCCCCTCTTTGGGACCATCCTGCCCCCAGTTTCGTGAACATCGTATGAACACTGTCACTCCTGACTCCCTAGAACGGGCCGCCCACAGCTTCAGCCCACAAGGCCCCCAGCTCCTCCCAGCCCAGGTTCCTCCGCTCCCTGTGTGGGAAGCCGACATCCCTCCAGAGCCCACGGGGTGCCCAGGCACTGGCAGCGCTCTGCACAACCGGGCTGGCCGCGTAGCCGCAGCCACGCTCCTCACTCTCAGGGGTGCAGTCGGTGAAGAGGGGCACGAGCAGGGGCACGTTGTCGATGTTCTGCAGGTGGGGCCGCACCTGGTGGATGCCCCGGGGCAGCTTGGCCTGCAGACAGCAAAGATGTCAGTGGCCTCAGGGTCCCTCCTCCCTCACGCCTCTGCCCTGGATCAGCCACGTGCCAACCCCGGGGCTCCAGGGGAACAGACCCCGCCATCATACCCGGTTGCAGTCCTCTAGAAAGCTGGGCAGGTCGCTGTCCGTGGGCTGGAAGCTGATGAGGTCCGAGTGACCCTCCTCCTCCATTAGGAGGAGCCCTTCCGCATCATCTCGTGACACTGTGGGGACAAAAGCCTGTCCCTCACCTTGGGGCCAGCCTTCTGGGGTCCTTTCCTTGCCTTGCAGGGGGCGTACACTTCCCATTTTGAGGTGTCCTCTCCCCTCACCTTGTCGACCGCCGTTACCACAGGGAAATCAGAGCCCTTTCCCAAGGGAGGGCTCCACGGAGGCCCTTTCTAGCCGTAGCGCCAAGGAAGGGGAGCAGCCCACGCCCACCTCATGTCCTCCACCAAACCTTTGCCCTCACCCTGATTCAGGTCATCGTGCAGGGAGCCAGCGTGGCTGGGGCTGGAGGGGGGGATCTCAGAGCCGGGCATGTCACCATTGGGTGTGAGGGAGATATGGCAATTCCAACCCGTCTCCAGGCCCATCTTTTCTGCAAACACCTGCACCAGGCAGACGGCAATGAACAGATGGGCCCAAAAGGCCGTGGGGAACAGGGTCCGTGGGAGCAGTGGGGGTGGCTCCCCGACCTTGCTTTTGAGCTCATCCTCCAAAGAGAAGTAGACGAAGCGGATGCAGGCGTTGACCAGCCCGTCGATGAGGCGCACGATGTCCAGCCGGGCCTGGTACTGGGAGGACACCATGCCCATGAAGATCTGGCCACTCAGGGCCTGCATGCAGTCTTCCTTCTCCAGCACCTCCCCGATCCCTTCTTCAGGAGGCACAAGACACAGAGCCCGGCCAGGACGCGGCCCAGGCAGGACAGCCAGGAACCGGCAGATTCCAGGAGGCAGCCCAGGGCCACACATGCAGATGCCACGCCCAAATCAATGAGCACGCAGGCCCCAGGGGACCACACACACACACAGTCACACACGTGCACAACCACGACATAAAGGAGCCAACAGACACAGGGAAAAAGACAAGGAAAGGTACTCATCAGTCAGGTGACAATCCCTGGTCCAGGGCTAGGGGCCGGGCCCCACCCTCAGCAATGGCTTCAGTTCATGGTCTCTTGGGTCATGAGACCCCGGAAGGCTGTGTGTTTGGCGGAGAGGGGAGGGGTGGGTGGAGCCCTGCTCCAGCAGAGTTTGTGACCCGGTCTTTTGTCTGATTCAAACAAGGCTAATGCTCTATACATGCTACTTCTTCGTAACCTTCAAAGAAAGCACTTTCCTATACGTCATCCCCCTGCAGCGGCACAATGAACCCGTGAGCAGGGCAGAGGAAGCACCTGGTTATAGATGAGACTACGGGGCTCGCCCACGTCACCAGACAGTGAGAGCCACCGCGGTAGTCCAGGCCCAGTGCTGTGCCTGCTGTGCCCTCCGCTACGATCTCGTCAAGGCCCCTGGAAGCCCTCCTGGCCCCTGGCCCCTGGGGACGGGGCCCACGCTACCGTCTGAGCTCCAGCTGCCGCGACGGGCGCTCAGCTTGATGGGGATGGTGCTGGGCAGCTCGCATGTCGTGAAGATGCTGCTCTGGCCGGGCGCCTGCACCAGCTCGATGCACTTGCCGTTGAGCTGGGAGGACAGGGCGCAGCTCATGGGCTTGTAGGCAAAGGCAGAGCAGTAACCAGACAGGCAGGCTCGCTGGTAGAAATCCAGCACTTTCTTTCTGCCAGGGAAGGGGGGTGGACGTGAGGTGAGTGGTCCCGGGATGTCCCCACCCCGGGCGCCGGGCAGGCAGACTGCCAGAGCTGCCTGCTCTGGCCACCGGCACCTGCTTCCTTACCTACCTGTCGGAACCCGAAAGAGGGTAGATGTCGGCTCCGTCCCAGAAGTCCGTGCAGGCCTCCAAGACCACGTCGGCCGTGCCGTGAGACAGCATCTGTTCTGTGCCTGAGGGCAGTGGGGGGAGAGGAAGGCCAAGCCGTGGGTGCCCAAGCCACCCCGCCCCTCCCCCTGACCTCCGGGGACATACTGCCACCCTTGAGAAGGGCACTAATGGAGCCCCTGGGGGTGGGACCTCCCCAGGCCTCATGGCAGCAAACCTGTAGGCAAGGCCACTGGGCATGTATTGCAGGCACTAAGCCGCCCGTCCTCCAGACAGTCTCATCATCTGTGGCCGCCAGCATCCCTGCCCCCGTCCCCGAAGCCAATCTCTGCCATGTGTGAGGTCTCGGGAAGAATCTAACGCTCATCGGCCCAGGGCTCCCTAAAAAAAGACACCCTAAAAAGAGCCCAGCCCCGCCCCACTCCTGGGAGGTTTGGCCTGAAGTGGGCGAGGCCGGGGAGGCTCACTGGTGGTGGTGTCCTTGATGAAGAGGCTGATCATGTGGCTGAGTGGCGGGCGCCGCTTGGTGACACAGGACAGCCTCCCCAGCGAGATCTCCTTCACGGTCTCGGCACTGGGGAGGCGGTAGAGCGCAAGGTGGTTGCCCTGTCTGAAGAGCTCCTTGGCCCCGGGAGTGAAGCCTGCAGGAGGAGGGACGGCAGCTCTGGGCCTCTGGGAGGAAGCCCGTCCCCGCACCGCCCTCCCCGGTGGGGAGAGAACTCCAGTCAGGCTGCGTGGCTTCCCTCCACCCGTCCATCCCGCGGGCAGTTATCTTCCTGGGTGAGGAAGCGCCGGCAAGCGGCGGTGCCTGGTCAGAGGGGCTGATCAGGGACTTCCCTGGTGGTCCAGTGGTTAGCACTCGGCACTCTCACTGCTGAGGGCCCGGGTTCAATCCCTGGTTGGGGAACTAAAATCCCTCAAGCAGTGCAGCCAAAAGAGTAAATAGAGGGGTCGATCAGAAGCCCAGAGGTTTGCCGGTGCTCTTGACCAAGGCCACGCCTGGGGCTGGCGCGTCTGGAGCCGGTGGCCCAGCTTCTTGGAAGAGGCTGGCGGCAGCCGCGTACCGATCAGACGGGCAAGCTCGCAGAGGCCCCAGGGCACATGCACAGGCAGCACGGCGCTGTGGCTCTCCTGCAGGGCGATGTTGCACAGGTGGTCTGAGAAGCGGCACAGCCGCTCGGTGACACTGGCATTGCACAGGTTCAGCAGCACGTTGAGGCCCAGGGGCTTGAGCGAGCTGAGGTGGAGCTGCCAGTTGGAGTCATCGAACTGGATGCAGGAGGGATTCTGCTGGTCCTGGGACAGGCTCAGCATCTCCAGGTGGTAGTCACACACGAAGTCCTCAGCCTCGTAGGGCTCCGCCTCCAGCCCATGCTGGGTCTGGAGGAAACGTGGAGGGGAAGGGGGGCCTCAGACAGGGAGGGGAATGGGGGCGTCCCCAAGAGATGGCACCCCCTCCCAGCAGGACGTGCTCACACGCTCCCATCCCTCCCCAAAGCCCCTCCCCATCCTTCCTGGCTCCTGGCTGCTTCTAGGATCTGTGGCCAACAACACTGTCACGAGCTCAGAGGAGGCTGAGCAGACCAAGCAACAAGCAACCAAGACCCTTCCTCAGCCAGGGGAAATATTTCTAGAGGGAGCTACTGGCTTTCTGTCTTTTGTACTTTTTTTTTTTTTTTCCAGCCAAGCAGCATGTGGGATCTTAGTTCCCTGACCAGGGATGGAACCCGAGACCCCTACAGTGGAAGCAGAGTCTTAGCCACTGGACCACTGGGGCAGTCCCGGCTTTCTGTCTCTTGAAGGCTGTGATTAGGAGCAGGGGTCTTGCCTCAACCGATTACCACCATCGGCGAAACCCGGAAAGTGGGCAAGGGCCTACTTCACGGAAGAGCCAGAGGCGAGGCCTCAGGAGGCCCAGTAATGGAGGCCAAGACGCCTGTGCTTCGGGCTGCGTCTGTCCAGGCTGGGCTGCATCCCTGCAGCCCCTGTGGCTGGTGAGGTGGCTGTTCTCCAGCCTCTCGCCTCACCTTGCCGGGGTCGTCCTCTTCACCGCCCTCTGTGTCCCTGCTGAAGCTCACGCTGGAGCCGGACAGGTGTTTGCTGCGGCCGTGTGCTCTGTGGTGAGAGTAGTGCTCGGGGGCCTTGGGGCCGTCGCCTGGCCAGTTGCCGCGCTCCGGCTCATTGGAAAGGTGCAGGGTCGCGTTCAGGGAGCCGGCCAGGAGGGCGTCTCGTTCATGGGGCTGGAAGAACAAGGAGCACAGGCCTCGGACCGGGGTCCCGACGACCGCCACGGGCTAGGGAGGCAGGGCCAGCACATCCCTCGGTACCCCGTCTCAGAAGCAGATCCTGAGGCCTGAGCCCTCCCCCAGCTCCTCGCCGCGCCCTCCCCGAGGCTACCAGCTGGGCCCAGGCCGCACCTCCTCCTCGATCTCGGGATGGCAGAAGGAGCGGGTGGACAGGTCGTCCGTCAGGTCCTCGTGGCTGCTGTGCGGGGGCTCCACCTTGCCGCTGAAGAACAGCACGGTCTCCGGGCTGGGGTTGGGCCACGACAGGACCCCCTGCTTGTCCACACAGCACAGGACCTGCAGGGAGAGATGGGGACCGGGCAGCGGGCTTGATGCCCCCCAGACACGGCCAGAGAGCTGCCTGCCGAGGCCGGGGCCTCCCGCGGGGCCGCCCTCACCGTGACGGAGCCCAGGCTGTGCAGCAGGCTGGAGCTGTGGCTCAGCGTAGGCGATGTCCCCTGGATCACACGCAGGAAGTGGCCCCAAATGCAGCGCAGCATCTCCTGGGGGCAGAGACAAAGCTCGCAAGGCCGTCTAGGGCTCGGCCATATTTCCCTGGAGATGGCCTCTGGGGCCGACAGAGGAAAGGTCTGGGGGGCACCAGCAAGTCGGGTGGAAAAGCCTGTGTCTTGCACGGCAGTGACACACCCACGTGGGACCAGTGGACCGCGGGGCTCTAAGAGCCCATGGGAGGCTCAAAAGCCATAAGGTAGGGGAGTCGCAGGGTTCCGGAAGGGGCCCGAGGGGGTGCGGCCTGGAGGTACAGGGCCTGGAGAAGAATCCATCCCGGGCGCGTGTACCTGAGAGGAGACGGCTTCTGTGTAGCTGCTCAGAGTGTCCTCCGAGAACTTGGCCAGCTGCGCAGAGAAGAGGGTATGAGCCTCGGGGAGGAACTGCCACCCTCTCACAGGCCTCCAGGCTGGAGGGTGGGGGCTTCATGCCAGCAAGGCTCGCCGTGCCTTTGGGGAAGGATGCCCGGGCAGCCCCTGAACCCCCCATCTGCTAAGAGCCAGGGCAGACGTTCAGCCACCCCTGGAGCCTGGTCTGGAGACCCTTCTGGCCGGAGAAGGCAAAGCCCTTGGAGAGCTGCCCAGGGCCTGCCTGTGCGCTGGGCTGTGGGGTGGGGGTGGGGGCTGGACCTCTGCCCCTGTTTGCTGGGGCAGAGCCGACTCTTTGTGCTCCTGTCTTGGGTTCTTTATGCACTGTCCCCCACCCCCACCTGCCCCAATGCCTTGGAATAACCTACCAGGGAGCTGGGGGAGGCCTTGCTCATCTGGGCCAGGACACGGGCTTCTCCGCAGGCGGTTGCCAGGACCCAGAGGACAGGGAAGAGCAGGGGGAGGATGGGCAGGACACCATTCACCTGGGAAAGACCGAGAAAGAGCGAGCCACACTGAGGCTCCCCGAGAGCTGCTAGAGGGGAGGGAGGGAGAGGGAGGGAAGGGCTTCCCTGGCCCTGGGTCCTCCCCCGAGTAAAAAGGGACAGCTGGAGGCAGCGGGCAGAAGGGAGGAAGGGAAGCAGGCGCTCTGAAGCTGAAGCCTGAGAGACCCCTGGACTGCAGAGAGGGAGGGGCAGTGAGGGCACCATGAGGGGACCCAGTCTCAGGGAAGGAGAAAAGCATCACAGAGAGGAGAGGGCAGTCATTACCTGTAGCTGGAGGAGGGTGTACTGCCAGGTCGTGACGCCGGGGGCATTTAGCATGAAGCGCAGGGCGTTGGTGATGAGGAAGCCAGCCTGTTGGGAACAGGAGAGACACTGCCTTAACCCCCTGAGAGGGGGATACAGGCTCTGAGGCTCCCTGTCTTCTGCCACTCACACCCCTGCCCGCAGCACTGGCCAGCTCATGCTGGGACCCTCCAGTCTTCACTCACATGCTCACCTGAGTCTGGCCCCTGGGCTCCCCCAAGTCCTGGCCTCCCCAACCCTCCCCCCTCCCCCCCCCCCCCCCCCCCGCCAGGCAGCCCCGCCTCACGCACCAGGACCACGGGCACTGCGTAACGCAGCATCACTGACTGCACCGTGAACCTCTCGTTGTCCAGAGCAGTGACTGGGCGGGACAGGGCCATGTCCAGGCACCACCTGCAGAAAGAGGAGAGGCCGGAAGCCCACCCCTTCACTGAGCATCACTGGGCCCTGCAATTCTCTCGTATTCCCTAGCCGAGTGGTCTGCCGGTCACTGTGGCCCGGGGCCTGTGGCAGCCTCCGAAACTGCCCCCACAGGGTTCAGACGGCAAGGGGGTCAAATCGCCCAGTCTAAGAAGTCTCACAAGATGCTAAAGAGAAGGCCCTCCAGAGATGCCTGCCCCAAGGGGCCTCAGTATGAACCAAGCTCCTTCCTGGCACCACCCCCACCATGCCCCCTGCTCACAGGATGTCGGGGGACAGGAGGAAGGCAGGGCAGCGCCCCTACCTGATGTTGTCAATCACAGGGGTCTCAAGGACGCGGAAGAGCCGGTGCTGTTGGGGGTTCTGTGGCCCTTTCTTCACCTCTCCTCGGGGGGAGGGAGGGGGAGAGAAAGGCGGAAACAGGTCTCCTGGCTCCAAGACGATGTGCTCATCATCCTGCCAGCGACGAAGGGGAGGAGATCGAGGGTAATTAATGGGTTCCAGGGAAGCCACTCATCCTGGACCATTGGAGACAGCTCAGTGGGTTAGGGACCTTCAGTAAGCAAGGAGTCAGTCAGGGTGGGGCCTGGGGGTCTGAATTCCTAGCAGCTTGTGGATCAGAGAGAAGAAAGAATAGAACAAGGAGAAAGATGTTCCAGCTTTTCTCCATTCTCTTACAGCCCTTGCCAAGAAACCCATGAGCTGGGCTGGAAGCGTCCGGATGAAGCCCAGGGACCCTCCCACCATTGCCGGTAGACATTCCCACGGCATTTCCAGGGAAGGAGGAAAGCCTCCAGCTACCTTGATCCCCCTCAGAGAAGCAAACGATTCTTGGCCAGGCCTCAGAGCTATGATGTCTCCTTCTACCAACAGGCTAACTGGCAGGTTGACCAGATGTCCGTCTCTGTAGGCCCAGTGCAGGGACCAGGATGGTGCAAAGGGCATGTGGAGGTCTGGGTACATGGCATCTGGCCACTTGATCTCCCTGCCATCCCTGAGGGCATCTGATGACAATGGAAAGAGGGAAACAGCCTCACCCACGGATCCACACACCGCCCAGATCCAGCCCATACCTATGGAGCTGTGTCTGCTCTCCTCCCCTCCCCAGAAGGCCTGCATCAACCTACACCGCTCATTCCAACACTTCCCCTCCCTCTGCAAGGTCGCCTCCCAACCACTGCAGCCCAGGCACTTGCACCTCCTCTGAACACTGCTATTCTCTGTACCCCACTTCCATTCAAATACATTTTGCTAACTTTTCTGAGGGCTTTGAGGAGTGTGCTGAGCTCCACGAGGGATACAAATGTCAAAGGTTAAGATAATTTGGTTCCTGGCTTTGAGGAGCCATTAGCCTTCCTGCCCACCCCCTCCCCGCACCCCCACCCCCGGCCCCCCGCAACTGCCTGGGTACCCATGGCTCTTGCTGCACCAATAACGAAAGAGCAGGGCATCCTTATCCCCAGAATGCTGACCGCAGGCAACACCAACATGCTGGGGTTCCTTGCTGGGGCTTGGGACGGGGGCTCCAGGGCTCTGACACATCCCAGGGCATCTTTTCCCAAGCGCCTCGCCCACCCCTTGGCCTCACCGTGGATCTGGTCAATGATCCCTCGGAGTCTCCGTTCTACCTCCCGACGCTTCAGCCGATCTTGGCGCCCAGTGAGGACGAGGCTGAGGAGCAGCAACAGGAAGAGCGCAGAGGCGTTCACCAGCTCCACCCCGCGGCTGGCCGGGAGAGGCGAAGGGGTGCTGGCGGGGAGCGCGGGCTCTCCAGCCCAGCCCACCCAGGGCCCCACACTGCCCGCCCTACTCCCTTCCGAAGAGAGGGGCTCCTTATGGTTCCGACAGCAGCCGGCCAAGGGACTGCAGATTCCTGCGCGACCTGGGCGCTGACTGTGGGGCAGCTCCCCTCTCCCCAGGATGTCCTAGGCGGCAGGAGAGGGACAAGCCCAAACCCTGTGCTGCGAGAGGTGGGAAGAAGCCCCTCGCAGGGCCGCGGGCTAAGTACCTGCCCGCCGGCTGGCCCCCGTAGCAGCCCAGCAGCAGCAGCACGGCCAGGAGCATGAGCGAGGCTCCGGGCCAGTGGAAACAGGAGCAGCGGTTACTGTGGTGCAGGAAGCTGCTTCTCCACATCTCCTGAGGAGGAAGGGGCAGGAGGCCAGGAGTGAGAGGCCCCGGGGCCACGGCGGGGCAGGAAGGAGGCAAGATTTTCTGTCCCACTAGGATCTGGCCGCCTTCCTCCCTCACCACCAAATCCAGTCCCCGCGGCCACCTCTGTCCTCTCGTTTTGGTCTCAGCTGGGGTAAGGACATCACTCTGAAAGGAACCCCGGATTCTTACTGATTTTTAGTGATGCCTTGGTTGCATCACACCGTCCAGGGTGGCAGGGCAAGTCAATGGCCCCAAGAACAGGCCTCCCAAGCTTTTCCGCCGCCCCCCACTAGGCTCTGGGCTCCCCGTGAGGACACCTTACCTTCCACGTAAGACATTTCTTCCGTTCTCTCAGGTGTCCGTCCAGCACCGCCTCCAGCTGCTCCTTCAGGATGCTGAGGGCCTTCCAGGTGGACAGACCCAGGGCCAAGGGTGGCTCGCCCTGGAGGGAAGCGGAAGAGGCGCTCAGCATCTCTCAGAAGGCCCAGGTCCTCTCCCTCCCACCTCCCTAGAACCTTCCTCCCTCCTCCCAAATCCCCGCCCACCCTCCCTCCACTAACCCTGGCTCCTCAGGGCGTGAGCATGTTCAGATCTCCACCAAATTAAAAGACATTCGAGTGCTCAGTCCTCTGCTCTTCAAAGCCAAGTTTAAAACAAAACCAGAAAGAAACCTTTGTATACTCAGTCTTCTAACTCACCGTTCACTCAACTCCCAACCCACCACCATCAGCATCCCCTGGCCCCACTAAGACCGTGCTCACCACTGAGCCCCCACCTTCCTGCACTGGGGCCATCCTTCCGATTTCCTGGGCCAGAAAATATGTATTGTTTAAGTGGAGAGAACAGGCACTTCTCTGGTGGCGCAGTGCTTAAGAACCCGCCTGCTAATGCAGGGGACGAGGGTTGGAGCCCTGGGCCGGGAAGATCCCACATGCCTCGGAGCGGCTAAGCCTGTGCGCCACAACTACTGAGGCGGCTCTCTAGAGCCCACGTGCCACAACTACTGAAGCCCATGTGCCACAATTACTAAAGCCCATGTGCCACAATTACTAAAGCCCGTGCACCACAACTACTGAGGCTGCGCGCCTAGAGACCACGCTCTGGAACAAGAGAAGCCACCGCAATAAGATGCCCGTGCACTGCAATGAAGAGCAGCCCCCACTTGCTGCAACTAGAGAAAGCTCGTGCGCAGCAACAAAGACCCAACACAGCCAATACATACATACATACATACATAAATTTATTTTTAAGTTCTGAGACAAAAATTATGTCAAATGATATCTGTACAAAAATATTTATTGTAGCACTGTTTGTAATAAGATGATTGGAAACAAACAAACAAACAAAGTTCTGGGAGAACAGAACTAACTTAGAGATGCTAGTTTTACGTTGTTCCTAGTAAAAGCATTAAGCAAAAAACCCCACCAACTTCTGTTACCACCATTTCATTAAAGGGAGGCTACCGCAACCCTACGACATCAGGAAGGACACAATCTCAGAAAAAAGACAGCTGCTCCAGGAAAGGACCTGCACGGACCGCACCACGCTCTCATCTCACCGAGGGTGGGTGGAATGCGGTATGGATGGAGGTGGTTCCCAGTACGTTGTCCTATGTGATCCCATGGCCTAACCTATTCCATTGAGATCCCCTTTTCCTGCGCTCTTCTCCTGTTTTCCCCTGTCCGTCTAGCCCACAGTCCACTCTATGACATCTTCTCCATAGCTTTATGTACGTTTCCAGGGCAACCTCAGCCATGTGGATTCACCCACCACTCATAAGCTTACAACTCCTAAATTTCACCTGTAGCCTCACCGCTACCCCAAATTCTGACCCATTTCCTGAACTGCCTCACAGCTGTTTCATAGGTACCTATGAGTCGATACGTCCAAAACCCCGAAACTGCCACCCGGCCCTCCCCGCCAGAGCCAGCAGCCCTCCTGCAGCTACCATCTCACCCAGACACCCCAGCCCTTCCCCCTCCCCCCAACCCCTGCCTCCCCCTCCCACCTCCCAGCCCCTACCCTTTTCCAAACCAACCGCCACACCCCAGCCAGTGAGCGCACGTCTGATCAACTGACACTGTTTACCTCTAAAGTCCAGCCCAGACTCCTGAGCGTGGCCTGGGATCTGCCAGCTCCTCCAGCCTCCTTCCCTGCTGCGCCTGCCGCATGCAGCCTCCCCCAGCTCCTGTGCCAGCTAGGATTTTCCTAGCCAAGAACACTCTCCCTGCCCCAGACAACTCTTACTTCTCCTTCGAGACTCAGCTCAAACACCACCAGCCCTGGGAAATTTTCCCAAAACCCAGGGCTGCACGTACAGGGGGAGGTCTGTATTCCAACGGCACCCCAGGCAACCTGGCTCACAGGCAGCATCGCACAGGACTGTCATTATAGATTTACTTGTCTGGCTCTCGTGCCAGACTGCCAATGCCCTGAAAACAGGTACTGGATTCTTCCATCTCCACACCCCTCCACCAACCAATAAGACAGTGCCTGGCACATGGCGGCAGCTCAGTGAACACTGAGTGAGTGAATGAGTGAACGCACATGTAGTTTCATGGGGCCTGATGACACCTTCCTCAGGGTTGTCAACCCAGGATCTGTAGCAGAAACACCTGGAGCCTTTTACAGATGTGGATGCCCAGGCCCCACCCCAGACCTACTGCATCAAAACTTCTGGAAGTGAGACCTAGCCCGCGTTGGATCTGATGCACAGATCCCCAGTCGGGGGTCCTGGGAAAAAGAAGGCCCCCAAGGAAGGCAGGGCCTAGCAGAGGAGTAGGTGTTTCCCAGGGGCCACCTGAAGAGCACCAGTGTGGGCTTCCACCAGGGAAAGTTCCTGAGTAGGAAGAACGAAGCCCTGGACCTGGGGCACCAAGAAAGGGGCTGGGCTTATCTACTGAGTCCTGGCCTAGAGTCACTGAGCCAGTGATGCCCCGGCTGCCTGGACTCACGGCCCTCCCCGTTCCCTCCTATCCCTGGGGTCCTGCCCTGGCTTTGCCCACAAACCATCTGGGTTTCCTCCTCCCTGTCGGTCTCCACATCCACCCCCTCCTTGGCAGCCTTGACCCTCTGCAGACACACATCTCCATGACTAGGAGTTGACAGGCTGGGGGCTGTATCCCCTGGGCGCAGACCTGGCACGGTGGGGTGCCCCCCAGTGGAGGCCCCACGCTGGCCTGACGCCAGCTCCCTCGGCCTGAGGGGTGAGTACGGGCTCCAGAGTGGGCCCGGCCCAAAGACCTCCCAGATCCCTTGGCTAAATCTCACCTAATCCCCGCTCTCCACAGTGGCTTTGGGGGATTATGAGGATGAGAGCTGCTTCTTCCCAGAGGGGATAACTGGTTATTTCAGCTCCGGAAGAAACGGCCCTCCGGGCAGGGAGCCGCCACACCCACAAGGGTAAATACTGTACTCCAAAGCGCCCACCTGCCTCTGGCAGGGATCCAGGGGCCTCCCTGAGAGGCCGTGGTCCAGGACAAAGGAGTGGCAGGTAAGGCCTGCACCTCTGCCTCCTAGACTCCTGGCATGAGGCAAGAAAGCCGCCAGGGGTGGGAAGGGAAGAGAACAGCAAAGGGAGACCACAGACCTTCTCAAGTCCAAGGGGCCGGCCCAGAGGAGGATGCCTGCCCCTCTTATCCCAAGAAAGCCCAAGAAGAAGAGACTTTGGGAGGCCCAGCCTCCTCTCCCCCTGCCCCTTCCTCCCTCAGGCGCAACCTTCCGAGCTCCCTCCCCAGTGGGATGTGTGGGTTCCCAGGATGGACTTGCCTAGGCCAAGTCTCTAGAAACGATAAAGTGAGCAAACCTCCTGCAGGCAGGGAAGGGCAGGCCTGCAGAGGTGGAAAGGCTGCATGCCAGCAGAGGTGGAAAGGCTGCATGCCAGAGGGCGGAAGAAAGGAAGGGCCGACAAATCCCATGGGGCTGCAGAATCACCTGGGAAGCTGCTGGGTCTGGAACGAGTGCCAGGCTCTGGAAGGCAGGGAAAGGCTAAGGGGAGCAGCCAGGGAGCCAGGGCGGCGGCTTTCCTCTGGGCGAGACCTTTAGACCTCGGACACTCAGGAAGCGCCCTCTGCTTGCCCCGTGGCTGTCCTGCATCTGCTGCCTGCTTCCAGGCACCACCTCCCACCCCCACCCCCAAGCAATCCTTCCCTGCCTCCAGGTTCTGAGAACCTGCACTCTGCTCCTCTCCAGGTGTGGGAGGAAGGGCCGGAGGGTGGCAGATGCTCCCGGGGCAGGGCCGGCAGAGGTGGGATGTGGACGGCAGAGCTGAGGGCGTGTGTCCGCCCCTGCTTGCTGTGTCTGGCTTGCAGCACCAACTCCAGACTGGAGATTAAAGACAGCGCAGCAGAGAAAAAATAAGCCATTCTGTAATTACATGCCTCCTGAAGAGAGTGCCCGCCCGCACAGCGCCCCAGGGCCAGGACACAGCCCTCCAGGCCAGCTGACCCTCCACGGCCCCAGCCCCGCTCATCCCACTGCCGCGGCTGCGCACTGAGGCCCAGTGGCAACTCCTCACCCCGTCTCCAGCAGGAGGGTCCCGGGGAAGATAAAATCACTGTTTCTCTCATCACCCCATGGCTTTTCCCCATGCGGTGTGAGAAGCAAAGCTGAGGAAACTCGTGAAAGACCTTCACCGTTTCCAGAGGAAATTCAGAAAGGGCTCGTAGGCGAGCAGGCTCCGCTGGCCTCAGGGCACAGAGTCAGGCTGGGCACCCAGTGCCTGGGCACCCACCGGGGTGGGGGTGGGGGGTGTCTATGCAAGGACAGGGATGGTGTGAGAAACAGGAAGCCCCGTCACACACGTGCCATCTGGGGTCTGCTCTTCTTGCCTCTACCAGGGCCGAGGAGGGCGAGGAGAATCTGCCCTGGACTTAAGTACCCAAAGGCAATTCTTCCGGCCTCCCAGACGCTCAGAAACCCTCACTCCCCACCCCCAGGCACCTCCAGGATGTTCCCGAGGCTGAGGCGCGCTGGCTATGCGAGACCTCCACACCAGAGAGGGGAGGCGTGGCCCTGCTTCTCCCGACACTGAAGGTTTTTGGGTAGGAGCAGCCCTACCCCACTGTTTTAAGTGCTCAGCCTCAACTGGACCTGACAGAGGAACTCGAGGCTCTGGGAGTGGAGGCTCGGGAGAGGCTGCCAGCACTCGCCCATCGTAGCCCGCTTCATCATCTAAGGGGAACACGGGCAGGGCCTGGGCCCTGGGGCAGCGGCAGGCGGTGACCCAGCCCTGTCAAATCAGAACTGCAAGGAACCTGCTACTGAACGGGACCAACTCGCCAGGGCCCAAAGTAAGCATCTGGGTCGGTCTAATGAGGCTTCAAGAGCCCGCACACCTGGGCTCTCCTGTGCCACCTCGGTCAGGTTTCTCAGGTGGCTCAGAACCAGAAGCCCCCAGCCCCCAACCCCTGTCCCTTTGGGACTCCTCTGAGGTTCTGTCAGCACAGCAGCTGTTTTCTTTCCTATTCTACCTGTTTCAGGAGAAAGTGGAATCAAGGTGCCCTAGGCTCACGTAGACAGATTATGAATTGGCCTTGGCCTTTGGCCTTAGTAACTGCAGATAACCACTAATTAGAACCAGCTGGCCCTTTGGCCAGGCCCCATGGTCACAGCCTTCCTGGCTGGTGCAGGTGGGGAGGGGACCCAAAGCTGGACTCCACGATGTCTGAAGCACTGAAGCAAAGATTCGGCCACTGTCCACCGGGGTCTATTGTAGGTGTCACGATAAATCTCTTCTGAGTTTGGCCAGACACAAATCAACACTGTCTGTAGACAAGCAACTCAAAAGCCTCAAGCAGAGGCGCCCCCTCCTCTTCCTCACTCTTCCGCTCACACGGACCTTGGCACTTTCACCCGTCTCCTTCCTCCCCTCATGCGGCCAACACCTAGGAAGAAATCCCCCCGGCGGCCCTGGTGGCTCCTATCTCAGTGACCCATATGGTCTGGCGAGAAAAGCCTCCTTAATGGCCCCGAGGAGGGGCTGGCATCCGAGCCTTGTGCCTGACGACCCGGGTCCCAGCACACCTTGACAGGGTGCCCCTCGGGGAAACTCAGGCTCCCGTCCCGCTCTGGGTGACTCAGGAGCCTGGCGCGCAGCTACACACACCGGCTTTCTGGCTCCCATCCCCAGCCTCCTTCCACGGTCCGGTCCTCGCTACCTCGTAATCCAAGCTGCCTCTGGTCCAGCATTCATCTTCAACCGTTAACCCAGAGCCCCCGACACAGAGCGGGGAAGCAGGCGGTGGAACGGGGGCATCGAGCCCAGCTGGCATACTCACTTTGCTGCCTTTGCCCTGATGGGCCGTCCATAGCTCTGCCCGTTTAAAGAGCATGGGGTAGAGCCTGAGCCGCAGCGAGTCAGCTGCAGAACTGGCAGCACCACCCGCAGAGAGGGAGAGGAGGAGACAGAGCAAAACCGAGAGGGAAAGAGTGAGGAAAGAGGAGAGGAGCGAGGGAGCGCGTGTGAGCGAGGAGCCGCTGCAGCGGCAGCAGCTGATTAATTCAGCCTGTTTCCAGTGGCTGCAGATTCAGGGAGGGAGGAGGAGACACGGCTGCCGGTGCGGGCGGGAGGGAAGGAGCGGCTGGGGAGAGGGAGGGGGGAGGGAGGGGGCTGAGAGGAGAACGTTGGTCGGGGCTCTGCCAGACGTCCAGGGGCTGGGCCCATTCACCAGAGGAGGCACCGCAGGCTGAGCAGCGGGGGCCGTGCAGCCCAGGGGTTCGGACGTGCCCACCGCCCACCGGAGGGGCAGCTGTGCAGGAAATGGCTGCTGTGGGCCCGGAGCCCCGAGGGCATCTGCCGGCACCGAGGAGTACCTGGCCTCTCCCCCCAGACTCCCTTTCCTGGGCAAGGTGGGGAGCCCCACTCGGGAGGGGGCCCCCCAGATCCCTCTGAGACTCCAGCATGGAGCACGCCACCAACAGCCCTCTCCACAGTCAGAGCTGCGGGAAGGAGGGGAGAGGGGGCCTGACAGTTATTAATAGCAGCACAACCCACATGCTGGGGGAAGGACCGGCAACTGAGAAAACTGGAGCAGCGACGACTTCTCGGAGGGCAGAGCAGGGGGCCTGGAAGCGAGTGAGCAGAGGAAGCCAGTGGGAGAGGGGAGAGCCAGCTGAAAGGACGGGCCTCTGGGATTCCAACACCTAGGACGCAACACCTTCCCACCAGGTGAGGGCGGGGCGGGGGCAGGGCTCCAAGAGCCACTAATCAATGCAAGTGCAGGGCTCAGCCAGCAGCCAACACTGCCCAGCCGCATGCAGACACACCTGCCCAGGTGCTGCTGGGACCAGGACGCTGCCTGCGGACACCGAGCCTCATCCCAGGAAGAAAGAGGCCGGTGACCTGGGCTCACGTCTTGGCACCTCCTGGGGCTTCAAGCGGGGCCTGGCCTTCACCCTGGGACCCTGAATCTGATATACAAGAAGCTGTCAGAACAGACCCCCTGTGCGATTTTGGGGCAAAAGACCCTGGGAGTGGACAGGAAACTTCTCTGCCTCCATCCAGGCCACCCTGAGGATAGGGCTAGAAAACCTCAAGGGGGAGGAAACGGCCTAACAGGTCCAATAACCGGAGCACGGGCTGCAGGCTGAGACCATTTCTCCAGGGCCCTGTTTCCTAGACGACACCATCTCATCTGCAGGGAAGGGAAGAGAGCGCCTCAGCTGAGTTCCAGCCGGCCTCTCCCCTCCCCCTTCTCCAGTACAGCTCCCTGTGGGGCCCCGCCAAACCCAGAGCTGAATGGGAACAGAAAAGGAGGGGCCTGGGCAGTCCAGAGGTTAAGGGCAGGAAGTCTCCGTGAGGCCAGGGAAGGAAGGGTCGGCTTCCGAGCTAGTCACTCTGAGGACGGCTGCCGCCTGTGCAGTCGGCCTGCAGCCTCACCAAACTGCCAAGGAGAGACTCCTGTCCCCCTGTCCCCGGCTCCCAGGTCACACTCCCCTTTAGCTTTCTACCAAGGCACTGCTCTGTGGGACCCACAGCTCAGCAAACACTCTCCCTCCTGTGCAACAGGCCCTAGAATAACAGCTCATAGGGTCTAACCCAGGTGTTCCGTAGCGCCCCCAACGCAGCCCTCTGGCATCCGACCCGCCCTCCGACAACGCCCACTTCAGCAAGTGAAAAGGGAAGCTCTGCATCTGAGAAGGAGATGCCCAGACCATCACAGCCATGGCATCTCCACCATGGGCTGGAGGACTGGAGAAGGGAGAGGAAGGCCTGCAGGAGACACTGAGGACCAGTGAGAAGGAGGGCAAGGTGTGAAGGACTGACCAGCAACAGCCAAACTGACCCTGGGCTGTAGCCAGGCGACGACGGGCCATCTTACCACCAACTCGCACCACACCAGCTCGCCCACTTCTATGCCTCCAAGAAGGCTTCTGCGGTTGGAGGCCCCAGAGATCCACTTTAGAAGCCCATATTTACACAATTCAAAAGGCAGAAACGTCGTCAGATCTACCACTCAGGGGCTTGTCCTATTAATTCCTCAACTAGCCTGTAAGCCTCTGCAAATCAGAGGCCACCCCCCAGGGCTTGGATTTCTACCACCCAAAGGAAGCATTCCATAAATACGGCTGACGATGATGGTGATGGTGCTTTCTAGGTCAGGAAAGCATCTATCCAGAAAGAAAAAGAAGAGGATGAAGAAACACCCTTCCTGACAAAAGGCCCCTGAGAGACAGCCAGCCTGGGTTCACAAGTATTCCTTCTCAGGCTTGAGAGAGAAGCCAGCTGCTGGACCACAGAACTTTGTTTCCCCAATTCACTAGGAATGGGTGTTTCAGCCACAGGTTGGAACCAGAGGACAATACTGTCCTCTGTTTTGGGGACATGTAGCCTCATCCAGGCAGGCCACCGCATCACACAACATCATAGCCTCTGGGAGGTGCTCCCTGGAATTGAGCAGTGCACGGCCCTTGCAACCGTTTGCAGCAGCCCTGCACGCAGACTGGTAAGGGGCAAGTGTAGCTTTCCTTGTGCGCCAATCACCGCTAGGATGAGCACCTGCAGAGCAGCCAGAGGCATCTGTGAACTGGAGGCTGAAAAGACATGCTTCAAGTTCAGGTCCACAAGCCTGTTTCACAGCTGATCCAGAGGCATATGAAACATGGAGCTGAACACGTCAGCCAGGCACCGATGTGTGGACCCACAGCTCCTTCCCCAGACCGCCCAAGATCTCTTTGGCAGGAAGCTCACTATCCATAAGTTCAAGTCAATAAATATTTACTAAGCCCCTGCTCCATGCCAGGCTCTGTGCTAGGAGCCAGGGACACTGAGACAAAGTGGCACAGACAGATGGTGTCAACACAGCATAGCCAGTATGATGGTGGAGGTGCTGTGCATGTTGACAGGAGGGACTCTGGAGGGATGAGGAGGATATATCTGGAGAAGGTCACGCCCAAACTGGGTCCCCCCCCTTTTTTTTTAATATTTATTTATGTGGCTGTGCTGGATCTTAGTTGCGGCATGTGGGATCTAGTTCCCTGACCAGGGACTGAACCTGGGCCCCCTGCATTGGGAGAGCAGAGTCTCAGCCACTGGACCACCAGGGAAGGCCCTAAACTGGGTCTTGAAGAAAAAAAAAGTAGGAGATTGGCAGGAAAAAGGGTAGGGGGGATTTTTGGGTAACAGCCTAAACGTGGAGTGTGTGCCCACACCCTGAAGTGTTCAGAATTACCAGCAGTAAAGGCTGAGATGGGGAGGTGAGGGATGTTGGGCCGATGGGCAGAAGTGGGATTATGGAGGGCTCTGGACCCCACGCTAAAGGTTAAGGCAGGTGGTATGATAACTTTTAAGCAGGGGCAACAAAAGTTCAGCTCTGCATTTGGGATAGTCTTCCCTGCCCGGTGAGTGGAGGCAGGGCATCAGAGACAGAGGGACCTATTAGGGAGGTGTGACAGAAGGCCAGGCAAGCTGAGGACTTCCCTAGTGGTCCAGTGGTTAAGATTCCAAGCTTCCACTGCAAGGGGCACGGGTTTGATTCCTGGTTGGGAAACTAAGATCCCACAGGCTGTGTGGTGCAGCTAAAAAAAAAAAGAAAGAAAAGAAAAACAGAAGGCCCGGCAAGGACCTAGGGCAAGGACCTCCCCCAGGGCAATCCCCATCCCAGGAGAGGGATGCTCTGATGGATGACAAATCTAGCTCCTCGTAAAGACAGTGTCCCTGGAGGCCAGGGTGCGTGAGTCGGGGGAGGACGCCTGGACCCCCAGGCTGCTCACCCCCAGCTGATTCGGCAGCTGTGTCTGGAGCCTGACTGGGAAGCTCTTCCCTAACCACAGAGAGGGTGCCCAGCAGTACTCGACATGGCTCAGCAGGTTGGGGCAGAGCCCAGCAAAGAGCAAACAAGCGAAATTACACACCCCTGGGCAAGGAGCGGAGGACTGGCTTGCAGCCAACCCCGGATCAGAAACTGGCTCCCATGCGGCCGTGTTAACTGGTCCACCCTCTGTCCTTGAGTCCTGGCTCCCCGAGTCTGTGCGTTCCAGCCGAGCGATAGCACCGTTGAGGGATCAGATCACATACCCCAAGCCTCAGAGCCGCGCCCCCTCCCTCACTTTTGGTGTAAAGCCCCCACATGAGGACCTCCCAGGCAAACACAGTAAAGAAAGTCCACCAGAGACATACAGACAGTCCCCACGAGGGAACCGATCACGGCCTACCTCGTGCTTCTCCTTCAGGTCCATGGGCCCAGGGTACTGCAGGCATACCCAGAGGAAGGCGGTCACCCCCGAAAGGAAGGCTCCTCCCCAACATGTACGAACCCCAGTGACTCTGTCACCATCACAGCATCTGGGGGAAAAAAAGAAAGAGGCCCCATAAAGCCGGGTTACTGGAAGGGGCAGCTATTGTGAAACACAACAGTATCATCTAAACAGTCGAGCAGGACGTGGAGAAGATGGTGCCGCTGACCCCCGGGGCCCCGGCCTGTCCTGGCAGCAGTCAGAATTCCACTCTCGAAGGCCAGCAGGGAGAGGGCTACGGGGCGGGGGATGCTGGAGGGCTGCACCCTTTCCGGCTTTTAACCCTAATTTTTGGAGGCACGTGTGTTTCGTTCCATGTGTACTCTTTGACTTGCTGACTTCAAGCAAGCAGGAAAAGCCATGGCTCATCAGCTCTTTATTATTATTTTTCTTTTATTTGGCTGCACCGTGAGGCATGTGGGATCTTAGATCCCGAACTAGGGATCGAATCCATGCCCCCTGCAGTGGAAGCACAGAGTCTTAACCACTGGACCGCCAGGGAAGTCCCATGCCTTCACTTTTAAATAGCTGAGGGAATTCCCTGGTGGTCCAGTGGTGAAGACGCCGAGCTTCCACTGCAGGGGGCGTGGGTTTGATCCCTGGTCGGGGATCTAGTATCCCGTGTGCTGCACAGTGCAGCCAAAAAAAAAAAAAAAAAGTAAAGGTAAATTAGAGTCTAGATACATCTTGAAGAATCAGGTAAATGGTGGGGAGAGCAGCAGAGACAATCAAAGCAGAGACCTGCTCACTCCACCACCCCCAGGAGCACAGCTGGGAAGCACACGCCACACACGCCACACACGCCCTCGCGTACGTGCCCACAGTTGGTGGGCCTCTCGTGCAGCTGGCCAACGGGGCAGTGCTCGACAGGCACCTGGGCGGGTGTCCACGAGGATGGGGAATCCAAGGCAACAACAATCTGGAAAATGAAGATTCGCCTCCTCCCTGCCCACCACCCCTTTCCCACACAACCCCGACCCTCGCCCATCCATCCTGACGGCCAACACACCTTAAATGATTTCAGACCTGTGTCTGGGTAAAGAGTGCCACTGAGTAATCTGGTTCGGTGCCAGGTGACTACTCGCGGAGAAAGCATGAACCTGCTGACTGGGGCAGTTCTTTGGGGGGCCTGCAGCAAAGCCTTGTGAAGAAGAGCTGGTCAGAAGCCCAGGAGAACTCAACCATAGAAGAGCTGTCTAGAAACAATTAAAAAAAAAAAAAAAGCTGTGTCCAGAGGACCCCAGGCAGAAGGCCCAGGCTCCTCAGGCACTAAATTTGAGCCACAATCCTGTCCAATTCCTCGCAAGGCGGCACCAGGGCCGACGTCACAGGCCTGCGCTGCCAAGTCTGTCCCTACCTCTGCTTTTCCAACCAGGGCTCTCAAAGCTGAGCCAGCCCTGGAGGGTCAGAGACAGACAGCCACGCTGGGAGCAGCCCCGCAATGCAGCAACATTCGGTGTTTGGTAGCCGACTGAAATGGGATCCTGAGAGGCCGAATGCACATCTTTCCCCAAGGCCACTCTGACTCAGGCCCCCAGGCCCTGTTTACCAGTACGGCTCCAGGTCCCCAGGACACCCCTTGCCAGCAGGGGCTGGAGGAGGCAGTCACCACACAGGGAAAGGCACCTGGAGCCAGATGGGGATTATGCTTAACTCCTGCCAACACTCCAAGAGTGAAATAACTCTGCAGCCAGCTGGAACCACGGCAGTTCTGAAAGGACAGCCAGGAGCACGACATTTTTCTAAGAGTCTCTGTTTTTCCATCACTCCATACATGGGATTCTGGGAGAGAGCTGTCCTTAACTGTCAGATCTGAAACCAGCAGCTGTAGCCTTAAAGGGCCAGGTCTACTCCCCGCCCATTGTGAAAAAAAGCACAGGCTTCAAAGCCAAACACTCTGGGTTCGAATCCTGGCTCCATCGTGTATCAAGTGCCAAATGACCTTGGCGGGTCAGTTGTCTCTCTGAGCCTCAGTGTCCTTGTTTATTGAACGGAAGTGATGATACCTATTTCACAGATATGCAACAGGAATTATTTAAAGTACTACTGCAGAGGGCCTAGTACAGTCTTTGGCTCATGGCAGGTCTTAATAGTTGCCATTACTATCATCTACTATCATCAGCAAGCAAGAAATAATGAACAAAGAGTCACGTAAGTCAAGAATGAGAACTCAAAAGTACGGAGAAGAAAAAGAAACAAAAGGCATAAAGATTGTAAACAGTGAATTCCCTGGCAATGCAGTAGTTAGGACTCGGTGCTTTCACTGCCAGGGTCTGGGTTCAATCCCTGGTTGGGAACTAAGATCCTGCAAGCTGCAGGCACGGCCAAAAAAAAAAAAAGATTGTAGAGAGATGAGTAAAACTATCTTTATTTGCAGAAGACTAGATCATACATGTAGAAAATCCTCAGGAATCTACAAATAAGTGTGTAAGGTTGCACAACACAAGGTCAAAATACAAAATGCAAATATAAATTAGATTTCTATATGTGATAATGAAATATAGGAAAATAAAAATGTGTAAATATCACGTATAGTACAAAGAAAAAGGAAATACTTAGGGATGACTTTAATAAAAATACACATAAGTCCAACACACTGCTGAGAGACATTAAGGAAGACCTAAATAAATAGAGAGCTATACCATGTTCATGGAATGGAAGGCTCAATATTAATATTAATGTTTTAATATTTAAATAAATAATATTCATATCAATACACTTTTTATCAGTATTAACATTAATACACACCCATCAGAATGACTAAAATGAAAAAGACTGACAGTACCTAGAGTTGGTGAGGATATGATTTCATAAATTGCTGGTGGGAATACAACATGGTATAACCACTTAGGAAAACATTTTGGCAGTTTTTGATAAAGTACAGGTGACTCTTGAACAAAGTGGGGGTTAGAGACACCAACCCCTGACACCATCCTCCCACCCCCCGAGTGCAGTGGGAAATCCACATATAACTTTACAGTTACTCCTCCAAATCTACAATTTTTTTTGCATTCATGGACTCAACCAACCACAGATTGTGTAGCATTCTGGTACACATTTAGTTAAAGAAATCCACATGTAAGTGGACTCATACAGTTCAAGGGTCAACTATAGACACTATATGACCCAGTAATGAAACCATATGTCCTCAAAAAGAACTGCATACAAATGTTCATAGCAGTTTTATTCAAAATAGCCCCAAACTGGAAATAATCCAAACCTCTGCTTACAGGTGAATGGATGAACACATTGTGGTAAATCCACACAATCAAATTCTGCCCAGCAACAAAACAGAATAAAGCACTGATACTCACAACAATATGGGTGAATCTCAAAAACGTTTGATGAATGAAAGAAGCCACACACAAAAGAGTGCCTACTGTATGATTCGATCTGTATAAAATTCAGAAGAGGCAAAACTAATCAATAGTGGCAGCAAGCAGACCAGGCGTTGCCTGGGGGCAGGAGGAGGGAATGACTGCAAAGGGCACAGGGATCTTTTTCTTTAATATCTTGACTGTGGGTGGTGGTTATAGGGGTGTATACATTTGTCAAAATTTTTTGAACTATATACTTAAACAGGTGCATATCACTGTATGGAAATAGAGTTGCCTCCATAGAGTTGATTTTAAAAAAGTACAGTGGAGGAAGGACTTCCCTGGTGGCACAGTGGTTGACAATCCACCTGCCAATGCAGGGGACACGGGTTCAATCCCTGATCCAGGAAGACCCCACATGCCGCGGAGCAACTAAGCCTGTGTGCCACACTATTGAGCCTGCACTCTAGAGCCCATGAGCCACAACTATTGAGCACATATGCTGCAACTACTGAAGCCTTTGAGCCTTAGAGCCCGTGTTCCGCAACAAGAGAAGCCACCACGAGGAGCCCAAGCACCAAAATGAAGAGTAGCCCCCACTCGCCACAACTAGAGAAAGCCTGTGCACAGCAACGAAGACCCAACACAGTCAATAAACAAATAAATAAACAAAAATAAATAAATTTTTTTAAAAAAGTACAGTGAAGGGACTTCCACTGGTGGTCCAGTGGTTAAGAACCCACCTTCCAACGCAGGGGACACGGGTTTGATCCCCAGTCGCGGAAGTAAGATCCCACATGCCACAGGGCAATTAAGCCCTCACGCTGCAGCCAATGAGCCCGTGTGCCACAACCAGAGAGCCTTTGTGCTGCAACTAGAGAGAGAAGCCCGTGCACTGCAATCAAGAGCCCGCACACTACAACAAAAGATCCCATGTGCTGCAACTAAAACCCAATGCAGCCAAAATAAATAAATATTTTTTTAAAAGGGGGATGAAGTTCTAAAAAAAAAAAAAAAAAGTACAGTGGAATCTGAGCTCACCTAACCTCTAAAATGCCTAACACATGCAAGATTTGGCAGATATAAAAGAGAAGGGATGAGGCAGCAAACATTTATCCAGTGCCTATGGTATTACAATTGCAGATACTTAATAAGTATAAGGAATGGTCCTGTTTTCAAAGAAGTATAAGATGTGGTCCATTCCCTAGAGGGATTTATAATATAGTGGTTTAGGTTATTGTGAAGAAAGATAACAAAAATTCAAGTTGGCATTGAAATGCTAAATGAGAATTGCAAATAGGTGCTTAGGAGTAAGAAGAGGAAAAGCTACCCAAGTAAGAGCCGCAAGTCCCAACCAAGGCGCCAGGGTAGAAATGTAGGAGGCTTTTTGGGTTTTGTTTTATTTTGTTTTTTAATTGGGGTATAATTTACAATGTTGTGTTAGTTTCAGGTGTACAGCAAGGTGAATCTGTTATACACATACATATATCCACTCTTTTTTTTTAGCTTCTTTTCCCATATAGGCCATTACAGAGTATTGAGTAGTGTTCCCTGTGCTATACAGTAGGTCCTTATTAGTTATCTATTTTATATATAGTAGTGTGTGTGTGTCAATCCCAATCTCCCGATTTATCCCTCCCCTCCAGCAGCCTTTTTGAAAGACGGTGATCTGACCTATTTGGTTAGAGCAGGAGGCCTGAGTGGGTCAGCGTGAAGAAATAAATGAAGGACCACGTAGGACAGGGAATCAGGGGCCCTAGAAACGAAGACACCCTGAGGAGTCACTGAAGGTTTCTGAGTAGGTTCCAGGATTTTTAAAGGGTAGAGAATGGATCAGAGGGGAAAGGGAAAGAAAATACAGGCAGAAGAGTTAGAAGAAAATTACAATAACCCTGGTTTGCCATGATGAGTATCTAGACAAAGGCAGAACTGAGAACCAAGGGGTGGATGCTTCCCGCTGCCAAGCTCAGAACCAGCATCAAAAAGAGCTAGTGTGGGGACTTCCCTGGTGGTGCAGTGGTTAAGATGCTCGCTCCCAATGCAGCGGGCCTGGGTTTGATCCCTGGTCAGGGAACTAGATGCCACATGCATGCTGCAACTAAGAGTTCCCATGCTGCAACTAAGGAGCCTGCCTGCCACAACTAAGACCCAGCACAACAAAATAAATAAATATTAACAAAAAATAAATAAAAAGAGCCAGTATTGGTGCCCAAGGTTCAGGGTGAGGGCAAGCTGTCCTTATCTTTTGCAACACAATCTTCATTAGCTATGTTGGCATTCTAGGCATGCCCAACACACCAAAAACACAATTTGGTGGACTCCTATTCAGCTAAATAGCTGTGCCCATCCACTGATGGATGTATGGGTATTCAGCGGAAGGGAGGTTTTTAATCACAAGTCTCAGGATTCTATTCTTGATGGCATCCTAGTCAATATTTTTATCAATGACTTGGCTGAGGAAACAGATGGTATGCTAATCAAATTCTTGGATAGCATAAAGCTGGAAAGGAGATCAAAGTTAAGCTCCAGGAAGATGATCTCAACAGGCAGTAATGATGGGCCAAATCTAATAGATTCAATTTAACTGTAAGAGATTCAACATTAACTCCTGCACTTAGGTTCAAAAACTACCGCAGTTTAGTTAAATGCAAATGGCTTAGTTAAACGCAATTTTGAAACAAACGGTATGGCCACCAAGAGTTCACTCGTATTTAGGCAGCATTAACAGACATGCCAAGTCCCCCAAAAGAGAGGGGTAAGACTGATTTCTGTCCATTTCAGAGCACATCTGAAATAGTCTGTTCATTTGTGCATCACACACTGTGAGAAGGACAATGACAAAAGTGGAAAGTTTCCAGAGAGCAGCAACCAGGCTGGAGAAACCATGACATGGAAATTAGTTGAAGGAACACAAGACACTTAGCCAGGACACCAAAAACACATCAGGTTAAAGCAGGTCCAGAAGGGCGTGATGGCTGCCAGGGGAAAGAAGAGCCAGACTTACTCTGGGAGGCTCCAAACACAGGGACTAGATAAGGGAAAAGAAGCTATCAGCAGGCTGATTGGGACTTAATATGAGCAATGTCTTTTTATTTTTATTTTTTCGGCCACGTGGCTTGTGGGATCTCAGTTCCCCAACCAGGGATTGAACCGGGCCACGGCAGTGAAAGCCTGGAACCCTAACCACTAGGCCTCCAGGGAACTCCTGAGCAATATCTTCCATACATAATTAGAAATGTATTAAAGAACGGAAGAGGCCACCCTGAGAGGCAATGAGCTCCCCATCACTAGAGGGATCCAAGCAGAGGTGGGGAATTATGCAGCTAATAAATACATCAGGTAGCAAATAAACCAGTTTTTGTGGTCTCTTCTAACTCTGAGAAACTATGAAATCAAGAAATCCAGTAGCACCCACCTATGAAAAGATGCTCAACTCCACTCCAATAAGAGACATTCAAATTAGACTACCCCAGGGGAACAAAGCTGGAATATTTTCACCACCTGACGTCAAGGTTTATATTGCTACAGTAATCGATGCAGTGTGGTATCGGCCTGGTAATAGAGTCTAGAAATAGACCCAGACATACGTGGTCAATTGATTTTCGAGAAAACGTACAAAGGCAATTCAGTGGAGAAAATATAGTCTTTTCAACAAATTGTGCTGGAACAACTGACTATTCAAACACAAAAATAATAATTTGTAAATACAGCTTGCACCATATACAAGAATTAACTAAAAATGGATCATAGACCTAAGTGGAAAAGTAAAACTATAAGATTTCTAGAAGAAATAATAGGAGAAAATCTTTGTGCGTTGGATTTTCTTAGAGTCACTACCAAGAGCATAACCCACAAAAGAAGATATTAATAAATTGGAACTGAGTGGATGAGGATAGGAGTGGAAGGGAGAATTTTCACTGTGCATACTTTTGTGCCTTTTGATTTTCAAACCATGTGAATGTACCAAATGTATCTTTAAAAAAAGATATATATATACCCACAAGAAGTGACAACAGGGACCCAAATGGATTATTTGAACACTCACGTTCACAGCAGCATTACTCACAATAGCAAAGGTGGAAGCCACCCAAGTGTCCATCAACAAATGAATGGATAAACAAAATGTGGCCTAAACCTACAATGGAATATTATTCAGCCTTAAAAAGGAAGACAGGGACTTCCCTGGTGGTGCAGTGGTTAAGAATCCGCTTGTCAATGCAGGGGACAGGGGTTCGATCCCTGGTCCAGGAAGATCCCACATGCCTCGGAGCAACTAAGCTCGTTCGCCACAACTACTGAGCCTCCGCTCTAGAGCCCACGTGCCACAACTACTGAAGCCTGTGCACCTAAAGCCCGTGCTCCGCAACAAGAGAAGCCACCACACTGAGAAGCCCACGCACCACAACAAAGAGTAGCCCCTGTTCGTCGCAACTAGAGAAAGCCTGTGTGCAGCAATGAAGACCCAATGCAGCCAATAAATAAATAAACTAATTAATTAATTTTAAAAAAAGGAAGACAATGCTGACACATGCTACCACATCGATGAACTGTGAAGACCTTATGCTAAGTGAAAAAAGCCAGTCACAAAAGGACAAATATTGTATGATTCCTCTTATTTGAGGTGCCTAGAATAGTCAAATTCCTAGAGACAGAAAGTAGAATGGTGATTGCCGGGGACTAGAGGAGTGGGGAATGGGAAATTAAGTGTTTCAGTTTTGGGAAAACAAAAAAGTTCTAGAGATGGATGGTGGTGATGGCTGCATAACAACAAGAATGTACTTAATGCCACCTAACTGGTTAAAATGGCAAGTTTTGTATCATGTATATTTTACCACAATTAAAAAAAAAAAAGCAACAACTTCTGGGAATTCCCTGGCGGTCCAGTGGTTAGGACTTGGCGCTTTCACTGCCATGGCCCAGGTTCGATCCCTGGTGGGGGAACCAAGATCCCACAAGCCTCGCGGTGTGGCCAAAAAAAAAAAAAAAGAAAAATCAGCAACTTCTGATTTTGCAATTCGTTCTGGCTTATAGTACAGGGAATATCCCCCCATTGCATTCCATGTCAACTTTAGGGATGTTTATGCTTTTTTTTTTTTTTTATATTTATTTACTTATTTTGGCTGCACCGGGTCTTAGTTGCAGCATTCAAACTCTTAGTTACTGCATGCATGCGGGACCTAGTTCCCTGACCAGGGATCAAACCTGGGACCCTTGCATTGGGAGCACGGAGTCTTATCCACTGGACCACCAGGGAAGTCCCTATGCTCTTTTAAATACACCTTTGACTCTCCAGTATATATCGTTTTCTAGGTGTTCCCAATATTTTTCTCCTTACCTCCCTACTAAGGAAGACTGCTATGAGGAATCTCTTTTTCAAGAAGATCCTGCAATTAAGAAAACTGGGTTCATATCATTACACTATTTCTAGTTTCCCAAAGGCAGCTGTGAGCCCTGAAAGGGTCTCCTTCCTTTGGGCACCCCTCACTCCCCATCACTCTAGGCCTTTGGATGCAGGCATCAGGCCGGATCTAAATCTGGCCCTTAACCTACTCACCAGGCCATGTGATCCTGTTTACTACTGGCTGGGCAGCCACAGGCAAAGCTTATTATTACACGAACCCCTGGTCACAAAACCACACATTCTGGCCGGCTGGTCCGCTCGGAAGAAAAACATTCCTGCTGCAGCCACGGCTTAGCCTTTAGTTCACCTGTGTACTGTAAACAAATCTGGGCCTGCTCAGAAACCAGAGTTCAAACAATATTTTTAAAGGAGCCTATCCTTTAGGTCAAGAAAGATGCTCTGGTGAAAAAAAGGGGACACAATACCCAGATTAAAAAGATTAACATACGTTGACCAGCGGCGAAGTGCCAGCCACAACTGGGAACTTTCTCACTTAAACACTAGGAACGGATTTGGGAAAGGCGATTGTCAGAGCTCAAACTCAACTCAGGTGAGGTTCAGTCCAGCCTTGGGTGTAGGTCATATTTACAATAGCGCCCCTCCCTTGCCCTATAGAAATTATTTCCCAAGCCCAACATTAGGGAAGGAGCAGTGGGAGGAACTGAAGGATAGCGACCTTCATTCCTCCTGAGTTCCGCAGGAGTTAAGCTTTCCAAAAGGCTGATTCTCAATGCTTGGAGCTGGCACTCCCTAGCAACTTCTCAAAATAGAAATGTGAAGGGCTTTCTGTTTTCTTCCATCTCACCGCCCAGCCCTGGTTCTCCTGGCCTAATCTTCTGATGTCGGGTCACCACAAACAAGGGGTGGGAGTGGGGGTGGGGTGGGGGTTCAAGGGTAGTTAACTCTCAATTCTTTGGCGTCTGGTTATCAAGGGGATGGTTTGTACTCCACCTCCCCAGCCCATGCACTTCTCCCTGGTCTCCACCAGTTTCCCTGTTCCTTGTTCTGACAAAAACCAGTGAGCAAGGAAGTTACAGCTGACATGGCAGCTGAAATTAGACTTGAAGCTTGCAGTGTACATACAGTACGTGGATTTTATGTGAACATCTATCCCCACCCACTTCCAGGCTTAATGACAATCTACCTTCTGATGTCTTCTGATCTTTACAGTGATTTTTTTTTTTAAAACTCCATGGATCACTTTTATTTGACTTTTTAGAAAATAAACCTTACTTGTGCCATTTTTTTTTTTAAATTAAAACTACCTCATTGGAATACTAAGCTTGGCTCTTCTTTTGCCAAGATCACCATAAAGACTTACCACCATGGTATTTCTCCTTTCTTCAGGGCCTCTTAACCTTTTTCTGCCTCCGCACCGTTCTCACACACAATCACACTCTCACTCATGACACCTCTAATGACACTACAGTGGTTCCCCCAAAGGGGGGAAGGGCTCCCTTCCCCTGACTCCACCCCTCCCTGCCTTCCCTGAGAATCACTAATTTACACCCACAAATATAGAGACCACAACCAATATTAATACAAGAAATCAGCCAGTGAATACTTGCTGGTTACTGAAAATTAATAAATGGAGAAATATGTTAAGAACCTAGTAAGTGCTAGACCCATGCCAGGGATCCTATATACAGGCCACCTCATTTAATGCTCCCAACCACCCTGCAAGATGGTGAGAGAAGTGAGGGAACTTGGTTTTCTCAGATCACACCTAGGGAACAACCGGCTCTAGTGGATAAAGAACTCATGAATCTGGCCTTCAGAGTTCCAGTCCTGGGACCCTGGTGACCCTGGCCCTGGCCCTTTGCCGCTGCCAACAGGTAGTCTCCACATCTGTAAAATAAAACCTTAAAACTCCCTCCTGACTTCCACCTTCTAAGAGTACCCAGGCTTAACTGAACTGTGTCACTACAGCTGAGGTGGGTATCTTGGAAAAAGCTGGAGAAAACTATCATTCTCCCCAATACACGAAATCACACACAAGAAGGAAAAGGGATCAATACAGAGTCCCTCCTTTTTTTTTTTTCTTCCCCAAGAGCCACACACACAAAAAAGAGGGTGGGATGTAGCAGCACGTGACCAAATCAGTGCACACGCCAAAGTGCAGCCCGTGGTTACACGCCAATGAAAGAGCAGGGTTTCCCTCGTATCTGGCACCGGGCAGGGGCTCACACCACAGCACACGAGGGACTCTTAAGAACTGGCTCCAGCGGTGCACAGCACCGAGATCAGTTTATAGGGTGGCAAGTCACGTTCCTCTGGCTGCTTCTAAGGAGTCTTTAAACGATACTCAGGAGAGGCAGAGGGGGCGGGGGGTGGGGCGAGGGGGAGGCAACGCATGCTCCCAACGGCAGCGTCGCTGCTCAGGGTTGAAAAGCCCCTCGGGCTCCCTCCCCCTGGACCCGGGGGACGTGGGCAGCACGAGGGCCCCGGGCGGCAGCTGAGAGCGCGCGCAGGGGAGACAACCGTCCTAACTGGGGCCGGGGTGGGGGCTCCCAGAGACCCGTAAATAAACTGGACACCAGCGCTGGAAGCCCTTTGGGCCCGGGCCCAGGCACGGCAATCCTGGGGCAGGGAGTCTTTGTTGGCAGGAGGCTTGGATTTCTGACGCGGGACCCCCAAGGGGACAAGCCAGGACCGAGGGCAAGTGTGAGCACCTGGGGGAAGGAAACGGCCAAGAGCCGGAGGCAAGAGCCGGTCTCTTGACTCCTCCACAGAAGAGATCCCCCGAGGCCATTCCCTGGGTGCAGACCCCAGCCTCCCCTCCCCTCCCCTCGGCCAACAGTCCCGAGGACGCGGAAGACCGAGCCCCACGCCCCTTTGCCCCCCTTGCTTCGGGCCACGGGCCTTCTTGTACTTACCGGGACCCGAGGACCAGTCTTCCTCGCCGGCTTCCTCTCCCCTCCCTGCCCCTCCTCACTTCACGTCCCCTCCTCCAGGGGCCGCAGCCATGTCCGTTACTGGCAACCCCAAGGGGGTTTGCTTCCCTTCTCCGACTACGGAGACGTCGGCTGGCTAGCTAAAGTTCTGGGCGCCGATTGGTCAAAATCCGAGACAGGCGGGGATTCCTGCCTTCTTATTGGCTGAGCTGAGCGGAAGGCTGTAGCCACAACCGCCCCTCTGGGAGCCTGGCGGAATTAGGTGCCAAGTGATGCCGGCGCGAGAGCGCGCAGCTACTGTCCATCCTTGAGCGTCATGCCATGGTGTTTTCTGATCCAGAGCTCCTGACCAGAGGCGAGGGCACGGCTTTCACCTCGATTAGTTTTCCTACGGAATTATCCTAAAAAGATAGACAGGACCTCCTCTTTGCGGAGCGCCTGTGTCTCCTGCTTCTAAGCTCCCTTCTTGTTGCTGGGAACAAATGCCTCGAGACACCTCGCTCAGAGACCTTGGAGGGGGTCCCTCTGGGACCAATACTGCTTCCAAACCAAAGCTGGAGAATCGAAGGCAATACTGCAGTTTTTCTCCTCAGCTCGGCTGAACTCTAAAGGGAAAAACAAGTTTAAAAAAATTTTTTTTCTAGATAATTAGAGAAGTCGCCTGGGAGACCTCTCTTGGGAAAACAAAGCAAGCCTGTGTCAGTATTTACTTCTGTTTTCCCAGAGATCTAAGTCTGGAGAGTTTTCAGTTTTTTGGTTTTTAGTCTGTTTATAAAATTGGAAGAAGGTCATGGCTGGCCCTGGGAAGTAAGAGCCCCTTCTCCCTGTTAATGAATTTAATTATGTAATTAAAATCTCTCTTTCTTTTCAGCTGGACAAGAAGGTACCATTTCAGTGCCTAATCTTGTATGTTTGAACTGTTTTAGCTGTTGTCTAAAACTGGTAAAATTGTGTCACTTTCCCGCAAACAAAAATCTTCTGCAGTTTTTTCTTTGCAAATAGAAAAAGTCCAAATCTCTCTGCCTGACATTCAAAGCCCCTCATAAATTGACTCAGACATATATTTCCGGCTTAATTCCCCACAAGCCAAACTACTCCTACAGCCACATAGATTCACCACCATCCCCTAAATGTCCCTGGGACCCTCCTGTCTCTGTTTCTTTGCCTGAGAGGTTCCCTGTGCTTTGTAGGTTCCTTCCTACCAATAAAATCAGTGTTCAAATACACACCCGTTCTGGACCTAGAGACCGTCATACAAGGTGAAGTGAGTCAGAAAGAGAAAAACAAATATGGTATATTAACACATATATGCAGAATATAAAAAAATGGTACAAATCAACCGGTTTGCAAGGCTGAAATAGAGACACAGATGTAGAGAACAAACATATGGACACCTAGTGGGGAAAGCGGGACTGGGGGGGGGTGTTGGGGTGGGATGAATTGGGCGATTGGGATTGCCACACATACATTACTAATAAGGAAAAAAATAATCAAATTGTATGTTTTAAACATATGCGGTTTGTTGTATGTCAATTGTATCTCAATGAAAGTTCTTAAAGAAAACAAAACAAAAACAAATACACACCCATCCTAAAGATCTACCTCAAACACTACCTTCCCAAAAGCCTTCCCTGACTTTTAGACACTGAAAGGTACTAAGCTTTTCTGTGTCTCCACTGCTGCCTTTACAAAAGTATGCTTTGTGCAGAATTAATTTTGTAAGACTTCAGGCTCCCTGAAGGCAGCTGGCTTATCCTGGCAGTCCCCACAGCACCTTACTTGGAGCCTGGTACCTAGTAAATTTTGCTGAATTGAACCAGTCAATTGCCTATGTCTTATGCCTTTTCACCTCATCCCAGAAGGCTTATATGGCTGCATTTGGAAGGTTAGCAAATATAACATAGTCGTCCTGCCCTGCTCCACTTTGTACCCCAGTCGCCTCTGGCCATACTCGTTTCTCTGTTCCATTGGGTTTTATGAATATCACTCAACAAATTTGAACTGAGTGCCTACCAGTTTCAGGGGCTGTGCCAAAGTCCTTCACCCACTGACTATTCCTTCTGTCAACCCACGCTCCACCCCCAGTCATAAAACCTCACCTAAAATGGTATTCCATGGCAGTCCAGTGGTTAAGACTCCGGGGACCCGGGTTCAATCCCTGGTTGGCGAACTAGGATCCCACATGCTGGGCAGTGTGTCCTAAAAAATAAAAATTAAAAAACAACAACAACAACACTTTGCCTGAGAAGTGAATCAAAGCACTCAGTTCAAAACTTACCAATACACTCACTCTAAATTCACCCCGGCTAGCCTTTTTGTGGCTCTTAGGTCTCTATGGCCATGTGTTGTTGGTTGTCTAGCAACCCCAGGTAGCTGTACCAATCCTTCTTCACTTTTCTGGAGCTTTCCCTGTCTCTCCCTACCAAAATGACCTTGATAGGAAGACCAAGGCCTTCTAGTGGTGATGTCTCACCCACTTCATTTAATTCCACTTCCCTTTCAACATTCACCAAGGAAGAAATACTCCTCTTCCTTTCCCCATCTGTATCCTCAATCCTTTCCCTGACCCCAGCCTATTTCCCATCTCTAGGCTTAGCTTATGCTGTTTGCAGTGCCTGAAATGCCCTCCTCCTTTCTTTTGAACTCCCAATCATCCTTTAAGATCAGGTTGGCTTGTCCCTGCTCTGTAAATAACTGTATCATTTCACTTACCACATTGTTTTATGTCTTTGACGGGGAAATAATATTAATAATGCATTAGTATCCAAGGTCTCTTTCTCTCCTCCTGCCTGAGAAGGAGTATTCTGTCTGTGCCTGTCAGGTTGCCAGATCATTGCACAGTATCAGAAGAATAGGGGAAATGTAGGACTGAGAAAGGCAAGCCTTGAGTGATTGGGTTTACTTTGAATAGGATGCAGAGTGACCGGCAGATGAGAGCAGATGGGTTTGCAAAGGGAGCAGGAGAAAGTGAAGAGAGAAGAACCAGGATGGTGCGGGTTAGGGAAGAGTTGGAGGAAGTTTGGAGAGAGGAAAAAGAGAAGCTTTAGGGCAGAGTGAGAAATGCCTTAGGCCATTAGGTGGAATACCTTTCCCCTGTTAGTCTGTTACTGTACAATGAGTGACCTGGGAAGCTAACAGGTAGACAGAATCCCCCTTAGCAGACAGGAGGAGGGAAAGAGAAATGAAGAACAGGATTTTAAGAAGGTTTCTTGTAAATCATTTATGTAATTCCCCCTTTGGCAATATTCTCGAGACTACAATGAGATTTGAAGATGCTTTGCAATTATTTTCAGGTGCCAATTATTTCTTTGTGTATGATTCTGTATAGAGACTGGATATATCCATCCCTAGGCTTTATGTAGTTAATAATATTGTCTAATTACGTGTCCTCTCTCTTCCTGGGAGCCCCTCGTGTCCAAGGACTCTGTCTTATTCATCTTTCTGTCACTGTTGATTAACAGAGTACCCGGCACACAGGAGGTATCTGATAAACATTTGTTGAATAAATGAGCTGGTGCTCAATTATCCTCTCTCTCTAGCATCTTTATTTTTTTTAATATTTTTAAAATTTTATTGATTGATTGATTGATTGATTGATTGATTGATTGGCTGCTTTGGGTCTTCATTGCTGCGCACGGGCTTTCTCTAGTTGTGGTGAGCGGGGGCTACCCTTCATTGCTGTGTGCGGGCTTCTCATTGTGGTAACTTCTCTTGTTGCGGAACACAGGCTCTAGGCACGTTGGCTTCAGTAGTTGTGGCACACAGGTTTGGTAGTTGTGGCTCACGGACTTAGTTGCTCCGCGGCATGTGGGATCTTCCCAGACCAGGGATTGAACCCGTGTCCCCTGCATTGGCAGGCGGATTCTTAACCACTGCGCCACCAGGGAAGTCCCTCTAGCATCTTCAGTTGTTTCCTGTCCATTGGATCCTTTCCCCTAGCTATATAAACATTTACAGTTCTCATCTCTCCTTAGAACAAAAGAAGGAGGGGGCACAGTAGAGGGAAAAGAGAAGGAGAAGGGGAGAAGGAAGAAAGAGGAAAGAGGAGGAGGAACAGGAAGAGGCCTTCGACATGAAATGGTCTGGTCTACATGACACTCTCTGCCACGTGGCTAATGAATCAACGAGCAATAAGCTCCCTCTCTGTGAACCTAAAACTGCTCTAAAAAAATAAAGCCTTCATAAAAAAAATAATTTTTAATAAAGGGGGGACTTCCCTAGTGGTCCAGTGGTTAAGACTCTGTGCTTCCACTGCAGGGGGCGAGGGTTCTCAACGCAACCGAAAAAAAAAAAGAAGAAGGAGCTCCTTCTCTGTCTGTGACGTTATGTGTCTGTCATACTAGCCAGTGTAGTAACACCCAATGACTTAGCTACTACAGTCAACATAGAATCAGTGCTTCATTTGTTTTGTGACCCTGGGGAATATTTAAGAGATGTAGCTGAAAAACTCAATGTTGTATGACTTTAAGAACCAAATTTCAAATATTGTTAGATCAGCTTGGAATAAACTCTTTCAAGATCGACCAATAATGTGATGCTGCGGTGGTCTACCTGCTAATCGCTTAGCAGTGTTTACTGAGTCCCCTGCATGTGCCAGGCCTGGGGCTGGATGTTGGGCAACTGTGGTAACAAAACTGTCAGGATCCCTGCCCTCAAGTGGCTAATATTCTGGTGGAGGAGATAAGACCTTAAACAAGTAAATAATTATGTCATCGCAAGTGTGCAAAGTACAGCAAATGAGCATCTCTAGTGGGATCCTGGACCACACCTTGGGGGGCTGGGGAAGATGAGGGAGGAGGTGGCATGTGCAAAGGCCCTGAGGAAGGAGGGTATGAGACTGAGGAACTAGAGGGGATTTCTGCAGGATAGGGGAGAGTGGAGTGATGAGAGACCAAGCTGGAGAAGTCAGATGGAAGCTCACTTGGGGTTTTCTGCACCATGTTAAGGGTTTTGAGATTTATTCTGAGAGTATCGAAAACCCATTGGAGGATGGCACAGTGGTTAAGAAGCTGCCTGCCAATGCAGGAGACATGGGTTCAAGCCCTGGTCTGGGAAGATCCCACATGCCACAGAGCAACCAAGCCTGTGCACCACAACTACTGAGCCTGTGTTCTAGAGCTCGTGCTCTGCAACAAGAGAAGCCACCGCAATGAGAAGCCCGCGAACCACAACGAAGAGTAGACCCTGCTCACCGCAACTAGAGAAAGCCTGTGTGCAGCAATGAAGACCCAAGGCTGCCAAAAATTAAAATAAATAAATATTAGGAAGGAAGGAAGGAAGAAAACCCACTGAAGGGTTTTAAGTGAAAGAGTGCCCACAATCTGATTGGCATTTATAAGAATACACAGGTTGGCTGCTGAGTAGAGAATGGATCATAAGGGAGCAAGAGCAGCTGTGAGAGGCCCAGAGAGGAGGCTTGGCAGTAATGTGAGCAACACAGTCCCTGTGCTAAGGCGGTGGCAGCCTGGGTGGCGAGATGTAGAGGTCGTCAGAGATCTTTAGCAGGTACACTAGGCAAAACTTAGTGATTGATTGGATTTAAAGTCTGGGGACAAAGAGAGGGGAATGACTCCTAGGTTTCTGCACCCTGGACCTCATATAGTGTCAGTTATAATGACACAGTACCTGTTCAGCTCCAGGTGCTTCGAAGAGGCTAATTTAGAGCAAAGTACTGAACAAAACATCAGCGAGAAAACATTCCTGTTTATTTATGACTTCACTTCACCTAGATGGAGATCTGAGATCTGAGTCAGGAAACGTGAGTAACTCAGCAGGGCTGATTCAGGCTTTTGAACAAGGAGTGACACGCTGAATCCCATCCGTGCAGAAACACACTCCCCCCGCCGCCCCCTCGCTCTGGAGCATCCTTCGTCTTGCGCCATCCTTTCAGCCTAATCAGGTGTTTAAAGGTGACAGGGTGAGATGGTTTCAGCCCAGATTTAAGATTCCTGGGCTGAAATTCTGTAACTCATCTGAGCTAAACACCACAATCAGAATTAGAGTCCGCTGCCAGAAATCACATTTTCAGAAACCACATTCTGCAAATAGCTAAGTACTGATCGTTGCTGCAGCCGAAGTTTCAGACCCACCTACGGACACTTCCAAGCTCTTTGAAAGGATGGACAAAATGATCAAAGGATGTGAGCAGACAATTTACACTAGAAGAAACCAAATATTAGGAATTGTTATTTTGGAAGAAAGATTCAATCTCACTAATAAGCAAAGAACATTAAAATAAATCCAGGGACTTCCCTGGTAGTCCAGTGGTTAGGAGTCAGCACTTTCACTGCCGAGGGCCTGGGTTCGATCCCTGGTTAGGGATCTAAGATCCCACAAGCTACGCAGTGTGGCCCTCCCCAAAAAAGAAAAATGAAAACAAACCCAGAGGAGCCATTTCTCATCTGTTCAGTTAAATAAAATAATAAAATTTATACAGGGATATGTGTATAAAAACAGATGATTGAACTTGGCGTACCCCCCAAAAAATAATAAATAAATAAATAAAATTTAAAAAAATAAAATAATAAAATTTAATAATGCTGTAGTGAAACTGGTAGGTTTAAACATTACTTTTTGATTGCAATCTACATTGTTATAATATCTGTACTGGGCAATCTGACAACAGGTGATGAAGAACCATTAAGGGATCAACTCTTGATTATGTCTTTTTATGATAGTACAGCTTTAGGAAATAATTCCGAAGCCTTGTGTGGGTGGGTGGGCGGCAGATACAGCAATGAACAAGTAGATAAAAATCCCTTCTCTCACGGAGCTCCCATTGTAGTTGGAGGCATGGGGGAGAGTTGCTGACTGATAAAAACACAAGTAAGTAAAATAGTGTGTCAGATGATGGTACATGATATAGAGAAAAATATCAAGTTGGGGAGGTGAATGGAGAAAGCTGAGGGTTGGGGTATTTTGAGATTCGGTAACCAGAGAAGGCTTCACTGAGAACATGTATTTGAGCAAACACCTGATTTAATGCATTTTGCACTTACACTCATGTATAAGCATTATTGTATCTACAGCAGTTGCTGAATGATTTTGGTCTGGACTTTAGGAATATAAGTCAGCCCCTTCCTGTGAATTCTCTGGATAACTCTTACAACCCTCTGGACACTATTGGAAGTTATTTTGAACAATATGTGTGTGTGTGTGTGTGTGTGTGTGTGTGTTTTCACACAGTCATTTCTCTTGCAGGATCTGATGGCCGACACTTCAAATCTGTTAACAGAGTTGGGTGGATATAAGCGGGGGCTTGATATGTCTCAAGTCCTAAATGGATTTGTTTTTGTGTTTCTTTGTTTATTCAGATGATGACAAAGTCCAGGGTGTGGCATGGGTGTCAGGGGCTGAAATAACATGGATGTCAGGGATTCTTATCATCTAAGAGGGGAGGAAACTTAGTAGCTAACCTGCAACTGCAAGATAGTTGAGTTCTAGAGATCGAAAACACAACATAGTGATTATATACTTCAAATGTATTATATACTTCAAATTGCGGGTAGCAAAATGGTTAAGAATCCGCCTGCCGATGCAGGGGACAGGGTTTCGAGCCCTGGTCCAGGAAGATCCCACATGCCAAGGAGCAACCAACCCCGTGCGCCACAACTACTGAGCCCATGTGCCGTAACTACCAAAGCCCACACGCCTAGACCCTGTGCTTCGCAATGAGAGAAGCCACCACAATGAGAAGCCCGTGCACCGCAATGTAGTGTCCCCTGTCCCCCACTCTCTGCAACTAGAGAAAGCCCGTGCACAGCAACTTAGAACCAACGCAGCCAATATAAATAAATAAATACATAAATAAATTTACAAATTGCTAAGAGACTAAATCTTTTTCTTTTCTTTTCTTTTTTTTTTTTTTGGCCGAGCCGCACAGCTTGTGGGATCCTAGTTCCCCAACCAGGGGTTGAACCTGGGCCCTCGGCAGTGAACGCTTGGAGTCCTAACCACTGGACCACCAGGAAATTCCCTAAGAGACTAGATCTTAAATGTTCTCAACACAAAAAAAGACATGATAATACACGACTTGATAGAGATATTAGGTAACGCTGTTACAGTGACCATCACTGCAATATATAAATGTATTAAATCAACATTTTGTACCCTTTAAGTTTCCAAAATGTCATTTGTCAACTATATCTCGATTAAAAAAAAAGAAACTTGACATCTAAGCTCTTGGATGGGTTGTCCATACAGAGTCACAGAACTTGGAGCAGAGTATGAAATGTGGGGTCACAGATGCTCGGCAGATGGCATGCACCTCGAAAGAGGGAGTTTTCATGAGGAAGGAAGCAGAACGGTATGGAAGGAGCTACAAAAGCAAGGAAAACCGTGCTGCTGCTTCCCTTACCAACTTGGGTTCAGGAGAATTCTCACTCCGCTCAAGAGCTGCAGGAGAAGTGGCCTCTTCATGGGAAAGCCACTCCCCAGGTAAAGGACGGGGTAGCCGGAGTGTCCTTTGAAGAAGCTGAGGCTGTTGGAGATTTTGTTCACAAAGAAACAAGTGCTGCAGATAACACAGGGGGAAGGTTTGGAGAGAGATAGAAGTGCCGGAAATGGCCCAGAGCCTGTGAAAGACACGTTGATGACAGGGCCTGGCATTTGGGGCTGTGCCTGAGGATAACTGGGACGTGAAGCCAGGAGAAATTATCTGGGATGTTGATTCTTTCTTTTTTTTTTTTTTAATATTTATTTATTTAGGCTGCACCAGGTCTTAGTTGCAGCATTCAGGCTCTTAGTTGCAGCATGCATGCAGTTTCTAGTTCCCCAACTAGGGATGGAACCCAGGCCCCCTGTATTGGGAGTGCAGAGTCTTACCCACTGGACCACCAGGGAAGTCCTTGGAATGTTGATTCTTGAAAGGGCGGGTCGTACGTTCCTTCCTCCACTGCCAAGAGCCTTTTGCCTCTAAGTTGTGAGTGATATTTTTAGGAGAAGCTGCTCCTTTAATATTTGCAGAAAGCCGTAGTGATGTCTCGCTGATGAGGGCCTTCTCTAGAGCCCTTTGATTCACTGGAGAGGTCCTCTGGGGGAACTTTGTTGTAAATACTGAGAATGAAGCTATTCTGATGCTCATTTGTCCTCCTGAAAAGCAGTCCTGAAACAAGAGCACAACTTTGCAACACAATATGAGTATCTGGCTGCATTCCCTTTTTGAAACTTAAATCTCTGGATGATGGTAATATCCACACAAAAGACTTGGTTCATAATATAGTAAGTCCCCTACATACGAACGAGTTCCATTCCGAGAGCGTGTTCGTAAGTGCAATTTGTTTGTAAGTCCAACAAAGCTACTTTAGGTACCCAACAAACACAATCAGCTATATGGTACGGTACTGTAATAGGTGTATAATACCTTTCACACAAATAATACATAAAAAAGAAACACAAAAAATAAACATTTTTAATCTTACAGTACAGTACCTTTAAAAGCACAGCAGTGCAGCACAACAGCTGGCATACAGGGGCACATTTGCATCTGTGAAAGTTCACAACTTGAAGATTCGTATATAGGGGACTTACTGTAGCCCCAAATGGGAGACAACTCAAATGTCCATCAGCAGGAGAAGGGATACACGATGGTGGTACAACCACAAAAGGGAACACCCTGCAGCAGTAAAAAAGGACGAACCACTGATACACACCACAATATGAATGAATTTCACAGACACTATACTGAAGGCAAGAAGTCAGACAGAGAAGATTACATACCGTACGATTCCATTTATACGAACATCCAGGACAGGGATGGGGGGTGTGGCTGAGGACCAACTTCAAAGGGGCATGAGGGAAATTTGGGGGATGAAGCAAATGTTCTATATCTTGATTAGAGTGAGAGTTATATAGGTTTATCTATTTATCAAAACTCATCAAACTATACACTTAAAATCTATATGTTTTAGTGTATTTAAATTGTACCTCAGTAAGAAATACATATATAAAATATGTATATATTCTTATTGAGGTATAATTTAATAAATGTAGATATATATACATATATCTTTATACATGTATATATAGATATACATGTATAAAGATACATATATAGATATATACATCTATATCTAGATATTGTATCTAATACATATATATTGATATAGAGGTATATGTATATATATGCATAAGTGTGTGTATATATATATATATAAAAAACACAATCTCTTCTCTCAACTGGGTGTGATTTTTGCCCCCAGAGTCATTTTAGCAATGTCTCTCCAGAGAGACATTGGTTGTCACGACTGGGGACTGCGACTGACATCTAATGTGTAGAGGCCAGAAATGTTGCTAAATAAACCATAAGGCACAGGACAGCCCCAACAACGAAAATTTATCTGTTCCAAAATGTCAGTGGTACCAAGGTTGAGAAATCCTGTGTAGCCTTAGGTGAAACACCGTCACTGTATCATCTTACTGATCTTTGGGATTCCATATAGGAGAATGTTGTTTGTTTTCCAGAAATAACATCAGCTCACTGACATCCAGGTCTTTTGCGTGCCACAAAGTAGCCGTTTTACTCTTCCAGAGTGAAAGCTGTATTTCACTGCTTATCGGTGGGAATTGAGACAGATCTACTCTGCCTGTTGTGGTCAGAGAGTTTGGTGCATTTCATGGAAGGGCTGAAGCAGAAAATCTTGCTCAAGGAGGTTGGGGCCGTTTTCTGAGGAGCCATAAAAGTTATTACCTGAAGAAAGAGGAGAACACTCCCCCCCGCCCGTGCTTTTAAATTGAGAAATGAGACAGTCAGGTTTGGGAGGAAGAAAGATGAATTTGTAGATGAACTCGAAAGAGGAGCCAGTGGAGACAGGGAGCCATCGGAGGTGGTTCAGGTGCCAGATGACAAGGCAGCCACCATCCTTACACCCCACCCCAACCCCAGGTACCATCGCCAGCACTTTGTTTCCCAAACACCAACTCCAGGCTTCTTGTCTGGCATTCTGGACTCCTTTTTGCACTGCCTCTTAGCACTTTAGGTGTAAATATCATGTCATTAACTTCTGAGCTCTCTGAGAGCATGGACAGCACCTTACTGCTTTGTAATTCCTCACAGATTATCAGAGTGCTGTTTACATGTACGTTGTGTCCTTACAGTGGCACCAAAAGTCCTGAAACGGCAGGAAACTGTCTTTGTTTAGGAAAATACTTGATAAATATTTTAAGGAGAGATGAGACCCAAAAGGCCTAGGTCAGCAAGTGCCAAGAGAGAATAAGCCCAAATGCTCTGCATGAAAAAGTGAACCCCAAAATTGGAGCTGGATGAGAAAGAAAGGAAAGAGCAGAGAGGAAGCTTCAGTGATGTGAAGGGAGGTTGGAGCCTGAATTGTGGAAACAGTAAAGGACTTTTAGGAAAAAAAATATATCCTAGTATGGATTTAAAGTTGCTTGTGTTTGGGGACTTCCCTGGCAGTCCAGTGGTTAGGACTCTGTGCTCTCACTGCTGAGGGCCCGGGGTTCAATCCCTGGTTGGGGAAATAAGTTCCCGAAAGCTGTTCAGCGCGGCCGATAAATAAATAAATAAATTAATAAATAAATTAATTAATTAATTAAAGTTGCTTGTGCTTCTACAATGTAAACCCCTGCATCTCCCCAGTCCTTCAATAGAGAGATCTACTCCTATAGATGCCTGTGTGAGTGGTTAGTTTAGTTAAAATTAAGGGGCAGGGAGGTAGATAACAGAACTACACCAGTGGGATTGTGGGAGAATCCCTGAAGTAAACCAGTTCAGCTGGGAACCAGAAAACCTCATGAGAACATAAGACCCTGCAGAGAATTCTTTCAAATGGGGTTCAAGTTAATGTTGTCTCTATCTAAAAGGACTAAGAAATCCCCTGCTGATATCTGAACTACGTTTACATAGCTGTCACAGGAGCCCTCTTCCCTGGTAGATATGCTAACGGGAGGACACAGCCAGCTTCCTCCCAGTGCAAGAGGACATTGGCTTATCGGCAGAGGGGACCATATCAGTCAAACAGGATGGAGCGCATTAAAGAAACAGTAAAACATCCAGCAGAGGTCAGTGAGTAGTGAGCAGTCAGGACCATAGAGGGTAACAGACATGCTTCCTGGAACATAAACAGCTACTCTCAGCCCTCTCCTCTCTCTTGGAAGAATGCATTTTTCTGCTGGTGTCTGGGTCGCTCTAGTTCACCTCCCACCTCACTGGTTAGTCCTTCTTGATCCCCCTTACTAGCTCCCCTTCTGATCAGCCTCCGGATATTAGAGTGGGGAGGACCTCCTCTTTTCCCTGCTAAAGTCTCTCTCTAGGTGGCCAAATTCAGTCTTATGGTCCTAAACATCATGTATATGCTGACGAGTCCCACACTTACATCAGTCTTAATCTCTCCTCTTAATTCCAGATTCACTTACTTGGCATCTCCACTTGGATGTCTAATAGGCATCTCAAATTTAAAGCATTCAAAGCCAAGTTCAAAGCCTCTTCCCCGTACCAGCTTCCTTCTTCCAGTACCCCCCAACCTCCACGTGCAGTAAGTGGCACTAGCAAATACCCAGCTGCTCCAGCCAAAACCTGTCATCTTTGATTCCTTCCCTTTCCTCACTTTCTGTATTTGATTATCATACCAAGTTCTATGGTTCTAACTCCAGACTATAATCCTAATCTGTCTACTTCTCTCATTTCCAACTCTACCACCCTGGTCCAGGCCATTATCAACCCTGCTGTACTACTGCAACAACTCCTAATTATTGGTAGGACCCTGCTTCTTCTCCAGCTGCCCTTGCCAATCCAGCCTCTGCACTGTGGCTAGAGAGATTTTTTTTTTAAATATTTATTTATTTATTTAGGCTGTGCCACGTCTTAGTTGCAGCACACAGGATCTTCGTTGAGGCATATGGGCTCTTTAATTGAGGCATGTGGGCTCCTAGTTGCAGCATGTGGGCTCTTAGTTGCAGTATGCACATGGGATCTAGTTCCCCGACCAAGGATTGACCCAGGCCCCCTGAATCAAGAGCTTGGAGTCATACCCACTGGACCACCAGGGAAGTCTCTAGAAGAATGGATCTTTTTACAACATAAGTCACATCATGTTGCTCCCCTGCTCAAACTCCTTGCATGGCTTCCCATTATACTTAGACTAAAATCTCAAGTCCTTACTATGTTGTATTAGTTATCTATTGCTGTGTAACAAATTGCCCCCAACTTTGGTATTTTAAAAACAATAAGCATCTATTATCTCTGACAGTTTCTATGAGTCGGGAATCTGGGAGAAAGAAGCTTGGCTGCATAATTCTGACTCTGGAGTCTCTCATAAGGTTGCAGTTAAGATGCTGGCCAGTCATCTGAAGGCTTAACCAGGGTTACAAGACCCCAGGTGCCTGACTCACGTTCCTGGTAAGTTAACGCTGGTTGTTGACAGGAGCCTCAGTTCCTCAACACATGGACCCTCCATAGGGCTACATGAGTGGCCTTGGACATGGCTGGTGGCTTCCGCAAGAGCAAATGATCCAAGGGAGAATAAGGCAGAAGCCCCAATGTCTTTTGTGACCTATCCTTGGAAGTCATGCTCCATCATTTCTATTATAATACAATAGCCTACAGGATGCACAAGATAAGCCCCATTCAACGTGGGAGGGGACCACACGGGAAGTTAATACCAAGAGGCCGGGATCATTGGGGATCACCTTGGAGGCTGACTGTCACACAGGTCCTACCAGACCCTACATAATCTGATCCCTACTTATATTTCCAATCTTATTTCCTACCACAGCATACTCCAGCCACACTGGCCATTTTTCTTTTTCTCTAACATGCGTGGTGTGTTCCTGCTTCAGGACTTTTGCACTTGTTATTCCCACAGCCAGAATGTCCTTCCGCAAGAGGTTTTCATAATCAGAATGTCCTCTTCTCTGAGAGGACTCCCCTGACCCCCAGTCTAACATGCCCCCAGTCACTATCCCACTAGCTTTTTAATTTTTTTAGAGTACTGATCTCTATCTGTTATACTTTCTTGTTTATTTGTTCACCATCAGTCTCCGCCACTAGGATACAAGCATCATCTGAACAGGAAATTGAATCTATTTTGGTCTTTGCTGCCTTCCCAGCACTTAGAACCATGCTTGGCACATAGTCATGACTTTGACAAATGAGTGAAGGGCTTTCCAAGGTCTGATGAAGTATCCACAAGAATATCCACCTGCTTCTGACTTCACCCTTTCTAAGCATCCTTCTGACAGTTTCTTGAGTCTCAGAACCAGCCAGGGAATGTCCTGGGAGACACATGTGACTAATGATAATACCAGTAATAGTTAACTTTTGTGTAGGGTTTACTGTGTACTATACACTGTTCGAAGTGCTTTATGTAATTCATAACCCTTTGAGCATAGAAATACTATCATTCCCATTTCAGAGGTGAGAAAAGTGAGGCCCAGAGGGTCCAAGTAGCTTACCACCAGACCACATGGCTAATAAGTGACAGAGCAGGATTCAAGCCAGGCAGTCTGGCTCCAGAGGCCAAGTTCTTTTTTTTTTTTTTTTTTGTCCAAACAGCTTTATTGAGATACAATTCATACGCCATGCAATTCATCCATTTAAATGGTACCATTCAATGGCTTTTAGTATATTCACAGAGTTATGCAACCATCACCACACCAATTAGAGAACATTTTCAGCACCCCAAAAAGAAACCTCATTACCCCCCAGTACTCAATTCCATTCGTCCCCAGCCTCCTCCCCTAGTCTCAGGTAACCCCTAATCTACTTTCTATCTGTATGCATTTGTCTGTTCTGGACATTTCATATAAATGGAATCACACAACCTGTGATCTTTTGTGACTGGCTTATTTCACCCAGCACAATGTTTTCAAGGTTCATCCGCATTGAGACGTGTATCAGCACTCCGTTCCTTTTTTTAAAAAATAAATTTATTTATTTATTTATTTATTGGCTGTATTGGGTCTTCATTGCTGCACAAAGGCTTTCTCTAGTTGTGGTGAGCGGCGGCTACTATTTATTGTGGTGCACGGGCTCCTCATTGCAGTGGCTTCTCTTGTTGTGGAGCATGGGCTCTAGATGCACGGGCTTCAGTAGTTGCGGCACATGGGCTCAATAATTGTGGTGCACAGGCTTAGTTGCTCCAAGGCATGTGGGTTCTTCCTGGAGCAGGGATCGAACCCGTGTCCCCTGCATTTGCAGGCAGATTCTTAACCACTTCACCATCTAGGAAGTCCCCAGCACTCCATTCCTTTTAATTACTGAGTAATATCCTAGCATATGGATAGACCACATTTTGTTTATCCATTCATCAGTTGGTGGCCATTTGAGTTCTTTCCACTCTTTGGCTATTAGGAATAATGCTGCTGTGAACATGTGTGTTCATTTTTGTGTGGATATGTGTTTTCATATCTTTTTCTTTTTTTTATGTTATTTATTTATTTAGAGGCACCAGGTCTTAGTTGTGGCTCACCAGCTCTTTAGTTGCAGCACATGGGCTCCTTAGTTGCAGCAGGGGGGCTCCTTAGTTGTGACATGCATGTGAGATCTAGTTCCCTGACCAGGGATCGAACCCGGGCCCCCTGCATTGGGAGCGTGGAGTCTTAACCACTGCGGCACCAGAGAAGTCCCTGTTTTCATTTCTTGAGTAGATAGACACTTAGGAGTGAAATTGCTGGGTCATGTGGATACAGAGACCAGGCTCTTAAATGCTTTGCTACACAGCCTCCTGTAGTGAGTGTATACCATGAATCAAATGGTCAGTTTGTCTTAATCAATATCAGTCTTAAGGGTCTTAGCACAACTGACACCTGCCTGACCCTAGGGCCTGATCACTTCCGGGTGACCTGAGACCCAAGAGGTGACAGGTTGGCCTGAGAATGACAGAAAATGCCCCCAGAGGAAACACTTTTACCAGTTGCAGATTCCTGTGTAAGGTCCTTCCCCCCCCGAGATTGATGCCACTTCCTTTTCTAAGGGGAGAAGTGGGTTTCTATCCATTCACCTGCATCTTCTCATCCATGGCCCTTTCTGATCAAAGGCAGAAACTTAAAAGATGACTGGTTAGTGTCTGGAGGTGCTATCAATACCTGGAAATAGAATATGCCTCTTCCAAAAAAATTGGTCATTTTAGGGATCAAGTGCAGCTGAGGTCTTTCCCAGCCCTTCCGCTCGGGCTCATACCACCTTTCAGCCCCTTAGGACTAAGGCCGTGTCCACTCAGAGTGATGGGTCCTTCTCCCCAGGGAGCTTGTCCCAGCTTCCAGGATCAGGATGGGCAGATGAAAGGAAGTTAGCTATTCAGTCCGCAAGACCCACCAGGCTTAAGGAAGGGGCAGGATGGATTTGCCTGAGGGCAACACCTGGGACTCCCTCTTCAGGTGTCTCTGCTAAGCTCTGGACAATCCCTTGCTAGGTTGGTGGTGTCACACCCCTCAGCGGCCACTGCCACCTTACCCACCTGAGGGGGTCAGCCTCAGAGGCCTGCTGACACAGTGAGGACTGTGTGGTCAATGTCAGGCGCCCTCCCTGGGGAGGCTCTCCGGGGCTCCGGAGAAGACAGCCCCATGGCTGAGCAGTTCATCTGGGGTGTGAAGGCCAACAAACACAGGTTGTTGCCTTGGTTTTGTTTTGATTTTATCACGGGTGTGGTGAGCGTGCTGTTCAGAACCAAACGAACTTTACTGTTCCCTGAATGTCTTTATTGGACTGAAGTTCAGGTCTGTTTGCAGCTCTCATAATAAACCCTTGAATTCACTAGCCACCTTTCCTTTGGGTCCTCACAGAACTTTTTACCGATGACCTAGGACATCCCTGTGAAATCACCTGCGGAGTCAGGGACATCTTATCGTAACCCATAGCCTAGAAGGCAGAAATGTAGGACAACTGGGCTAAGTGGTTTTGCTCAGGATCACATAATAAATGGCTGTGGGTCGAAGCTGAAAAGTAGCCCTAAGCTTGTCATTCATCACACCCTTCCCACAGCAGAGAGCTTAAGCCGAGTTTTCGGGGGGAAGGGGCACGTGGTGCAGGAGCAGATGCCTGCTGTGTGCACCCCCGCACAGCCCAGATCCCAGCCGATTTGAACATGCCCTTCCAGCTTCTCGACTAGAAGGGAAAATCCCAGCTTAACTTGAAGGTACAGCATGTAGCTGTCTTTGTTTTCTTTATCCTCGATAAATAGCCAGGCCATTCCAGGCTATTCCAGGGTCACAGAGGAACAATTCGGCTCAAGCTATCGATGTGTAGCCGCAGATTTAAAAACTGAAAAAGTGACAAAGATCAAATTTACATGATGGGGAAAAAAAGGGGAAACAATTTTAAATAAGAAAAAATACATATTTTTCTATTTTTCTGTTCAGCATTGTAATATCAGTTGTTTGATATAACTCATGATTCCCAAGTTAAGAATGAGGTTTAAGGAACCATCTAGGGAAAAAAAATATGTTCCTGAAAGATAAACACGTGAATTTCCTCTATGAAATGCATTCTCAATGAAGGTGGTATTGCCCCTAGAGGGGAAAAAAAAAACTGGTTCTTGGAAGATGAAAAAAATCGGAGATTTTGTAAGAGTTTGTGGTCTTCCAAAACTCAACTCTACCCAACATGATCTTATTTCTTAGTAGTTAATTTCTGTCATGAAGGAGAACTTTTTTTTTTTTAACTTTTTATTTTTTTATTTTTTACAATAAACTGCATATATTTAGAGTGTACAATTTGGTATCCCAATCTCCCAATTCATTTCCCCCCCAACCCTCCCCGCTTTCCCCACTTGGTGTCAGAATGTTTGTTCTCTACATCTGTGTCTCTATTTCTACCTTGCAAACTGGTTGATTTGTACCATTTTTCTATATTCCACATATATGTGTTAGTATACAATATTTGTTTTTCTCTTTCTGACTCACTTCACTCTGTATGACAGTCTCTAGGTCCATCCATGTCTCTACAAATGTCCCAGTTTCACTGCTTTTTACAGCTGAGTAATATTCCATTGTATGTATGTACCACATCTTCTTTATCCACTCATCTGTTGATGGACATTTAGGTTGCTTCCATGTCCTGGCTATTGTAAATAGTGCTGCCGTGAACATTGGAGTGCATGTATCTTTCTGAATTATGATGTTATCTGGGTATATGCCCAGTAGTGGGATTGCTGGGTCATATGGTAGTTCTATTTTTAGTTTTGCAAGGAACCTCCATACTGTTTTCCATAGTGGCTGTATCAATTTACATTCCCACCAGCAATGCAAGAGTGATCCTTTTTCTCCACACCCTCTCCAGCATTTACTGTTTGTAGATTTTCTGATGATGCCCATTCTCACGGGTGTGAGGTGATACCTCATTGTCATTTTGATTTGCATTTCTCTAATAATTAGTGATATTGAGCAGCTTTTCATGTGCCTCTTGGCCATCCGTGTGTCTTCTTTAGAGAAATGCCTATTTAGGTCCCATGAAGGAGAATTTCAAGTTACTTTTTCCCTTTTGGGGGAAATAATGAAAATTTTTTAAAGTTTAAAACACTGCTCTAAGAGAAGTTTCCCTTTCTCACGGTGAGACTCTGTCAGCCACAGCACATCTTTAGCTCTGATTTTTTTCTAGAAGTCTTAATTATTAATTGGAAGTCAGATCCCCAGGGTCGCATCATTGGAATTATGGCAGTCAGTCTTGCATAACCTGAAGGATGGCATCACGTTGGGATTTGTGGACAGAGATGGGTGAGCACCAGGAGAGAAGAGGGTCTTGGGGCTCAGGCTGTCTCCATCCGCTGAGCTTCCTGGCCACGTGGCTCGCTCCAGTGGTTGCTCTCTCTTGCAAGTGGTTCATTTCAAGGGCATCATGAATGCAAACTTTGAGAAGGAAGGTGGCAGAATCTCTCTTAAATGTTGTGTTGGTCCTAACACTGAATCACTGTGACCCTCATTATTTAAAATCAAGCATATGTCACAAAATACTCAACCTTGGACAGTACCTGCAGACTTAGAACCTTACTTGCTGCTGCTTCCCAGGGTCTGTTATTCAAAGGCAGCCCGCCTAATGTGGTTGCTTGTTGATGGAAGATGTGGAGAAAGAGGTAGTTGGACACCAGGACTGGAGGTGGATGAGGACCCTCGCTTGATCAAATGATAATGTATGTGAAGATCCTTGATTAGATGAGATAATGCACGTGAAGATGTGCGGCTTGCGGGATCTTAGTTCCCTCACCAGGGATTGAACCCATGCCCCCAGCAGTGGAAGTGCAGAATCCTAACCACTGGACTGCCATGGAATTCCCTGCGCAGATGCTTTTGAGCTGCAAAGTATATAAAGTATATTATAAATCCTCCCCCAACTGTGTGAATAAGCTACATGAAGGAAGGCAGGTTTATTTAAGGGCAATGATCAGATCCCTGCCTTGATTTCAGCACAAAAACTTGGAATAACTGATGGCGGTTTATAAAACTCCTTCTCTATCTTTGTGACAGGGCCTCGGTGAGAGTGTGTGATATAATATCAGCTGTTAGTCCACCTGGCCCTCTGCGGCCTCGTCTCAAATTGCCGGATGCTTAGTTATTTTTCATCGCACTCCTGTCCTTTCTCCTTGTGTCCATAGAAACTACCAGTAATGCAGGGACTTGTCCCTTCACGGGGCCTCTAAGATTCTCACAGCTTTGCTCTGAGCCTGAGAATTTTCCCCTTCGGCCGGAAATCGGGCTGGTGCATATACTGGTGGTGTCTTCTAAGTCAAACCGAAAGTGTCCCCTTTTCCATTTGAATGCTGCCTAGGGTGTGTCCCAGAGAGAGGGTCCTGGCTCAGAATTTCGTCCCAGGGGGTTCAGAGGCTTCATACTTTGATAAGCCCTCGAGTCAATCATTCCGCAGAATAATCAGTGCCCCCAACAAGAAAAGGCACATGTACTGAATACCCAGCTTTGCTCTCGGGCAAAGAATGTGTATTAAATCTGTTTCATCACTTTTGTGCCTTTGAAGGATTCGGCTGACAAAGGAATTTGTGAGAAAGTTTCTAATATGTTTGATGCAGTTGACACGTCAGTGTTCTTACAGCTAATGAGGCAGCAGGCTGTGAGGGTTACAAGTGGAGTCAGTGAGGTAAACTCAAGTTTAGATTGCAGATCTGATACTTACTGGCTGTGGGATCTCTTTTGAAGACTCAGTTTCCTCATCTGTAGAATTTGGGTAACAAGAGAACCTTCTCATTGGCTTGTGGGGTGTTTGTGTGTTTGTTTTGGCAGTGCCACGTGGCTTGTCGGATTTTAGTTCCCCCACCAGGGATTGAACCCTGGCCCTCAGCAGTGAGAGCACAGAGTTCTAACCACTGGACAGCCAGGGAAGTCCCTAGCTTGTTAAATGAGCTTATGAGATCATGAACAGAGGACGCTAGGCCCAGTGCCTGGAACATAATGAGATGTGGTCCTTGTGATTGTTACTGAAATGGGGAGCTGAGTAAGACGGGGGAAAACTTGATTTGGAAGAAAAGGAGCTAAGTGAAATTCCACACAGAATTTTACAAACCTTATGTTTAAAAAAAATTACCGTATTTATTTTGTAATAGGTAATCTGTGCACATAAATAATTCAAAAGAAACAAAGAAGGATGAAAAATAGGTCTCCCTCCCACCCCTTAGCTCCCAGTTCCCCTCCCCGAGGCAACTAATATAACAGTATCCTGACAATCCTCCCAGAAATTTTCAGTATTGAAAAAAATTACTTTGAAACAGACTCACAGACATAGAAAACAAACTTATGCTTACTAAAGGGGAAAGGGCAGGGGGCGAATAAATTAGGAGTTTGGAATTAATAGATACACACTACTATATATAAAATAGATAACCAGCAAGGACCTACCGTAGAACACAGGGAACTGTACTCAATATCTTGTAATAATCTATAAGGGGAAAGAATCTGAAAAAGAATATATATACCTATATCTCTCTCTATATATATCTCTCTGAATCACTTTGCTCTACACCTGAAACTAACACAACATAGTAAATCAACTGTACTTCAATCTAAAAAAAAAATTACCTCGGGGACTTCCCTGGTGGCACAGTGGTTAAGAATCCATCTGCCAATGTTCAAGCCCTGGTCCGGGAAGATCCCACATACCGCGGAGCAACCAAGCCCATGCACCACAACTACTGAGCCTGTGCTCTAGAGCTCACAGGCCACAACTACTGAGCCTACGTGCCACAACTACTGAAGCCCGTGCACCTACAGCCCATGCTCCACAACAAGAGAAGCCGCTGCACTGAGAAACCTGTGCACCACAGTGAAGAGCAGCCCTCGCTCACCACAGCTAGAGAAAGCCTGCGGAGCCACAAAGACCCAATGCAGCCAATAAATAAATAAGTAAATTGATTTAAAAAAAAAAAGATTACTTTGGAGAGAAATGAGTTTTGAAGGGCAGAAGAATTTGATATGACAAAGACAGGTGCCTCTGTGTTCATGTGGGACCCCAAGTGGAGGGAGTATTCTGAAAGTTCTCTGCAGCCTAAGCCAGACTGGGTGAAGTCTTTCCAGCTATAATAAGACGCATGGGCTCAGAAAAGCAAGATGATTCAGAAGCAGGGTTCACGGCTCCCACAGCAGAGCCCCTCGTGTTTGGCGGAGGATGTCAGGGCAGGGCGAAGCCAGACTGTGAGATCTGAACTCTGGACTGTGGATTCATTCCTGACATTCCCCATGTGCCAAGCCCGCATTGCCGGCATTCCCCTCGGGCTTAGGTCCTCTGCTCTCCTCCCGGACAGACAGGGATCCTCTCAGTCACATAGTTCTGCCTTCAGCTGCTGGAGGGGCCAGAGGACAGGTTAGAAGAGACAATGATCAGAAACCGAGTATCCCTTCCTGCATTCTTCCCTTGGCCTGCTGGAGTCCAGTTTCTATTCTGTACAATGCACAGATCTTATATTTATCCAGGATCCGCTGGGGAAACTGAAACCTGCTCAAGTCCCAAGACGCACCTGTTTAGTGGATAAACCGGGCTATTTGTTGCCCTACAGTTAACAAGGTAACTGTGGGTATATATGGAGTCAAGACAGCTCGCCCACTTGCCTCCAGTCCTCTGTCAAGCAAACGGGTATTGAATCACCCAATTGAACGAGATTCTATGACCTTGGTAACACATTCCGGTACTCAAGTCTACGTCAAAAAGTTCCCACTTGGATCTAACCTGAATTCACTAAGCTGGAATTTGTCTGGTATTCAGTCATTAAGAAAAATGGCAATGATCATCTTCCATGTACTCGAAGACATTCATTAGCATTTATCCCTTTAATATTAAACGAAAGCCCATCCAAGTTCTTTCATCTTCCGTATACATTCAATGTCTAACCCCTCAGTTACTGTTGTGACTGTCTGTGTACTCTCCTTTTCACGGCCTCCAAACCAGGCCAGAACTTTCCCTGTTCAGAATATCAGGAAAGACCTCTGATATGGCATCTTTTACTCCATTTTTCACTTTCACCTGCATCCTCTAAGCCTTTGGAGCTGCTTGCCTGATTCATCTTCAGCCTGCGTGTGTATAAGCTCAGCTATATAAAGCAGAAGATTTTCCCCATCTGACATTCCTAAATATCAGAGTGAGTGAATAATGACACTCCCTTCTGGTCTGTAGGCAGTTCTGGTATTTATATTGATCTGAACTCATGATGATGCTTGTAGAGATTTAATTTGCCTAATGCCCAAACACTCATGTTAATTTGGGAGAGTGTGGAGATTTGATTTCTTGAGTTGAGCCAAAGACCGAGGGATAGAGTTGATTCCTAGACCCAGAAAGCCTGCTGGAAAGACTGTGAAACAAGTTGCTTTATTATTTTGAAGCTCAGAGCAGAAGAACAGAGTTGGCCTTAGTAATAAACTTCCTGGGATTTTTTGACTGGGGTAAAGTCTCATAAAACCTCAGCTGGACAAAAAAGAAGTAGAAGAAGTGGGACGGGTGTAGGGGGGAAGAAAGAGGGGAAGGAGGCAGAAATGGAAAAGCAAAAAGCATTAGAGTTGATTTACAAGCAATCCTATCCTATTTTCAAATAAAATGAGCGTTAAGAAAGCAGGCAAATGTACATTACCAACTATGTCTCACAACACCCTACTGTTATTATGGCTGAGGACCCTGAAGCTTAGTTAGATGAGATAAATTGTACCAAGTGCCTCACACAGCACCCTAAAATATAGTTGGAAGTCAGGACAAGTTCATTCTCTTCCTAATTGTATTGCTATTAACAAGAAGGGCTTAAGGGAGTAATGGAGTTGATGTTCTGCTGGTTGCCAATTAAACCCTTAGTTACATTGTCATATAAAACACAGGCAGTAAATAGCATCTGTAGACAAACTGCCCAGGGAGGGTTGTTCCCAGGGACAATCTGGTTTAGGCCGTCTGGCCACCTTGGGAGGGGCTTTGGGATGCCATCGAGTCCCTGCAACCGGTCTTGTCTCCCTCCGTCCTGACAATTATCTTAGTGTCATAGTTCAGATGCCATAATAACAGTAATAATAAAAACAGCGAACCTTTTCTTAAGAGCTTACTGAGGGCCAGGCTCTGACTTAAACACACTCCATGTATTATTTCATTGAGGCTCCTAAGACAAAATGTTCAGACACTGAGGATCCTTGCCAGAAGGGAGGACACCAGAAATCTGGCCGCTGAGCTATCAAAATCTGAAAAGAGAGAATAAATGCCATAGCTTTCTGCCCTTGGCTCATAAAACCAAAAGAATAGGCTAGCAGAGATGAAAGATGTTTCACACGCGAAGGCAGGAAAAACGCAGCTTGGGGTTCTTTCAATAAATGGGGAAATATGACTTCTGTTCTTTGGTAACTGCAAAGAATTGAAATGTGTGGTTAAAGATTTAGAGGTTAGGGAGAGTGGGACGGGAGGGGAGCCTTGTTCCTTCCTGATTTCTGTTCTGGTTCCAGGGAATTGGGGTTTCCATTGCATAGGATGCAACTGGATATTTCCTCCACATTTCATCGCTGGGAACTGGCAAACGACATTTCCTGGCACACAGGAGCAGCGAGTCCCGACAGCAGCGAGGTCGAATCCATTTTTGGAGCCAAACACCAGCATTCCTTTGCAGTGAGTTCTGCAACCTCAAGGTAGCGTTTCCCTAGGATGACCTCTAGTGGCGACCACAGGGAGGGAGTTGCCCAATTTTCCAGCCTATGGAAGAAGCGCCCTAAGAAATGTTGCACTCTTCGCCGCAACAGAAGTCTCTTCCTTCTTTCCCTCGCTATTGCCCTGTGGTTGGTGATGACAAGTAGGGCTGACAACATGAGCAAGTTGAAGTTATTCCACTTGCTCAACAAAACCGTGAAGTATGTTTTACATGAAAGCTCTGAATCTGTTTAAATGTGCCCAACCTCCCGGCCGTAGCAGTGATTGCCCTGCATTGGAATGAGACACGTGTCCACCTGCCAGTGGTGCAAGCTGCCTGGTCACAGGGTGGCAGTGAGCGTTTTCTCTCTGAAGGGGCCTTAAGACTTTATAGGAAAAATAATGGTGATAAATTACAAACGGTTTCGAGATCACTGGGTGGTTGGGAGTAGAGGTGTGTCTACTCAGGAGACAACAGCTAAAAAACACAGCCTGATACGTTTTTAATAACTATGGGAAACGGATGCATATGGAATCGTTACAATGAAAATGAGGAAAACTGAGATGCGTCTAAAAGGTTATGACTCAGAAACACTTTGCAGCACTTTTACCATGCATCATTTGATTTTGTTTCATTTTCACAACTACTCTGTTTGGAGATGTATTTTCCACATTATTTTCCCCAGTAAGGAAATTAAGTCACAAACAGGGTGATACCACATATCAGAGATTACAGTGACAGACAGGCTAGCACTGGGACCGCCTCTCCTGTCTTAAATCCTATGTTTATTTATACCCTGGGTCAGTCCTCCCAACCTCAAGGTGGAAACCAGGGAGTCATCCTTCATTCCTTGCTCTCACCTCTCACTTTCAATCCATCAGCAAGATGCAATCACGTGTCTCCATCGGTTGCTGCAACCTGAGGTATCGCCCTGCAGTGAAGGTCTCGGGGGTCTGTCCATCCCCACAGTTGTTCTTTTTTTTTAATTAATTTTTTTAATTTTTAATTTTTATTTTACTTTATTTGACTGCATTGGGTCTTGGTTGCTGCACGCAGGCTTTTCTCTAGTTGTGGCGCGTGGGGGCTACTCTTCGTTGCGGTGCAAGGGCTTCTCTTGTTGCAGAGCACGGGCTCGAGGAGCGTCAGGCTTCAGTAGTTGCAGCATGTGGGCTCAGTAGTTGTGGCACGTGGGCTTAGTTGCTTTGTGGCATATGGGATCTGCCTGGACCAGGGATCAAATCTGTGTCCCCTGAATTGGCAGGCAGATTCTTTACCACTGTGCCACCAGGGAAGTCCTGCCCAGTTCCTTTTACTCTGGTTTCCCCTCCCCAACAATCCTTTGGCTCCGGGGAAGCTTTAATCTATTCACCCTACTGCTTTTACACACACACACACACACACACACACACACACACACACACTTCTCCCTTTCTTTTCCTTTTTTTTTCTTTTTTCATTATGGTTCCATATACATAACATTAATTTACTGTTGTCACCATTTTCAAGTGTACAATGCAGTACGCAATCATCACCACCATCCATTCCCAGAGCATTCTTATCTTCGCAAACTGAAACTCGGTCCCCAACAACACTCACTCCCCTGCCCCCTTTCCTTTTTGACTCCAAGCCCCATCGCTGTATCTGGTGCCTCGCTTGCATCCTCAGCACCCTGACCCCTCCCTCTTTGGTGGTATTGGCCCAGCAAATCCCAACCTGGCAAAACCAGGCTCCTCGCCTGTGTCTGCAACCGGGCAGCTGAAGGTAACTGGTTAAAAACAGGCAACCAGGCTCTGTGACCTCTTTTAGATTTACAGTCACAAATCTGAGTGGGGCCTTAGCACCACCTGCAGTGTTTTCTAAAGCGACTTGATCCCCAGTGCAAAAGTTCAGTTTCATACTTTGTAATCAAAACAAACCTCCTGCACGCGTCTTCCTCCCCCATTTCAGGTGTTGACCCCACTCATTTAACTGAAAGAATAGAAGTCATCAGTATAGAAAGATTGCATCTGCCCAGCACCACTGCCACCCACCGACCTACATCTGTTTTCACTTATGCCGCTGCTTGTCCGCGAGGATGCATGAATGGCAAGGACTTTGGTCCTCAATTCCCTTCTCTCTCCTATATCCTAAAGTTTCCCTCCCTACTAGATAATTCCCTTCAGCACACAAAGCATGCCCTAATAGGCTCCATGTTTAAAATCCCTTCCTCGGCTGTCCAAATCCCACTGCTTTTTTAAAAAAAATTTTATTTTATTGAAGTATAGTTGATTTACAATGTTGTGTTAATTTCACAAAGTGATTCAGTTATACGTATATATACACATTCTTTTTCATATTCTTTTCCATTATGCTTTATCACAAGATATTGAATATAGTTCCCTGTGCTCTACAGTAGGACCTTATTGTTTATCCATCCTATATATAATAGTTTGCATCTGCTAACCCCAAACTCCCAATTCTTCCCTCCCCCTCCTCCCTCCCCCTCGGCAGACACAAGTCTGTTCTCTATATCTGTGAGTCTGTTTCGTAGATAAGTTCGTGTCCTATTTTAGATTCTACATATAAGTGATATCATGTGGTATTTGTCCTTCTCTGTCTGACTTAGTTCACTTAGTATGTCCATCCATGTTGCTGCAAATGGCATTATTTCATTCCTTTTTATGGCTGAGTAGCATTCCATTGTATATATGCACCTCATCTTCTTTATCCATTCATCTGTCAGTGGACATTTAGGTTGTTTCCACATCATGGCTATTGTGAATAGTGCTGCTATGAACATAGGGGTGCATGTGTCTTTTTGAATTATATTGTTTTGTCCGCATATGTAATCCCATAAGTGGGACTGCTGGATCATATGGCAACTCTAGTTTTAGTTTTTTGGTTTTATAGTTTTTGTTGTTATTGGGTTTTGTTTTTGTTTTTGTTTTTTTGGCCACACCACATGGTATGTGGGATCTTAGTTCCCTGACCAAGGCTTGAACCTGTGCCCCCTGCATTGGAAGCTTGGAGTCTTAACCACTGGACCTCCAGGGAAGTCCCTATTTTTAATTTTTTGAGGAACCTCTGTACCGTTCTCCATAGAGGCTGCACCAATTTACATTCCCACCAACAGTGTAGGAGGGTTCCCCAGATCCTACTCTTTGCTTTACAGCAAAACTCTTACAAAGAGTTACCTGTACTTGCTGCCTGCACTGCCTTACATCCCATTGTCTCTCTATTCTCCTAATTCATTCTCTAATCTCCTCCATCAGACTCTCACCCCACAGCTATTGAGACTGTTCTTGTCAATATCACCCACAATCTCCATCTCTCTCATTCAGTGGTTGACTCTCAGTTTTCACCTTGTCCATCCTCTTTAGCAACACAGTGGACTATCCCCTCCTTGTGGAAACAATTTCCCCATCCATAAAACCAACATAGTTATAATATCTACCACGTATTGTTATTGTAGGGACTAAATGAAATAATGTACATGAAGGCACTTCCCTGGTGGTCCAGAGGGTAAGACTCCGTGCTTCCAATGCAGGGGACCCGGGTTTGATCCCTGTCGGGGAACTAGATCCTGCATGCATGCCACAACTAAAACCCAGAGCAGCCAAAATAAATAAATAAAAATAAAATCTTAAAAAAGAAATAATGTGGGAGGGGGCGGGGGGTGAAGGGGAAACTGAGACGAAGCGAGAGAGTAGCACAGACATATATATACTACCAACTGTAAAATAGTCAGCGGGGGCTTCCTAGGTGGCGCAGTGGTTGAGAATCCGCCTGCCAATGCAGTGGACATGGGTTCCAGCCCTGCTCTGGGAAGATCCCACATGCCGCGGAGCCACTGGACCCATGTGCCACAACTTAAAAAAAAAAAAAAAAAAAGTCAGTGGGAAGTTGTTGTATAACAAAGGGAGTCCAACTCGAGGATGGAAGATGCCTTAGAGGACTGGGGCGGGGAGGGTGGGGGGGACTCGAGGGAGGGGGAGTCAAAGGAGGGAGGGAATACAGGGATATGTGTATAAAAACAGATGATTGAACCTGGTGTACCCCCCAAATAAATAAACAAATAAAAAGAAATAATGTACATAAAGCCCTAGACTTCTTCTGGCCAAATTAGTGCTTAGTTCCTGCCAGCTAGTCTTAAATATATTTTCATCTTTCATGGGAGGATGGGTTCATGTAATACTTGTCTAATTAAAACTTTGGAAAGAAATTAAAAAGTAAAAGGACATCAGAGGCTCAAAAACATTTTTTTAAATGGGACATGTTAAGGGAGAAGAGGGAGAATCATAGGCAGAATATTTAATTTTAAAATTTTTTTAAATTTTTAAAATTTTAATTTTTAAATTTTTAAAATTTTAATTTTTAAATATTTAATTTTAAAAAATATAATAAAACCAATATTGGAGGAACTTCTTAGTATTAAAATTGCTAAAGCTTCTTTCTCGCAGGCATAGGAAAAGTGGGGAAATTTCCACCCTTTGGATACATCACTTGCAATTTAGCTCAGGCCAAAATGGAACTGACTTCATCTCCTTAGTGAACAGAATGTATTCTAATGAAAGAGCCCATGGAAACTGAAACAGAGGGAATAGAGAAGGGCCAGCCTCCTTGAACTTGACTCTGGCATTGCTACAGAGAGCTGTCAGGATCAGAGTCCATTTGCTTATCTAGGCTTTTTTTTTTTTAATTTATTTACAATGTGGTGCTAAGAAGTGCCACCCGCCCAGACCTTGACCACACCAATGGCTTTTACTGGCATTTCTCAGCCACAAGCAGCTTAAGGCCCAGGGGAGTGCACTGAGGAAAGAGTCCTGAGTTCTCTCCTGCCCATAGCAACTCAGCCTGATTTTTGTAATCTAGGATACATTGGGAAGATCCCAGAATCCCCACGACTTTATTAATCAGTAAGCATTGTCTCTTAAAGCCTGGTCCAAAGACCACCAACCTAAGAATTACCTGCAGCTGCTTATTTAAAATGCATATTTTTGAGCCCTTCCCAGACCTAAGGAGTTGAATATTTCCAGGTCACTGGAACTTGCATTTTAAACAGGTCTCCAGGCAATTCTCTTGTGTATTCAAATGTGAGCACTGCTACATTAGAGAGCTGTCAGCCCTTTTCTCCATTTTAAAAACTTGCTATTTGGTCTACAGGGGCCTCCACTTGGTTCTGCCTATTAGAATGTTAGCTACTCTTCAAAACAACTCAGATACTACCTCCTCCATTAAGCCTTTCCCAAGTTCTCTCTCTCCTGGACTCCCTTTACCTTGAGTCCTGTGCTCCTAGAGCACTTGTCATGCTGTATCACATTATTTGAAGTTAGGCTTTATCACCACTGTAGTTTATAAAGTTCTTAGGGACACTGACTTGAAAAATTCATTTTTTCTAGCCATCCACCATTGTCCCTAGTTCCCAATCTTACATAGAGTGTTCAATAAAGAGTAGTTGAATAAATGAATAGTTTGATAAAACTGATTTGGGGGATGACCAAAGAGAAAAAGAGTAAGGGACAAAAGTGTGGAAGGAAGGAGATAGATAAGAAAAATTACAGAATTACAGCTAGTTACTTTACTATGGCTGTCAATGCCTAAGAGAAGTGGAGAGTGGTCAATATCTTAAGAAAAGATAGGATGCTTTGGCATTCATGTTTCTTAGTGATAACTGAGGAAGTGCTCCCCATCAAGCATGACTCTTCATTTCTCTTTTCTCTTTCCTTCCTTCCCTTCCCCGTTCCTCTTTTCAGTCTCTCTTTTTTTTAATTAATTAATTTATTATTTTATTGGCTGTGTTGGGTCTTTTTTTTTGCTGTGCGCCGGCTTTCTTTTTGGTTGTGGTGAGTGGGGGCTACTCTTCATTGTGGTGCGCGGGCTCCTTATTAACGTGGCTTCTCTTGTTGCGGAGCACGGGCTCTAGGCGCATGGGCTTCAGTAGTTGAAGCACGTGGGCTCAATAGTTGTGGCTCACAGGCTCTAAAGCGCAGGCTCAATAGTTGTGACGCACGGGCTTAGTTGCTCCAAGCGGCATGTGGGATCTTCCTGGAGCAGGGATCGAACCTGTCTCCCCTGCACTGACAGGCGGATTCTCAACCACTGCTCCCCCTAGGAAGCCCCTCAGCCTCTCTTATCTACTCTTTCTCTCCCTTGTTTCCATTTACCTTCTTTTTTTTTTTTTTTTAATTTTATTGGAGTATAGTTGATTTGCAATGTTATATTAGTTTCAGGTGTATGCATTTACCTTCTTTAAAGCTCCTTCTATCCTCCTACCATGCCTTAAGCCAGCCTGTCATTTGGCCCCTAAACATTAATTATCAGGTGTCGACTGAAAAAAAATGCACAACCTAAAGGAAAGAATTATGTTTTATTCAGCAGACATTCTGAGGACTTCAAGCCCAGGAGACAGGACTCTCAGATCACTCTGAGGGACTGCTGCAAAGAGACAAAGGGGGAGCCAAGATACATAGGAGTTCTTGCAACAAAGACCAGGTTGTGGGAACATCAAAAGATTCCTGTTAATTAAAGAAAACCAGATATCACAAGTTAAGAAATTTAGCACTTTTCCACCTGTGGGAAGATGCAAGAGTCTGGCTTTACTGAAATCATCCCTTGGAAATGTACCTTAACTATCTGGGGCCAGTATCCCGCTTTTCTCCATCCTGAGTTCCCTCAGGGTGCACACTGGGGGTGACTGCAGTAGCTGAGGGCTTGGCAGTGGGCAGCCCAGTTTGTCTCCATCCTGATTTCCTTCAGGGCTCACCCTCGGGGCGGATATAATGTGATGGCTTGATGGCTGCAACATCCTTTGTTTACTGATATGACACAATATTTTTCACCTACACAGGCATTAGACTAGATATGAGGAGCCAAGAAAACAAGACATGGTCCCTCTCCTTGAGGAACTCATGGTCTAAAAGGGGAGAAGGACAAGTAAGTACTCGTAAATGGCTCACCTATGGTCTTATGAAGACAGGAATGGTGGAGCTGCCAAGGGTGCTATGAGAATGCATTGGACGGACCAGAGCATCATGAGAGGCTTCCTGGTGGAGGTGGCACTGCGTTGAGATTTAGAGGACAGACAGGAGCCAGGTGATGGCAGGGAAGGCAGGGAGAGGAGGCGTTCCAGCCCAAAGGCCCAGTATGCACAAAACCTTAGAGCAAGAGAATTGTAGAGTCATTCAGGAAGCTGCAAGTCATCCAGAGGAGTAGAGATGGAAGAGTTGAAAGGGCTGAGGCTGGAGCTGCTGGCAGGGGCCAGCCACGAAGGCCATATGGGGCGTGTGAAGGACCTTCTCTGCGACCCCTGATTCGATTTGTATTTCAGAAGGCCCATTCTGGCTGCCATGTAAGTAGTGACTTCGAAGGAGGCAGGATGATAGGTGAGCCCCCCGGGGAAGGATGGTGGTGTGCGGACCAGGTCGGGTGATGGAAATGGAGTCAGGGAGGTCGAGCAAGGGAAGTCACAGGTCTTGGTGTCCCAGTGGTGTAGGCTCAGCATCAGAGGCCACCCTCGAAGCCTGAGAGGTGTGTGTGCAGCCTTGGCTCACAACTAGAGCAGAGGAAATTCTAAGATGAGAACTTCCAAGATCAATTGAGCAGGTGGGAGTAGAATTTCAATGACCATTTTTTGTTGTCACTGGCTGCCCGGTTCTTTCTCTTTCCCACTAAAGAGAAACTCAGAAAAGTGGGCTCAGAGGAGGTGCCTGAGATGGGCTTTGAAGGTTCAGTCAAAGCCAGGGCAGTGTCCAGTTCTGACCGGCAGGCGGCAGCACCACAACTGACAGAAAGCAAAGTGAGAAACCCTTTCCGACGACTAAAAACAACCGCAAACCCCAACAGAAAAGAGAGACGTCGTGGTGATTAATTTGTGCATTCCAAAGCGACTGATGTGGCCAATTTGTAATTAGCAAGTTTTGCTACAGTTGCAGCAGCTTTTCATACCAGGGTGTGGCCAGCATCGCACCATTTGCCTCTCGCTCCGATTTCTTTTTGCCATTTAACACACATTCTAAATATTACTGCTTCTAGTGTGGATTTTTTTCTCTGCAACATGATCTGGGGCAACATTCTCTCAAGTTTCTGAGTCTCTGTCTGTAGAGAGGACTTTTTCATCGAGGAGACAGTGTAACAAATGTTGAATTTTTTTTTTTTAAGTCATCCACAATCGCTTCATTTCAGCACAACTATTTTTACTTTTAAATGTTCCCTTCCAAATCTGGCCCCCCCAAAAAGAAAAAAGAACAACAAGAACAACAACAAAAATCTGGCCCGTAGGCATATATTTTTACATAGACATACTCAGAGTCTGTTTTACCAATTTCAAAAGGAAGCGCATTTTTTTTTTCTGTTCTCTTAGGTATCTAGTCTCTTCTGAGATCTCACCCACTTCCTTAGCTTCAAATATCACATTTGCACAGAAAGGCAGCCACATCTTTATCCCTAGTCAGCCTCCGGTATTTATTCATCCCTCCATCCATCCATTAATTCACTCCACACACTGTGCTGGGAGCTGGGAATACAATTGTGAGAAGGTGTGGTCCTGTTTGGGAGCTTGTAAAGCATTTGGTGGGGGGAGGGGGGGTCAGTGCACAAACCATTATGCTGCAGTGAGATTGGAGGTCCAGTGGGAATTTTGAGGAAGAAACCCTAAAACCGACTTGGGGGCCTAAAGAAAGGGGAGAAGACCAACTGAGCAGAGGAAACTGCATGTGCAAAGACACGGACACTCAAAAGATCAGGGCACCTCCCGGAAACCACAGTGGTTTACTATTGGTGGAGTGTGTTGGCTGGGGACCTAGGGAGTTGGGGCTGGCAGGCAGGGGCCGGATCCACAAGGGTCTTGCACAGGTCTTTGGACATTATCTTGTAGATGATAAACAGCTTAGTTCCAATCTATTTTCCACTCTGCAGTGAGAGTAAGAATGTATTTTGAAGATGAAAATCTGACCACAACCCACCCCTGCTTCAGTATCTCATAGTATCAAGTGGCATGCGGGATCTTAGTTCCCCAACCAGGGAAGGAACCTGTGCCGGATGCATGGGAAGCTCGGAGTCCTAACCACTGGACTGCCAGCGAATTCCCTCAGGTCCATCGTTTTCTTTTTTTTTTTAATTAATTACATTATTTATTGGCTGTGTTGGGTCTTTATTGCTACAAGCGGACTTTCTCTAGTTGTGGTACGCAGGGGCTACTCTTCGTTGCGGTGCACGGGCTCCTCATTGAGGTGGCTTCTCTTGTGGAGCACGGGCTCTAGGCGCAAGGGCTTCAGCAGTTGTGGCTCCCGGGCTCTAGAGTACAGGCTCAGTAGTTGTGGTGCACAGGCTTAGTTGCTCCATGGCATGTGGGATCTTCCTGGACTAGGGATCAAACCTGTGTCCCCTGCATTGGTGGATTCTTAACCACTGTGCCACCAGGGAAGTCCCAGGTCCCTAGTTTTTAGCAGCACAGGAAAGGCCCAGCATGCCCCTCTCCAAATGCTTCGCCTATGTGCCACATTATTCTTCATCCCAATGTAAATGGCTTCCTGGAGTTCTCTCTTACTGTCTGGCCTTTGCACATGCTGTACCCTCTCCTGGAACACTCTTTTCCTCTCAGGCTAACAGTCTCAGTTTAAATCTCCCTCCTCAGTCTTCTCTGATCCTGGACTAGGTCAGATCTCCTGCTGTGTGCTCTCAAAGCTGCCAGTCCTGAGAATGTTATAGTCTCAGACGTATGTCTTCCCTTTCAGACTGCGAGCCCTGTGACAGGTTATCCTGCTCTCTCCAGATTAGATGCTCAGCTAATGCTGTGGAGAGGAAGAATGAATGCAATGAGCTTTTGGACAGTGTACTAGATATTTCTACCTACATGTCTCCTGGAATGAACTGTACATTTCCCAGACTGGGGCATCATCATCTTCTTACCTGTCCCTTCCCTGTACATGCCCTGCCTCCCCACCTCCTGCCCAGTCAGCTCCTCCTCTTTTTTAAAAATATTTATGCCTTTGGCTGCGCCAGGTTTTAGTTACAGCATGTGAGATCTTTTAGCTGTGGCATGCAGACCTTCAGTTGCGGCATGTAGGAGCTGTTCTCTCCACTCAAAACAAAAATGGCAACTCTTCCCTCACTTCCTCCTCCTCTCTGCTCAGCAGCTAAGTCCTTCCCTTCCCTTTCATTTCTATTTTTTTTTTTTTTTTGGCCACCATTCTAGAACAAAGTATCAAAGTGGGTGAAAAATACCAGTTTCAGAACAAGACAGGTCTAGGTTCAAATCTTGGATCTACTATATTTGGGTTTCCTGTGGTAAGTTTCTAACTGCTTTAAGCCTCAGTTTCCCAGTCTGTAAAATAGGAATATTATCCACTGTAGAAACACTATGACTTTAGTATATATCGGGTGGTAAATAGATGGTTCTCTTGTTATTTTCACTGCATATCAGACATCTCTTGCTCAAAAACCTTCAGAGGTTGTTACTTGTCAACGAACACTAAACTGTACATCTTGGCCTTGCCTCTCATTATTCCTCCCCCTAAATCCTAGACTCTGGCCAATCTGAAATATTGGCTAATTTCATCACTCTTTCCTCCCTGCTTTCATGTTGCAGTTCAAACATCAAGTCCTCCCTGATTCCCTGAGCACCAAGTAACTGGCTCCCTCCTCTGCCGTCCTATATGTGGTTCAGTGGCACTTAGGGCAACTGTTTTGCCTTGCAGACTAGGCAACTCCCCTCTAGATGACAAACTGCCAAAAGCAGAGGCTTTGTCGGGTTCATCTATCACCCTGCACAGTGGCTTGCATGCAGCTGACGTGAAAGAACAATTCATTCTCCTATTTCAATGGGCTTGTTTTCTCTATAAAATCAGATGTTTGGTTATTCTCACCTCTAGCTATTTTTTTTGGCGTCAAGGAAGCACATCACCATTAGATGCTCTGTTCTCTCCTTTAACTGGAAAGAGCTTTTGGAATTGAAAAATAAGAGTTCCTCCTACAAGTCTCATCTTCTGCGACTCCTGGGTTGCGAATCTAACTGCTTAGCATTGCACGAAACACGACTCCCGGGCCTCCACTCCTTTGTACATGCGTGTGCTGTTCCCTTTACCTGGAATGCCCTTACCCCGGCTTTTCCGGCGAACTCCTACACATCCTCCAAGACTTGGCTCAGACGTCACCACATCAACCTTCTCTGGGAAGGCTTTTCTAACATGGGCAGAGTAGCAACATTCCCCCCCCCCCATCTTTTTAGATTCCCAGCATTCTCCAAATAAGTCTAACAGTACCTATGGTATAATTTGTTTACTTTTCTTCCACTCCTCTAGAGTCTAGAATCTAGACCCTCAGTTCCTTGAAGGCCAGGACTTCTGTTCGTCGTCGTACCTTTTATACTTAGCACATTGCTCAGCATGTATTAGGCACTTGATTCAATCTATGAGCGACTATGTTAATTCATCTAATACTGCAGAGTTTGTCCGGACCGGATTCTCAAATACTTCAAGACCTGGTCCTCTTGGAGTGCTTCACGCTGGAGGGAGCTTTCCCCCTTCTCCCCCCAGCCACATTGCCTCGGTTAGGTGGAAGGGGAGAGGAAGTGATTAGGCCGTGGATAAGAATTACTCCCTCAGGGCTGAGCTCTAATTTACCCGCTCTGGCACCGAGGGGGTTACAGCGACCTGGGGGCGGAGCCCTGCCGGTGCCACCTGCTGCGGGGCGGCCTGGCGCCTGCGCTCTGGCCTGTCGCCGGTCTACCTGCGGGGGCTGGCGGAGGAGGAGCGCTTGCGCTCCGGGCCTTTCCGCCAGGGGAAGTCTCGCGGGGGCGGGGCGGGGCGGGGCGGGGCTGAGCGGGGAAGTTCTCGCGGGATCTCGACGAGGAGCGGAAGCGAGGCGGCTGTGCTGCTTCAGCTACCGGACGGCGGCGGCGGCGGCGGCGAAGACGACGACGACGACGAAGACTGTGGCGGTGACGGCGGCGGGAACGGGCGCTGCTCTCGGGGAGCAGCAGCGGGGTCGGCGGCCGCTCGCACCGCTGCGGAGGGGCCGGCCGGGCGCGGAGCGGAGCAGCTGCGCCACGGTGAGTGCGGCGGGCGGCGGCGGGCGGCGGCGGGCGGCGCTGGTGCGGTGCCCCTTCCTCCCCGCTCCTCAGCGGGAGTCGGCCCGGGGGGCCCGGGCCCTGCGTACCGAGGGCTGCGGGGCCTGGAGGTGGGCGCAACGCGGCGCGGGGCGGGGAGTGGGGTGTCCGGGCTCTGGGCTCCACGTTTCCCCTTTTGGGGCGCTTCCTTCCTGGGAACCGTTCCTCCCCAGACCCTTGGCTCGGGACAGAGCTCCGGACCCCGGGGCAAGGGGCCGGGAGCTCCTCGTTAAACCTCGTGCCTTTTTCGTGAGGGTTTGCGCAGAAGGGCCCCGAGAGAAGCCCGGGAGCACAGGGTACTCGTTCTGTGAGTCAGTCTGACTTGGCCCGGGAGGCGGGGGACTCGCAGCGGGCTGCGAGTGTGGTGATCGATGCTCCCCCGACCTGCACGGTCACCACGTCACCATCGCATGGTGTTGGGGGGCCGAATTTTGGGTGGAAACCCACCAACTCTGTTAATACTGTGAATGAGGACGTTCGCTACCGGAGCCAGTCGAGATGCCTTTGCTTCTGTCTGGCTCTCTTCTCTCTCTCCCCCCCCCCCCCCCCCCCGACTACGCTCTGAAAAACATTTGTCAAGGAAAATAAGCAGCAGTTGATTGGAATGCTCCGAGGAAAGATTTCAGTGAGAGAGGGGAGGGAATCACTGGTATTTTTCACTTGCAGCGCTCTCCGTGTATATGATCGTGAGCCGTATAAGTTACAGCTTATGTAGGGAGTTACCCTAGGCTGGCTTCAGATGCACTAAGAGTATAATTTGCAGAGGAGTCGAAGTGCCCTGGCGGTCTGTCTTTTGGTACAGGAAAGGTGGAAAAGACGCATGAGAGGAATTAGCTCGAGCCTCTTCGGCTTTCTGGTGCCGAAGTTGTGCTTCCCAGTTGCCGCCTTCCCTTTCTATGTCTCTACATTCCTCCGCGGACACTAAATGCTTATTCGTATAATGCAAGTCACTTGCCGGGCCCCCCCCCCCCTTTTTTTTTTTCTCATCTACTTCCCCTTCCTCCTTATTGTCCCCTCTGTGGCATAATTTTTCGAGGTTTCGGCTCTTTGGCACCATTCGTTTTCTCTCTCATTTAAAGATCCCGTTTCTCTCCCGGGAAGATGCCGTCCTTCCTGCTTTATCCTTTACTTTTGAGCGTCCACTGTGTTCCTTCAGTCAGCCAGAAGGGTTGCTAGAGAGCCATGGAGACTTAAGTTCTCCCCCTGGGAACTGGGAGGCTCAAAGGATTGAATTCAAGCCCTAAGTAATCAATACTGCCGCTAGGTCACAAGTGTAGGTTGCTTGTATTTTTTCTGTTTTCGCTGTTTTCTTCAGTTTTAGATCACGTTTTTGGGCCTGCTCATACTTTTCTTTCTATGTCTCTTTTATGTTAGTAAGGAAGATTGGGTCACTTGGGGGCCTTTGTGACTTCTTTTTGGCTTTTAGGAGGGCTGGTGAATGTTAAAAACGAAAACCAACCATAGCCCTAAATTACAGTAGCATTAAGATAGCTTGAAACATTGAAAGGACTAGAATTTATTTAGACCATTGATGAATTAAAGTTTGCCCATTGTAATAGTACTAATGTATTCTTTACCAGGCTTTTAAGATCAGGTGTCTTTTCCTGCATCTGTTATAATCAGCCTTCTTTGTTATTGTTGTTGGTTTTTTGGTTTTTTGGTTTTTTTGACAGAAAAACAACTTTGTTCTGTTGCCTCTTCCTTTGTTCAGAATTTTCTGAATCCCAAAATTTAAAAAGGTTAATTCTTGTAATCAGCTTTCTTTGATACTAAAAGAAAGAATTTAAATGCTTTAGGGAGTTTACTTTTTCAGCCAGTGTATTCAGATTTGAGGGACTACTATTAGGTTTTATTTATTTATTTTTGAAATTAATTTATTTTTGTCTGTGTTGGGTCTTCGTTGCTGCGGGCGGACTTCCTCTAGTTGCGGTGATCTGGGGGCTACTCCTTGTTGCAGTGCGCGGGCTTCTTAGCACGGTGGCTTCTCTTGCTGCAGAGCACGGACTCTAGTCGCATGGGCTTCAGTAGTTGTGGCACATGGGCTCAGTAGTTGTGGTTTGCGGGCTCTGGAGCACAGGCTCGGTAGTTGTGGCATGCGTCATGTGGTAGTTGTTGCTCCGTGTCATGTGGGATCTTCCCGGACCAGGGCTCAAACCAGGGCTCAAACCGGTGTCCCCTGCATTGGCAGGCGGATTCTTAACCACTGCACCACCAGGGAAGTCCTACTATTAGTAAATACTACTGTTGGTGGTATTTAGAGATTTTTCTCAGTAATTCCTGTTATGTTGCACGTTATGCAACAACACTTCTAATTGTTACTTAAAACAGAAGAGTAATAGATTTTGGAGAAATGAAGTAATACAGAGTAGAGACCCACCGTTCTCTCCTGAGAGAAATTAATATTGGTGGTTACTTGCTTAATTCAGAAGAACTTTCTGGCACTCCTTAACAGCCATTGAGAGCCTTTGGTTTTATTTGTCACAGTTAGTTTTTTCCCAGTTGTGCCAAATGAATATGTATTATTTTCATTTTATGCAAAGACATTGTAGTTCTTTGTCAGAGATGTGAAGTTTAAAACCTGATCAAGGCACCCTTACAGTACAGCAGTGATTTAGCATGCATAAGAATTACCTGTAAATCTCATTTAGAATTAGGTTCTGGGCCTAAGGCCACTACATTGCAGAACTCCAGAAGGTACCTCACAGTAAATCAGTCCCTGAATGGGTTGATTTTGATTTAGCTGGTCCAAGGACCAAAACTGTTACAGGATGCATCCGTAAATTCATGAGGCTGAAATGTGGCTTTAACTTACTCAAAGATACACTTTCTGTATATGCAGAGTAAATATTTAAAAGTCTAATAGAATAAGTGACTATAGGTGTGATTAGTTTTATATGTGTGAATATTTGAGCAGTTAGGACTTGATTTGGAACTATTTAATTTTAGAGTTTATACTTAATAGGACCGTTAATTTGCCTTCCAGAGCGTTCCTCTGAGTCTGTTTGTAGATGGAAGTTTTAGATTTACTGAGAACATGGGGACCGATATTTGAAGAGGTACAGGTGATGCTAGTTAATACCTCTTAGCACTTTATGCCGGGAACTCAGCCTTTGCAGGTGCTCTTTTAATTAGCAAAATGACCTTATAAGGTGTAAACGCTGTTATTTTTCCCCATTTTCCAGCTGAGGGACACTAGGGGTTATACGTTATTTCTCCAGTGTTGCCCGCCGAGTTAGTAAGCGATAAAGTGATAGTTGAATCCGGATCTAACTCCAGAGCATTAGTAAGATTTTGTTTTTTGTTTTTTTCTGACTGCAAAAGCAATACATACTTATGGTAAAAACAATGAAAATACAATTGAGGTGTATGGGTACAGAAAGTAAAAATATTCTGTGATCTCACTTCCAGAGATAATCATTGTTAACCTTTTGAATCTTTTTTTTTTAGTACACACATGTATTATTTATGGAAATGGGATAAACTAATTTTTCTGCAGGTTTTTTTTTTTTTTTGAAAACTTGATAGTAATGTATCTTGGTGCTGATACAGAAAGACATTTCTTAGTTATGCTCATGGATATTCATCAGGAATATATGTATTTTGCACATGGTATTTGTGTTACTATTTTAGTGAGATAAAACTGGGACGTGGTATTGCTTGTCCAAGGGTATGTATTTTAAAGTTGTCAATAGATGCTGTTAAATTACTCTGCAAAAAGATTGAACTAATTAATTCCCTGCTAGAGTGTGGCCTCTGTGGTGATTTTATTATAATCCAGTACCCAGGATATTGTTAGGCATATAGTAGCTGTTCAGAATGTTAAATTAATAAACGCTGGACAGAGTAAAGAGTCTGAGAATCTCTTTATGCATAGTATTACAGAGACTGGATGTTATAAATCTTTTAAAAATTTGACAATTAGGTGAAATCAGAAATCTCATTGTTCTAATTTTCCATTTGGTTTTGGGTTTTGGGGGGTGTTTTTTGGCTGTGCCATGCAGCTTGGGGGAATCTCAGTTCCCTGACCAGGAACTGAACCTGAGCCATGGCAGTGTGAGCCCCTAATTAGCAGTTTTTAATAATGAAGATAAACACCTGATATGTTTTAAGTAGAGTCACATTTTAACTTATTTTGAGTGACTTAATGTCAGGCTCTGTCCAAAGTGCTTCATGTATGTCTATTATCTATATTACCTAATTTAATGCTCAATATTATCCCCATTTTACAGATGAGAAAACTGAGGCTTGCTTAAAAGCCTTGCCCAAAATTACAGCTGGTAAGCATCAAGGTCATTACTTGAACCTGGAGTCAACCTGTCTTTGCAAGCCATGCAGGCTTAACACTAAGCTGTACTGGCCCAGTAAAGTGTCATGTATTTTATTTTCTGTGAATTTTGGGAAGAAGAGAGAAAATGAAATCTTACAGGTATCTTTAGGAGACTGCAGTTTAGGATAGAGTGCATATTCCTTTAAATGAACAATTGAAGCTACACTACTTGTCTTGTTAAAATTCTCTGCTTTTGATGGGCTGCAGGGTGTGTGCTGGTAACAGTTCAGACACAACTCTCAACAGGCTTCAGTGTTGTGTATTCCCAGCCCATTTTCTCCAGAAATGAACAGCAAGGGGTCTACTCTGCTAAAATCATTATACATTGTGTCCACTTTCAGATTTTCCTTCTTTCTTTTTTTAAATTAGTGTGGTGTATGTCATAGAATTTTTTTCCGTCTTTAATGAAAACACACCCTTTTGAATTTCTTTAGCCTGTGCTTTTCTGTGGATAGCCTAATAAGCTGACCTCTAGTTTTCTCAGAGATGCTAATTTTTATTTGACACAGCCACAGAAGTATTGATTGGTTGGTTTTCATTTCTGTTAAACTGTATCTTACAAAGCAATTGTTACTTGAAACAGTTTTCAAGAGTGTTAGTCTGTTTATGCTTTCTCTAGGAAACCTGTGGTAGATAAGTTGAGTAACAGAAGGAAAGCAAATGTTGAAAACTGCCTCGGTTTTTATGGTCTGGCTGTTCAGTCACTCCCCGCCGTTGTCTGGAATCCTGAATGACACAGAAGTTTATGCCCTGTTACTGCATAGTACCTTGACAATGACAGTGCTTTGGGGTTCTGTCTGATTTCTGTTTTTCACAAAAGAAACTTTTAAATTTTTTCGGATCTACACAATTATTCTTCAACTTCCCATCATTGATACATAGCCCCAACAATCAGACCTGGAGACCAGTGAAAATAAATGGAGGTCATGGTATGGAAAATATTGATAGGCATGTAGCAGAGCTTCTGGAGCAGCTGTAAAAAATTTACACCGGGAAGTAGGCAAAAAAGGAGAAACAGTTATTAATGAGGGGAAAAATTGAAGGATTGTACTAGAAAGGAAGGTTGGTTATCATACGTTATTTTGCAATGTATCACTACTGCTTAAACCGGAATATGTGGCATTACTGGGATGGGGCAAGGCGAAATTGGCAGGGGTGGAGCAGCTAGGTCCTCATCTTTCAGATGATAGGTGATGGCTGGAATAAATTAAGAAACGGCAGTAGAAGCATATCATTTAGAACTATTGTGAGTAAACAAAGAGAAAGCTAAAAACAAAATTGAGGGTGATTGCTTGTGAGTGTTGGGGTAGGGAACTGCTCTTTTTCACAATACTCTGACTTTTAAAATTATGTATACGATGCATTTGATAAAAAAAGTAACTGGTAAGTATAAGTAAAGGGTGTTTAAGGATGCACAAAAATACTCTGAGACTAATCTTTGTATTTTATATTTGCTGGGACTCTTTCTTTGCTTTCCTCTCATAGAGCGAGCACAACATAGGTTAGGCCTGATAGAATGAATAAACTTTGATTTAGTTTATTAGTTTACCTGCAGTGGAATGTTTGGCCTTCAGAACTTGACTGAACGGCTTTTTATTACTGGGTCATTCTTTCCTCCTTGGTAATGCTTCTTTCCCTCTAATTTTCATCTTCCCAGCTGGTTTACTCCTTAGTCCTTTTGCAGCTATGCTAGATTAATGCCCCAGTTGTTAACTGCAGAACAAAAGAGTAATAATCACTCGTGCCCCTCAAATGAGTTCTCTGCTAGGTGGTAATTATCCACCAAAGGGTGTCACTATAAATAATCTGTCCCCATTCTGCCAGTGTCAGTGTTGGTTTCTGCTTTTATTTGGCCTGTATGAAAACAGTGTCTGACCAAACAAGAATGGGGCTTCGTTTTCCTTTAGTTATGCAAAGGTCTAGCTTATGTCCCATATTCAGGACTCCGGACTCTTCACCCTTTACTTCCGTAGTGACTGTACTGCCAGGTTCACCATCAGCTGGTATACTACCTAAGGGTTATTACAGAATCTTTACCTGCAAAATGCAGTTGGGGTTCGTTCTCCCCTGGCTCCGAGAAAAGCGGCTGTTCTCAGGGAAACTGTAAGAGGCTTCTGTTTGGCTTTTTGGCACCATCTCCCAGACAAGATACCTGGCAGCTCAGATTCTGAGAAAGGTATTGCTTTTAAGTGTAGATTAGGACTTCAGCCTTGCTCCTTAGGCTAGTTAGAAATAATGCAGAGGCTACTTCTGGAATGTTGAACCTTGGACATCTATGTCAAGGGCCGTTGGGGCCCCTGAAGTCTTTTGGGGGTCTTCGAGGGAGAGGAAGCCTTATGCAAGAGCAGATCTCCACCCACCAAAGGCTCTGAGCTGGATATCCTTTTTCTGGTCAGCCGAGATTGCAGGGTTGGCAAGTGGAGAGGGAGAGCTGAGAGTAGCAAACAATAAAAAAGTAGTTCCTAGGGTCACTTTCTCTCGCTTTCCTAGGGCAGATCAAGAGTTAGTTTCTGAGAACAGTTAAAGCAGCTCAGGACCAAAGCCCACATTGCTGGCTTTTGACTGTGGATAGGAGACCCAACATTTTCAAAAACCCAGAAAGGTTGGCAGGGAGAAAGGAGGGAGAGAGGCCTGTATAACTGAGAAGAGTGGGGTGGCATCCCCAGGCTGAGGCCTTTCTTTTGGTGGACTGCATTTCGTGCCCAGAGAAGAGCGTGAGGGGCGAGGGAGGAAAGGCGGAGACGGATCGGGACTCCAGCCGGTTCCTGTACACCAAGCACACCCAGCAGGAGGGAAGAGGAAGTGTGTTCTGGAATAGCTCAAGCAGCCGCTGCCATTGGCCAGCAGGCCTGTCAGTCGCCTGGGGGTTGAGGCTGAAAAGAGGAAGAAGGAGCCCAGGGCTCCTGCCTGGAAGGGAGGGAGGAGGGCCGAGCCTGGCCGAGCCAGGGGGCGTGGGGGCTGGGACGGCAGGCCGACTGGCAGGGCGGGGCTGCCTTCGATCTGGCCACTTCTCTCAGTCATTGCTCTTCTGATTCAGGGTGGCATTGTGTGTCCCAGCGTGCAGGAGCCAGTCCCAGCAGAGAGGCGAGGCTGAGCCCAGAGCACTGGGTTGCTTCAGCAGGGAAGACTCCCTTCCCCCCCACTTCAGGCTGCTGAGCCCTGAGCCCCGCTCAGAATGGAAGCCATCGCCAAATATGACTTCAAAGCCACCGCAGACGACGAGCTGAGCTTCAAAAGAGGGGACATTCTCAAGGTAAGTGTCGATACCCAGCAGATGCTGAGACGGCCTTTCCTTGTACTCACCTGCCTTCTTTTGCCCTGATAACACACAAAGAAGCTGGGCTTGGCTCTTTTTTCATTGCCCACTTTGAACATTTACCATCCTGGGTGGTTTCGAGAGCTGGATGCTGAGTAGAATATCAAATATGACTTCAGAAGGTTGGTGCGATGTATGGTCTTTAACTGCCTTTGTGTGAATGCCTCCAGCATTTTTGTTTGCTTGTTGATATTGGTAATTCAAGTAAAGTCAGAGCAGTATGGTTATAGTAAGGAAGTATGTGAGTAGATTGGGTTACCTTATAGAGTTTTATAAAAAACGAGAGGATTTTTTTAAAAAGACCAAAACTTGAAATATTTATGTGAAAGCACTCAATTAGTCTTATTTTACATAGTCAAAATATTTTTTCATTCTGGAATGTGATCCTAGTAGGTTAGAAATTAATTTCCCCTGGTTCAGAGAGGTGGTTAGAAGTACATGTCAAAACTCATTAAAGAACCTCAGTGTATTCTTATTCTTTGTGAAACAACTAATGAAGTTCTAAATAACAAGGTTCAACTTGCTGTTGTACAAGTCAGATTTCGATTTTCTTAAAAGAAACTTGAGGAGCAATTACCCTATATTAAGCTCTAATTGCACCAAAGAAACCTGCTGACAGTTTAAAAATAAGCTGTTTTACAGTTTGCAGCTCATTTTGAGCTCCACTCTTTACATGAGATTCGCCTTCCACCTGGCACTTGTTAATTATGTTGTTTACCCAATTGACTGGAGCAGCTTGCCCTTTTGGATGTGTAATTTATTCTTACAAGGGTGGGTGTTATCGAACAGTATCAACTCTGAGAAAAACCTGAAGTTTGTTTGTCTTCACTGTGTCTCAAGTTTTACTTTTTTCCTGTGAACCTCAGTCTGATCGTTGGAATTTGCCATCCATTTATTTATTACCCTTGAATGAAATTATTAGGATCTTAAGAAGAAGAGGAAATACAGAACTATGATTTTTTATAAAAAGACTAGTGACTTTGGTTTTTAAGTTTTGCAGACCTATGGAGAGTTATTTTGCTCTCACTGCCCGAGGCATAGAGTTCTGCTCTGAAGTTATCTGCACAGTAGTTTTCTTAATGTTAGAAATGTAGGTTGTACTTCATAGAAAGTGATAATGAGCCCCTTAAGGAGAAGGTAACTGTGTGTTCTTTTCAGCTGTTTTTGTGATGCCAAGCTTTTTGATGGTATTCTCAAATTCAGCACTAAATTAATCTTCAGAAAGCAGACAGAACCAGCTGTAGGTTTTAGAAATACGTCGTCTGTTTTTATTTCTTTAGTTAGAAATGAGCAAACAGAACTTAGACTACTAAATTACTCTGTATCATTGATGTACAGAGGAGATAATTTGATGTTGTCTTAGGTGATTACTATTTTCAGCAGATAACCTGCTCCTGATATCATAAAAAGATTGGCTACTCAAAGGGGAAAAAAAAAAGATTGGCTACTCAGCCACATTTGTCACTTGTACAAAAATGCTTTGGGGCAAGCTTGGGGTTTTTTGTTTTTTTGTTTTTTTGTTTTGTTTGTTTACTTAAATACAAATTAGATTTCTCTATTAAGCTTACCCTAGAAACTTGAAACTTCAGCCTGAAAGTTCATATTGTTTCTTTAAGTCTATCCAGTTGCACATTTAACCCTAAGGCAACAAATCAAAACAAAACTGAACTTGAGGCCTGTTTTAAAGAATTTTTAGGCCAGAACTCCCTGTTTACTACCACTGAAGTTGGTCTTGGACTGTGTACGTTTTATAAGTTCACCTTAAACGGGTACGCTTCTTGAGCAGGTGTGAACATCCCTCTTGGCCTCCTGCAGTGAGGACGATACTGTTTAACATCCGCCCAGAGATTACTATGATGGGAGAGAAAGGGAATCAAAGTGCTCACATTTACTTTCAGATTTTCTTTGGGGAGAGAGAAAAATACATATATTTGGTTCTTCCCAGTTTGGCAGATAACTGGCATGTGAAGTCATAATGCCATTATTGCTTTTGAACGGTGGCTGTTAGCTGTTTGTTAGTAATCTTGTGGCTTTACTCCAAAAAAACAGAGTGACGATACAGTAGTTGCCCTTTGTCTCATAATTCTGTGAAACAGCTGAGTGAAGAGGAGGGACATTGCTTTGTCTTAAGCACTATTCTTTAAAAAAAAAAAAAAAGCCAGGATTTTCTTCTTTCATTATTCAAGGAGTAACTGGCTTCCTTTGAGTGGCTCTGATTTGATTTGCAAACTCTTTAAGATAATAGCTGTGAGCCAAATCATGTTTAGAAGTGGCTGGAAAGCATTGACCAGTTTCCCTTGATTGAAATAGGGGTGTATTTACCCTCTGTTGATAAAAGGGACATGTGCACATGGATATTGAATACATTTTATTTGAAGATAATCAAATAGAAAGGGGCTCAGCCCTCTTCGTCTGGCCAGAGTTCAGAAGGATTGCATCCGCTCACTGTTTTGGAGTTCCTGGTTAACTTCTGGTGAATGTTGACTCCTGCCCTCCAGCAGATCACTTGCTTACTCTCTATCTACACATTGACTTGTACTGCCCTGAGAAAAGAGAGCAAATTAAAAATATCTTACTGGAGGCCTTACATAGAACTTAATGCTTCAATACACCTGTCTTTTTTAATTTCCCTCTTATAAAAGCTTGTGTTTTTCTTGGGGAGGGGCAGGGAGGGTGCTGGGGCATAGGAATGGAAGAAATTGCTCTTCTTTTGCAGTTTCATGCCTTACATGGCTGAAGTGAACCTAAATTTCCCCACCATTGTAGGACAGCCTTGAGATAGTCCCAGGGGTTCTCCACTGAAAAAAACGAGGCCCCTGAATACTCTGCCCTTGAGCACACAAAACAGCTGAGCTTACCTAAAAGTTTCATCTGCTGCCTAGGGGCTTCTGTGCATGTATTGATACTTCAGACAATGCTGCACAGGAATTAAGAGACTGCTTTGAGCTCTCAAGCCTGTGCTCTTTGCATTTTAGAGCTGGGTTCTTATTTCCTATCAAGACAGACCTGTGTCTCTGGAAGAGAAACAACAGTAGATTATCTCACTATCTTCTCTGTTTGGCACGAACTTCCTTTACCAGTTTCCTAAACTGCTTTAGAATTAGGTCTTGGGTTCAGCACTGATGACCCTGTTTCACTGTCACATTTACGGAGTGTCTGCTTGAGCCACATCCTGGGGTAGGTTGCCTTGAGAGTTGGGGGAGAAATAGAAGATGTACTTTCTCCCTTCAGGAACCCTAAAATCAAATAAGAGAAGTGAAGTTAATTTGTGAAACAGTATGTGACAGTGTGTAAAATTAGAGTATATTTAGAACAGGAAAAGACTTCCTTATTTTACAGGTGAGAAAATGGTGGCCCATGGAGGTTAATGATCTATCCAAGATCACAGCTGTTAGTACTTAGAGCTGAACTGGTATTTAATAGAATACTGAAGTTGTGTTACACACTGAAACTGCCAGTGTAATTTAGATAGGAAGAGATTGGTAAGAGCTGAAGTCCATGAAAGCTGTGTGGAAGAGGCGTGACCTGGACTGGACTTTATGATGACCAGGACAGGGCTAGGTGAGCAAAAAGGAGGAGTGCGGGCTGTGCTTGTAGTGTTTGAGACAGGAATGCTACAGTAAGGTTATAGGCTGTGACAGAGTGGAAAATAAGGTAGATTTGGAACCAGGTAAGAAAAACCCAATAAGAGTTTGATCTTGTTCTTAAGCCTCTGAAGGTTATTAGCGGACAAAAGTGTCGTGTGTGTATAATGGATTGCAAGGAGAGAAGCCTGGAGTCCCAGCCTGGTGGGTCGCACTAATCAGATGGCAAGATAAGTGCCTGCACAGCTATGGGAGACTAGGAATGAAGGACAGGGTGCTTTGAGGGAAAGAAAAAATAACGGAATTTCTGCCTGTCAGCTGGGGGTATTTGAGTAAGTCTCCTGTGTAACTGAGTAAAGAATGTCCATAGTGTGTGCTCCTGAGAGCCGGGAACGTGAACTAGGGTGTGATTGGTTATAGTTTTCACAACAGCTCTAAGACCTGAATTTCATCACAGGAGTCTCATTTCAGGTATTTGAACTATGAAACCTAAAAAATAAGAAATTGGGGTGGGGTTTTTTCTTCACTATTTCAGAGTACTGGTATCAGTGTACTTTTTGAAGTATTTCTTTGCCTATTGATGAGAATTATTATCAGTGTTGTTAACTGAACTCAGAATATTGCGTTTAATCTTTAAGAATGAGGACAGTTTGAGTTCTCTTACAACAGATGACTTGTTTGCATTTCATTATATTAATTTCTCCCACTGCCATCTGAGTGAACTGTTTCCAAATAGGTGCTAAGAATGAACCTTCAGTTCCTGTACAAGACTCCTTTGCAGGTGGAGGGGGTTGCTGGCTGAAGACCAGTCATCCCTGTTTGGAGAAAGAAATGTCTAAGGAAATGCACCGTTCGTTTGAGGTCTTCAGTTTTCACCTCTGTGAGCCATTATAGTTAAGTCATCATTGAATAGCTACTATTTATGAAGCATTTGATGTATGCCATGAAGTTATACATGATTTCTAATTTGGGGCATCAAAAGATTGACATTATTTGCCCCATCTTATGAGTGCAGAAGTTAAGTAACAGGCTCAGGATCACACATGTAGTAGGAGGCAAAGCTGGGGTTTGATCTTAGGCCTGGCTGCAGTCCTCCCCCCTACAGCATTAATGCCCCTGCTAACTGTCAGGTGATGAGTAAACCAGAAATGCAAGCTTATCTGCTGTCCTGAGTTGCTCACCTGCCAGGCATGGACAGCTGTCTTAGGGCACTGCTTCTACATAGTGACGTGTTGGCTATCCTGTCTAAAGTAAGTTGAGGTTAATAATAAAAGAAATGAAGGAGGAAAAAAGGTCATTTCGCCTTTCAGGTTAGCAAAGATGATAAAGACTGACCCCACCCTCTCTTGGCCAGGGTGTGGGGAAATGAATACTGTCACCTTCTGCCAGTGGAGGTTTGTGCAAATACAGTTGGTCTTTTTGAACAGTGGCTTGGTGATACATGTTAGACCGTAAAATGACCAGCAGTTCCACTTTTATGAGTTCAGTCTAAGAAAATTCATAAACAGGTTTTTTTTAAAATGTACACAAAAGGATGTTTATTTCAGTGAATCTGTGTGCCACCTAGAAATTTCTGCAATTAAATTATAAAATGTCACTTCTGAGATTTTTAAAAGGTATAAAAAGGCATCTTCGAATCCATGGAATTCCCATATTAGAAAAAAAAACAACCTTAAGTAGCCCATCAGTGGGGGCTACATAAACAGATTATGGCACCTGTGAAGTGGGGGTACTGTGAAGATGTTACCGTTGATGTGACATTGCATCAGTACAGAATATGTGTTGCTCAGACAAGTGTGTATGGATCCTCTTTTAAAAAGGGAAAATGTATCTACTTTTTTGAGTTCTTAGTATGTCCGTGCACTAAGCTAAGTATTTTACTTGCATTTTCTTTTAACCCTCACAATAATCCTGTTAAAACTGAAGCTGTTATCCTGAATTTACTGATTGGGAACCTGAGGCTTAAGTAACTTGCCTAAGTTTACATTCAGATCCCGCCGGTTAAGTCCAGATTCCACGTTCTTAACCACTACCCTGTGGGGCTTTTTTGTACCCAGAGGAGGTGGAGGTGTGGAAGCGCCCATTTAGGGAAAGTTGCTGTCTCTTTCTATTTGCTTATTAAGTACATAGACTTCTTTCTGAATGATCCCCTAAAAGGTAACAGTTATCTCAAAGGGGCTGGATTTCAGGGCTGTGATTCTTCTTTTTTGTGACTTTTTTTAAAATTACTTTTATCAGTTTTATTAAATCTACATTTTTTAAAAAAATTATTTTTTTGGCTGTATTGGGTCTTCATTACTGCACACAGGCTTTCTCTAGTTGAGGTGAGCAGGGGCTACTTTTCATTGCAGTTCGTGGGCTTCTCATTGCAGTGGCTTCTCTTGTTGTGGAGCAGGGGCTCTAGGTCCTCGGGCTTCAGTAGTTGTGGCTCAAGGGCTCAACAGTTGTGGCTTTCAGGCTCTAGAGCACCGGCTCAGTAGTTGTGGCACATGGGCTTAGTTGCTCCGAGGCACGTGGAATCTTTCTGGACCAGGGATCGAACCCACGTCTCCTGCATTGGCAGGCAGATTCTCAACCACTGCTGCACCAGGGAAGTCCCAAATCAAATAGTTTTATTCAGATGGTGAGTAGTTAAATTTTGTGTGTTTTACCTTGATGGATATTCTAGGATGTTAAAGTGCTCTGGTCAGGGGTTGGTTGGTTGTGTTTTTGTTTTTAAATAAATTTATTTATTTATTTTATTGTCTGTGTTGGGTGTTTTTTGCTGTGCTCGTGCTTTCTTTTTAGTTGCGGTGAGTGGGGGCTACTCTTCGTTGTGATGCACGGGCTCCTCATTGCCGTGGCTTCTCTTGTTGCAGAGCACGGGCTCTAGGCACGTGGGCTTCAGTAGTTGCAGCACATGGGCTCAATAGTTGTGGCTCACGGGCTCTAAGGCACAGGCTCAATAGTTGTGGCACACGGGCTTAGTTTCTCCACAGCATGTGGGATCTTCCTGGAGCAGGGATCGAACCCGTGTCCCCTGCATTGGCAGGCGGATTCTCAACCACTGTGTCACCTAGGAAACCTCGGTTGTGTTTTTTTTAATGACTGAGGTTTAACCTGCTTTTAGGCTAAAGCTCACTGTGCCTATGCTCAGTGTCATAAAACTTAGAGACCTTTTAAAAAGTGACTCACAATCCCTTTTTGAGGAAAATCTTGGTCTTTTTGTCAGATACTTCCTCTGTTTTACCTCCTGGTGGTTGTGGAATAAGAGACACCTGTGGTATTGTGGTAACGAATGTGCTCCAGGGCTAGACCCACCTTCTTCTTCTGGCACATCCGGCCTTATGGTCTTGGGAAGCTGACTCTGCTTTGGTTCTCCCATCCTCAAAATGGGAACAGTAGCATTTACCTTCCTAGAAGTCACAGTGAGGATTAAAAGCAGTGACTTGTATAAAGTAGATAGTAATGCTCCCTGCCATTAGTTTTATTAATGTTATTCAGATGCACAACTTTGATAAGAGGATGTCAGTCCTACTACTGGCTCAGGTAACTTAAGTCACATGACTTGACACACAAAATTGGCTGGGTGCTTGTCCTGATACTACCTCAGATGCAGAACTGTGCAGATTTTGTCCCAGAGCTTGGCAGAAAGCATGGTATTGTTGGAGGATTGTGTGAAAGACAAGTAGTATTTTCCATTCTTAGAAGTCTTTGGTCTCTCTTAGGGTTAAACCTAAAAGCAAAGAGGTGGACCTGCACAGTGTCCTACTGGGGACCTCACTTTTGTATATTTCTTGGGCTCAATGGAGCTTTGGAATTATGCTGTTGGCAAATATTAAGAAATGATAGAAGAAACAGCCTTGGGAAAAACTCGTTATTTTATTTACCGTAAGGATGTTAAAGAGTCTTTCGTTATTATAAGTGTCCTCAGGGAAGACCTGTGGGAGAACATTCTCTCTGGTCTTGATACGTAGAATAGGCATATTTTCCCCTCAAACAACTTTTTAAAATTGTAAGGATGCTATATATAATGCTTCAATATGTTTCCTTCTTTATTTTGAAGGAAAGCTTAGAGCTTTGGTCCCATTTCTAGCAGTCACTGTTGTATTTTCTGTCCTGATATTTTTATTGAAACAGGTAGTAATTATTAGCGGTAAATATTTAAAGTTTTTTCTTACCCTAACAATGGCTTTGATTTTTAACTATTTATTCTTTAGTTTAACAGAAGACTTTTAAAATCTAGGTTTAGCAAAATGGCAAAGCCTTTTGTAATACTTTGCTTTTGAAAAAATACAAAAAGCATCAGTTTAGTTTTAAAGTGAGAGGAAGTGCATTTTGGATCTTGAAACTGGACTTCACAGAGAACAAGAACGCAGTGTGTGTTTTCAGTCAGAATATTGATCATTGCATGTCTTCTTTGTGTCATTATTTTGTAGATCTTTTATTTTCCTAGATAAATATGCATGGTTTGAAATGGATTGCTAGAGGAAAAAATATATATTTACAAAATTTTATTATCAATATTTCCATTTTTCCGTAACATTTAAAATTAACATACAGTAATAGAAAAAAAAGATGGGAAATTCAAAGTCCTGCATGCACGCCCCACTCCAGCATTTTTGCTGTTGCAGATCTCTTCTAGGCTTTATCATTGTATAGACATTTTTATAGTGCTGTCATTATAGAGGAGTTAATATAGAACATAGGTTACCATTTCCTTCTATTTGTTTTACTAATTATTTTTAATGATTTAATATTTTTAAGTATTTTAAAGTTAATGTTCTATAATTGACTTAGTTATTTCCCTGTTGCTGCATACATAGCTTGTTTCTATTAAAAATTTAGTTCATCATCTCAAAGGAGGCTTTTGATTATATGTGATGCTCTATCGTCTTGATTACCTACTTGAGGTCAAGTTAAACTAGAATGGCCTGTAATCTTAGTCAGAATACATGATAACAGTGCAGCTGTTGTTGGCTTCATTCGCTGTCCTCCTTTAAGAATAGAATATTGTTTCACAGTTTGACAGTGTTTTATCGAACTGTGGAACCAGATCTGTGAAATGATTTAACCCCTTCACTCAGCATCTAAGATACTTGACAACAGCATATAGTTTTTCTGAAGCACATTTTATTTTGTGCTGTTCCTTTAGGTGATTAGTTTGCTTTTTTGTAGCTGTGTCAAGGTAATAAGTAATATTGATAACTGAGAAATTTGATGTGTATTCATAGATGTAGTTTTAATTCAGTTTTACTTCTCTGGCTAAATTAATCCCTTGTAGAGGAAGATGATCCATCCTCACTCATGTTTGGGAAAAGATGGGAAGACAGACAAACCAGGCTTTGTTTAGTTGTTGCTCTAAATGTTTAGCTTTAGAGCCAGGAGGCTCTGCTGAGAGCTTTTGAGAAAAAAGTAGAGTGACTTAGTGAAGCATCCTCCTGCTCTTGCATGTACTGTGATTTAAAGAAAAAGAAAACTGTCATGTTGGTTTTCTCTAAGTGTTGGGATTACGGAGAACTGTCACTTTGTACAGCATGCGTTTCTATGATGGATGGTTTTACAGGCATGTATTAGTTTCATAATAAGAAAAGCAGTAAAAACCAAAACCACTGCAGTAGTTTTCCAGATGTCAGTTTACAAGTCAGCAAACTTTTTAGGGTTTATTTTGCTTTTTTTTTTTTAAATTTATTTATTTATTGGCTGCGTTGGGTCCTCGTTGCTGCACACGGGCTTTCTCTAGTTGTGGCGAGCGGGGGCTACTCTTCATTGTGGTGTGCAGGCTCCTCATTGTAGTGGCTTCTCTTGTTGTGAAGCAGCACATGGGCTCAATAGTTGTGGCTCACGGGCTCTAGAGCACAGGCCCAATAGTTGTGGCACACGGGCTTAGTTGCTCCGTGGCATGTGGAATCTTCCCAGAGCAGGGCTCAAACCCGTGTCTCCTGCATTGACAGGCGGATTCTTTACCACTGCGCCACCTAGGAAGTCCCTATTTTGCTTTCTTAAAAGGAAAAATAAAAATCACAGTGTACAGCTTCATGAAGTAAATTTGTTTCGTTTCTTCTTGGTGCAGGCAGCACAAGCATCTCTGTGTTATCTAGGGCAATTACAGAGACTCTATGTAAAATAAGGAATACATGATGATAAACTAGAAGCGTGCTCAGCCCTTTTTCCTTATGAACAAATAAGATAGGCCCTAAAGCTGGTCTTGCTACCCAGATTTCTAGTTATATCTAGCTTATCTTTTCCCTGCACCTGATCTGAAACTGTTATGTGCTTCTCTTACTTATGTAATTTTGACTTGGGTCAGTCTCCAAACTGGATTAAGATTAGTAATGCAGCCAAATTGCAGTTTTTCAGAGGTTTAATTATCCATGTCTCCTTCCTTGTCTCCTGTCCATGTTTAGTCAGGTTTACATTTTATTTATCAACTTCTGTAAAAATGTTTGGTTTTGAAAAGTAAAATTAAGAGACACAGTAAAGATTTGCAGTTATTAGTGGGTTTTAGTTGTCTATTGTGCATTGAAAAAATCAGGTGTCTTTTCATTTCATGCTTTTAAACTGTTTATTAGAGTTATTTAATAGAGAAGTGTAAAAGAAAGTTAGGCCATAATCCCTCCTGTCACCCAGATAACTTTTTGAAATTAAATAAAACAAATGTTGAACTCCTTAGAAAGTGTAAAAGGCAAACACTCTTCCCAGAGAAAATAACTGTTCCGTTTTTCTGTAACCTTTCGGGGGAAAAAAACATTCAGTGAGTACAGCCATAGTTACTTTTAGTATACTTTCTGGGTAAGATGGGAACACAGTGAAACCATATTCAAAATTGTAATAATGAGACTAAGTAGGTGGTTCATCTTTGGAAGAAAGGATGGGGTTTCTGTGTGTTTGTACTGTGCCTCTGTAGAAAAAAGCAGTAGCTCGAAAGGGCTCTTTGCTAGGCTCTTAGAGAGGATGGTAATGATTAAGACTTTTTCAAAGTCACGTGTTAAAGCTATGTCAGAGTAGATTTTGAGCCGGAAGTTGGTGTGAATTTTGCCAGAAGTTGTATTAATATTGCCTATATTAGATATCCAGATGAATTTGTGACTAATGGCCTTAGTGTTGCAAGCAGAAACCTATAGCCATGAAGGTCTTTCCCTGAGATTAATTACTTCATTGTCTCCTAAATTTAGGTTACCAGTTGAGAGAGAACCAGTACTTTACTTGGAAAGTCGTTCTCTTTGTGTTCAGATGCCCTTTATCTGCTTTCTTGGAGTACCTAATATAACTATACACACCTGAACAGCTCTTGCCCTTAAAAGACTATAGAAGTAATTTTCAGATTTAGCTATTAGTTTGTTGTTATTGTGTATCAAAGTGTAAGCTTTCTGCATGTTTTTTGAGTCACTCCTCTCGTTTCTTATTAGATTATTAAGGGCCTCGCAAAAGGGGCATGGTTCTCATTTGTATATTCTCAGTAACCTGATGAAAAATTATTGATTACCTGCTTTTGGAGGGGTTGAGTTTTATAAATAAAAGAATAGCAACCTGAATTTAAAGTGAACAAGTGAACCATGGCACATTTTTCATTTTAATATAAATATTTATAAATACCTAGGCTATAGCCCTAAATTTCCCACTAAAGGCTGCTTTAGTTGCTTCCCGTAAATATGGGTATGCAGTTGTTTTTGTTTTCATTAATCTCAAAATATTTTCTAACTTGTTATTTTTTCTTTGACCCATTGATTATTTAGGAGTGTTGTTTAGTTTCCACATATTTATGAATTTCCCAGAATTCCTTCTGTTGTTGATTTCTATTTTAATTCTTTTGTGCTTATAGGACATACTCTGATTTCAGTCCTTTTGAATTTATTGAGGCTCGTTTTATGGCCTGGCATATGTTCTGTCCTGGAGAATGTTCTGCTGTGTGCTTGAGATGAATGTGTGTTCTGCTATTGTTGGTTGGAGAATTCTCTAGATATTTGTTAGGTCTAGTCTGTTAATTATTTTTTCCTTGAGTATGTCATGGTAGCTGTAAAATTTTGGTGAATTCTTAAGACTACTTACCCAGTATCTTGGTGAATCATAGCAACAAATTATCTCCTATCTCCTAGGTTAAGGGTATTATGCTTAGTGCAAAAGGTTGGCGATATAGATAATATTTAGTAATACACTGTTTTAAGAGCTACGCTAGAGTTATGCACTGGGTGTTCTGAATGAAAACAGACTTGGTAAGACATGAGTATTGAAAAGTGTTCTGAGCTAATTTAGAAACACTCATGACTGCTTTGTCCATCCAGATATGCCTGACTTACTGGGGCCTTCTGTTTCTAACATTAGCAAAGCTTACTGTCAAATTCTGAAGAGTTGTTGGAGTTGTCCTAGAACACTTCAACTTGGAAAGTTAATTGCCTTCCAGTGTATTTGGCAGTTATAAAAGTAAACGTGAGCCATATTGATAACAGCATGGCACATGCAGAGAGTGTCAGTCATTATGACCCTTCTTTCACGTTTTGTGAAAAACTTTAGGTAAGTGCCATCAATCTCAAATTTTATGCCCATGACACCACCACCCCACTTTTTAAGGAAATATTTTATGGAAATAGGTTTCTGTTACACATTTGCATGTAGAACATACTGAACAGTGTTTTTAAGTGGGGTTACTTTAAACTAGAACTTTCCAAGCATTGAAAATAGCATGAACTTTACACTAGTATTTTGGTAACCTCAGAAATGGAAAGGATTAAACATTTTATTTTCTCCAACACTGTATGAATATGAATTATATTTAACAAGTTTGTGTATAGTCCAGAGTGGTATACATCTGAAATCTGCTATGTAGATGTTAGTTTCTAAAGTTTAAAAAGTCTGTGGTCAAAGAAGTGGAAAATGGAATATCTTTTCATGAAGCCTTTGAAGGAAAATTGCTCAAGTAAATAAAGAAGTTCAAGATTCCTCTTCATAGACCTGAAAACATTTTCTCAGCTAAACATTTACTCAGTTGTTTATCAACTCTAAGTATGGAAGCCCCAAAATTCAGCATTCTGTTTACAGGGAGGGTAGAATAAGACGTTAGTGCTACTTGTGCTCTCAACCAGGGTCCATCAACAGGATCCTCTCATTGAGATAAAAGTAAAATTGCTACAGCATCTTCACCGAACTTTTTTTTTTTTAACTTTTTTATATTGGAGTATAGTTGATTAACAATGTCGTATTAGTTTCAGGTGCACAGCAAAGCGATCCAGTTATACATATACCTGTATCTATTACTTTTCAAATTCTTTTCCCGTTTAGGTTGTTACATAATATTGAGCAGTTCCCTGTGTGAACATAGTTTTTTCTTAATATAGATTTTTAAAGTAACTTTTAGAATATTTCTAGATTTACCAAAAAAATCACAAAGATAGCACAGAAAGATCCCATATATCTCACACTGAATTTCTCATTATTAACATCTTATATTAGTGTAGTACATTTGTTACAATTAATGAACCAGTATTGATACATTATTATTAACTAAGGTCCACACATTATTCAGATTTTGTTCATTTTTCCTAATGTCCTTTTTTCTGTTCCAAGATCCCGTCCAGGATGCCACATTGTTTAATTGTGTCATCTTAGGCTCATCTTGGCTGTGTTGGCTGAACCGGAGATTTAGATAGATACATACATACATACATAGGTAGATACATATTTAGACAGACAGACACACTTAAAGTTTAATATTTGTTCTTTTAATTCTTTGATAGTCCCTACTTAATGAAGAATTGTTTTCTAAGAGCTTATAAGTTGGTGTTTCTGTGGAAGATGTTATTTCTCATGTAGCTCTTATTGACATTTTAAGGTTGGACTACATAAGTATTTGGCTTCCATATGCCGGATGTTTACCACACTCTTTCCATACTGTAGCCACTGGCCTTATATGACTGTTTAAATTTAAATTAGCGGGCTTCCTAGGTGGCACAGTGGTTAAGAATCCGCCTGCCAATGCAGGGGACACGGGTTCAATCCAGGGGACACGGGTTCGATCCCTGCTCCAGGAAGATCCCACATGCTGTGGAGCAACTAAGTCCATGCGCCACAACTATTGAGCCTGTGCTCTAGAGCCCGTGAGCCACAACTATTGAGCCCATGTGCTGCAACTACTGAAGCCCACGTGCCTAGAGCCCGTGCTCCGCAACAAGAGAAGCCACAGCAATGAGGAGCCCGCGCACCACAACGAAGAGTAGCCCCCACTCACTGCAAATAAAAGAAAGCCCGTGCACAGCAACAAAGACCCAACATAGCCAATAAAATAAATACATAAATAAATTTATATAAAAAAATTTTAATTAGCTAAAACATCCAGTTCTTTATTTGCATTGGCCATGTTTCAAGATCTTAATAGCTACATGTGGCTAGTGGCTGCTGTATTGGACAATGCAGATACAGGACATTTACATCATTGTAGAAAGTTTTTTAGGACAGCCCTACTGTAGAATGTCACCACCCAAATAACAGTGTTTTTGTGTTCAAAGTATTTTGGATTTCACTTGGAAATGCCAAATCTTCCCTCTAGTTGCAAACCATTAGTAGTTACTCTGGCCTTTGGAGGTGAGGCCCTTGGGCAGAATTGGGACGGGGTCAGGAAAGTAGGGTGCTGCTTTGGACTAGCAGGAGAGCTGGGGTAGGATTTTCTTTCTCAGGCGTTCTTCCCTGTCTGCACGACTCCCTCTCCTTGTGAACCTTTGACTTCCCAAACTCTTTTCTTCATGGCACTGTACCTTTTCTCCCGCAAGCCCGTGCAGACAGAGGCAGATACTGGGAACCTGTTGTCATCTAGTGAAACCGGAAGAGTGCTCGTAGAATGACATGTAACGTGTTGTTGAGTCCAGCGCTGGCTCTTCTAATTTGGGTTCCTTGTGTCATTGGATGTGTAATGTGGTCTTGAACTGAATGTGCAGACAGCAGCATCTGAGGCACATCCAGAGAGCAGAGGCAGCATTTCTTTGAATTCAGCAAAACCATAATTATTGTGTTTTCTTTTCTGAACTCTGTTTTACATAAATATCTTAGGCAAAGTCTTACTTTTATTGTAGTCATTTTGTTTCTTTGTGTTAAACTGTACCAAAATTTAGCAGTTAAATATCCTCACCCCAAAATCTCTACAGTGTTTCATTAGTGAATATATTTGCCAGTAATGGCAAATAATGGGTTGATTAATCTTTGTGACTATATTTAAAAAGTATTTGGTCAATTTTCAATTAGTTGCATCAGTTCCCTGAACACTGAGCTATTTCACACCTTGTGGTCTTCAGACCTGTGGTTCCTTTTGTCTAGTATAACCTTGGCTACCTCCCATTCTTCCCTCATGACTTAGAACAAGCCCTCCCGAGCTCCAGAAGTCTTTCTCGATGCTCTTTTCTCCCTCGGGTGCCCCAGCAGCGCCCCTCAGTTGTGTACCTCTGGCCGTTGGCATATTTTTGTTACCCCAGGTCTCAGATTCCTGTGTGTCAGCGTCTTGCACGGTGCCCAGCAACATGGTCATTTGGTTTGTTGGAACAGAAGAATCGTTGAAACCCACACCAGGTTCATTCCACTGAGTATAAATCGAGTCCAAGTTGGTATTGTCTTTGTTACCTGCTATTGCCCTGTCAGAGGTCAGGCTTGGCTCTTACATTGCCTCAGCTGTTTCTGCATTTATTTAGGTGACATAAACCAGAAATAGGAACTCTGGAATTTCCACTGTAATTTTTTATTCCCTTATTTTGCCACCACCTTAGGTAGGCTTCTTAGCTACTTTTCATTTGAGTCTGTGTAAGGTGTAATTACACTTCACTGTGCATGTGATCTAAAGAATATTCAGTCAGCTTTATTTTTGTTATTGTCTAAAAAACATTCCTGGTCTCCACCAATTTTTGTTTTTGGACATTTATTCCATCTATAGTCATGGTGGCATCTTATTTCAGCATATGGTTCATACACATGTAAGAAATATTGCTAAAGAAAGAGATTCTAAACATTTTGGCTTTCTGTCCTGAATTTGTTCTTTATTCTTGAAGTGTGTAAGAAAAACAAGAAAAAGATTTGCGGGAATAGTTTGAAGTAACCCTGATGATTTGTTCTAATTTGCATAGTTTACACAACTCCCAGCCTTAGAGAGAGAGGCAAAGAACAGCTCGCTGGGGCTGGATTTAGGGAAGAAGACTCTTGTCCTATCTCTTTGAATTTACTTTGCTGCTAAAAGTGAGGTGGATTGGGGGAAGAATTTTTTCCTGTTTTTCAAGCTTTGTTGGAACGTTTTGCTTACAGAGAACTGTGTGAACTCTTACTGGTGTCCCTATATTTCCAGTGGTGCTTTCCGACCTCCTATTAGCGACACAGCTAGGACTGGTGGTGTGCTTTGTGGTGACAAACATAGCTGAGGCCAACCTGAAACGGGTCCAACCCGAACCAGATCCAGAAGTCAGAATGAGCAAGTGGTATAAATGCTCTTAGTCAGAGTCTGGAAAGTCTTCAGAAGAAATGAATGCAGGCGGATCTGACAGGCTGATGAAAATTTGTTCACAGACTGACATTTCAGTTCTTCTAGGCCCTGAGTAGTTGGTTTCAGTCAACAAGGCACCAATATCTCCTTTTAAATTTGCTCATAGAAGCCAGCTCTTGGAATGTATGCATCCTGGTGATAAACCTGGAGCTTGAACATTGTTGGGATATTCAAAAAATAATGAATTTGCATCTCTAGTAGGACCTGGCTTTAGATTTGACTCCGAAAGTCAATCTAAGCCTCAGCTTTACGCATTCATTAATTTTAAGTGTTTGTGCCTCTTCTTTGGTAATAGGATGGTTCATGTTTTGAGTAAATAATGCTATCCCTAAAGCAAAGGAGTACATGTGTTTTGAGTTGTTTTTCTAGTAGTGGTAGGTATACTAGAGGGTCAGTAAATTGTTAAACACCATCGCTGTCTTGACTGGTGCTGTTCTTAAATAGGCTGGTTGGCTAGAGTCAGAAAGTCAGCCTTTGACCCTCCCAGCCTGTACCAGCCCTACAGCCCTTGTCTCAAGAAGCTCATATTGTGACTCTCTGGCGGAGCTTAGAAAAAGCAAAGGAATAAATTGGCGCTTTTCTCAGTATCAGGTTGATTAGCATCTTTCACCTGAGAAGAGCAACGTGTGGTTGTTTATGCCTTCTTAAATTTTTATATCTTTTGGTTCCGGCCTTATAGTGTAAAGAAACCTTCAGTTTTGCCAGAACTTTAAGCTGCTACTCCTTGTTGCAGCTTAAAATCATTTAAATAAGATAGTTTTGATATGTTCCATTTTGAACTCTGAGAAATATCTAGTGGCACATTGATATAAAAGGTAGAAAATCATAACATTACATTTCTAAGATTCTCTTTTTATATATTACATTTAGGTTGGTCTAGAAGCTTTTGAGTGTGTGCCAAGGAGACAGCTTCAGTCTAGTGGGGACTTAGAGTTGAGCTAGTGAGGCTCTGTATACATACCTGTGAAACAGTTTGTAAAGAAGACAGTTATATGAAGTATGTCTTCTGATTAAATGACGATTTAGAGGATTTATAGGAAGATAGAATCAGATGTAGAGATTGTGTACTATAACTAAATAATTTTGGACTCAAGGTACTAGAAAATGGTACCTACCATCCGAATAATCAAGAGCCTTCTAGGCGGGAGGAAACGAGAACAGAGGTGGACTTGAACATGGAGATACCTTACTGAAGGTAAAGTTTTCATAGAGGCCTGGAAAATTAGCTCTTATTGAGCTCTTAGTCTTGGGAGCCAGGCAGGCTCTGTACCAGGTACTTTGCTCTTTAATCCTCTCAACAGCTCAGTGAAAACTTTTTCAAGTGTGTAGACAGGTTGAGTAACCTGTGTAAAATTGCACAGCTGATTGGTGGAAGAATAGACTTCTGAGCATAATTTGATCTCAGTCACATTTTGAACTGTGGACTGATCAGAAGGCAGGCATTTATGTTGATGAAACAGCAGTATTTTTGACAGGTCCTGGAACAATGAGTTTACCGAAATGGTGTTTTAGAAAGACTGTTTTGAGTAGTTCCGGATGAAAGAGGAGAAAGATTAGAAGCAAGATGGAGTGTAGGGATGAAGAGCCCAGGCTGGAGCCAAACCGTCTGGGTTCAGACTTCAGCTATGCTGTTTGCCATGGTTGTGATGTTGGGCAAGTTTTTAAACTTCTTTGTGCCAGAATTTCCTCATTGGAAAAATGGGGATAATAATAGTACTTACCTCATCAGATTGCTGTGAGGATTAAATTAATTGAAACATGTAAGCAGTTAAAACTGCAAGTATATAGTTAGTTATTATCACATAGGAAGCAGTGTTTTGTTTTGTTTTGTTTCGCTTTTGGCCATAGCGAGGCTTGTGGGATCTTAGTTCCCCAACCAGAGATCGATCCCCTGGCGCTCAGCAGTGAGAGCACAGAGTCCTAACCACTGGACTGCCTGGGAATTCCCAGGAAGCAGTTCTGTTGCAGCAAGCTGCTGAAATAAGTTAGTGGGAATAGAGAAGAGTCCAAATCTAGAGGGCGTTACAAGGGAAGAAATCACAGAACTGGGCAGGAGATGCAGTTGAGCCGGAGGATTCTGAGGCTTTTGAGACTAGAGAGTATTGATATCATCAACAGGTGGAAACATTAGGAGTTATCTAATTGGGGAAGATAAGGGTTGAATGCTAAACCACAGGAAGAGGTCCGACTAAAATCTTGTGGACAGTGTCGACCCTTCCACTGCAGAATAAAGTGAACAGAGGCAGCGTCCAGCTCATTCTCACGAGGGGACTTTTTTCTGCATCTTCCACAGCAAGAAGCAGCCTTAATGTTGAGGAACAAGAGTCACCCCTGAGACCAACTGTTCTGGGTAATTCGTTTTTCACTAGCTGTCTTAAAACAGAGTAATGGAAGTATGACCCTTTGTGGCAAATGCTGCGTTCCATTGCTGTAGATTTTCTAAATTGGTTACAGTACAATTTTTAATTTTATTTGTGGCTAATAATAAGAATAGTGCGGCCCTATTCATTTAGAAAAATTCAAGTGAGAATTCTCAATTATAAGACCCTGAAGTACTGAAACCTTGTGTTAATTTCATATTCATCGTTAGCCCCATTGTGCTACTGTGCTTATTATGGTAGGCTTAGGAAAAGCTCCCAGAGTAGGATAAAATGATTACAGGTTCAACAGCTGATTCATATAAACAGAAGGATGCAAACAGGTGCTCCTCCAGGTCCGGTGGTAAGGGACTGTTAACAATGCTGTCAGTTGTTAAGGAGAAATTCTGTGTTTGCCTCCATTTCATCAGAGTACCATCCGTGTGTGATTCTCAAAACCTTGGCATATACTCAACATGTGGCTAGAAATTAGTTCTTCCACTTGTGCTGACTGGTATGTATTGCGAGCTGTTTTACCTGGGAATCTTTGGCTTATTGGTGGTCTGTTTAGTTATGAGTTAAGAACTATTTGTTGAATCTCTAGTGCAGTGGTTCTTAACCTATTTGGGGGTCACATCCCTTGAGACTCTATTAAAAGCTATTTTCCCCCTTTCAAATGTATGTAAATAATCCATGTTTAGAACCTCTGCTTTATTTTATAGTAGAATATGCTAGGCATTGAGACAGCTCAACATAAATGTAAAACAATTCCTGCCAAGAATTTTGTATTTGGTTGACTAGAAATGAGTAGTACAGAAACAGTTAAATTTAAATGTAATAACAAAGTGCCCAGGACTGTAGCATTATAGTAGGTGTTCAGTAAATGAGGTGGTTATTGTAATGGTTGCTCACTGTTGAAGGCATCAAGCGTTGAGAAGGAAGTTGTTGGGGATTATAGGTAGGAAAGACAAGAGGCACTGATCCTAAATGGCTAAGATTTGGATAGGAGATTTGGAAAAAGGAGAGAATGGCATTTCAGGTGTCAGGATTCACAGAGGGAGTGTAAATGGAATATGACTTTCAAAGGCAGTGGTGAATCTGTCAGCCTCTTTTATAATTAAAATATATATGGTGGTTAATGATCAGTACCCAAGTCTAGCCCAATCCATTGCCCAGAAATAATCAGTTTATTTTATTATCTTTCCTAATAATCTTTTTTTTCTGGACATTTTCAAATTAAAGATCATACTGTATATGAAATTGCCTTTTTTAAAAAATATTTTCCCATTGTGTTAAGCAAATAACAGAATACATTACTCACACTAGTCTAAACAATAAAAAGCATGTATTGCTTTATATAATCAAAAAGTTCAAAGGTAGGATAGAGATCAGATGTAGTTTGATCAGGGTTCCAGCTCTGTGTTTCCGTGAGCGTTTTGTAGGTATCCCCCGTTCCACATGTTAACTTTGTTCTGAGGCAGCTTCCCCTCATGATCAGTATGTCTGTCAGGGACCTTGACTAGAAGACATCTCGTTAACATCAGAGGGAGAGAGGTGTGTGCCCTTCCCACCTCCGGCAAGGGTTCTGAGATTTGGGTTGATTGGTACAGGTAACCAAGGACTAAGCTGGTCAGTGTGGGTTACAGGAGATAGACTGGTCCTGGGAGATTTGGTTGGGGGGTGGGGATCAATCCCACCCAAGCTTCATGGCTGCTTCAAAGAGGTGGAATAGAGGTTGAGGAGACCACCCGTTATCTACCCCACCCATCCTACTATAAACTCTTAGTAAATAACATTTGTAACAGCTGCAGAGGATCTCATCATAGGAATGTACCATAATTTAACCATTTCACTACTGCTGTTGGACATTTTAGAATGTTTCCTCCCCCATCCCGCACTATTTTAAACAGTGCTTAGGTGAACATCCTTATTATATTTAGAGGTATTTTAAAGAAGAAGAACATTTAGTACTTGATTAGACTTGAGTATGAAAGAAAAGGAGAAATAATTGTGAAAATGGTAGTTTCATAGACATGGCGAGCTGGATGGTGGGGAGACTTGGGAGGACGATTGGTTTTTGGTGTTGGCATGTCGAGTGAGCGGTTCTATTCATCTCATTGGTGCTCTTGAGCAACCCCTGGGTAGCCAGTGGTTATAACTGTTCCCACTTACGTTCTTTTGTTTTAGCTTTTGAAGACTCTGAACGTGCTGATGGCACATTTTTCTTCTTTCGCTCATCATTCTCTGCCCCCCACTGTCCCATTGTATTTTGATTTGAACTTTTCCACCTTGGTTTAGATGGTACCAGATGTTCCTTCCAAGTGAAACCAGTCAGTCACTCCTAGCACAGTTGCAAAGGCAACGTCTTGCCAGAATAGCCTGTCCCCGCTGCCCCCTTCTAGTTTTACTGTGTGTAGCTTCTATTAATACATAACTGATTTACTCTGAGTAAAGGGACAGCTTAATTTAATTCATTAAAGTAGGATTTAGAATTTCTTTGATGTAAGATTCTGTCCGGGAAGATTTAAATGATTCTAATTTAGAGGGTTTGGGGTTTTGTTTTTTTGAGACAGCTGGAAGTAGGAGATCTGGTGTAAGATGAGCCATTAGCTTCTGCCCCCTTCATGGACTTTTTCCCAGTTTAAATGTAAGCATCTGGGTGGGCAGCAGATGGAGCTACTGTAGGATTGGTATCCGACACCTGCCAGCTTGTGAAGCTCACATATTCTCAGCATCGCAATCATTTGATACTAGAACTGCCAGAGAATGTCCTAAAAATAAAGATGGCCAGGAGCAGAGGAGAGGCTTAACAAGATTAGTTTGATCTTACTTTTTCTTTGTGGTCTGCCATTAGAAGTTTGGGTATAATGTCTCAAGACTACCAAATAGAAAGAATTTTTGTATTTGCAGGCTGCCCTGCCTTTCAAAAAAATGGGAGGAGTTATTCCATTTAAAGATTGACCTGAGTAAATAAGTGGTTGGTAGATATCTTTTTCCTGTGTGGACCTCAAAAAACTTTTCTGGTTGGCTGAATTTCTCTATCTGGATAGTATGGAAAGATTGGGTTGAGTACCAGATACTTGTATGTGAGACACTTTAGAGTACTCGTATTATTCTGAGCTCACTGTCCACAGCATTCTTAATCTGAAATAACTCTATTCCCCCAGCTGCAGACAGTATAAAACCCTAATAGAAACCTATCTAGATAATTGATTCTGTGAAGTTTTAGACAGAAATAGTGCAGACAGCACTCTTTGGGAGACCTGTTAAGGACAGTGTAAAACAACTCACAGTGAGAAGTAGGCACAGAGGTTCCAAGCGTGGACTCTGGAATTGGTCAGACTTGAGCTCCAGTCCTGCCTCTTCCATTAACAAGCTATAACGCCTTGGGCAAGTTCTCTGGCCTCTTTGAATGGACCTTAGATTCCTCATCTACAAAGTGGAATAATAATACCCACCTGATGGAGTTGTTGCAAGGATGAAATGGCCTAATATGTCATGAATTCTGGCACATGGTAAATGCTTGATAAATGTAAGCTGTGTTATTTTAGTTATTTATTGGAGAGTTGAACTCATTCACCAAACAGGCATTGAGTGTTTACTTTATATAGGTATGTGATAAAACCAGACACTACTCTGTGAAGGACGTGGGCATATACACCCTATGGTTGTACAGTTAGTTTCAGTTCACTGGTAAAGATGTGTACAAGGAGAGTGGTGGTGATGGATTTCACAAAGGATGGACATTTCAGCTATGTTTTGAAGACTGAGGTTAAGACTAGGTGAACAAATATGGAGGGAAGGGTATTCCAGGCTAAGGGGGCAGAGGCATGAAAACCCAGAAGGTGAGGGGGAACAGCAGGTGGCACAGGCAGGCTGTGGGGTCTTCGTGGGGGAAATGGCAGGGGTAGTTGGAGAGTTAGGCAGAAACTGTATCATTAGGGAGTTCCTGTTCTGGGCAAAGGACTGGATTTGATTCTTCAAGGGTAGGAAGTAATGGAAGGATGTTAAGCATGGAAATAACATCAGTTGGATTTTAAGAGAAATTGTTGTAGCAGAGTGGTAAAGAAAGGGAAGTCAGGACATTGCACTGTATAGAGATTGTAGACATTTTTATTGAAGAGTACATCTATTTATATGATAGAAGGAACCAGACTTGGGGATGGATAAGGAGGCAGTCTGGCCAAGGCAAGTTGGTGGCTGTGGGTGCTCTTAACTGGGAGAGGTAATATGGGAGATAGACTGCTTTTTGAAACATCCTGAGCTCCATTTGGTTGTGGTTAAGTTTGAGGTGCTTGTGAGACATCCAAGGAAAGAGATTAGGCTGTTGAAGAGGTTAAATTGGGGTAGAGAGATTTGCATATATACGAGTAGAATATAGGCAGTAATGGAAGTTTGTATACAGGTGAGTTTTCTCTAAAGTGAAAATAAAGGGTTAGAACAATACCAAAAAGAGAACCTTGAGAAACGTCAGACATTTGAAAAGGAACCAGCAGTGATCAGTGTCGTACACGAGGCATTCCCGCTGTGCCTGAAACGGAAAGAGGCCATTGTAAAACTTCACCAGGAGAATCTTAGGTTGAGTTGTTGGTATGCAGTTATTATATTGACTTTCTGGTACACAGGTCAGCTGTGCTTTGTGTTCTTTGGCTGATTTGCTCTTAGGGCAAGCTTAACAAAAATTCAGAGTTGTGATTTTGTAAGAACAAGACTTAGTAAAACATTTTGCAGATACTACATTCTTCGCATTTGTACTTTTGGGTTCCTGAAACAATGATCAAACAGTATTATCTATCACTGTCGTCTGGATTATCCACATAGGTTTCCAAAGTGGAAGAGATTTTCCAGAGAGAAAGCTTAAAAGCAGAAGGTGCTTCTGTGAGTGGAAATTATGGGATCCTTTGTAGCTGATTTTAGAGGTTAGGAGTTGAAGACCTGACAGTCACTTCTTAGTGGGTGGGGATTGGGGCATAAAGAAGATAATTTGGGTGTTCAAAACCTTTGAAGAAGGTTCTTGATTCTTAACTTTAGAAACCAGGGGATCTATGTGATGGAAAATAATCTCCCTTCCCCCCCAAAACAGACACATGCCCTTTGTGATAGGAATGGATTATGAGGTATGGCATCCAAAACAAACTTTCCACTCAGCAGCTTTATTTTTGCTTGTTTCCTTCGATTACCCAACTCAAACAGTTCTAAATTACTTTTCTATCCTCTAGACTTACTTTTGTTCCTTCCTCTACTCCCCAAATGAGAATGCCTATGGCTTTTAACTGTAGTACTTTATTTGGCTGTCAGTGTTTATCACATTAGTAATTGGGTGCTCTTGGCTGGAGGTGGGGGGCTGTTCTGACCTTTTGAAGATTGGCTCACACACCATTGTACTTAGGTGCCCACACAGGAGCAGAGGCAAGCTGGCTGGATGTTGAACGCAAAAGCATGATACTGTGGGTGGGAGCATATATAGTTTTAGAATTTTGAAAGGCAAGGCCAAACCCATGTACCTGACGGGGCCGGTGGAATAAACCTTACAAAAGAGAAGTTTTGTTTCTGTTCTTCTTGTCCTGCATCCAGCAATTTAAAATACTGAGAACAGGAATAAAGTGACAGTTGTTCAACACCTGTATCTATCCCTTATTGATAAAAATCAACACACTAAAAAAATACCTGCTGGCTCCCACATTGTTAATACTTCCTGACTTGTGTATGTCCTCAGTAGTTTAGTGGAGAAAATGAGCTGGATCTTACCTTCTCAACGGGGGTGACTTCTCTCCCTCAAGGGGGAGAAATTTGGTGGTTGGAGGGTGAAAAAAATCTTAACTCTTTTTATGCATATAGTACGTAAGTAAATATTCATGTATCTGTGAATCAAAATTTCATGGTGTGGGGGTGATGTTGGGTTTTTTTTTAAGACTGAAAAATGTTGGGCTTTTTCACTACAGTACCTGCAGGGCCCTGAGCCCATGTATGTCAGGATGTTAGTGCATCTTCTTTATTCTCATCTCTAAACTGGCCTAAGGGTGATGAGCTCTGTCACTAATCTGAAGCGCTTCAGGAATGCTTATGGGTATGTTAGGATTATGGTAAAACGTGATTCTAACACTTATCAAGAATATGTATATAATGCTTCGAAAAGTATATTTATGCAGTTCATTGGGGAACTTGGCGGTTGGTTTAAACATCCCAAAATAAGCTGATAAAAATACTAGGAGTAGGAAAGTTTGAATCCTAGGGTATTTGCAACATTATGATTGACTATATTAATTTAAAGTTTGTACCAGTGCAGTTAGTGACGGCATGTAATGAGAGTAATATAATTTTTCTCATGGAATCATGTTGTTTTCAGAAATGGTAGAACCTACTAAATTGGGAAGGTTCCCCCCCCCTAATTTGGTTAGGAGTTTATTGTCCCATGTGCCTGCTCTCCACCCCACCCTGAACCATGGTTTTTGGGATGGTTCCAAGCTCATACCTTCGTTCAAGATGTTGGGAATTTTACAGGCAGATATATGAGTAGTAGTATGATGGTATGTCCTGGCAGATTAAGCAGTTGGTAAGGAAATGATAGCATTTATGATGAAAATTTAAAGAGCCAAGTGTTTGGGCCCATTTTTCTTAGGATTTCTGTATCCCTGCTCATGGCATAGTGGATTGTCTTGACCTATTTTTCTGTCCTTATGCTGCCTGCAGGGGGAAACACTTATTTTTATCTTTGCCAGTTTGTAGTTTCCTCCCTCCCTCCCTTTTCCCCTTTTCCCTTTCCAGGAGGCAGATTAGCATAATTTTTTTTTTTAGAACAAGCAGACATGAATTTGAATCAAATTACAGTTTCAGTTTATATTAACTGTACAATCATATGTAAAATAAAAATGCCCTCTCTAGGAAGGATTGTCCTTAATATACATGTAAAGGTCACACAGCAGGTGCACAATACATTGTGCCTTTTTTTTTTTTTTAAGTTCTAACTTTAAAAAAGAACCTAGCATTCCAGCCCAGCATTCTTATTTTACAGGGGATTTATATGAGGCCCAGACAAGCCAAAGGACCCATGCAAGGTTAGAGGGAGGGGCCGTGCTGATGCCACTAGATCTCAGTGTTCTTTTTGCTCCACTGCACTTTCCTTTTGTGTCACATCATTCTTTACTGTGCAGACACACGTGGTAATGGTGGTATTTTGCTTTCCTGTGTAAACTAATGCTGAGTTTGACCTAAATTGTACGGGTAGAGATTACATTTGTGTAAATTCTTAAGGATAGTTCTGTGGAAGCATTCTAAAATAGGATAATTATCTTGCCTGTATTTGTGACTTCATTTACTAGGTTTTATAATAGGAAAATGGATTGGAAAAATCTCCTAAAAATCCCATCTGGTCCTTTGATTTTTATGTGTGAAGGACTTACAATTACCAGGAATTGTTCCAAACACACAAAACTGGTCCCTGTTGTCCAGAATTGTCTTTCTAAGATGTGTGTGTGTGTGTGTATGTGTGTGGGTGGGTGAGAGAGAAAGCGAGCAAGAGAGACGCTAAGTGCTTGAAATCTGTTGAAACTATACTTTTGAGATTTAAGCTACTGAAGCATTTGCTTATTATGAATTAAAAAAACCGGCATAAAAGTTCATTATGTAGGGCTTTCCTGGTGGCGCAGTGGTTAAGAATCTGTGTTTAAAAAAAAAAATTAATGTGCCTACTTTTAGAAATGTCCAGCATTTTAATATTCTGAATATAATTGAATTCATTTTGATTTTACTTGAAAAATCCAGCGTACGTATTCATGGTTTCTTTTAAATAGAGCTTGGTGTTTAGGCTTTTTAATATCATTGGCTTGAAATGCTCCATCATTAATGACAATGTGAAGTGTGGTAGAGAGTACACAGACATTGAATAGGAGAACTTGCTGTAACTCAGAACTCAAATCAGTGGTTCCTAGAGAATCACTGAAGGCTCTGCAAAGATTTTGAAGGAGACTCCTGTACTCATTTTGATGTTATTTTTATTTAGCCCTACCTTACTCCCAGAGATCAGAAAATGATGAGAAATGCAATTGCTTTGGAGCTCAGTGTCACAGAATTCTGACCCCAAAAGCTAAAGGCTCAAGTTCCAGTGAATGTGTGTGTCTCTGTGTGTTTTATTAGCGTTATTTAGGACACTGGATATTTTCTAAATGGATGACAATGTTAGTGCAGGAAACTCCTGATGGCGATTAATTTTGATTTTATACAGCAGATGTTTGCTCAGTGCCAAATAAACCTGTTCAGTTTACCCCATGTCTTAATGTACCCTATCTATTATTTACATGTGAGCACATCCACCACTGAGAAAAGGAATAGCAAGGGCATGGCAGGGGGGTATCAAGACATCTGGTGAGGTGATTGCTTACAAAATCAAAATTCTTGGCTGCAACTCAAGGTTGAAAATAATTTAGAAACAAGACCTTCCTTGTATTTTTCTCTGTCTTCATTGCCTTGCACTTAAGATTTTGTAGTATAAAGTCTCTGGTTATCAATGCTGATATAGTACATTTTTTGATAAAAGACATTAAAAAAAAAACAGGCATAAAAGTTCATTATGTAGGGCTTTCCTGGTGGCGCAGTGGTTAAGAATCCACCTGCCAGTGCAGGGGACACAGGTTCTAGCCCTGGTCTGGGAAGATCCCACATGCTGTGGAGCAGCTAAGCCCGTGTGGCACAACTACTGAACCTGTGCTCTAGAGCCTGCAAGCCACAGCTGTTGAGCCCACGTGCCACAACTACTGAAGCCTGCGCACCTAGAGCCCGTACTCCATAATAAGAAAAGCCACCTCGATGAGAAGCCTGCACAACGAAGAGTAGCCCCCGCTCTCCGCAACTAGAGAAAGCTGGTGTGCAGCAATAAAGACCCAACACAGCCAATAAATAAATAAGTAAATAAATTTATTTATTTAAAAAAATTCATTATGTAATAATCACATTTCCTGATTGGGAGATAGTTTATCATTTCTTTTAAGAGAGAAAGATCTAGAATATTTTTGTGACATACTTTTTTGCCAGCGAAGTTTTTTCTTGCAAGACACGCTCTTGAGAATACCAAGGTTAATAGATGAAGCACTTGCCCTCGGATAGCTCAATCTAGTAGAAAAGACAAGTGATTACAATATATTGAGATTTGTATGATGATAGAACTGTGATGATAATACAAAGATTCACGATTGCAGGGAGGAAGTGATCCTTAAATCTTGAACTTGCCATCTTAGCCAGAGGAAACACATATACCAAGTCTGAAAGTCAGAAAACATCTTGGCAGTTGGGAAGCAGCTTGTAGTAGCTTTAGTATTATTGGAATTTGGAGTTCTAGAAAGGAAAGAGCAGGAAGACTGGAGAGGTAGATGAGGGCCAGGTAGTGGAAAGCTATGCTACCTCACACCAGTCAGGAGATGCTGAGGACTTGGAGCAGACGATTGATGAGCTTTGCCATTTAGTCAAAGGTGAGCTCTCTGGAATTGATCATCTCTATCCTTAGATTCACTGTCCACACAGATAAGTATAGAGTATGAAAACTAGCTCTTGTGGGCAAGTAAATATGTAAGCTAAAAATGTGGCCATTAGGTCCATTAAAATGAATTGATTCCAGGGCTTCCTAGGTGGCGCAGTGGTTAAGAATCCCCCTGACAATGCAGAGGTCACGGGTTCGATCCCAGCTCCAGAAAGATCCCACATGCCATGGAGCAACTAAGCCCGTGTGCCCCCTCCCCCCCCAAAAAAAATGAATTGATTCCAAATTGCATTTTACCTAAGTTATTTTTCTAGATGCATTTTAGTAAGTATCTTCTACCTTATGGGTGGCTTGCTGATGCTGTTGGTGGTTGTGGTTTTAATCCCAATTTAATTTGCATTATAGTCTCTCTCGTAGTTCATCTATGGGCGTACTGATTCCCCACTCGCTTTCAGTGTTTTTTGAGTGTTTAGTGTGTTACACAGTATAAAAAAACAGTAAACAAAGAGAGGTCACAATATGATGAGAGAACCTGTCAACAAAAGTAGAACTGTAATTGAGAATAATAGACAATAACACTTCTGCATTTAATTTGTCTCAAAAAAGCTTGTGGCATCAGAAATGGTGTTCAGCTACTCTTGCTAAGGATACCTGCGTCTAGAGCTCTGTTCACTCACTCTAAAGCAAAGTCTCTGCTGTCAGGCCTCACCCACTTCCAGTAGAGTTCCTAGGCTACTTTTGTGCGGTTTCAATTTTAAATATGAATATACAACCAAGGAGCACCAGATGTTAGAGGAATGGGAAACTGTTGAAGGATTTTAAGCAGACAGAACAGTTTTAGATTTACAGAAAAGTTGTACAAAGTGTTCAAGTATAGCCCACACCAGATTCCCCCTATTTTTAGCATCTTACATTAGTATGTTGTTGTTGTTGTTTTTTACAGTTAGTGAACCGATACTGATACATTGTTATTAACTAAAGTCCATACTTTATCCAGATTTCCTTAGCTTTTCCCGAATGTCCTTTTTCTGTTTTAGGATCCCAACTAGGATACCACAGTACACTTAGTTGTCCTGTTTGCTTAGACAACTTTTGGCTGTAACAGATCTGGTTTACATTTTAATGATGTTATTCTGGTTTGCAGAATTGAGAACATTTTGAAGGGGACAAAGTGAAAGCAGTTAGACCAGTTAGGAAGCCACTATGTAATAATCCAAGCAAGAGCTAATGGCAGCTTGGCCTAGAGTTCTAGTATTGGAAGTGGAGAGAAGGGTTTTGATTTAGGATATTTAAAAGCCATCAGAGGGACTTCCCTCGTTAAGACCCCACACTCCCAATGTAGTGGGCCTGGGTTCGATCCCTGGTCAGGGAACTAGAGCCCGCAAGCCGCAACTAAAAAGATCCCAAGTGCCACAACTAAGACCTGGCACAACCAGATGAATGAATGCATGAATGAATGAATGCCATCAGACTGTGAGAGAATTAAGGGGATGAGTGTAGGTAGAGAAGAAAATGGGTTCTGGGATGGAGCCCTTGGAGCGCATTAAAAGTTAATGAGAGGTGGGGGAATGAATTGGGAGATTGGGGTTGCCATATATACATTACTAACAAGGAAAAAAAAAAATTGTACACTCTAAATATATCCAGTTTATTGTCTGTTAACCGTATCTCAATAAAAGTTCTTTTTAAAAAAAAGTTAATGAGAGGGGCCTTCCTTGGTGGCACAGTACTTAAGAATCCACCTGCCAATGCAGGGGATGCGGGTTCAATCCCTGGTCCGGGAAGATCCCACATGCCACGGAGCAACTAAACCCGTGCGCCACAACTACTGAGCCTGTGCTCTAGAGCTCACGAGCCACAGCTACTGAAGCCCGTGCACCTAGAGGCCATGCTCCACAACAAGAGAAGTCACCACAATGAGAAGCCTGTGCGCCGCAACTAGAGAAGAGTCTGAGCTCAGCAACAAAGACCCAACACAACCAATAAATAAAATAAATTTAAAAAAAGTTAATGAGAGGAACTTCCCTGGAGATCCAGTGATTAAGACTCTGTGCTTCCAATGCAAGGGGCGTGGGTTTGATCCCTGATCAGGGAACTAAGATCCGCGATGCCCTAAGATCCCACATGCCGCACGGTGTGGCCAAGAAGAAGAAGGGGGAGAAAAGGTAATGAGATAAAAATAAACTAGCAACGGAGACAAAACAAGAGCAGCCAGTTAGATAGGAAGGAAACCTAGGACGTGTTGTGTCTTAGAAGCCAAGAGTGTTTCAAGGCAGAGTAAATGATCATTCTGTTATGTGCTTCTGATAGGCCACGTCAGATAAGGGCAGGGCACTGACCTTTGGATTCAGCAATAGGTGATCGGTTGTGACCTCTGAGTAGTTTCAGTGGAATGGTGAGAGCAAAAGCATGCTTGGAGTGGATTCAGCAAGAATGGGTCAGGATGGGGAAAGGGACACTGGGAAACTTGCTGGGGGGTGGCGGTGGTTATGTAAATTTTACAGGAAAAGAAAACACTGCAAACTAATATTTAACTATAGTTAATAATATGTATGCAGAAGTATTTAGGAGAAAGTACTGATGTCTGCAACTCAGGTACATTAAAAAATAAAATGGATTAATTGAAGGTGGTATATATATAGATATGTAATAAGGAACACACTGGTTTTTTTTTTTTTAATTTTGTTTATTTATTTATTTATTTTGGGGGGTACACCAAGTTCAATCATCTGTTTTTATACACATATCCCCGTATTCCCTCCCTTCCTTGACTCCCCTCCCCTCGAGTCCCCCCCACCCTCCCCGAGGAACACATTGTTAATGGCATAGTTTAGGTGCTGGGTAAATGTGTATTATTTGGAAAATTCTTTTAACATTGCCCTATGTTTGAAAGCTTTCATAATAAAATGTTGGGGATGGGGGAGAGAATGGAGGAAAGAAATTGGAGATGGGGAATGCGAACAACTATTCGGAGGAGTTTTGACGTAAAGGTAGTAGGATCAAAATAAGTCTCTTTTCATCCCAGTCTCAGAATTGGGAGAAATCAGCATTTTTATTTACTGATAGGAAAGATCCAGTAGAGACAGAAAAAATTGATGATGCAGAAGAAAGAAAAGAAAACTACTGCCCTAATGTCCTTGAGCAGGGAAAAAGATGGGCGCTAGCACAGAAGTAGAATTTTATTGTGTTAGGAGCACGGACAAAAGTAGTAGAAGGCAGAGGGTAGGGATATAGGTACAAGCAGTTGTATACACTTGGCGGGAGCTTTTAAAGATCTCTTCCGTTTTGCTCCTGTTTTTTCGGTGAAATAGAAAATAAGATCGTCTGCTGGGAAGAATGGTGGAAGAACTGTTGAAGCTTAAGGAGATAGGAAAATGAGATAGCCATCTAGGAGAGAGTGAATGGACTCAGGAAATACAGTGCAAGCCCACTTGATGTCTTTCATGAGATCTAATAATTAACTGAATTAAAGTTTCAGAAGGAGAACAGTGCAAATGAAAGACACCATCAGATCTTTTAAGAAGAAAGAAAGAAGATAACTTCTCATAGCTGATGGATGTGGATTTTTGGATGAGAAGGGACCACCAGGTCTACCCAGCAGTATGCACAAAAACAGATCCACGCTCAGATAGGTTATTGTTAAGTTTCAAAATGACAGGAAGAAAGAAAAGGTTCTAAAAGCATCTAGAAAAAAAGAAACAAGTTTCTATAAAGAAACAATAATCAGATTGCCAGTAAACTTTGTGTGAACAACTCTATAAATACCAGAAAACAATGTCATCCAAATTCTGAGGGAAAATGCTGTTCAGCCTAGAATTCTGTTGAATTCTACACCTCATTGAACTAGCAAGTATAAGCAAGTATAAGCAAAGAATCAAGGCAATTTCAGATATACTAGGACTGAAAACATTTGCTTCCCAAGCACCCTTTCTTGGGAAAGTATTAATGATGTGTAAAAACCAGGAATGAGGAAGACATGAACTCTAGGAAACCACACATCCAACCAAGGAAAGTGTTGGAGGAAAAATCCCAGGATGGTAAACCACTTGAAGAGGGACATAAGGTGTTCTAGGCATTTTTTTACACATACCATCCTTGAAAAGCTGTAATAATTTAAAAATATAATAAAGCCAGAAGAATTGTTTTAAGGCCATTAGAACTTTAGGGAAAGCAGAAGGCCATTCAATAAAGGGAGTACAGGTTTTTTTAATGAGTTTGTAAAATTGATGGATTGGCTCTGTGGAGTCTTCATTGCTGCACATGGGCTTTCTCTAGTTGCTGCAAGGGGGGGCTACTCATCATTGTGGTACCAGGGCTCCTCATTGCAGTGGCTTCTCTTGTTGTGGACCATGGGCTCTAGGTGCTCAGGCTTCGGTAGTTGCAGCACATGGGCTCAGTAGTTGTGGCTCGAGGGCTCTAGAGCACAGGTTCAGAACCCCTGTCCCCTGCATTGTCAGGCAGATTCTTAACCTCTGCGCCACCAGGGAAGCCCCCAGGAGTACAGTTTTTTAAACCAGCTTAACTGTATCTCCCAGAGCTGCAGGGCATTTTGGTTCTGGAGAGTTCAGATTTGATAGCTTAATCATTATAGGTCTGTTATGCATAGCCATTCACAGCCTTTGATCTCACGGGGTAATAAAGGCTAATAATACTATTCTGTGGTGGCAAACAGTAGTCGTGCCTGGGCTGGTCATGATATGGCTGATAGTTTTGGTGGATTGGAGAGGGTACTTGTTACTGTGGGCAAGAGAGTGAACCCCGTATGCCTGGTTTCCCCTTGCATTTCCAGGCAGCACAGATGTTCTGTTCGTTCTGTGGCTGACCCAGAATTGTGGAGTGGCACACAAGTTTCCCCCTTTAAACACTATGTGAAATCAGGAAGTTGTTCTTGTAGTTGGGAATTGAGGCTGACGAGCCCATTGTTTGCATTAATACATCCTATTATTTAATCCTCTTAGTCTCTCTATTCTCTGCAGGTTGTGACGTTTCTGTGGGATGAAAGTGCTGATTTTCTACATGGAACAGTATGTAGGTGCTCAGATAAAACTAATAGGAGTGCTGGGCTAGGCTTGCCTGCTTCTGATGGTACCCGCCAGGACAGAGCAGCGTGGTGGTTCTCCAGTGCCCCCGCCCACCACCCTCCCCCAGGCCTCCCGCAGATCTGCCCTCTGAGCTGTGCAGCTGCCTGAAGGAGGCAGAGAAAGCTAGTTAATTACTAGACAGGCCTCCTTTCCAACGGTAAAAGGAGGGGTAGTTAGTTTAGCCTGTCTGTTAACAGCAGCTATGGTTGTCTCTAGTTCTGTTAGAGAAGTGCCTAGAAAAAGTTGTCATATCCTGAATTCTGATGTCTGTTTTCTTGGTGAAAATGTCCATATTTAGGGTTGCTTTTGGAAGTAGAGAAAGTCTAATATGTGAGTAAGCATGTGTCAGGGTATGCTAGTTTAAATTGAATGTTTTTGTAGATTCTAAAGTTTGCACGTTATAGTTATTTGAATTGGTTGTTTGAGAAAATAATGTCAGTTTTGTGTAGATTTTTAATTACATAGCAGTTAAAACATCACCTCAGCACAACTGAGGGATTATCTCTTTTATACATTTTCTTTTTGTTTACAGTGAAGGATAAACTTTAAGTTTTAAATTATGTGACCTTGAAAAGCCAGTGATATGGCTTGAAATTTGATACCTCATCCTGTACTGTACGATGTTCCCTGTACCTGCAAACAGAGGGTGGAGGAGTAAGTTTAGAGTCTTAAAGTAATGTGTACGGCTTTTTTAATGTTCATCTTAGAGTCTTTTCAAAATAGTCAAACCCCCCCCACCCCCCCAGTTCAAATGTCCATCTCCTCTGGCCTGGCTTACTGCAGTAACCCCTTAATTAGGTGGTCTTCCTGCTGCCACTTTCATTCCTCTCAGATCTTTGTGCCACACAGAAACCAGAATCATCATACTAAAGAGCAAATTCAGTCCATGGTTTCCCAGAATCCTTATTCTGCCCTTCAGAGCCCTGCCCAAGCTGGCCCAGTTTCTGTCTCTAGCCTCCAGGGCTCTGCTGTGCCAGACCCTTTCCCACCCAAGAGCCTCTACTCATGCTCCTCCCTCCACTTGGACTGTTCCTCCTCGCTTTCATTTGTGTCCTCCATCCCCACCCCCAAACCTGGCTAAGACCTACTCATCAGGGTTTCCAGTTAAAATGATACTGCCCAGGTGAGCTTTCCTTGACACCTCTCTGCGTGGTTTGATTAGGTCTCCCCAAGGCATGCTCTCATACAGAGCACTCTGAACTTTTCATCCTAACTTACACCTGAAGTTATAATTCCCTTCCCTTCCCTGCTATCAGCTCCTTGTAAGTAAGGATCATTTCCTTCTTGTGGTCTCCCCAGGACCTAGCACAGACGCTGACACTCATACTTGTCTGCTCCCTGAGTCTTAATATAGCACATCTTTGATTATCTAATTAGGATAGAGTCCTAAGAATGGCTGAGCTTTACTGGGTTAATAGGGATGAAAATTCAGATCTTAGATACTTATGGCCAGATTGCTTTCAGTAAAACCATACACCTTTTTCTACTCCTGCCAGCACCATTCGGCTGCCATCACTGAGTATGAACTTGTTTTCATCTTTGCCACCGTGACCCTCCAGAAAGAAGAGGAGAGTGGAGGTCTGTCACGTCTCTGAGTGATAGAAGCAGGAGACTGGAAGCAGGCCACTTGATCTAGTTACTCCAGGCATGCCCACATGATATCCCGTCCTTGAAGACTTCTGGGCTGTGAGACTCTTCAGCCTTCCTGGTGGCAGTTGAGCAGAGTGGAGGAGACAGCGAGGAGGATAGCATGTCTTATCTGTTAGGCAGTAGTTTTCCTGCAGTGGAGTATCATCTCCATGGTGATTACCTGCAAGAGGTGACTCTGCTCAACTGAGCCACATCCAGATGTCCACAATGTCTGTAATTACCGTTTGTCACTTAAAACATGTGACAGCTCCATATCGCGGGAGGGCAATGTGTAGCCTGGCAGAGGATAGCAAGTAAAGTGTGACTTAACAGCAACTCCTTTTTTGAACCCCTATTAAAATATAAAAGGGAAGATGGCCTTGTTTACCATACTCTCTTATATACTCTGAGATGCTCTGCCTTTAGGTTCTTGCTCTATTCCTGGAGTATTTGAAGTTGCCCCTTTTCTAGTTCCTCCAGACATGAATTGAATTTTCTGTATCAACTAAGCAGCTCAGTTGAAAACATGTAGCTGTAAATTCCATATTCAACTCAAAATCAGCAGATTCCCTTATCCCATTTTTTAATTGTTCCCTCATTATTTACATCCGTAGTTCCCTTAGCTGTAAACGCGTCTAAGGGTAGGGACTGTGTGTTTCTGCACCCCCGCCCCCCTTTAAATGCTGTTTCAGCTTCCTAGCACAAAGCTTTCAGTATAGTAGACACTCAAAACATGAATGAAACAGATGATTGAACTTGGTGTACCCCCCCCAAATAATAAATAAATTAAAAAAAAAAACATGAAAAAAAACATGAAGGAAAGTGCAATTGGAAGAGAACAGCAACTGTAACTCATCAGGACAGCCTAGTAATAATGACCAGATTCCAGATCCTAGATTTTCCTACTTTCACCACTTTTCTCAATTCCCTGTAACTATTTTAATAGTAAACAGAAGTATTTGGCTGCTTAAGAATGGTGGACTTCGTCTCTTTTACAGCTTTCTTCTCCCAAGTAGTTGGTAGAATTTGGATACTTCCTGTGATCTGTTTGCCTCATAACAAATGTCACTTTATATAATGAAATATGTCCTTAATGAGTTCCAAAGGATGGATAGAACTAATTTGAGGGGAATTCCAGTCAGGGTCCTGGTAGGAAACACATGACACATTTAAATTGGCTAATTTGAGGGGACTTTATTAATGAGACTATTTACAAGGTGTGGGCAGGGTTTCTCTAGAAACCACAGGGAATGGTGCAGTGCCCAGAGCTAGTAACTGGGGTCCCATCTTGAGGCCTGCAGAAGACAGTGGGGCAAAGCAAGGGGGAGGCATTACCAGAACCTGGAGGAGGAAAAGACTGAGTCAAGAGGGCTGAGACTTTCAGTTGCGAATCTAAGGCTGTCCACAGAAACCTGAGACAGGAAGCTGCCTTCTGCAGGCCTCCCCACTGGGGAGCCGGAGCGCCTGTAGAAGAGCCTGCTGATGTGGTCCATACAGATGCAGGGCACAGAAAGGCGGAGGAGGGTGTCAACTGGATCTGGAGAGGCACAGGGGCACCATCTACATTTTACAATTATGCTTTTTACTCACAGTGGCTTTAAAAGAGGTAAATTTGCCAGCAGCTCGATATAGCTGTTTTTCTAAAGTGCTTTCAGGGAAAAAAAAAATTGGTGGCCGAGAGGGAGGCCACTGAGTCGCATCTACCCTGCAAGCTCTTTTGATTCCACCTCAAAGAAAAGTATCTTGAATCTGTCTCCTTCCCTCCACCACCCTTTCCCACCTCAGCCCAAGCGCTGGCATCTTTCCCCTAGTGGCTGTGGTTGTTCCCGCCTGTCTTCCCTGCACTTCATTCTCATGGTGCAGCCATTGGAATATTTGAAAAATGCAAACCTGAAAGTCACTCTTCAGTGACTTCTAATTATCATCCTTAGTGTATACCCCTTTGAACTAGCTAATTTGCACACTAGAGCCTTCTGCCTAGACTGTTCATAGGAGATCCTCTGAGTGTCCCCTCAAATGTCACTCTGACCACATTCCCCCTCCCTCCCAGACCAGGGCAGGTCCCTCTCTTTTCTGCTCTCTAACTCTGTACTTAACACGAATCCACATATTCAGTTTAGTATTGTACTTACCTGTTTAATTGCCTGCATTCACCTCCACCTGGGAATGGGGTGGGGACTTACAACTACCCCAGAGCCTCTGTCATGTGATTACAGACTCTTCTGCCATGGAGCTAGATTAGCTGCTTCAGAAAGTGCTTTTAGAACTAGGTTTGTTTTTTTTTTTTAGTTCAGAATGGTAGCCTTCTAGGTGTAAACACCCCGGCCTTGAGTGTTTCAGTCATAGATCCTTATGCAGTTGCCAGTGATTAGCTCAGTTACATTCTGTGAGGTGGCTCTTGGGTCACAGACTGACTGTAAATCAATAGACACTATTTAGTTCACATCTTGAGCCAATAAGGCCTGAGTAAAACTTAATAAAACTGTTGTCATTAATTTGGAGGAGGGCTTTGTTGGGAGCTCCTGTTTTGTTTTATTTGCTAAAGCAGCAGGAAGTGAGTTACATCTTAGAGGGTGGAGCTGATGAATGTGAGAAGGTTTGTCTATCCTCAGAATGCAGGTAACTGCTGCTCCCCCGGCTTGGGAGGCTTTGTTTGTTTTTTGTTTGGTTTTTTTGAGGATGGGGTTGTAGAATTTAACCTAAAATTGAAAGCCTTCTGTTAATGAACAAGGACAGTAGCTAAATATATATACTGTTAAAGAATTAGCCATAGTTTATGATTATTTTGGTTATTTCCAGTTAGGAGTTCCGATACCATTAGTAAAGGTTTTACTTTCCAACTTAAGGAAACTTAACTAGTCTTTCAGTTAACGGTTGCCAAGTGTGGCCAAGGGAACCATCCGTCCCTCTGTTTGCTTAATAGCAAGTTGAAAAGTCTGCCATGTTCCTTCCACTCAAAGTTCTGCGCAAGCTAAGCAAAACTAAAGATGCAAACAAAGAATGTAACTTGGGCGCCGGGGAGGTGGGCAGGAAGAATATAACCTCGCTCACACTTCACCCAGGAAGTTTTCCTGTACCCTCTAAACTGGACTTAGGTCTTTCCCTTTGGTATTTGGAACTCAGATATTTTCTGTGGAATTGATACTTGCCACGGTACCCTTAATTCCCCCTCTCCTGGCATGCAACACCGTGTTGCTGCTAGCAGTTTACTAGACTCTCAGCTCCCTGGGGAGGGAAGGGTGGCCCTTGTATCCTCAGCTCAGCTAGCTCAGAGCTTTGCACTCTTGTTGCAGTGCTTGCCTGATACAGGCTATGCATATGATCGCTGAGTTTTTCAAATGTACAGAATTTTCTCTCTTGAAACTCCCTCATATTTATCTTTGTCTCTGTCCCACCCCACCCCTCACTCCCAGCTGCCCCAAACCCCTGCAGTTGAAATTTATGACACTCTTGAGAGCATTTCACTCTCCTGTTGAGCAGTCAGCTACACTAAAGTAATATATCTTCCATAGGTCACAGAACAGAGAAGACAGTTATTTTGAATGGAAACTCTTGGTACCCCTTTGGTATAAAGAGTTTATTTTGGGGTACTGCCTGTGCATTTAGGTTTCACTGCCTCCAGATTCATCTGGGTGGAGTAATCGCTACATAAGTGTGAACGACTTTCCTGTTTTGTTAAAATATCAAGCAGCTTTTCTTAATGATAGCCAAACTTGGAGAGGTTGATGAGTGTCTGATTTGTGTTCTTTTGTTTGTTTTTCTTTTGTTTTTTAAAGATTTTTTTGACATGGACCAAATGGACCAAAAATTTAAAGTATTTATTGAATTTGTTACAATATTGCTTCTTTTTTGTGTTTTGGTTTTTTGGCCACAAGGCATGTGGGATCTTAGCTCCCTGACCTGGAATCGAACCTGCACCCCCTGCATTGGAAGGCAAGGTCTTAACCACTGGACCGCCAGGGACGTCCCTCTAGTCTGTTTTTTGAGTACTAAAATATTTCTCAGAGAAAGAAAAATATCCTGTTTTGGTTCTTCTTATAATAATAATTATAATAATAGTCCGGTTAGTCTTAACTGCTCATCTTGCTGCACATATGAACCTCATAAAGGAAGTTTTCCATTTCACACAACACGTGAATGGTCCTGCACTCTTCATATAATCAACTGTGCGTGTGTGAGAGAGCGAGTGAGCGAGCACGCGTGAGCGTTTTTCTTTCTACATCAGCTTGGCTGCCATTCCGAAGAATACAAAGGTGAAGGTCTTCGTATTTGTAAAACTTTTGCCAGAGGAGTTGTAGCTATAAAATTAACACTGTGAAAGTAAATCACTAGTCAGACATAGGCTGAACCAGGCATCTTAACATTCCAGGAAGTGTCCCCATGCTGAGAGCTGTTAGTTGGGACACATGTATAGACACAGCTACAGTTCTTCCCTCCCTAATCCACCCAAGGCATATCTTTTTATCATTTTCATACTGAAATTTCCCATTCCTGCCTACCCACGCCACCCTTACACTCTTTTATTTTGGAGAAAGTAAAAGCAGGTAGTTGTGGCAAAGTTTTGAGGTACTCCACATGGAAGTTTTTTCCGCAGTGATGCTTAAGTTACAGGAAGACTGATTTCCTAATTCTATTACTTCCTCTATTTTGCCTTTCCTCCTTGGGAGAGCCAGTTGATGACAGTCAGTGTCCTTTCTAGAGTCTAAGATACTGTTTTCACCGAGGAATTTGATGGTAATGTATAGTGCGTGGTGCTCTTTCTATTGTCCCTAGACCTAGCTAGCTCTGTGATCCTGTGTGCATTCCTTAGAACAAAGCCCCCGTATACCAGTCAGTTGCTCAAAATATGCTAGATGCCATCCTGAGAACTATGGAGAATACCGGTGAGAAGTGACATGGAGCCAGCTGTAGGATGTTTGCAGTTAAGTTTAGGAGAGGACCAGAACACCCCAGTACACAGTACAGAGCAGTGGTAGGCGAGAGGTGAGTAAGATAAGGAAGAGAGAGAAGACATGAGAGACATAGTACAATGTGTTTAGAGATCGCTGAGTCGACTAGCCTGGCTGAATTGAAGGGTTCTTTTAGAGAAATAGTGGGTGAGAAGGGCAGAAAGTCGGTGATGGCCAAATTATGAAAAGTGGAATCCCAAACTAAGAATATTTTAGATCCATAGAAGGCTACTTAAGACTTTTTGACAGAAAAACAGTGGTATTTGAAGCACTAAAGAGATTGAGGTCAAACCAGGGCAACCTTAAACTATGATACCTGGACCTTGCGGGGGCGGGGAGGTGCTTGGCCTCTTTGATTCACCAGTGTTTCCCTTTCAGACTGATCCCTGTTTATAGTAGCTGCTTAGAAGGGTAGAGAGATCTCTCTTGGGCAACAGGAAAAAAGGCACTGTTCCTGGGGTGTAACTGGTCTGTATTCAAATGGCAGCATATAAATCATGGGTGATTTTTACCAGTGAAAAATTTGGGAGTTTGGAGGTTTTCTTTCTCCTCCCTCCCTCCCTCTTTTTCTTTCTTTTCCTTTTAAAATTGTTTAGAGGGCAAAATGTAGCATGTCACACTAGTGGTCAGAAGGTGAACTTGACCAACAAACGCCCTTTGGATTTCTTTAGTTTGGTAAATAGAATCCTTTCTTAAAAGGAAAATAATGTAAAAAATTAAGGATTTAGGGCTCCTTGATCCCCAAAGAAATGAATCTTCTGGAAATATCCATTTCAAAGGGAACTAAAAACACATTTCATGGCACATATATTATACTTTTGTTGAGAGAGTTCATCACCGTAAGGTAAAAATATCCGCTTGATTCGATATCTTTACATAAATACTTTTTTAAATGAATAGGTTTTCTTTAGGGACTTCCCTGGCAGTCCAGTGGTTAAGACTCCACGTTCTCAATGCAGGGGCCTGGGTTCAGTACCTGGTCGGGAAACTGAGATCCTATGCACACAGCTGCTGAGCCCTGCTGCCACAACAAAGACCCAGTGCAGCTGAAATAAAATTAAATAAATAAAAATAAATTAAAAATAAATAAATAATTGACTCTATTTTAAAAAATAAAAGAAGTAAAGGTCTCGCACACCACAACAAAGATCCCGTGTGCCACAACCAGGACCTGGCACAACCAAATAAATAAATAAATAAATAAATAAATAAATAAATAAATATTTAAAAAATAAATTGTGACTCTTCCCCAGAATTCCCTAATCCCCTTCCCTGCTTTATTTAAAAAAAGAAAAGAGGTTTTATTTAAACCATTTAATAAAACCACATAATTTGATGTTTACACACAATTTTTATAAATCTGCCAAAATTGAGAGAGTTTTAAAACTTCGTATATACATTTCATTTCTTCTCAAATTTCTGGTCTTTAAGGGCCCATTACCTGCCAAGTGTCTTGACTGAGTCAAAAGGTGCTTGGCGTGTCTTTGCTGAGTTGTGGTCACTCAGCGTGGAGCCTGACCTGTCGTGAGTTTGAGGACTGTTGCTCTCTATGTGCTTGCATAAGCAGCTTAAGGTTTCTGTGGCACCAGGAACCTTCATTTTTAAACTACCTTTAAGTTGGTCATCTCATTATTAAAATTCGGAGCAGTGCATCTACAGTGTGGGTATTCTGCATGATTTGGCACACAGCAGAGCAACCAGCGTAGCTAAGATGTTTTTCATGTTGAGCAAAAACTTTCACAGATGGAGGTGGTGATTGTAAAGCACTTATTTAAAGTGTTAGGAATGAATCAGTGTAGTTTGAGGCCGAGGCAGTAATCCATGCTAAGGGAGTCTGAGAAGTTGAAGAGCATTCTAATTGTTTCTAATAAAATATGTAGTAGGCAACTGAAGAGAACTGATTTTAAATGGCTTTCCCAGTACTGTTACCCTAGCCAGGGTCCTATAGTATTTTTCTTAGGGGTTAAGGTCTTTAAAAAGCAAGCAAGCAAGCAAGCGCACGCATGTGTGTGTGTGTCTTCCTTCCCTATTCTAAGAACTTGAAATTATGTGGTAGAGTCACTGTAATTTAAATTTGTCTTTAAGTCATGGCAGTATTTCATTGTTGCTTGTGTGGGATTGATTGATCTTTAAAGAGCTGAGGAAATTTACTGGCTTATGTAGAATTTCTATAAAGCAGGGACCAGCTGTAAGTGGTATTTTTGTTTTTTATGTGGTAGAAGAGCTTAAATCTGTAATTGTTCCTATCTTTTGTGTACAAATGCTCTCACTTATAAATTGCTTCACAAACTGATACAAACTTTGAATACTTTTTCCCTGAAGAAATGTTGAACCTCCGGTGCAAGCTGTTAGAATGTACAGCAGAAGCTTTGATGGGACTACTGTTCCGGAACTGCACAACTTTCTTTTTCTTTTTCTCTTTTTTTTAATTTACAAATGATCGAGTATGTTCAGGCAAGAAAATACCCCCATATTTCAAAGTACAGCAGTCTATAAACAAAATTCTTATCTGCCATTTTCCGTAAAAAACATCTTTTTTCTATAATTTGTATAGAAAATTAAGTGCAGTTCTTGTCTCCCAGGATTTGTGTGGAAGGGACAGGGAAGGGAATTACATACTGTAATCCTCAAACTGTGTTTAAAATCTTTTTTGAAGCAAGCACAGCATTCTTGTACTCTGTTTTCACAATAAAACAACATCACTTCTCTCTTAATATGTGTGCTCTTGGTGCCCATGGTCAGCGTTACATCCAAGATACCTAATTTGGATAAAACTCAGCCCCTCAGGATTGCCATGTTTTATTAGGTGTAATACTGCCAATGTGTAAGGCAAAGTAACTACTGTGAAGTAAATGTGTCCACTGCAACAGCTGGACAGTAACCCTGTGCTGATTGCGATGCTGCTTATTACATTTTCTCGTTTAACCCCCTCAGTAACCCTGAGAGGCAGATATTATAACCACTTTATAGATGGGAAACCAACATTTAGAGAATGGTCGTTTGCCCAAGGTCACATAGTTCATTGTTGGTGAAATTGGAATTTGAACCCATGTGTTTATTAGCCTCTTGAATCCTACAAGATCAGGTGCATCTGAAGGGGTCTGAGACCTGAATCTTTGAGCTCTGGCCTTTTTTCCTTCTTTTTAAAACTATTTGGAAACCTTCAAATTGGTGTTAGTATACATGGTAGTATGCATGGCCTTTAGAATGGTCTCAGGTTGGCGGGGGGTGGGGGGTGGGGGTGGCAGCAGTAATAATGTTCTCAAAAATTATATAATAGAGAAAAGTTGACCATGTGGAATGCTCTGAGTTGTCCATAGCGAAGAAGGTTTTATTTTCTGGGAATTAATTTTTTTCGTAGGTTAGTGATGGCAAACTATCATGGTGGGGGTTTCTGAAACCTCATGTGTTTGTTGTTTTCTGCTGTCTGTGTATTTTTGGTGTGAAAAGTTTGTACTGGCGTGTATGAGGCCCTGGTGTGTGTTTCTTACATGTAAATTGGACCATAATATTACTGTGTTCTCTTGACTGAAATATTTCTTTCAATTGAAGTGTGATATACATGTAGAAAAGCTATATATTGTAAGTACATAGTTCAGTGAATTTTCACAGACTGAATACTACCCAGGTTTATCAGCTTGCAGGTCAAGAAATTTAACATTAGCGACAGCTGAAAAGCACCCATTTTGCCCCTTCCATTGACTGGAATAGTTTTAATTCTCCTGTGTAAACCTCACATCGTTCCTTATCTTTTAGGTTTCTTCCTGACTGCGGCTCTAACATTGCTTTCAGTCGTTTTGCAACCAGAAAAAGAACAAATAAAAACTTCACTGAAACTTGTCTCTTCCTCCTTTCATAATCTCATCTCTTAATCAATCTGCTTCCGTTAAACCAAAGTATTTTGATGGCTACAAAGTCATAACTCGAGGGACTATGGGGGTTGGCATAGAACAGGCAACTGTGCGGTAACAGCGAAAAGCATTCCCTGGAATTTTCAAAACGGAAGGAAAATTTGGTGGTTGAACTCAACCATCTTTTTGTTAAGAGATAATGAATGAGCGAATGGTTCAGTTGCCTGTGTTTTGGGGAAGTGGTGATAGAAGCAGTTTCCTCCTTCTCAGAACTCTGATGGGGCTTTAACAGATTACTTGTGAAGGATGTGAACTTTCATCTAAAGCCATAGCAAATTCAGTGCAGTCTCTGTAGGTGCAAACTCATCCACATCTGGTTCTGGTGCCCTTCTCTACTCTACTTTAGACTCACTTATGTCAATTTGTGCCCTGGCTGTTTTAAGCATTTGAATAAAACAATTTTTAACTCTTAAATTAAGTGTTAAGCCCATCCTGGGCCTTCAGGGCTTGTGTGTGAAAGCTGATGTACCAGCTGGGTGGAAAGACCTGGTCCCCGCTCCCAGGTGGCCTGGGCTTAGCAAGCAAACGTGCTTTCTCCTGTGCTTTGTCTCCCACAGAACCAATCTTTTCTTAAACTATCAAGTAAAGAGATCTAGAGGCACACACAGCAACACCTTGGCTTTCTGGCAAAGTGACATTCTGGATACCAGAATGTCCCAGAGAACCAAAATTTTAGCCTCCCATGTATTCTAACATTACATCAAAAATAATTTGGTGGCCTAGTGGTTAGGATTCTGGGCTTTCACTGCTGTGGCTGGGGTTCAAATCCCTGGTCGGGGAACTGAGATCCCACAAGCCGACTAGCCAAAATCATCCTTACCACCACTGCCACCACCATCTAAGCATATTAGTTCCATATTGCCCTACCATCTTGGGGAGAAAAGCATACTAAACACCAAGTATTAATTTTGTTCTGCAGAAAACCATAGTTGTAAAATGGTGCCAAATCTGGGAGTTTCCCTGGAGTTTCTTTTATTGTTGGGGGGCATTTTTTTAGGGGGAGGTTTGCATCTGTGTTGGTGAAGGTGACAAGAAAAATGTGCAGTTCTAAGAACTCCTGGCATGTAGCACCTTTTCTGCAAGGTTATTGGTCACAAATGAAAATTGACCTTTTCCAAGTGATTACCTTATTCTGTTTTTAAGTCCAGATGGGCCATAATGCTTTATAAGATAATTAGTAGACCACATTTTTCTTCCAGTCCTTCTTTTTAGTAGACAGCAAAATCCTGGCCTGAAGCTCCTTTGCTCTCATGCTGTTGAATCTCCTGTGATGCTGGTGGGGTAACCTTGGTGCTTACGGACGGACGTTGATGTCATTGTGGCAGGGAGTGCCTTCAGAGCCTCGTCCTGCTCAAGCCTTCATCCTAGGTGTGCGGGTGTGTGTGTTATAATTGTTTAGCAACAAAATAGCTTTTCTGGTCAGTGCAGTTTTTGAACTGCAGATTTTAAAATTATAAGTGTATTTTACCTATATTCGTTTTTATCATCTCTGTATTTAGTAAAATATTTTTTAGGGGAAAATGATGAAAATAAAAGTTTACATCACTGAGGCTGGTGGGATTTACCAGTAGCTGATTTTTTTCAGTTCTCTATTCACATTAATTAGTCCTTGCAAGGTTTGTTGCTTTATCTTGTACACATGTAAACTCAGTGACTGACACTGAGGGCCCGAGGTTAGCCAGCATCACAAATAGACACCAGCTTTGTAAAAGTCCTCAGGGCATAGCCTTCCTTCAAAAGGGAATTCATTGGGAGGCATCATTAATGCAGCTTAGGTATTTGTTGGTGTCTATCAGTCTTACCTACCCTTTCCAAAGTTGTATCTCACTCTGAAATGTCAATACATCTACGTAAAGCAGTCCAGGTTCTAATTTGGCAATGAGTACAGCGTTGTTCAGCATTATGAATAAATAACTGGGTAAAGAATTTTACCAACTTCCTCTTACAGTTTTGCTCTGTAATATAGATTTACTACTACTTTACTAGTCCATCAGCATTTTCCTGTGTTCTCCATTTTGGAGTTGGGCTCACATTTCTATTTTCTCTTTTAAGTTACTAGCTTTTTTAAATGCCCTATATCCTTTGCCTTTTATTAGAAATCTTGAATTCAAAGGGTGGCATTTATACCATGCCTAGATCTCTTCTGCCTCTGCCCCCATTTTTTTTTTTGTTTGGCCCCACCATGTGGCATGTGGGATCCTTGTTCCCTGACCAGGGATTGAACCTGTGCCCCCTGCAGTAGAATCGTGGAGTCCTAACCACTGGGCAACCAGGGCAGTCCCTATTCTGCTCCTTTTAATACTCTGCAGGTGACAGTATCATGGCCTAACCTATCCATAGAACTCAGTACTGGAGAGCACACTCGTTTGCGTTCTTAAAACCTCTGTGGGACTCACTAGCTCCTAACCTTGGGTAGTTACGTCTCATTTCTAGATCTGTCTTCACTATGTAGAATGCAGCAGTTCCGTTACATGGTCTCTGGGTCTTTCCCCCTGAATTGGGCTGGTTGGTGTGCTTCCAGTATTCTCTAACTCGAACACATTGTGGCCCTTGAGGGTTAAGAGAAGTAAGTAGGGCTTGCCGTGCTTTTTCATTAAAATACGTTTTCCTGTACAAGGGCCCACAGATGTGCAGCAGGTAGCAGCATGCCAGTGGCTGACCCATACTGGGGTGACCTAGAGACAGCATGAGGACATCCCAAGACTGGAACTCTGTGATTCTGGAAATCGGCTGAAGATCCCTGGCGAGACCCTCAGGCTCTCGCTCTTGCCGCCCACTTGTGCAGTTATACCTTCCCTCTCCCTTTATTCTCCAGTGTCAGTGTTTGCTGTTTTCCAGAATCTCCTCACAGAAATTCATCTTTTATTTTTCCCTCCCTCTTTTTTCCTACTTAGGCTTTAATGCTGGGTGCTTGGGAGCCTGAACTCTCATTTCCAGAGACAATTCCTTTTTCTTTTTAAGTATCAGAGTTGACATAATGCTGGTTGTTTGAAATTACAAGAAGTTTTGCATCAGTGTAACTGATAATACTCCAAATAACACCTTTTACAAACAAACCTAAAAGGCAACATAATCTTGGCTACCCACTTCAGAGTGAAAAGGAAATGATTGCTTTTTTTCTTGTCTTGATTCTTTCCAGGTTTTGAATGAAGAATGTGATCAGAATTGGTACAAGGCAGAGCTCAATGGGAAAGACGGCTTCATCCCCAAGAATTACATAGAAATGAAACCACATCCGTAAGTTGGGCTCTGCTGACCCTCCAGGGTCAGACCCGCCTGCTTGTTTCAAATAGTGTTTTTAAAATTAAGATCATAGGGATGGATGTCATACTTTTTATTCTGTCTTCCCGGGAATTAATAAAGTATGTTGATTTTCCATGTTAGTAAGAGTATATAATGAGAGCATAATAGTAACAGCATGTGTTTTAGGTGATAACTGGCAGTGATCTTCAAGTGATAAAACATCAATTGCGCAGGTCCGTAATTCTTTGTCTATGAAACCCTTGGTGCCAGATGTGTTTCATAATTCTGCATTTGTTGAGTTTTAGAAAGAGTATTTATCACGTGGTTTTGTATTGACATGTTTGATTTTCCTATGGGACAGTATCTTAATAATCTTGGTACCACCAGAGCACAACACCTGACATATAACTGGTTCTCGGTAAATGTATACTCTAATCACTGCCCTAGAGTTCCACTTAAGTGTTCCCACTTCAGAGAAAACAGAATGCTCTCCTGCTCTAGACTGCTGAGAGCAGTGGGGAAAAAATTTTTTTTTAAATTCCAGAACGCTTCATGTTGATATGTGGCATGGTGGGATCCTGGGAGCCCTTACAAACGACTTTCCTCCCACCCTTACCCACCGCCTCTTATTGTCGCTGCTCCTACCTCAAAAGCAGTCATTTTCAGCAGTTCCCCGATGGTCCAGAAGTTAAGACTCCACCTTTCAATGCAGGGGACGCGGGTTCCATCCCTGGTCTGGAAACTGAGATCCCAGATGCCGCATGCTGCAGCCAAAAATTGGGGGGGGGGGTGGGGGGGGGGGAGGCATTTTCTTGTATGTCAGGGAAGACTGAGGCATTTAATGCTCAGGTAAAAATGCCACTGACACACAAAGAAATGGTAAATCCTCTCTATCTACTTGTTTCAACACAAAATGGTAAATGAGACTTCTAGATGACTGCCCCACCTCGGGTAGCAGCCCATTTGTCCTTCTCCCCCATTGTCACTGTTCTGATGTGTCCCTGTCATTTCTCTTCCCTCAAGTACTGGAGCAAAGATCTTAACCACACCTTACCTTACACAGATCTTACATCGTCTTACCCAGAACTGAACGCCGTGGAGCTCGAAAGGGCCTTGACAGGAGTCTAGTTCATTCCTCCTTATCCTGCAAATTAGGAAAGCTGCCCGTATTTTCATTTCAAAACCACTAATTTATGAATATAGTTCTCATTTTTTTAAATATTTTAATTTTATTGAAGTATAGTTGATTTACAGTATTGTGTTAATTTTCAGATTCTTTTCTCATCTAGGTTTTCACAGAATATTGAGTAGAGTTCCTTGTGCTATATACAGTATGTCCTTGTTGGTTATCTTATACATAGAAGTGTGTGTGTTTACCCAAGCTCCTGATTTATGAATATAGTTCTGATTATAAGACTCAGTGTAGACAACTATAGAGCAATGTGAGTTTCTCCCCATACACGTACCCCTTTCAGAGGTCACCACCACTAGCAACTAAACATGAGCCAAATGCTACCTTATGAACCGAATCTGTTCTAAAACGATGATTTACGTTCTATAAAACAAAACAAATGATTCAGGGGGTTCACCCTAAAACTGTCTGTTGGGTTCATGTTTTGGTCACTAAACTTTTACACAGTTCTCATTGTGTGCAGAGACTGTGCTAGGTGCTGGGAAGTTAGATTCTATAGTTCAATTATGGTATTAAAATGTCCGTGTAGTTAATAGGAAGTTCTTTGAGAGAGCACATCCAGGAAGCTGTGGCTTGGAGAGAGAAGGTTGGGTTACCCTGCAGTTTGGTAATGTGAGGATGCCTATACAGAAGTTTCTATAATGAAGAGTCTGTGAGGTCTTCAGGGAAACTTCTTATACTTCAAGAAGAACCAGGCACCTTATAATGGCTCACTAAATGTTTCATTGAATGATTTAAAAGGAGAAAACCAGTCTAATTGTAAAGTATATTTTTCTAGTTTTTGTTTAGAACTTATGCTATCTTGTATCTTTGTAACTGTTTGATCTCTCCCCTAAGAAAGATATTAGACTCCGTGAAGAATTTATTATGTCTTCTGCGTTTATACTCCCTTATAACTTGTGCCTTGCTTCTGCACATAATAGTAGCTCAGTAAGTAGTTTTGAATTGATACTCAGACCCAGATTCTTGTACAAAGGCTGAGACCAATTTGTTCATGGTAATAAAAGCCAGAAGTATTAAATCTTCAAAGGCGTACATGGAAAAGATTCCTGGCCCCTGGTCAGTGGATTGATCATGTCCCTCGTTTGAGGTCCCTGTGATGTTAGATTGGCGGTCACTAACACGCAGCCATGCCTGGGTTACTAAAGTGTAGGCACAAGCAGTGATAGCCAAGAAACTCCAAAAGATGAGCGTGAGATAGATGACTGCAGATTCCTGGGAAGTGTGCTAAGCACCGTTCTGCATTCTTGTGGCCACTTAGTGTCCATGTTTGCTTTGGGGGCTGTGTGGGCTTTTCATGGACAGCACCACAGGATACACCCCACGGGGAGAAGCAGTTGGACAGTCGTTGCTGGGAGTCACATAGTGCATCCTACCTCGGTCCATACAAGCCACAAATCTGTGTACATCTGTTCCTATAGTCTGTCCTCAAAGTAGATCAGGGATTGGCTAAAGCTTCTCTGGAAAGGGCCAGATAATCAGTATTTTAAGCCTCCTGGGCCGTGTGAGTCTCTGTCATGTCCCATCTTCTTCATTTGAATTTTTTAAAACAATTCTTAAAAATTTTTTTAAATAGTCTTAGATTTAGATTGTGGGTCATACCAAAACTGGACCGATTTAGGCCGAGGGCCGTACTTTGCTGACTTCAGCACTAGATCCAATGATAACAAAATCAACTTAAGTTCCTTTTCATTTTCATGTTTCCAGGCTGAGGGGGAATTCAGCAGAACATCAGACTATAATTTTTATATTAAATAGAATGCCTGTGGCTCTAAGTCCTTGTTTTTCTTCAGACTGTTTCAGGTGACGTCGGCATTTCAGGTCTGACTGTTGAGAACATAGGAGAGGCCACCTCCCCGGGTGGCTGTAGTTGCTGACCTGATTGATGGATGAGCCTCGTAGGAAGAGTGACTCTCATGCCTGCTCCTCTCCCCACTGTGAGGAACTTTGGAATAATGATTCATCAGGAGGCATCCAGTGCAGGCCCCGGGGTGGTGGTCTTCACAGACCCTAGCTGGAAGGCAGGCAGTGCTCATCCGTCCAGGCTCTGAAAAGGGAAACCATATTGCCAGAAAAGACCATGACCCTGTACCTCTGCGGTGGTTGGCCACACAGGCCTGTTTCACGTTACAGGACTGCTGTGTGACTGGATGTCCATAAGTACAGGAAGGGCTGTGGGAGGGCGCAGAGTACCAGGCCCTTCCTTCCATCTCCCAGCCTCCCTTCCTCCCCCTTTTCATTTTTGTCAGAGAGGAGGAGGGAAGTTTAAAATGGAATATGACCTAATACAGCATTTGAGCTAACAAATTAAACACAGACTACAAGCAGTTGTTGGCATTTGTGTTGCAACATGCGTTGTGTATACTGGGGGTGGATCCAAGTATACGCTTTTCATACTAAGTGCATATGGATGGGTGCCTATGGGATGTCGTAAAGCCTTGAATTGGAAATAAGCTGCCTCCTCCCATCAGCTTCCTGCCTTGTTGTGTGTATTGTAGTATAAACCCATCTTTTTAAAAATTTTAAAAAGTTTGACCATAGCCATGTAGTTACACATAAATATCACCATTAAAAGAAGTTAAAGTTATAAACAGTATAAAATGCTAAAGAAGTGCAGAATGGTGGTATTAAAGGTTTTAACCGAGAGTCACAGATGTTCCTCATACAGTGTCATATCCCTTATGTCGTGGGACGTCCTCTCCCTTGAGAGGGAGGGGAGTGTGTGTGTGTTTAGTGAAAATGGGAGCAGGTACAAAAGAAGTCTTTATTTAATAAAAATGGTCTCCAACTAATTTTCTGTTTTTCAGTCTGGGTGCTTATAACAGGGGTGTGTTTACTTTGTAAAAATTCCATTTAGAGTACTTTGCTTCACTACAGCTTTTTTGTTCTTGAAAATAAAAATGAGTTAATGTTAAGCTGGGGACAAGAAAATACTGCCACCATATCTATATATTTGTGCACCATAAGGAGGGTCTAAAAACACACATCTTCTAACTGCCAACAGTTGCTGCCTCAGGGGAGTTTGAGGGAAGAGTCTTGCGTTTTACTTTTACTTCACACACATCTAAGCTATTTTAATTTATATTCAATACTTTTACCTTAAAAAAGGAGAACAGGAAAATGCCGGCCTGGTGGGAAGACTTGGGGGGTCTAGGAGGAAAGAGTGTGACTGTTGAGGTACTTCACCCCACCTCCCAGCCAAATGGCTACTGAGTTAGTTGCCCGTGCAGTGTAAACACTGTGAGCTGTCCTTTCCGTGGGAGATCATTCTGTTGTGTTACTGCGTGATTTCTCTTGTGTGGCCTTAAACTTCCAGGCACCAGAGGACTTGCCCTCAAGTTCTTTGTAGGCACAGGAAGATAGGTTGTACCAGCTCCTCAGCAGCTTGGCATTACGTTACCTTAAGTGAGAAAGACAAGGCTGCAGGTTTTAGAAGTGTCTAAAGGTTACCAGTGCAGCTTCTGAATGTACCCTTCCTAGCCACTCCCATCGTTCTGTTTGAATTTTAGTATAGTGTGTTATTGCAGAGACATCTTGCAGTGCAGTTGCTTATAAGTAAGATAGGTGTATGTTAGATTTGTAACTTTAATGGACTCTTTGGTACCTTTGTTAACCTAGTTTGCATATTTAGTGCATGTTAGTTACCATGTACAGAGTCTAATGAACCAGGTAGATCTTTATTAGTTACAAGTGGTGGTGTTGCTTTTTTAAAATAATAACGCAATAAAGACAGCCTTGCAAAGAGAACCTTGTTTTCACAGTCATCTATCCTAATTAGTTGTGGCTTTCCTGTGAGAAGTGAGGCGCCTGTGACTTGAAGCTGTTTCGGAGATTTCTCCTCCTCTTCCTCCTTGTCAGCCCCAGTCCCAGCTGCTCCTACCCCTTTTCCATGAATTCACCCAGTTTTTCTCGTGACCAGAGTGAATTAGCATTGGGAGCAGAAGAATCTGTAACTTACTTCAAGTGAAAAACTGAATTTTGCAACTAGCTGCCTCTGCACAGGGTAAATCATGGCATTCCTGATGGTTCCTGAAAACCAAACACTGAGCAGTGACGGCAGCAAGAGGCCTTGAGAGGGGTGCCAGCCACAGCTACTGGCGGAGGCTGCCCCCTCGGAGCCCACACCTCTCCCCTTGCGCTGCTACAGGATGTGGCCCTGTCTCCAGCTTCTGGGCCTTCCAGCTTTCCTACCCCCTGTTTCTCTTCATCCCCCTGTAGCAAGGATGCTGCCTTATCAAGTGGCTGCAGGAAGGGTCTGTCTCACCTTAAGTGGTTCATCCTGTGTACAAATCGATAGGCCTGGGCTTTCCCCGGTGCCTTGCTGATGAGTCAGTCGGGGGCCCAGTGGGCTTTGGCCCAGGAGGCCCATTTTTAAGTGTCTTCCTCTGTAGAAAGTGGCCCACGATTGTGTCTTATGAGTCACTGGGGAAGGGAGGAGATGGTTGAAGGGAGATGGTCCCCTCTCAAGGCGTGTTGGGGCATGCGGAGACAGGAGGGTAGAGAGGGAGGCCCTTCCTCCAGCGAGGAGTGTTCTGTTACTCACATTTTGGAGGCTGGATATCCCGTTTCTTTGTGGGGAAGCAGATGTTGACTGGCTTGCCTTCCTTCCTTAGGTGGTTTTTTGGCAAAATCCCCAGAGCCAAGGCAGAAGAAATGCTTAGCAAACAGCGGCATGATGGGGCCTTTCTCATCCGAGAGAGTGAGAGTGCTCCTGGGGATTTCTCCCTCTCCGTCAAGTAAGTATTTCCTGCTCTGAGTGCCGGGAATCCTGTCTCCAGCTGATGGAAATTGTGAAGCCAGGGGCCAGGTGTCTGGCTACACATACCAAAGGTGGCAAACTGGGAAAGGCTTAGCCTAAACAGTATGTTATGAATCAGAAAATGTTACATTAAAATCCTAACTTCTGGCTCCTCTTAAAAATTATCTCCAGCAGCACTGGGTTTAGATTCCTGTGTGGAAGCCGTCATGAGGTGCTGAGCAGCAGCTGAGCTTCAGAGAGCAGATACTTGCCAGTTTCCCCCAATCCCCACCGCTCTGCAGTGTTCTCCACACACGTGGCTCTTGCCTCGTCTGGGCACCCCTGCCCTCTGTGGGATTGCTACGGCTCTGTAACTGCAGCTGATCACAGGCCAGCCGCCCGGGGCACCTTTCCCAGGTGTCCGGCTGAAATTACCAGCATCATCCTAGGCCTCAGACTAGTTTACAAGGTGACCACAGGGCTTTCCCCAGTGGTAAATTTAAATGTGGAAGGAAGCTGGTATGCAGGGAATGGGGAAGGCAGGGGGCTATGCCAGCATGGGAATCATGGAGAATATAAATTGGAACTTGGAGGATCCTAAGCTAATCACTCCCCATCCATGACAAGGATTTTGAAGCAAGTGGTCATTTCCATATGTGTTTTGACTCTGTCCATTTCTGCTTAATATATTGTCACAGGAAACCCTCCCCTAGGAATCTTACAAATCACTTCATCTATGTGACGAAGAGGTGGTTAGATAAAAAACTCAGATCACTTTAGTATACATTTAAAATGAAGGCTGTAAAACAATTTATTTGCCATTTACAAATGATAGAAAGATTTTTCAGTTTCAAAAATCAATTCAACATCTTGTTTCATTTTAGGACCAAATGTGCAATTAAAGTGTGGGTTTCTTAAATTAAAATTTTTTGTGTTCCTTTTCTCAGTGAAGATGTGGGAGGTGGTTTCAGGTGACATTTGCAGTATCTTTCAGATACATTTCCAGTATAGTTATGTTTCAGCCCCAACATGAAAAAAATCAAACTGGATCTAATTATCAGTTTTCCTCTTTTAACAATGGCTTTTTTTTTTCTTTTAGTAGACTTTATCTTTTTAGAGCAGGTTTAGGAGGTTCACAACAAAATTGAGTGGAAGGTACAGAGATTTCCCCTGTACCCCTTACTCCCACGTGCATAGAAACAGTGGCTTTTTGACATGCTTGATTAAACACATGCAAATGAGGATCTGGTGGGCGAAGAGTGCCTTGAGGTGGAAGAGTCTTTATGCTTCTCACTAACTTGAGTTTCCTCCTCTGTTTTCCTTACGTTTTATACCGACCCGTTTTATACAGTGGAGGGTGAGGAATACACGCGGTAAACCCTTGAACAATGGCCCCAAACCCCATGGCAGTTTGTGTTTGGCTGTCCGATGACTGTAGTCCTTGCCCATGCTCTGCGGTGGCTGCCGGGAAGCTCCCAGACCATTCCGTTTTATCAGATAAAACCTTTATAAAGAGTTCCCGTTATTTATTGCTTTAGAAATAAGATTTGAAACACATGTCATAACCACCTCTAACAACACAAGCATCTGCACAAAGAAGGTTTAAGAATCTGCAGTCTCACGTTTCAAGGTGTTGTGAGTCGGCTAGAAGAACTGCCCTAGTTAACAGCTCCCAGTCAGGGGACCCTGTACGCCTTTCAGAAGCCACATGTGTTGCGTGGTGGGAGGGGCTTCCATGGGCCCAGAAGTGCCATTTCAGTATGTCCTCCTTCCTCATAAAGCTTTCTTCCTCATCCACCTTTTTCTCATGAAATCGCGATGCTGTTTCTAAGCACTTTGCACCTGTATTCAGTGGCTTCCTTAAAGCTCAGTGCTGCCACCTGCTGGGTTGGTTTTAAGAAGTGTTTATGCTTAGTACCGGTGACAGGAGGAGAGGCTTTCATTCGTTTATTTAACAGATCTTCATAGAGCCTCTTCTGCAGGCTGAGCACAGGTGTGGACCTCAAGGACTCGGCAGAGAGCGGGACAGGCAGGGCCTTGCTTGAGCTGATGTTCTAGGCAGACAGACGGCAAGACGGTGGTGGGCCATTCCCACTCAGCCAGGCTCATGCTGCTTTTCTGGGCCAGTGTAAAGAGAGCAGTTGCCTTTTTACCAGGTGGTAAAATGGGAGTGGGGGGGTGCCTGGAACTCTTATTTATTGTCCCAGCGTGTTCTTTTTTTTGAGACCCTTCCTCCATAAGTAAAACTAAAATCCCTGAGTAGAAAACATGACTAAACTCTTCCCAGTTACAGGAGATTTGTTTGGAAGTGTGTCCAGTCCCTCCTTTTCTCCCCTTCTTTCCTGTCCTACCTTTTGTAGTCTCCAAATGTCACATGAGGTCTCAGTTCTTTTTCGCATTTGGCACAGTGCAGGGCACATAGGTTATATGTCTGTTGGTTAGGATACTGCTTTTTATTTACAAATGTCTTCAGAATTAGACAGACTGACAGGGTTTTCCTGTCCGGCGAGGATTCTTCCTGTTGTCACTGGCAATTGTCGTCCTAATGGAGAGTCTCAGGGTGCTCTCCAGCCAGGGAGTCAAGCTGTGCTACAGTCCTGGACCCCTCAGCCTGTGAAGGGCATGGCCGGGACACAGGTTCTCCAGGGCGCCTCCTTGGTGGGCAGGTGGCCCCTGGGTAGCCAGGACAGAGCCCTCTGGCCTGTTCTCACATGTATCCTCTGCCCCTCCCCAGGTTTGGAAATGATGTGCAGCACTTCAAGGTGCTCCGAGATGGGGCTGGAAAGTATTTCCTCTGGGTGGTCAAATTCAATTCCTTGAATGAGCTGGTAGATTATCACAGATCTACATCCGTCTCCAGAAACCAGCAGATATTTCTCCGGGACATAGAGCAGGTGCCACAGGTAAGCCTCAGAAGAGACTGGGATCATCCTTCGCAATTAAGAAGAGCTCCATAGGCAAGCAGGTGTTTTTTTTTAAAAGGTTACTTCTGGGCCTTCTATGCTTATTCTTAATTCATGTTAAAGGTTTGAAGTTTGAAACAAAAAAATAGTTTTGCCTTTTCCAGAGGCTGCTTCTCTGAAGCAATGTGTTGCTAGTTACTTTTTGCCTCTAGGCAGAGGGTCTTTAACACATCCTCAGATACAGATACTCTTTGCCTGGAATAAACTGTGAGGAAAGTCATATTGTAAGGGAGTGGGGTCCACACTCATTCCTAAAATCCTTCTCACATGTTACGGTTAGCACCGCCTTATTTTATTCAAGCTTCTACCCTTTTGACTCTGTAAACCTTAAGGATTTTCTATGTGATAAAGTGATAGGAACTAAAACACTTTCACATCTTGGATTGTAAACAAAACCCCAGTGGCTGTTTCTGAAGTTCCTTCCCCTTGAAGCAGTACCTGCTGCTCTCCGCTTGATGCTGGGGCGCAGCTGGCCACCACGGTGGGGACACTGTAGCGGTTTTGAGTGTTGGCAAAAGATTACATGACACCCATCTAGAGTAAAACTCTGTAGGAATTCGTGGAGAGGGGAGGATAAGCGAGGGGTTTTTTCAGGAAATGTGAAAAGGCTGGCACACGTCTGTTTCCCCATCACCAGTCCGCTTATGAGGGGCTGGCCATGATCAGGGATGCAATGTGTGTTTTCTCCCTGCCCCTCTTCTGCAGCAACCGACGTACGTCCAAGCCCTCTTTGACTTTGATCCCCAAGAGGATGGAGAGCTGGGATTCCGTCGGGGAGACTTTATCCACGTCATGGATAACTCAGACCCCAACTGGTGGAAGGGGGCTTGCCACGGGCAGACCGGCATGTTTCCGCGCAACTACGTCACCCCCGTGAACCGGAACGTCTAAGGCAGGAGATTATTTAAAGAAAGTGAAAATTTTAAAAACACATACAGAAGAATTAAACCCACGAGCTGCCTCTATCAGGAGCCCGTGAGGGAGCTCAGAACATCTGGCTGGGTCACCTGGTGACCTCTCACTTTGGTGGGAACTCGGGGGGGTGGGAGGGGAGCTGGATATAACAATGCCAAAACTTACCTATAAATTAAGAAAAGAGTTTTTATTACAGATGTTCACCGCTGCTCCTGTTCCTTCTCCTTTGTCCTTTTTTTCATCCTTTTTCCTCTTCTGTCCACAGTGCATGACATTTAATGCCACATATAGTCCTAGCTGATGCCAATAATAAAAGAAAAGAAACCACGTGGGCTGATATCTTCTCTATGCAAAATGTCTGTTGTAGTCAGGACGACAGAAAGAAGAACAGCCACTTCTGTGTCCTGTGTTATATATACACACGCCCAGGAGCAGGCGGGGAGCGGGCGGCCCTTGCCCTTCAGCTTCTGCCTGAGGAGGGAGGGCAACCGGGAACCTGCCTGCCAGCCCCCAGCCCCCACTGGTGTGCTGTGTCACAGGTGGACGTGCCGTGGGGGTGACGGAGGGGGTGGCGCCCCCAGGGCTTCCTGCGAGCCAGGCCCCAAACCTGTGTCTCTTTTCCGCATTGGTTTCCCTTTCCGGTGGTGTTCCCGAGCATGTCGTTTTTCATAGTGCCTTCTGCCTTATTTCAAGGGTTGCTTATGAGTGGTGTTTTTTATTTGTTTTGTTTTAAAAATAAGTTAAAGGCAGTCAGCCAATTTGTCTCCTACTCTGTGTAAATATTTTTTCCCTCGGGGGAGGGGAGGACAGGGTAGAGAAGAGGAGACAAGTGAGATGAGGGCGTGGGCGTCCTGCCTGTGCGCAGCTGGAGTCTTTAAGGTTCAGCTTTAATATGTGTCCCCTGGAGGTTAAGGGAGCTGGAGCCCCGGGGTGCAGTGGGACCAGGTCACAGCCCTCCCCACGTCTGACTGGATCTGGCTGGAAGGGGGGAGGCCAGGGTCCTTGACCTTGTGGTCTCAGGTGTTGTCGGTCCCCAGACAACCCCAGACGCCAGTCTCTGGAGCCAGCAAGTTTCAAATGCAACGTTTTTAAACTGTATCAGATTCTACTGTGTTCCTACACTGTGGGGCAGGCGGGGAAGAGAATGAGAGTTTTCAGTTCAGTTCTCTTGCTCTGAAAGCTAGGGGCATCTGTTCATGGCTTTCACCCTTTGTGTCCCCCACCTGACCTGCCCAGGTGAAGTTGGGCCACATTCAGGAAGCAGCTGGGTGGTCTTTCATGTCTCCATGCACAGCGGGCTGTGTTCATAGCTGCTCCCCCCGACCCCCGGAAGAGGAAGGATCCCCGTGACACGGGCAGTTGGAAGGAAGATTGGAGCTGTCGGAAGGCTGAGGCTGTTGCAAAGCTCTTTCTCTCCGTCTCCTGTCGGCTTCCTGTCCCTTGTGGTGATGCACCTGTGATCGTCCTCTCCCCACCCATCCCCTTCCCACAACAGAAACGGGGCCGCTGGGAGTTGGTGGCGGCCTTTGGCTTCTAAAGCAGTCGGTCGGCGTCTCCCCTGGACTCTGGTTGAGGAGCCGGACTCGGCTTGGAGCGCCTAGGGGCCCAGGAGATGCTGCCTTCCCGGACAGAGTGTCCATCCGTCTCCGCCAGCTTCTCTTCTCCTCTCTGATGATACAAGGAATCTCTGGCATTCTGCAGCCTGGACCATTTGATTGTTTCATTTTGGAATTGGTGTATATCATGAAGCCTTGCAGAACTAAGTTTTGTGTGTATATATTTAAAAGAAAATCAGTGTTTAAATGAAAAGACCTGTGTACTTAATCCTTTAACTCTGCGGATAGCATTTGGTAGGTAGCGATTAACTGTGAAAAATAAACATGCAATGAATTCTTCACTCTGTATCTTTTCCGTTTTTTTCCCCTCGCCTTAAAGTAAAAACCTAAAGACTCTGTCAGGGAGTCAGGACGCTCGTGTCCTTATTTCCAACTCACCTCGCTCTTTGGGGACCACGTAGGTCTTGCTGGGCGCCTGTTCCCAGTGCCGAGTCCCAGACCCCACCCTCAGATTGCGTTGAGGGCACCAGCAGGCGCACCTGGCATCTCTAACAGAAGCCACAGGCCACACTTTGGACACTGGCCTAGACTCGGTGCTTTGTAAGGACTAAGCACCGCTGGCTTGGTTCTCGTCCCCTCCCCCCCACCTAAATAAAGGACAGAACCAACCTTGTTGAAGAACCTTGATGTCCCAGGTCATTACAGCAAACTCGTCGGCCCAGTGGGCTGCCTTGGGGTGACGCTGGGCCTGCCGCCCCCCACAGCACTGGCCACAGGAGGCCAGATAAGACGTGTTTAGAGAGAGAACAGAAAAGAAACCAAACCCAAGCAATTTCCTCTCACGTTGATTGCAAATAGAGCCCAGCACGCTGCCTGGCTTGTGGCTGCCCTGCTTGGGCAGGAGAGTCTCCACTTCCCTTCTCTGCGGTGACCAAGGGAGAGACCCTGACCCAGCACTGCCCTGCCGGAGGCTGCTGGGCTCGGGGTCCACCCAGGCTGGCTCCTCCGAAGCCGAGCAGATGTTTCCAGAACTTCTGGAACTTCTGGGGCCTTGGACGTGAAAACTTCAGGCAGTGACTGACCGCCTCCTTGAGGCTTTTTGCCCTGTTTTGACTCATGGCCTCAGAATAGCATCAGAATTAATGGGAAAATGGCGGCTTTTGCACAACCAGTTTGGTCACAAGTTTCTTGGTGGCCATTTCCCCCTCCTCCAACCATTGCTGAGAGGGCAGGTCTGGGTGGGTGTGCTTTTGGGGAGACTCCTTGGGATACAGTGGGACAGCTCAGCTGCCTTTGATGACTGAAAGCTCTGGTGGGTGAGTGGCCTTGTGGCTTCCTCCCTGTCCTCCGCTTCAGAACAGCCCTCCTGACGTTCTTCCCACTTGGTGACCTGGGAGCTTATAACAGAAGTTCATCGTCGTCAAACATGATTGTGGAGGGGGCGGTGGTGACAGCTTCTCCCCAGCACTCCGAGGCAGGCTGCCGAGGTGGTACGTGGCAGAAGGGGGATGGGCACAGGGGTCCCCTTGACCTGCTTATGGTAGGTGACCAAGTCAGAATGTCTTGCTTCTCCAGAGTGCCTGGATAACTAGGAACAGTGAGTGTGGAATTGTAGTTACGCACATGGGAAATAACTCCTAAGACGCTGGATTTACATGTTATGCAAATTCTCCAGATCTGAGAGATACAGAAAAATAGGTCTGATCTATTTTTCTCAGAAGAGCAAGGAGAGGTTTGCATATCCACGGAATGTGTGTTCCTTTGGGGGCTTCTTGCACTGGGGCTCGGGGGTTACAGGCCCCTCCCTCCAAGGCAGGGGCCAGATGAAGCAGGGCCATGTAGCCATGGAAAGAGCTGGAAGTGGGCAGCCCTGGGGGGTTGGGGTTTGGGGTGTTATTTTTGTTTTTTTGTTTTTTCAAGGATAGCTTTACTGAGATACAGTTCACTATCAGATACAATTCACGTACATACTGAGATACAATTCACAAGTCACTCATGTATGTATGTATGTATTTGGCCACACCATGCAGCATGCGGGATCTTAGTTCCCAGACCAGGGATCAAACCTGTGCCCCCTGGGGTGGAAGCTCGGAATCCTAACCACTGGAACTCAGGGGACTCCCACAAGTCACCCGTTTAAAGTAGACCATTCAAGGGACTTTCCTCGTGGCACAGTGGGTAAGAATCTGCCTGCCAGTGCAGGGGACATGGGTTCGAACCCTGGTCCGGGAAGATCCCACATGCTGTGGGGCAAATCAGCCCGTGTGCCACAACTGTCGAGCCTGTGCTCTAGAGCCCATGAGCCACAACCATTGAGCCTGTGTGCCGCATCTACTGAAGCCGGCGTGCCTAGAGCCCATGCTCCACAAGAGAAGCCACCGCAATTGCAATGAGAAGCCAGTGCACTGCAATGAAGAGTAACCCCCACCTGCCGCAACTAGAGAAAGCCCCGCACACAGCAATGAAGACCCAATGCAGCCAATAAAATAAATTAATTAAAAATAAAAGTAACCATTCAACTGTGTTTAATATTATTCACAGATTATGCAATCAATTTTAGAACTTTTTCATCACCCCAAAAAGAAACCATGTATCTATTATCAGTTACTTGCCGTCTTCCCCCAACCCCTCCCAGCCCCTGGCAACCACCAGTCTACTTTCTGTCTCTGTGGATTTGCCTATTCTGGACTTTTTGTATAAATGAGATCATATAATACCTGGCCTTTTGTGCTGGGCATCTTTCACTCAGTGTCATGCTTCCAAGGCTCATGCATGGGGTGACGCGTATCAGGACGACATTCCTTCTTACAGCTGAGTAACATTCCCCGGTATGGAGACACCGTGTCTTTTTTATCTGTTCATACAATGATGGACATTTGGGGGACTTCTCTGGTGGTCCGGTGGTTAAGAATCCGCCTTCCAACGCAGGGGATGCGGGTTCTGATCCCTGGTTGGGGAACTAAGATCCCACATGCCGCACTCTAGAGCCAGCCCGTGAGCCACAACTAAGACCTGACACAGCCAAGTAAATTTTTTTTTTAAATAATTTTTAAAACACGATGGGCATTTGGGTAGTTTCCACTCCTTGGCTGCTGTGGACGACGCTGCTGCGACATTGACGTGCGAGCTTTTGTGAGGACAGACCCTGGAGGGTTTTAAGCAGAGGAGCAGACACAGTCCTGTTTGGCTAGAGCCGTGGAGAAAGGGGGCTACGGAAGAGACCCCCTGGTGAGCAGTAGTCCTGGGGGGGGGTGGGCAGAGGTGGCAGGGGGAGCAAAGAGAAGCTGCTTGATCTGAGCCACATGTAGGAGGATGGGTTGGCAAGACATGGGGTCAAGGAAAAGGAGGGGTAGTGATGACCCTCGGGGTCTTTCCTGAGCAGCAGAGGCCCTGAGGTTGCCTTCGATTGAGACAGGGAGCCCTGGAGGAGGGGGAGAAGGGGTGCGGTGGGGAGGGAGGGGGGCCAGTTGCCTTTGAGGTGCCTGTGGCAAATGTCTGCAGCAGCAGAACGTGTTCACCTGGGGTTCAGGAGACAGATCTGAGCAGGGAACTCGGGTCAGGCTTGTGGTGTGGAGGTGGTCCTGAAGCCCTCGCCCTGGGTGAGACCTCGCCTGCTCTCCTAGAGGGAAGAGGGCAGAATGCGGGGCCGAACCTTGAGGAAGGCCGGGCCCTGAGGATTGGACAGGGGAGAGGCCAGAGAGGCAGGAGGCAAAACCAGGGTTGCACAGTGCAGGGGCAGCTGGGTGTCCGGGAAACAGCCCCCTGTGGCCATCCTCCCCCAGGCCCCTCGACCTCCACCCTGTCTCTTCTGCCTTCCCTCTTCTGCGGAGAGACCTTCCTTGCTGCCCAGTTGTTAGGAGGACAAAGTACAGACTCCTGACCCCAGGTGTGCTGTGAGGTCAGAGACAGAGTGAGCTTGCAGTCACGAGATCCAGGGCTTTATTCCAGGCTGCGTGGCCTTGGGCAGGGCCCTTAACCTCTGATCACTTGGTTCACTGCTTAAAAACAAGCCCATGGCACCAGGTTGGCCTGAGGGATTGCATCTGTAGATGTCTTGCAAGCTATTAAGTGCGATGGGACACATACTGATTATGATCTTGGCCTTGAAGGCCTTCTACAGTCTGAGTCTGGTCCAGTCCTCCAACTTTTTGGCCCACTAAGTCTCTTCTGAGTATCCCTGGCTTTAGCCAGCATCCACCGTTCTCTCTGATCTGAGGCCAAGGTCTCTCTTTATCTGCGCTTCTCTGCTTATCCCTGACCTGACGTGGAAACTGACCCTACACACCCCCATCCTCTGAGAAACCTTTCCTGACTGGCTCCCAGTGAACGCTGGCTCCACTCAAGTCTCAAAACCCCAAACGCAGGACCACTGCTTGACCCCTCCTGTGACCCCCACCCTCCTGCATCCACCAAGTCCAGTGCCCTGCTTCAGTGACCCCGTCACCAGTGGTGGTTGATCTTATCTGCAGCTGGGAGCAGTGGAGCCGCGGTGAGGACCCCAGACTTGCGTGGCCTTGGACAGGTCGCCTCCTATGCTTTGAGGGTTAGTTAACCAGGTTGGTAACCTTAAACAAGTTACCTTTCTAAGCCTCAGGTCAAGAAATTTAGGTCAATAAAAGAAACTGAGGATTGCACAGGATAACGTGGGTTAATCAGTGCTAGCTCTCACACCTGGTAATTCATCCAGAGTCCATCCCACTCCTGGTCAGCCCTGTGCCCACCCACGACTTGTTCTTATTCAGGGCTAAGGAATTCATCCAATATTTTCACTTTTTTATATTTAAATCTTTGACCCATTTGAAGGCTGTCCTGGTGATCAGTGAGAGCTTGGGTCCATCTCTATTGGTTTCCAGATGGCTTCCTAGTTGCTCAGATAATATTTATTAAAAGATCCATTGTCAGGGACTTCCCTGGCGGTCCAGCAGTTAAGACTCTGGCTTCCACTGCAGGGGGTTCAGGCTGGATCCCTGGTTGAGAAATCCTGCATGCCGCACATGTGCGGCCAAAAAAAAAAAAATTACCCATTGTCAGCTCTCAGATTTGAGAGATTACATTTTGTACACTGAGTTTCGTGGGGTGGGTTCCTGTTTCTCGGCTTTACGTCCATGGGCCCATGTGAGGCATGTGGGGCTGGTTCCTGAGACTTCACAGCAGTTAGGACGTCCGATGGGGCTGTTCCTTCCCCCATCGCTCTCCCTTCTGGACTTGTCCTGGCTCCTCTTTCTTGTTTATGTTTTCAATGTAAACTTTAGAATCAGCTTGTCTTGTTCCAGAAAAAAAAAAAGTCTCTGGGCGTTCTTATTTGGATCATGTTAGATTTATAACCTACCTTCGGAAGAACTGTCATCTTTATAACACTGAGCCTTCCTATCCAAGAAGACAGCATGTCTCTCTGGCTGCGTGTCCTCTGGGGATGTTTCAGAGTTTTCCTTCTGGAGGTTTTGCACATTTCTTGTCATGTTTATTCCGGGATATTTTATCTATTTCGTTGATACTGTTTTTTTTTAAATTAATTATTTATTTACTGGCTGCTCCGAGCGGCTTGTGGGATCTCAGTTCCCCGACCAGGGATTGAACTCGGCCCTCTGAGGTGAAAGCACCAAATCCTAACCACCAGGCCACCAGGGAATTCCCGTGTTTTGTTGATATTTTAAATCAGGCCAGTTCTTCCATCCTATCATGTCACTGGTATTTGTCTATAGGTGGGAAGATATAAATTTCTCTATACAAATGTTGATCTCACTTCCCTACTGAATAATTGGATTATTTGAAGTGGTTTGGCAGTTGACCTGACAGGCAAAATTGTGTCTAAATCTCACATTTAAACCCCTCGACCAGGCAAGCTCCAAGAAGGTTCTTCCACTGCTTCCAGAGCTCCCTGCACCAGAACTGAGCAAACACAATTAGTTTAATGAGCAAATACTACAGATAAGAGATGGCAGTGCTGTCTTAGATGAAATGTTTCACAACTCCTATAATGGAATCTTCTTAAATCTGTTCAAAAATCTTATTTGAACACAATTCAAAATATTTTGTCCTCAATAAAGGATACAAGTCCTTTTACAAACACTTTCTAACCATGAAGTTGCTCTTTCAATTTTGTAGCCCCAGAAAAGTAACCCGTGGGGAGAGGTTGTGTTTCTCAGAACAAAATGTCACACCTGTCAGGATGGCTATTAAAAAAAAACGAACACAAAAAGCAACAAGTGTTGGTGAGGATGTGGAGAAAAGGCAACCTCTGTGCACTGTTGTTGGGAAGGTAAATTGGTGCAGCTGCTGTGCAAAACAGTATGTAGGTTCCTCAAGAAATTAAAACTAGCCTTCCCAGCGGGTGACCTTCAGCCGGCCAGTCAGGGCGATGGACTTTCTGTCCTAGAACCATTGCCCAGGTTGTCCATAACCTCACAGAAAAGGCCCCAGCGTTGGTCAACGCTGCTGCGACTTTCTCAAAGCCTTGATTGGTTACATTTTGGTACTATGCCAAGGTTGAATTGGTTCCTTCAACCCCTGCTTGGGGCCCCTACAGCTATTCAGAGCTTGAAAAAAAATTCAGTAGTCCTGAAACCGGTAGCTTCAAACAGCTCACAGTTAAGGAAGCTCTGCTCGATTGTTTGGTGGCCACTGAGGTGTGGGGTGGTGGTTTTTTTTTTTTTTTTTTTTTTTTTTTTTGGCACACGGGCTTAGTTGCTCCGCGGCATGTGGGATCTTCCTGGAGCTGGGATCGAACCCGTGACCTCTGCATTGGCAGGCGGATTCTTAACCACTGCGTCACCTAGGAAGCCCTGGGGTGGTGGTTTTATGTTGGCAAGATCATAGGCAAACATGGCATCATTGGCTATGATGTTTGAAGACCAATCTTTAACCTGTGATGAGATCTGCTTTATTGTTTGGGTGTTCTTGGACCACGTGTGAGCAGACTGGTATTTGAATAAAATAAGACCGTGTGTCCAAAAAAATTAAAAATAGATCCACCCCATGATCCAGCCATCCCACTTCCAGGTATTCATTTAAAATAACTGAAATCAGGATCTTGAAGAGATATTAGCATTTTTATGTTCATTGCAGCACTATTCACAATAGCCACGGTGTAGAAACAACCCAGATGTCCATCAGCAGATGAATGGATAAAGAAGTTGTGACACACACACATGCGCGCGCACACACACACACACACACACACACACACACACACACACACACACACACACACACACAGGAATACTATTCAGCCTTAAAAAGAAGGGAATTCACGGGCTTCCCTGGTGGCACACTGGTTAAGAATCCACCTGCCAATGCAGGGGCCGTGGGTTTGATCCCTGGTCTGGGAAGATCCCACATGCAGCTGAGCAAGTAAGCCCGTGCACCACAACTACAGAGCCTGTGCTCTGCAAGAAGAGAAGCCATTGCAATGAGAAGCTCGCGCAGTGCAACAAAGACTAGCCCCTGCTCGCCGCAACTAGAGAAAGCCCATGCACAACAACGAAGACCTAATGCAGCCAAAAATAAATAGTAAAATAAATTTTTTTAAAAAAGGGGGGAATTCTGCAATATGCAACAACATGGATTGCAACATTGAAGACCTTGAGCTTTGGTGAAATAAGCCAGTCACAGAAAGATGGTTCCACTTATACGAGGTATCTAAAGTAGTCAAATTCATCGAATCAAAGAATGGAATGGTAGTCGCCAGGGGCTGGGGGAGGGGGGGAATGAGGAATTATTGATCAACGGGCAGAAGATTTCAGTTAAGCAAGATGAGTAAGATCTGCTGTACAACGTTATGCAATAACGTATCATACACATAAAAAGAGGGTAGCTCTTGTGCTAAGTGTTCTTACCACAATAAAATTTTAAAAATTAAAAAGATATAAAGAAAGACTTCCCTGGTGGCGCAGTGGTTAAGAATCCAACTGCCAATGCAGGGGACACGCTTTCGATCCCTGGTCCGGGAAGATCCCACATGCCGTGGAGCAACTAAGCCTGTGAGCCACAACTATTGAGCCTGTGTGCCCCAATTACTGAAGCCCATGCACCTAGAGCCCAAGCTTTGCAAGAAGAGAAGCCACAGCAATGAGGAGCCTGCGCACCACAAGGAAGAGTAGCCCCCGCTTGCCGCAACTAGAGAAAGCCCGTGTGCAGCAATGAAGACAAAGTGCAGCCAATAAATAAATAAATTTATATTAAAAAAAACACTGTAAATGGAATTGATACCACTAAATTGTACACTTAAAAATTGTTGAATTGGGGACTTCCCTGATGGTCCAGTGGTTAGGACTCCACGCTCCACTGCAGAGGGCACACGTTAGCCTGTCAGGGAGCTAAGATCCCACAGTACAGCCAAAAAAAAAAAAAGTTTTAAGTGGCAAATTTCATATTTTACACACACACACAGCACACGGGTTCTTGCATGTTGAATTCTAGAAGGAGCAAACATGACCACAGGACCAAGGGGCCAGGGCACTTTAGGGGAATGGCTTCCAGCGAGGCCGGAGGACCTGGGGTGTGGAGTGCAGGAGCACATGGATTTTTCTCTCATAAGATCAGTGCTGTTTTGTGTGGTTTCCATCTCACCATTCTATCTTCTTCCACTCCACACACTGGGTGACCTGATTCCACGCTCAGAGGTTTGGATGAATAGAGCAAGACGTAACACAGCAAAAGACACGGGTGTTCTTGAGATATCCATGTCATCGTGTGTTTCAGGAGTTCTTTTCTTTTTATCACCGAATAGGAGTCCATTGTGTAGATATTCTGCATGGTATAGTGCTCTGTTGATGGACATCTAAACCGGCAATATTTCCAGTTTTGGCTGCAATGAACATTTTTATACAAATTTTTTTGTAAACATGTTTTCATTTCTCTTGAATAAACACCTAGAAGTGAAATTGTTGGGTCATAGGTGTATAGGTGTGTTTATTTATTTATTTATTTTATTTTATTTTTTGGCTGTGTCAGATCTTAGTTGCGGTGCTTGAGCTCTTTGTTGCAGCGTATGAGTTTCTCTCTAGTTGTGGTGTGTGGGTTTTCTCTTCTCTAGTTGTGGCACACAGGCTTCAGGGTGCATGGGCTCTGTAGTTTGTGGCATGCAGTCTCTCTAGTTGAGGCTTGAGAGCTCAGTAGTTGTGGCACGTGGGCTTATTTGCCCCAAGGCTTGTGGGATCTTAGTTCCCTGACCAGGGATGGAACCCGTATCCCCTGCATTGGAAGGTGGATCCTTTACCCCACCAGGGAAGTCCCTCGGTATTTAACTTAATAAGAAACTGCCTGGCCTTTTCCCACATGTTTATGCCGTTTTACACTCCTACCAGCAATGTCTGAGGGTTCCAGTTGCTCCACAGCTCTGCTAATATTTGATGTTGTCAGTCTTTTTAATTTTAGCCATTCTGGTGGATGGGTGGTGGCATCTCGTGGTTTTAATTTGCACTTCCTGTGACTAATGATGTCGAGTGCTTTTTCGATTGCTTATTGCCCATTTGTATCTTTCATTGTGAAATGTCTATTCAGATCTCTTACCTAATTTGTTTATTGGGTTGTTCATCTTTTTACTGTCAACTTTACATTCAGATTTGAGGCTCCCAGAAGTAGTCACCCCTGAGTCTGGTGGGATGAGAATTTGTGGAGGAAGAAGACGTGTCCTGTGGTCGGCATGGGGCACGCCAACCCTGCCTACTTGATAGAGCTGCATCCACTCCTTCTTATGTGCACTTGGTGGTGAGTGAGGGCAGGCTTCGTACAGACACAGCAGGAAATACCTTCTCAAGGAAGCTCAAAAATGGGTGATAGGTGAGGGGTTGTGACCCACAAAGGTGGATGATCTGGTCAGAAAGAACCAAATGCTGAAAACCAGGAAGTGGAAGCCTGGAGAATCCTCCAGCAAACTTGGAGACCTTTCTCTTTGGGCTGACATTGACACCCTATAGTTTCTTGACATTTGGCTCTGCTGAGAAGAGCAAAAGAAGAAAATTGAAATGCATAAGAATTCAGCTCTTAGTGGGAAGCTGCTACAGAGCACAGGGATATCAGCTCAATGCTTTGTGATGACCTAAAGGGGTGGGATTAGGGAGGTTGGGAGGGAGGCTCAAGAGAGAGAGGATATGGGGATATATGTATACATATAGTGGATTCACTTTGTTGTACAGCAGAAACTAACACAATACTGTAAAGGAATTATACTCCAATAAAGATGAAAAATTTTTTTAAAAAAAGAAATCAGCTCTTGAAAGTTACTGGACAGTGAATCCTCTTCCTTTTATTTTTCCCCTCTTGGTTAGTTTATGGTGTTTGACTCACTTGCTGAGTGAATCTGAAAGGACAAAAAAAGGAACTGAATCAAAATTGTCTCTATTTTTGGCGCCTGCTGGTCAGAACTTCTTCCAGAATCCTCCAAAATTTGTTGGTTTTTCATGATTTTCTCAAACATAGCCCTACAGTTTAAAAAATAAGTAAATAAGTAAACAGATAATGAAAACTTATGTCCACGCAAAAACCCACACACACGTACTTATAGCAGATTTATTCATAATTGACAAAACATGGGAGCAATCAAGACGTCCTTCATTAGGTGAATGGATAAACAAGCTGTGTGATACATCCAGACAGTGACTGTTATTTAGCGCTGAGAAGAAAAGTGCTATCAAGATATGGAAGAAACTTGGATACATATTACTAAGTGAAAGAAAGTCAGCTCCAAGAGGGAAGAAATTCTGATTTGTTCATTGCTATATCCTCAGCTCTGGCCATGCAGACCCTCAATAAATATTTGATGGGGGACAAAAAATGGGAAAGAGTCCCTTCCTGTCATCCGGAGTCATAAGAAAGGAGAAAAAAACAAGGGTTGGGACTCCCCTGGTGGCCCAGTGGTTAAGAATCCACCTGCCAATGCAGAGGATATGGATTTGATCCCTGGTCCAGGAAGATCCCATGCCACGGAGAAACTAACATGTCCATGTGCCAGAACTACTTAGCCTGTGCTCTAGAGCCCGAGAGACACAACTATTGAAGCCTGTGAGCCTAGAGCCTGTGCTCCACAACAAAAGAAGCCAGAGCAATGAGAAGCCCACGCACCACAACAAAGAGTAACCCCAGCTCCCTGCAACTAGAGAAAGCCTGCACGCAGCAACAAAGACCCAATGCATCCAATAAATAAATAAATATTTTAAAAGAAGAAGAAGGAGGAGAAGGAGAAGAAAAGAAACAAGGGCCACTTAGGATGATCAGCTAAGATATGTATCCCCAATTCAGTGTCTCTCCAAATGTGGGCCACCAATCAAAATGCTTATTCCCAGGTCATGTGCCAGATCTGCTTGATCAGGACATATCCTTACAGAGGGGAGCATCTGCATTTTTAATTTAGCATCCCAGATGATGCTTGTATCAGCTGAAGTTAAGAACCCTTGAGATGCTTACTAAAAATGCAGATTTTTTTTAGACCTGTGGAGGTACAGAGGCAGCAAGGCTTCAACACCCTGTTGTCCAACCCCTTAATCTTTATAGATGGAGAAGCTGCAGCCCAGCTCTGCCTTGCCAAAGAGCCACAGCAAGTCACTTCCTGGCTCTCTGGCCTCTTCCAGATGGCATGGCCAACCAGCCACTCAGGCAATAAGAGATTCTTTCTCCTCTGATGGAAAAGATCATAGGCTTAGACAGCTGATAAATACCAGCTCTATTTTGTCAAGGCCAAGGAGGTGTTTACTCCCACCAAGGAGGCGGGGGAAGTCCAAAGGAAATTTTAATAGTCTATTTGGGGTGAATGTTGATGAGATCACAGAAGGATTCACTTCCCCAAGCTGATGGGAACCATTATTTTCTGGTTTCTCTTTTCACATGATTTTTTTTTTTTCAGGCTCTTTACTGGAAAATAATTGCTTTACACTCTTGTACCAGTTTTTGAGGTACACCAAAATCAATCAGCTGTATTTATACATATATCTCCATTTCCCCTCCCTCCCTCAACTCCCTCCCACGACTCCCTCCCGCCCTCCCTGTCCTGGCCCTCTAAGGCATCACCCATCATCAAGTTGATCTCCATTTGTTATACAGCAACTTCCCACTGGCTATCTGTTTTACAGTTGGTAGTGTATATATGTCTATGCTACTCTCTCACTTCGTCCCAGCTTCCCCTTCGCCCCTCGCCCCCCCCAACCCCGTGTCCTTCAGTCCATTCTCTGCATCTGCATTCTTATTCTTGCCCTGTCACTGGGTTCATCAGTACCTTTTTTTTTTTTTAGATTCCATATATATGAATTAGCATACAGTATTTGTTTTTCTCTTTCTGACTTATTCACTCTGTATGACAGGCTCTAGGTCCACCCACCTCATTACATATAGCTCCATTTCATTCCTTTTTATGGCTGAGTGATATTCCATTGTATATATGTGCCACATCTTCTTTATCCATTCATCTGTTGATGGGCATTTAGGTTGCTTCCATGTCCTGGCTATTGTAAAGAGTCTTTTCACATGATTTGATTAACTTAGTATATTTAACTTAAAATGAAATGACCAGATTTCCAATATGCAAAAACTAGAACCAGGATGTAAGCCCAAAAAAATTGGCACCTGCCACTAATCTCACCTCAGCTTGGCCACCAATTTGCCATCTGACCTCAGAGGACCTTCGGTGCATCACCTAGCCCCTCTGGGTCCTGGCCCCTGGCTATGAGTCTTTTTAGTTCTGATGATCTGTGTTTCCCTGAGTCTAACGCACTCTACAATTAGCCTGTGGCCAAAAGTCCTACTGGCTTCTCTGTTGAATGACCATTGGGAAGCCTAATCTAAAACGTGGGTTTGTTCTAGTCCAGGAGAACAAAGTAGAACTAAAGACCTCAACAGCCATAGAGCTTATCTGAAGAGAGTTTAGTGGTCAGGCCACAAAACTGCTGGAAAATGAAGATATAACACAGAGGCTAGGGTTTCGTGGGGAAATAAGGCAACCTCTAAGCAAGGAGACAGAGGAAGTGAGTGATGACAAAGATGACCCTGAGGACACAGTGGGAGACATTTTCAAGAACAAAAAGCAGAAGTCAAAATTTTGTGTACCTAAGAAGTAGTGATTTTCAGCTTAGGTCCAAAAGGCAATTCAATGGGGGAAAAAATTGACTTTTCAAAAAAACAGTGTTCCAGGTGTTGCAACAACTAAGTATCCAAATGAAGGAGAAAAGGAGGAGGTGGGAGGAGAGGAGGGGGAGGGAAAGGAGGAGGAGGCGATTATTCCCTATCTCACACCATACACCAAAATTAACCCCAAGTGCATGAGACCTAGATGTAAAACCTAAAATCATAAAATTTCTATTGGTAAACATAGGAGAAAAATCTAAATCCTTTGGCTAGGCAAGGAATTCTTAGGTATGATATCAAAAACATGATCCACAAAAGGGAAAAAATAAATAAATTGGACTTCATTAAAATTTAGATCAAAACAAGAAAATGATCGAATAAACAACCTAACCTTACACCTAAAACAACTAGAGAAAGAAGAACAAAGAAACCCCAAAGTGAGCAGAAGGAAAGAAATCATAAAGATCAGAGCAGAAATAAATGAAAAAGAAAGAAACCATAAGAAAAATAAATAAAACTAAAAGCTGGTTCTTTGAGAAGATTAACAAAATTGATAAACCATTAGCCAGACTCATCAAGAAAAAAAGGGAGAAGATGCAAATCAACAGAATTAGAAATGAAAAAGGAGAAGTCACAACAGACACCTCAGAAATACAAAAGATCATGAGAGACTACTACAAGCAACTATATGCCAATCAATTGGATAACCTGGAAGAAATGGATACATTCTTAGAAAAATACAATCTTCCAAGACTGAACCAGGAAGAAATAGAAACCATGAACAGACCAATCACAAGTATGGAAATTGAGGCAGTGATTAAAAATCTCCCAACACACAAAAGCCCAGGACCAGATGGGTTCACGGGCGAATTCTATCAAACATTTCGAGAAGAGTTCTAAACAATTCACTCCTAAACAACCAAGGAATCACTAAAGAAATCAAAGAGGAAATCAAAAAATATCTAGAAACAAATGACAACGAAAACACAACAACCCAAAACCTATGGGATGCAGCAAAGGCAGTTCTAAGAGGGAAGTTTATAGCAATACAGTCCTACCTTAAGAAACAAGAAAATGATCGAAAAATTTAGATCAAGACAGTGTGGTACTGGCACAAAAACAGAAATATAGATCAATGGAACAGGATAGAAAGCCCAGAGATAAACTACAGTAAACTAATCTATGACAAAGGAGGCAAGGATACACAATGGAGAAAAGGCAGCCTCTTCAATAAGTGGTGCTGGGAAAACTGGACAGCTACATGTAAATGAATGAAATTAGAACACTCCCTAACACCATACACAGAAATAAGCTCAAAATGGATTAAAGACCTGCATGTAAGGCCAGACACTATAAAACTCCTAGAGGAAAACATAGGAAGAACACTCTTTGATGCAAATAACAGCAAGATCTTTTTTGATCCACCCCCTAGAATAATGGAAATAAAAGCAAAAATAAATAAGTGGGACCTAATGAAACTTCAAAGCTTCTGCACAGCAAAGGAAACTATAAGCAAGACGAAAAGACAACCCTCAGAATGGGAGAAAATATTTGCAAATGAATCAACAGACAAAGGATTAATCTCCAAAATATATAAACAGTTTATCCTGCTCAATATCAAAAAAACAAACAACCCACTCAAAAAATGGGCAGAAGACCTAAATAGGCATTTCTCCAAAGAAGACATACGGATGGCCAAGAGGCACATGAAAAGCTGCTCAACATTACTAATTATTAGAGAAATGCAAATCAAAACTACAATGAGGTATCACCTCACACCGGTGAGAATGGGCATCATCAGAAAATCTACAAACAGTAAATGCTGGAGAGGGTGTGGAGAAAAAGGAACACTCTTGCATTGCTGATGGGAATGTAAATTGATACAACCGCTATGGAAAACAGTATGGAGGTTCTTTGCAAAACTAAAAATAGAACTACCATATGACCCAGCAATCCCACTGCTGGGCATATACCCAGAGAACACCATAATTCAAAAAGACACATGCACTCCAATGTTCATGGCAGCACTATTTACAATAGCCAGAACATGGAAGCAACCTAAATGTCCATCAGCAGATGAATGGATAAAGAAGATGTGGTACATACATACAATGGAATATTACTCAGCTGTAAAAAGCAGTGAAACTGGGACATTTGTAGAGACATGGATGGACCTAGAGACTGTCATACAGAGTGAAGTGAGTCAGAAAGAGAAAAACAAATATTGTATATTAACACATATATGTGGACTATAGAAAAATGGTACAGATCAACCGGTTTGCAAGGCATATGAAATAGAGACACAGATGTAGAAAACAAACACATGGACACCAAGTGGGGAAAGCGGGGAGGGTTGGGGAGGGAATGAACTGAGAGATTGGGATACCAAATTGTACACTCTAAATATATGCAGTTTATTGTAAAAAATAAAAAATTTTTTAAAAATTTAGAGCTTCTGGGGAATTCCCTAGCAGTCCAGTGGTTAGGACTCAGTGCTTTCACTGCCAGGGCCCCAGGGTTCGATCCCTGGTTGGGGAACTAAGATCCTGCAAGCTGTGCAGCGTGGCCAAAAACCAAAACAAACAAACAAACAAACATGAAATTCTGCTCTTTGAAAGACCCCAAATGTAATGATAGGGGATTTATATCCAGAAAATATAAAGAACCCTCAAAACAATAATAAGAAACAAAAGAATCCAATTAAATATGAGCAAAAGACTTGAACAGACACTTCACTGAAAAGATATATGGATAGTTAAGTAAGCACTTGAAAAGGTACTCAACATTAGTCATCAGGGAAATGCAAATTAAAACCATAATGAGATACGACTATGTATTTATTAAAATGGCTAAATGTATTAAAAATGACCTTACCAAGGATGTGGAGGGACTAGAACGGTCATACTGCTGGTGGGGAAGTACCAATAAAATAGTACAACCACTTTGGAAAACAGTTTCGCAGTATTTTAAAAAGTTACATATACACTGACCATATGGTCCAGACAGTCCACTCCTAGGTCTGTACCCAAGAGAAATTAACACAGATGTCCATGCAAAGACTTATATGTGAATATTTATAGTGAAACCGCACTCCTTCGGATGGTACTGGAACCCAGCCGCACCTCAAATCGGGACTTGAACCCACAATCCCTGACTTCGGAGGGGACTCGAACCCACTGTCTTTTTTTTTTTTTTTTTTTTATTGGCCGCCTTGGGTCTTCATTGCTGTGGCGAGCGGGGCTACTCTTTGTTGTGATGCGCGGGCTTCTCATTGCAGTGGCTTCTCTTGTTGTGGAGCACAGACTCTAGGCTCACGGGCTTCAGTAGTTGTGGCATGCAGGCTCAGTAGTTGTGGCTCGCAGGCTCTAGAGCACAGACTCAGTAGTTGTGGCGCACAGGCTTAATTGTTCCACAGCATGTGGGATCTTCCCGGACCAGGGCTCAAACCCTGCATTGGCAGGCAGATTCTTAACCACTGCGTTACCAGGGAAGTCCCCCCACTGTCTTTTAATTGAAACTGCATACCTGGTCTCAGGACTTACTGAACCTCAGGTTCTTTTGTCTCGTCACAGAAATATTTCAGCATGAGGCAAAGCTATAGACAAAAGGTAAGTTTATTAGCATAGGACACTTGTGACAGATACAAGTGGGCAGGTAAGGGAGCACAGCCCCAAGAACAAAAACATTTTTATAATCAAAGGAAAAGTGGAGAGGGGAGAAGACCAACTTCTCCTAATTTTGGGGTAGACACGAAGGCTTAGATTGTTAGTTCCTCCTTTAACCTTATATGGTCTAACCAGGATTGTCATGGTGCTATTGAAATCACATGTATATTAGCAAAAGGGTGGTAATATATACTAAAATATGGTAATTTATCTCAGGTTTTGGATAATGTCCTCTTTCACCTAGTTCCTCTCCCCTTTCATCCCTATTCCTGTCTTGGCTATATGCAGAAATGCTACTCTTCAAGGACCGTTAACTCCCTGACTTCACGTAACAAGATGTAGACCCCACATCTATTGTCTTGTGTTTTAACTATCAGGACTTGTGGCTTGAGTATGCCTGGGGTTTGAGTGCCCCTGTCCTTCCTTTAAGGTAGAGTAGACTATTGCTAGGTTACTGGATTCTTTTCTTGAGTGGTTATTAGCTTACAACAGTCTCCCAAACTCCCTTAAAATTCACTTTCTGTCTTTAATCCCCTAGTAGGATTTCTAAACTAACTATTTAATTATCCTACTCTATCCCTATCAACAGCAGGTTGATTTATAGAAGCCCAAAAGTGGAAGCAACCCAAATGTCCATCAGCAGGTGAATAGAGAAAATAATTGTTGTATATCCATATAGTGGAATACTACTCAGCAATAAAAAGGGATCAACTAATAATACACACCACATGGACGAATCTCAAGATAATTATGCTGAGGGAAAGAGGCCAGACAAAAAGAATGTCATGTATGATTCCATTTATATAAAATTCTATAAAGTACAAACTAACTGGAGGACACAAGGTTGGGGGGGGCAGGGGGTGAAGGGGAAACTGGGATGAAGTGAGAGAGTAGCATAGACATATATATACTACCAACTGTAAAATAGGTAGCCAGTGGGAAGTTGCTGTATAACAAAGGGAGATCAACTCGATGATGGATGATGCCTTAGAGGGCCAGGACGGGGAGGGAGGGAATATGGGAATATGTGTATAAATACAGCTGATTGACTTTGGTATACCTCAAAAACTGGTACAAGAGTGTAAAGCAATTATATTCCAATAAAAAAATGCAAACTAACCCATAATGACAGAAAGCAGATCAGAGACTGCTTGGGGAAGAGGGAGAGAGAAGAGAGGGCAAGAGGGACGGGTAGTACAGGGGCATGAGGAATCCTTTAAGGTGATGGATATATGTTCACTATCTTGTGGTGATGCATACCGCACATAAAATTGTTCACTTGGGAAACATGTAGTCAACTGTATGTCAATTACACCTCAGTAAAGCTGTGTAGGACATTGTGATGAGGTAGAACACTCTGTCATACCGGAAAACAGGAAACTAGTCACTTTGTCAAAAGGATTCAGGTGTCAACTTGAATAGGCACCCACTGGCCAACGATGGGAAAATATGAGTATCAATCAGGATAATAATTACAGTGGATTGAAAAAGAACAAATATAGGGGCTTCCCTGGTGGCACAGTGGTCAAGAATCTGCCTGCCAATGCAGGGGACATGGATTCGAACCCTGGTCTGGGAAGATCCCACATGCCTCAGAGCGACTAAGCCTGTGCACCACAACTACTGAGCCTGCACTCTAGAGCCCAAGAGCCGCAACTACTGAGCCTGCATGCCACAACTACTGAAGCCCGTGAGCCTAGAGCCCACGCTCCGCAACAAGAGAAGCCACCACACTGAGAAGCCCACGCACCGCAACAAAGAGTAGCCCCCGCTCTCTGCAACTAGAGAAAGCCCACGTGCAGCAACAAAGACCCAATGCAGCCAAAAATAAAAATAAATCAATTTATATAAAAAAAGAAAAAGAATAAATATAATGTTCATCAGGATAGATACAAATCCATGTGTTCATAATGATATAAAATACGTGTTCATAATGATAATAATAAAAAACCTCATTGATCAATTACCTTTGGAAGATACTAGGGACTCATTAATTATTTTGAAAACTGCTCAAGGTAAAGAATCATGTATGTATCCTGACTTTTTTGTACTAAGTGTACCTCATGTAATCAATTAGCCAATGAAGGGATGTTCCTCTTTATCGGTATTCCAGCTAATAAATGCTGAAATGATATCACCATTTATAACCCCTAATCAATGCAATAATCAATGGCTGCAAACATCAAAAAATGAGAGACAATCAGGAATAATAATTCTCCTCACAGAAGTACACAATGATAGATAAGCAGTCTTGTAAAAACAACAAAAAAATCGAACCTGACCTGATCAAACCTTTTAGATCTAACTACCAATATGTAGAAAACACAGGAGGCAGAGGAAGATGTTAAAATGCCATGGGGATGCCACCAGCAAGATCCAGCCAAATTGGAGAAAACTCTACAGGACAAACCACCTACTTTCTTTCAAAAACAAAGAGAGAAAGAAGGAAGAAGAAACAAAATGGAAAAGAAATGTTTTAAGATTTAAGAGATATATTAGGGGATTTCCTTGGTGGTCCAGCAGTAAAGAATCTGCCTTCCAATGCAGGGGACGCAGGTTCAATCCCTGGTCGGGGAACTAAGATCCCACATGCCGCTGGGCAAGTAAGCCCACGTGAGCCACAACTAGAGAGAGAAAACCTGCACTCCACAACTAAAGAGAAGCCCGTGCACCCAAAAAAAGATCCTGCGTGCTGCAACGAAGGTCCCATGTGCCGCAACTAAGACCGAACGCAGACAAAATTATTTATTATAAATAAATAAATAAATATTTTTTAAAAGAGAGAGAGATTAACCAGTTGCAACATATGTTCTGGATCTCAATCCAGACAAATTATTTTTGAAAAATGATATTTACAGATCAATCAGGTAAATGTAAACAATAATTTGATATTTGATAATATTAGGAAATTATTGTTTGGGGGGATAGGTGATAGTTTGGGGGATATGTTTTAAAAGGGGAATGCTTGTCTTTTAGAGATAGATTTGAAATGCTTACTGGTGAAATCACGTCTGGTATTTACTTCCAAATAATGTTGGGGGTGGTGTTGTAATAGGGAAGAACAAATCTGACTTCATATTGGGTCTGTTTCTTTTACTTTAACCTTTGTATTCTATTGCTTTTGCTACAAGTTAATCACTAAAGAGATGTTGCCTATAAGCTTAAATTATACACAATGGCCCATCTTTGGGGACCCTGCCTCCCTGGCAATAAGCTTTAAGCTAAAATACCTTTGTTTAGCTTACGGGAGACATCCTGACCAGGCCCACCTGTGAATGACTGCAGGGAGGAAGAAATGAACACATCCCCTCCGGAAGCTGATGGGAATGGGGAAATGTTTGACTTTACTCCCTCCCCTTTTAGTATAAAAGAAGTCCGAATTCTAACTGAGGCAAGATTGTTCTTTGGGACACAAGTCTCCCATCTTCTCAGTCTGCTGGCTTTCCTGGTAAAGTTGCTATTTCTTGCGACAACAACTCCTCTCTCAATTTATTGGTGTGTCCTATGGCAAGCAGGACCTGGACGAGCTTGGACTCAATACCACTTAGGTGTAGCTATAGAGAAAAACAAGACTGACCAGGAGTTGGTTAATTGTGGAAGCTGAGTAACGACTAAATGGTGGTTCATCTGCTATTATCTCCACTTTTGTATGTGTATGAAACGTTTTATTTATTTATTTGCAAAAGCACAGGGATCTTAGTCCCGCAACCATGAAGCAAACCGATGCCCCCTGCAGTAGAAGCACAGTCTTAACCACTGGACTGCCAGGGAAGTCCCCGAAACATTTTTAAATTGTGCAATAAAACGTCTTTAAATTGTGCGTCAAAATTATTGCACTAATGTGAAAAATCGGGAAGAAAGACTGCCCTGCAAAATGCTGATACTACTTGCGTGACAGCGGTAGGATGAGTCACTTCCCCCTTCATTTCTACATTTTCTGTAATGTGTCTGTATATTTTTATATTATTTTATAACGAGAGTTACGCATAATAAACCCTAGTGGGAAACAAAACCTCTCTATTTTTGCCGTCCTTATCCTGGCCTTAAAAACTCATCTGTTCTTTCCCCCACGCCCTCCAGGCTTTTACTAAACTTCCCGCCATCTTTCCCAAGTTTAGATTATCCGGGTACTGGAGCTATGAAAGTTTTGAGGAAAGCGGGTCAAGTTCAGCGCGCCCTAAACTTCCGCCCGCCAGCAACCTGATCCAAGGAACACGCCACTTAGCGCTGCGACCTCCAAGGGCGCAGCCTGGATTCGGGACACACCTCCTTCCGACCCGTGGGTAACATTTGCGCACGCGCGCGCCGAGGGACTACATCTCCTAGTAGGCTCTGCGCCTCGCAGGGAGCCGGCCTTGGTAGCGGAGGACTACATTACCCAGCAATACCTTGCAATAGGCGTTGGTCGGGGAGGACGACTGTTCAACCATTGGTCCAGCGTCTGTCGGAAGCTGCGCGGTGATTGGCCCAGAAGCCCGTCAGTTACTGCCAAGCTCAGTTAAGTTTTGCAGTTAGACTGCGTGAGGAGGGAGGGAGAGAAGAGCGCGGGGAGCCGGGCCGCGCCCTCTGAGCCGGGTGAGTGACCTCTACCTCCTCCCTCGTCGCACTCCGCTCGGGGACTTGCACCCTCGCTCCCCAGGGGAGCCCACAGGCGCAGGTATTCACGCGGGGGCGGGGACTGTACCCACACGTGTCACGTCTGACCTGAGAAGCATCTTCAGGGACGGAGGAAGCAAAACCCTGGACACACCCCGGGCACCTGTACGCGCCGGTGCCTACCTCGCGAGCGTTTTCGCGGACTCGGGGAGAAAAAACACGCCCTGGAGCACAGGTGGACACTTGTGTCCACACGCGGGGACATCTGCAGAGACCCCTCAGCTGAGCACGTGGGCTCACGGGCACACACGCTCACCGCGGGGCACCTGCATTCCTGAACCCCTTTTCCGCAGTAAAAGCAGGGATGGCGAAGACACACACACACACACACACCCCTGTCACTCACACCAGTGGGGGCCCCCCCCATCTTCTGGGTACTTTATTATATACTGCATATAATTATATTTCATGTTTATTTTGTCTCTTTAGATAAATAGTGTCAACTAAAAAAATTGCACAAGATGAGAGTTGCCAGTTGAGTTTATTTGGGGCAAAATTAGGACTGCAGCCTGGGAGACAGCATCCCAGATAGCTTTGAGAAACTGTTCTAAGATGACTTTGTTTCCCCTTTGCTTAATACTTACAAGCCTCTTAAGATAAATAGGGAAGGTTTTGGGAGTGGTAAAAGAATTGGTGGGCTTTGGATTATTTTTGGAGCCACAATTAAGTCAACAAACATTAATATGTTATTAATTTGATACTAAATATTTCCCAGTTCACGTGAAACTGAAATTTATTTACTTAATTTCTCTTGTACTTAGAATTGTTCGATTTGTAAGTGCCTATTTTTCCTTAAGCCAATCAAATAGAGCTCATTTACAAATTAACCTCAACAACGATATCTAAAGACAGACACACACTGAGACATACATATATCCAGACAGACAAAACGAGAGATCTCAAAGCTTCATTTTCCAAACTTAGTCATAAATTAGATATCACAATATAAAAACTCACTGACTAGTTTATAAACGGTTGGAATAAGAAAAATTTTTAAGGGCTTCTTCCAGTTGTTTTTTTTTTCCTTTTCAGTCTCAGGAATTAGAAATGGTTTAGAGCAGATATTTGTTCCTGAGAACTCTGGTCTCAAGGCAGAGAGAGAGAAAATCAGGTTCCCCTTAGTAGGACTTATTCCCTTAGGGTCAGAACTCTGAAGAGAATTTTTTTTTTTTCAAACTAGCTTTTTCTACTGGTTGGGAATTAAATGGGGTCGATTAAACCTTTGACCTGCATCGTGTACTTAATTGACGCAATTGAAGGTTCATAATTTTCGTAGTTACCCCGTTTCCTTTTTTTAAAATGGTTTTGAAGAGTTGGCCTGATATAGTTTCAAGTAATTGTTGGTTTCCTGCAAAGAAGTTACTCTATGATTACCTCTTTTAGAAGCTTCCAGATAACAATCAAAGTAAGCATTCCATTTAGTCTGTTAGTTCTTACGGCTGGCTTTTTTTTCCTTCTAACTGTGTGCGCAAAAATGTTTTTTGGACTATCAGAAGAACCCCAATTTGGTCATTTTAGGTTGAGATCTCCCTTAGTATAACTTTCCCATTTAAGTAGGTACTTGCAAGTATAAGTTTTTGTACGTACATAAACCTGGCCGGGGTGTTAGAAAGAGACTGGCCTTCTGATACCCCATGTTTCGGTGAGAGGCTGTATTTCCCATTTTAAAGTTGAATTTGTCTGGGATAAAAAAACTAGTGAAATTGTGTGGTGGGCCAGTGTGCTGCTTGTGAGCTTAACTCCTCTAGGCATCACCCCAGAGTCGTTTCAGCTCTCTTATGTGCCTTGGTCCTCCCTTAGGTAAAGACCACCGCAGGTGCTCAGATCACTGAATGGCCAATTCTTACTTTGCGACCCCCTGTGAGCAAGTGTTTTAATAAATAAGTGGGTTTCCCTATGGGACCACTGCACGATATGAGGACTCTGCCTCCACCACTCCTGTGAATCTCTCAGTCGCCTGAGAGAGCCATACTGGCTGGGAGTTCTTATTCCTTGTCTTCGGAGCAAAGCTCTCATGTAATATCTTCACTTTTATCTCAACAAATTCAATTAAGGCAGCCAAACTGAGGAAAAGCATCAGATCAGCCTCTCACCTAACCACTCAGCCAAGACCACTCAGTCTCCTACAACTGAGCAAACTCTGATATCTTTCAACCAGCACCCCCCCCCCCGCCCCCCAGGATCTTTCACCTGGGTGGCTATTCCCCAGTATCTTTCACCACCACCCCCCAGTATCTTTCAGCTGGGTGGGTATTCCCCTGGTATCTTTCAACCAGGCCCCCCAGGATCTTTCACCTGGTGGGTATTCCTCGCTATGTTTCAACTGAGCCCCACCCAGTATTTTTCCACTGGGTGGGTATTTCCCTGATATCTTTCAACCAGGCCCCCCCTCCCCCCCAGTATTTTTCAGCTGGGAGGAGGCAGGTACCTGCTACACCACCAAATAAAACTAAGGATCATCAACCAATACTGGAGATCCGAGAACCAGGAGAGACTTACCCAAATTCGTCTGGACTCTCCCAGGAGGCGGATGGGGCGCAAGGGGCCTCTGCTGGTACCAAGGCTCGGGCTCCTCGCAGAGTTTAAGCAAAGGAGAGAAGTCCACTCTGGGTCCCTTATCCATGGTCGCCAAAACTGTTGACTTAAAAAAGTTGCTCAATGTGAGAGTTGTGAGTTGAGTTTATTTGGGGCAAAATGAGGACTGCAGCCCAGGAGACAGCATCCCAGATATCTCTGAGAAACTGTTCCAAAGAGGCAGGGGGGAGGATTAGTATAAATGTATTCTTGGTAAAGGAGGAGTACATGTAATCAAATACATTTTTTTGTAGGGGGTTTCTGCTAGTCACGAGGAGCAGACGTCACCGTGTAGGGATTTAGTGCTTTTCTAGATAGAAGGAGATGCAGGGGTTAGGCTCATACAATGAGCTCCTGAAAACATCCAACTATCTGAAGACCTGTTCTGTCCGGCCAGTTTTCCAAAGCACGGAAGTCCCTCGTTCCTGGTCTCCACCCTGAATTCCCTTCATGGGATGCTGAAAGTCAGCAGCTGCACCAGCACGTGTGATTTAATCATTGTAGTAGAGACAGATGGCAAGTGCCAATTTATAGTTGACAATATCAAGGCTTTTTGGTACAAGAAAGAAATTTTGAACAAGCAGAAAAAGTAAGGCCACTGCTGAATTGTATTTAACAAGCCCTTTCACATGAATAAGACTTTTACCTTTTTCACAGAGCTTATCATGTATAGTATCTTGCGTGATCCTCCCAGGAATCTGGCTGGGCAGGGCCACCATCATTCCCATTTTCCAGAAGAAAAAGCTGAGCCTAGGTTAAATAAACCTGCCCAAGGGACATGAGAGAGACAGAATTTGAACTCAGGTTTCTTGACCTGAGGTTTAAGGTTATGTCCAGCTGTGCAGAGCTGCATATTTATAGAAATGCCTCCTTCCCTCCATGACAGCAGGGAACTGATACTGCTCAGTGTGACTGAGCAGTCCCTGGGCAACCTCCCGAGAGGCTCTGCCTCTCAATCACCTGCCCCGTGTTTAAACTGCTCCTCACTGGTGCCTGGGGAGTAGCAGCTTGAGTTAATGTCACAGAGAAGTTGTTGGGAAAGCCCAGGTCTCCTCCTTTGTGGATCTGGGGAGAAGTTACCAGGGAGTGGGCACATTCCTGGCGGGGGTTGCAAGTTTTCATACCATTAGACTTTTTTTTTTTGGCAGTGTCCTGTGGCTTGCGGGAACTTAGTTCCCCAACCAGGGATCGAACCTGGGCCCCAGCAGTGAAAGTGCCAAGTCTTAACCACTGGACTGCCAAGGAACTCCCCCATTAGACTTTCAATAAGATATTTTACAATACTTTGCCGATCGAGCCCCATGGAAATGTCTTGTTAATTTTAAGGATGGATTGGAGTGCTACTTTGGTAGTTTCAGAAAAGTGAGGGCTTGGGGCTGAGGGAGTGGTATGGATGGAGTTCCAGGGAGGGTGAGAGGAGAAAAAGAAACAATAGTGAGGTGAAGGTGTCCCTGTGTGGGCCCTGACTTCCTTGTTGCTAAAGGTATTCAAGAACTAGTTTAATTCTGAGGTCTCTTTGAAAGTCATTTTACATTTAGTTTTACTTGGGGTTTGGGGTGGCTGGCCATAATGAAGTCACACAATATAGAATTGTATAAAGAAAGAGGGAGGGAATTCCCTGGTGGTCTGGTGGTTAGGACGCTGTGCTTCCACTGCAGGGGCCCTGAGTTCACCCTGGTCAGGGAACTAAGATCCCGCCCGCCACACGGCGTGGCCAAAAATAAAGGGGGAGGAATCTGCCTTCCGTTGCCAACCCTCCTCTACAAAGGTAACCTTACCAACCTGTGGGTGTGTATGTCCTTACAGACATTCCCCCTTGGCTTTATACGACTGTACAGGGCGTATGGAGGTCTTACTGTTTTTCTTTTGCAAAAGTGGGGTTACCCTAGACAAACATACTGTTCTGAAACCTACTTTTCTCATGTTTCAGTCAGTTGTGGACATCCTTTCCAGTGTGTGTTTAGCTCTGGCTCCTCCTTTTTAGCAGCTGCATGGTGTTCCACTGCCTGGATGCGACGTAGTGTCCATCCCTCTATTTAAAATCATTTGCATTATATCCAGTTTTATAAATAGTGATGCAGTGCATGACATTTTACACGCATGTGCTAGTGTTTCTCTAGAGCAGCGGTTCTCAACCAGGGGCCGTCTTGTACCCCAAGAGGCATTTGTCAGTGTCGAGACATTTTTGATTGTCACAAGGGGCGTGTGGGGGGTCCTGGCATCTGGTGGGTAGAGACCGGGGTGCTGCTAAACACCCTACAATGACAGGGTAGCCCCCAACTACAAAGAAGTCTCCGTTCTAAAATGTCGTCAGTGCTGAGCTTGAGAAACTCTGCTCTGGATAAAAATGGAATTAGGTTTTTGGGTTTTTGGCTGTACTGTGCAGCACGGAGGATCTTAGTTGCCCAGCAAGAGATCGAACCCGTGCCCCCTGCAGTGGAAGCGTAGAGTCTTAACCACTGGACCTGCCAGGGAAGTCCCTGGAATTAGATATTTTAAAATAGTTTTTAAAAAATCCCAGTGCCCAGCAAATTATGACACAGCTATTCAATGTAATATGATCCAGCCATTTAAAATGATATTTATGGGCTTCCTAGGTGGCGCAGTGGTTGAGAACCTGCCTGCCAAGGCAGGGGACATGGGTTCGATCCCTGCTCCAGGAAGATCCCACATGCCACGGAGCAACTAAGCCCGTGCGCCAAAAAAAAAAATAAAATAAAATAAAAAAAATAAAATATTTATGAAGATCTTGTAGTAACATGGAATCTTGCTTTATGACATTATGCATTTTAAAAGCCACATACTGGACTTCTAGGTGGCGCAGTGGTTGAGAATCCCCCTGCCAATGCAGGGGACCTGGGTTCGAGCCCTGCTCCAGGAAGATCCCACATGCCGAGGAGCAACTAAGCCCGTGTGCCACAACTGTTCAGCCTGCACTCTAGAGCCTGTGAGCCACAACTGTTGAGCCCATGTGCTGCAACTACTGAAGCCCGTGCACCTAGAGCCCATGCTCCGCAACAAGAGAAGCCACGGCAATGAGGAGCCCGCGCACCACAATGAAGAGTAGCCCCCGCTCGTTGCAAATAGTGAAAGCCTGTGTGCAGCAGCAAAGACCCAACATAGCCAATAAATTAATTAATTAATTAATTTTTAAAAAAAAGTGTCACGTACTGGACTTCCCTGGTGGCTCAGTGGTTAAGAATCCATGTACCAATTCAGGGGACACAGGTTCGATCCCTGGGCCAGGAAGATCCCACATGCCACAGAGCAACTAAGCCTGTGCACCACAACTACCAAGCCTGCGCTCTAGAGCCTGTGAGCCACATCTGCTGAGCCCATGTGCCACAACTACTGAAGCCTGCACACCTAGAGCCCATGCTCCACAACAAGAGAAGCTACCGCAATGAGAGACCCGTGCACCGCAATGAAGAGTAGCCCCCGCTCACCACTAGAGAAAGCCTGTGCTCAGCAACGAAGACCCAGCGCAGCAAAAAATTAAATAAATAAAATAAATAAATGATAAAATAAATCTTAAAAAAAAAGAAGAAGAAGCACTGAGCTCACCTGGCTGAAGAGACTGAAGAGTGGTCCAGGGTGAGGTTGAAGAGGTGGGCCTCCATCATTTCACAGTATAACTCAGCTCCACTGCTGTGGGTGAGCCTGTGGTGTGTGCAGAGAATGGGGAAGAGAGGTGCAGAAGGACTCAGGGTCTTTTGGATCCTGGGGGCTTGTTAGAGAATCCCAGGCCCCGTTCCTGGAGCCTACGTGTCTGAGGGTCCCCCCTCGGCGTTCAGCTTCCGTGGGCTCTGCCCTCACGCTAAGGCAGGGCACTTCACCTCAGGCAGGAGCTGGACATAAAGTCAGGTGTCTTGGAAAGCCAGCGGATCTCTGGAAGTGAACTATTTCCTGTCAAGCCTGTTCATTCACTCAATCAGCAAATATTATAAGCAGTTACTGTGGTGGGCTCTCTTCCAGGCACTGGAATTACAGGGATGGACAAATGAGACCAAGGCCAGGTTTTCATAGGCTCAAATTCCAGTGGGGAGATAGACAAGAAACAAATGTACGGAATCAATGTCTGGTACATAAATGCTCTAAAGAAGAATAAAGTAGGATAAGGAGAGAAAAGGGATGTGGGCACTGCTTCAGGCGGGGCTGGTCCGGGAGGGCTGCTCTGAGGAGTGATGTGTGAGCTGGGACCCTAAGAACTTGCTCTGGTGTTTACTCCATGTCTCTTGCATTTAGCTCGAAGCTGATGGACATCGTATGGGCCAGAGGCAGGGATGGTGGGCTATGACCCCAGGGCAGACGGCAGGAATATCTCCAATCTCGAAGTGGCCGTGGCTGGGTCTGTGTCTGGACTGGTCACTCGGGTGCTGATCAGCCCCCTGGACGTCATCAAGATCCGTTTCCAGGTACCCTTTTCCCCTTTTTCCATGTAACAGGCTAGAGGACAAGTTCACTTTTTTTTTTTTTTTTAGCCAAAGCAGTTCCTGGAGCTTGCAGTTTTGTCAAAGAGAAGCACTTTGTTGCCTTTGTTGCCTTCTCTGAAATCCCTCCTTCCCACCCCCCTTTCCCATCGTCCTGAGCATTCCAATTTCGATTCCTAGCTTCAGATCGAGCGCCTGTCTCGCACTGACCCCAATGCAAAATACCACGGGATCCTGCAGGCTGGGAGACAGATTTTGCAAGAGGAGGGCCCAACAGCATTCTGGAAAGGACACATCCCTGCCCAGCTTCTCTCCATAGGCTATGGAGCTGTCCAAGTAGGTGGCAGGGGAAGCGGCCAGTCCCCCGAGGTCACGTTGCATAATAGGGGAGCCCAGGGTGGTGGGGGTGCACCCGGGCTGCCCGGGGGTAGGGCAGCAGGAGGTGGTCACACACTTCTCATTCGTCTTGGCTGGGAAGCTACCTGGCAAATGAAGACACAGTGAGAACTGTACCATAGGTGTCCCCTTACCCATGTCCCCCAACCGTGAGGTGCTGCACCTAGGAGACTTGATGCCGGGCCCAGAGCGGCTTAGCAAATGGCAACACAAATGCTTTTCATTGTTCAAAATAGCATTTTCACATCTGTGCTTCCTTTGAACTTCGCAACAGCACTGCAAGGAAGGTGGAGCAGGTGTTATGTGGGTCGCAGAGAGGTTGAGTGAGCTGCCTGAGGCCTCACAGCCTGTAGCTGGCGAGGCTGGGCTTAGGATCCAGGCTTCTTTTGTCCAGCCCAGCGCCAGTGTACCCCATGGCGTCTTGCCAGTAGCTGTACAGTAGCGGTGATGGAAGTAGCCAACCTGCACAGTGCTCGTGGGGCCCAGGCCCCAGGTGAAGCACTTCACATCCGCCACCCATGACAGCCCTCTGGTAGGTTCTGTTGCCACCTCTATTTTACACATGAGAAGCCTGAGGCAGAGAGAGCTTATGTCATCAGCCCAGCCAACGTCACGAGCCAGAAAGTGGCAGAGCCAGGATGCCCACCTGGGCCGCTGGCAGCAGAGCGGTCCCTGCCTGCTCCTCCCGTGGCGCTGCAGTGGCTGCTCCGGGCACGTGCCCCCGCCGCCCCGTCTCTGCACCCGGCCGACACTGTGTCCTGATGGGTAAACGCAGTGACGTGTGCTCTCAGGACCCTGAGCCTTCTTGAGTTGGCTGCAGAAGGATCTGAGCCCAAGGGGGCCTTCCACCACAGAATATGGAATATGTGGAGTTCTCCCAACAGAATTTCAGCTCCAGGCAGAATGCTTCTCAAACAGGGCCACTGCTGGCTGCACTGAAGGGGTCCCCGGCCTAGAATCAGATAATGGCCATCTTTTCCCAGATCTCAGGAAACTAAGTGATGAGTAGATTTTTTTTTCTTTCTCTCTCTTCTTTTTTTGGCCTCTCTGCGCGGCTTGCAGGGTCTCAGTTCCCCCACTAGGGATTGAACCCGGGACCACAAGCAGTGAAAGCACCAAGTCCTAACCAACTGGACTGCCAGGGAATTCCTGAGTAGAATTTTCTGATATAAAAATTTTCATGTGTGTGTGTGTTTTTTTTTTTTTTATGGCCGAGCCGCGGCATGGGGGATCTCAGTTCCCCAACCAGGGGTCAGACCTGTGCGCTGCAGTGGAAGTGCGAAGTCTTAACCACTGGACTGCCAGGGAAGTCCCTCTTATATATTTTCTTTACCCTTGACTATTTGGCTCTGCTCAGAGTATGAAAGGCATGTGAGCTTTGCACAAAGTTATATGTTTATTGGATTCTGTACCTGCTTAAGAAGAATATCTCCTGGTGCCTAGGACGGGCCCCCCCGGGTCACGGGTACATTCGGGGGGTGTCTATCCATGACATTGTCACGCACTCTTGCAGTTTTTGTCATTTGAAGTGCTCACCGAGCTGGTGCACAGGGCCAGCGTGCGTGACGCCCGCGACTTCTCCGTGCATTTTGTGTGCGGTGGCCTGTCAGCCTGCGTGGCCACCCTCGCTGTGCATCCTGTGGACGTGTTGCGTACCCGCTTTGCAGCTCAGGGTGAGCCCAAGGTAAGTGGCCGGGCAAGAAGGAGGGGTGCCCGAGGGATGGAGGGGGCCCTAGGGTGAGGGCCCCTTTCCTGAGAGGGAACGGAGCTGGGGGGCCTGGGGTTACAGGCCGTCCTTCAGCCTGTTTCTGCAACCCACGGTGGTGCTTGGAGCCAGGCAGGGTGCTCACAGCCTCACAGGGGACACAGAACCTGTGGGGAAACAGAACAAATACCAAACGGGGCGGGGGAAGGCGTCGGGGACGGTGAGACTTGGGTCCTATCGCTGTATTATTGGGAGGGATGCTTTGGTTTCCAGGAAGAATGGATTGGAGGAAATGGGATCATTGAGTCAGACTCGAGGAAGGGCTGACTGAGTGAAAGCGAGGGATTAAACTCTGAAATACCTCTCCCCATGACCTCTGTTTCCTGGACATACGTAAGAACAGCATAGGATATTTTTGGGAGAGAGGCTTGATCTGGGACCAGCCAAGCATAACTGTGATTTCAGTTCTGCCATTTTTTGGTGTACCCTTGGGAGGAGATCCTGGGCCAGGTGACCCCCTTTTTTTTAGGAGATGTTCTGATTAATTTTTTGGTTGAGGAGGGCAAAGTGCCCCAGGAACAGTCTAGAAGAAAACGACTGGGGCATGAGAGATGGGTTGCTCTGTGTGACACTGCAATGGAAAATAGAGATTTGGTGGAGAAATGAGATGAAGGGTCATGGGAAGGGAGCAGAGAAACGGAGGGGAACGGTTTATAAAGGGACAGACCTCAGCAACGTGGTGGCTGCTGGGATGAAGAGAATGGCTAGTGACAGTCCTTCAGTTTCTCTGTGCTGCGTGTGCTGTAATCCTCTTCTGTTACTTTCCAACCTTTAGTCCAAGTCTATGAGAAGGAAAAAGGTAAGACAGTAAGTAAGAATAGAATAGCATATTTCTTCTTAGGCTTAGACAATTGAGATGCTGGATTCTAGATTCTGGAATGGCTGGAAAATTGTATGTGAAAGTGAGGGGAAAAGACTTATTTAAAAAGTGCAAAACTCTCCACCTTCTTTAGACTAGTAGCATCCATAGTGTGAATCCTTACATCTACCTTTCTTTCTCTTTCTTTTTCTTTCTTCCTTTCTTCCTTCCTTCCTTCTTTAATATTTGTTTATTTACTTGGTTGTGCTGGGTCTTAGTTGTGGCAGGTGTGCTCCTTAGTTGCTGCTTGCCGGCTCCTTAGTTGTGGCACGTGGGCTTCTTAGTTGTGGTACATGTGCTCCTTAGTTGCAGCTGGGAGGCTCCTTAGTTGCGGTTCACTGGCTCCTTAGTTGCTGCAGGCGGGCTCCTTAGTTGTGGTACGCATGTGGGATCTAGTTCCCTGACCAGGGATCGAACCCCAGCCCCCCTGCATTGGGAGCACGGAGTCTTAACCACTGCACCACCAGGGAAATCCCTCACATTTCTTAAAAAAAAAAAAAATCTATGAGATGTGTAAAGCTTAAAAAGACAGACAGTTCTTCATGAATTATAATGAAAAAACACCAGCCACGCCCCCCCCCCGATTTTATTTCCCAGAGGCAACCACTTTTAATTTTTGTATCTGTTTCTTCCATAATTTACTTCTTAATTCAAAGTAACATGCTCTCTTTCTCCCTTTCCTTCTTATTTTTCAATTATGGACATTAACTACTGACCACTACTGTGGAAGATGAGGATTTGCCTCTTTTACCATCACCCTGTGTGTACTTGTGCTTCCTCCCCTGAGTACAGTACAACTGATTAATAGATTTTGGCTAAATCAGTACTCAGTTTATGCTATTATGATAATGTAAATGTTACTGCTGAGCCTCAAAATTGATTATGGTTATATTTTCTATCTTTGTCTTTCCTGAAGTTGGCAATCACGTTGTGTTTTGTTTGTCTAGCTTTCTACATGCTTACATGCTTCAAACACTCTCTCAATAACATCAGCCTGTGGTCATCAGTCCCACATTTTTATACTCCTCTTCCTGGAGGCCCCCAGCCTTGAACCCTTCACCCTCTGACTTCAATCTGGACTGTTTGCTCCAGGACTATGGCCAGCTATTTTCTTAGGAATTCTCACGTGGGATCCCATGTCTTCTCTTTCTTGATTAGTCCCTCAAGCACATCCTGAGGTATAAGTTCCTTACAGGAGCCTTGATAGGAAATGCCTTTATTTTCCTCTTACACTTAACTGAGGATTCTCAGTAGCCCTTGGTGTTGCTGAAGAGACGTCCAGAACCATTCTGATGACTGACCCTTTATATGAAACTATCCACTTCGCCCTCTTGGGAACTTTCAGGATCTTTTCTTGATCCCTAGCATTCTGGAAATTTACCATTGAAGTGCCCTGGGGCACGTCTCTTTCATTCATCGTGATGGGCACTTCCTGGGCCCTTTAGTCGGGATACTCATGTTCTTTTATGTGTATATATATATATATTTGGCTGCGCTGGGTCTTAGTTGTGGCACACGGGATCTTCACTGTGGCATGCAAACTCTTAGGTGCAGCACGTGGGATCTAGTTCCCTGCCCGGATCAAACCTGGGCCCCTCTGCATTGGGAGCGTGGAATCTTAGCCACTGGACCACCAGGGAAGCCCCCGGACACTGATGTTCTTCATGCCTGGGAAATGGTCATGAATTATTTATTCACAATTGCCTGCCCTCTGTCTTCTTTTCTTTCTTTCTAGAGTTCGTGTCAGTTGGACATTAGACATCCTGGATTGATCCTCTGATTGACCTATCTTCCATTTACCATCTGGGAGGTTTCCCTACTTTTATCATTTGGGCCCGCTATTGAGTTTAAACAACTGTCTGCTGACGCACGTTGGCTCCTAAGAACTGTTCTTTGGTTTGTTTGTTTTAGTCAGGTTTATTAACGTGTAACTTACATGCACAGTAAAATCCACTCTTTTTAGCACACAGTTCTTGGACTTTTGACAAATGCATACAGTCACGTAACCAGCACCACAATCAAGATATAAAACAGAAAGCCTGTCACCCCCCCACCCTCCGATTTCCTCCTGCCCTTTGTAGTTTGCTCCTCCCCACCTCCAGCCTTCGGTAACCACGGGTCTGTTTTCCGTCTGAAGCTCTGCCTTTTCCAAAATGTTACATAAATGGAATTATGCCTGTGTAGTCGTTTGAGCAGGTTCCCTTCACTTGGTAGATGCAACTGAGATGCGTCCGTGGGGTACCAGTGAGGAGTTGGCTCCTTCCTCTTTATTGCTGAGTAATATTCCATCATGTGGAAGAATCGTGGTTTGTTCGTTCAGAGACTTTGGGGTTGTTCTCCAGTTTGGGGCAGGTATGAATAAAGCCACTATAAACATTCACATACAGGTTATTGTGTGAACGTTTCATTTCTCTTGGTCAATTCCGAGGGGCGGGGTTGCTGGGCTGTATGGTAAGGAGTGTTTAATTGTATAAGAAAAAGGCAAGCTGTCTCCTGTGCGGCTGTGCCCCTTTGTGTTCCCACCAGCAGGTCTGGCTGCTCCTTCTCCTCACCAATACTTAGTATCCTGCGTTTCATATTTTTGTTTTATTCTTTTAAATTTTAGCCACTCTAATAGGTGTGAATAGTGGTATCTCATTGTGGTTTTTATTTAAATTTCTTTAATGATATTGAGCATCCTTTTACGTGTTTATTTGCCGTCTCTATACCTTCTTTGGTGAAGTATCTGTTCAAATTGTCCATTTTTCTATTGGGTGGTTTGCTGTTTTTATGTTACAAATATTTTCTGAGTCTGTGGCTATCTTTTCCTTTCCTTACAGTATCTTTCAAAGAGCAGATGTCTTGAATTTTGACAAAGTCCCATTTATCAATTTGTTCTTTTATGGATTTTGCTTTTGATGTTTTATCTAAGAAACCTTTGCCCAACTCAGAGTCACAAAGATTTTCTCTCAAGAGCTTTTTCTTGTTGTCTGAATCTTACCTCTTTTTAAAATAGATCCCCTGCTTTTACCATGAAGGTGATGCCTTCTTTATGGTGTGAGGATATTAGTTATAATTTCGTGAGTGGTTTCTTTCTCCTTTAGTTTTCTTCTGCTATCTGTACGGTCTTCCTTCCTAATGACTTCTGCCCCTCAGCAGTCATTTTGGCCTCTGTTTTGGGCGAGGCTTTCATCAAATGTCTGGTTACTCTTGGCTGCCAGCTTGGTGTTAAGAGGGGCTGCAGAAAGCAGAATGGGACTGGTGCGTGGGCAGGCTTGTTCCCTGATGGCCTTCCTCTGAGGCCCGGCCCTTTCATGCAAGTCCCTGGGGCGAAAGCCTTCAGTGTGGCTGCCAGCATCTGGGAGCCAAGTGTGAAGGGGCGTAGGGGTGGTACAGACTTTCCCTCAGTCACCGTCTGTCAGTGCAGTGCTTCACTGTACCCACAGCCAGGCGGAGTCAGCCCCTCTCGTCCATTGCAAAGAATATGTGGAATAGAAGCATACTAAAAAAAAATCAGTGGTCCGCGGTCTTCGTGCATAAAGGTCACCTGTTGGCAGTTTAAGAAACGTTAAGTCTGTGCATGTGACAAAAAGTCCAAATAGCATAAAATGGTAATAGTGAGTCTCCCTCCTCCCCTGGCTCCCTCCCCCGTACCCCCGTTTCCCTCCGTGGAGGTAATAATGTTACCGGTTCCTCCTTCCTTGCGTGTCGTTGGGGGGCAGATAATCTCTGCATACAGTTTGTCTCCTCCACAGACACTATGCCCGCTCTTCACATCTTGCTGGGTTCACTTAATTGTCAATATATATTTGGGGGATTATTGCCTAGCGGTCGTGTAGATTCCATCTTTCTGTTTTAACGGGTACACTATGTTCTTTTGAACAGGTGTGCCGTAATTTATATAACCGATCACCCAAGGGTGGACTTTGCACTTTTTGCCGTTCCGCATACTTTTGTGCACTCCTTGGCATATCTCAGTCCTGTAAATAGCTAGAAGGGGAGCTGCTAGACAGTCCCACCCTTGGAATTTTTGTTCAGCATTTGCTTTGCCCTCTTGGCAGGAGAATTAATGCTCTTGGTAGCTGGTTTCTAGACGAGGGGAGATATACCTGGTGGGCTGGGTTCTCGGGCTGAAACAGCGTTGTTCATCGTTGCACGTGTTGTGTCCAGGTCTATAAAACCCTGCGACACGCCGTGGTGACCATGTACAGGACCGAAGGCCCCTTGGTCTTCTACAAAGGCTTGAACCCCACCTTGATCGCCATATTCCCTTATGCCGGGTTCCAGTTCTCCGTCTACAGCTCCTTGAAGCACGCGTATGAGTGGGCCATGCCAGCCGAAGGAAAGAAGAACGGTGAGATTGCCCTCACGGGAAAGGGAGTCTGGGGCCTGCTCCGCCCCACCCCCAGGCCGTAGCATCTCTTTCTGAATCGGAGAGGAAATAAAGTTTCCCTGCAGAAGCTAAGACACCACGGATCTCTGAAGCCCCAGCTCTGTAAGGCAGCCAGCAAAACAAACGCACGCACCCACAGATGACTTTACTTCTTTCGGCTCTTGCCACTGTTATTTCCAACTGCCGCTCGTGGTGCTCGCTTTTGTCCAAGGTTCAACTTGCAAACAGCCCGGTTTTGCTTACGTGTTTGGTTTGGTTTTCATCTGGGGAGGCTGGGGGAGAGGATGGGCATCCTGGTCCCTCCCGGGCCTTGAGCTGAGCCATGTGGCAGAGCCTGCAGGCCTCGTCACCTCCAGCTGGGGTGGTTTCTGTTAAAGGCTCCCACCCCTGCTGCCACCAGCCTGTCCGATCTGCAGTCCGTCGTCGTTCTTGCAGAGAAAGTGGCTGTGTTCGGTTCTCTCACTCCTGGATTACATTCTTCTGAGATCAAGGATGCTGTAGGTTTTGGTTTATGGCCAAGGATTAGACTGTATACCCTTGAAGTTTACCCTAGGTTGCACTTCTCTCATTTTCCCCCTGCATCCCACTTCTTTGGTTCAGGGAACTTCAAAAATCTGCTTTGTGGCAGCGGAGCTGGAGTCATTAGCAAGACCCTCACGTACCCCCTGGACCTCTTCAAGAAGCGGCTGCAGGTCGGAGGGTTTGAGCAGGCCCGAGCCTCTTTTGGCCAGGTAAGCCGTCCCCCCGCAGACTGCTCTGACCCTGGCCCATCACTGGGCATGTGAAGGAGCCGGGGTCAGCTCCTGCCCGTCTGGCAGCTTTAACCCCCACAGTCCTCTCGGCCCCCAGCCTGTCTGCGGTGTCGAAAAATTAATCCGTCAATGTAAGAAAGAATTGGAAAATTTTATTCGAGCCACATTTGAGGACGTGAAGAGCATCCTCAGGAAGCACCCAGGAGGGACTTCCCTGATGGTGCAGTGGTAAAGAATCGCCCTTTCAATGCAGGGGACACGGGTTCAATCCCTGATCAGGGAACTAAGATCCCATGTGCCGAGGGGCAACCAAGCCTGTGCACCATAACTACTGAGCTCTCACGCCTCAACTAGAGGGCCGCCGTGCCACAAACTACAGAGGCTACACGCCCTGGAGCCTGCGCGCCACAACTAGAGAAGAGAAAAAACCCACGCGACACAACTAGAGAGAAGACCGCACGCTGCAATAAAAGATCCCGCGAGCCGCAACTAGGACCCAATGCAGCCAAAAATAAATACATAAAAAAAAAAAAAAAAAAAAAACAGCACCTGGGAAGAGCATCTCAGAAAGCTCTGAGAACTGTTCTGTCCATTAGAGGTCAAGACAGTTGATATAAGTTTTTGAGACAGAGACCTGTACATCAAATGACATATTATTATTATTTTTTTAATATTTCTTTATTTAGGCTGTGCTGGATCTTAGTTGTGGCTCACGGGATTTTCGTTGCCACATGTGGGATCTTCATTGCTGCATCCAGTATCTTTAGTTGTAGCATGCAGGATCTAGTTCCCTGACCAGGGATCGGGCCCAGGCCCCCTGCATTGGGAGCCTCCCGGGCAGGAAGGAGCTCTGTCCAGTGCTGATTTCCAGGCACTTCATCTGTTAAGTCTGAATTAGCCCAGTTGGAAGCAAAAGAATGAGGTTAACTTATTCTTTTTTATATTCATTCCTTCATCCAGCAAATATTTACTGGGAGGTCGAACATGCCAGGCTCTGTGTTGACAAAAGAACAGAGCTCACACCCATGTTTCTGTCACCTCCTCTCCCCAGGTTCGAAGCTACAAGGGCCTCCTGGATTGCGCCAGGCAGGTGCTGCGAGAGGAGGGCACGCAGGGCTGCTTCAAAGGCCTTTCCCCCAGCCTGCTGAAGGCTGCCGTCTCCACCGGCTTTGTGTTCTTCTGGTACGAGCTCTTCTGTAACCTCTTCCACCACATGAAGAAGGCAGACAGCTAGCCTCGAGGGCAGGAAGGGTGGCCTGAGGTCTTTCCCTGGAGGCGCCCTCCTGAAAGAAGACTTGATCTACAGTCCTGTGTTGCACTGAGAGGTGCTGCCTGGTCCCTCCCTCCAGGCCAGCTGTCCAGGGCACGAAGAGCTGCCAAGAGCAGGGCAGCAGCCTGGATTCCACCAGAAGGGCAAAGGGGGTTCTCCATGGGAGAGCACGGGGAGAATGCGGGACTTGATCTGCGGGTTCCCAGCCCAGCCAGTCAGAAGGAGTTGAATGTTTCTCTGTCTGGTGCACACTCAGGGCAACAGCTGCCCTCCTGTACGTCTTAGTCCCAACTGCCCAGAGAGCTCTCCTGACTCTGGGCAGGGCCGCAGCTTGAATGTGAGGCTGGGATCGGGCCCTTTACAGGGGTCTGGTCCCCACACTTGGGTTCTTACTCCCACCAATTATTTAATAGACATTAAAGCTAAAAGCACATTCCTTATCTTAGTCCTCCATCTTCCCTTCCAGATCACTTCCCTCCTCCCAAAGTATGAGGGACGGGATTCCTACCTGTCCTAAATTCTACTTTTCTCAGCAGTTGCATCCTTCGGGCAGCTTTGCTTCTAGTTCTGGGGGAATAATTCCGGGGGAATAATTCCAGCTGAATCAGTTCCGTTATAAACTCCACCCTGCTCAGATCTTCGTGTCTATAAAGGCACCAGTTGGGCTGTTCTCTCCCTGGATAGGCTGGTCACAGCCCGTAGGCCTCTAGGGAAAGCAGACCCCAGCGACCCCGCAGGTAGAGGCGGGGATGTGCTGATGGGGAGGGGGCATGGGTTAAGGCAGCAGCCCTTTTCCCCAGTCTACCAGGGATCACTCCTCTTTCACTGGGGCTGGGTTAGCCCTCCTGGGTGGTGGGGGAGCTGACAGCTGGGCCAGTGAGCATCAGCTGCCGGCTCGGTGCTCCTCCTGGGTCCAGCAGGGTGCTGTGTGCACCCTCGAATCTAAGGAGGGGGTGGAGCAGGCAGCCTGGTGCAGGCAGTTGGTGCCATGGGAGTCGTCAGGGCACAGGAACCCACAAGACACCCATCTAGGCACAGTTAGGGGCTTAAAAGAGAAGAAAATCTACGGAACACAACCACCACTTTCCACCCCAAGACTCCCCACCACCAGGGTGGGTGTCAGGGCTCTCAGTCCCCACAGATCTTGGGCCCCTTCTCGCCATCACTGTCTCATCTCTGGTCTGAGGCTTTGTGATGTGTCTGGTACCCAGAATCCTGAAGCTTCCCTGCTCTTAGTTGCTGATTATGAAGGTTCACCTTTAGCTGGAGGGTTCCCACACCCACAGGGTTTTGACATTCAGGGGTTGCAGCTGCAGAGAGGCAGCTGCTCGAATGTATTTTTTATGAAATGCCATTGCAGTAAACTTCATTCTTTTCAGCTCTCCTGCTCATTGGTTTCTTTTGCAGCAGCTGAGATTCTCTTCCTTGTTCATTTTCTGGTGACCACTCTGGCAGTTCTTTGGGCAGGAGGAGCGAGCTTTGGATACAGGAAACCGCTATCAACACTTCTTTCTTGTCTAAGGGATGGAAGAGACAGTTCTTTTCCAGCCTCTTCTGTGTGCCCTCCTGCAACCCAGGGCTGACCTCAGAGGTGGCCCTGTCTGTGCTGCTGGGCCCGCGCCTCTCCCCCGACCAAGATGGACTGAGCCAGGAGCTTGCTCAACCTCAGGGTCACGCCCAACACCTCGGGCGCCACAAGTTGGCAACTGGGACCCTTTCTCTTGGGCTGGCCCATTGATTTTTAACTTATTTTACCAATATCGCTTGTACTTGGAGTAGGAGAGGGGCTTAGTGGGACTTGATCCGGCCCTTACGACCTCCCCGCCTCCTCCACTTTGGGGGGAGGGGGTGGGAGTGGGGAGCACGCGGCCACCCCCTGCGAAGCCCTGCCCCTCCAGCCGTCTTCTCCGCGCTCCCACCTTGCTCCCTCCCGCCGCGCGGCCGCGCACCGCGCCCTCCGCAGGCCCCTCCCGCGCCAAGCGGCCCGGCCAGTCTCCTGACCCCGCTTTAACCTGAGCCCTGGCGTGGGGCGGGGAGAGCGGGGGTTCATGCGGGCCGAGGAGCCGGCGTGGTCCCGGACAGGCCGTGGGAGGACCGGGTGAGGAGAGGACAGGGGCGGTGGGAGCAGTGCCGCCGGCGTCCTGCGCGGCCCCACGCTTGGAACCTGCGGGCGGGCCTGGCCGGGCGGCGAGGGCGGCGCCGTCGAGGCTCCGGCAGGTGGCGCCAGCGAGGCGGCCCCGCCGCCCAAGCCCCGCCCCGCCCCGCCGCCACGCTAGGAAATGACCTAAGCGGCGGCGAGGCGCCAGGAGCGCCGCGGATGCGGGGCGCGCGCACCATGCCTGCCGAGCGGCCTCCGGGCATGCGGGCGCGGCGCCGGCGCGGCAGGTGGGTCTCGGCGCTGCAGCCGCATCTCCAGCCCACGGGACGCCGGACGGCGGGCTCCACTGAGCCGCTGGGAAGGGCGCTCCGGAGTTAGGGAAGCTGCCCGGGTCTGGAGACCCCTAAGGTCTTCTCCTTTGGCCATGGGGGAGGCACCGAGTCCGGAGAGGGGACTCCAACGGGAACCAGCTCTGGGGGACACGTCACCTCGCTCCCCTCCTTGAGAGGAAGGATCCAGAATGGAGCTCGGGACTCTCGGAGAGTCTTGAGAGGGCAGGGCCGGGTTTCTGCCACTCGGGAGGCCAGTTTAACCAGTCCGTCCCGGGGAGAAGCTGGCCCGGACAAGGGGAGTCAGGGCGGCAGAGTCGCTTCTGCACCCAGCCTCTGGGCGGCCCCACCCCGAGGGCTGGAGGGTGGGCTTTCTGGACTGAGGACTCTGACTAACGGGAGAGGGTTGGGGAGAGGGGCTTGGACCCCTGCTGGGACAGAGATGTCCGAAGCATGGAGACCCCAGCCCTGTCACTCGCCGGGAGCCGTGCTGGACCAGCAGCTTCCAGGTCGGCTTATATAAGCGGGGAAAGTATCTAATATCCACACATCCACCTCCGCAGCTCAGTGCACCGCACCCCAACCCAACGTTGGTATGAGCTGAGACTAACCCTGCCTCCTGCTGGGACTGGAGGATAGATGCATCCACTCTTCATCTCTTTACTCTTGTGTAATTCCAGAAGCTACAGGGCTTCTTTAACTGAGCAGCAGGTGCCTGGCTGGTGCCCAGTCTCCACCAGAAGCCAAGCTTGGTGGGCACCCAGCCAACCACCGAATGCCATGGACTGCCCAGGAGCACCTGCCCCAAGCACTGGCCAGCCCTATCCAGGGCCTGTAGAGCTGGGAACCCTGACCCCATGCTCCACACCTGAGGCCTCTCCCGCTGCCTCTCCTCCCCAGGTGCTGTCATTAGTCCCAACCCAGTAAAGAGCTCTTGTGGCTGGATGGTCATGGGGGAGCCTGGTAGAGAAGAGTATAAAATCCAGTCTTTTGATGCAGAGACCCAGCAGCTGCTGAAGACAGCCCTCAAAGGTGAGCATGCGGAGGGAGCCCCCTGGGCCCGGGCCCGGAGCTACAGAGAAGGGGCCGAGGGGATAGGACTGGAGGACTGAGCCTTAGCCTGCGATTGGCCAGCCCTCTCCCTTCACTTTCTGAGACTAGGAGTCAGCAACATAATTCTGGGACTGAAAGACAAGCTACACTGAGGCCACTATTTGGGAGTATGGAGCATAGTCACCCCTCTCAGATTGTAAAGGCCTTTTTTTGGTTTAGTCACCCTCCAAGAAAGGAGGGTGAGGCACAGAGAACACAGTTCCTGCCTCTTAAGTCCTTAAGCTGGACCTGGTTTCTGCATTGCTGCAGCCAACTCTCTTGAATGTGCAGAGCTGCCTGACTTGGGACAGAGGATGGAGTGTTCTGCTTGGCAGAGGAGCTACAGTAATTGTCCTGGACCAGTGCCTTCCTGCAGCACTCAGGACAGACGTTTGACTCAGCTAACGATTAGCAATGCCCATCATGTGCCAAGCTGAGCAGTGGGGAGGCCCTGCCTGGCCCGCTCTTGTCAGGGGTTCATGTGTGTGTATTATATGAACACTTCCATGAAATAGCAGTCAAAGACATTGTTATTCAGTGTTCCGTCCTCAACCTAGTGCCAGGAAAAGATGTGTCCTAAAAAAACGAGCAGTCTCTGATTCTCTAACAGCCACATAACTCTCCCCGTTTCCTCTGATTGGGCCATCAGGAGGCTCATGGCTACAGCTGCTCCTGTGTGTAGTTTCCTGTTTCCTGGTCTCTTTAAATGGAAGCGTATAATAGGAGTGCTCTTCTGTGAACGTCTCGAATCCTTTAGAAGCAGGTGGAGGCAAATGTGATAATTAAGCAGCTCTAGACTCCCCACCTGTCTTTACCCTAGATCCAGGTGCCGTGGACTTGGAGAAAGTGGCCAATGTGATTGTGGACCATTCTCTGCAGGACTGTGTGTTCAGCAAGGAAGCAGGACGCATGTGCTACGCCATCATTCAGGTTGGGTGGGGCCGGTAGAGAAGGGGAGTCGCTTTGAGGAAGGTGCTTCAGAAGTGGGCAGAGGCCTGGCCAGCAGGGCAGAGATGCAAAGGGCTGGCCCCAGAGGCGAGAGAGGAGGAGGACAGCAGGGTCCTCGGCCTTGGAAGCTTGGGTGGAGTCGCGACAGCCCCGTGACTGCCCTTCACTCCCGTCTCCCTGGCTCACAGGCGGAGACCAAGCAAGCAGGCCAGAGTGTCTTCCGCCGTGGACTCCTCAACCGGCTGCAGCAGGAGTACCAGGCTCGGGAACAGCTTCGAGCCCGCTCCCTGCAGGGCTGGGTCTGCTATGTCACCTTTATCTGCAGCATCTTTGACTACCTGAGGGTGAGGCCCTGCCAGCCACGTCCTGGGCAGCAGAGACGGCCTGTCTCCTGCGCCACTAAGCCAGTGCTCTGGCCCCTGCTCTCCCCCTGTAGGTGAACAACATGCCCATGATGGCCCTGGTGAACCCTGTCTATGACTGCCTCTTCCGGCTGGCCCAGCCCGACAGCCTGAGCCAGGAGGAGGAGGTGGGTGGCCCTGGCACAGAAGGCTGTGGAGGTGGGCCGTCTTTGGCTACACTCAGAATGCCCGCCCACTGTCCGTGGAGACTCTCGAGGGTGTCACTTGCTGGGGCAAGAGCCTGGTGGGAGCATTTAAGGCCTGTCACAGTTACACAGCAAGCTGCTAGGTCTGGAATTTATCCAGAACAGAGCACAGCCAAAACCTGGCTGAGGCTGCCTTCCCAGCAGGAAAGCCAGCCTGTGATAGGAATGGTGAGAGCGTCAGCCAGCTGCGGATACAGATGGCCCCAAAACCACACCAGGACTGGGGGGAGGAGTTAGGAAAGTAGGGTTCAGAAGCAGTTTGGAGACAGGGCCTGAGTCCAGCCTGGCCCAGGTGAGAGACTTTAGACAAGTCTCTGAACTTGCTTCCTTTCATGTAAGACGGGGACAGTGCCCACTGGGTGGCGTGAGGGTGAAGTGGGGCAACACGTGTACAGGGCCAGGCCTGGTGCCTGGCACACAGCACGTGCTCAGTAAACGGGTGCTGTGTGTGACGGGGGCCCTGCCTGGGGTCACCTCCTGCTGCCGCCTGCAGGTGGACTGCCTGGTGCTGCAGCTGCACCGGGTAGGGGAGCAGCTGGAGAAGATGAACGGACAGCGCATGGATGAGCTCTTTGTCCTGCTCCGGGATGGCTTTCTGCTCCCAACCGGCCTCAGCTCGCTGGCCCAGCTGCTGCTGCTGGAGATCATCGAGTTCCGGGCAGCCGGCTGGAAGACGACCCCGGCTGCCCACAAGTATTACTACAGCGAGGTCTCTGACTAGGCCTCCTCCCCGGCAGCACCGGCCTTTCTTCTACCCACCTCCCAGACATTTTCCCTTCCAGACTTTCAAAAGCATCCAAGATGTTTCCCACTTACATGCAGTGATCCCACCCTGAGCATCTTCCTTTCGATTCCAGAATTGGGGAAGACACCGAACAGACCTGCCTCACAGTCCCATCAGCGTTTCTCTCCCCTCACCTTCTTCCTGGGCCAGGCAGAGAAAGGCAACTCCTGACAAGCACTGCACTGTGTAACCATTAGTGCAATAGCTCTCTTGGTGCCTCAGTTTCCCCATCTGTAAAATGGGTACACAGAGCCATTGGTGGGGTGCTTTGGAATATCAAAAGGGAGAAGCAGAGTCACACCAGAAACTGCTTTTTATACATTTTGTACAAGAACCACTTTGGAACCAAGCGTATTTCCTCCAGTTGGTTTTAATGAATGGCCACACCAAGTCACATGCTACACCACCTCAGGATGAGAATTTCCTAATAAACTTTTTCTGATACTAAAACTGCTTGCTTTCGTATCACCCAAAGGTCCACCCCAAGCTGAAGGAACAGAAGGCTGGATGAGCCCTAAGTTTCTTGGGGGAAATCCAAGTTGATATGTCCCCTCTTTGCAAGGAGGTGGGGCAGGGAGAGTGAGTTCCAGCCCCCAAAGAAAGGACCAACAAGCAATAAACATGCTGCTCCATCCTTCTTATGAGGCCCGCCTGCCCTTGAAAGGGAAGGATACCCTTAACCCACACGTGTTTCGCAACATGGCAACTGGCTCACGCTGCTCCTTGCAGCAGAGCGCGCTGGGCTCCTCCCGGCTCCTCCGCCCACTACCACCAGCGGTAGTGGGCCAGCGCTCGGTTGGCCTCGGCCATCTTGTGCATGTCGTGCTTCCTCTTGATCACGGGGCCTCGGTTGTGAAAAGCCTCCAGCAGCTCCTGAGACAGCTTCTCCGGCATCAGCGTCCGCCGGTGCTTATTCTCCCTGCACTCAGTAATCATCCACTTCATGGCCAGGAAGCGGCGACGCCGGTCAGCTAGTGGCACGGGGACCTGGGCGACACAGGACACGGGCAAGCTAGCCTAAGCACTTGGCAGGACTGCAGCCTCCTTCCTCCTACAGTCCTGAGCAGCTGCCAGAGGCCCGCTATGGGCCAGCCCTGGCAAGGCTGCTAAAGAGAGGGGCCTGTCTTCTCCTCTCTGAGCCTCTCTCGCCCCTGGCCGACCTCAGGGCAGCAGACATCAGGCGTTCATTGAGTAAACATGCCTTGAGCACTGGCCTCTTTCACCTCTAAAGGGAGGTCAGCCAAGATAATACAGGCACCACTGGGAAAGCCGTCAGCTGGCGTGACTTAGCCGACACCAACCATGTGTGCCTAGAAAGAAAACCCTCTTGTCCAAGAATCATGTCAGGCTCCCCATCATGTGCCAGGAACCATGCCAGACCCTAGGGACACAGACATCAATGAGAACGTCTCTACCCTTATGAAGTTTACACTGAAAAATTAAAGACAAGAACACTCACTTATGACAATGAAATATACGGTAGGATAGAGACACCTAGTTCAGTCCAACAAACAATGATGAAGCATCACTCAAGCACTACGCTAGACACTGGTGGTAAAGATGAGGTATAAACATAGTCCCTCATCATGAGAAGCTTATAGTTTACAACACAGAATGCCAAATGGGGTGGGGTGGGGTGGGGGGCTTCAAAAGAGGTCATTTGGATACTTTTTTTTTTCTTTTTTGCTCTCTTCCATCTTCTGCCTGTAATCTTTACACTAAGGGGCTCAGATGAGCAGATCCTGACACTCCCCACTCCCTTCAAAGCTACCAATCTTGGCCCAACTCCACCCACCCCACCATCTTGTTTCATACATGAGCAGCCCTGCTTTCCCGCCCTGACCACTCACCTGGTAGAAATGGCCACCCTTGAGGATGGGTACCAGCCCAATCACAGGCTCACAGTTCTTCAGTGCTTGGTGGAAGATGGTGTAAGGGTTGCGTTCGATGGTTGCCTGTTCCTCTGCAGAAGCAGCGTGATACTTCTCAAACTGCTTCCTTTTCACAGCTTCCAGAGTCTGCAAATGGACACAGTGGAAGAGGCTGCTGCAGGCTCCCTAAAGGGTCTACCCGGCTGAGCTGGGATCTTGCCCCTTACTCCCATCATCCTGTTCTTCTCCTGTAGCTGTGCAGCTACTCCCTCAGCACTTCGGAAACAAAGATCCTGGACTAGGACAGAAAGAGCGGGCTAAGATTTGTGACGTGGGGGTGGGGAATGGCAGTGGTTGATTCCTGCAGGACTTCCTAAAAGCCCCCACTCCCACACATAAGTACAGGGAAGTTAATTATAATGAGGGTATAGAATGAACTATTTTTTATGTTAAAACAAAAGAGCCAAGTTCCACGCTATGGGGAAAACAAAGACGACAGAGAGAGGGACGTTTTACCTGTGTCACGAGGGATCTGGCCAGTATTTTGTTTCCTCCTTTCATCATCATGTTGGTGAATTTACTTCAAGAAGAAAAGCAACATGTTTACCTTACGAGGCTGCATCACAGCATCCCTACCGTAGACCCTCCCTAGTATAGTCCCAATCGTGGAACAAAAGTTTGTTTCCTGCTAACCTGATCACTGGGTCTTCAAACACAGAGCTTGTTTTCGTCGCTGGGGCAGCTTTGATAACCTGAGTCTTCCTGAGCTCCCGCTCATACTTCTCCTCCTCCGTCAGCTCGGCCCAGGGCTTGCGGTAATACTCCTTGTCAATCCGGGGATCCTGGTATTCAGGACCATAGCGGCTCCACCTCACCTGAGTTAGTCTGGGAATGGGGAAGAGGAAGAGGAAGAGGAGGGCAAAAGCTGACTCCACAAGAGAAAAAGCTTGACATAACAATAGGCACATGTGCCAATCCGCCGACGAGTGAGAACCGCCTGGAGACCGCCAGCCAAAGCTGAACCGCAATAATTCTGGCTCTTATCCCAAGAGGTAGGTCTTCCCCCAAACAGGCCAGGAAAGTCTGCTCCTCAAGTGCCCACGGTAAGGAGAGGCTCCTGAACCTCAGGACAGGCGACCCGCGTATGCATCTCTACCCCCGACTCCCAGCAAAGAAAATCCCAGCTCTGAGTTCTTTAACAAGATCGCACTGTCAGTTCCAAGTGAGAACCCCTCGGGTGGGGGGCAGTCACTAAGACTTCAGGTTGACCCAAAGTCACGCGGCTGATCAAAGAGGCTTGGACTCAACATATCCCGACGCCCAGGCTCTCTCCAGGTTCCCGCGAGGCCTGCCTGTGGCTCTCCCTTCCTTCCCAGCAGGTCTCCCCGTGAAGACACAAGCGGCCTCCCTGCTGCCCGCCGCCCTCTCACCCTGGAAGCCGCAAGACAGCACTCCGCACACCCAGCGCCAAGCCCGACCACCCTCGCGCCGCCTTCGTCGCGCTGGCAGCCATCTTGGCTGTCCACGAGGACCCCACAGAGGCTGCCCTCGGCGTGCCTGAGCGAGTGCGGGAAGCCGGGGAAGAGGCTCTACAGGGTCCGAATTCTGTGCATCACCCTATTCACCTGGGCCTTAAGAGTCTCTCCCTCCGGGGTCTAAAGCGAAGTGTCAAAAGGAAACATTCGCCCTCCCATTATCCGTCGCACACCGGCGCGACCGTCGGCGGCGGCGGCGGCGGCGCTCGGGAATCTCAGGCCCCTATGCAGGCCCCGCCCCGCTCGTCTCTTTCAGGTTCTCGCGAGGTTTGATGCCTCGGGGCCGGCCCGGGCGGCTGCAATATGGCGGAGGCGGAAGGGGAGAGTCTGGAGTCCTGGCTGAGTGAGTAGCCGCGGCGGACTCTGCCGCCGAGCCGCCCCCTCTCCGCACCCCTCTGCCCCCTCCCCGGGCCCCGCGGCGGCGCCGCGTGGTAGCGCGCGCCTGGCCTCGCCCGCGCCGCGAGCGTCCCGTGATCACGCCCCTTCCCCAGCGGGGCGCCCCGGCCCCCGCCCGGCCCCTGCTCCCGGTGCTGCGGCGCCTCCTCCCGCTCCCGCGCGCGGCTCTCTGGGCGCGGGTCCCGTGCGGGCTCCGGGGGGGCGACCGTCAAATGCTTCGGGCTGACGTGCATCGGCGCTTAGGCGTGACTGTGGTGGGGCCTCGCGCGGCTGTGACTCCGGGACCCCTGCGCTCCCTGGCAAAGGGAAGAGCTCCGGATTTGGGCTGAAACTCCGAGAGCGGTGGGTGCCGCTCAGCAGACACAGAGCACAGAATTGTGACCGTGTATTCGAGGAGAAGTGACCGCTTCGTGCAGGCTGAATGTTTGAAGTGAGAATAATCCAAAGTGAGAGAGAGAGAGAGAGAAAACCGAGCTCTACGTTTTTCCTGCAGTGACCAAAGCCTGGGGAAAGCTATGTTGGAGGGCGGGGGGCCATGCCCCCCACCCGACCCCCAGCCCACCGCACGTCTTAACGAGTCATTCGCTTGTAACCTACTCAGAGCAAAGGCGAGAGGCACAGCCTGATGGTGTAGTTACAGCGGCCTATTGCTATGATTGCTAATTCATACCGCTGTTAAGGAACTATGGGTTAACTTTAGCAGGTAGTATTTGGCTGAAGGGTTAATATGTTGACTTTACCACGGGCCAGAGGAAACCCCTGGAGGCCTTTTTAAGTCAAGACAAATTGGACAGGGTGACAAAACAGGCAAGATGCCTAGATACTGCCTTGTGCAATATCGGTTATTTACTAGAGCCTGCAAACTCTTGAAGGTAATGCCTCTTTCCTCCAATTGCCTGACTTTTCTTCATAAGAAACCCTGTTCAGGTGGTTGAACTTAGATTACATTTGTAGAATCTGCAGTTCCAAGCAGGTCACAGAGCCTTCTGTATATATGGAACTGTTCTCCAAGGAGCTCAAAGTGCCCCAGAGACATTCATTTAATTCATTTATCAAGTCTCCTAGCAAAGTAGGTATTACTATCACAATTTCACAAAAAGGGCACCCTGACTCTAATCGATTCACTTGCCCAGAGCCACCCAACTGGATATAAGCACACTGGAATTGGTTCCATTCACAGATATTAATGGGAACATTGAAATGACCTAAGCTGATTTTAATAGACTAGGTTTAGAGTTATAGTTTGGAAGAACAGGTGGACAGACCTGTTTTTGAGGGAGAGTGGAGGTGGTGAGGGAGGAGAGGGATGGTATCTGTAGAGGCTAGAGCTGAGACTGGCTTTGACCGTTTCCTGTTACTTAGAGTGACACTTGGGGCAGTGTTAAGAGTCCTTCCATTCTTACCCTCGGTACACCTTGCCGGTTCTAATGACTTAATGGTGCGAACTGTACCAATTGAACGAGCCAGTGCTTGGAGTTCAGCACCACCTTAGTCTGGGTCTTTGTCACTCCATGGTTTGCTGGAATTATTACAGAAGTCTCTGCGGGTCCCACTGCCCCAGGCCTCTCCCCTTCCCCTCTCAGTCCATTCTGCACCCAGAAGAGCACTTCCGTTTAGTCAAGTCATTGCACTGCTGCTCCCCCACTGCTGCCTCTTTGTGGCTTCCTGCTATTCTTACTTGCTTTGGTCAGTCAGAAGCTCTTGTCCCACCAACACACATTCCTCTCCTTATCTGAAAGCCCTGTTCCCCTTTGCTCCACTACATGCTGTAAAATGCATCCCAGAATCTCTTTCCCCCAAAAACATCTCTTGATGACGTCAGCCTTCTCTGAAGTCCTGTCATGACTGGGTTAATCAGTGTTTAATGAATACCTGCTATGTGAGGTGTTATGAAAATTAAGTTCAGCAGTGTTTGTCTTCAGTTTGATGAAACTGATGCTGAAATGGGTAAAGCATTTTTAAGTAAAAAGGTAAAAGCAAGAGCCATAAATGCTAACATGCAGTTTCTTTAGGAAATTGGGAATAATTGGAATGGAACATGATTCTCCCAGTGGGGAGATGGCACTCAAGCTAGGCCTTAAAGAATGGGAAAATTGGCTAAGAAAACAGCAGACAGTGATGTGGAGGGAGCAAACCATGTTTGGGGTGTGCAGTAACTGGTGTTTGGCTGGTTCACACAAGGAGTTCCTGTGGGAGTGTGGCAGGAGAGAAAGCTGGGAAGTTAGAACCAAATTCTGGACCAACTTGAATTCCAGCCCAAGAGGTTTAAGTGTCTATAGTTATGAGGTCCCCATTCCTAAAGTACCTGGTAAAACTAGTGTTTTGTAAAGGTTCATATCGGTGTTTTACAAAGGATGGATTGGAGCAGCAGTTCTAGAAGCAGGTGAGAGGTAAGGAGGTCGGGGCAGGAATAAGAAAAGAAGTGAGAGTTTTAAAAAAGACACTGAGGGGACTTCCCTGGCGGTCCAGTGGTTAGGCCTCCATGCTTTCACTGCTGAGGGCCCGGGTTCGATCCCACAAGGCAAGCAACATGCCCTCCCCCCCACCCCCCCAAAAAAAAAAAGACATCAAGAAGGAAGGGATTAGGACTGGCTGATGAAAATGGGTGAGGGAAGAAGAAGGAGTGTTCAAACCTGGGTGCCTGGGGGTGGGGGCAGAAGCAGTTTTTGAATGGTGGCACCATTTATAGAAATAGGGAAGTCAGGAAGGAGAAGTGAGGAGTTTTTTAGATTCATTTCTGCACCAAATTAACCCTCATAATTACACCCTGTCTTGTTTTTTGCTCTGGTTATTTCTCATGAGCTGCACCTGAAGAACGTAACCTCCTCAAGGGTAGGATCCGGGTCTTGCACTTTTCCTGCAGTCCCTCCAGGGCCCAGCACACTGTGTACTTAGTTTTCTGTGGCTACTTAAAGACTTGGTGATTTGCTAAGTCTCCCTTGATTCAAGACTGGAGCACTGAAGGTTGACTCTTGACTCCCTTTCCATCCGTGTCCTTGCCTCTGCTTGTTTCTAAGTCATTTGCTACATAGAACTTGTCATCACTGGATTGTCTGAGCCATGTTGGGATGGGGTAGCCAGCGCTGCTGTTTCCATCCCTACTTGACCAGAGGCCCCACGACAGTCGAGGCTAGAGCTGCAATTAAGTTGAAAATGAGAGCAGGAAATGCAGAGGCAAAGACACAGACTAGAATAAGGCTTTCAACAGAGACCCGAAAGTAGAAACCTTGAATCAAAGTAGAGCCCAGAGGGGCAGTTCTAGAAGGCAGGCTCTGCAGGGGAGGCTCTGGTGTCACCTCCATGCCTTCACCTCCAGGTGAAGAAGAATGGTGAGTGGGTGACAGTTGTGTGCACCTCCTGGGAAGGCAGTGGGCAGATGGAGCGATTGAGTCACCCAGAATTATCCCCAGAGGTTCTTCCAGTTCCATGGGTGACTGAGGGCTGCTGTCTGAGCTGGCTGGAGGATTGGAGGAGATACTCAGAAGTGGGACCAACCGTGGCTGAAACCAGGGCTTTTTGTGTTCTTGTGTGGGCAGAGAGCTCCCTGCAGGTTTGAAGTAAAGAGGTCTATCAAGGGGAAGGAAAGTGGGATTCTAGAGATGTTGAACATAAGTGAAAAGTAAGTGGGAGCGTTCTTGGCAGTGGAAGTGCTACAGGAGTTACGGCAGCCCTGGGCAGGATACATTGGTGACTGTCCGCGTGTGGGGTGGGGCTGTCCACGTCGCACACTGTATCTATAAGATGCTTTTCTAGTTGAAAACAATGGAAGCGAGTGGGCCTCTTTTTCTTATACCACGAGGTATGCAACTGTTCCCAAAATGATGACAGTGATGGGTAGGTATGGCTCCTCAGACCATCTTTTTGGGTCGTACAGCCTCTCAATGTCATGAGAACTTTAAGCATCTCAGATGATAGGGATTAGTAACAAAGCCACGCTGACACCTGAGAAAATTTCAGACACCTGGGGGAGAGACTCAGGGCTTCTCTGGAGGGCGACAGCTAGTAGGGCACTGTGGCAATAAATAGCTACTCAATAGAATTGATCTCCCTCCCCTTCAAGCATGACATTTTGAGGGGCCTGCTAATTCTCTTTTCAAGATTGAGGACTGACATCTCTCTTTTCCTCCAAATAGATCCTAAATCGTCAGGATTTTCTTGCAACTAGAGCAGAAACGCGGCCACACACGCGCAGCGCTGGGTGCTGCAGGTCTTCCCTCTGCCGCCGGGTGGCGTCGCTGATTCTTGTGACTCCTCCTGGGGGTTGGCTAGGAGTAGCTGATAGGATTTGGTCAGGAGGAAGTGACTTGTAATGTTAGGGAAAAAGGAAGTTAAGAAAACACAGTCACAAGAATCAGAACTGAGGAACTTCTAATAACACCCCTTGTTGGGAAGGGCTTTTTCAAGGCTCTCACTCTTGCTTTTGGCGCTTGTGGAAATCTGCAGGAGGAGCCTGGTACTTTAAAAAGGATACACGCCTTCAGTCTTCCGTTTGTCTTCTGAACCTGAAGCCCTAAATTTAGCAAACAGCTTGAGAGTGCTTTCTGGAAGAGGCCAACTCCAAGATCTGAATCAGAGATGGGAACACATTTAACCACCCTCAGCTGGGGCCATCCTCTATAAGCACAGGTTCTGGGGATAGCAGAGCAGACCCACACCAAGAATTAGCAGACTTGGCATTCAGCTCCTGGAATTGAAGCCCTCAGCAACCCCCTGAGAACTCTTCAGTGCTTGTCTTTGGCCTTGCTCGTGGAAGACCGTTTAAACTTGAGGGTGCTGGGACTTCAGGGGTCCAGTGGTTAAGACTCTGCACTTCCAGCACAGGAGACGCAGGTTCAGTCCCTAGTTGGGGAACGAAGATCCCACGTGCTGCGGGGTGCGGCCAAAAATAAACACCAAAACAAAAAAACCAAAATGAAACTTAAGGGTGCTGATTACTCAAGCTCAGATTCTGTTTCTGCCACCCCAGGGACAGATGGCACAATGCTTAGAAGGGTTCCCTAAGTGTTGTTAGCTTGCCTTTAAATGAGAGGCATAGGATTTCTCTTCTCTTTCATTTGTGACTTTCAAAATGCTAGAAAGAAAATGGTGTTTTTATTTGACTTGATGTCTGACTCAACTATTGAGTCTTTTCTATTAGAGAAGAAATTTCTTCACATCAATGCCGAAAAAATGTGAGGAAAACCTTCTGTGGTGTCCTTGCTCTTTATAACAATTGTCCTCTTCTTTGTTCTTTCCCAAGATAAAGCCACCAACCCTTCCAACCGCCAGGAGGACTGGGAGTACATAATTGGCTTTTGTGATCAGATCAACAAAGAGCTTGAAGGGTGAGTCTCAGAGCTGTTACGGGGCAGGTGAGAGAGAGTTGACTGGGAAAGTAAAAAAACTGTGGCCAAGGAGGGCTAGCCAGATGGCCGAGGTCAGTGTCCTGAGAGTGGGGTCTGCTTGTCTCCCAGGCCACAGATCGCCGTCCGACTGCTGGCCCATAAGATCCAGTCTCCGCAGGAATGGGAGGCAGTCCAGGCCCTGACGGTAGGTTTTTCGTGCTGATGGTGGATCCCTGTGAGCCCGCTGGGATCTCCGAGGGCATCAAGGCTCATGCCCTAAGCCAGCTGAACGTCCTTGATCCAAACCTGACATACCTGGACCTTGCTCAGTCAGCTGTTCCCCAAACGTGTGCGCCCCTGTGCCAGGCACCGCGCTGCCCAGATGCCTGAGTGTGAGCAGAGGCCTGGTGGGGGAAGCAGAGCGGCCGAGGGAGGGAGCCAGGGGTGGGGGCCCTGGGCTGGGGGTGGGGCTCAGAGGAGGCTTTTTGAAGAGAGGCTGACAGAGCTGTCTTGCCAAGTCAGAGTTGACCCACTGTAATTCATCCTGTAGCTAAAAGAAATGCCGGTTACAAGCGAAGGCATCACACCAGCAGGCAGATCTTAGCGTTTATTCATACTAAGAGGCTTCAGGACGTGGAGCCGTGCGTGGCACCTGGGCACCTCCAGGCTCTCCCCTAAACCAGGACGCCCAGGTTTTCGCCTGACTTCACTCAGCTCCTAGAAAGACGGGAGAGGGGAACGTGGTTGTGGAAAAGGCACTTAGCCCACGCGCATGCCTCTGCCGTGTCCTCCGTAGAGCGAAGGCCTTAAAACAGTGGTTCTCCACCCGGGGCAGTTTTGTCCCCCAGAGTACACTGGGCAATGTCTGGAGACACGTCTGGTTGTCATGGGTCAGGGGTGCTACTGGCATCTAGTGGGTAGAGGCCAGGGGTCCTGCGGAGCACCCTCTAACGCACAGGACAGGCTTCCACAGCAAGTGACCAGCCCAAAATGTCAGTAGTGGTGCAGCTGAAAAACCCTGCTTTACAAAGACAGAAGCCAGGGAACGGGGTGGCACGGGGGTGGTTTGCTCCTTGTAGGAAAATTTAAAGCAATCGTATAGGTCCCAGGAGGAAAATAAATGGGGGCCGGGGGAGGGAAAATAGCGTGCTGTCTAAAATGAAAGCAGAACTTTTCTCTCCCATCTTCCCAAAATGTTGATCAGCTTGTGGAAAGAACCCTGGACCCCGAGTCAGAGAAACGTGTGATCTCTGGTCTCCATTTCCTCACCTGTAAGACAGCAGTGTCTGCAGGCAGGCACTTCCAGGACTGACATTCCATCTGTCTTGGTATCTGGGTCTCAGGGTTTTTTACTTTAGCTCCTGTTGGGCTTCCCCAGGAGAGGTTTACAGTTTGAGGGACACGTCCGTCAGTGATCCTGCGGTGCTGATGTCCCCTGGGACAGTGCACACCACTTTTCCTGGTTAGTTCCTTCCTTAGGTGAGTGTTTATTGAGTGCCACCTCTGTGTGGGATCTGGCCAGGTGCCAGGTCCCAGCCTGAGCGCCTTGCCTTTGTGGGGTCCAGGTGCTGGAGGCCTGCATGAAGAACTGCGGGAGGAGATTTCATAACGAAGTGGGAAAGTTCCGGTTTTTGAATGAGTTGATCAAAGTCGTGTCTCCGAAGGTCAGTCAGTAGCAGTTTTCTCATTTCTAGCAACTTCTTTCTTTTGTGTGTGTGTCGACCCCCACCACCCTGCATCTTACTGGCTTTCACTGCACAAACCAGCATCTCCACAAACCTGAGAGTCCCTGGGTCCTGTCCTCAGAGAGCTAGGCCCTGAGGGGAGCAGGATGTCCAGACAGGCCACAGGGACAGGCATCCGTCTCTGATGGGCTCCCAGCCTAAAATGTGACAGGGGATGTGGCAGCAGCTGTGCGTGGGTCGGGGGAGGGCCTTTGTAGCCTCGGGCTCTGGGCTCCTGGTGACGGCAGTCACTTTTCCTCGCCTGTCTCCTGTGGACGTGAGCAGCTGGCCTCTCTCATCAGTTGGCTTCCGTTGCACTCCTGTTGCTTAAGCTCTGGGCACCCGCTTACGGCAGAGGGAACAACTCTTCATATCACAGGTGTGCTCGTTAACCCCTTTGCGAGAAAGCGCAGTTGTGTCTCTGGCAGGTTGTGCGTGGAAACGCAGTGGGAGCTCCCAGCCCCCTGCCTGCCCACGGTGTGTCCCCCGGATGGACACAGCTGTGCGCAGGGGGTCTCCTCCCCTCCCCCTCCCAGCGCTGTCTCACCCCCACCTCACACCTGGAGCTTAGAGGAAGCTTGAGGACTGTAACCGGCTAGTGAGCTGTGAAGAGAGCCTTCCCTCTGTCCCTGCCTTTAGGCAGCACTTACTAAGTTTTCCTTTTGCCTCTTAGTACCTAGGGGACAGGGTGTCCGAAAAAGTGAAGACTAAGGTTATTGAGCTGCTTTATAGCTGGACGCTGGCCCTGCCAGAAGAATCAAAGATCAAGGACGCCTACCACATGTTGAAGCGACAGGGTATGTGCCTGCCTTCCCTCAGCCTCAGAGCAGCCCTGAAGACTGGCCAAGGCCAGGAAGAATGAGGGGTGTCTGTCTAAGACAGCGGGAGGGGCTGGGGTTTGAGGGCATGAGGTGTGTGTGGCCTGCAGGCCTGGTCCCAGGGAGCACCCGCTTGCTGTGTGAGGAAGGGCAGCAGGGCGGCCGAGCCTGCGCAGACACTGCCCTGTCCTTTTGCAGGTATTGTGCAGTCTGACCCCCTGATCCCTGTGGACAGGACGCTGATCCCCTCTCCACCACCTCGTCCCAAAAACCCTGTTTTTGATGATGAGGAGAAATCCAAGGTAAAGTGCATCCCAGCCTGCAGCATCCTCAGACGAGGTGTGGGCTTGCTCAGTGCTGCGGGAAGCTCTGCTCCCGTGTTCTCCCCAGGTGGGGGTGTTGCCTGTCCCTTCACCTCTGATACCTTCCTCTTGCAGCTTTTAGCCAAGTTGTTGAAAAGCAAAAACCCAGACGATCTGCAGGAGGCCAACAAGCTCATCAAGTCCATGGTGAAGGAAGTGAGTGGGTCCCGAGCCTTCGGGTGGAGGATCCCGTGGCCACAGAGCAGAGGTCCCTTCCCCTGGCGCTAGGCCTGTTGTTCGCCCCTGTCCCAGCCCTCACCTGTAAGGAGGAGCATGGGAGCTTCTGGGGAAGAATGGTGGACGAGCAAGGGTAGCTGGGGCCCAGTTTGAGGGTCGGGAGGGCTGTTGCTTTAAAAGAAAAACTAGATTGGGTCTGAGGCCAGTGGTTCCCAAGAAGCATGTGTTGAAAGGCACTTCCGTGGGACTGGGCTCTGCTCCCATGTTCTCTTGGAAGGTGAGCCTTGCCTGTCGGGATTCTGGGGGCCATGGGATGAGTCCAGTTGAGCTCCCTCTCCTTGATTGTCTCTGATGCAGGATGAGGCGAGGATCCAGAAGGTGACCAAGCGTCTGCACACGTTAGAGGAGGTTAATAACAACGTAAAGCTGCTCAGTGAGATGCTGCTTCATTACAGCAAAGAGGAGTCTTCAGAGGCGGATGAAGAGCTCATGAAGGTAGGCCCTGCTCTGGGCGATCCAGGCTCCGGCAACGGGAGCCAGCCTCCCCGAGCCCAGCCCGAGGATGCTGCTACACACCTGGTGTTCCCTCACCTCTTAACTGGCACAGCAGCCAGGTAGAGGGCGTGGCACCCCCATTTTGCACATGAGCCGTGGCTGACTTGCCCAGGGCCTGAGTGCTCCGTATATCCCTGCGTCTGTGGTTCTGCAGACCTGCCTCAGGGCCTGCCCCTGCTCCGCCTCGCTGTCTGCCTCGGGGACGTGTGGGCAGAGAGGCCACCCTGTGCCCCTGGTGCTCACCTCAGTCCTTGGTCACATAGATCCTCTGGATTCTGAGGCCTGTGCCAGCCTGGGAGGCAGGAAGGGACCTACTCTCCTGGAGACTTCTCCGCCTGAGCAGGCGTCTTGGGTGATACGGTAGTGGAGGCTGGAGGCAGGAAGACGTGTGCTCTGAGCCCAGCTCTGCCAGTAACTGCCCGTGGTACCAGGGGAGCCCGGGACTTTCTGGGCATGAACACTGAGTTAGGTGATTTCCAAGAGCCCTGGTAGCTCCAGTTTTCCTGTCTGGGTCTCTTCTAGGAGCTGTTTGATCGGTGTGAGAACAAGAGGCGGACATTATTCAAACTAGCCAGTGAGACAGAGGACAATGACAGTAGTTTAGGTGGGTGAAAAGGGAAGAGTGGTTGACGAGGATGAATGACCTGGGAATCCGGATCTGTGTGTGGTGGCGGTGTTGTCATAGCTGGGAGTGAGCAGTCTCTCCTGTTCCAGGGGACATCCTACAGGCCAGTGACAACCTCTCCCGGGTCATCAACTCTTATAAAACAGTTGTTGAAGGGCAGGTCATCAATGGTGAGGTGGTCACCTCAGCCATTCCTGACTCTGAAGGTAAAGTGTTCTGGCTCCCTACTCCCGACCCCTCCGGACCAGCCCCAGTCCCCGCCGCCAGGCCAAGGTGCAGGTTGACCAGTGTGTCATCCCACAGGGCCCGAGGGGATTCTGAGCCACTCTGAGCGGTCCTCCCGGGAGATCTGCACAGGGTCTTCCCCTGCCCGCCCCCTCTGCCGGCTTTTCAGCCTTCCCTGGGTACAGGTGCTCTGGGATTAGGCCAGAGGCTGTGCTCAGGGTTCTGCCGCCTCCTGTGCAGCCACTAGAGTGACCCCTAATTATCCCTGTCCCCTTCCGTTCGTCCATCCAGGAAACAGCCACTCCAGTAGTCAAGGCACTCTCATCGACCTTGCTGAGTTGGAGGCACCAAACAGCTCATCCCCAGTGTTGGCCCCTGCGCCCCCCTCCTCGGGCATCCCTATCCTCCCTCCACCCCCCCAGGCCTCGGGACCTGGGCGCAGCCACTCGTCCAGCCAGGCTGAGGCCCCCCCAGGACCCAGCAGCACAAGCAACACCCTCAGCCTGCTGGATGAGGAGCTGCTCTGCTTGGGTGCGTCCTGGAGGGGTTGTCAGGGGCTTCCGGTGGGGCCAGTAGAGAAGAAGGGCACGTGGGAGTGGGAGAAGGTCTGAGGGCTCCGCGTGCTTAGCGACAGTGGGCAAGGAGGCTTCAGCTGTTGGCAGAGAGCCAAGTGCAGTGTCCCTCAGGGTGGACACCGTGGACCCAGTGTCTCGCTCTGCTCCCCTCTCCCTGGGAGGCGCCCCCTCAGCGTAAGGACTGAAGAGGATCCGTTCCTCTCTGGAGGCTGCCTGGGGGACACCTTCTCCCCACCCTGTCACCCGTGGACGTCCCGTTTGTCACGTGACCCTGTCTCCAGCGAGGTGGGGCTGGGGCTGCCCAAGCCCAGAGCCTCTCCTCACTGCATTTGTCTTCTCTGTCCTCAGGCCTCAGCGACCCGGCCCCCAGTGCTCCTCCCAAAGAGTCAGCTAGAAACAGCCAGTGGCCCCTGTTCCAGGTAGGGGCACAGGTGACATGACTGAAGGGCTCGACAGCCTTCACTTCCTAGTGTCCTTCCCTTCCCTGACTAGCCCTCAGCTGCAGTTAGCTGAGGCTGGCTGCCCTGACCCCTAGGACACCACCCCGATGGGGTGCTTTCCTTGCCCTGTCCTCGGAGGACAGACTGCTAGTCCAGAAAGGTCGCAGTAGGGCTCCCAGTGAAAGGGTGGGGGTGGAGAGCCCAGATCCTCTGTCTCCTGCAGGGCCCTTCTTGCCCCCTGCTCACTCACACTTCCCATTCCCCATAGAACGAACGGTCGAACCTGGACTTCTTCAGCCCCAAACCTGGGACTGGTGCCTGTAGCCTCTCAGATGGGCCTCTCTTGCAGCCCTCAGCAGCCCCTACAGGCAACTCCCAGGCCCCAGTGGTCCCAGCCAGTGTTCCTGCCCCCAAAGCAGGCTCCTTCTTGTTCTCCACCGGCCTGGCCCCAGCTTCAGCCCCAAAGGCTGAGCCCACAGCCCCCGGGTACCATGGTTCAGCTTTGGGCGACAGCACCCTGCACCAGCTGGATGCCCTCGATCAGCTTCTGGAAGAAGCCAAAGCGTAATGAATGGGAGAGGGGGGCTGTTGGGGAGGGCAGGCCCAGGCTTGGCAGCTCCAGGGGGGTCGTGGATGTTCCCTTTTAATCTGGTATCTGGAAGCTAGGGCGGGGGGAGAGCCGGCTCTAGCCTGGGCGGCCTTTGTGGGGGGCGGCCCAGCAGCTCTGCCTGGTCTCTGATGTGTGTTGTCCTCCTTCCTGTCTCCCAGGACCTCAGGCCTGGTGAAACCCATCTCCTCCAGCTTCTTCCCTGGGGCTGCCACATCCCCTCCGCTCCCCACCAGCACCTCAGCTAGGCCTCTTCTCCCCTTCTCCACGGGGCCCGGCAGCCCTCTTTTCCAGCCACCTGCCGTCCAGTCCCAGGGCAGCCCCATGAAGGGGCCCGAGCTCTCCCTGGCCAGTGTCCACGTCCCCCTGGAATCTATCAAGCCAAGTAGGTGTTGGAGGCTTGGGGTAAGAGGGGAGGTGGGGCTCACAGCTTGCAGCATCATGGGGAGTGTGAGAGGGGTGGGTGGGTACAGGCTCTCCTGGCTGGGGTCCCCTAGAGCCAAATGTGGCCCATGTAACCGCCGCCCCAGCCTGCGCTTGTTCCCGCGGTGCACTCTTCAGAGGTTCTGCGGAGGTTCTTCCCCAGATTCCTGGGCGCCTCTTCGTCACAGGGTCGCCATGCCCTGCTGCTTGGCTGCGGTGCTGTTGGCTGTCTTCAGCCCTCTCGTCCTTCCACACTCACACGCCCCCTTCTTACAGGCAGCGCCCTTCCTGTGACAGCCTATGATAAAAATGGCTTCCGCATCCTCTTCCATTTTGCCAAGGAGTGTCCTCCAGGGCGGCCTGATGTGCTGGTGGTGGTGGTGTCCATGCTGAATACGGCCCCCTTGCCCATCAAGAGCATCGTGCTGCAGGCTGCAGTGCCCAAGGTACCCGGCTTCCTGGAGCCTTTAGAGGCAGGAATAGTCTGTATCTTGCATCCATTGCATCCAGTCCCATTTCCTCTCAGGGGCGCCTGCAGCCTCTCTTCAGAGGAGCTTCTCTCTTTCTCTTCAGTCAATGAAAGTGAAGTTGCAGCCACCCTCCGGGACAGAACTCTCTCCGTTTAGCCCCATCCAGCCACCTGCAGCCATCACCCAGGTCATGCTGCTGGCCAATCCACTGAAGGTGAGCTAGAACTGGGGATCCCAGCCTAAAGCGCTGGCTGCCCCAGGTTAGGACGCAGGACTGCCGCCTCCCCATCTGGAGTGTTGCGATACCACAGCCGTTAATCTGTGTCCCCTCTCTACCCTGGTTCAGTGGCTGAGCGAGGATGGGGTGGTAGGAGCAGGGCCTGTCCCTTAGCACAGAAAGGGCCCCAAGGGTATCAAAGAAGAGAGCATCTCACGCGCTGCCTCTCTGCTGCAGGAGAAGGCGAGGCTTCGGTACAGGCTGACCTTCGCCCTGGGTGAGCAGCTGAGCACGGAGGTGGGTGAGGTGGACCAGTTCCCTCCTGTGGAGCAGTGGGGGAACCTATGACCCCCGAGGACACTGTCGTCTGCACTTTGGAGCCCAGACAGGCTGCCAAGACCGGAGGCTTTCCAGGTCCAGTCCTCCTCCATGTCCTGACTGCAGCGCTTAAGAGCTTTGCTGTGGAACAGGGGCCCTGGACATTGCTGCCGGGAGCCGAGCTGCTGCTGTGATGACCTCTCCTCCTGTGGCCCCTAAAAGGACCTGTTTTTATCTACCTGTGTGACTTGAAGTGGCCGTGTGCATCAGGGTGGGGAGTGGCCCCAGACTCTGCACCCCTGCCAAGGCGGGAGTAGGTTTTTCCCCTCGTGCTGGTATCCTCTGATGCCACAGAGGGGGAGGTCTCCACAGATGCTCAGGGCCCTCCCTCAAGGACCACGTCCTCACATCCCCGGAGGGCGCAGCCCCCATCGCTACTCTGTGCTTGCCCTTGGCAGGCTCCTGCCCCCACCTCCAGGGAGATGGGCAAAGCCCAGTGGTCCTGAGTGGCCCTGGGCTCAGAGTAAGGAGTTGCTGTGCTGCCAGGTCTCCAGCCCTGCCCTCTGGGGCAGCAGTGTCCTGGAGTGGCCGCTGCATGACGAACTGTGTGCTGGTCCTGGCAGTGGCAGGCTGTGTCCTATGGACATCACAGTAGGACAAGGAACTCAAGCTATTAGAAACAGAACTTGGCCTCATGGCAGCCTAAACTGCAGATGGGAAAGAAAATGGAAGAGAACCAGTGTTTCCCCTTCTCCGGAAGCAGGTACTCAGCACTTTCTGGAGAAAGTGTGCCTCCTGCTGTGGAAACAGCCCATCCTACTCACTCACTACCTCTTGCTCAGCATGAAATAAACTGCTGTCCTGCCCTTCAAATCTCGGAAGGGGAGGACAACTGCCAGCAGCCTGTGTCCTGCTGCGGCGGCCTCCCCTTCCTCGCACCAGATGGCCTGTGGCGTGGCACCTGATTGGGGACAGGAGGCCTCAGGGTCAGGCACGTTGCACTAGATTTATGTCCTTACCTGCTGCCCAGAAATCCTGTCCCCAGCCGCTCAGGGGCACTGTCAGCGAGATGTTGGGTCTGGAGGTGGTGAGATTAGGGGCCTTGTTTGAATCGAGTCACCAGACCCTATTGCTTCAACAGTGCTCAGCCCCAGCTGCTCCATCCACTGGATGCAAGTGGGCCAGGGACTCCAGGCCTCACAGGGCAACAGCAAAGTGAGAACCACCAGCTGGGGAGCGGGCACGCAGCTCACCTGAGCTCGGCTGGATGGGCTCAGAGCCATCTCCAGGGGAAGGTGGCAAGAACCATGTTCCTAGACTCCTCCCCGCTCCTTGCCAGGCTTCCTTACTCTATCAAGAGGTCATCTCCCCTTCCCTCCCATCGTCAGCAAGCAGGTTTCACTGCTTCTCTAGGACACTCAAAAGTGAATCAATTTCACTACTTAAGGAATACATCCAAGAGCTTTCCAGAGACGGGCTGCTGCAGCAGCCCTGGGAAAGTCTGTGGGACTACTATATGGAAATGTACCTTTATGATAAGCTTTAGACTTTCAAATTATTTATGAGTGTTACTCGTTACTATTGAGGTCACTACTTCGTGACAAAAAAACTGTACTGGATATATCAACTACTGCCCTTGTTTTGCTGCATGTTAAATAAAACCATTTTCGCCCTATTTGGAATCCTTCAAATACAGACACCAATCACTCCAGTGTGGGGAAGGTGCCACTTAGGAATCCAAATGGGGACAGGTGGGCGTGCTGGCGTCACCTGAGGTTTGTGGTAAAAGATAAAGTTCCTAGACTGTTTTCTTTTTTACAGAAGATAACCAGAAAGTTAACATGATTCTGAGGTGAAGCCAAATTTCAGAAGCACAAGTAAACCACTGAATATACTCTTGTTCAAGTTTCTACTTATAGGCAGGAGGGCACTGCACTCACCAGAACTTCTCAGGGTGGCTTTTTCTCTAAGAGGACGGCTACCTCAAGTTTACAGTCGAGGTAGATTAAAAACTCCCTAGAGGGACTTTCTTGGTGGTGCAGTGGTTAAGAATCCACCTGCCAGTGCAGGGGATATGGATTTGATCCCTGCTCCGGGAAGATCCCACATGTGGAGCAACTAAGCCTGTGCACCACAACTAGTGACCCTGTGCTCTAGAGTCCACGAGCCATAACTACTGAAGCCTGCGCGCCTAGAGCCCATGCTCTGCAACAACAGAAGCCACCAGATTGTGAAGCCTGCACACCACAACAAAGAGTAGCCCCTGTTCGCCGCAACTAGAGAAAGCTCGCATGCAGCAGCAAAGACCCAACATAGCCAAAAATAAATAATCTTAAAAAAAAAAACAAACTCCCTGGATGTAAGAACTGTAAGTTCTATAAGAACTTGCCTTATATTTGCAAAAGAAAACATTTATTCTTTTAAAAATGTATATACATTGCCTTACAAAGATACATGTTGGAGCCAGCCTCAGGAACCTTCCAACGAGCCTTCTTTTATAATTGACCGAGCAAGATTTCGTGCAAGAGCAAGTCTCAGCATTTCCACCTTGGTCGTCTCTACGTCATCATCCTAGAAGCAAAGAGCCTGCATGAGGCACAGCAGGAAGTTCCCCTTTATGGCTCCCAAGACTATCTAATCCTAAGGTAGATAAAAAGCATATGACATTCAGTAGTATCTTCTAGCAAGTTCTTAATGTAAGAGATGGAGCTGCATGCAAAGGACCACTGTGACTGATAGGAAAGAAAAAACTGAGAGACCAGAACACTAGAATCACCCCATTTTCTCCTAAAAGAAGTTGGTGTGTCACAGTTACAGGTTAAGAGGTAACTTAAGGGGCATGCAAATTTGTAAGGGGCCAACGTCTCGGGGTGGGGTGGGAGGCACCTGAGCTAGAAGGAGCCTTTTCTTATCTCCACTGTGGAATCAACAAACTGGAAAAGCTCAGCTGACCTGGAGTTGCTGGGCCTCAGGCTCTCCACGCACTGGTCTTCCTGAGGTCAGGTCCTCCAGACATCTCATCAGCTCATATGTTTGCTCTGCTGAAAAAATCACCTAGGAGAGAGACGCTGCTTCACTTAGCTGCTCCCCAGCCAAAGCCTGCAGTGGTCTGGCATGGGCTCAAGTTGAGAGCCTTTCTTAGGTCTCATTTGGAGAAGGACACTTTCTATATGCAAACTCTGAGAGGGCAGAGCACTCCCATTCTCACTCCCAGGTCTTCTTGTCAGGGTCCTGGGCTAAGCACGGTCAGCTGCTGCATTTCAAAGTCAGTCATGTTTCTTGTGTAGATACTGGATCTCCAGAGTGGGCACTTTGGGGGAGTATACACACACCCCCCCACTACTTAGGAGACGATGGATGTATATGCATTTGCAACAGCTACAGGATAAAAGGCAGAGAAGAAAATCACTGTGGACTCAACCTGTACCTGTTTCTGTTCCAAAAGGGGCAGGGCGTCTGTTAGGAGTGTCATCCAGAAAGACCGGGGGGCAATCTGGGACGTCATCAATGACAGGAGAAGAGAAGCAGCATCAACAAAACGCTTCTCCCCGTATAACCGATGGAACTCGCGGTACTTGCCTGTGCAGGAAAGGGCGCACACGTCACCTTGGACCCAAAACAAGAGACCCCAGACCAGCCTTTCCACAGAGCAGGGAAATTCTTTCAGAGCGGCCTCCAAGCTCACGCACCAACGAGAACAAAAGGATTCAAAACACACCCTTAAAGGGTTCCAGAGAGCCAACCCTGGGAGAACATCAGCATCAAAATAAACAAGAGTCAGGGGTTGTAACAGATTCAATACAATAATCCACAAGGCCTTTACTGGTGTAAATGAAAGAATAAAATGGACAGAGGGGAAGCCTTCCATCCAGTGGGCGCCAGCTATGAAACACAAGGACTGGCAGTCAGAAAACCACCAGTAGTTACTAAACTAGTGGCTCACAGTTTGATGAGAAACAGGATATTTAAATAATCTCAACGTGTCTCTCCACAAATTATTAAAGGGAAAATCTGTGCTGCACAGAGGAGACCCCTGGTGGATGCCACTTTAACCAAGTAACCAAAGTGAACTCCACCAATAAGGGGCAGACAGCACTGAGGAGGACATCACCTCAGTGGAATTCCTGCCCAAATACATAATCTGAGGCTGCTCATGGATAAACCCCAAGTGAGAACATTCTACAAGAGAGCTGAACTGACTCTTCAAAAACATCAAGATTATGGAAGCACCAACAAAGGCAGAGACACTAATGAGACTGCAAACTAAATTCATGAACCAGGACAAAATAAAGGACATTACTGGGACAACTGATGGAGTCAGAGCATGGATTAGATGAGAGTATTGTATCAATGTTGAACCACCTAACTTTCATAACTGTGGTTATACAAGAGAATGTTCTTATTCTCCAACTTATTTTCAGATTGTTCCCCAAAAACCTGATTGAGAGAATAAAACAAATGAGGCAGAATATAAATAACTGGTGAATCTGGGTAAAATGTATATGGGAGTTCCTTACTCCTTACACTACTTTCACAACTTCTAAGCTTGAAATTACTGGAAAATAAAATGTTACCAAAAAATATGCTTTGTAGAGACTGGCACAGAGGGTTCCAAGTGTTTTAGATTGGAAAAGCCTAGAACAGTCTCTCCAATCTCCATAACTGCCCACCTGTGCTGAAGGTCCAGGGTCAGAGCCCAGAGAGACTCACCCAGGAACGTCAGTCGATCACTGAGCATCATGGCTGGCCCCAGGTTGTCAATGAGATCCAAATCAGAAAAGCAGCCTCGCTCACAGTAATCCCTGAGGAACCTGCAAGGCCCGGCCCAGAGATCAGAGCAGCAGTCCCAGGCCCCCCTCCTCAGCCTCCCAACTCCCCAGGCGGCACCCAGGAAGCACACACAGGCTGTGCCCACCTGTCTGACACTAGCGTGGCAAAGGCGGCATCTTTGGCTCGAATGCTCCAGGAGAGGGCAGAGCCCAGGCGGTTGTTGCGGACAGCTTTCATGGCCAAGATCTTACAAATGCTGCGAACTTTACAGGGAAAAGAGAAAAGACTTTCACCCTACAGATCACTCCATTCCTGAACCCTGCTAGCACAGGAGCGGCCTCCCACGTCCTCTGAGCTTTGCATGGCTTCTCTGTGGGCTGCAAATACAGTTTGGCCCGCAGAGCTAGGAACTCTTGAGGTTTATAAATTATTTCCTGGCAGGATTGGCTTTGTGAGTGGGTTTCATTTGAGGGGTGGCAAAAATGTTTGTACTGCTCCCCACAGATCAGCGCCTCCACCATCCGTCCACGTGCTGAAAATCCTACCATCCTTTGGGTCTTGAATGCCATATGCTTTCATAGATGGTCATAAACATGCAATGCCTCTGGGAAGAATAACGACTTAGGTTTTTGTCACTCAACAGCGAGGGGAGAAGAGCAGGGGCAGCCTTCAGCATCCTTTCCTCCCTGTGCACTTCCTGAGCCACTTCCGTGCCTGCTTCCCCACCCAGCCAGCCTTAGCCAGCAACGGCAACCCACCTGGGACAGGTCACCTCAATCCTACCCCAGCCTGACCTCTGGTGAAAGCATGAGAGAAGTACGTCAGGACCTTTATAACCAGGCCATGTGCTCATCTGCTTCTAGGTGCCAACAGATCCCTAGCTCTTTGTCTCTCCCCAGTGATCTTCCTGTGTTTCAGTTTACCTCCTGGCACCTGGTGCCCAGACTCTCTCCAGTCTGGCTTGCATGGCATGAGCACAAGCGGGCATGCTGGGAGGAGGGCCGGCTCACCTTGCTCAGTCATCTGCCGCTGCTCGCAAACCCGCAGCACCTTGAGGGCCTTCTGCTCCGTGCTCAGAGGGATCCGCTCAATGTGCAGCTCCAGGGAAACTCGGCCCAGCTCAGGGCAGCAGTCACAGTAATCCACCCCCAGCTGCCACAGGCTGCACAGGTCCGAGAGGACAGACATGAGGGTCTGGCGAGCCCAGAGGCTGCCCTGGGGCTTGGGAATCAGCACCCAAGGCGGCTCCTCCCCCAGACCCTTGTGGCCTTCAAGGAACCAGATGGGAGAGGATACAGTCCAAGCTCCACTGGCAGCTGCCCGCTGCCAGGCGCCTGCCGCCACCCTGCACCCCGGGCCTGCCCTACCTGTGGTGAGCGAAGAGCCCTGAGGCGTATTCCAGGAGGAGGAACTCTCTCATGTTGGATCCGAAGCTGGAACAAAACGTCACATGAGACCAAGACTCCCTGCCTGCTCTCCTCGGGGCCGCCTTCGGCAGCCCAACCTCCCTTCCAGGCACTCGGTCACCCCACCCTCAAGGGCCTGGGTGGCGGCAAGAAGAGGGTTGGCATGGCCATAGCGTACTCACTAGAGGTTGTGCGACTGCAGGAGTTTGCAGTGATCCAGCAGGTCTGTCAGATGGGCCACAAACCACCAGTTGCTCAGGGCGATGCTACAGGTTCAGACACAGGGCGAGAAGCAGTCAGGATGAGAGGCCATGGCCCACATGAGTGGAGCAGAAGCAGGAGCCCCACAAGTCTTTTGCTTCAAAAGGATGGAAGGGACGGCCAACAAGCTGGAACCCATTTGGAAGCAGAGCGAGCAGTTTCTGCCCACTGGGTGGGGACTAACAATGGACACCAAGGACACACAACACCCAAAGCAGCAGCCAGTGATACATTTCAATAGAGAATGTCACACACAAAATGAAATAAAATCCAGGGACCCAATTAGATACAGAGACTGTGGGTACAGAATAACATACAAGAAAAGGACTCAAAGGGACGTCCCTGGTGGTCCAGTGGTGAGGACTCCACACTTCCAATGCAGGGCGCATGGGTTCAATCCCACATGCCACGTAATGCGGCAAAAAAACAAAACAAAACAAAACAAAACAAAAAAAAGGACTGAGAGATTGGTGGGTTTTGGTTCTTGATGCAACATGGAACTCAAAAGAACATCTTTTGCATTTGAATTTGCTGTTAACGTTGCTCATTGCTGCACGGTTTCGAGTAGTGTACTGTTGATGACACTTTAAAAACCATCTTCTGTTATCTATTAATACTTTGTATAAAGAAAATAGTTTTTGTTCGATTACATGATTTATAATTTGATTTTATTGGATATGTAATCTGACACATACTGAAAGTTAAGTCCTTCCCCAAACCACACTTTAATCAAAACTTAGAATCACTTGTAGCTCTTGTTAAAAATGACATTTTCTAGGGCCCTCTAATGGTCTGATTACGTGTCTTACGTCACCAGCTTCTGTAAACTCTCTAATATCATTTTGTGTAGAGTGTGCCAACGTGCTGTCAGCATGTGTACATCATTCTGAGTTGTGTTTTTCATTTGTTACTTGGTATAGGTCTTTCTGTATCTGTGTATAATGCCTATTGTTTAAACCTTGGGAGAGGGAAAAGAAACTAATGGTTGCTTTCTGTAAGGCAAAATCAACCCCAAGTAAAGTGGAGGGAGCAGACTACTAAGGGCAGTACAGCTTCGCAGGTGTAATCATACATTAAGGTAAACGATTCTGCTCTCAGGATAAAAAGAATAGGGATTGATTTACACTGAATTACTGGGTAAATGTTTAAAGCTTTTGCCTTGATCTTAGGGATACGGATACTGTGATACTGCATCTGCTAAAGAACCCCATTGTTAGGGAATGTCATTTGGCCTCTCTGAATTTCTTTCACTTATTAGATATATCCCAACTTTACTAACAGATGTGCACACGTATCTGACATTGAAAACACCATGCCAATTTTCAAAAACACCTCTGTTTCTATTACCACCCTCGAACACTAAGTTCTTTAAGTTCGTTACACGCTATACAAAGTACACACTCAAATTCTTTTTTGTTGTTGTTGCCCACGCCTTGGGGCTTGCGGGACCTCAGCTCCCCAACCAAGGACTGAACCTGGGCCCCGGCAGCAAAAGCCCAGAATCCTAACCACTGGGCCAGCAGGGACCTCCCTTTGCTCAAATTCTTGGAGTGCCTCCTTGGTCCAGGATTGCCTTTATCGATGACTTTCATAATTTTGTAATTCTGCTGCGTTCCTTCTTGATTTTGTCCTTTTTAGACAAGAGTCCCAATAAATATGGTATCTCTTTATGACAGCTCCCTAAGCAAACCCTGGCTCACTGGATAATGTTGTTGCTCTTAACTGATTCTGAAGCTATCTTCAGAGTTATGAAAAAGTCAAATATAATAGATGAAATCAGAAATGACCAGTTCTAAGAATAAAATGGTATATAAGGTGAGAAAGGAGGGTGTAAACTGAGACGATGTAAAAACAAGCTGCCTCCTCACATATAAAATCATGCACATCCCCACCCCTCCTAGAATAAGTTCTGTATAGAAAATCAGTGACGAGGGCTGTCTGAGCAGAGGGCTGAAGGATGAGAAGGAATCTGCCAGAGGAAGACAAGGGAAAGGAGCATTCCTGAAACAGAGGAAACAGCCAGTGTGAAGGCTCCAGTGGTGGAAAGTAAGCCTGTCTTGTTCCCACTTCAGAGTGAAGCCCGTGTGACTCAAACTTCACGGCAGGCGGAGGCCAGCTCACTCAGGGCCTTGTGAGGAGAAACCACTGGGACAGTAAGCAGGAGGAGGACATGGTTTAAGTTTGAAGAGATTACTTAGGCTGCTCTGTGATAATGGACAATAGAGAGACAGGTGACAGTGGGAAGCCAGTTCGGGGCCACTTGTTAACAGTTCAGGGTAATAGTGATGGTGGCTGGGCCAAGGCCGTGGCTGGAGAGGGACTGAGAAGTAGTTAGTTGTGAAATATGTTTTCCAGTTGAGCTAATAGGACTTACTGGTAGACTGGTTAGTACTTAAGAGCTAAGTAAACAGTAGGGACTTCGGTGAAAGACTTTGGGTCCAAAAACCCACAGAGCCCCTTGTTAGCTGGCAGGGTGACTTTATCAGGCCTCACATTCCTTCTTTGTAAGACAGGCGTGAAATAACAGCACCTAAGGTTTGTTGCATGATAAAATGAAATACTCCATAAAAGCTAATAAATGTGAACTATTATCACCATTCCTGTAATTATTACCACTGTGCACAAAGATGACTGTACTGGCCTTAGGACTGGCCTCCCAGCCACCAGCCTCACGGCTCTCATAGTCTTCACACTGCTCCTTCTCAAACACACATTTCATGGCACTGTCCTGCTGAGAATCCTTAGTGGCTCCCCATTTCCATAAAGTCAAAACTGTTGGGAACAGTTTATTTGGTCCTTGATAACCTGATTTCTTTCCTACCCCTATCACCAATTCAAACCACCTCCCATTTAGTCATCTGGTTCTATAGAGATGTTTGCAGTTCCTTAAGCAGGTAACAAACCATATTTCTTCCCTGCCTGTGCCTTCTCCCATGCGTTCTCTCCGCCTAAAATGACCTTTTCTAGCGTTCTTCACTGAACTTTTCAGGAATCAACCTAAATGTAGCCTCCTTAAGGAGCTTTTCCAGACTTCCAACCTCATATAGGGTCCTCTTTTAAGGAGTCCCACAACATCTGGTCTAGACTATAAACTCCATGCAAAAAAAAACTGCTGCAATCTCAACGCTTGGTACAGTGTGGGGTACGTAACAGATGTCTGATAAATACTGAATAAGACAAAGACGTGGGGGAGGAGGCTGGGCGAGGGGAAACGACACCGCAGCCTCCCAGGACAGCTGCTGTTACTTAGACTTCCAGCTGATGGTTATGGCAAAACAGCCAGCAAGGTGGCTGCGGAGACCCCAGAGCTAAGGCAGCCACGACACATGCCCGTCTGCGCAGCCCTCAGGTGTCTTCCCAGAGGGCACACAAGCCTCAGGGCTGCAGAGCAGCGACCACAGAGGCCAAGAACTAGGGACACGGCTTGAGTGACTGAGATCAGACGAAGTGCTAAATGAAAACAGACACCAGGGTCTTGTGCGAGTCTGAACAACACAGGTTTTGGATCTTCACACACATAAAACGGAGAATTCTGACCGTGGGCTCTAAATGGAACAAGTGAACAAGCTCATTGTTCAAAGATGTTCAGGGAAGGCTTAATTATCTGCCCTGGAGTGGCCTCTGATGGCAAAGGGAGAACGCTGGAGCCGGAAGACCCGCCAAGGCCTATGGTGAAGGCCCTACACTGGGTTAACGACTGTAACCCTCCAACGGGCCGTTTGCCCTGCACTGGGGCTGCTGTCGCCCCCTTACGCCAACCCCATGCCCTGCTTTTCTGGTGGCTCTGCAGCAACCACTGCCTCTGCCAGCCAAGCTCTCGTGGCCGCAGACCTTCTGTGAAGAGCGTGAGGGTCTGTACACACTGCTCTACCCTGCAGCCAAAGTAATGGGCAGGGCCAAAGGTCTGGCAAAAAGATTCTAGGTTAGGCAAACATTAGGCTGGACTTCTTAGTTTTTGAAGGAATACCTATTTTCTTTTTCTTTTTCTAAGAACTTTTATTGAGATACAGTTAACAGACAATAAACTGCATATATTTAGAGTGTACAATTTGGTATTTTTTTTCTTATTAGTGATATATATATGGCAATCCCAATCTCCAATTCATTCCCCCCCAACCCTCCCCGTTTTCCCCACTTGGTGTCCATATGTTTGTTCTCTACATCTGTGTCTCTATTTCTGCCTTGCAAACCGGTTGATTTGTACCACTTTTCTACATTCCTCATATATGTATTAATATATGATATTTGTTTTTCTCTTTCTGACTCACTTCACTCTGTATGACAGTCTCTAGGTCCATCCATGGCTCTACAAATGTCCCAGTTTCATTGCTTTTTACAGCTGAGTAATAGTCCATTGTATATATGTACCACATCTTTTTTATCCACTCATTGTTGATGGCCTGCTTTCTTTTAGTTCGATACTTCTGGAGGGCTTTAAGGACACCAGGACGCTGCCGTCTCACCTAGCTCCCAGTGAAGCGCGTGCCAGTTCCCGTTTTCCTCTTGCTAGACAGCAAGAACTAGCAGCTGCAAACCACAGGGGAGGAAACCAGCTCTTGGAGAATTCCCAACTTCTCCTTTCAGCTGTGGGGATAACAGGCAAACACGTAGCCCTTCAGGAAGGGCTGACTAACTGTGGCCTCCAAGGGCCTCTGTGCTCTGCTTCAGGACCCCACTCTGCCCCTCAGGGCCTGATGTAGTTGACCTGGGGATAATGAGGTGCCCTACAGAAAGCTCCCTTCTAGCACCTCGGAAAAGGATTCCCCTCATTCCCCTTCCACAGGGTAGTCATGAATCCAGCTGATGTCATACCCAAAGCAGCAAGGCTTCTCTATACCACCAGCCCACTGGCCCACACACCCCTCTTCCCTGGGAACTGAGCTTGGGCCTGACTGCTATGACATGTGAGAAAGCAAGTGCTCACGAGGAGGGCCTATGTCTAAAACTGTGCTGCCCTTGCTGCAGGTACTTCAGCACTTCTTGCAATTCGTGGGTGAGGTCCCTGGACTTGCTCTTCAGTGCCTCTTTCAGGACAGGGTAGGAAGTAGCTTCCTGATCAGAAAAACCCAAGCTTGTAGATTCACAGCTAATAGAAGCAGCTCAGATCCCTTCCTGCTTGCCAAGGCAGAGAGACACGCAGACTGAGGGGCTGCAAGCCTGACCCTTCCTTGACTGGCACGAGAGCGATGCCATTTTCCATGGCGTTCAGAAAAGCCACTGCGCTCCGCTGGCACGTCTTCACCTTTCCCTTTTACTGCCGCTTTAAAGAACAAGGTGCTTTCCCTTTTTATTGTCCTTCCTCCTTGTTCTGGTCAAAACATCTTAAAAATCCAAATGTGGCTTATGAAGGAAGCCCTGGAGGAAACATCCCACTGCTGTTTACAGACAACACATTCAGGAATGCCTATTACTTTCAATTACGGGCAGAGACCCTGACAAAGCCAAATAGTGACGTGTGTGCCTCTGTAAGCTATTCTCACTAACCCCTCCATGCGGACGCCACCCCGCCCCCCAACCACCAAAAGCTGAATGCTGTAAGTCATCTTCCAGCTCCAACTAAAGTCCCTGTTTTACAGGTTTGTGAAAAGAATATTGACACAAAACCCCCTTTCCTTTCTTCAAATTTAACACCATTTTCTTGAAGCCCTGGCTTGCTTTCGGCCAAGTAGCAAGAGCAGGTACTGGGGGATGGGGGGTGGTTAAGGCCTTCGCATTGCCCAGATCTACTAATAAAGATCCAGTCAAGGTCAATGAATTTGATACTTGAGCAAGACCATCTGCTCCAGTTCCCAACCTTCTCCCTGCGAGTCTTTGGTGCAACACCTACTTTTCCAGGCTGCACAAGAAGGGTAAATTCTTTCTCACTTATTACACATGGGAATTTCTGGAAAGCTTTGCCTTGGATTCATTGTTTCACATTCCCTTTCCTGCCTTGCTAAAGGTTCCAGGAGAGGTTTGGGGAGAGGGCTGATACAGAATCCCTGCTCTGAACAGGCCCAGCCAGGAGCCCGATGGTGTGGCAGCTCTTGGCTCACCAGGGAGTGAGGCTGTTGAGAAGCCCCTTAAGGGGGATGAACATCCATCAGGTTCCAAAAAATAAGCTTGCTGGCTGTTTCTGGGTTTTTCATATCAAAGTCATTTCCTACAACATTATTTTACGTAAACATCCCTGAAATGCAAACTATTATAGATACAGTAGCCCTCAAGCCTCAGGAAGGCCCCCACGCTTGTCCAGAGAGAAGTCATTATCTACCTAATGCGGCTGTGGAGGGGGAGCAGGTCTGTGGGAAGAAGGTTAAGACACCAACAAGAAGGAACAGGACATTCTAGAAAAGGATGGCAGTGATAGTTGTACAACACTGTGAATGTACTTAACTGAAGTTCAGGCCTAAGACGGTTAGAATGGTGATGGTGCAGTGGGTCCTACCTGCACTCCTTGATCACTTGGTGGATGTCAAACTCAAAGGCTGCCATCAAGATGTTGTCCAGGGGCTCTGGGCTGCTCTCACCTCCCAGAAACAGGTCAAGGCTGGACTGTGGAAAGGTGGTGACCCATTCAATCCCCGGATGGAAGCAGAGACTCAAAGGGGCAGGCAGGGCTGCTGTGTAGGGAACCCTGGAGAAGGGCGATGGGGTCCTTCAAAAAGGGCCAAAGGAAAGCCCCTTCCTGTTCTCCAGGGAGGTTCCACTCAATGAGGCCACATGGTGGAAATGACCCCGCAGGGAGAAGAGCCCCCAGGATTCCTACTCCCCACTTCCACCCCGAGGACCTCAGACTCACCTGGGCATAGAATTGCAGATCCATGGGCTTCACTGTGGGGTGAGAGTATAGGAGCCGGGTCACTAGGAAATGATACCAGTTACTCAGAAGCTCCTTCTGCTCCAACAGGGCAGCTTCATCTCCCAGCATGATCTGAGAAGAGAGATGCTTTCCCTTAGTTCTGGGGGCGACTTCCCAATAATGCTCCTGACCTACATGGAGCATCTAGGCTGAAAGCTCTCTCGTCCCCTCAGAGTCAATAAACAGCCCTGTCCGAGAAGGACCCAGTTCCTGCCGTTGCTGCACTGGATGCCACAGCCCCCAGGGGGAAACCAGCTTGGACCCCAGCCTGGACTTGCTTCCCACAGACCTTGCAGAGAGACTCGAGGTGAGGACTGGAGGCAAACGTGCCGTCCTGGAGGTGCCGCTCACATTCCTCATGCCAGTGCTGCCACTTCAGCTCCAGCTCTGTTAGCGTCTGAGTGTTACCAGGCTACGGGAAGAGACGCAGAGAGACGCCATCACCACACGAACCCCTCAGGCTCACTGAACGCACCCATCTCCATGACCCAGAAGAGCAGGGCTGCTCCCACGTACGCTGAGAACGGGCAGTGTCCGCATCAGGTCCCCGAGGACTCGGCACATGCCCGCAGAGGGCGGGTTGGCATCAGCTTCCTTCGAGAGCATCTGTCGGGCCTCATCCAGCCGGCCCTGCAGCACCAAGACGGTCACCTGCGGGGACAGCCAAGAACACAACAAGCATTCACAGGAGGCTCGGAAGCCAGTCCCCTCAGCCCACACGGGCTTCCTAGCCTTGCAGAAGCGTGATGGCTCCTTCCCTCCAGAGGTAATCCCATTCATCCAATCCCCCGGGTTTAACCTAGGCCATGCTTTTCAAACTGCACGTTGTAACCCACTGCAACTTTTAAAGAATAAATGAAATGGAAAATAAAAAATACCAGAGTGCATCAAATAAAGTATGGGCTCATAAAAGTTTCAGTTCAAATACATACATACATATATATATACATATGTATACACACACACAAACACCTGGTATAAATACAGCCGATCCTTTCTATTCAGAGTCCGTATCTGTGAATATGCCTAACTGCTAAAGCTTACTTGTAACCCCAAAGTCAATATCCGAGGTGCTTTCACCATCATCTGTGGACATGTGCAGGCGGCAAAAAACCTGAGGCACCTATGTGCACATTCCCAGCTGTGGCTGAACAAGGCAGCACTCTACATTCTGGTATCAGCTCTCACACTAAACAAGTGTCTTTCTGGCGATCTATTTAGTGCCACATTTCTTTGCATTTCTGTCAGGCCCCCAGGCACTGTGCTGAAGTGCTGCCCAGTTCCCACGTGCAAAGAAGGCTATGACGTGCCACACAGAGAAAACACGTGCTAGACACACATGTTCGTTCAGGCAAGGATTACAGTACTGCTGGCCGTGAGCTCAATGTTAATGAATCAACAACACATATTAAATAAGGTGTCTTGAAACAGAAACGTATGTAAAACAAGATTATAAATTGATCAGCTGACAAAAATGTTGAGACCAGAGGCTCAAAAGAACCCTGTAATTCCCCTACAAGGAGCGGTGGTTCAGGGTTCCAGGCAACGTCACAGACTGTAGCTATCATGAATAATGACAATCAACATGATATACGTACAAGTACATACATAAAACATACACAAAGTTCTTATATTAAGCCATGCTCAAAAAAGCCAAGGATACACATGCTGACAAGTCCCCAATTCCTCGCTCTAGCCTGGACTTCCGTCTCTGAATTCTCCACTCGGCTCTCAGAGGCATCTTGTTTAACGTGCCTAAAAGTAAACACCCAGTCGCCTCCAACTCACCAACCCACATTCTTCTATTTCTCACACATCCAATCCATTAGCAAATGCTATCACTGTATCTTTAAACTGCACCCACAATCAAGTCACTTCTCACCATCTCCTCCGCTCAGCTTCTACCCTTGTCCAAGTCACCTGAGCCTCCAGACTGATCTCTCGGCTCTGCCTTTGCTCTGTTCTCAGCAGTAGAGCCAGAGAGCCCTTTGAAAACCTAAGTGAGATCACAGTGCTCCTTTGCTCGATTCTCCAACATCGCCCTCACCCCATCTGACTCAGGAGTAAAATGGAAGCTCTAACCTTGTCCACAAACTAGCTCACACGCTTATGTCCTTCAGCTAATTCAATCATAGCAGCCACAAGTTGCTGTCATCTCCATCATACAGATGAGGAACCTAAAGGCTGTTAAGTAAATCATTCAAGATCTCAAAGCTGGTAAAAGGCAGAGCTGGGATGCTAACCTGGGCAGTTTGGCACCACAGGCCTTGTTCTTACCATTAAGCTACACTGACTCTCTAAAAGCTAAAGCCCTTAGCCCTCCTCACCTCCTCCAGGTCTCCACTCACGTGTCACCTCACAAGGGAGGCTCCCTGACACCAGCACTCCCGATTTCCCTCCCTGGCTTTATTTCTTACCACAGCACTTCACTTACACATGCTACATATTTTACTTGTTTCTGTGTTAATTTCCTGTCTCCTCACCCAGGAAGCAAGCTCCGTAATGGCAGGAATCACTGCCTGCTTCGCTCATGGTTGTTTCCTCAGTGCCTGCAAACAGCAGCGCGCAATAAATACTCAGTGAATGAATCAGAGGCTCAAAATCTAGGCCCAATAATTTCTAAGCAAAGGCTCTCCCTCTTACCTGCACAGATCTCCTAGCACCAAAAGGCCCAGAAACAGCCTCAAAGACAACAACTCCTTAGCTGAATTTCAGATTTTATAACTCTCCATTATTCAAGTCAACCAACAACCTCCTCTGTGGTCCCTCCTTACTGGGTCACAGGTCAGTAGGGGTGAACGGGAAAATACCGCTCTCACAGATGTAGAATACATATGCACACGCTGACTGTCAAACTGATAACCCAAAATGACTTCGGGATCATCAATGTCTTTGTGTTTTTGTTTTTAACGTTTACTTATTTATTTAGGCTACGCCGGCTCTGAGTTGCAACACGTGGGATCTTCATTGCAGCATGCGGGCTCTTTAGTTGCGGCATGCATGTGGGATCTAGTTCCCTGACCAGGGGTCAAACCCAGGCCCCTGCACAGGGAGCGTGGAGTCTTAGCCACTGGTCCACCAGGGAAGTCCCAATATCTTTGTTTTTAATAGCTTTACTAAGTTACAACTTACACATTATAAATATTCACTTGTTTAAGCGTATAATTCAATGAATTTTAATGAGTTTAAAGAGTTGTGCACCATCATCACAATTCAGTTTTAGAACATTTCTATCTCCTCAAAACAACCCTCATGCTCATTTATATCAAAACCCTACCCCAGCACCCATCAACTGGTTTTGTATTACCTTCACGTCTTCTCATCCTTAGATCCACAAATAAATCAAAATTCCCTTCTCGTTGCAAAGTCTACAAAGCATTACTTTTCTTACATGATAACTTACTTCAAAACTCTCCCACAGAGCAGGGAAAAAGACCTAAGCTTGTCTCCACAACTGCAGACTCAAAGAACCAAGTGCACGCAGGCTTAGCAGGCAAACCCTCAGGTCTGCCTGTGAGCAGAGAAAAGAGAATATAAGGTGGAAGGCAGAGAGGCCTGGCCTGCACAAGGGTCTTACCAAGTTCCAGAAGCTCTCATGTTTGCTTGGATTCTCACTGCCCAGAACATCTGCCGACAAATTGTCCACCTCACACACGTGTAGTCGGACCCAGTCAAGGAGGTGAAGGAGAAGAGGGCCAGCTGGAAGGAAAACTCTCATCACACACAATAGCAGTAAATTCCACTTTCCCAAAGTACAGAGAATGTAGGGCAGGCGAGCTGACTATGTAGAAAGTGGTTTATCCCTCTTAAATGAGCATTCATGTAGTCCTGAATAAAGGGCTAAGCTAGCAAATGCACTTTTTTGTTTTAATTGTTTTATTTATTTTTTTTTATTTTTGGCAGCATTGGGTCTTTGTTGCTGCGTGCAGGCTTTCTCTAGGTGTGGCGAGTCGGGACTACTCTTCATTGTGGTGCGTGGGCTTCTCATTGCCGTGGCTTCTCTTGTTGCAGAGCACAGCCTCCAGGCACATAGGCTTCAATACTTGTGGTATGTGGGCTCAGCAGCTGTGGTGCACAGGCTCAGCTGCTCTGCGGTACATGGGATTCTCCCAGCCCAGGGATCAAACTCGTGTCCCCTGCATTTGCAGGCAGATTCCAAACCACTGCACCACCAGGGAAGCCCACAAATGGACTTTTACAGAATGCTTCCTCTGTGCCGGGCAGCTCCACCTTTCACTGAATCCTGGGAAGGGTTGAACATAAGACTCACACCTCACCACCCCCACCACCTTCCAAATTCTTCACAACGATGCAATACTCACTGGCTATGTAAGTGGTGGCCATATAGGGCCTGGTGCAGACCAGGTGCCCGGTATGCAACAATGATAAAAACATAGTGACAGCCCTCAAAATCTACTGGAGGAGGTGGGCAGACAAACAACTAATTTTAATTTCAAGTTGCTCAGTGCTTTAGCAGGAGCATGAATAAAAGCTCTGACTGCACAGAGATTATTAACACACATTTATGAGTAACAGTAAACATAAACCATTAAAAGAATGAAAAAAATCCTGCAGCACCTCCTCAGAGAGCCCACTGGAACTAGGATACTGTACTGACCACAATTTAATTCAAACAACGGAATAATTCGGAGTGGACCATTAACTTGTAGGGTTGCCCCTGCCCCAACCACTGGCGAGAGAATTCTCAAAGTGACTTTGCCTCCCACCACCTAATCCCTCCTCAAATCCGTCAAACCTTTTTCCTTTTTTAAATTTTAAACCACAGAAATACATTGTCTCACATTTCAGGAGGCTAAAAGTCTGAGACTAAGGTGTTGGGAGGGTTGGTTCCTTCGGAGGCTGAGGAAGAACCCGTGCCAGCCTCTTCCCTAGCTTCTCCTAAAACTCTCTTAAGCTTGACCAGTCCAGGATATAAATATCCACCACCCCTCTTGCACGCTAGTTTAGCATCTGTTTTCTTGGTATTTTTCAGGGGTCACCTGCCTAAGATTTTAGGTTTTCAGAAGATAGTCTGTCTGACTCTTTTCGTAGTATCTGACGAAATGGCAGGCGTCTTTGGGTATCATGTAATACTTTCTGATGTTTATGTTGATGAAAAGCAAAGCAAAGAGCATTCCAGGCAACAAAACATTCATCACAACCCACAAAAGGGCAGGGTGACATCTCTGATGTTGTGACAAGATGATTCTGTGCTCACCTGGGGCTACTTCAATAAAAAGAATCTCACAAAGGTTCCAAATGAGCTCCATTGCCGACAAACTGGAGACCTAAAGAAGAAATGGAGACAAAGTTTTCACTGAAAACATTCCTGAGGTTTTTTCTTCGAGCAAAGAAACAAAGCAGAGCTTGAAACACCCGATGGTCATTCATTAACTCAACATCTATTGACTATTCCTACGGCAAGGTTTCCTGCAAGGCAGCCACTGAGAGAATTTTAGGGAGTGGGACACAAACCAATATTTTCTACTTTAATGGCTGTGGTTTTAGTTTAATGTGGGTTAGAAAAGTATAACTAGCTCATTACACTCATGATCTTGATGAATAGTATGATTTAGGAAGAGGCTTTGAGTAAAAAGGGAGAGACAATTTTCAGAAAAATATTCACTAGATAATATTATAATATACAGATACAGCAAAAATTGTGAAGTTGGTATTCAAGGGACTGACACTTAGCAAAACAGTCTACTAAAAAGCAAACCCAGGACTTCCCTAGTGGTTCAGTGGTTAAGACTCCGTGCTTCCAATGCAGGGAGTGCAGGTTCGATCCCTGGTCTGGGAACTAACATCCTACATGCCACATGGTGTGGCAAAAAAAAAAACCAATACAAAACCCCACAATAAATCAGGTCTGGACCCTGCCCTTTGGAATATGCAATATCCCCTCCCCCACCATTCTTCTGTGCAAAATCACAAAATACCTTAATCACAAGGAAAAATAAACGCTTTGACGACAGAGATAGTGCACCAGTCCCTATTCACTACTGAGTTTGAACAATATCAAAATTCTAACCAAAGAAAGAGGATTCTTTAAGTCATCTTCCAACTAAAGTATAACAACTGGCATCTTAAAAATGCTGGGTTCATTAGTTGAGTACAGTTTATGAGACCAACCAGTGCTTCCAAAAGCTTAGCTCACTATCTCAGGTGACACAATGTGGTTAGGATTTATATTTCCCTTAAGAGTTGAAAACTCATACAAGTATTTATCAAGCACATCTTTGTGTTCCAATGTGCTAGGCCTTGAAAGAGGCATCAGGACATTCAAGGTGATTCTTACCACCCCAAGGAGTTGCCTGTCTACTTGGAAAGAAGAGAGATTCCTGCAAAAAACAGTGATTGCAATGCCACCCCAGGTGGGTGCTGAGGATACAGCAGGACATAAAGGTGCCAGTACAACAAAACCCCCTTACCTGGCTGCTAACCTGGCGGCAAGTGGCTGGATCTTTAGCAGCAACTAACAAAACACAAAACATTTTAAGTGAGCAATGGAACTTTAGTATTACTGTTATAGCTTCATATATAGGTACTGTGGCTTGTGCCTTCTAAGACCACCCATTTTCACTATAGATTTTTTAAAAAATGCTTCGTATCTCTGTTGTAGATCAATGATCTCAAACCAAGGCCCTCAAATTACAAGTGGCTCTTTCAACTACAATACAGCAAACATAGAGATCACCATGTCATGTAAGACTCTACCCAACATCTAGGAGTCACATGGCTCTCATGGTTAAGATGACTTTAAATCACCAAGGTCAAAGGACTGGGAATGTGCTTGTCAAAGATCTTTAATTTGGCCTTTCAGCCTCATATCTGCCAATATAATATGTTCTCATTTGAAAAACGTACTCAATGGAAAAACAGCAAGGCCCTACTGTACAGCACAGGGAACTATATTCAGTATCTTATGATAAAACCATAGTGGAGAAGAATATGAAAAAGAATATAAATTTGTATAACTGAGTCACTTTGCTGTACAGCAGTAAATAAAAAATAAATTTTTTTCTAGTGCAAAAAAAAAAAAAGAAAAACGTACTCAAGACAATTGCCAAAAAATTAGGGATTATGTAAGATGGGAAAGTAAGAGTTTTGAACTGGAATGTCAATCAGATTTTAACTTGTAGTATTTATAGCCAGATAAATACTTCAATTATTATGACATAAAAACAAACAAAATCCTTACTTGCAACCTGATGCATTTCCTCCATGCATGCTCTTATGACTGATCGGTAGTTTTTACTCACTCGAACCAATCTACGAGAAATGAAATGACACACAAAGTGAACCTGGAACAGTTTGTGGTGAAAGAAAGTAAGGAACATCTTGTGATGATAAAAAGTATCAGCAACAACAAAAAATAATAAGAGCTTGTTGAAAGACAGGAGCCAGCTTGAAGGAGCCCCTAATGACCAAAGCTGAAACAACTTGAGCAACAAAGTAAGTAAAAGGCCATATAACCCACTGACTAAAATATATATCCTGAGTCCACACTGATGTTAATTGTTGCAAATGAGACCCAGTGACAGACCCCAAAATTAGTGACTGAAATTTGAGGAGAAATGGGATTTGCATGGTCTCAAGGTTTCTCCCCCAAATACTTTTACAAGTTACAAAGGGAAAGATGGTAACTTTATAGCACAGAAACCCAGCAGAAACCACATTAACCAAGCAATCAAGGTCAACCTTAACATGAGACCACATCAGCGTCAGGAACCTCATGATCTGACGCACTGAGAAGCACGAATCACACCGCTTCTGTGCTGTTCTTGCTAAAAATGCATAACCTCTGTCCAGTCATGAGAAAACACCAGACACACCCGGGACAGGTTTGAGGGACAGTCTCCAACATAACTGGTCAATATTTTTCAAAAGTGTCAAGGTCATGAAGGAGACTAGGGAGAAAAAAACTAAATGCAACCTCATTTGGCTGCAGAAAAGAAAAAAGGACATTAGTGGAAAAATTAATGAAATTCAAATAAGGTCTTCATGTTAATCATACTACGTCAATGTTTGAGTTTCCTGGTTTAAATACCAGTAATGTAGTTACATAAGTGAAGCTTTGTGAGGGATATACAGAAATCTATTATTTTTGTACCTTTTCTGTAAGTTTAAAATTAGTTCAAAATAGAGTTCTTCAAAAAGGAAATAGCAGACCGTAAAGCAACTATACTCCAATAAAAATTAATTTTTAAAAATTTGGTAGAAAGGGTTCTAAAACTAAGCAGGTGGCACCAGCAAGGTCATCGTTCCATCATCACCACATGCTGCTTGAGATAGGAGAGACCTACAGGCCCATCAGTCTGGGTCTTTGTTTTGGAAATAATACAAAAGAAACACACACACACACTCACACACACAGAGGAAATAGCAGAACAAAACAAAAACAAAAAAGCAATTGACTGTTACCAAGATGCAGATCCTTGGCAAGAAATGTTAGTTCTAAATGGAGAGACCTAAAGGCCACCTACTGGCTCCATTTATTTTCATCCTTATATATGTATTTTTTTCTGGCTACATTTAAAGATGAACAGAAGCTACAACAGGGCCAGCAGGAGGTGAAGTAACTTGCACACATTGTCTCACTCAATCCTTACTACTCCTTAACCCCTTTCACAGTCAAGATTCAGGCCCAAATAAATAATTCACTTGACCGAAAAATAAGGTAATATGCTGACTCCTGTACATGAAACAGGAGCTACCATCCCACCATCAGTAGCACATTCACACAGTCACTAATTTATTAATTCATCTAACGTTTTAGAGCACTTACTCTATAGATGCACTAGGAGCTCTGGGAACAGAGGGCCCACGTAAATAAGACAGGGCCCCTGCCTTTCGGGAATTACAGGACTTCTGATATGCTTTTTCCTTAGTCATGATAGATTTCTCTGAGTTATCGATATTCTGTACCAGAGCCTCGTCACCACTGATCTCTCATACACAGACACACACAAAGAGAGACAGACAGACAGACAGACAGACAGACAGACAGACAGACACACACACACACACACACACACACACACACACACTGCCCAGGGTATCCTCCAGGGTGATTCATTTGTAAACTGCTTATCAAGGAAGTAAAATACTGTGACATGCGGTTAATAATAAATATAAAACTGGTCTTCAGGACTTCCCTGGCAGTTCATTGGATAAGACTCCATGATTCCACTATAGGGGGCAAGGGTTCAATCCTTGGTTGGGGGAACTAAGATCCAACATGCCATGTGGTGCGGCCAAAAAAAAAAAATTAAAACTGATCTTGGCCTTCCCTGGTGGCGCAGTGGTTAAGAATCCGCCTGCCAATGCAGGGGACACGGGTTCAATCCCTGGTCTGGGAAGATCGCACATGCCTCGGAGCAACTAAGCCTGTGCATCCCAACTACTGAGCCCACGCTCCACAACAAGAGAAGCCACTGCAATGAGAAGCCCGTGCACTGCAACAAAGAGCAGCCCCGGCTCACCATAACTAGAGAAAGCCCACGTACAACAACAAAGACCCAAAGCAGCCAAAAAATAGTTAGTTAATTAATTAATTAAAAAACAAACCAAAAAAACCCAGTTTTCATCCCCGGTCCCTGACCCACAGCTCCTAAAACCTTTGTAAATTCCTAAGTGATAAGGGCACTAGAAGCATCGTTTGTTCCAGCTCTGGGTGGCTCCTCGATGAGGGCTGGTGACAAGAAAGACCAAGTCATAATCAGAAATTTGAAATTTTCAGCCCTGTCCCTGACTTCTCTAGAGACGGGAGAAGGCTGGAAATGCAGGTAATAAAAGATCACGCCTGCATGAGGAAGAGTCCATAAAATCTCAATAGCATGGGGTCTGGAGAGCTTCCCAGTGGGTGAACACAACCATGTACCAGGATGGTGACACAACCTGGCTCCACAAAGAGGTTCCTGAACTTGGGACCCTTCCAGACCGGCCCCACGTTCATCTTCATCTGGCTGATTATCTGTGTCCTTTCTCATATCCTTTAATGAATTGGTAAGTGTGTTTCCTTGAGTTCTATGAGCTGCTCTAGCAAATTAATCAAACCTGAGGTGGTCATGGGAACCTGTGATTTATAGCCAAGTTGGACAGAAGCTGTGGGTAACCTAGGGACACACTATTTGTGACTGGCATCTGAATGGGGGGCAGTTTTGTGGGACTGAGTCCTTAACTTGTGGGATATGATGCTATCTCCAGGTAGACAGTGTTAGAATTGAGCTGAATTGTAGGATACCCAGCTCGTGTCAGAGAACTGCTTAGTGAGGGAAAACTCCCAGACATCTGGTGTCAGAAGTGTTGTGATTGAAACACCGGAGAAGGGAAAAAACTGTTGGTTTTTTTTCCATACTAATACGAACACTGTCCATTTCCTAACCATATGAATGGACACTAAGAAAAACCTAACACAGGAGTTCTCAAACTCCTGTGCTTAAGACTCAACAAGAGATTTTAGGATTCCACCCCTAGAAATTTTGGTGATATGAGGTGGGGCCTGAACAAGTACCTGACACTGACACAGTTAATTCATGACCCACCCTTCAAACGATTCTAGTCTATAAATAATGCAAGTTTTCTGGTCTCTTCACCAAAAAATAAATAAATAAGTGCTTTAAGAACAATTCTTTAAAGACAAAACTCCTAACAGTAGTACCTCATTCAATGACTCTCAGGTGCTTATTTGGCCTAAATTTTATTCTTTGGAGGGTAAATGAAGTAGGAATATAAACAAAGAAAGCTTATCAAGCCGCCAGTAAGTCAATCAGCAGCCATTTGCACATTCTCTGTAAGACATTTCCATCCACCACCACTTACACTGCCCAGTAAAGAGGCCACAAAATAGAACCAGGAGGTCCTTACTTCTCCAGGAGCGCCACCGATCACTCAAAAGGACAAGGATGCATTTCACTTGGTCTTCCACAGCTTAGCACCTATCAGCAGCACCTATCAGCAGCCTACTTACTGAGCTTTTCTGGATTTTCCAGTCAACTCTTCTTCAATTCTCTGGAGGCCCACAAAGATTCCATGTGATTCATTGAAGAGTTTTCTCAGGATGTGAGAGTATATATCTTCATTCTTTCGGATTATGTGGATAAAGGGGCAACCGGGCACCATCTCTGATTCTTCTGAAACAAAACAGAAAAAAAAATTTAACCTCACCATCATCCTCATAAAAGAACCCACTCTAAAATCTTTGAGTACTAATTACAAAAGCCTCAGCTTCTCTGCTAGTGGTTTCAATGATTACAAATGATGTGAACTGTCACCTATCCACATTTATCCACGCACGAATTTTTACTTTTCTTTTTCTTTTTTTGGCCGCCTCACTCAGTATGTGGGGTCTTAGTTCCCCAACCAGGGCTTGAACCTGCAGTGGGAGCACAGAGTCCTCAACCACTGGACCACCAGGGAATTCCCCACACAAGAGTTTTTACACACAAATGTTTACTCTCAGACTTTACTCCTCAATTCACTATGATATTTTGTAATGACCTTTCACCTCCATCAATTGAAATATATTAGAAAAAAAGTAAACTCACTTAATATTAGCCTATGTAAAACTCAATAAGATAAACCTACACTTGAAGTTTTATATAACATCAAAGTAAATATTATTTTATATTACTTTTTTACTGCCACTACTCCTAACACAAAGAATGAAGAACTGACTAAACTATTTTGCAACAGTGATGAAAAGACTCTATAATGATAAATTATCAACCACCAACTTGTGGAAACTTCTTATATAACAGCTTCTCAAATAAGCTGTGATAATGTTCAATGGCTTGTCTTGAATGTGATTTCAGTAGATAGAAATGAAAAAGAAAGAAAACCTTGAGTTTCCAACAATCGAGGACAAGCTAGAAATGTTGATAAGCTTTCCCATGAAGTAGGAAAAGCAGCCATCCAGACCTAGTCACAGAAGCTTCTCTCCTGAGCAACTTCTACAGCTCTGCCGAACTTGAGACCTTCCATACCAACATATCCCATAAATATATAGCAACATTAGGGATAATACTTTATTTATTTGGCTGCATTGGGTCTTAGTTGCAGTGCGTGGTTTTCTCACTAGTTGCGGCGTGCTTAGTTGCCCCACAGCATGTGGGATCCTAGTTTCCTGACCAGGGATCAAACCCTGCATTGGAAGGCAGATTTTTAACCACTGGACCACCAGGGAAGTCCACATGAGGGATAATTTTTAATTATAAGATCAAGAAAAACTACACTGCTTAAAAATTACACGAATTTCATATAATTTGCCAAAATTATATGACCTTTATTAGTTCAATCTGCTCCTTATAAAAGAGGAAGATGTCCACATTTGGATAAAGAACGTTGCAAACATTATAAGAAAATCTCTTCAACATTTCCTGAGATTTCTCTCTTGAAAAGGAGGAAGCAAAATCAAGTATCAAGATTTCCATTTAACTTGCTACTAGAGGGAATCTGTATCGGAAAGGTAAGATCCATATCTGATACCTAATGGAGCTTAGAGAACAAAGCCAAGGACAGGTCATTTTGCTCTTCAGCTCATTTGTGCTAGGTGTTAATAGCCTACGAATTCAATCAAGTTCACAATGATAACATAAAGGTAAGGGCTGTGACATTTACAAAGATTCACAAGGGGACTACTACAAAGAGACTTAGTCTGGACAAAAAAGGAAAAAAAGCTTCATGTTTTTAAATATAAGGAAAACCTTTAACACTGAGAAGACCATTGTTAACTTTTTTCCTGAACCCAACATCTGCCAGGTCTCATAAATCAATGAAAATCTTAAACAGTTAAAAAGTTTCAAAAATGAAAATGGTACAAAATAAGTTCAACTGTTGCATACCTCAGCTAGTCAAATCTGAGAGAATAAAAAAACCCAAATGTGCCAAGACAGCTAAGCTAAAAAGAAAAAAACCTACCTTTTTTGTTGAAAGAGGTTTCACACACCAGCATCTCCCCTGGACCCCAGTCAAAACACATTTGCTTATTCTGAGAATTCACTCCTGGAATCAACTGGCAAAAAAAATAAAGCACAGAAACTGTTATTCTTCCTAAAGGCTTTGCTTTCAGCTGACTTGTAGGTTTAATTCTACAAGTCAGTGGTCGTGAAAGTTATCAAGGGCTAATCTATGAACACAGCTGAGTGTGGCTGAGATCAGCCCTGTCTGTTAGACCCTAAATGAGCAAGTGAGTTTTGCTAGGCACCTCAACCCAGCCTGCCACTTCTCAAGTGTTGATAAAAAAGAAAGCTACAGGGCTTCCTAGGTGGTGCAGTGGTTGAGCATCTGCCTGCCACTGCAGAGGACACGGGTTCGATCCCTGCTCCAGGAAGATCCCACATGCCGCGAAGCAACTAAGCTTGTGTGCCCAAAAAATAAAAAAATAAAAAAAAAAGAAAGCTACACCCTCACCAATTATTACTTGGTAATCCAGCGATCTGTTTTTCAGAAAAAGGGAAATTAAAATGGAATTGAACTGTTTGTTACTCACTAAAGAGACAGAGACCTCCAAGCCCATGGCTTCTGTGTCATGTCTTTCATGACTCAATTTTTCACTCCAGCTTAGACCAATCCCTCTGAGTCTCAGCTTCATAAATTCAGCTGCCTCACCCACAACTTTATGAGTTCTCTAATCTCTAGAGCTAACATTTGGCCCTCCATAACATCAAGGACCAAAAAAGGAACTCCTGATGCTCATTCCCAAACCTCATTCCACTCCCCCAGTGGCACAAAGCCTTTCCCAACTATTAGGAACAATCCTTGTAATTCTCAGCTTTCCCTCATCACCCATCGAGTTTATTTTAGCTAAATATGCATATGTCCTATACCCCAGCAATTCCACTCCCAGGTATTCATCAGGAAAGAAACAATCAAAAAAAGATAACTGTAACTTACATTTCTTAAGAGTCCTTGACCTAAAAAGATAAGACCCCTGGTCTAGAAAAACTACTCGAGATTATTCTCTCTTCGAATCTACACTTAAACATCCCTGAATCTGCTAATTAATAACTGGTCTTCATGTGCCCTGGTAAGAGGAGGCAGCTGCATGAAAAGCAGACACAACTGCTAAACAGGGTGACAACAGTTTTCAGGATTATTTATCAGCCTCTTGAGAGCATGTTTAGACTAAGCCCACAGAGCAGACTAACTCTCAAATACAGACACAACTGAGTTTGAACTTGCAGAGTTGAGGTTCAGATTCTAGCTGTGGAGTTCTACAAAGATACTGTCCTTCTGAGAGACTGTGTCCACCAGGCCAACCAGTTTCCTACCTGGTCTCCCCAACACCGGTGTACAGCTGGGTTATCACAGGTCAATCATCACTACTGGGGGCAAAATTAAACTTAGATCACTTTCACTCCATTTGTAAATGCATGACTCATTGTCATGGTTCAATAACAAAGTGGCTCTCCAGGGCTGCACAGGGTGCTGGGAAGGTTTCCCCATCCAAAGATTCTGACATAAGTGAAGGAGGGAAAAGCAAGATAACACTTAGTCTGAAAAAGTTCCAGTGATTCCAATAGCCTAATTTTTCTCCCCCAAAACACTGACATAGTCCTTGACATTTAATATTATAAGGTACTTCATAAATGCATTAAAAGTTAACACTCTATAGCATATAGCAGTAAGCCTCACAGAGAGTAACAACCCACGTTAACTGCTATTTAAGATCTCATGTCTCTTTTTGTCCAGTTAGCTTTGAAATGACTTCTATTTCCAGTTTTTGGTTTGTCAGATACAGCTTTGCAATCTGATGGCTTTAGCTGAAAACTGAAGGCATCTCGACCTTCTAAAAAGCAAAAATTCAAGGTCAGGCACCTTGCAGTTTAGTGGGGTGTATAGGTTACCAAGAGCTAAGAGATGCACAGCAAGCCTAAACGGACAGACAGAAACATTTGATCTAGTCAGGGAAGGCTTTCCTGACAAAGAGGCTGCTGGAGCTTGTATGTAAAAAACGAGCAGGATATAAACCTAAGACAGAAGAGATCCCAGCCAGGGGGAACGGTAGGTATCTCTTATCTAACAGCCATGAATCTCTTTATAAACATCACAGATCATCCACATCTGACACACTCTCTTGAGAGTTCAAATACAGCCGAGAGCAAACAAAGCAATAAAAGCAGGAACAGTCTCCCGAGAGAATAATTACATTTAGTAAACCCTGAGCCAGCTCAAGCAAAGCCAAGCTCGCGGAGCTGTGATGTGAAGCTTAGTTCGGCCGGGAGAAGAAAGCCCCAATTCCTCTGTTTGGTTCAACCCCGCTCATTAAAGCATAAGCCCAACAGGAAAAGCCAGGGAAGAAAGAAGGTCGGGAAGACGAGGGTCGGGAAGGGATGGAGTGGGGCCTCCAGGGCCAGGTATTCTCAGTATACAAAGGGGGCAGGAAGCCAGCGACCACTGAGACCCAAACACGGGCACCTAGTTAACGTGACTTCCAGACGATGGAAAGGGGACGAGCACCTCGCAGGAGACAGAGAGACAGACAAGCCTGCGGGGACGAAGCGGACCCAGTCCTCGGACCTCGGAGGCAAACGATACTGCGCGGGGCACCCTTACAGTGACCGTCGGCTCGCAATCGAGCTCCTCCATAGCGCCGCACCTCCGCCGCGCGCACCTCGCCCGGCCGCCGACGCCGCCAGCTCGGGCCTCCCGCGCAGAGCCGGCTGCGAGAGAGGACCCCGTCCGGACGCCTCCCGCACTGCCTGCAGGCCCAAACCCCCAGCGCGGCAGGGGCCTCTCCTCTCGGCCACGACCGCCCCTCTGCGGCACTCCACGCCTGCCCCTGCTTCCTGGCCTCGACACCACGGCCGGGAAAACGGCGCCAGCGGCAGCCCGTCCCCGCAGGACCTCTCTCGCCGGAGCCGGCGCCGCCGCGGACAAGCCCGAGCCGGGCGGAGAGAAGGCCCCCGGAGACGGCGGGAGCGCCAGCGGCGCGGCTACGCGTGCGCGGGCTGCGGCGAGCCCTCGGTTGGGCCCCGGGGGGAGCGAGCCTGCAGCCTCCCCCGAGGCTGGCTTCCCGCCTCGCTTCTCGGGCTGCAGCTTAGCGTCGTCGCCGCTGCTTCTCCGAGCGGTGTCCACAGCAAGAGAGCCCCGTTGGTCCATCGGGCTTGTGTACGAAGGTATTCGCTGCCACTCCCACCCCAAAAGGCTCAGGAGGCATGGGGACGAAATTGATGCCACCGAAACAGCTGTGAAATCGAGACCGTGGGGCTCAGCTGAACACAAATCCTGGTTTGTTATCTCACCAAAGAGAGGCAGGAAAAAACACTCAAATCAGGGAATCCCGGGTCTTGTGGAAAACCTCAAAAGTGCTCCAGTAACCTTACAAATACATACACATACAAGGAAGAGAATAGTGCTGCTTCTAAATTCCCAAATAAGCGAGTTTTTGTTGTTGTTGACGAACTGAATAATTCGAAATCTTAAAATAAATCTTAGGAAGCAGTGCCTGAAAATGTAGCAGCTTTTGTTATTTAGGAAAGAAATTTGATCTGAAAACAAGACAAAATTTCAGTAATTTACTTGGGAAAGTCTTCTTTCTCTGAGATGATTCTGAACAACCTATTTGAATGGTGGAAATAAGATGACTTGGAATGGTTAGGAAAATCCTGTCACCCCAATAGTTTGTTCTTTTGAGGTACACGCTGTCGTTCAGTAAAGGAAGAAAAATCCTATGGCTATCACAATTTCATCCAAATCCCTATCTCTGAAGACAGCCATCCATAGGATAAAATCTAATGTAGTTTTGCACAAAACTCCACACTGTTCTACCATCTATGTCTGGCTGCATTTTCCAAGTGTTTCACAAAGTTTTACTGATCTGAGTGTTTCTGACACCAGTTCTGTGGCTCTGAAAAATGGTGCATTTGTGTCCATTTTCTAGTGGGTAAAAGGAGGTCTAATATTTTCTGAATGTAAAATAAACATTCAGTAGCAGATAAATCAGTTTTTAAAAACTGGTCATTATATCTGCTCTGACTCTTCAGACTTCTTCAAGCAGCAGAAGTTAAAGCCAAGCTTAGCAGGACGTTGACAGAAATCATGCCGAATTTCCTTCAGAAAAAATAATTCCGGGGAACAGGATGAAAGACCAGCAAGGAAAACCATTCTTCGCAAAAGAATACCTGAGGGAAAAAAATGAACTTAACTACAAAAGAGAGCTGTCCTGTTCACTGCAGGATGCTGAGCAGAACATGGTCCCTGGCCTCTATCCAGCAGATGCCAATACCCCTCAGCAATTGTGACAACCAAAAATGTCTCTAGAAGGTGGGGGTGTGAGGACTGGATGAAGGCAGTCAAAAGATACAAATTTCAAGTTATGGGACTTCCCTGGTGGTCCAGTGGCTAACACTCCACACACCCAATGCAGGGGTCCCTGGTCAGGGAACTAGATCCCATATGCTGCAACTAAGAGTTCACCTGCTGCAATTTAAAAAAAAAGATCCCACGTGGGGCAACTAAGACCCTGCAAAGCCAAATAAATAAATAAATAAAATTTCCAGTTATAAGGTAAATAAGTACTAGGAATGTAATACACAACATGATAAATGTATCACTGCTGTATATTATACATGAAAGATCTTATGAGAGTAAATCCTAAGAGTTCTTATCACAAGAAAAAAGAAACTTCTGTTTCTTTAATTTTTATCTATATAAGATGGTGGGGGGGGGGCGTGGGGGGGACTTCCCTGGTGGCTAAGAATCCACCTGCCAATGCAGGAGATATGGGTCCGATCCCTGGTCTGGGAAGATCCCACAGCCAAGAAGCAACAAATCCTGTGCACCACAAATACTGAACCTGCACTCTAGAGCCCATGAGCCACAACTACTGAAGCCCGTGCTCCACAACCAGAGAAGCCACCGCAATGAGAAGCCCTCAATGAAGACTAGCCCCCACTTGCTGCAACTAGAGAAAGTCTGCATGCAGCAACAAAGACCCAATGTAGCCAAAAATAAATTGATTGATTAAAAAAAAAAACACAGGAAACTGTCTTATTTTTTTAAAAAAAGATGACAGGGAACTTCTCTGACAGTCCAGTGGGTAAGACTCCGTGCTTCCAATGCAGGGGACCCGGGGTCAATCCCTGTTTGGGGAACTAGATCCCACATGCATGCCACAACTAAGAGTCCACATGCCACAACTAAAAGATCCCACATGCTGCGATGAAGATCCCACGTGCCTCAACTAAGATGCAGCGCAGCCTAAATAAATAGGTAAATATTAAAAAAGAAAAAAAAAGACGATTAAAATTAATTAGGTTGGCACAGTGGTTAAGAATCTACCTGCCAATGCAGGGGACACAGGTTCGAGCCCTGGTCCGGGAAGACCCACATGCCGCAGAACACCTAAGCCTGTGCGCCACAGTTACTGAACCTGCGCTCTAGAGCCCATGAGCCACAACTACTGAAGCCCGTGCTCCGCAACAAGAGAAGCCACCACAATAAGAAGCCTGTGCAGGGTTTCCTAGGTGGCGCAGTGGTTGAGAGTCTGCCTGCCAATGCAGAGGTCACGGGTTCGATCCCAGCTCCAGGAAGATCCCACATGCCACGGAGCAACTAAGCCCGTGTGCCCAAAAATAAATAAATAAATAAATAAATAAAGAAGCCTGTGCATCACGATGAAGAATAGCCCCCTCTCTCTGCAACTACAGAAAGCGTACACACAGCAATGAAGACCCAACACAGCCAATAAATGAAATAAATACATAAAATTTAAGAACAAAAAATTAAAAAACTATAAAATTAGGTAAATTTTTTTAAAAAGATGACGGATGTTCAGTAAACCTACTGTGGTCATTGTTTCATGATGTATGTTAAGTCAAATCATTTGTCTATATACTTAAACTTACATAGTGCTGTTGTGTCAATAAAACTGGAAGAAAAAAAATGTCTCTAGATATTTCCAGTGTCCCCTAGGGGGCAAAACCACCTCTTTTAAGAGCTACTGTCTTAGATATTCAACCACAGGGAGAGAGGAACAGCTAAGTAAATATATTATCAATGAGCTATCCACCTAATTAGAAGAATTACAAAGACTGATGAGAACATGGAGAAATCTTTCAAGAAGTTTTAAAGTGTTCATCTTTTTGTCCCCATAATTGCACTTCCAGGAAATAATCAAGAGGGACATTTGAATAATCACCAAAAAAAAGGGAAATAACAAATGTCTCAGAGGTTTATGCAGTCTTTAAAAGGTAAGTGTAGCAAGTTTTAATAAAGATAAAATTCAGTAAAGTTTTATTAAAAATTTTCTCAATTTTGTAAAAAAAAAAAGCTATCAATATTTATGTAGAAAAAAAGACTGCCAAGAAAGAATATTATACACTTATAATCAGAAAAAGTTACCTTTTAGCATGTTTACCACATAATTTAAAATTTCAAAAAATTTAAGAGCAAACTAAAATTGTGTATTTCTACAATTATATAAAGAAATTTACATGTGGATAAAGACTGGAAATTAAAATAGATAAGTGTTGTGTTATGGGAATGTGAATTAAAATTTTTTATTCTTTAAAAAATATTTTACTGATAAATGTTTTAAATGCACATGTAGATACACATATATATACACGTACCTGAATAAGGTCATTTTGTAAAAACCTGTTTTATAGCCCTACTAATGTACATCTGGTCACAGAAGACTTAAATTGAGAAATAAAATTATAAATATGACAAATTTATTATAGGAGGAGGTTAAAGCTGCTCTAGCACTGTGGTTCTCAAACTTTAGTGAACTTCAGAATTATCTAGAGGGCTTCTTAAGCCACTGTTTCCTGGGATCTATCCTCAGAGCTTCTAATTCAGTAGGCCTGGGGTAGGACCCGGAATTTGTATAGAATTTATACTTCTAACAAGTTTCCAGGTAAAGGTGATGTTGTTGCCCAAGGGACCATGCTTTGAGAACCATCCTTCCAACTCTGTCTTCCCTACCTTAGGGTGAGAGTAATCAATCAGAGATGGGAGCTTGACGAGTACCGCTATTATCTATATTTGGCACAACTGCAAAATATAAGCTTTGTTAAGTTTGTTTCTGTTCATTTTATGAAACACACAGCCTTGAGTCACCGGGCCCTTCTTGAATCCAGTAATGGACAGAGAAGTAGCACTGAAGCATTTCTCAGGGTTAGAAGAAGTTGTCATACCACTGTAGAGACTGCATAACTGACAAACTACCTGACAGGAACCCTAAGTTAAGCATTTTTGGTATTCTCATGCCAAGTACAGTGTTATGCCAAGTACATTTATCGATCACTAGTTCTCAGGACCTTGTTATTTGCCGAGACTACGAAGTTGAAAAGTGACGATACCTGCCCTCAAAAAGCTTACAAGATCATTCTCTAAGTTATGTTTGTGCAATGTATATATTACTGTTCAGCGATATAATATTACTCAGCTATAAAAAAACAATGAAATAATGCCATTTCCGGCAACATGGATGGACCTAGAGATGATCACATTAAGTCAGTTAGAGAAAGACAAATAAATGATATCACTTACATGCGTAATCTAAAAAAATGATACAGGGAACTCCCTGGTGGTCCAGTGGTTAGGGCTCGGTGCTTTCACTGCTGGGGGCCTGTGTCCGATCCGTGGTTGGGGTACTAAGATTTCAGACGCTGTGCAGTGCAACCAAAAAATTAAAGAATAAAAAAAATTTTTAATGATACAAATGAACTCATTTACAAAACAGAAGTTGACTCACAGACATAGAAAACAAACATGGTTACCAAAGAGGATAGTAGGAGTGGTGGGGGAGGGGGATAAATTAGGAGTTTGGGATTAACATTTACACACTAATATATATAAAATATGGAAACAACAAGGACCTACTGTATAGCACAGGGAACTATACTCAATATCTTGTAATAACCTGTAATAGAAAAGAATCTAAAAAAGAGTATAGATGTATGTCAATTATATCTCAATAAAATTCTTAAAAAAAAAAAGAATATAGGGACTTCCTTGGTGGCACAGTAGTTAAGAATCCGCCTGCCAATGCAGGGAACACAGGTTTGATCCCTGCTCCAGGAAGATCCCCCATGCTGCTGAGCAACTAAGTCTGCGCGCCACAACAGTTGAGCCTGCACTCTAGAGCCCATGAGTCACAACAATTGAGCCTGTGTGCTGCAACTATTGAAACCTGCATGCCTAGAGCCCATGCTCCACGACAAGAGAAGCCACTGCAATGGAGCCTGTGCAACACCATGAAAAGTTGCCCCTGCTTACCACAACTAGAGAAAGCCCATGTGCAGCAATGAAGACCCAATGCAGCCAATAAATAAATAAATACATTTTAAAAATAGTAATAAAAAAAAGAATATTATGTATAACTGAATCACTTTGCTGTGCACCTGAAACTAACACATTGTAAATTATACTTCCATTAAAAAAGTTCAGTGAATGTACTGTGAAATGGAACAATATTTCCCTACATTTAATACCCTCAGTGATACATTTAAAGTGAAATGTACTAGCTTCTTGGCTTTGACTGCTGTTGCAAGCTTGGGTCCCATCTTCTTTGATTCTGTGATGTTGTCTCCACATTTCCTGCAGTATTCAGGAACTGAGCATTCAGTATTCCTGCAGTATTCACAGAGATAGCTCAAGTACTCAACTAACCTTTGTTAGAACTGAAGGAAATTTGATGGCATAAACTATGCACCACTTAGTTGTCTGTGTTATAAATTCAGTTATGTGTTTCTCAGGGTTTTTGGCAAGGATTTCAAGCTCTAAACAGACTCTTTCTGTGATTCTTGTTTTCCTGCCCCTTTTAGGAATGATGTTTTTTCTTTGGCACCTGACCCTGAAGAGTACCTTCTGGCTGGTTTCCTCATTCTTACCATCTGCTTCTATTGATATTTAATTATTCAATTATTGATATTTAATTAGGTTTCTAGAGGAAGTATGCCTTTCTTGTCCTACTTAACCTCTAATGGTGAAAGCAGCTCAATGCACAACTCCTTCATTCATTTCCATTAGGATCCAGGAACTGAGCTAGGTGCTCCGAACAAAACTGTAAACAAGACAGGTCTCTGCTTTCATGGAAGTGTCATTCTGCTCAGAGAGACAACCAAACAAAAATTAAGTCAAGGACTTCCTAGGTGGCGCGGTGGTTAAGAATCTGCCTGCCAATGCAGGGGACACAGGTTCGATCCCTGCTCCAGGAAGATGCCACATTCCAGGGAGAAACTAAGCCCCTGTGCCACAACTATTGAGCCCATGTGCCGCAGCTACTGAAGCCCACACGGCCAGAGTCCATGCTCCACAACAAGAGAAGCCACCGCAATGAGAAGCCTGTGCACCACAGTGAAGAGTAGCCCCCGCTCGCAGTAACTGGAGAAAGCCCATGTGCAGCACGGAAGACCCAACGCAGCCAATAAATAAATAATTAATTAATTAATTAAAAAATCAAGTCAAAACAACTTGACTGGTGCTCCCACCAGCATTCTAGGATTTTTTTCCTGCATGTTTCCTCCCTGAGGCCTTCCATAGTGGCCTAGATGCAGTCCTACAGCAATTAAGCTCTGTCTGGGCTCTGAATCAGAAAGTCTCAGGTCTACTGGCTCTAACACTTCAAGCTGGGTGACCAAATTGCCTGACCTTCCTATGTCTCAATTTCTTCATTTGTAAAATGGGGATAATAGAGGTTTTGTGAGGATTAAAGCCTTAGCACAGAATTCTCACATAATAATCACTCAATTAATGTTTGCCACTGTTGTTCCTTTCTGTATATACCACTCCTTGCACTTTTCTTTTCCCAAAGCACCCTTTTCCAGTGCACAGCCACCCCCTTTCCCACTCCTATGAAAATGATAGAGGGAGAAACTTAATGTTGGGAAATTTCTATTTTTTCACAATTTTTCTTTTTCCTGGAAATTGGAGAGACTCTCAGTATACAATTTTAGTAGATTCCCTATGCTCAGTTCACAGAATTCCAGTTTGTCATTGGAACATATATTGTTCACATGTTTGAATACACTTAATCACTTTTATAGAACTCCTCCTTTGCCTGAAGGTGGCTGTGTAATTTAGCATAACTTTAGAGGTGGGGGGGGGTATTGTAGGACACATCTGTCACCTAAAAGCTAACAACTAAACAACCATTTGGTTATTGGAGGCCCCACATTTTACTGAGGGCAAGTTTAACATAACATACTCCTCTTTGATGGTTCTGTAGTCCTACAAGCCTGGGAAGATGTGTGATGGCAACAGAAGACCTAGGTTCAAGAGAGCAAGGACAGCATTTCTTTTTCTGTCTCTACAGTACCTGGTACAGCACCTAGCATGTTCATTCCCTGGCTCAATCAACGCTGCTTGCCAGGTGTGTGATAATGGGCAGGTTACTTAACTCTTCTGAGCCTCTATAGCAAATAAATACTAATCCACGTGGAAGGGTTTGTATAAGGAGAAAAAGAACTAATAATAGTAAAGCCCCACTCAGTGCCTGACACATAGCAGTTGGTTCTCTTCCCCTTTCACTTCTTGTATATTTCCTACCCTCCCTACCACTGCCCTGCCTCCAAAAAAATTATAAGTTATTTGAGACAGGGACTTTGCCCAATGTCTAGCACGAGATCTTATGCATAGTGATAGTTTCAATTTATTCAGTCATTCAGTGAATCTTTACACATCAAAAGTGCACAAAAGCTTAGAGCTGAGAGAGAGCAGCTATATTCAGGAACCCCAAGTAATTGATTATGACTGAAGCAGAGGCTTCTAGGAGGAAATGATGAGAAAGAGCTAGATTGCTTAGCCTGGATTAGGTCTCAAAGGGCTTTTGTAGGTCTTATGTGAATTTTGGACTTTATCCTGTAAGGCAAAGGACTGCCACTGAACCAAGGAGTGGCAGAAACTTTTTTTTTTTTTGGCCTCGCCAGGAGGCATGTGGGATCTTAGCTCCCCAACCAGGTATTGAACCTGTGCTCCCTGCAGTGGAAGTACAGAGTCCTAACTATGGGACCACCAGGTATTCCCAGAAATGTCTATTATGTTTTCATTTTAGAATGGCTTGTGGTTCTCGGGCTTTAGAGCGCTTAAGAATCACTGGGGAAGCTTGTCAAGAAAGAGGGACCCCAGAGCCACACTGCCTGAGAATATGCATTTAAACCAGCACCTTAGGGACTCCCCTGGGGGTCCAGTGGTTAAGACTCCCTACTTCCACTGCAGGAGGCACAGGTTTGATCCCTCTTCAGGAAACTAAGATCCCACATGCTGTGTGGTGTGGCCAAAAACAAAAACAAACAATAAAACCAGCATCTTAGATGATTCTGATTCACTTAAACATTCAGACACAATTGGTACATATCTTAAAACCAAAAGACCAGTAGCCCTGGGGAGACCTGACTTGAACTTAGGCTTACACTGCCTCCCCTGATCAATCTGCCTTTCTTGGCCTGTCCTACCTCTAAGGCCTTAGGCCTCCTTTTTCCCATGGAGGACCAGCTGGAAGCCCAGCAAATGGAGCAGAGCCCAAAGACTGGACAGAGGCTGAAGAGAAGTAGACACATTTGATAGGTGTTTAAAAGGTGAAATAGACAAGACTTGGAGATTGTATGGGGAGTGTGTGAAGGGGTCAAGGGTGCCTCCGGGATTTTGGTTTGGAGCAATGTTGTTTTGTTTTGGTTTTTTGGGGGGGGGCAGTGCATAGCATGCGGAATCTTAGTTCTGCAGTGGAAGTGAGGAGTCAACCACTGAACCGCCAGGGAAGCCCCTGGAGCAAGTTATAATGGTGTGTCATACAGTGACCTGGGAACTTGAAAGAGAGGAGCAGCTCTGAGAAGTAAATTGAGGAATTTTAGTTGAGATTTGCTGAGTTTGAGGTGCCTCTAGGACAGCCAAGTGGAGATTTCAGAAGTCAGTTGGATTTATAGATAGGAAGTTCGAAGAGAGATCTGGACTAGAAATCTAGACTTGAGAATCATCAGCAAATAGATGGTAATAGAAGTGGGGTGAAGTCAACCCAGGAGAGGGACTAGAATGGAAAGAGAAACGGGTCCATAACAAAACCCAAAGAACATTTAAGGGAAGGGCTGAGAGAGAAAAAAAATTGCAAACGGATCAAGGTCAGGCCAAAGTCACAGCCCAAAGTCACAGGGAGGGAGTTCAAGAGGAGTGACGAACTAGGAAGCATCCTGGATTCAGCAAAAGAAGTCCGCGGTGACTTTATGGAGAGCAGTTTTGGTGGAGCCACACACCAGATTTCAGTGGATTGAGGAGTGAATGGGAGGTGAGGGAGTGGAGACAGCTGGCGTGGACATTTTTTCCAAGATGTTTGGCCAAGAATAGAGAGAGATACGGTGGTAACTTCAGAAGGAACTAGAATCGAGAGTCTTTTTCTACGCTAACGCGGGAGTGGGACAAAATACAGATCAAAGGAAATAATCAATAAAACCCACCGAGAAAGGTGGGAGAGATCCACTGCACAGATGTCAGGGTTGCTCTTAAGACAGGAGGGACCTACTTCTATTTCTGAACCGGATTGAAGGAAGAAATGATCGATTGATTTGGATGCTTGGTATCCGGTACTCCTCTCTGATGGATTCTGTCTCCTCTTGGAGGTTGGGAGCCAGGCCATGAGTAAGGAGTTTGTAGGATGAACCTTTTTCCTCAGCTAGTCAAAGCACAGGGTTTCCAGCAGGACGGAAGTAGTCCCTGCACTAAGGCAAGAGCTCGGTGGGAAGCGGGTTGAGGCTGAAGCTTTAAAATTTGAGGGAAGAGAGGCTGACTGAGAGGAAGCGTGATGTTCCTCACACCCTGAGGAAAGCTGCATGTGGGCCACCGAATGAGAGGTTATTTCCCCAGAACCTCGTGCTGGGGCTTTGATTTGGGCTCCCCCATCCTCTTGTAGTCAGTCTGCCTTCCCCGGCTTGTGTCTCACGTCTAGGCCTCAAGCCTCCTCGTCCCCACCGAGGACCAGCTGGAAGCCATTTTGATTAAGCTCCACCACAGAAGGAGGACAATACAGCCCCGCCCAGAGCCAGGCGCGCCCCCGCGGCGGGCCGGGTGCGCGTGTCCGCGTCTCTTCCCGCCGGCCTGGCGGGCGCCGGGCCCAGGCCGGGGCGGCGCAGGGCGGGGGGTGGGGGTGGTTATGTAAGCGTTGCGCGCTCCCGCGAGGCGACAGCCAATGAGGAGAGCCGGCGGCTCGGGCTCGCGCACGCAGGGTGGGGGGAGGGAGCGCACGACGTGCGCGCGCCCTCTCCCTCCTTCACCGCTGCCGCCTCCTTCTTCTGCCGCTCCTGGTGCTGCTTGTGTGCTCGTTCGGTGCGGACCTGGTACCTCTTTTGTGAAGCGGCAGCTGAGGAGACTCCGGCGCTCGCCATGGCCGACGAAAAGCCCAAGGTGAGCTCGGCGCCGGCCTCCGCGTCTCGCCGCGCGGCCGGGGTCACGGCTCGGCCCGGGGTCCGGCCCGAGCCCGCCGCGGGCTCCCCGCGCCTTCCCGGGCCCCCCACGGGGCGGCCGCGGCTCAGGCCCCGGCGCTCCGCGCCATTTTCCTCCCTCCCCTCTTCCTCCCTCCCGCGCGGGAGGAGGCCGCGCCGCCCTCCCCCGCCCCCGGCTGTCTCGGAGTGCGCGCCGGGCGCGGGTTGGGCGGGCGAATCGCGGACGCCCGCGGCCCCACCGGCCGCGAGCAGGGCTTCTCGGGCCCGGCCGGCCGGGCGCGCGTGACGAGGGGCGTTAGGGCGCGCGGTGTCCCCACCCTCGGCGGACCCCGCGCCGGACCGCGGCGGGTGTTGCCGCCTCCGCGGTGGCTAGGAGTTCCCTCCGCCCCGGGCTTTCCCCCTCCGGGGTGGGGGCCGCGGGCATCTGGGGACCCCTGCCCCGGGCCGCGCTGGGCGGCTGAGGGCTCGGGGCGAATCAATGGGCTGCCGTTGGTTTGGAAGCCGGATACCCGTCGGGCCGCCGTGAGGGGCCGGGGTTGGGGGATTCCCGGGGAGTATGTCCCACATTTTTTGTGGGAATGGGCAGGGGCTTTTCCCTGGGTGCCAGATAACGCCTGACCTGCCGAGACCATGTGGTTGCGAGAAGTTGGAGGCAGATGTGCGAGCGGAGAGACTTTGTAGGGCATAACTTTTTAACGCGGGTTTTGAGGTACCAGGAGGCTTTTCCCTGGAGGACTGGGGCACACACTTCTTCCTGGCACACGGGACTTTCTTTTGGTTTGTTTTGTGACACCCCTCTCACCCCCCCATTCCGAAGTGACTTGGGGGGCTACAGAATTCCTTCTACTCTTGATTTTGGTGAACTTCATATTGGGTCGAAATCTACAAGGGAGACTTGGAATAAAACCGTGCCTTTGACTCATGACAACAAAGGGGAGGGGAGGATAAGCTCTTAACTAAAAATAAACAAAAACGAAGCTGCTCGTAGAGGCGAACAATAATAGTGGTTCTCAGTTATGACCGCTGCTTGGGAGAGAATCAAAGGATATTCCTCAATTAGGTTTTGTTTCTTTTTTTAATGTAGTTGGAGATTTGTTATTAAACTGAATTTGGTAACTTTTTAGCAAGTGATTTGTAATGAGTTTTGAATTACAAGCTCTAGATTTTTTTTCTTGCATTCTGTACTCAGAGCACTTTGAAAAGAGAAAGGATGCTTATTTTTAATCTTTTTAGAGGAAGGACATTTTGAGAGTAATGTATGTCATTTTAAACAACTCAGATTCAAGAGGGCATTGCAGTACATTGAGGGGGATCCCTCTTTAAAAATCGATTGTTGACACTGATAGTATTGGATGTAGGCTGCTTTTGTTTCTGTGACAGGTATTTAATATTGTTGCTTCAGGATTTCTCGTCTTTCAGATTGATTTCAGCAGCTGAAAACAGCTGTATGCTCTGTTATACAGAATGAGAAACCTGTTGATTTCGGAAGCAATTTGGGCTGCTGCAGCTTTAAAAGGTGTTTGTTTTTCACATTTTCCAAATTATACTTTTATTTTTCTTTCAACAGGAAGGAGTCAAGACTGAGAACAACGATCATATTAATTTGAAGGTGGCGGGGCAGGATGGTTCTGTGGTGCAGTTTAAGATTAAGAGGCATACACCACTTAGTAAACTAATGAAAGCCTATTGTGAACGACAGGTGAGGAACTGACGTGCACTTCCACTGAATAAAACGTATTTTTAAAAAACAAACTTTATTTTCTTGAGAATAGAAACCAGCATAGTATGACAATGGATTATCTTTGGTAGAATGAGTATGGGCTTAAATACTTGACACATCACAGTTTTATCATACACTTGGTTTGTTGATTCTTCATAAAACCCCTTAGGATGGTTAATACCATATATGATTCTAGTTCTGTGCCAGAAATGCATCAGGTTACTTTCACAACATGTGGTTTGTTTCCAAGGGGATGCAGTTTTACTTTTATAAGAAAATAAGAGTGAACTTCATAAAACTTCTTGTCAGGCTCTTTTTTAACAATTTAAAATTTGTCTTGTGTCAAAACAATTTATTTCAAGTATATTAACCAATTTGGAAATAAAATTAAATGTGAGTTGAAGGACATTGCAATTTTCCTGAAGCAAGTAATATTGTAATATTTTCTTTTTACACTAGTAGTAGAGGTCAAGAGATTTAACCTAAGCATATACATTCCTATATTATAAGGACATTTGAATTTTACTCAGAAAATAGTAAATTTTTTACATCAAGAAGAGGAAGTAGAACTGAACAGATGCTGGGAGGTAAATGTAAGCTTTAAGACGAAGCTTCCTTTTGTGATGTCGAGTCTGTAATAATACGAAGGAACTTTAAAGATGACTTTTGCAAGTATAATAGAAACTCTGGTAAATCAATTAATCCAACAGTAACCTGGCAGAAGTATTTTTATTGTTCCACTCTAGGTGTATAATATATAAAAGTTTGGGAAATTATTTTGTTAGACTAAAACAATTTGTCTGCGTTGCAAATTCACCTCCTAAAAATAGGTTCAAAATAGAGTAAGGTTAAAAACCTACAGTTTGGGGGTGGAGCACCTCTACAAGTTGGGAGATTGAGTTTGATACTTGGGCCTCCTCCATGAGACTGAAGGACTTTTTAAAGAAACTGAAGATTTAAACTTCTTTTTGAGTTTGAAGCTTTATTTTATGCGTAAATTATTTATAACATGAGAGGATACTGTGGTTATAATTTTTTATCTTCATAAACTTTTTCATAGTTGCTTACAAAGATATTCCTTTTAATGTACTTTCATTTAAAGTATTCTGGTGAAATCCCCTAACAATGAGTAAATATGTACTTATTAATTGTGCTAAAGAAGTTTTGCGCTGGTATCTACCGTATTTGAACACTAGTGCCCCTTCAGGTTCCAAGGGAATTCTAATGATAATCATTTTGTAGAACTTTTATGTAGCAAAACCTTATACAAAATAGAAACTCATTCTTAGATTTGGTGACTTTTAACAAAATTCTTTGCATATTTTTTCTAACTTTTCTCTAATTACTATTAAATTTTAGCTTTTAAATGGTCATATTTTTCAACACTGAAAATTTTCAAACTTAAGAAAGAACTTTACATTGAATACCCATGAGTCTACCATCTAGATTAACTGTTACCAGTTTACTATACACATCTATTGATACTCCGTGTCCATCCTAAAATGGTCGTATTTAAGACTTCCCATATTTCTTGTAGGGCCCCCAAAGGAGCTTTTTAATCTTTTTTTTAACCAGATGCATATGTGTTGGGGTATTATACCATGTGCCAGAAAAAGTAAAGGACATCCTCTGTATTCCCTATTATTGTAGGAAATTGTCCTATAAGATCTAGTTAGTGGGTCAATCAAGAATTTTTTAGTTTTCCTGCTATGTTTAAAATAAGTCTACTGTATTACCCAGTGTAAGTAAAGTTTTCCTTGATTTTTTTCAGTTATTAGGCATAAGATTGGGATTATATTTGACTAAACTTGTTGGGGCCACTCTTAACTTGCACTAGAGGAAAAAACATTGGTAATCCATAAAAAATTTAATTCCACTGCGTATATGTTGGAATGCAAATATGAAAATATTATCCAGGAAGAATTTGGAAAGATGTTTATTCCCATTTTCCTCTTAAATTGGGGATAACCTCAGAGTTATGTGAAACAAGATACCTGTTTACTTTTCAAGTGGTTTCTCTGGTTCTAAGGAAGAGGGAGTTGAAGTATCATCTAATTGGTCTGATTCTCTGCTTTTTAAGTATAGTTATGGGTTGTTAAAAAAACCTAAAATATCTGATCTAATTTGCATAGCTGAAGTTTTTTTGTCAGGTGAGGTTTCTTGACCAAAGATTTCCTATCAAGATTAATTGACTGCTCTATATTTACTTTCTAATGAACGCATTTAGCATTGAATCTCTGGAGGAGTTCCAGTGAATGCCTAATGGGCATCTCAAACTAAACATGCAAAGGAGGACTCTTTGATTCTACTAGAAATCTTTCTCTGGTGTCCCCACTCAGTAAATAGCACCATTTTACGTCTAGCTCTCAAAATCTTAGGGTCATCTTTTGTGATGCGTCATAACAAATAAAATCCATCAGCGATCCTGTTCTGTATCTAAACTTGGTCTAATACAGTAGCCACAAGCCACGTGTGAGTGTTTACCACTTGAAATGTGGCTAGTCCAAGTTGAGATGTGCTGTAAAGTGTAAAATAAATACCAGATTTTGAAAACTTGATATGAAAAAAAAGTCTCAATTTTTGAAATGTTGATTATATGTTGAAATGATAGTATTTTTAAGTATGTTGAGTTAAAACATTTTTATTAAACTTTTACCTATTTTTAACTTTTTAATGTGGCAACTAGAAAAAATACCATATGTGGCTCACATTATATTTCTATTGGATAGTGCTGAACCCTCAACCATTTTTATTCTAAGCTGGATTAACTTGTACCTCAGGGACTTCCCTGATTAATTCAGAGTGCCCATCACTCAGTCCTCTCACTCTTGTTTAAATTTTTCTTTTTTTGCATTGATTATTGCCTATATTTATCTGTCTCTGCACTAGAATGTAAGCTCCATGAGTGTAGGGCTGTTTTATTCACTATTTCTCTAGAGCTGACCAATACTCTGCACATAGAATGGTCAAATGCTCTTGTAAAATGATAGAGAACATTCAAACTAGTATCTCTGTCGGTTGGTTTCTAAATAAGTTTTTCATTCACACGTAGAATTAGATTTGCCCACTTTGTACCAGCAACATGTCCTTCAGGCAGCTGATTGAGAGCATACTATTCCATTCTAGTGTAAGTTTATCCTTACATTATTTACCAGAGTGTCAAGTGGTTTTAGAGAGCACAGAATAATTGGTTTAGTCCAGTGCATTTTTGTGAAATGAAGTGGAGACCTGAAGAGAGAACCTCACACAGCTTTTCTGGGGCACAGCTCTCTCTAAAGCTTAGGGATGAGATTTATACAGAAAAGGAAACCAAATACTGGTTTAATGTAAATTCATTGTTTGAATTTACGTGGTTTATGGAATCTTAAAGGCAAGTTTCCTGAATTTTGCACTTTTGATCTCTAGTAAAATAAAAGAGCTTTTATTGATAAGAAAAAGCGTAAAAACAGGAGGCAATAAAGGAATACAATTTGCTTGTGTTCTCCAGGCCCTACTGCCCGCGCCCCCGCCCCATTTTGAATGGCCACACCATTGATCTTATGTCCTTAACAGTGGATGTAGTGAAGGAAGAACCCAGCATATAGAAGATGTTAAGAGTTTTGTTGAAGCAAGGAGTCTCCAAAGGAGTGTTTGTAAATATATATAATACTTAGTATTAATGGCTTGGCATTGAATTCTTGGTTGATTTGTATAATTGTAAACTAAATTTGAAAGTCATGAGGAATGAATTGGGTATGGCTGTCACCTACCTGGTGAGGAATTGCTTGTATTCCTCAAGACCAGGGCTAGTCTGGAAGTGTTATCTGTTAAAGACCAGAGTGTTTTGTTTTTAATATTTTTAATATTTATTTATTTGGCTACACCAGGTCTTAGTTGTGGCACTCGGAATCTTCTTTGAAGCATGCAGGATCTTTTTAGTTGTGGCATGCGAGATCTAGTTCCCTGACCAGGATCGAACCAGGGCCCCCAGCATTGGGAGCGCAGCGTCTAAACCTCTGGATCACCAGGGAAGTCCCAAAGACTAGAGTTTTAAAGGAAGGCAGCATGATTTTCATGTGACAGGTAGTTTTATGGACTGATTCAGTGAATCCTTGTTAAATAAGGGAATACAGGTGTTAAGTGTTTATTGAACACTTTATTTCAATATTTTTAGTCCTAGGAACTCGGTTTAATTTTTTCTTAAATATCAGTTAAAACGGTGTTTTTGTAACGAGAATTGTAGTTTGTAATTTGAGCATGATACAGGAATGACTGTGTAAGATGCTTCCAAGAAAGCTGTTTTTCGAGTTAATATATTCACAGCATACCTCCAAAGATCTCTTGTTCTCATTTGGTTGCAGTAACCAACAACTTTACTATTTTGCTGCTTTCCCCTTCTCCCCACCCCTGTGTCAGGTAGGTACTTCTTGATAAGTAAAACATTGGAGTCCCCTTTGCAGAAAGGGACATATTTAGGCTCATTTATCTCCTTAAATGTACATAAAAATTTCTTGAAACTAAACTCTGGTAAATAAAATCTTTAATTTCCCTTTCTGTAATAAAGCTTCTCCCCAATTTAGTAGCTTTAGGTTTATTTTCAAATAAAAAACAGAAAATGAAGCATAGCTGGATGGATATTTCATCCATTTTATTCCATCAGTACTTAGCACTTACATGCACAAGATACGCAGTATGTAAGTCTAGATTTCTATCCTTACTAGAGCTTATTTTCTGGTGCAAAGTTGACTAATAATTGCAGGCTTGGGTAAGTACTAAGGAGGAAATTAAAAAGCAGGTGCTTCTTTAGAGCTATTCCAGGATTTTCGAGGATGTGGGTTGTGGTCTTATGGATGGTTTTAGGGACCAGTTACTGCCTTGTGTTCTCGTAGAAACGCCCTGACTGCTCAAGGATAAGAACTTGTTGACTGTGCCTGTGGTGTGCCTAGTATTGTGCTGGGCTGGGCCTTAGGTTCTCCTTCATAGTGGTAGGAATTTTTGAATAGACGTGAAAGCAAAGTAGCTTTTAGGCAAAGTTTTATTTTAATCATTACACCTTTTTAGGTGACTTCAGTTTTCATATTATTAATGGATTTTGTTTGTTTTTGGAGCACTTTTTAATGTACATTGAGGAATGTTGATGTTTATATCTGTTGCTTCAAATTTCCTTTCAGTATCTAACTCATTCAAATGCACTGTTTGACTCAAGGTATCATCTGTTCAAGCTTGAAGTAGCTATGGTCTCAAAAGCAGTACAGCTTTTTTTTTTTTAAGACCTTTTTAAGAAAAATCATTTTTCCAATGAAAATCAAACATTTAAAGAAAGTGAAAATCATCCCAAATCATTTAACCAATATAGAAATGTTAACATATTGATTATAACTTGTTTAGGTCTCTCTTTTAAATATATTCATGGCCAAATATGCATATAGTTTTAGTTCTTACTGTTTCCTTGCATTCTTATTGCTTTTAAACTCTTTGTCCAGGGTTTGTCAATGAGGCAGATCAGATTCCGATTTGACGGGCAGCCAATCAATGAAACAGACACACCTGCACAGGTAAAAATCTCTTTGTGCTAACTAGAAAAACCAATGTTTTTTATAATTTTCTCAACAGCTTTGTTTATTAATTTGTGAACTTCTAGTCATTGGAATATAGTTCTTTACCAGAGTTCAAAGCTGTAAAATATGGCCAAAAGGGAACAGAAGGAAAAAATAGGAGTAGATTCAGGAAGTGCCAATGATCTTAAATATTCAGTTATCACTTTGTAAAGCTTGCAGGTCATTTTACTTTAATCCATATTTTTCCTCTTGCCAGCATTATTTGGAAAAAATAATTAAAATGCCTGTCTGTTACTTCAGAATGTGTTCCTTTTGTTTTCATTGCTGCAACTGTGAAATCATATTCAGGTCTCCCCGCAAGTGATTGGTGGGCTGTTTATCTTAACCATTTTAGCCCCTCGTGAATTCTCTTGTACCTGTACTCCTGAACTGAAGGGAATGTGGTGACTAACTGCAAGTCTCTTGATAGCTTATGTTTCATAGGACTGTTGTTAATTAGGTGGCTTTACAAACCCTTACTACAAAAGGTGTTGTCTGATCCATACATCTCTTTACGTATTACTTCAGTTGTTCTGTCACTTTGTAGGGGCTCGGCTGGGCTGTCTTCTGTAGCAGAAACTTTCTTTGTTTCTTGTTACCTTCTGAAATTCCATTTAAGACTCAATTTTGGGAAAAAATATTTTGATAGCAGAAATTTTAAATTGGAACCCTAGTACTTTTGAATTTGTTTTATTACCCCATAAAAACTAGAAAGTGATAAATAGGGTATGAGTGTAGCAGGAAATCCACGTTGTGGTTCCGTTGATAATCTTCAAAAATTTGAAATGTCTGTGAGTTGTGCTGGAGGGACTATTTTGAAGAAATTTCTGTTGCTGAGCCTTTAAGAAGCAATTATACTATGTAGCCACAAGGAGGAGCTGGATTCTCTTGATGAATGAGAGAGAAAAAGCTCTCTTGTATCTTTTGCAGGCATTTAAAGTTTCACTATAAAATCTGAAAACATTCCAGTCGTTTCATTTCAGTGGATAGGCTGAAGACCGGTTTTGATGGTTTTAAAAGACTAAAAAGAACCCATTATGCTAAACTCTGATGATAATGTATTTTATGTTTTTTTGAAGCCCTCACCCACCTCCAAAAAAAAGTTCTGGGACTTGTCTTTTATGCTGGCTGCAAATAATTTAACCCGAGGAGGATTTTTTAGTACTGCATTTATAAAATCTTCAAACTGAATTTGGAATTGACCTAATTTTAGTGTTTGGAATTGAATTTATTTTAGAATGAAATTGATTCATTTTAGAATTGTTCTTACAGTATTTATTAAATAGCAGAATTGTATAAATTAGAACATCTTAGCAGCCAATTTTAATTGCAGTATAATTGTTATGTACTCATTCTCTTAAGTACTTCACTTTCTTTGACTCATTTAGTTCTCATAATGAATGATACTCCATTTTACAAAAAGAATTGAGGCTTAGTTATTAATATTTTAAATGCTTTAGCCTTACTTTTACTATATTTGAACTTTTTCATTAGAAATAGCTTCCTTTCTTGTCTTTAGATGCCCAAGGTTGTTGTTTTATCTTCAAAATTACCAGTTTTTAGAAAGAATTTTTCATAAGTAATTATCAGCATAATAAACTGTTCCAAAGCTTTTTTACAAGTCTGTTTTTACCCATATCCCTTTCCTTACTGTGTAGTGGTAACCACTGTTTTGTGCATAGGCAAGGATATATTCGTGTTATACACATACAAACTTAAAAATATGTATACAAATGTAATACTATAAGCTGTTTGCTGCCTAGTTTTTAAATTTTGTTTTTTGCCTAATGCTGTTATCTAAGGGATATGTCCATTTCTGCATGTGTAAATCTGTTTATTCTCTAATAATAGGTACATGGTATTTCATGTATGCATGTATCATATTTCTTTGGGGTTTTGATATTTTGGTTATTTTCAGTTTTTTGTTCATCTAAACATTGTAGTGAGATCCTTTATACACATCACTTTTATTTTCAATAATTGAAGGTGAGATGATTCAACTCTTGGACATACCCAGCTTTTTAACTGAAAAACTCAGTTTTCTATAATCTTCATTAAAAAAAAAACCAAGTGAAAAATTATTTAAACCTAAGTCTGATGCTACTTTAAGCTGTGAGACATCTAAAATAATGAACACTGGAACTGGGTGGAACTTGTGTAGTCTTTCGGGCTATTTAAGTCTGATAGTTATAAATTCGAAGAGCTAAATAACCAATGGCTGATTGTTTTTTCTCATTTATGCTAGTTGGAAATGGAGGATGAAGATACAATTGATGTGTTCCAGCAGCAGACAGGAGGTGTCTACTAAAAAGGGAACGTGCTACTTTACTCCAGAATTCTGTTCCTCCAGACCAAGAAGACATTCTCAATTAGAAAACCGCAATTTGGTTCCATCACATCCTGACTACTGCAGTATAGTTTCTCTATTCTTTCATTTTCCCCTTCCCCATTCCTTTATTGTACATAAAGTAACTGGTGTATGTGCACAAGCATATTGCATTTTTTTTTTTAAACTAAATGGCCAATGGTATTTTGATCGACATCAAATGGAGATGGAATGGGGAAAAATACTGGTTCTGTGAAAATACCCCCTTTTCTCCATTAGTGGCATGCTCATCAGCTCTTATCTTTATATTCCAGTAAGTTATTTTGCTCTCACTGTTTAACAAAAAAAGAACAACATAAAAATTCTTGCATACCTTGTTCGATTGGAGAATTTTAATGTTTTTCATTTATCATTGTAAAACCAAGGACAATTTTATAACTTTTTTGTACGTAGCTGTTACATGTAGGGCAATCTGTCTTTAAGTAGGGATAAATTACTCTAAAAGAAATGAATCCTAGATAGTTTTCCCTTCAAGTCAAGTGTCTTGTTGTTTAAATAAACTTCTTGTTTAAAATGAGCTGTTTTCTTTATTCTGAGAAATATTAAATAGAAAGTTGAAGCTTAGAGAAAAATGTGACCTGAATAGGCCTACTAGAAGTTACATTTAAAGGAAGAAATAAAGCTACTTTGCAGTTCTGACAGACTAATGCAAAACAAAGAATAACAAAGTTGTATCAATGACTAGCAAGGAATGTTTCAGCCTCCTCTTTGTTCAAAAAGTTTAGGCCTTTCCAAATACCCAACTTTACTAGCAAAAAAACAGGGGCATAATGTTGTGGATTTACTCTCAAGTATTCTTTTTTGTAACCACTACCTGAGGCAGAGTGGGTTAGTACCCACAGCTAAGAAAAAGTTCTAATTTTGCTGACTCTGCTGATAAATCACCATTCTAGTCTTCATTTTGTCTGATGGTAAATAATCCCTAACCTTAAAACAGTTTTTGTTCCTTATCTGAGGATGTTGAGGCACAGAAAATGTTTACCTACATACATCCATTCTTACAGCCTTAAATATGCAGATCAGTACAGTTTTTAAATTCAAATGTATGGGGAAAGATAACTGTTACAGAACCAATAAACAGAATACTGGAGCTGGAAAGATGTGTAAAGATTACCTAATTCTAACCCCTGTTTTAAAAATGAGAAGGCTGAGGTCCAGAGGGTTCTTCATCACAGTTAGATGGCTATAAAACTGGGACTAGAGATTAGGTTTTCTGATGCCTGTTAATTGAATTTTCCAGTAATGGTTTTTAAGACACTGAATTCCCACCCTTACTGCCTAACAATGTGGCCTTTCTGGATCACGTCCCCGTGAACTATAATGCCTCGTATTCACTTAATTCACTCTACCTCTGTTGCAATATGGTCTTTTTTACATTCCCCATTTCTATAGTGAATGAGCTTCCCCAGAGACAGCAGGAATTGCGTAGGTTTTTGGCTCTGTATATGTGAGTTAATCTTAAGTCAACTGAAGTTTTATTTTCCTATATGTGTAGTGCTGCCAAACTATTTTTACAATTTATATTGTGAAATAGTGTGAGAAGCCTGCCTCAAGCATTTTTAGATGAGATCAGGTAAGTACATTTCTCTTGTTGCTCTAGGTTCTGTTAAGTAGTGGAATTTTGTTGTCCCCAAAATTAAAGTTAGGATTGAAATGCAAGCCAGAGAACTTTATTAAGGAAGGATTCCTGAACTGGGTTCTTGTTTAACCAGAGGAAACTAATGTCATGTCTGAGCTTTCGCCATGTTGGAAGAACTTTTAAATTCTTTCATACTAGGAAAACTTTCGGTAGAATTTTAAAAGCCATAGGGAAATGTGTGGAAAGGTACTGTTTCACAATATAGTATGTAGTAGCTTATTTGGATCAGTATATAATTAAGATTTACCTTTTTTTTAAAGCTCTTTATTGGAATATAATTGCTTTACACTGTTGTGCCAGTTTTTGCTGTACAACAAAGTGAATCAGCTGTATTTATACATATATCCCCATATCCCCTCCCTCCCGCGACTCCTTCCCACTTTCCCTGTCCCAGCGATCTAAGTCATCACCCATCATCGCGTTGATCTCCCTGTATTTTCTTCTTAAGTGAACTTTTGATTGTTGCCCTCGCCCTGTTTCACATAAATCACCACCAAAAAAGGCAAATAATTTATGGGAAAGTTTACGGAACCCTTTTAAAAAAACACTTTGAAAATATATGAATTGTTGAAAATGCTGGAAGTAATTGTAGCATTTTAATTTTTTTGGCATGAGAGGAAAGGTTCCTGTTTTGGTTAACTGTTAGGGCAGTTTAGCTAAACTCTGGCTGTGCTTATGTCTAAGTGAACCCAGTCTGTATGGGGAGATAAACTTTACTCCTCAGGACCCCTCATATTCACACAAGCTGCTTGAGGCCAAAACAAAACGTATTAGTGTCAAGTTATTAGGCTCACTGTTTTTCTTGTTTATGTTTTCATGGAGATTAATTGGAAGATTAAGATTACATTCTACCTAAAGGGGATGAGGTCAAGTGGAACATGGGAAGAAGTTGGAGGAGAAGTTCGAGACTAGAGTCAGTGTGTAATTATATAGGAAATTGACACAAGGAGGTCAGTAAGATAATGGAATCCCAGAATTTGAGGACGGTCTCTTGGAAAGTTTTTCCAAGGTCTTTGTGAGGGCTATGGGGTGTTGGAGAGGGCCAGCTGTGCCACTGAGGGTTATTTTTGAGTTAGGATGATACTGCTTTTAAATATGACTGATTCTGGATCATGGTTTTGCATTAGAATCCCCTAGTGAGCTTTTAAAAAATACTAGTGCCTGGGCCTTACCCCCAGAAATGTATTTTCAGAGCAATATGGAATTGAGAAGCAGTTCTGTGAGGCATTCTCACAGCTCCTGAGTTAAGCACCTTATGGTGAAGATTAAATGAGATAATATATGTTCTAGCTGCCTAGCACAATGCCTCCCATGTACTGAACTCTTTAATTTTATTTTCTTTATTTTTTAATTTTTATTTTTCTGCCTGTGTCAGGTGTTAGTTGCAGTATGCCAGGTCTTAGTTGTGGTGCGGGCTTCTCTCTAGTTGTAGTGCATGGGCTGTGTTGTTTGCAGCATGCTCCCTCTCTCATTGAGGTGTGTGAGCTCAGTAGTTGTGTGCTCAGGTTTAGTTGCCCTGTGGCATGTGGGATCTTAGTTCCCCAACCAGGGATCAAACCTGCGTCCCCTGCATTGGAAGGCAGATTCTTTACCACTGGACCACCAGGGAAGTTCCTATTTAATTTTTTTTAATATATTTATTTATTTATTTATTGGCTGTGTTGGGTCTTCGTTGCTGCACACGGGCTTTCTCTAGTTGTGGCAGGTGGGGGCTACTCTTCATTGTGGTGCATGGGCTCCTCGTGCTGGTGGCTTCTCTTCTTGCGGAGCACGGGCTCTAGACCCTGGGGCTTCAGTAGTTGCAGCACGTGGGCCCAATAGTTGTGGCTCACGGGCTTAGTTGCTCTGTGGCATGTGGTATTTTCCTGGGGCAGGAATCGAACCTGTGTCCTCTGCATTGGCAGGTGGATTCTTAACCACTGTGTCACCTAGGAAGTCCATTTTTAAATAAAAATTGTTTTCACTGTGAAGTAAGGGCTCTGCTGTAGGATGCTGAGGCTTCAACTGAATACCATAATCCCTACCAATTGGCCTGCACTTTCTGTTCATTTTATTTTATTTTTAATTTTTATTATTTATTTGGTTGTGCCAGGTCTTAGTTGCGGCAGACGGGCTCCTTAGTTGCAGCAGGCAGGCTCTTTCTATTCATTTTAAAAACTGAATACAGTCTTCGTCTCATTAGGTTTTTTGTGTGTTTTTTGTTTGTTTTAATTTTTTTTTTGGCCGCACCGCGTGGCATGTGGAATCTTAGTTCCCCAACCAGGGATCATACCCTCGCCTCTTGCATTGGAAATGTGGAGTCTTAACCACTGGACTGCCAAGGAAGTCCCTTATTAGGTTTTTAAATAAATGCTTAAAACTAGATTGTGCCCTAACAAGTCTTTAAAGAAAAACAATCCTCAGGATTTTAATGATTCTCCAATACTTTAAGAACCAAAGAACCCATCCACAAGATGCTTCGACATTTTGATTATCTAGGTGATGAGGGTTAGTCATGGATGTAGTAAGACGTGTTTGTTTTATAGTAAGACTTCGGTGTGTGAAGTGGTTAACTAATGAAAAGAGTGCCTCAGAGTGGAACATAATTAGAACAGAGTTTATAAACAGGTTAGGAATTTAATCTGTTATTTGGAATGTGGAGCCTTATTTCTCTGTAAGCAGTGACATGTGACTACGTATGAGATCATTTTAGGATTTCCTATATGGTGAGGGCCTTTGTGAAACCCTTTGAAGTCCAAGAATTTTCATGTAATATTTGTTTTCTTTGCACAAGAGGCTAAATGTATCTTAGGAGAACAGGACAGATTCGTTAGGTGTTTTTTTTTTTAACTTGTTTATTAGAGAAATAGTTCAGAAATGAGGAAAAGACAAACTTAAATCACATAATCTCATTCAGCTCTTAGTCTGAGAGGAGGAGGAAATAATGGGGTGACTAGAGAGGCATGTCAGACCTTAGTACAGTGTATGTGCCGTTTTGTTTATCCTAACTTTGGATAAAGAGAAGGCAAGAATATGACAAAGCCATTTCCCATATTTGAGACCTCTAGGTTAGTTCATTTGATTTATTTAATGAGAAATGAATTTTAAGAGAAAATAAACTCCTTGGGTTGTTTTTCTTTTGGTGGCATTGATCTGCCCTTTTTTTTTTCTTTTTCTTTTTTTGTGGTGAGGATGCAGCTAAGAAAAGAATGGACAGATGCATACTAAATTTGGCTCTAGGAGAGATGGATGCAGAATGTATGTGCGAGTGATATAGGGCACCCTGCAATACTGGGGTTGAGAAGTGAAACTTGTCAGAAATACTTGTTGTTGGGCCATTCATTAATTAAGTCACTTAACCAAGTTCAGAAGCACATGACCAGTATTTTAATAATAAGGAATAGAAATCGTTAAGAGTATGTATTAAACTGCGGTTGAACATAAGTAATTGCTATTCATGTAGATCAAAAATAGTCAAATATCCTTGGTATCGTACGGTTCAACATAGTTATGTGTGTATTGGATCACAGCAAAAGACATTATTCTAAGAGGTTGGTTCAAACCTGATTGCAGAATCTAAGAGTAAATCCCAATATCGAGGCCATGTAGATTGCCCATTTCCTCTGGCATTTTGGAATAAATAGGGACAGGTTGAAATTATGGGGGACTCAGAACATTTTGCCTAGTAGTGGGAAAGCTGGTAACGTTCAAGACACAAACACATGCTTCAGAATGAAGAGGTGCTATGTTAGTGCATCTTTTTTGTTTGTTTGGTTCAAATTCACTTATTTCCTTAGTAGGCACAAGTAGTAAAGAACAACTAGCAGATTGTTCTATTTAAGTTTTACATTGCATTTTAAAAAATAATTTATTATTTATTTTTGGCTGTGTTGGGTCTTCGTTGCTGTGCGCAGCCTTTTTCTAGCTGTGGTGAGCGGGGGCTGCTCTTCATTTGTGGTGCTTGGGCTTCTCAGTGCAGTGGCTTCACTTGTTGAGGAGCACAGGCTCCAGGTACATGGGCTTCAGTAGCTGCAGCACATGGGCTCAGTAGTTGTGGCTCACAGGCTCCAGAGCGCAGGCTCAGTAGTCGTGGCACACGGGCTTAGTTGCTCCATGGCATGTGGGATCTTCCCAGACCAGGGATCAAACCCACCTCCCCTGCATTGGCAGGCAGGTTCTTAACCACTGCCCCACCAGGGAAGTCCCTACATTGCATTCTTTTTTTTTTTTTTTAAGCTCTTTATTGAAATATAATTGCTTTACACTGTTGTGCCAGTTTTTGCTGTACAACAAAGTGAATCAGCTGTGTTTATACATATATCTCCATATCCCCTCCCTCCCACGACTCCTTCCCACCCTCCCTACACCACCCCTCTAGGTCCTCACCCATCATCAAGTTGATCTCCCTGTGTTATGCAGCAGCTTCCCACTAGCCATCTATTTTGGTAGTGTATGTATGGTACATTTGGTAGTGTATATATGTCAATGCTACTCTCTCACTTCATCCCAGCTTCTCCTTCCACCTCTACCCTGTGTCCTCAAGTCTGTTCTCTACATCTGCATCTTTATTCTTGCCCTGTCACTAGGTTCATCAGTACCATTTTTTTTTTTTAGATTCCATATATATGAGTTAGCATATGGTATTTGTTTTTCTCTTTCTGGCTTACTTCGCTCTGTATGACAGACTAGGTCCATCCACCTCACTACCAATAACTCAATTTCATTCCTTTTTATGGCTGAGTAATATTCCATTGTATATATGTGCCACATCTTCCATTCATCTTTTGATGGGCATTTAGGTTACTTCCATGTCCTGGCTATTGTAAATAGTGCTGCAATGAACATTGTGGTACATGTTTCTTTTTGTATTACTACATTGCATTCTTGAATAAAACTGTCCACACACTCAGCAACAAATGTAAAAACCAACAGGATTCCTGTCTATATTACAGCAAAACTTATTAGGGCCTTAATCATTTTCTGACATCTTTTAAATAGTAACGGTCTTTTTGTCACCTGCTTCAGAACAATGGATTGTGTTCTAAGGAAATTCTGAGAATATTGGGTTTACCAAAACCTGTTGGGTGGAATTCCGCGGTGGTCCAGTGGTTGAGACTGGACTTCCACTGCAGGGGCCACAGGTTCCATCCCTGGTCGAGGAAGTTATGCATGCCACGTGGGGCGGCCAAAACAAACAAACAAAAAACAAAAACCTGTTGGGAAAGCTGATCACTAGGCCTTCTGAATTGAATTACAAATGGAGGAATAGTACTTTGGGTATAGTAGCAAAGTTGCAACAGTGGGACTAAGAGAAGTGCCAGTGGGACTAAGAGAAGCTGAAGAGCACTTACTGCTTAAAGACAAAGTTAAGGAAGTGGAGGCAACTGTTCATTCTCTTCCCGTTAACTATATTTAAAAAGCAGGTGAAAATGGACATGCATATAGGGCAGTGGTTTTAAAATTTCACGGAACCCTGAGGTTGTACAAAAGGAGGAGGACCGAGTGGAGAGTGGCAAAGGACAGGGGAAGCAGAGAGGGCCAGGATTCAATCACAGCTGCTCTGTTAGTCTATTTTATATATTTGGATTCTGCTTCATAAAAGTTTAAAAAACACTGTTGTAGGTCATTAAATAGTGGTTAGACCATTCCTTGTTATAAGATTTCAAATGTCTTCTGTTTCTTTAGGTTTTTAGGTTAACCTGAGAATTTGAAGCAAATTTCTTATTGATATAGACCCTAATGTGTATTTTAAAAATCATAATGATAGGCCTTCGTGATTTTATAAGTAGATAGTCACATTGTCCCATCCTTTTGCATCTTTTGATCCTAATCTGTGTTGATCTTTTGGAGAAAATGTAATTTTATTAATGTCCCATTTTCAACTTAGTTGGTCATCATGAAGCAAAGGTTATAGCAGAGCTACATATCGTATATTTTGCCCCTAATCGCCATCTTGCAGCAGAAAGTGGAGTATAGTGATTTGGTCAAAATTATTAAGTACATAAACAAGTAAATAGGAGGGCTATTTATTCTGGAAATTTCTGGCAGTATTTACTTGAAAATACAAGGAATATTTCAAATAGGACTGCCTAAGATGGCCTTAATCAGATGTATGTTTTATATAAATTTACTCTTCTTCATAGATTAGATTAAAAAGCGTTCTGGAACTGATTCCTTGCCTTTGAAGCAAAGGTTCTCAGCTCAAGCTATATGTGAGAATTGGCTGTTTTAACTTATTACACATCCATGACTGGACCCTATATCCAGAAATTCCAATTCCGTGGATCTCTGGAGACTCACATTCATTTGTATTTCTTAAAAGCTCATAGGTTTAAAAAAAAAAACCAAAAAACTCATAAATTATTCTGATGTGCAGCCAGGGTGGGGTACCTCTAATAGAAAGCTTTCATTTACAGAGTACAACAATCTTACAATTATGTCGTTCTAAACCTCACAGAATAGGTGCTGTTAATTCCATTTTACAGATGAAGAGATTCCATTTTATCCTGGGCTCAAGGATGTAAATGACCTAGAAATGTCTGAAATTGGGAGAGAGCAGAATCAGAACGTAAGCTTTTTGGTTTCCAGAGGAAATAAGTCAGTACAAACTCAAAAGTTTAGGCCAAAACTAAAACTGTCATGTCTAAACCCCTCATTTAATGTAACAAAAAACAATTGCAGATTGTTAAAAAAAAAAAAAAAAGTATGTGGTTACTTTCCAAGTAAGTCTGATAATAAAAATGGCTGTCACTTTGATGACTTATGGCAGGACAAGTACTTTACATCCATTACTTCATCCAGTCTTCACAACCCTATGGAGTCTAGATACTAGTCTATCCTTATTTTACAAATGAAACTAGTGCTCAGAAAAGGTAAGAGTCGAGATTAAAACCTGGATTTCTCCTTTGAGACGGTGAGCTAGTAACTATATGACTTTTGAGGCGGGGATGCATGCTCACTAGCTAGGTTGGCCTGAAGAGTTTTTTGGTTTGGGGTTGTTTTGTTTTTATTTTTTAAGATTTTGAAATTTTAGGCTCAGCCTTTAGGAAAGGGAAGATTTTAATCCAAAAAAGTGGTGTGCTTCATGCTTTTGTGGTAGTAAGCATATACAGACATGATCCAGGCCTTCTAGAAGAGAAGAGCTTGTCTCTCTGGCTTTTCATGAAAGCCCAGGAGAGTGGTCAGCTAACACAAACTGCCTGGAAGGAGGAGGCCACACAGAGGAATGTAGTTCACTTGTTATTTGGAAAAACTGAAAAAGAGATTTGCCTTGAGGAAACAGCGTGACTGGGAAGGCCTCCCCTCTTGTTTGCCCAAGACTTTGCTATTATGATCTTGTAAACAGTCATTCCTGAGCCCTCCAAGTGTGTCTGCATTTGTTGCAGGGATAGATTTACCCAAACAGGTGGAAGAGTCATGACTTAATGGTTATAAACAGCTGCAGAGGCCTGGGCTACTCCCATCGTCTTAGTAGCAAGGGAAGTGGCCATTCCCGGCGGCCGGGTATTAACCAGTCTTAAGAACAGGTCCTTAAATCGGAACGACTGTAATTTTGGTCTAGTGCATGCATCACACGTTACAGCTAAAGAACAACATTAAAATGTAAAGGATCTCCAGTCGTTTTAGAAGGGGTCATCTTCGTGTGCTTTCTGTTGCTGACTCATAATGCTGCTGCTTTGGGACTGTCAGGTTTCCAAACAGGACGTACAGTAGGTATTCAATAAACGTCCATTTGTAGCAGGAATTTTCATCCCTTGAGGAGCACGTCCTTGCTACCCTCCATGAGTAAGGCAAATAAATGAATGGTAAAGATAAACCTGCCCTCGGCTTGCGCATTCCAACTCTCCCAGAGCGAGGTTTTCCCTCTATCAGGGTAACTTTTTTAAGTGACAGCGAGCACAACTCGTACCGAGCGCGAGGCAGGTTTGTCTTTTGTCCAATCATCTCCGAGATTTGGGGGTGGGGGAGGGGAAACTTCCCCAGACCGTCCCTGACAAGGAAGGGGGCGGGTTTAGGCTGAGCAGGGGCCGCCTCAGCCAGTAGTGACGCCGCAGGGTGCTTGGCACTCCAGTGGGCCAATAGGAGTGAACAGGGCCTTTTGAATCGGCCAATGTCGCCGGGACGGGGGCGGGGCTTCCGAGCCCTATAAAGGCGGCGGTCCGGCAGACAAACGGCGGCGGAGGGTCCTGCAGCGGTCGCCGGCTCCCGGGCTGTGGAGGTGCTCTGCGCCCCTCAGACCTGACCCTTCCAGCGCTCCGCTCGCGCGCCAGCCTACCTCGCTCCTCGGCGCCATGACCACCACCACCACCTTCAAGGGCGTCGACCCCAACAGCAGGAATAGCTCCCGGTGAGGCTCAGGGGCGGGAGGGCCGCCGCCCGGGGGGCCCGGCGGGCCTGGCGGCCGGTCGTTGGGGGTGACGTGCCCGGGGCGCTGCGCTCGCGCCCGGCCGGGCGGCGGGGCTCGGCCACCGACTCCGCCTTTGTGCCGCCGGCGAGCCTGACGCGCCGGCCCCGCCCGATTCCTCCTCCTCGCCCATTCATTCCTTGCCCAGGAGCGGGGGGCCGGGGCCGCTGGCGCCCGCGGCGCGGCGGGTTCGCGTCAGTCGGGACGTGCCTAGAGGGCTCGCTTTCTCCCTTTGGCGGCGCGGCCGTCTCGGCCCCAGGGCGGTGGTCTTGCGCCCCGGGGGCGCGGGCAGCCCGCGGGGCACCTGGATGCGGCCCCATTGTCCCACCCCCGCCCACGCGCCGCCGCCTCTTGCCCGGGGCAGCCGGCGGCCCCGCGCCCGGGGTGGCGCTCCGATCCTGCAGCCGCAGCGATCGGGTCGGGCGGGCTCCTAGCCGCTCGGGTCCGCCCGGCAGGTGGCATTTGTGTTCGGGTGGGGCTGGTCATCGCGACCCCCCACCCCCGTTCAGGACCCAATCGTCAGCCCTCCTCGAAGTGCCTCCCCTCTGCTAACAAAGGAAAGACCCCTGCTCCTTCCCCTCCCGCGCCCACCTCCGAGCGGGAGGGGGAGCCAGTCGTTCCAAGTGGGTTTTCTGCGCTCAAACCTTCGGACCTCGGTCTCTGCATCCCACCTCTTTCGCTTCCCCCTTTGACGTTTGCCAAATGCGTTCACCTCTGGCCCCGGTTCCCGTGCAGGAGGAGGTTTCCTGCTCTTGGGCGGGGCCGGAGACATCCATTGTCTCTTCCGTATTATCTCCACCTGCGTAGCCGGAGCCTCTCTGGCCACGCTTGCCACTGCATTTGGGGAAGGGGGCACTGGGCACGGTGTTTGGACGGGGAGGGTCCCTTTTCCAAGCCCTTGCCTAACTTGGTGGAAGGGTTTGGATGCGGAGGAATATGCCCACATTGTCTCGGCTAATTGCATGCACGCTGTTCTTTAAGGTGGGATACAGGCATCTCTGGGATCCTGTTCAAGGCGTAGAGGAAGCTTAGATTCCACTTTTTCTGAGCATTCCTTCTCCACTGATCATGACCTGCAGTCATGTGTGGCCAGCCTTGGGGTCCTGGGCAAGTGGCACAAAGGGAGCCATTTTGTGGGGCTAAGAAGACAGCCGTGAAATAGCAGTGTCTCACGGGGTTGGAGTCCTTGGGGACAAAAAGCAGGCCTCACCAGTGAGTCTTAGGAGGGAGTGTTGGAAACCACGTTCCTTTTCAGCTCATCCCTTTCCCTTTAAAAATGTAGAAAAGAAAGGTTTAAAAAACTGAATCAGTGTGTTACCGGGAGGAAGGGGAACTTGAGTAGGATAGAGCTACAGAAACATTGGTCACTCCCTCTTCTGTTGTCATCCTTCCAGTGAGATCATTTTTTTTCAGAGGACACCGGATCAAATTGAACCTCGGTTTTGTCATTTTGTGCCATGAGGTCAACTTTATGCTGGTCATACTGTAGTGATTAGAGTGTGAAAATTTACACATTACATTAAAAAATCTGAGGTTTTATCCTTTGGGGTTGAGTGCAGTTTAGTGCTTCATAAAGAATTTAAGTAACCAGGTCAAATGAATCCTCACACTAGTTTTCTGATTTGTGTCTTTGAAATGTGAGATGTAAGTGATTTTGGGTCTGCAAAATAAATGTTTTAATTCACCTTTTGTCATCAGTTTCCCTCAAATACTGTCATCTAAAGACTGTAGCATTATCCTTTTATTTACTTCTTACCTTTCCTTCCGGTATAATCTCATCTAATTCTTTTAAACTTCTTTTCTCCAGTAACATTTTCCTGGCTCTCTAAACACATTATAAATTTGGTCTGGTAGGGAATGATCTGCAAAGATCATATGGGAACTCTGGGACTTACAGAGAGAAGAAAGAAAAAAAGTAATTTTTTGAAAATTGCTATCTGTAGTACATGGACACATTTTTGTTGAGTCTCAAATATGTAATCTTGATCTAGTCAGCATATACATAGTTCAGAAAAAAACAGCAGGATCTTAAAAAAAAAAATTTCTGTCTTATGATCCAAATCCTTTGTTTGGGGATGTCTCGCTGTTACAAATGGGCTCTACAACACTGACGTCATCGGAGTAGGTAGTACCTGCTATTGCAAGAGGAACACAGACCTTTAAAAAGTTGGGCCGGTCAGAGCTTTGACTTTCTTTTTAAGTTGGTGATTGGGTTCTAGTGTCTTTTTTTCTTTTTTAAGGCCAAAAAAATATTTCCTGGCCCATTAGGGTTCTGAAGATTTTCATCTGGCTGATAAAATTCATGGGAATTTAATTATAATAGTAAGGAATTCATTCTAATCTCTGGGGAATGAAGGCGATGACAGTAAAGCAAGTTGATTTTGTTTTTTTGTTTTGGGATCTTAGTTCCCTGAACCGGCCCCCCCCCCCCCCCCCCCCCCCGTGCCCCCTGCCCCCTGCTGTGGAAGCACAGAGCCCTAACCAGGGGACCACCAGGGAAGTCCCTGAAGCAAGTTAATTTTGATTATAACATTTCAAGTGGCTGTTGATTTGAGGTACAAATGATAAAAACATAGTCACTTCTAACTTTAACATAAGAGAACGACTATTAAGAATTTATAACATACCTTTAATTATGATTTAAACAATTTAATTAGCAAACCTAAAATTATCTTTACGAGGTATGCCTGAACACATTTATCTTAATTCATATAATGAATTTAATCTAAGTGGATATTTAATTCGAGACTTAGAAACAAGTGAAATTTTAAATGTTTTCCGTGGTATAAAAGCATACAATGGGTCTTCCCCACCCCCCACAGGGAAAATAATGAAATTTTAATTTAGTGTAAATTAAGTATTGGATTTTACTGTGGACACAGACATGAATATTAGATTTAGGGGAGGATGCTAGAGGATCCTCTTATGTAGAGGATGCATATAAGAAATATACTTAGTCTAAGACTAGAAAACAGGAAAAGCAATCAGAGCACCAACCACATAGGTTTGTATGAAGTTTAAAGAGAAAAATGGCTTTGAGCACTTTGCATGTGCCTGCCAGAGAGGGAGGATTTGGGGTTTGGCCCCATCTCTGTCACTTAACTAATGTTGGGCAATTGACTTAGAACTTTTCAGGGCCCAACTTTGTTCTCTTAAAAACTGAGGCTGTTTGTTGAACTAGATAGAGCAGAGCCCAGTGTACTCCCACCCAAGAGCCAAGGCCAGCTGCTACCTGATTTGTACATTTATAAATGGTTGAAAAAGGCAAGGAGAAGAATCTTTCATGACTTGTGAAAATGACATGAAAAATCAAATTTCAGTATCCATAAATAAAGTTTTATTGGAACATAGCTGCACTCATTAATTTTCGTGTTGTCTGTGGCTGCCATGGTGCCACGTGACGGAGCTGAATAGTTGTAAAAGTCCGAATGACCAACAAGCCCCAAATATTTATCATTTGGCCCTTTACAGAAAGAGCTGACAACCAGAAGGAGGAAAGCATGCTTTCCTCTCAGTGTCCTACTTATGCTTAAAGGTCATGGAGGGCTTCATGGAGGAGGTGGAGGTTTAAGAATTGGGCTGGATTCTGAACTAGCCACCAGGGAAAGGGTGGAGAGTGCTCCAGGCAGGAGGAAATATGGGAGTAAATACTCCAAGGTAGAGATAAGCCAGAACAGTTCCTGGAACAGTGAAGAAAGTGGCCTGACTGGGTTGGAGAAGATGGTAAGAAGTAGATATGGGTGAGAGGTGGAGTTTGTGCAGTTTCCTTGTGTTCTGCTTAGGCGTAACCAACCCTACATCTGCAAGTATCCTTGTACATATGTTTGATTATCTATTTAGGATAATTTCTCAAACGCTGGTTCATAGAAGATGCAAACAAACATTTGATACGTTTTATCAAAATGTTCTTTAGTTTGTGCAAATTTATATTCTCACACTTTAATTCATGCTGAAAATTGGCATTTTTTTTCATTTTTACGAGCCTAATAAGCAAAAAATATATCCTTGTTTTAAATTTCATTTATTTGCTTGTGAATTTGAATTTTTAATGTTTAGACACTATTTTTTTTATTGTTTACCTTTTGTCCATTTTCCTCATGATTCTTTTAATTATTTTTAAAAGCATTTATATTATCTTTTATCCAATATGTGTATTTTTGCCAAGTTTGATCTGTCTGTTTTTCATGGTTTCTGGCTTTCATCTTGTGCTTGGAAGGAAGGCCCTTTTCTTCAAGACTAGGACCATATTCGTACATGTTTTCTTTTAATATTTTTGTCTTAGGCTTTAAATTGAAATATTTGACCTGGCTGGAACTTATTTTGGTAAATGAAGTAAGTTAGGAGTATATATATATTGTTTGTTACTTTAATCAAAATGACTCACCAGTTAACCCAATGCAGTTCTCCCTACTGAACTAAAGTACTCCAGTGGTAGTCCTCCCCTCCCCCATCCCATCCCCACCCACACACCCCCACTCCCCGCCCATGAGGCTTGGGGGATCTTAGTTCCCTGACCAGGGATGGACCACATGCTCCCTGCAGTGGAAGTGCGGAGTCCTAACTACTGGACTGTGGGCTTTTTGAGAGAGAACTCTACCTTGGCAGAGTCCTAAGGAGAAACTGACAAAACCCCTATTGTAGTAGAAGTTGGTAACAGAATCTCAGTAATTGATAAAACATATTTAATAATCAGTAGATTTGAGCAACTCAATTAACAGGCTTAATCTAGTAGATGTATAGAATATTGGCAGGTACACATTGTTTTCAAGCACATATAGAAGATTTACAAAATTGACCACATATTAAGCCATAAAGCACATCTTATCCAATTTCAAAGAAACATGTCACACAGACTTCATCTGTGTTGTAATGAAAAGCCAGAAATCAGTGAACTAGAAAGACCTTATGTTTGAAAACTTACAAATGCACTTTTAAATGATTTATGGGTCAAAGAAGAAAGTAATGGAAATGAGAAAATATTTAGAACGGAACAATAGTGAAAAATAAAAACTTGGGAATGCCTCTGGAGGGGTACTTAGAAGAGAGTTTATACCTAAAGTGTTTAATTTTTCCTTTTTTTTTAAGTGTACAATTTGATTTTTTTTATTACTAATGTATATATGGCAAGCCCGTTTCTTTTCTAATATAAAGAGTTGAGTTTACAAATGACAGTCGTATTTATTTGGTAACTTGAATGAAATGGACACCTTCCTAAAAAAATGTTTCTTAACTCAAAATGATTTAAGAAATAGAAAAATAGACCACTCCCATCACCAATAAAGGAATTGAATCTGTAGTTGGAGATTTTCTATGTTTTGAGTGGTGACAGGACACATTAAATTGAGTTTTTCCAAGGAGGGGGCAGATTGGTCAACCTGTGGCAGGAAGACTTGGAAATGTGAAAGTGCTGTATTTCCTTGTTAAACAAAAAAGCTATAGATGGTGTCTAAAGGTGCATGGCTACAGAACATGCTACGGAGTCCTAAACTTCTCGTTGACGTTCTCCTTGTAGCTGATCACTCATGATGATTAACGAGAACAGTGAGGTAGAAGTGTGGAAACAGGGCTTGTGAGTCATGCTGAGATGGGAAAGACTATTACCAACTTTCCTTGGGCTTCTAAATTGGTCAAGTTGACTTTTCTTTTTTTTAATCTTTTTGGCTGTGTTGGGTCTTTATTGCTGCACACGGCTTTCTCTAGTTGTGACGAGCGGGGGCTACTCTTCTGTTGAGGTGCGCGGGCTTCTCATTGTGGTGGCTTCTCTTGTTGCAGAGCATGGGCTCTAGGTGCATGGGCTTCAGTAATTGCAGCACATGGGCTCAGTAGTTGTGGCGCACAGGCTTAGTTGCCCCGTGGCATGTGGGATCTTAGTTGCGCAATGCAGGGATCGAACCCGCATCCTCTGCAGTGGGAGGTGGATTCTCCACCACTGGACCATCGGGAAAGGCCCCCAGACCATTTTTTTTTAAATAAATAAGATGTGCTTCTAAACTTCTTTGCAAATGTGTCCAGCTGAGCCCAGCAGACAAGCTCTGTTAAGCTTCTGCCTTTTCCTAAGAAGGGATGCCGAGCCGCCTGCTGCGGGTGCTTTCCGGCTGTTTCAGCTGCCTTGTGTGATGCACAGCCTCACCACAGATACTACAGAGCAGGATTTCAGACCTTAACGCCCAGCACTGGATTTATACCACAATGGAATCAATTCCTAATTTTCCCATTAGCAGCTCTCTTTTGTGGAGGGTAGGTGGAACGAGCAGACGGAAGAACTGAAATGAAAGGTGTTTGAAAACATGTGTGCCAAGAAGTGTTTTGATCTGATCTGAAATTGACGTTTCGCCCTCATTCCTAGGGTTTTGCGGCCTCCAGGTGGTGGATCCAATTTTTCGTTAGGTTTTGATGAACCAACAGAACAACCTGTGAGGAGGAACAAAATGGCCTCTAGCATCTTTGGGACACCTGAGGAGAATCCCCCTTCCTGGGCCAAGTCGGCAGGTACTGCTAGTATCTGTGATCCCTGGTCAAAGGGTTGGACCCAGCAGAACCACCACAGGTGGTTTTGTGCAGCTGAGTAAAATCTAGCTTAATCATGAGAAACAGTTAAAGCTTGTCTTGGGAGGAGAGACGGGGACTGAAACAGGAAGCACCGAGCGTGTGTGAAATGGATCAGAATGAGCACTGCCGTCAGTCTGGGTTATTTATTTAGCCCCTCTGCAGAATTCTTACGCCATCGCTCCCAAACACCGTTTGCTCATGCTGTAATATGAGACTAACTCCATAAATAGCGTTTTGCTTTAGGTCTTTCCATTGTATTCCTCAAGAAAGTATATTTTGATTCAGGTGCCAAGTCTAGTGGTGGCCGGGAAGATTCTGAGTCATCTGGACCCCAGAGAAGGAACTCTTCTGAAGCAAACTCTGGAGACTTCTTAGATCTGAAGGTCAGTGTGACAATATGGGGGGAGAGACAGGCGTTGAGGTTTACACAGTTTAGAAATTAATTCCACCTCCCCCCCCCCGCCATTGTACTAAGACCGGCCACTGGAGTTTTATGTAGAGGTACTTAGGAAAGGGACTGACCATACTGGTGATGGGAGACTGATAGAGTAAGCCAGAAAGGTGAGTTAATGGGATCTTGCTCTGTTCACATGTCTCTGCTGCCATCAGAGTTAGTCTCTGTCCTTCAGTATGGATTTTTGAAACTGGACCACTAACACTTCTGTGTATCTCACACGTGGTAGCATATCTGAGCTCAAGGACTGAGTTGTTGGCAAATGTTGCCCAGCTGTTTTGAGCTGAAATCCAGGAGGCTGTAGCACAGTGCTACCACTGGTTGTCTGCAAGTGAGCACGGCCCCTGAGCCCCACGTGTGTGTCTGGAAAGCTTGGTAGGGTGTCCCCCTGAGTAGGGACCTCAGAGCACATGAAAGCATCAGCCATAAGTGTGGGGAGACCTGTAGAAGGGCTTTGGAATTGTTGGAGGCCCTTCAACAGCTAGATTAGAAGAAAGGGGGAGGGTGGAAGGATAGGTCTACCAGTTCTGATAAAAGATTCTCTGAAATGCTACTTGATATTAGGTCATCAGCGTAAATGTTAAAGTTTTGGGCATGTTACTGGCACTGGGACAATTTGCCCCCAAACATTTTTGTGTACCATTGTCCCAGGTTGAATAAAGGTTGCTTATTGTAATGGCAGCATGACCCTGAACTTGATTACATCAAAGCAGAACTTCACATTTAGCTTCAAATAGACAGTAGACTCTCTGAACTCTGTTTTCTTTGTGTGCGGCAAAATGAAAATCTGAAGTAAATTGTTGCTTTTTTTCTTTTCCAGGGAGACGGTGACGTTCATGGTGAGTACTTCTGGAAAAGTATTTTCTGGTTCTGTAAATGTTAGAATAGATTGGAATTTTGATTCAAGTCATGTCTTGGGGAAAGAGACTGGGGAGTGAACCTGGCTTTGCCCCAAGTGCCAGCACTCTCTGGGTGGAGAGGAAAGCAAAATGAAACTGGAAAGCTAGCCAGCGTGGCCACACTTGGTATCGGCCAGCAGTGAGAGCAACGCTAGGAACGTACTAGAAAGGAAAACCACTGGAGAATCCTTTAAGAACAGACCACCGTTAATCAGGTCGGTATTTGTTACACTCAATGAGAGCTTTTTAGTAAAAGTCTCTGGCATTTTAAGCTCAGCCCTCAGCATTTAATTTACAAAGTTTGTTTGATTTTATACTGAGGTGCTTACTCAGCAAGACACCGGTAACCCTGTGACTTTGTGAATGATGACTTAGTGGGCAGCTGTAAATCCTCAGCACCGGTATCACCAATTCTGTGTGGAAATGAGCTGTGATCATTTGCTTAATTGCTTAAAATCTTTGACGTATTAGTGGCACTTGTTTAACAAGTGCCAGAGAGTTGCTGGTGCGTGTGATGAGAGGTTTCCTCGTGTCGGGCAGCAGCAGTCAGGTGAAAGTGGACTCGGCGACACCAGCTGGCACAGGGCACTCTAGTCCCGGAGCGCGACGCCACTTCCTCGAGGCCTTTGTCTGCCGTTATGTTTTGCGAGTCAGTCTTCCAGGAAAAAAAATGTTTAAGAAGAATCATATTCCTCTTCTGTCTTCTCATTGTTTCTTGTTGGGCGTGATGGGAGGAGAATCTTCTGAACCGCTGTGAGAATTACCTGGGTTTTCCCTCCACGGACAGATTAGATTCTCACTGGACTGAAGCTGTATAAGTCATTGTTCCTGTCCAGCTTGTTCCATTTAAAAAGATTGTTCTGGAGGTAAAGAAAGTCTAGGCTTTTTGATTCCGCTGCTTCTCATATTCGGAAATACTTCTAATGTCAGACCTTAATTAGCAAGAATCAGCTAATCTTTATTCACTAATTTTGGCCAATGGATATAATTAGAAATTTTGGGAGCCCAGAGCAATGTTTGAGAGCTCTGAAGTTATGAAAAGATGTGTCATTTGTCCGAATAATTCATTCTCTCCCCAACACCGCCCCCCTCAGCTCAGTGTTAGAGATCCTCCAGGTGAATAGCACATGCAACTGTATATTCTGATAAGTCCTTCCTTTTTTTTTTTAATGATCATCACTTTTGCCACCTGATTATTCTGTGTTCCTGACTGCTGCTACTTTTAGCTCATTTGTCATAAAATGACAAGAGCATAATCATTCAGGACATGTCTGGTGAGTAAAGGTCGACCCCAGTTCTATTGGCAACTTCACTGCAAATCCAAGCTGTTCTGCTCAATTGAAATAAAACGGATTTTGTTTGGATATATTGCCTTAATCTGTTGGGTAATTAAACACAGGAATGGCTACACGGAGGGCTTTGGAAATCTTGAAGAAAGAGGGAGAAGGTCCAGGAAGTTTAGGCAGAAGTCTTTCCCTGCTGTTGGGCAAGTTCGATGGTCTTCTAGAGGTTCTAATTCTCTGATCCTTATGATGAGTCATTTTTTTTCTCTTCTGACATTGGTGTCTGGTCAGTTACCTCGTTGATGTGCCAAAGGACGCAGACAAGTCAGGCGTGTAGAGGATGTATAGTAGGGTGGAAGTGTTTTTGTTTAAAGCCTCATTTTTTTTTTTTTAAGAATGATATTCTTTTTTAATTAATTAACTGGTTGCGTTGGATGTTCGTTGCTGTGCATGGGCTTTCCCTAGTTGTGGCAAGAGGGGCTACTCTTCATCGCGGTGCACGGGCTTTTCATGTGGTGGCTCCTCTTGTTGCAGAGCACGGGCTCTAGGCATGTGGGCTTCAGTAGTTGCAGCTTGTGGGCTCCAGAGCGCAGGCTCAGTAGCTGTGACGCACAGGCTTAGCTGCTCCGCAGCACGTGGGATCTTCCCGGACCAGGGCTCGAACCCGTGTCCCCTGCATTGGCAGACGAATTCTTAACCACTGTGCCGCCAGGGAAGTCCCGAAAGCCCCATTTTTAAATTATTGGATTCAATAGACAAAAGATTTCTCTGTGAAGTCCCACAGAAGTTTCTAAACCCTTACTCTCAATTCCTGTACTTATTACAGACTAATGAGATGAAGTAACAAACAAACCTCCATCTTCTCTGGCAGGAGTATTTCTGACTGGACAAATGAGCCTTTAGTTTAAGGCCTGCTGTTGTTTAGTCTCCATATGTTCTTTTTTCCTCCCCCTTTTCTTTTTTGGTATGTTATCTAGTGAAAGACAAAAGAGTTCCATTAATAATGAAAGACAAACATGAGATTGGTAGGAATGAGCTTGTTTATCTAAAAATCATTTTATGGAAATAGACTACCATGGTAGAGTTGCGAGATAATGTTGTGTCCTCTAGAAGCACTCATTAGCTGCTCGGCCCAGACAGTGGAGAATTCAGTCAGATCCCAGATGGTGGGGAGGCTGTGTCCTCCCAGCAAAAATGAAACGGCTTGAATTGATGTGCTGGTTCAGGCTGAGTTCATGGTCTGTATTCATCTATCTTGGATTGCTTTAAATTGTGGGTTCTTGGGTTTTGTTCCTGTTTGCAGTAAATTGGACATACTTCCCTAGGTTATTTAAGGGCACTTGTTGGAGGACTTGGGTACTTAATGTTGACCCTGCTTCTTGTGTAACAGGAAGCCAAGGGGTAACCCTTCCTCTCCAGGCTCTGGTTCATGACTGTGAGTGCTGTCGTCTTGGAAAACTGCATACTAAATTTTCACTTGTAGCTGAAGAGTATGGAATATTATGTGCCTTAGAGGTCAGTTCTATCGAATGGTGCAAAAATTCATTAAATGAAATGTTTAAGGCAGCAGTAGCATATTTCTAAAATGTTGTCATGTTTCTGATCTAAGACTTCCTCCTTGGACTTCTCGGTTTCAGTTGGCTAAATCAAAACTTGCTACAAGTGGTTTTAGGAAAGTGGACTTTTAATGTTTAGTCTTGAGGAACTTAAAGTACATTTTTTCGTAGTACTTTTCATTGGTGTCTAGTATGAGTGTTTCCAAGGTTCTTACATAGTATATGTCATAACCAGTATTTCTGCTTCACTACTTTCAGGGTTTGGGAACTCCTAAACTAAAGGCGGGAATAAATATCTTTAAACCTTAAGGTAGTTTTTCTTCCAAGTCTTGTAAATTAGTGTTTAGTTTTTTATACCAAGGGTGCCTCTTTGTGTATGTGTGATAATAATACACTAATTCTTAAGACTTTAATGTGGAAAGTGTGGGGTTAGTGTGATGGGAGTGACTGGGTTAATAAGATAATTACAAATTAGTAGGTGGGGAGGTAGATTCTTTAATAAATATCTGTACAGTTGGATATTGTATGGTTAAAAAAAAATCAACCTCACCCATTAATCATGGAAATGTGATATATAACAGGATTTAAATAGTATTTTTCACCCATCAGTTCGGCAGGTATTAAGGTGAGGTGGTTATCAAGTGGTGGAAATGGAAGGATGTGGGAGAGCATACGCTGACACAGGCAGTGGGGGAGAGCTTGTGCAGCCACTGGGGAAGGTGGCGTGTAATCTGGTCAAATTGAAGATGACGGCTTGTGTCCCCATGGGCACACGTTCCAGAGTATGTGCATTATAGTTCCGGAATGATTGGACTGGTTTTAATTTTTTTGCTATCAGTAGAGGATTAATCATGTATACTCTGTATATATTATAAAGCAACTAATTAAGCAAGTGAGTCATGACCATGTGTGGGGTAAATTTCCAAAAGTTAAAAAAAAAAAAAAGTGGACATCACTTATGTGAAATACAACATAACTACTATTCTGTGTAATTTGCTGGAAATAAAATACATAAAATAGACATAAAACAAATGGACTAGAGGAGTGCACACAACTAGTGGTGTAGGAAGAGGAGGCCCACACGGAGGTGGAGTGGTGGTCAGGGACCTAGAGGTTATCTGTAACGTTCTCATTTAAAATATTTATGTCGTCATATATTTATGTAATTTAGAAAAGAACGTACACAGAAAAAGACCTGGGGACACACGTGGCAAAACATTAACAGTGGTTGATTCTGGATAGTGGCCTCCAGATGGTTGGTGATTATTGGTTTCTTCTTTATAGCTCTGGGTTTGAACCATCCTCAGAAAAAAAACAAAAAACAAAAAACCCAAAGCCCAGAAACTGAACCTCTTTATCTTCACTGGCAATAGTTATTAGCCTTAATTTCATTCTGTTTTCCTAGAAAACGTGGACACAGACTTGCAGGCCAGCCTGGGGCAGAGCGAGGAGAAGCCCGTGCCCGCCGCCCCTGTGCCCAGCCCAGTGGCACCGGCACCCGTGCCGTCCCGGAGAAACCCCCCTGGCGGCAAGTCCAGCCTCGTCCTGGGTTAGCTCAGTCGGCCCTGAACTCTGTCGTTTTGTTTCTTTGTTTTCTCCATGCTTGTGAACTGCACAACTTGAGCCTGACTGTACATCTTTTGGATTTGTTTCATTAAAAAGGAAGCACTTTATGTACTGCTGTCTTTTTTTTTTTTTTGGAAGAACAGGTTCTCTGTCTGTCCTGATTCCTCTGGGTCTGTAGGCCTTGGCATGAGTGTTTTCTAGTAGTAGATTGGAGGGAAAGCTTTGTGACACTTAGTACCGTGTTTTTAAGAACAAATAATTTGGTTTCAGATGTGTTAGAGGATCTTTTGTACTGAGGTTTTTAAAACCCTTTTCTTGTCAGCTTTACTTGGGTTTACCAAGCCTGAATCGGACAGACCAGTAAACAGTCCACAGGCGCTGTCCCTTCAGGCCCCCAGACAAGGTTGTCTTGATGCCGAACCTACCTGGTGTTGCCCTAACTTGTCAGTGCCCTTTGCTAAAAGCATCTTCCTGTGCCATATGGAGTGACAGAGGCCTGCGCCCCATGCCTTGCCGCCTGCAAAGCAAAAAACAAACAACTTTTTCTTTCTGAACCTTACGAAATATTTAAGCCAGATACTAACTTGACTGGCTGAGCAAAGCCTGCTGCTCCCATGCAGAGGAAGGCTTCGATGTACACTCAAACTGATGAATTCCAGGTGGTGAAGCAGGGGCGGGGACCACAGGGAAGTGGGTCTTCCTGGTGAAGGGACCCCGGGGGCAGTGCTCTTCTTAGATAACTTGAAGCTGTGTGCATGATGCTGGTGCTTGACCATGAAACGAAAGTCTCATCCTTAAAATGTGTGTTGTAATTCTCAATCCTGGACTGTTGCTTAAAGTAAACAATGTACAAATTTTGAAACACTGTGTCCTGTGTTGTCTTTTTGAGATTGTTTCAGCAGTTCTACCTGCTTAGTTGCTTTTTTCTTTGTTACTGTCAAGCTGCTACCCAATCATATGATGAGCCATTAAAGTTAAAACAGACCAAGGAAGGCCCAGACAGAAGTGGGCTCCTGTCTAAAGAAAACAGATTTAAAGCCAGAGCATGAGCTCAGAATGCCAAAATGAAAATTAATGGATATCTGGGAATACAGGAATAATATATGGATAATTGGTATCCAAAATAATTATCAGCCAACATACTTCAGACTCTTCTACCACCTACCCTCCTATACTGGGTGATGACAGTCAAAATTTTAAGTCCTTTCATGCCTGTAGGCTGCCTCTCAATGGTGGGTGGTCAAAGAAGAAAGGCTCTGAAGAAAGGGTCCACAGAGATAGAAGGGGACAGGGTCATCTGAGTCCTCTCAAGTGATGTAGGAGACAGAAGATGGGAGAAAGCTCACTGGGTTCTAGGCAGAAAGTTCCAGATCAGCATGCTATATTAAATGTCCAAATTGGGCACTGTAAGTCGCTTTTTAGGTCTAACTGCTACTGACCAGCCGTGTTCCTTCAGTTTGTCATCTGGGAGCTCAGTTTCTTAAAAGTGAGACCTTTGAACGAGGTCACCTCTAAAAGCTCTCCCATGATTGAAATGACCCAAGCCTAGTGTGTAACCACCAGCTTATTTGACTTACTGGGCATCCCTTTGGGAAGAATAAGGGTAATTGTAGGTTGTGGGGATAAGTTTTTCTTCCTTATCATGTAAAAAGCATTTTGCAAAATGGAGAATCGATAGCTGTGCTAATGCGATCTTTCTGGTTTCACTAAAATAGGTTAGCCCTACAAGTAACCTGAGTTATAGTTTTCTGTTTCGACTTCAGAGGTGGGGAACCTGCACCCTTCTCTCTCAGTAATGGTGGAGCTCCTGGGAAAGAGACTTTCCTGATCTGTGTCACAACTTGTAACTTGGCTTTAGTTTTTTATTCTATGAAGGTAAGTGCCTAGTTCAAAGGTGTCCTGTCAGTCATTTTAGTACTATTACATATTTCAGAAAATTCTATATAAACATGTGTGCTAAAGGGTGTCGAATTTTCCACTTAGGAAGTTTAGGGTTTAGAAAGTGAAGTTAAAGATCTTAAAATGAGGATAGCAGAAGAATCAGCATTTTGTTGACAGTTTGGACTTTTTACACAGTTATGTGACAAGTGGATTGGTATTTATTGCTAATGTCCATTCTATCTCTTAAGTGTTACAAAATTTGATCACCAGGCCCCCCCTTTCTAATGCTTCTGTTCCACTGGGTTTAGACGTATTGGGCTGCTGAGGAGGGGAACTACAGGAAGATGGGTCACTTGAATCTGAATCTAGTTTGTAGGTAAATATATTTACATGTTGTCAGGAAATCGTGAAATCTACAGAGTCAAGAAAACTTAGCAATGCTCACCATTGTCTAGAGGTGAAGAGAACTGCCAATCCTCTACACGTGTCAGTTCCACAGAAAGGTTAGTCCCGATTACCTGAGCCTGATGGACAATCGCCTCTTCCAGGTGGAACTGGATGTTTAAAGTAGATGCCCCCGTGTTTCCAGCCAACTCTGGTCTATAAATTCGTCTCCGAGGGGCTCTGCTCACAAGAAACGGTTGTCTTCAGCAGATTCGTCCACCTCAGACAGTTCCTGGGAGTCCCCGCGACTCGGGCCTTGGGCTGGCGCTGCCTTGACAGGGCGGCGGCTCTGCTCCGGGTCCCCACAAGCAGGGAGAGCAGCTACGGGTTCGAAGCTTTAAGGAGACGTGACTCCTTGTTCGACGACGCTTCCCAGTGTTGAGGATAGTCCCTCTGTCGGGCCCTGGAAGGTCTGCCCCAGGCAACGGCTCGGGGAGAGCGGGGACGCCTGCTACAGAGCGGGGGGCGGCCTCAGACCAGAGAAGGAGCCGAAGCCACCGCCACGCCGGCTCCCGGGACAGCGCGGCGGCCTCGCGCTTCCGCGGGGCGGGGCGGGGCGGGGCACCGGCGCCCATGCAAATCAGCTCCGGCCGGCCCCGCCCACCCACGGCCCGGAAGCGGCGGTCCCCGCGCCCGGCTGCGCTCGGCTCCTTCCCGCTCCCGGGGCCACGTTTCTGCGAGGCCCCCTGCCCCTCGGCGATGGCGGCGCGGCGCGCACGGCCCGTGCGGGTGCTGGTGGACATGGACGGCGTGCTGGCGGACTTCGAGGCCGGCCTCCTGCGGGGCTTCCGCCGGAGCTTCCCCGGGGAGCCGTACGTGCCGCTGCAGGAGCGCCGCGGCTTCCTCGCCTGCGAGCAGTACCGAGCCCTGCGCCCCGACCTGGCGGTAGGGAGTGGGCGTGCATGCGTGGGGATGGGAGCGGTGCAGCGCGAGGCTGCCCAGGGAGCGGGGGGCCCCGACCCCCAGGGTCCCCGGGAGTGGGAAGCCCCAGCCGCACAGGGCACCTGACGCCTCGGCTCAGGGCTGTCTCTGCTCCTCGTCCAGAGACACCTTCCTGTTTAAAATTAACAAAGCTCTCGCTTCAGAATCCACAACCAGGACTAGGCAGTACTTACCCCTGAACAAAGTCCTCTACCCGAGACTCTGACTTGGGGACGGAAGTCCCTCAGGAACCTCACTCTGAGAGTCCTCGCTGGGGCAGGAGAGATCTGCTGGGAGCAGAGCCAGGACAGGAACACTGTATCTTTCAGGAGAAAGTGGCCAGCGTGTATGAAGCCCCAGGCTTTTTCCTCGACTTGGAGCCCATCCCTGGAGCCTTGGAAGCCATGCGGGAGATGAATGATATGCAGGAGTAAGGAAGGGCGGGCTGGGCGAGGGTGGGGAGCAGGGGCCGGTATCACCCTGTCTAACGGCGCCCCCTCCCTGCAGCACCGAGGTCTTCATCTGCACCAGCCCTCTGATGAAGTATGACCACTGTGTGCGTGAGAAGGTATGGCTGCCCCAGCACTTCATGGGCAAACTTAGGTTCCTAAGTCCTAATTTTTAAAAGAAACCAGGAGAAAGACGAAAGTTGGGGAGGGGGAGAGGGGTGCCATATCTCTCGCAAGCTGTAGACCCTCCACACCTACTTGCTGGCTGACTCTCAATCCAAGGGCCCATCAGGCCCTACTGACACACCTGTGCCCACCTCACAGTACCGCTGGGTGGAGAAGCACCTGGGGCCCCAGTTTGTGAAGCTCATCATCTTGACGAGGGACAAGACAGTGGTCTTGGGGGACCTGCTCATTGATGACAAGGACACCATTCAAGGTGAGAGCTCTTTTCCTTAGTGACCTTCAGGCATCTGGCCTGCTGGGACTAGGCAGAGGGAGAAAAAATAACCAGGTTACAGACTGTTTCCCGCCTTCCTCCCGTGTCCTGTCGCAGGCCAGGAGGAGACCCCAAGCTGGGAGCACATTTTGTTCACCTGCTGCCACAACCAGCACCTGGCGCTGCCCCCCTCACGGAGGCGGCTGCTCTCCTGGAGTGACAACTGGAAGGAGATTATAGACAGCAAGCGGGGAGCCCTGCAGCGGGACTGAACCAGCCTGGTGCTGCTGCAGGAATAAGGCGAGGGGGGGGCCTTGGCCGTAGACAGTAGCTGAAGGAAGGGAAGGCGGGCCAGCAGGGAACCCGGGCAGAACGGAGCAGCGTCGTGGCAGTGACCCCTCAGCACTGGGCCAGCCACTGGAGCCTCCCGGCAGAGCTGGCATGGAAACATGGTGGGGAGATCAGGAACCTTTTAATAAAACACTTTGCCTCATTGCTCTCTTAAGGCCTTTTATTTGGGAAAGTGAAGGGGTAGGAGCCCTACGTGGGCAGCAGGAACAGAGGCCGATGAGGAGGCCTTCGTCTCCCTCCCTCTTGTCTCCTTAGCCCATTAGTCCCATAATCTGCCCACCTCCACGTCCACCTGGATACCATTCCTCTCGAATCTGCCTTTCCTTGGCCATGTAAGAGGTCAACCTTAATTAAGGGAGGCCAGGACCTTCCCCTGCTCCTAAACCCCACTTTTCCATGGGGGCCTTCCCCTGTGCTGGACAGCGGACACTGGACTCTGAGCCACACACTTTCTGTCAGTATCTGGTCTCGTCTCTCCTGAGCACCCCCTCTTACTTGCATCCCTGAAGCCCTCCTGAGCCTGAGATGCGCTTCCAGGGACAGGGACTCCCCCTCACTAACTCTGATGGCAGAGAAGGTGGGCTGGGGCTTCCAGGCAGGGACCATGGGGTGGTGAGGGGAGAAGGCACAGCTCAAAGAGTCTGTGCCTGTATTCTGCTGTGTCGTCATCCTCATGGCCTCTGTCTTAATGCCTGATGGCCACATTCACAGTCACTGGGCTACAACACTCAACAGCAGGGACCACATCTTCGTCTTTGAAGCCCTAACATGGTGCTTGGCTGACAGGCCTGTGTGGATAAACAGTTAATCCTGGACCACAGAGTTCTCCAGGTCAGCATCCGCCATGCCCAACGCCCAGCCTGGAGAGCTTGCGGGCACGTACCCAGCCTCCACAACAGTGGGCACGACACCTCCCCAGCTTCCCAGGGCGCCAAAATACTTTTAACAACAAGGCTTCTCATTTCTATTTCTCAGAATTACTCCCAACACTCTGTTAAGGGATATGCCTATTTCCTCAAGCTCGGGCAATTCTCCTAAGCCCCAGGCCCAGCTGTTCCTCAGGAGAAACACCTTCTGCAAAGCTTCTGGGTCTAAGGACTTGGTTGCTTCTTACACGAGGGTGACAGCCTGGCAGTGGGTGGGCCAGGAGGCAGGGCCTTCACCTCCAGCTGGCTGAGAGCGGCAACCTGTGAAAACGACACCCCCTTTGATTTCCTCCACGTGTCTCAAAGCCTGGCTTCCCCACTCATCTCCTGGTGCCTTTCATCACAGTGTAAATCCGCTGCTCCGAGAAAACCCACCTCTAAAGTGGCTGAAATAGCACCATTTGGGGAGAACGCGCACAGTGGGAGCTTCGCTGCTCCCGCTTCCTGACCCCCACCAGGATTTTAGCCTTGTCTCTGGCAGTGAGGGTGCCGCGGCCTGAGGGCTCCTTGGATCAGGGCTGCTGTGGGGCCTCGGTCCTCGGCAGTGGGATCCCCAGGGCAGAGTGAGCCCGCCAGCTGCGGGCTTCGGCCACCTGGATTGGGGAACAGAAATCTTCCAGGAAGATCTGGGCCAGGTTCCGGAGCCTGGCGTTGGCTGAGAGCGAGAAGCGCAGCATGCACTGGACCACGGGCATGGCGGTCAGCTCGGGGTGTGAGCCGGGCCCCGGCGTGCTCAGGTACATGATCGTGGTGACGGCCGACAGCACGGTCTCCTCACTGCGACTGGACAGGCAGTTGATGATGAGCGGGACGCCCCCGGTCTGCAGGATGTGCTCCTTGTTGGCCCTGTCTGAGCACAGGTTGCAGAGGCCTCCTGGGGAAGAGCAAGGGGAGTCTGGATGCCTCAGCCTTGGGCCTCCTCCCATCTCTCCTCCACCCACTGAGTCCCAGGGAAGGGCCAGGGCTGAGAAGGTGGCCCAGGCACAAGGGATCTGAAGTCTATTCTGATCTCCAGCCCTCCCTTTCCGAGTTCCAGAGAGGCCTGCCTGCCTGCCAGGGCCCAGCCTCTGGAAGTGGGCACTGATCCCTTTCCCTCTTGGTTTAGCCAGTTCAATGGTTGATAGGCTTTCCTTTTTTTTTTTTAAAGTAAAAAACATAAACAAAACCCACAATATATCATCACTTTAGAAGCATTAAGAAATATAGGTAAGGTGGGACTTCCTGGTGGTCCAGTGGGTAAGACTCTGCACTCCCGATGCAGGGAGGCTGGGTTCCATCCCTGGTTGGGGAACTAGATCCCGCATGCATGCCACACGTAAGAGTTTGTAGGGCATGACTACAGAGCCCACACACCACAACTAAGACCCGGAGCAGCATGCATACGTACATACGTACACACAGACATAGAAATATAGGTATGGTGATGGTTTCACAGGTATGTACATACATCAAAACTTTTTAAGTAAAGTTTATTATGTCAATTATACCTCAATAAAGCTGTAAAATATATTAGAAGCCAAAATATAAACCATCTTACTCCCACCACCTGGACATTTAACACTTGCTTCCCATCCTACAGTTGTTAAGTATGTGACTACATATAAATATTTAATAATAATGGGATGCTCTCCTTACTGTTTTGTAAGCCAGCTGTGTTCATCTACCATGGCCTGTGAACATCTCTCCACGCCAGTAAGTCTACAATCATGGCATCACTTAACAGCTTTGCAGTCCACCATTTTATGGATACAGCATAATTAGCAGGTTAAAGCATTTCAACATCATTCCCACATCACTGTCAGTAGGATTCCGGTGGACAAAAGAAAAGGACAGAGTGAGAGACCCATGGTTCTGGATCTAAGAACTCACTGCTCAGGTAGGGTGCCCAGACCCCTCATTCTCTCCTGTCAGGCTTAGAGCACGCGGTGTGGGAAGCTGACTTCCTCTGGGTCCTGAGTAAGCTTCCTGCCATCAGGGCACCCCCACCCTTAGGTTCCTACTCCAAGCAGAAAACAAGCCTCTAGCTCATTTGCATAACAAGGCTGACCAGCCCTGAGTGTCCAATCAGGAGTGAGTTACAGCCACCCACTTCCCCTGCATCTCTAGAAACAAGCAAAGAGGGGAGGGCTCCCTGGCAATTGTCCCGCTAAAACCCAACTAGCACATCTTTCCCAGCAAGAGGAGACAGGTGCAGGGAGATGGGGCAGGCCTGGCAAAGACCTCCTCCTCCTTCAGGCACAGCCACCCCCTCCCTAGCAGTACCTGCGTCAGTTTGAGTCCTGCTGTAGGGAAACGTTTATAAAGGTTTTATCCATTCAGCCTCCAGGGTCTTCCCACTGCATTTGGAATAAAATCCAAACTCCCTTCTGGGATCTTTGCATGGTGAAGATCCTCTTGCTGGTAATCAACATGTCGCTGCTCTCTGGCCAGTGAGGTTTCCCTGGACTACCCCATCAGCCACTCCCTGCCACATCTAGGCACTTCCCTCATCACCCTGTTTCATTTTCTTCATACACTTAGAACTGTGAGCGATCACCTTCGTGGATTTTTCCTGCTCAGTGACTGCTCGGCCCCACTGGAAGGTACGTGCCCTGAGATCAACACCTAGGCTGTCTTATTCCCACCATGTCCTGGGTGCCTGGCACAGGGGGCACTCCACAAATACTGGGAGGATCTAAAAAAATTTTTTTTTATTTTCTGCGCTACACAGCATGTGGGATCCTAGTTCCCCGACCAGGAATCGAACCTGCAGCCCCTGCATTTGAAGCACAGAGTCTTAACCACTGGACTGCCCGGGAAGTCCCCTGCTGGAAGGATTTTAAAGCAGTGAGCAGGGGAAAGGGTTGCACTGCAGAGGCTGGACGGGAGGGCTCCCTGAGACCCCGCCCACCTCAGACATCTGCAGTTCTGAGGGACGGAAGAGGCTGAGTGGCACTCCTGGAGTCCAAGGAAGGGGGGCAGCAGGAGAGGGACTCGAGGCGCTGATGGAGGGGTCCCTCCCAATCTCCACCTCAGCGCCCGTTCACCCCAGCGGAGCCCTTAGCACAGCCTGGGGTCATCCCGCCGACTGCCTTCTTTACTTGCTGTCTGTGCCCATCACTGGGCACCACCCGGCAGTGACTTACCTCTGTGTCCCTGGAGCCTGCAACTGAGGAGTCTCACTGGACACGTGCTGGGGACATGACTGAACCCCAGGGACAGTTACCACCCGCCCATTTAAGGGAAAGAAGCTGAGGCTGTTGAGTAACTTGACCAAAGTCCTAGAAGATGGGGAGCCCTTTGCCACTCCCATGGGAAAGGGCGTCCCTTGAGAAGCCACAAGGACAACTACTCCTACCATGGGCAGATGCCAGGCTCAGCCAGGAGCAGGCACAAGTAGAAACACTCTGGCTTCTTGGACACATTTGCGCCATCTCTTCTGAGCTGAGAGAGGAGAACCAGCCTCCTACCCACACCGCAGACCCAATGCACGGGTGGGGGATGGGACTCATCTCTGCTGCCAAGAGTGATAAGGTAAAGCCTGAGTCCCTCTCTGGCTGGTGAGTCATCATCACACCCAGGTGTGCCCGGGCGAGGCGCTGCCACCCAGGTCGGGGGCATAATCAGATGGCAACTGCTGGAGAATGGGGGCAGCAGGCGGCCTCGGGACAGCCGGCCCCGCCTGCTCCCCATTTACGGGCCTGGGGAACCTCCAAGGATGGATCAGGTGCCTGCCAGAGCGCGCCAGCTGCCTGGGCTCCCACCACAGGTGGGCAACTCTTTAAGCCCCTCTGCCTTGCTGGCGCGATCCTCAAAGATGAAAAGAGGAGTGAGAGCCTGGAAAGAGAAGGGCTTCAGGGGTAAAAAGGCTGAGCGGGGCACCCAAGATGGAGCTGAAGGACTCACGAGAAGCTGAAAAGAAGCCACAGCTGCTCTGAGCTTTCCTCCGAGTCCACCTCTGTGAACTTGCCCTGAAGAAGTAAGGAGAGCTGTAGAAAAAAGAGCAACATAAAGCCTGGAAGCGTCCTAAATAAGGCCCAACTGGTTAGAGAAATTACGGTACATCCGTATGATGAAAAATTATACGGTTCTAAAAATCATGTTTTCAAAGAAAATTTAATAATTCCCTGGCTGTCCAGTGGTTGGGACTCTGTGTTATCATTGCTGTGGGCCCAGGTTCAATCCCTGGTTGGGGAACTAAGACCACAAGCTGTGCAGGGTGGTCAAAAAAAAAAAAAAAAAAAAAAAGGAAAAAAAGGAAAAAAAAAAGCGTCCAATAAGATGTCACCTCTTGGGGCTTCCCTGGTGGTGCAGTGGTTAAGAATCCACCTATCAGTGCTCGCTTCAGCAGCACATATACTAAAAGTGGAATGACACAGAGAAGAGTAGCATGGCCCCTGTGCAAGGATGACACAAATTCGTGAAGTGTTCCATATTTAAAAAAAAAAAAAAGAAAGAAAAAAGAAAAAAGAATCTGCCTGCCAATGCAGGGAACACTGGTTCGATCCCTGGTCCAGGAAGATCTCACATGCCATGGAGCAACTAAGCTCCTGAGCCACAACTACTGAGCCCATGTGCTGCAACTTCTGAAGCCCGGGCGCCTGGAGCCCGTGCTCCGCAACAAGGGAAGCCACTGCAATGAGAAGCCCACGCACCATAACAAAGAGTAGCCTCCACTCGCCACAACTAGAGAAAGCCTGGTGCAGCAACGAAGACCCAATGCAACCAAAAAATAAATAAATAAATAATTTAAATAATAAATAAAAACAAAATAAAAAATATAAAAATCAAATTAAAATATTAAATAAAAGGTAAATTAAAATATTAAAAAAAAAAGATGTCACCTCTTCTGAGATCACCCTAATCAGTCCCTCTCCCCAAGAGGGCCTCCCCTCACCACCTTCACTTCTTTTCTTCATACCCAAGAAGGAAAAAAAATAAAGTAAAAAAGCAAAAGAACAAAATATTCATAGACTCTGACAGAGAACTCATACCCAGAATATATAAAGAACTCCTGCATATCAATAAAACATGAACAACCCAATAAAAAAAAATGAGTAAAAGACTTAGATAAACTCTGCACAAAAGGGCCAACATATGAAAATGTGCTCAACATTCCTTACCAGAGAAATGAAAATTACAACCACAATAAGAGGCCACTACACCCCTATCATAATGGCTAAAACAAAGAGACTGACAATACTAAGTGTTGGTAGGGAGGTAGAGCTACTGGAGCCCTCATATCGCTGGTGGTGAGGAGTGTAACATCGTAATTACACTGGAAAACTATCTGGCAGCTTCTAATACAGTTAAACATACATCTACCCTACAACTCAGCAATTCTACTCCTACCCAAATCTATCGGAGAAAAATGAGCACATATGTATACAAGGAATCCACCCGAGGGAAATGGGTACCTATGTATACAAGAAAACTTGTATAAAAATTGTCATAACAGCTTTATTCATAAAGGCTCCAAACTAGAAACAGCTCAAATCTCCATCAGCGGCTGAGCCCATGAACAAACTGAGGCCTATTCATACAAAGACACGAACTACGATACTGTAACCACTTGGGTGAATCTCAGAAACATTAGGTTGAGTGAAAGAAACCAGACACAAGAGTACATCCTGTATGATTCCATTTACATGAAGTTCAAGAACAGGCAAAACTAATCCATGGGGATAGAGGTTAGAATAGTGGTTACCCTGGGGTGGAAGATACTAACTGGCATGAGGTATGAGGGGCCTTCCTGGGGAGATGGAAACCTTCTGTCCTTCTGTATCTTGATTTCAGTGCTGCTTATATGGAGGTACATATACCTTAACGAATTTAAAAGTCATCAAACTGACACTTTAGCTATGTGCCTTTCACTGTATGCTGATACTGCTGCAATCTAAACACTGGTTACCAAACAAAAAGGAGAACAAGTCCTGACTGGTGGATGAACATGTTTTGGACAAACCAGGCAAGACAGAGAGAAAGAGAACAATATGCACAAGCAGGGCCCTTCTGGACATGGGGAGCCACAGAAACCCCCAGGAGAGGCAAAAGAGAAAACCCCAAGTGCAGCCTGGGATGAGAAAGCTGGCGGCTCAGAGAGGTCAGGCAGGGGATCTCAGGTCACAAAGCAAGTAGGGCAATGGTGATGGAAGGGACAGGAAGGTCTAAGGATTGTCCTGGGGATTAAATGAGGTCATGCTGCAAGTGCTTAGCCAGCACCTGGCGCATTGAGAGGGCTGAGTGAGGCCTTGGAGACAGCCGCTCAAGATGTTACATCTGAGGACCCGCCCGCCCCAGGGTACTGGGCTGGCTGCAGTCAATCCCAGGTCAACATCTTCATTGGGGACTATTTGTTCTTGGGTTTTACTTTAGTATCTTGAAAATGGTTCTCTCTGAAATTTTAGGACAGACATTCAAGGGACAGAACTGCATACAGAGAAAGCTACTATTATATGTACGAAGGTAGGAGACAGATATACACATATGTGCTCACATTTGCTGGTTCCGTACAAGGGGGGAACAGGGCAGAAGGGGCAGGAATGGTAGTGAGACATCTCTGAAAATACGTGGTTATACAGTTTTGACTTGAACAGATATGTTTTGTATAAGTTAAAAAAAACAAATTACATTTAAATAAATCATGGCTTTTTGCACTTCTGACCTATTTTTCAATTCTAGAATTTTATCCTACAGGCCCACTCCCACAAGTGAGAAATGACATACAAATAAGGGTACCCACTGCTGCACTGCTCATGAGAGCAAAATGGAAACAACCTGAATGGCCATCCTCAGGGGCTGGCTAAACGTCAGTCCCTTCACGCCATGGACTTCATGCAGCATTTACAAAGAATCGGGCAGCTCTTTAAGGGCTGATACTGCAGATGTGCCAAGACATGGTGCTAAGTTTAAAAAAAAAGAGGCAGAATATAGATGCCCATGAGCTGCAACTGCTGAAGTCCATAGGCCTAGAGCTCCGCAAAAAGAGAAGCCACTGCTCGCTGCAACTAGAGAAAGCCTGCATGCAGCAATGAAGACATAATGCAGCCAATAAAAATAAATAAAAGAGTATACACAGTATACACACAAATATATACATGTTTGTGTGTTTATAAATCCTGAGACTGTCTCTGGGAGGACACACAAGAAACTAGTGACAGTGGTTGCTACCGTTTACTACCTACCCTCTTGCATCCTGTACCACGTGAATTGACTACGTATTCACATAAATTAATAAAACACATGCACACCCTGCTTGTGTCTAGAACTGAGAGGAAGGGGGCTTGGTCTCTGCCAAATGGGGGAGGGAGAGCGGAGGTGCCTCCTGGAACCCACCTTCCCAGCTGGTGTGGAAGGGAGCAGGGGGGTGAGGACCTCAATTTCACCTCTTTCCTCTAACAAGTGGATGGCTGAGGAATTTCTTTTTAAGCAGAAAGATGTGTGACCCCAGGACCCTACATGATCAATGAGAGAAGGAGGTACATGGGAACCTGAGAGTTTGGAAGACGGAGCGAGGGCTCCGTGATGGGCCGATCTGGCTAGAACCCCAGGAATGCTCCTGCAGACTCAGGTGAACAGAGCAAGTGACTCTGTCTCTCTAAGCCTAGCTTTCTTCATCAGCAAAACGGGCAGAGAGCATTAAATAATGAAAGACCCCTCCCTGGCACACCGTAGCTGTGGACAAAGCATGCACCTGTTTACTGCCCCAGAGGCTGGCACAGGGCGTACCTGCAAGCCACACACAGAGGAAGGGCTGGCACACACAGGTAGAGTTTAACAATGAGAAAGCAAGTGCCCAAGAGACCAGCACAGAGGTCAAGGGCTGAAACACTGTCAGCAGTCCAGAAGCCTCTGCATGTTCTTTCCTGATTCATTTATCTCCCCCTCTCAGAGGTGAACCCCTTCCTGACTTCTAACAACTTAACAAAATAATCTTAAGTTAATAAGCAGGACCTTTTAAATTTTTTAATTTTTTTTTTTTTTACTACACACACACCCCTAAATACTATAATTCATTTCTGCCTCTTTTGGACTTTATAGAGATGGAATCACACTGTGCATATGATTATGTGTCTAGCATCATTTGCTTAACACTATGTTTGTAAGATAAGTGCATGGAGCTGTAGAGATTGTTCATTTCCCTTGCTAAGCAGTATGAATATCCACAATATTGAGATTCATTCCACTGTTGACAGTTTCCAGTTTGGGACATTTCTGCATATGCGTCTGGACGTGCATGTACCTAACCTTATGAATGTAACTGCTGGGTCCCGGGCATGTCTATCTTCAGTTTTACTAAATACTATTTTCCAAAGAGAGGCAGCTCAGGAGTCATCTACCAGCCTTTTTCAGTACACCACTACCATCTGGTGGCAGCTACAGGTATTGCAGGAAATAGAACACAGGAAAGTGATTTAACCTGGCTAGTAGGAGGCCACCTACTTGAATTCTGTTTTAGTAACAAAACCGCTGAGTATTCTGTGATATCCTAGGATTCCACCAGTTTTCATGGAAGCAGAAGATTATCTCCTGGTTCCTTTACACCTATACAGCAGCTAGAATGGTGCAGGTGTTGCGCACACAGCATATAAGACACCAGGGAATCAACCAATGGTGCTTCAGGTCAACACTCCCAAATTAACGCCAAAGCCTGCCAGGGTTTTTACTTGGGGCATGAGCTCTGAATTCTTTCACTCATTTGAGTATTTACTGAGATCCTGGCTTTTTATCTGGTGTCTGATCATTCACCCACTTCCCATCCCCCATCCCAAACAAGGGCAGCTGTGGCCTGACCAGTGCCCGTTGCCCCATGGTACTTCCTCCTCCTACTGCCTGGACACCCACTGTGAGGCTAAAGGTCAACTTTCATACCTTTTCCTATTATTCAATGATGCTTTTCCAGAAGGAACGAATCCCTGGAGCAGATGGGCAATAAGACACTATCCCACCGTACTTCACTTCTCTGGGAGACAAGGGAACTGTGTTTCCTCAAAGGAGTCTGGATACCTGGGGAACCTTGCAGCTGCAGGCACTTTATCTCATTTAATTCGCTCAACAACTCTGTGAGGCAGGTACTGATCCTGCCTCACCTGACCAATGATGGGAGAAGGGAAATCACGTGCCCAGCGTTGAGTCAGGGAGTGAGGGCTTGAACCCCGCCTGTCTGACCCTAAAACCCCGCTCTTACCAAACTCATTCTATTCCTTGCCTACAAACCAATATTGGTTTTGGTTCTGCCAAACCAATCTAACCCAGCAGTTATCCCAGAACCAAACCCACTCAGGGCTGCAGCACCAAGTCATGGCCAGTACTCTGCAACACCCCCCTGTGCCCCCATCCTCTTCCCAGACCAAGAGGCTTGAGCATTCAGGACATGACAAAGATAAGCAAGGCACTTTGACCTCATGGAGATCACAATCTCAGACCAGCCGCCAGAGATAAAAGATTCACAGCTACAAAGCGCAGCACAGAATAAGCACTGACAGTGTTTCCCATTTAGCACCACAGACATTACAGAAAAGGAAATGGCAAGAGGAACCAAACAGGCTTCTAAGCACCACTGGGACTTTCAAGTTATGCACAATAAATACAAGAGAAATTTAATCTGCAGAGGAGCCCATGGGAGAGTCAATGCTAAGAAAGCTGTTGCTCTTGGGATTGGGGACCTTGGGAAGAAGAAAAAAAGAAGGAAACAGCAGCTACAAAAGTAAAACTGGTGATAACGATACAATTCATGGAGACACAGACATGCACACACGCTCTGCTCCCCACAGCAGTCACGTGAGGCAGACGGGGCTCAGGCAAGGAAACAAGGCACAGAGAAGGGACAGGACTCGGCCACAAGGATCGGCTACGAAGTGTAGAAGTGGGGACCGTGGACTCCAGGTCCAGGGTGTAGTCACCCACTCTGGGAAGCTGCCCAGGAGGACAAGAAGCCAGGCCCGCCCTGGTCTCCCGCAAAGCTCCCAGCTCAGTGGGCCAGGATGTCAAAGCGCTCCTGCTTTGGGAAAGTTGCTTCCTGATCCTGGAGAAACTTGCCTCGGGTGACTGCTCTTTTTAGCAAAGTTTTCTCCAGTCAAGAACTTGACTTGGAGGAGGAGTACCACTTCCAGGTGGAGGTCTAGCCATGGGCTTCTGCAGGGGCCACTGTCACCACTCAGAGGGCAGAAGCTGTGGCGCAGAGTTCCAAAAAGGGAGGGGATGGAGGACTAACACTGGAGAAAATCTTAAAGCGACCAATTTTTCAAGATATTTATTCAGCCTAATAATCTCCCAGAGGGGCAGAGACATGAGCTAGCCCCACTCTCAGCCTGGGCAAGCAGGGCTCCTGTCCCCAGCCTAGCTCTCAAGCGCCTCACTCTGGCCCCCTCCACCGGCTGAAGAGTCCAGCGAGCCCACCCAAAGCCCATCCCCCTTCCCCCATACTCGGAGCTCCAGGTCCTAAACCTGCTCCCCCAGCTGCATGGGCCTTTTCCCTGCATCCTGACTCCCGGGGTGAACCCCACTGTTGGCGTGTACGCTCCTAAGTCCAATGAGTGGCCACAGGGCAAGTGTCTGTGGGGCTGGGAATGAAGCTGGGATGTCCACACATGTGTGAGGCCTGCTGGGGTAAGAGGGGTCCCAGATACCACAAATTAGAGGCAGACCTGGTTGGTCTTTCAAAAATTTAAATTATATTTGCCTATGATGTATTCGGGAAAAGAAAAAAAAGTGTTACTTGATTCTAGCAAAGCTTTTAACCTAATTTCTAGATTACAGGAAGTAAAGGGGACACAGGAACAAACGAAATGACACTATAAAGAGGCAACCAGACAATACAGAAGGTGGGACATTCTGCAGGACTGGTCTGGATCCTTCAACAATTAGTGTTGTTGGAGATGTAGGATAATTTATGGTGTGACTTCCTTCCAAAGAGCGCAATATGGAAAGACGGAGACAGGGAGGAAGAAGAACTTTAGGGACTTCCCTGGCGGTCCAGTGGTTAAGACTCTGTGCTTCCAATGCAGGGGGCACGGGTTCGATCCCTGATTGGGGAGCTCAGATTCCACAAGCCATGCAGTGTGGCCAAAAATATAATAATAATAAATAAAAAGAGTAGCTTTAGAGTGGAGAAACCTGACAAAGACTACTTCATCCAAGTGATCAAGGTTAATATCAACAGTGATAAGCCATGTTGATAGCATATAACCCTTGATATGATGTAAAGGAAAACGGCCTTTTACCATTGACCTCTGTGATCGCCCTCCTCAAAGCCCATATCCCAGTCTAATCATGAGAAAAATATCAGACAAATCCCAACTGAGAGAAAACCTACAAAATACCTGACTCCTCAAAACCGCCAAGATCATCCAAAAAATGGGAAAGTCTAAGAAACTGGCACAGCCCAGAGGAGCCTAAGGAGACATGACAACTAAATGTAACATAGTATCTTGGATGGAATCTTGGAACTGGTAAAAGGGTATCAGGGAAAGACTAAGTAAATCTGAATAAAGTATGGAGATGAGTTAATAATAATGTATCAATATAATTGTGACAAGTGTACCATACTAACCTAAGACCTTAAAAATAAGGAAAGGGGGGAGAGTGGCACTGATGGAAACTCTGTATTACCTTTGCAATTTTTCTAAACTGTTCTAAAATACAAAGTTTATTTAAAGAGAGAGAGAGATTGACCTCTAAGGAACATAACAACCAGATTCAGTGCATGGATTCTGGGCTGGATCCTGGTTTATACAAAACAACAAGAACAAAATGCCCCTTTGGGAACGATTAGAGAAGTCTGCCTCACTGGGTATTTGGTGATAATGGAATTATTACTTAAGGAATTATTATTTTCTCTATGTAGCTAAGATTCCTTTCATGATGTAGAGAAATGTTCCTTTTTAAAGATGCACATTGAAAAAAGCATGTTAGTTTGCCCTCAGAATAAACTCCAAACTCTTGCCCAATGCCCAGACCTGACTCTGGTGCCGTGAGCTCTCTCATCTCATTTAGTACCACTCTTGGCTTCACTCACCGCATCAGCCTTCCTCCTGGCTCCTCCTGCTCTAGGGTCTTTGCCCTCCAACTGCCTTCCCAGGAAGGCCCAACCACAAGCAGCCCTTCCCTCGCTTTCTCTCATCACCCTGCTTACTTTCTTCAGAGCCTCAGCTTTCGTGTTTGTCAACCCTCTGTCTCCCCCTACTAGAACGTAAATTCCCCGAGGGCAAAGACCTGCTCCCAACTTGCTCGCCATCTCTCCAGCATTTAGAACAACACCTTGCTCACACAGTACACGCCCAATAAGTATCTGTCCAGTGAATAGTTCAATAGGTCTCAGACCGTGACAACGAAGGCAGTCATAAGCCACTCCAAGTCACCGCTCCTTCTTTTGACGGTAAAACGTTAAGATAGAGATGTTTAAAAAGAGCACTCAACTTTTTTTCACCCCCCTCCACATGACTTCAATCTATTCCCTCATTTACAAACTCGCCTCTAAGCGGGAGGGAAGCTAGACAGGCAGAGGGGGTCCTGGGCGTGAGCTCCTGACCCGACTCAAGCGAGCGGTGACCTGAACGATGCGTGGTCCGCGGAGGTCTGCCTTCGCAGCTGAGAGACTGCCTAAGAGATGCCTTTCCCAGCGACTCCCTTGCTAGGCACTGTCTCCCTACAGCCCGTCGGGCATCTAGCGGACCGGCCCCATCCTTACCGATAGCAAACTCCACCAGGGTCTCATTCTCCTCCGACAGCGAATCGAGGAATAAGTCCACGACCTGCAGCTGCCGCAGATACTGGTAGTTACTGGGGTCATAGGCGAAGTTGGCGAGGTTGGCCAGCACTTGCTCCTTGGCGTCTGCAATGGAAAAGCGGCGCTGGAGCCCGGCCCGGGGCGGCGGTCGCGGCCGGACCCCCGCGCGCTCCCCTGCTGCCCACCCCGCCGCCCTCACCTTGGCTCTCCGTCTCCTGGAATTCCGTCACCAGCGCCTGCAGGTATCCCAGCCGGCCGACGCGGGGGTCCACCTTCGGCTTCTGGGCCATGGGGGCCCCCGGGGGACGCGCGGGAGGCGGGGACGGCGGGGCTGGAGGGCGGGGCGGCGGCCTCGCCTGGGCCTCCGCGGGCGCGGAGGGGGCGGGCCGCGGCGGGAGACGGGCTCCTTTCCTGGCTTCGGGTTCTGCAGGAACCGGCAGCTGAAACTGCGCGGCGGGGAATGGGGTGGGGACTCAGGACCTCCTCACAGTTGCGGGTGAACATCCAAACGCGGGCGCGTGGGACAAGGACGCAGCCGCGCGCCGTAGGAGGGAGGGGCAGCGCCCGGCTGGGCCGGCTTCCGGCCCGGTTCCGGACTTCCGGGGAAAGCCGCGCTTAGCCCCGCCCGGGGGCGAAAGGGGCGGGGAGGTGGGCGGGGCGAGAGGGCGGGGCCGTCACTGGGCTCCGCGTGCCTGCGCCGCGCTCCTGCGGCTCCTTGTCTCAGGCAGGTGGCGGGCCGCATCGTGAAGGACGTGGTCGTGGGACGTTGCGGATGCGTGGAGGAGCGCCTCTAGGGCCCTTAGGAGCTCAGAGGTGCTGGGGGGGCGCCTATGTGGGGGAACTGCCGGGGCAGAAGCACTTCCAGAAGCCCGTGCACTTGAGGAAAAGCATAGACAAGCCACACCCCCCCCCCAACCCCCGGCCAAGGAGTGTCCCTCGGGAGCGCGGATGTCGGCTCCCTGTATTCCCCATATGGGTCCTTTGACAATACCTTCTGGTCATTTTTTTCCCCAAAGCCAGGCGAGGACTTCCCTGGCGGTCCAGTGTGATTAAGACTTTGCACTCCCAGTGGAGGGGCACGGGTTCTATCCCTGGTCGGGGAACTAAGATCCTGCATGCCACATGCCGCAGGGCGTGGCCAAAATGAAAATCAAAGCGGGGCGAGCCTGGTACCCTGTGCTTCTCAACCCCCAGCTGAGCTGGCCAGTCCCAGCCGGAAGGCATTTTATCAGCCAGGTGGACGGGGAGCACCAGAGGCAGCTCCATCGGGCCCTAGAAGGAGCCCAGCTGTACCACTTTGACGGTTTTCTGGGTTGTGGGGAGCCAAGAATGCTGAAGCCCTTCTGTCCGGTTCTTCCTTGGGGCTTCTCGGGAAGGGGGCATGTGACCCAGACCTCATAGGCACAGGGGACACAGAGCACCAGGGAGGAAGGTGGCCCTGCCAGACTTCATTGTGCTTCAAAATGTGGGGAAGAAAGAGGCTTAGGCTGTGAGCTCCTTGAGGACAAGGGCCACGTGCCTTTGGTCCTGGGCCTGGCATGAGCGCAGAGTGGCTGCCACACTCCAGCCTGCCACAGCCCCATTGGGAGCAGCCCCCACCACCATGGTGGGCTCAGGTCCTGTGATCAGCCCCTGCCCTGTGCACACACACCTGGGGCAGGAGTCACGACATAGTCAGTGTGCTTGGGTACCCTGGCTGCTTCTTGCAGGGCAGTGGCCCCAGGCCCCTCACATTCTGAGGGGAGCTGATTTGACCTGGGGAAGTATATCTCAGCCCAAGGTGGCCAGGGGGCTTCTCTGCTTCTGTCTGGACAGAACAGTAAAGGCTTGGGGACCAGGAGCTCAGAGCCTAGGGACAGGATAAAGTCCCCTGTGCTGGTCAGGAACTGCTCTATATCAGGGGTCCCCAACCCCCCATGGTCGGGGTACTGGGCCGTGGCCTATTAGGACCTGGGTCACAGAGCAGGTGAGCGGCAGATAAGCAAACAAAGCTTCGTCTGCCGCCCCCCCCATTGCTCCCATCACAGCCTGAACCACCTGCTCCCCCACCCCTTCCTTGAAAAAATTGTGTTCCACGAAACTGGTCCCTGGTGTCAAAAAGGTTGGGGACTGCTGCTCTAGATCCTCTCTAGAGGAACCCCAGGATCAGCTAAGTGTGGGTTCTGGAATCAGATCAGCCACCCTATCCTCCCTCATTTGTCCCCTCCTAAGGCTTTAGAGGCCCTCATCTTTGGGAAGAATTCTTAGTCCTTGGTTTTGTGCTGAGGGCAGCAACCAGGTCTTACTCCTCTCTGCCCAGTTCCTGACACACAGTAGATGCTTAATATTTGTTGAAGGAATTCTGCCCAGAGATCGTTGCCACTCTTGCCCCAGGGGCAGAGGAGGTCAAAGTTCTATGCTACATGTTTACTAATATCTTTTTTCCTTGAAAGAAATCAGTTTTCAGGAAGTGGGCCTAAAAGGGGAGGCACGTTTCAAAGCTTTGCGGGTACTAGCACCAAAAAGCATTCATCTACCCACCAGCCCCAACTCTCTCCTTTCCCACTCAGTTAAGATGGAGGAGACAGGACCTGGTAAAATGTGTCCAGCTGTGGATTCCCCCTTCAGGACACAAGCTGTGGATGGTCACCAAGTACAAGAATGGGGGCAGGGAAGCAATGAGGATCTTCAGGATCAGACTTTTCAAGCTGGAAGAGATGTTACCTTATCTAAACCAACCTTTTCCTTTTTCAAGGCCCAGAGATGGTAGACAATTTGCCCAGAGTCACACAGCAAATTGTGACAGAGGCAAACATGAATTCAGGGCTCTATTCCAGGTGAATCCTTTGCTTCACCTCTGTACTACCGTTTTTTGGCCATAAGGGGGCACTCATGGGTCCTGGGAAAGATAACATCCCCAAGGATGCTTACTCACGCCAGTTGGACCTGTGCAGGAGGAAGGCTGCAGTCAGGTCATTAAAAAAAAATCAATTCTCCTGATAAGGTTTTCTTGCAGAAACCTGGCTGAGCTTGAATCAACAAACAAGGCCCTGAGTGGGACTAGCCCTGAAGGGGGATGGCAGAAAACTTACTCCAGGCCTATTTTTCAGCTTCATTAGTTCACATGGTTTATAACCCGCTGCAGAAAATATTTTTGTGTGTAATTCAAACAAACTCTGATTTCCTTTCCCTTGGCTGGTATCCTGTTGGGACAAGCCTGGGCTAATGACAGCCAGCCCCCACGTGATGACCTCAGGAAGGCACCAGCAAAGAGTATGAGGGGGTGGGGGGTGGAGCTCTGACCTCCAGGCCGGACACACAGACCAACAGGAGCAGGGGTGGCCTGGCAGCTGGCCCAGCCAGCCACTTACCCCAGGGTTGACACCTCTGACACAGCAGGGGGAAAGGATGACAGGAGAGGGGAGTGAGAGGGCTTCTGTTGCAAAAGCAGCTCCATTTCACAGAGGTCCTGGGGCCCTGCCTAGAAGCTTCCCTTGGTCTGCTGCCTACCACCCAGCACTAATCTTCCCAGCCAAGATACAGGGTGGGGCAAAGGAGGGAGGACACCGGAGAGCAGGTCCTGTTGAGTGCACAGACTTCACTGATTCTAGGACCCACGCCAGGGGCTCCCCTCCAGTTCTCTGCAGTCGCCAGGACAGGTACTCCACCTGACATTTAATCTGTCCAAATCCTGCATCCAGGCCAACCCCTCGGCCTGGCTTTCTACCACCGCAACACATTCTCTCACAAGGCCCTTCTTCCCAAGGTTCCAGGGAGCACGAGGCCCAGCCACCTGTGTTGGGGGCAGCCCTGTGGGCGAGGGCTGGGCCACCTGGGAAGGAGGGGGGCAGGAGGGACTTGGAGGAGGGGTGAGCTCTTCGCAACTCCCTGGAGGGTGAAGGACAAAGAGATCACATCGGAGGTATCCAGGCTGGACTTGAAGCTGCAGTGTGTTGAGCTGTAGCAGCAGCATAGACAGCCAGCTGAGCCCAGCCGGCTGTGACAGACCCGAGCTGGGCTCAGACCCACCTTCCTGGGCCCCAGGTACTCTGGTGCCCAAGGGAAAAAGTCAGGAGGACCCGCTCCTGGATTCTGCTGGTTGGAAGGAAACCTGAGTCTCTAAAGTCCCACCTCCTGTCTGAGTCCTGACGTGCAGAGCCCGAATGGCCTTTGGTTCAGGCTTTCTGGGCAGCCCGTCACCCCAGCCTCTGGTGAAGCAGCTGCTCATCCCATTCCTGGGCTGAGGCTGGACTCACTGACTTCAGGGCTCAGATGCTGCTCACGCATGTGAGTGACCCTGGAGCTCAGACGCTGGTCACATACATGATCTCCACGCGCAGCCGCTTCTCGGGACCGTCTGTGTCCTCCGCGGTGAGGCCCTGCTCTGGGGCAGCCTCTATGCCGGCTCCTTCCGCCTCAGCCCACTGGCCCTTCCTCTCCTTCTTCCGCAGGGCACAGAAGCTGCCGCCCATGAAGAGGGCGGCTGAGATGAGGAAGAAACTTGACATGTAGAAAACGTAGCTGAAGTTGTTGGTGGTGTCCAGGAGGAGTCCTGGGGGACAGAGAGCAAGTTAGGCCACTGCTCGGGGCTGCCAGGCCTCCCCCCTTCTAGGCTGTGTGCTCTGTGCGAGCAGGGATTTTATTTTTGTCTCTGTTGCATCCCAGCACTAGGAACCATGACTGGTACCTAGTAGGCACTTGTTAGGTATTTGTTGCATGAAAGGAAACGCTAAACCAGCCCCGGCCCAGGCAGGAAGAGTCCTCGGGCCGGATGAACACTTAAGGGCATGTTTCCTTTACCTTTGGTGGCAGGAAGCCAAGGACTCAAGGGTCAGTGGCATCTGGGACATCTGCTCAGCCACGCCCCGGCCCACCATGCCTCCTCCTCGACAGCTCTCCTCGCTTGTTGGCTTGGAGAACGCCCTTGGAAACTGGGACTTCCGATGCCACACGTGGGAGGAGTCCCCACTGTCTGACTGTAATAACTGTGCTGTGTGTCGACTGCCTCCCAGCACCCCGGGCTTCACAAAGCTTCCCCTTTACTCTGAATGTCACACAGTCAGCTGTCCGGCAAGTCCACTCCTGTGGGTCTCCGCTTCCATTTCTGTTCGTTTCCCTCCCAGCACAAATCACCATTACGATCACAAAGGTGCCTCTTGGCTCTAATCCCAGACTCTTCCACTGGAAGGTAAGCCCTGAGAGGTGGGGACTGGTTCTCTGTATTCAGCCCCGCCCACCCAGTGATGGGCACAGGTTTATCCATGGTTATAGCCGGTGTTCTCGCCTGCACTTTGCAGGTGACACTGTGGCTCAGAGAAGGAAAATGACTTGCCTGGGCGCCAGGGCAGGAAGTGGGAGAATGAGTGTTAATAACAGTAGACTTGTGCATAGCACTCACCACGTGCCAGGCTCTCTACTAAGCCCTTTGCTATTTGACATCTGATCCCCACAACAAGCCTATGAGGTAGATTCTACTATCCTCCCCACTTTACTGATAAGGAAACAGAGGTAAAGACGGGAAGACAAAGGACTCAGGTAAGTCTGGTACGAAAATCCTTATTTTTAACTATTCGCATCCTGAGTGCCAGCTGGGGAACAGGCTATAGCCAGTCCCCTGAGGTGCTTGAGAAAATCACAGAGTCTCAAGATGCTGGAGGGGCCCAACTCTCCAGACCGTTCCTCTTTGCACCCCCCCATACCCTGCGCAGACCACACCTGGCCGCCCTCCCTCTCCCAGGGCCTCACCAGCCAGTGGAGGGGAGATGAGGATGGAGATGCTCTCCAGGACGGTGAAGAGGCCCAGGGCGCTGGAGAACCGGTCCATGGGCACAATGTCCATGAGGACCTGGAAGAGGAGGGCACCAATGCCACTCATGGACACACTGTACACCAGGCAGTAGCCCACCAGCACCCAGAAGTCGGCCGACACTGCGCACACCAGGTTGGTGAGCCCGTTGAGCAGGACTGCCAGGCTGAACAGGTACTTGCGGTGACTGGCAAAGTCCCGCCGGCCCGCCACCAGCCCAGCCATGGGCCGCAGGAAGATGTTGCTAAAGCCGATGACGGAGATGAGCAGGGCCGCCTGGTGTTCGTCCACCCCGTGCCGTATGGCGTAGGGCACCAGGAAGACGTGGGGCAGCGGGAAACCCATGATCATCCAGACGACCCCCAGCATGTACACACGGTAGCCCACGTTGTGCCGCAGGACATCGAAGGCCAGGTGGCGTTGGATGGCCTGGCCACACGCTGCCGGGCAGTCTCGCGTGGGTCTCTTGGAAGACGGAGGGAGGACTTCTCCGGTCTCAGGGGTCACACGGGCAGGCACGGGCCTCAGGACGGCCCCGCAGACACAGAGGTGGAGAAAAACCCCGCCGAAGATGAGAAAGGTGCCTCTCCAGCCCAGGTCTTCCAGGAGGTAGCGGGAGAGCAGTGGCCAGAGCGTGATGCCCAGGGAGACGCCTGCCGAGGCCAGCGCGTTGGCCAGCACCTGCCAGCGGGTGAAGTAGAGTCCCAGCACAGTGACACTTGACTGAAAGCTGAAGCACATGCCCAGGCCTGCGGAGGGAGAGGCGACAAGCTCCAGGGTGTGCCCAGCGCAGGGACCCTGGGGTCATGTCCCAGGTCTGTCCTTCTGTTCCAGCCCAGACCCACTTCCAAGGTCCCCAGGGATTTAAGATGGAATCAGCCTGCCTCACCACCTCCCTAGAAGCACCCCACCCCTCGGATCTGCCCTCCCAAGGCTGCCGGGGCACACCCGTTCCCACTGGCACAGCACTGGGGGGGTCTTCAAAAACCTACATCAGCTTAAGTCTCTCCCTTGCTTAATACCTTCCAAAGATTTCCCATCACACCTAGGAAAAAGCCAAAGCATTTACTATGCCCTGGAAGGCTGTGCATGGTCTGGCCCCTGGCCACCTCTTGGGTGCCATCTCAGGCCACTCTCCCTGTCATGCGCCACGATCAAGCCACATCAGTTTCTGTCTCTTCCTCTGGACACTAAGCTGCCCACCTGCTCAGACACTTGCAGCTGCTGTTCCGTCTGCCCGGAATATGCTTCCCCCTTTCATATGCTTTCCTCTCCAGACTCAGCTCAGATGCCACCTCCCCGCCCACTCCATGCACAGCTGAACGTGCTGGAGAGAAAGCTCACAACCATGCCATGAGCACTGGCCTCAGGCGGGCCCTCGGGCCACCCGTGGTGCTTCTACAGTTCCCTCGACCATTCACTCTCTCCCCCTCTTAGATGACCACCAGGCCTTCCTCCTCTGAGCACCCCAACACCTCCCGCCGACTCCCAGCGGACCTCCTGTCTTCCCGCTGGTGACAATGGACAGTCCGTGCTTCTAGTCGAGGGCAACCTTCCACTTCTGCCCTGAATCCTGTTTACTCAAAGGCACATCCCGCCAGCAATTTCTCTCTCCTGCAGCCTCCATTTTCTCCTTTTTACTAGATCATTCTCCTTCCCTGTTACTTTTCCCATTAAAACAAAACTCTCTCTTGACTTCAGTCTCTTCTGGATACCGGCCCATTTCTCTGCTCCCCTTACATCAAAATTTCTTGGAAATACTGTTTATCTCCACTGTCTCCAATTTCCCTCCTCCTGTTCTTTATCTTTTTTTTTTTTTTTTGGCTACACTGCCCAGCTCGTGGAATCCTGGTTCCCCGACCAGGGGTCGAACCCGGGCCACAGCAGTGAAAGTCCAGAATCCTAACTACTAGGCCACCTGGGAACATCCCTATTGTTCTCTTTTGAACCTATTCCAATCAGACTTTCATCCTTACCTCTGCTCCAGAATTCCTCTTATCAACGCTGCCAACCTCCATTTTGCAAAGCCCGAGATGAAGTCTGATCCCCACGTGGTCTGACCCATCAGCGGCTTGACAGTTGATCACTCCCTCCTTCTCGTGCACTTTCGTTACTTCCTGTCTCAAGAAACCCCACTCTCCAGATGCTCCTTCTACCTCTCTGTCACTTCTTCCTGCCCAGGCCACTAACCGCTAGAATGGCCATGTCCCGGGTCTCAGTCCTCAGTTCTCTTCATCTGTCCTCCCTCGTTTCCTTAGTGACAGCAGGGTGATACCTCATCTTGAGACGAGTACCAGCCGTCTCAGGATTCGCTGGCTGCCCACTCCAGCTCAGGCACGTTCCCTAAACTCCACACTGGATATGTCCAACTCCAGACGGGATGGGTGAGCTTCCCATCCGCCCTTGAACCTACGCCTCCCCTAGTTTCCCCACTGAAGCTAGTGGCTATTCTGTTCCTCCAGTCTACGCCAGGTTTCACCCTTCTTGGCTCTTGGGTCATCCTGATCTCCCTCTCTGCACCGCACGTGCAGTCCTGAACTCGACCACTCCCCATCACCCCCATCACACCGCCCTGGTCAAGGGTACAACCACCTCCTGGCTGGGTGGTGACCGTGCCCCTCGCTGGTCTCTGCTCCCAGCCCAGCCCCCTATGGTGCTTTCTCAGCACCGCAGCCTGAGCAGAGCTTGGTGCTTCACAAGAGCGGCTGCATGGCGACCCTCTGCCTGAACCCCTCGCGTGGCTTCCCATCTCACTAGGAACTAAACCTATATCCAGTCTCCCCTCACCCCCCCACCCCCACCCCCGACCCCTTTGACCCTTTGTTCACGCCCCTCTTCCCCATCGGCCTCCGCGCTGCTCCTTGAGCACTTCTGGGCCTTTGCTTTTGCTGTTCCTGATGCCTGGAATGCTCTTCCCCAGAGAGCCTGCTGGCAGACTCCCTCACCTTCTGCCCAGACGTCACCTCCTCTGCGAGGCCGTCCCCGACCCCCTGTCGAAAGCAGCGACCTCCCCCAAGCCTGCTTTACCTTCTGCATTGGCTGTCTTATTCTACCTCTTTGCTTGTTTCATCTCTGCCCACCCCCACCGGAGCCAGGACACTATCACATCAGCTGCCCTGTCTTCTCAGGCGCTTGTCACGATCAGATATGACCCTTCTTATTCCTCTCTTCACCGATCCTCTCCCTCATGTGACTGTGAACAGCCCCAGAAGATTCGGCGCTTTGCCTGCCCTGTTCACTGTGCCTGGCCCTTTTCAGTCTTACACCCAGTGCCTACCCAGCAATTCTCGAAATGGAATGACAGTCACCTGTGATGAATCCAGCGGTGAGGTAGAGCTGGCCGAGGGTGCGGCAGAAGGAGCCGGCCACCATGCCCAGGCTGGCCAGCACGCCGCCGAGCATGACCGTCACTCTGCAGCCATAGCGTGCCACCAGGATGCTGCACAGGGGTCCTGTGGAGAGGAGGCAGCTGGCAGGTGGCAGCTGAGTGACAAGGTCAGAGGGAGGGGGAGAGTGGGTTTGGGAGGGGTTCCAGCAGGAACGAGCAGGTGGCTTAACGGGCACGGGCCCTGGACCACACAGGCCTGCGCTCTGATCCCCACGCGGCCACAGACTGGCTGCGGGCCGAGCAAGGCCGATGCCTCTCTGTGCCTCAGTCTGCTCCCCCAGAGACTGAGGGGTCAGACTGGGTGATGCCTGAGCAGCTGTGAGGCAAGGTGCTGCAGTGTGACCCTGACAAGGACCCCCAGAGGTACAGACTGAGGCCCGTCACTGCACTGATCTGAGCTGAGGCCGCCTCCATCTGGGTGAAACGGGATTGGCTTGTGACCTGGGCAGACGCCCCTCAAGGGAGCCTGGCTCAGTGGCTGAGGGTCTGCAGCTAAATCATGGTGAGTGCCTCCAGCCCCCGTTCCCCCCTCCCCATCCTCAAGAAGACCGGCCACAGAGGATGGAAGATGCCTTAGAGGACTGGGGCGGGGAGGGTGGGGGGGGCTCGAGGAGGGGGGAGTCAAGGAAGGGAGGGAATACGGGGATATGTGTATAAAAACAGATGACTGAACTTGGTGTACCCCCAAAAAAATAATAAATAAAAAAATAAAATAAAATAAAATAAAAAAAAAGAAGACCGGCCACAGCCCTCACACCATCCTTCAGCCTGTCCAGAGTGGGCAGCCTGGGGCCCTGGGCCACCCTGCACCCCCTGGCTCTGACTTCTGGAGTGCTCTGGAGAAAAGCAGGTGGGGTACCCTCTCCCCTCTCCCATCACCTCCAGCCATCACCAAAGTCTTGCACCCAGATGTTTGGCTCCTGGTAGAGAGGGGCCTATTCTCCCTTACTCCACCCCCACCCTGAGCTGCTTTCTCACCAGTGCAGACCCAGAGTAGAAGTGAGCCAGTCCTGGCTGGCTGCTCTAGACACCTCATAGGGTCCCATTCGCCAAGTACCCTGCCCCTGAGTACACACAGTAGAGTTTTTCCAGAGTTGCTGTCCCAGAGAACAGCCAAAGGGACAGGGAAAGTGTGTGTGTACATTCAGTGTGAGTTTCTGGGTTTGGTGTAGAGAGAGGATGTGTGGGTGTGAGCCAGCATTAGTATGGGAGTTAACCGAGGAAGTGAGAGGCCCGTCCTCAGAGGTAATCAAGGAGAGGCAGCCATAGAGGGAGAGGTGAGGCTCTGAAGTGGATATGACTGCTGACCCACACATCTTTCCCACCCCCATACTCTGGCCTGGCTTTCGAAAGGTGACATTGGGGAAAGCTCTGAGTCATTGAGTTGGGGGTGGGGGCTGGGACGTGTGCCAGCTTAGCTGAGACAGCAGAGGGTGCTGGGGTGGGGCGCTGGGAGGCAAGGTGTTTCCTCGTGCAGGGGTGCTGCTTCTGCCCTGAACTCACTCTGCAGCATCGGCAAGGCCTTGTACTTTGTGCCTGCTTGCCCCATCTCTAAGATGTGTGGGGCAGGGGATACTTAGGGTTAAGGATGCTTTCAAATTTACAATTTCCACAACACTCTGAATGAGCATGGGCTAAAGGTGTATGTGTGTGTGTACGTCAGGCAGACAGGTGTCCCGGGCCGACTGCGATGTTCGCATGCCTGCCAGGCATGAGTCTAAAGCTGGCTGGGGAGTGGGGTCCCCACTGAATGCCTGCTTCCCAGCCCCTGGCTGCAGGGAAGGAACCATCTGAGAGATGGTTCTGCCCAACCTTGTAGACAAAAAGGCCATGCGGTCTGGGCCAGGCCTGGCCTTGGTCCTTGCCCTGAGCCCACGCCCCAGCACAGGTTCAGGAGTCATTCCAGTGAAGGTGGCTTCTATTCCAGTCTGACTTCCCTCCCCAATTGAGGGAAGGACCTGGAATAACAAGCAGGTTGCTGGTGCCAGGGAGATGGGTCAGCTGGGACAAGCAAACACACGCGTGGGGAGAGCCCAGCGGGCTGTGGAGTCTGGCGCCAGCTGACCAGGACGCCCTGAGGTCACTGCCTGTGGAGTCTCCCTGGAGAGCTCCCAGGAGCCGGGGACAGGCCCCCGAGGCCAAGGCTATTGTGGAGAACCCTCCTGCACAGCCCCTGCCCTTCCCTTTCCCTGGGGTCAGGGTAGGTGTTCACATCCCTGGAGGAGCCAACCAGGAAATGAGGGGGGCTGCCCTCCCTCCATCCCCCCAGCCCTTGCAGCACCCCTCTGCTTCCTGGTGAGAGATGGGCTCTTGCCCTGTCCCCATTTTGCTCCTGGTGTCTTCCTTCCCGTCCTGAAGCCCCGATGAGGGTCTCCAAAATACTAATAATTCACAGCGGCTTCCATTGCCCTAGCTCTCAGACAGGGCTGGGATCTCATGTGATCTTCTCTCCAGTCCCGTGTGGGAGGCGGGCAGGATGGGATGCTGTGTGTTACCCCCGTATTGCAGAGGACAAAACTGAGGCTCCGAGAGATCACCCAGGGGGACCCCAAGCGGGTCCTCCTCCAGTCTGTGCTGAGTGCCTCGCACGCCTACAGTCTGGTTCCATCCTCCCAGCGCATCAAGAGGACCGGCTTTACATCTTAGGGGCCTCCCCACCCACTGCTCCTCCCAGCCCAGTCCAGCAGGATTCTAAGCAGGGAAACTGGCCCGGCTGAAATCAGATGAGACCTTAGGAATTCACAGCACAAGGCGAAACCTGTGGCCTCAGAGAGAGGGACCCAGGAGGCCAGGGAGGTAGTGGCTCTCTCCCCCACCCAGGCTCTTTCTCATCCCTCCCTCCGTTCCACCCCCGGCTGCTCACCCCCTGCATGGAGCATGGCTGTCTGGATGGAGGGGAACCAGGAGGTCTCGCTGTTGCTGGCCTGGAACTCCCGCTGCAGTTCGGTGAAGAAGATGCCAATGCATGTGGGGAAGCCCAGGGTGAGGCCCTGGGTCACCACGGAGGCCAGCAGCACCACCCAGGCCCAGCAGCCCTCCGAACGCTCCAGGGCCTGGGCCATCCTCGGCTACGAGTGCTGCCGCCACAGCCTCACGGCCACTGATCCCACTGCCCGGGTCGCCTGGGGAAGGGACAGAATGGAGTTGCCAGCCCTCCCTGGACCCACCCACCACCTTCCCTGGGCAGTTGAAACCGTCCCTTCCTCTTGCCCCAGCATCAGGTATCACAGAGGGGCACTGCCCCCTGGGAGGTGGCCAGAGGCCCACGTGCTGGCTTTGGCACCTCCTTTCACCTACATCCCAGAGCAAGCCTGGCAGGAGGGACCGGAGGGGCGGGCAGGTGAGCCATCCGCGGGACAAGGCAGGTGGATGCAATTCTTTCTAGTTGTTACATCACTCAGTGGGCAGCAGGTGAGACTTCCTGGCCCAGTCTTGGCCGCCCCCCACCCCCCACCCCAGCCCACACACAGCAAGCACTCAATAATTGCTCATAGAATGCAGCAGATGTCTAGAGCCAGGGTAGTCCTGATGCCACCCAGGCGCACATGGATACCTTTCCAAACATTCACAACCAGGCTTCCTGCTCACAAATGCCAGCTTTCGCAATGCCACGTTACCACCCAGGTTCACTGTCAGCGCTGCTGTGACAGCCGAGGTGAGCAGGCTGGGGCTGGGGCAGCTGAGGAGTGTACACAGGGCAGCTAAGCGAGGGCACCGCAAAAGCAGCTCGAGGAGAAGGCACGGGTCTCACCCGAAGCCCCTCTGAAGTCACCCTACAACACTCCTTTTACGGGGGGCTCGCAGCCAAGAGGCAAGTTCCACTGTCATGCGGACCTACCCCCTGCGAGGGCTTCTCTGAGCTCCCCCTCCACGTACACACAACACACACACACACACACATATAACACACATGCATACACAGTCACAATGTACAGCAAGATACACATTCACATGGACAAGCACACACACACACACTTACACAGCTACACACATAGTCACACTCAGACAAGTGCAGAGACATACAATCAAATGCACACAGACAGACACACCCTACACAGACGTACGGACGCATACAAACACACAGGGTCACACGCCATGCAGACAGATACACACACCCTCACATCTTTGGCTCAGTCCTACCTCAGGTCCTCACCCACCACCCAGGCCACGCCCCCCATCACAGAAGCGGCCTGAACCAGGCCTCAAAGCCCCAGCCCCCTCCCCAAATGCAGAGCCCTTTTCCAGGCCCCTCCAACCCATCCTGGCTCTCCCCCTGCTCCCTGGCCCCCCCTGATCTCACCCACAGCAGGCAGTGGGAGCAGCCTTGGCCTGGGTGAAGCCAAAGGATCCCGGGAGCTCCTGTTCCCATGGCCTCCCTCCTTATAGCCCCAGGCCCTGGAGATCCATGGAAACTCAGGAAACTATTAGAAATATGAACCCCTCTTCCTGCCAAGCCCAGCACCCCACACCTTCCCCGCAGGCCCAGGCGCTTTAACACAGCACCTAAGCTGGATCTGCCCTAACTGCCTCCTACACAGGCACCAATCCCTTCTCCAGGCACAAGGCCTCTTTCCTCCCCAGAGGACCCCCAGGAGCCCAGCCAAGGTGAGCAGCCCATTCATCCTAGCCAGGAGAGTGTGCTCTGCGTGCGTGCGTGCGTGCGTGCGTGTGTGTGTGTGTGAGAGACCCTGAGTCCTGTGTGTGGGCTGCAGCATCTCCTGCCCTCCTGGCTCCTGCACGTGACACTGGCCCCAGAGAGCCCCCAGCCCCGATTCTCCTGGCTCAGCCCCAAGCTCGGGGCAAACCTCACATACAGGCTCCTCCAGCAAACTGGCTCTTGCCCCTTCCAGGATTTCTGTTCCCTCAGCAAATGGAAAGGCCACTGGTGCCACCTGATCCTCTCTGTGAATGTCAAGTCTCCCCGCCCTGCCCTACTGCTCACCCCTCCTCCCCACACATCCCAGCCCCTCAGTCTTCCTGGACCTGCCACTTTCCCTGTTGCACCCAGAAGGGCCACCAGCCTTCCCTCCACCACCCTCACTTCCTCTCCTGCTCATCCTGCATGCGTGGCAATCCACACCTGGCACTCCCAAGCCCCAGGACCGTGACGGTTTCCCTTCCGAGTAGTACGCTGTCTCTGCCCAGAGGTGGCGGGGAGAAGGGAGACTGGACACGAGATATGTGGGGGACCCCATTCCCCTCCCCGGCTCTGGTCCCCTCTCCCTTGCCCTGGTCCTGCCCCTCTGTGGAGAGGTCTCTTTGGTGCCCTTATCAGCTATTTCTCCAAGCCTCCCCTTCAGTGAATTTTGTCCAGGACTCTGACCTTCACTGTGCACCTACCTTCAGTGGAGCCGGTTTCTCCTCCCTCCAGGCCCTCCGGACAATCAGAGCCCAGGAAATTCTAAGCACCTTTGTTCTCTCTTTGCCCTGGACCCCCTCTGGGAGCTGTCTTGCAGACTTCGGCCTTCCACGAGGAGGCCGTCCCCTCCCATACACCTCCAACTCCTAGATCACACTCATAGCTTTTCTGTCCTGTTGGTCCTCCAGCCCCCTCCCCCAGCAAGGTGGTTCCTCCTCTGGAATTTGGCTGCCGAGATTCAAAAATCCTTAGCCAGAGAGAAGTTGGGTTGGTCCTTCAAGATTCAGCCCCAGCAGCACCACCGGGAAGCTAGGCTGACCCCCACCCCAGGTTGGGCTAGGCCCGTTCCTGTGTTTCTCTCTTTCACGGTAGTTTTCACACCATGTTGGAGTGGATCCGTCCCTTGTTTATCACTGGTACCGCCACTCCTCCTCCCCACCTTCTACACCATGAGCAGGGACCTGTGCACAGCCCCGGACCCAGCCTCCACCTGCGCACAAAAGGCACTGTTAATGTGACCCACCTGTGTTCCCCGGGGGGGCAGGCAAGCCCAGGAACAAGCGTGACCTGGTTTCCTGGCAGGTAGGTCCATTCCAGAAGACTCAAGCAGGGCAGAGCAGAGGTGGGGGCTCCGGTTCCACCTCTGCCCCAGCAGAAAAGTGATCTTCCCTTCGTACCGGGAACCAGGCGTCACGGTCACTGCCTGGTGCGTGGTTGGGGCAAGGAGGGAGATGCGGCTGGAGACACTTCGCTCTCACTCCCGGGGGGCTGGAGGTGAGCAGCTTTCCATGGGAGCTGCCGACCTCAGCCCTCAGGGACCGCCTGCTCAGAGGGAGCCCATTTGCACGCCCGGGTGGCCTGAAGCTGGGTTTGTGGGTGGAAGTTCAGATGACACCTCTTGTCCTTCTCCCACCACACACAGTCCCCAGTCTGCTTTTTAGGGCTTCTCATCTGATGACAGAGGCCTAGCTAGGTCTTCAGAATCCATTCCCAACCCCTCCGAGCTTCCAGGTACAGGCTCAAGGGCACGCAGGGGTTTGGGGTTAGGGGCCTGGTGTGCAGAGTGGAGGGGCTGCCCCCTCTCCCTCCGCTCCCTTCTCCTGCTGGGAGAGCTGGTGAGAGGAAAACAAGGAACCACCAGCTTTACCAGCAGCAGAAGGATGGGAAGACCCCGGAGACTCCCGTCTCACAGGCTCCACAACAGGCAGGATCCCGGGCCTGAAGCCCAGGACACAGGACAGGCAGCAGTGGCATTCGGGCTGGGCAGGAGAGCAGCCAGAGCCAGCCTGAACTTGGGGTTGACAAACCCCTGCACCCGGCAGCAGCCAGGAAGGAAGGAGGCGGTTCCAGAGGTGGGCCAGCTGAGACAAGCCACCCTTCTTCCTTCTCTGCCTCCAAAGGTGCTTCCACCATCCGGGCAGGGGCCGGCTGACCACGGCCTGGAAGGGGGATGGGGTAGGCAGCGGGAACTTCATGACCTCTTGGCACCCTGGCTCAGTCCCCCGCCATCCGGATCTAGTTTCTTTGAACTCGGCTTCCCACCCTCCCCCAGACGGATCTCCTCTGGGTGGGGCTTCTGGGCTGGGACGTCCAGGCGGTGTCCCCGTGGAGATTTCAGCCCAGGCCTTGGGTGGTGCCTGTCCCCTCACCCCTCAGGCCATGGGGGACCCCCGCCATCGCAGGCTGGGGCGGCCCGGGACCTGGACAAGAGGCTTTTCTGGATCCTCACCCTCTGTCCCCAGGCGGGAAGGGGTCCCGGAGGCCCACGGCGGGGCGGGTCGCGAAGGCGCTGGCGGGGACCCCGGCGGGAGAGGACCCCTTGGGGGTTGTGGGGGGCCCGGAGAGCCCGCTCACCAGCTCGCACGGGCCCGGCGGAGGGGTGGCTCCACTCCCGCGGAGCCCGGCTTCCTGCGGCCCGGCCCGCCCGCGGTGGAGGCGGCAGGACGCCCGGCGGCGGCGGCGGCGGGGACCGGAGGGGCGGGCCGCTGGGCGCCGGGGGGGGGGGGGGGGGGGGGGGGGGGCGGGGACAACTCCGCGTCTCGGGGGAGCCGGGGCGGGGGGAGGCCTCCGGGCGAGGCGCGGGGCGTGGTCGGGGCCCGCCGCGCTTATCCCACCTCGCCCCCTGCTCTGAGCGGCTTGGCCGGTTCCTTTGCATGTCGTTAGCATGTAATGTACATAGCCCACCCGCTCACATTGCGGCTTCTCGATTTTCCCGCTCTGGGTTCTAGGGTCCCAGGAGTGGAAGGGAGAAAGCGTGTGATAAGAGACTCCACCTCCCAGAGGGAGTGGGGTGGGAGGCCAGGATGGAGGGTTCTTTCTTTGGGGGCTTTAACTGCCCAGGGGTCCTTCCAGTGAAAACCTTTGAGGGTCACGTCCAAGGGAGCCCAGGTAGGCAGCTGTGGGGGAGTAGACAAGACGGTGGACCCCTCAGCCCTGGGAGCAGGTTAGAGGGCGCCCACCACCTCCGCATGCGCTCCTTCCCCACCTAGCCAGCCCTTGATATGCATTGTTTAAAATGTATTCAATTAGTACAAAGTATAGTAACCAAGACAGTGTGGTACTGGCATAAAGGTAGACATATAGATGAGTGGAATAGAATTGAGAATAAACCCTTACATTTACAGTTAATTCATTTCCCATAGGGTGCTGAGACAATCCGGGGTGGGAAGAATAGTCTTATCAGCAGGATAGCTGCATGTAAAAGAACGGGGTTGGATTTCTACCTCACGCTTCTTTAAAGAAGAAGAAGAAGAAAAAAAAAAAGATTACAGATGGAAATGTAAAAACTAAAACTATAAACTTCTTAGAAGAAAGCATAGGAGTAACTCTTCATGACCAAAAGCACAACAGGCAAAGGAAAAACAAACAAACATAAATTGGACTTAATGGAGACTAAAACGTTTTGGGGAGTTCCAAGTTGGAGGAGTTCCCTGGAGGTCCAGTGGTTAGGGTTCCGTGCACTCACTGCCAAGGGTCCAGGTTCAATCCCTGGTTGGGGAACTAAGATCCTGCAGGCCATGTGGCATGGCCCGTCCCCCCGCCCCCAGAAAAAACCCACCTAAAAAACTTTTGTGCACTAAAAGGACACCATCAGGAAAGTGAAGAGATAACCCTCAGAATGGGAGAAAAGTTTTGCAAATCATATATCTGATAAGGGACTTGTATTGAGAATATGTAGAGAACACTCACAACTCAACAGTAAAAAGACAGCTCCATTAAAAATGGGCAAAGGATATGAACAGATATTTCTCCAGAGAAGATATGCAAACGGCCAACAAGCACACGAAAAGACGTTCAACATCATTATTCATCAGGGAAATGCAAATCAAACCCACAATGAGAAACCACTTCCCACCCACTGGGATAGCTTAACTTCTGGGTGACTGATGATATCTGGTTGTGAGTCACATCTTAGACATAAGTCATTGCTGTGCCTGTGGTTCATTTTCTTGCCGACGGTCACGGTGCTGGGGTGGCCTCTTACTTGGGGCTTAGTCATCTCAGCCTGAGGTTCTCTGGACACAAACGTTGAGAGGAGGGGATTAAGGTTTATCGCGTGGTCCCATGGGGATGGTCCTTGAGAGGTCCTGTGTGGGGGCCAACGGGCATCACACTCCAGGGTCTGCACCATCTCCGCCCCCCTTAACTCAGCCTGGCCCGATACCAAGTGGCAGTGAGACAGGAGGGAAGGGGGCAGGGCACAACCATTAAAAGAATGCCACAGCTGTTGAGCATACAGAAGAACTAGCTTGAACCAACTAGGTAAAAGGTGGGGGAAGATTAGACTTCTCGTAGACCTTGAGCCTCGTTATACGCTTATTGTAATACATTAGCATGCAGGACTTCCCTGGTGGCGCAGTGGTTAAGAATCTGCCTGCCAATGCAGGGAGCATGGGTTTGAGCCCTGGTCTGGGAAGATCCCGCATGCCTTGGAGCAATTAACTCCGTGTGCCACAACTACTGAACCCACGCACCGCAACTACTGAAGCTTGTGTGACCAGAGCCTGTGCTCCACAACAAGAGAAGCCACTGCAGTGAGAAGCCCATGCACCCCAATGAAAAGTAGCCCGCGCTCTGCACAAGGAGAGAAAGCCTGCCCACGGCAACAAAGACCCAATGCAGCCAATCAATCAATCTTAAAAAAAAATTAGCAGGCTAAATGACACACACACCTGCGCCACGACAGTTCCGAGGCTGACTATAAAAGGCCAAAAAGTGGGTGGCGGCCCAATTCCTGGGAATCCCCACCCCTTCCCCAGAGTAGTTGGAATAATCTTCCCACTTGCTAGCCTCTGAAATTACCCAGCCCATAGAAACTAACAACCTCATGCCCCGGGGCCCTTCTCACCTTCTGAGAGGGACCGCTTTCTGTCTATGGAATGTGTCTTTCTTTAAATAAATTCACTTCCACTTTACTACAGCTCGCTCTTGAATTTCTTTCCTGAATGAAGCCAAGGACCCTCCCTTGGAGGCCTGTCCCAGGAATTCGCCCAAGACCTGGGACTCGACTGTTCTCTTGTGCCCCCTTCTCCTGCAACAGCAGTACCCGCCCCAGGTACTCAGAACAGGCTGGAGGTAGCCCTCCTCCCCATCCTTGGGTACTCCAGTGGGGCCCAGGGACTCAATACTCAGGGACTTCCTGGAGGCTCTTACTCTCTCTGGAAAAAATCAAACAAGGTTTTCCAGGACCCCAGTGTCTCCGTGGGAGCCCCACCCTAATCTTCGACCTCTGTTCATCAAGATGTAATTGAGAGAGTTGTGGGGATACCACCTCCAGCATCCTGGACTCTGAGTACTTCTCTAGAATAAAGCTCCCACCACGTTGGGGCGTACTCGTGGCCGCAGAGCTCAGAGCCAGGGTCTGTGGCTCCCACAGGCAGTCCGCACAGCCTCTCCCGCCTTCCTCTGTGACTCTGTGCCCCAAACGCTGGTCTGAGCGCACAGCCTGGTGACCAGGCCCGGTTTTGTTAGGGTCTATGACAGCTGTCAATGAGAGGTGGGTGACCAGGGACTCAGAGTTGGAAAGGTCCTCATCCTACAGAGAAGCAAACTGAGGCATCTGTTCAAAGAGAGAGGGAGGGCACCTGCGCCAAGTCATACGTGTTTAGGAATTAATAGTAAGTCATTAGTCGTTGACAGCACAATGGCCATAGGTCACTAAGAATAGCGACCACCGTGTCCTATTGCGGATCTGCCGATCCCCCGAGATCTTTGCACCTGCATGGTTGCTCCTTTCCCCTGAAACACTCTGTCCTGATGATTTTTCTTTTTTTTTTTAAACCTGTTTGGCCCTTGGCTGGCCTGCAGATGTCAGCTTAGAAGCCCCTTCCTCCAGGAAGGACTCCCAGACCTCCCGTGGTGAGCGTTGTGTGTCTCCCCCACTAAGCTCCCTTGAGGCTTAGGAGCTTTCTCGCCTGGTTGATCAATGCTACCCCAGCATGTAGTACGTGTGTGGCACAGGGTAATAATAACTTTAGTTAGAAGGGTCAACACGTATGGAGCAAGGGTTTTTTAAATTAATTAATTAATTGGCTGCGTTGGGTCTTCATTGCTGAGCATGGACTTTCTCTAGTTGCGGTGAGCAGGGGCTACGCTTCTTTGCAGTGCGCAGGCTTCTCATTGTGGTGGCCTCTCTTGTGGAGCACAGGCTTCTAGGCATGCGGGCTCCAGTAGTTGTGGCACATGGGCTCAGTCGTTGCAGCTCACGGGCTTAGTTGCTCGGCGGCATGTAGGATCTTCCTGGACCAGGGGTCAAACCTGTGTCCCCTGCACTGGCAGGTGGATTCTTAACCACTGTGCCACCAGGGAGGTCCCACAGAGCCAGGTTTTAAGTGCTGTCCAGGTACTGCCTCATTGGTTGAAGGAAGGAATGGAGTATTGCCCGTCCAAGTCACCACCCCATTCTAGGACCTTATCACCCCAAGCCCGGGACCTGGGATCCTTTACAAAGATTTTAATTACTGGAAAGCTCCAGAATGGGATCCTGGTCCCTCAGCCCCTCTCTCCAGGTCTTCCCCTCTGGCTGTGACCCTGTGGTACCCCTGGCATGGATGGAGGCCCTCTGCTGGGATAATGGGGACAGTGTGTCAAGGCTTTTCTGGACGCTGCTGGCACTGGGCCCCTGGGTGCCTTTCCATTCACGGGCCCCTTTCCTTCTCCACCAGCTCTATTCTTTTCCTACCCTCTCCCCATCACGCCCCTCTGTCTGTTTGCCCTACTCTGCCGGGGCATGCGGCAGCTCGGCAGCTGGCCCCAGAGGCCTAGGCCATGCCACCCAGCTGGCTATTTCCCCCAAAGGCCCCCTGAGCTCAGATCTGAGGTGCACAGGGCTGGCCATAGCTGCGGGCCTAATGTTGGGGTGCTTAGTACCTCGGCACCCCTCCACTCCAGCCCCCGCCTCCTGGGGGAGCAGAGATGCCCTGATCGCTCCCATTGAGGGGCGCAGGTGCCCTACTGCTGGGGCCAACCTGGGGAGCAGGACGAGAGAAACCACGGGGTGACCTCCTACCCCCTGGTTTGGTATCGTCCCTGGGCTGAGCCTTGTCCTGATTTCGAGTGTGTGGGAAGGGGCAGTGGTTATTAACCAGGCAGGCAGGCAGGCAGGCACGGCTAGAACTATCACCTGGGCAGAGCCCTTGCTCCGAGACCCCCATTGCTTTGGGCCACTCCCTCAATCTGAGTCCCCTCTTCCTTCTCCCTCTTTCTATTTCTTGCTTTTCTTACCCAGGCTCTCTCCTCCGTGCCCCCCTTCTCTCTGGAGCTTCAAGCCCTTCTCCTTGAGATTTCTCACTGTCCCCGGCACTGAACCTGTCCCCGGCACTGCCCACGGCGTCTTCCTCTTCGGACCAGGCCCCTCCTCTGTTCCCCGACTCGATCCCAGTGGGGTCTCCCTCTCTCCCCTGGGCCTTCATCTCCATATCCAGCTGGTGGCCACTCTCCTGACTCTTTCCTTTGCAGGTTTGCTCAGATGTCTTCTCTCTTCCGGATGCTGGGGCCACTTCCGGCCCACACAGCCTGGACAATGAGCCTCGACAGGGCTCTCTCCTCGGCCTCCCTGCCTGAAATGCCAGCTTCATCTTGCAAAATCATCCCCCTTTTCTGGGCTTTGAGTTCACAGAGCACGCTGCCAGCAACCGGATAGGGCTCTGTTTGCACACTCGTTTGCCAATACCCCCAGCGCACACCCCTAGCAGCTCACCCTTGGGATTCGTCTCCTCACCCGTCCCCACCCCACGTACGTTTCTGCCCTTAAAGCGTCCCCTCCCGAGCCCTCACTTCCCCTCCAGCACCCTTCCTCTCACTCCCACTCAGCCTGGCCCTGGCACTCAGGCTACATATGGTTCTCCTCACCCTGGCTGCCCTGATACCCTCAAAACTGTCCATTTAAAAACAAACTGGGGAATTCCCTGGAGGTCTAGTGGTTAGGACTCCGTGCTTTCACTGCCAGGGCCTGAGTTCAACCTCTGGGCGGGAACTAAGATCCTACAAGCCGTGCAGCAGCATGGCCAAAAAAACCCCAAAACAGAAAACAAACCTGATCATGGGATTCCCCTAAGGGCCTCCCTCTGTGGTGCCCAGAGCACTCCAGAACAAAGTTTTACATTTCTCCAGCTCCTTATTACCTACTGGTTCCAGCCCTTGCCTTGCTCCAGCCACCTCCCTGCTCTCACACTTCCCTGCTTTCCTCACCACCCTGATAATGCCTACGGCTTGTGACGATGAAGGCCAAGTGCCACCTCCTCTGGAAAGTCCTCCCTGGTGGCCCCTAATGGCTCAGTTTTCCGAGAGCCAGGATCACTTGGGAGAGTGTCTGCTTTGGTACCTCCAGCGCCTGGAAGCATACCCAGCCCAACGCTCAACAGGTGCTGTGCTGGTTTCCTGCGGCTGCCGCAACAAAGGACCACAAGTGTGGAGGTTGGTGGGGAGTCGGGGTGGGGAGGCTAAGGCACGGAGATGTATCCTCTCACCATCCTGGAGGCCAGAAGTCTGAGACCAAGAAGCTGGCAGGGCTGGTTCCCTCCGGAGGCTCTGAGAGAATCCATTCCATGCCTGCCTCCCAGCTTCTGGCGGCTACCGGCGATCCTTGGCTTGCAGACGCCTCCCTCCATCTCTGCTCCATCATCTCTCTGTATCTGTATGTCTCTGTGTCTCTGTGGTCTCTTCTTATGAGGACACCAGGCATCGGATTAGGGTGCACCCTACTCCAGTACGACCCCATCGTAACTAATGACATCTGCAAAAACCTGTTTCCAAATAAAGTCACGTTCTGAGGTTCTGCGTGGACATGAATTTGGGGGGACACCATTCAACCCAGCTCGGGTGCCCAGTATGCATCTGGGGCCCGATGGAGCCACCCATCCTGAGGGTGCAGCCCCAGGCCCACCTCCTCTGAGGGGTCATTCCTGGTACTCCTGGGCTGCCTTTTCCCACCCCCTCTTCGTCTCCTTCTTCCCTTGGGAACGATGGTGTTTTTAGCATTTCCTGCTAAATCTAAAATTTCTGCTGGGCACAGACCTACCCAGAGAAATTCCAAATCATCCTGCAGGCAGGCTGTTGGGTGAGATTGGCATTTAAACAAGCTTGAGTCTCTCCTAAAATGAACCAAGGACAAATATCTCCCTCCCTCCCCTCATCTCCCCCTTGGGCTCCCGGCCTGCCCCTCCACAGCCTGACTTGGTGGGAGCAGTGGCGCCTCTCACTAGCTGCACACGTCCATCCCCCTCGCCCTCTAAGGCAAACTTCTGCCCCTCTGGGCTTTCCCATGTTACACATCCAGTGAGCATGTTTAGTCTTGATCTGCCTGAAGTGTTGGACCACGTTGACCCCTCTGTCCTTGGCTTGCAGAACATCATTCTCTCGTGGGTTTCCTCCATGTCTCTGGCCACTCATGCTGTTTGCTCTTGACCTTTGAATGGCAGAGTCCCGCTGGCTCTGACCTTCACCCTCTCCTCTTCTCACACCCCACCTGTAGCTCCAACCACCACCTTTTTTTCTTTTTAAACAAATTTATTTATTTATTTATTGGCTGTGTTGGGTCTGTTGCTGCACACAGGTTTTCTCTGCTTGTGGCGAGCAAGGGCTACTCTTTGTTGTGGTGCGCAGGTGCCTCACTGCTGTGCCTTCTCTTGTTGCAGAGCACGGACTCTAGGCACATGGGCTTCAGTAGTTGTGGCACACAGGCTCAATAGTTGTGGCTCACAGGCTTTAGAGCACAGGCTCAGTAGTTGCGGCGCACGGGCTTAGCCGTGGGATCTTCCCAGACCAGGGAACGGGGATGGAACCCATGTCCCCTGCATTGGCAGGCAGATTCTTAACCACTGCGCCACCAGGGAAGCCCCAACCACCACCTTTATACCGAGCGCTCCACATGTTCTATGTCCAGCCCAGGATATCCAACCTGGCACCTTCACTTATATGCCTCAACGGCCCTAAATCTTAACATCGGCTAGAACTTGCCATCGACGCCGGCCTCCACTGCCCTCGGTGTGGCCACAAGGCCCCTCAAAGCCTGGCCTTGAAATGAGCATGGCTGTGGTCCAATAAAGCTTTATTATGGACACGGAAATTTGAATGTCATCTATCTATCTATCTGTCGTCTATTTTTTTGTTAACTTTGCCGTGCCATGCAGTTTGCAGGATTTTGGTTCCCTCCCCAACCAGGAATCGAACCCCGGGCTCCTGGCAGTGAAAGTGCTGAGACCCAACCACTGGACCACTAGGGAATTCCCTGCATGTAATTTAACTTTCATGTGTCACCAAATATGATTCTTCTTTTGTTTTTTTTCCCCCATTAAAAAATGTAACAACCTTTATTAGCTTACAGGCTGTACAGAAAATGGGCCATAGTGTACTGACTCTGGATTTAAACAGTTCTGTGGTTCATCTCTTTCTTGCCCTCACTAGATCATAAGCTCCGTGAGGGCAGGGACTGAGTCTGCCTTAGATCACCACTTTGTTCCCACTGCCTGACCTACAGAAAGAACATTCTTCCCTCCTTTTCTACCACCCCTCACCACAGCTCAATGAATATTTGTTGAGTGAGTAAAAAGAGCCAGGTACATAGATTAACTCATTAAATCCTCCATGAGGTGGGTACTATTGTTATTTTGCTTTTTTTCTGATGATGGTTCTAAGGCACAGAGAGGTTAAGTAACTTGTCCAGGGTCACAGAGTTGTAGGTGGCAGAGCCAGGATTTGAACCCAGGACGTCTGGCTTTGGAGTCCAGTTGCTTGACCAGCATGTCATGTTTGATGAGGCCTGTTGTGATGCCCGCTTAGTAATGATGTGGCAAAACAACCTGTCTCCACCCCCCACCAGCCACCCCACCCCCACCCCATCTCAGGTCAACTTCTCTTCTTTGGGGATGCCTGGTGTGGGATGGCTCCCTGGTCATCTCTTCCCCTGAGGAGACTTTATCTCGGTGGGTGGCTGGATACACTCACCACCACAACTGAAGTTAGGGTCCGTCCCCTCCACCAGCCCCCAAGCTGCGCCAGGGCAGAGACTGGGTCTATCTTGCTCTCCCCTCCCCCCCCCCACCCTCCTTCCTCCCAGGAGCCCTGTGCCTGGCCCACAGGAGCCACTCAGGACACAGCTGTGGAACATTGGAGCAAACTGGGCAGAAACCCAACCATTGGTATCATCTCCAATTGCAAGCACCAAGGCTTGTGTTCTCCAGGCAGGAAGAATCTGTAGCCGTAAATGAAGAAGATTCAGCTTTCGGAAGCACTTGGCAGGAAACCAAAGGCCTTATAAAGGGTGCCCTTGGGTTTCTGACACTTAGATTGTGATTGATTTTGGCAAGGCTGAGCAGCTAAGTGAACGTTATTTACCTTTTCATTAGAAACATTGGTGTACACACACGTTACTAAGAGCGGGACATTACAGGCATTTGTGGGATGACTGTTCTGAGCTTCTAGGACAGTTGGCATCCCTGACACCTCCCCCTGGTTCAGCTACTAAATTCCACACATGTGACACCCGCCTGGGGTAAGATGAGTGAAGCACTTTCCTGGAGCTCAAAATTTACAGGGACACCAGCAAAACTCAGTAATCAAGATAAATAATAATCTAATAATAATTTAAAGGTAATATTTTTAGAAAACCAGACCAATAACGTATGGTCAATGGAGTGGTCACTTGGTTTCACAAGTAAAATTTTGTTGGAAGGACTTCCCTGGTGGCACAGTGGTTAAGAATCTGCCTGCCAATGCAGGGGACACGGGTTTGATCCCTGGTCTGGGAAGATCCCATGTACCTCACAGCAGCTAAGCCCGTGTACCACGACTACTGAGACTGAGCTCTAGAGCCTGTGCTCCACAACAAGAGAAGCCACCACAATGAGAAGCCTGCGCACCGCAATGAAGAGTAGCCCCCTGCTTGCCACAATTAGAGAAAGCCCACGTACAGCAATGAAGACCCCACACAGGCAAAAGAATAATAAAAAAAAATAAAATAAAATGAAAAATATAGAATTCAGTGGTTTTAAAAAAATTTTTTTCTTGGAGTCAGGGCTGGGATTAGTGCAAAGGGTATGGAGCAGGTAGTACAAGCAATAGGTCAGGTCATAAAAGATGGGTCTTTTCTTCTTCTTTTTGGCCGCACAGCACGGCCTGTGGGAGCTTAGTTCCCGAACGAGGGATTGAACCTACGCCCTTGGCAGTGACAGCATGGAGTCCTAACCACTAGACCTCCAGGGAAGTCCCAAAAGATGGGTCTTTATTTACAATGTTGATATTCCGTTCATCATAGATTTTTGCATTAATTTTGATTGTGTGAAATATTGCCTTAAATATTACTTATCTTGATTCCTGAGTTTTTCGGCACCTCCCCTCAAATGTCGTGCCCTCGGTGAGGGTCTCACCCTGCTTCACTCTCATCTTGGCTCCACCTGAAACGCACCACGTTTCCCCACCACCTGGTTTGAGAAGCCCTGGGAGTCGTATAATCGTCAGCAAATATGAGTGATATCTCGATCCGTGCCTTTTTAAAAACATCTGTTAATTAATTAATTAATTTGGCCTCACTGCATGGCACGTGGGATCTTAGTTCCCCAGCCAGGGATCAAACCCACGCCCCTTGCATTGGAAGTGCAGAGTCTTAACCACTGGACCGCCAGGGAGGTCCCCACCCATGCCTTTCTATAGATCAGGAAACAGAGGCCAGAGAGGTCTGTGTCCCTCCCCTCACACACCTGCTGGAGGGGAGGTCGAGACGGAAACCGGAGAGGAATAGGCGGGTCCTTTGCCTCTATCTGGATGCAGTGGGCACGTGGACCTGGCTTCAGGAGGGAGCAGAGGGATGGCAAAGGGAGAAGGAAGTAGGTGAGCAGCTGTGCCTGGGCCTGTCCCAGGAGAGGATCTGAGTGGCCTCCCACCCTCCAGGGGTTTCTTCAGTCCCTGATGTCTATTAAGCACCTGCTACGTGGCAGGCACGTGTTAAGCAATGGAGACGGAAGTAAAACACCCGGGCTTCCTCCGGCCTGATGGAGAGCTCCCACAGGAAACAAGGTGGGTGCCAGGAGGGACGCAGGCAGAAGGTGATGGCAGGAGAGGGGGAAGCCCACCTGGCTTAGGGAGAGGAGGGTTCAAGGGTGGCTTCCTGGGACACAGCACATCTTAGCTGCGTCTTAAGAGCTAAGGAGGAGAAAGTAATGTGGAGTAAGGAAGGGGTGAGTGTGCAAGAGGGCTCCTGGCAGAGGCGATGGCAGGATGAAAAGGTCAGGAGGCAAGTCGCTTCCGAGGGTAGAGTGGAGTGGGGGCTGGGGCTGGAGCCCGTGGGAACTACCGGAGACGGATGTTAGCGGCGAGGAGCTGGGGTGGGGTGGGGGTGGGATTGGGTCAGCTGGGGAGGCTGGAGAGGGTCCATCACTGCTGAGCTGGTGGCACCTGGTCTAGCTTACCACCAGGTGCCTTCCTCACAGGAAGAGGGCGGAGTTGAGCGTAAACTCTTTTGGGTGAGATGCTCCTGACAGCCATCGGGTACCCACTGCATGCCAGCCGTGCCTCTGCTAGAGGCTCCCATAAACATCCTCTCCCACCTCCAGCCTGAGCACACCCTCTCTTGAGGAAGGGAAGGGTTAAGGCTCCTTCCCAAGTCTTCTGCCATCTGGTCCTGCTTTCCTCTCTGTCCTCACCTGTGCGATGGGATGATGCCGGCCTCCTTCAGGTCCGTACTTTAACCCTTCCCCTCCTGACCTTTGGGTCAGACTTGTGGTATCATCCAGGAAGCAACGCCTGTGGCTTTGGCTGAGTTGCCACTTGCCACCCACCCCCAGAGGGAATCAGGGAAGGGGTTAAAGACAGAATAAAGCTATGGGACAGATGTGTAAGATGTAATATTATGCAGCCAGCAAGTGAACAAGCCATTTTTGCATTTTCATAGTAACTTTGGAGATTTCCCTGGCAATCCAGTGGTTAAGACTGTGTGCTTCCACTGCAAGGGGCACGGGTTCTGTCCCTGGTCGGGGAACTAAGATCCTGCATACCGCGCTGCCAAAGAGAAGAAAAAAAAGAAACTTGGGAAAGTGTACCATATGAGTTGTAACTGTCTTCTATCTACATCTTCAACATCTGTATCTGTATAAGAAAAGACTGCAAGGAAATTCTCCACATGAGGTTATTTCTGGGGGAAGGCAGTAGGATCATGATCATGATATGAACCTTTCTTTTGTGTTTCTTTTTTTAAAATTTATTTCTTTTTTATTTATTGGCTGTGTTGGGTCTTCGTGCTCTGTGTGGGCTTTCTGTAGTTGCGGAGAGTGGGGGCTACTCTTCATTGTGGTGCGCAGGCTTCTCATTGCCGTGGCTTCTCTTGTTGCGGAGCAGAGGCTCTTGGCACGAGGGCTTCAGTACTTGTGGCACATGGGCTCAGTAGTTGTGGCTCACAGGGGCTAGAGCGCAGGCTCAGTAGTTGTGGTGCATGGGCTTAGCTGCTCCTTGGCATGTGGGACCTTCCCGGACCAGGGCTCGAACCCGTGTCCCCTGCATTGGCAGGCGGATTCTTAACCACTGCGCCACCAGGGAAGCCCTCTTTTGTGTTTCTATATTCTGTAAAATTTTCTATAATAAACGTGTTATAGGAGAGGGGGTATAGCATAGTGATTGAAAAAGTAGACTGTGTGGCTCTCCAATTTATATACCTCATGACCTTGAACAAGGCACTTAGCCTCTCATCCTCAGTTTTCTCCTGCACACAATGGGGAGAATTAATAACACCTATTTATAGGGCTGTTAGGATTAAATGAGCTCATATTTGCTATGAACATTTCATTTGCCATTGACAGGGCCTGGCATGTAATAGGCACTATGTGTTTGTTAAGTAAAAGCAAACTTACTTTTATAGAAAACAAAAAAAAATTTTTTTTAATCATCCAAGTAATACAGGAACATAATCTTCTTGTAAGGAATAACATGGGAGTTTTTGAAGTGAAATAATCCTTGGGGACAGATTACAGCCTGTCTGGATTCACATTAAAAAAATTAGTCATTGGGTGCTAAGGCAGGAGCAGGAAGGCATGAGACGTGTGTGGGTGGCTTTGCAGGAACAGTATCCTCCCTGCTCTCTCCACAGTAGGGGAAAGGGCAAGGCCAGAGCACTGGCTGATTCTGCACACTGAAGCTCCTGCTATACTTTCCCCCAGGAGGCAAAAGCTGAGCCAAAAACCCTGATGTTTTGGTTTCCCTGCCAGCCTCACTGACATGCAGGCCTGTTTGTCATTTGGCTTTTTGAAATATTGACAAGTATCTGACAACCCCAGGACTACCATTGTGGATCCCTAGGGGCTTAGGAACTTCAAATCAGGAACTGTTTAAGAAAGCAAACAACACACCTCTGATGTGGATTTCACAACAATGTGTGCCTGAGGGCATCAGGGTTCCAGTATCACACACCAGGTGAAGTGCCCTTCAGTGGCAGGAGGAGCTGGCGAGGGGAGCCCCCGTCGTCAGCTTCCCGATGCGGAAGGACTCAGATCCACGCAGCTGGCCCCTGCTGGCCCCTTGGGTCACCCATTTGCCTTCTTAGCATTTCTTGACTTCAGCCCATAGATTCGGAAGCCTGCAGCCCCTTGGCTGGAAGGGAGAGATTTGGGGGGTGGGGAGGCAAGATGTAGGCATTTTGGCGTGCAAGCTTTCTCCTGAATATCGGGAAAAGGTTTAGATTTCATTCCTACCCATCCACATCAGTGGTAGAAGCCTGTGAGGAATGAAAGTGATTGGACTGGTGCTGAGCGGGGCCTCCAGGGAGGAAGATCAACGGGAGGCACAGCCCAGGCTCAGGGCAGCCAAGGGCACCCCGCCCTGCGAGGCCGTCAGGGTGCACCCTACCCCCGCTGCGCGGCCGCCCCGCCAGGCTCCACAATGTCGGCCCCCACAGTGAGAAACTAGGGTCACTAGTTTCTCTGAGAACAGGCCAGGCGGGGATGGAATTCAGGCACACCCTGGTTCTGGACAACGTCGCCCCAGGGATTTTCTCCCCTGTGACTTGTGTCATTTCCTCTTCAGAGCCAATCATTAACCTTTCTGAGGCCCCTGCATGAGAAGCCACAGGAACAAGTGACTGGTTGAGGCTGGAAATGCCCAGACCGTTCCCCCAGAGGAGCCGGGTCCCCAGTCACGTTCCTCCCAGGGTCGCAGGGCAGGGGCCCAACCCGGGCCCAGCCTCTCCCGCCGACTTCCACACACGCTGCTGGGCAGGTCTGACGGCAGAGGCCTGGATGTGGATGGAGCCCCTTTTCTTTCGGGCAATGCTACCCACAGGAGCTGAGTGTGGTGGGCTTCAGGCTGGGGGTGGTGAAAGCAGCTTTCAGGAGCACTGGGGACTGAGCAGGGCGGTTAAGGTCTACTCACCGGGACAGCCTTAGTTCCACACCTGCTCCAGGCTGTAAAACACCAGCTGGGGAGCAGGGTCAGGGGCCCCAGCCCTGCCTGGACCCAGGCCCTCAGCCTTTTTTGGGAGGGGGTGGTCTGGGATAGTCATGGAGTCCTTGGCTTAACTTCCCAGCCTCCAACGAAGCCAATAACTCAAACAGAACACCTGTACCCCAGCGGGTCAGGTGCCAGCTCTCAGTCTGGCCACCTGTGGGCGAGGAGCCAAAGAGAGGCCGCCTGGCCCAGGCCCTGCCCTTTCTCAGGCAACAAGGTCCCTGGTGCCGAGTAGCCAGGACCAGCCTGGAGAAGCTGCGATGGGGTTTGGGAGCTCAACGGGCGGGGGAGGCCGTGTATCCTAGTCAGTAACACCCCCGTCCCCAACCTCGGAGGCCACAGGGCTGTCCCCAGTCCTGGGGATCTCCAGTCTGGTTCAGAGCCCTACTCCCGGGACACTGGGGACTGAGGGGTGGCCTGTTCTCTGGGATTCCCAGGGACTCCCGGGACCGTAGGGCGGACGTCGGGCCCGGGGACCCCGCGGGCCGGCCACCCTCCCCGGCGCGCCCCTCCCCGCGGGCGCAGCCAGCGCTCGAGTCCAGCTTTATTGGCCGCCGCCTACGCCTCCGGGCGCTGCTTGAGCGTGACCGAGGCGCCGCTGCTGACCATGACCGCGGGGTAGAGCGGCTCCAGGAAGGAGGCGAGGAAGCGGTAGAGGAGGCTCACGCCGCCCGCCACGCCGTAGAAGGAGAGGCAGCCGGCGCCGCAGTCGAGCGCCACGCCGAGCGTGCGGTGGTAGCCGCCGTGCAGCACCGTCTGCGTGTTGTTGTGCCACACGGAGAACTTGAGCGAGTCCCACTCCAGGCACCACGAGTAGGGGTTGCGGCCCAGCAGGCAGACGACGCTGCGGCGCGGGCGGCCGCTGAGCGGGGGGCTGCGGCGGTAGGTGACGCCCGGGCACACCCACGAGTTGGACACCTCGGCCTCCCAGTAGTGGCGGCCCTCGGCCAGGCCGCGCGAGCACAGCACCTGCGGCCACTGCTTGAAGCCCGGCAAGGGGCCGCCCGCGGCGAAGGGCTCCAGGAGGATGCCCAGGTTCAGCACCGAGTGGGTCTCCTTGAACAGGAACAGCTCCTCGCTGGCCGTGGCGGGGTCGAAGTTCAGCTTGCAGTAACCTGGGGCGAGGGGGATGGGAAAAGGGGCCAGGGTCAGCGAGCCCCTGGGGCAGAGCGCAGGAGGCCTGGAGCAAGGAGATGTGGAATCCCGCATGGCTCTTGCACAGAAGTCATCAAGTGCTTTCCTCCCCGACCCCCAATCCACCCCACCCCCCAGTGGCCCTTCTATCCCCCCCTCTTTAAGTCTCGAACTCTGGCCCCCAGGGGTGCTGACATAGCCTGGAGGCATGATGAGTTGGGTGCTGTCCAAAGGTCTGCCTTCCTAGAGAAGCTGAGAACCAAATCCCCTTATCTGCCCCCTCCTCCCCCCAAACCCTAACATAATCTCCTTTTTTGCTTTTTCAGGACACAAGATTGAGTGGGACTGAGGGAAAGTCAGGGGCTCCTGGAGGAGGTTGCTCAGAAGGGTTCATCAAAGGCAATGCAGCCTTGACCCTGGAGATCTCAGAGAAATCACCGATGATTTCTTAGAGAATCACTTGGCCCCTAGCCCAGCCTGGGAGAGCGGCTGTAGGGACATCAAATGAAAAAGGAGATTGTCTGAGGAAGAAGTGGACGGGGTCATCCAAGCCGGCTTGGCTAAAGTCCAGGGGAGGTTGGCAGGCACCCAGCTGAGGGTAGAAGTTGTGCCACATCAGGGTCACGGGGGCTGCAAAGCCGGCCTCTGGGTAGTGGGTGGGGCCCTGATCACCTACGGAGGTGGGACAGGACAGCCTTCTCCCCTTCCTATCAGGGCCTTCGAGTCACAGGCCAAATCCTTCTGAGGTCTCCAGTCCAGAATGCAAGGTCAGGACAGGAGAGAGTTGACACCTCTCTGGAGCCCTGGCCTGAATGGAGGTGGGGCTGGGTAAGTTGAGGCACCCAAGGGCCCTGTTCCTTTCCTTCCCACCCCTGGGGCTGGACTCCAGTACTGAGGACTCACTCTTGAGAAGTGTTTTCCTGTCCACAGCTGGGGGCAGCACCTCATAGGAGTTCATCTTAATGCCTGGGGAAGATGGAGAGTCTTTGCTGAGGACACTTTCACAGCCCAGCATCCTTCCAGAGAGAGGCATGGGCTTCCAGGAGGCTGAGTTACCTGGGCAAGGTGCACACAGACAGGCAGGGCTCTCTACAAGTGCCTGGAATCCCAACCATTGCCCTGCAGGGCTGTCCCACCCCCAGAATGCAGGTTAGTCTCCAGGAACCCCAGGCAACCAGATACTAACTAACCCTTCAGGAAGAGCTGGTTGATGAAGCTGAGACCCACGTCCACCAGCCGGGTCCGGAGCTCCGCCAAGGTCTCTGGCAGCTGGAGGAAGCTCTGCTTCTCCTCACAGTTGGCACCCATCAGGGGTTCCAAGCTGGCCGGGAAGTGCTTCAGCCTGGGGAACTCCTGCATGCAGGGCGGGGCTGGCCGTACCACTTGTTAACCAGGCCCCAGGCAGATACCAGGGATGCCTGCTTCTGCTTAGCGGTCCCCAGAACCATGCGGCAGGTGGAAAAGCTGCCCATGTTCAAAGCGTGACATCTCTCTCCCCTCCTCCTGCTTTTCTGACATCTGAGATCAGGGATGTCAAAGGCACGGCCGCCACGGCCTTGTGGAGGTTGTGATGGGCTGGGGCGGAGAGGGTGGGTGGGGACCTTGCCTGCAGAAACGGCTGGTCGCTCTGGTGAGCGAGCAGGGTGCGGAGCCAGATGCTGTCCCGCTCCAGCTTCAGAAGCCGGTTGTGGCTCTGCTGGATGGCGCTGCCGAGCGTCCCCAGAGCGGCTGCCTCCTCTTTTTCCACGAAATCCAAGACCTTCATCTGCATCTGCTTGATCTCCTGGATGATCTCCGAGAAGCAGGTGTTCACCTCATCGCGAGTTGTCTGGATCAATTTCTTGGGGGGAGGGTGTACAGAGAGACCTCTCTGAGCCCACCCCCTACCCCCACTGTCATGGCCCGGAGCCGGCCTGGGCATCTTGTCTCTATCTGCCTGGCCCCACCCCATCCACTCCAAGCCCTCAGCCTGGGCTGGCGGTGGGGGTGCGCCAACCTTACCGAGAGAAAAGCCACCTGGCCCCGGTGCTTCTGGCTGTCGGAGGTGACCATGAGCATCTGGTTCTCCACGTTGGCCTGGACCTTCCGGACCTCGACCTGGGGTGGGGGTGGGGTGGTGGAAGAGGAGAGGGCCCGTGATTTAGAGAGGTGCCCTAGCAGAAGCCCTTCTGTAAGGAGCCCCATGTCAAAGCCCGGAAGAGATGCCCCTCTTACGTTCTTAAGAAGTTTGAATGAGAATGAAGATGGGCAGAACTGAAGGGTAGATGGCCCTGGGCAACTCTTTGTGTTTTTTTTTTTCCTGGCCGCACTGTGTGGCATGAAAGATCTTAGTTCCCCAACCAGCGATCGAACCTGTGCCCCCTGCAGTGAAAGTGCGGAGTCTTAACCACTGGACCAGCGGGGAATTCCCTCACGGGCACCCCTCTGCTCCTGTTCTCTTACTCCCTGAGAGACTCTCCCTATTCTTAGGAATCAGTTTCTCTGCGCCTGACAGTGATGACCATTGGGCTTCAGATCACAAGAAGCGGCTGTGGAGGGTTCAATGACTTGAGAAGCCTGGGAGGCAGTGGGGCGAGGAGGGGCCCATCAGAAATGGAGCCCTTGGCTCCCTGGGGCAGCGCTGCCAGGCCCAGGCAGCGTTGTGTCCCCAGGTCCTTCTACATAAGCCTTCAGTCTCCCCTATTTCAGAGGCGGGCATTGTCATGTTTTACAGTCTACTGCAGGACAGTACTAAGTAAACAAAATTTGAAAATAGTAAAAAGGAAGGGATTCGCCCAACCTCACATCACATGTTTGCATTTTATGTTCTCTCTCTGCCCTTCCTTTTTCTGTGCTAAAAAAAAAAAACAAACCGTAAATGGGATTCATCACAAATAATCTTGGGTCCGTATTCATTCAACTTGCCAGCACTTTTTCGTGTCCTGGCAGGACCCTCGTGTCCATCATTTTCATGGCTGCATAACTTTCCTCCAAGGAAAGGTGTGCTGGGGGCGGGGGGGGGGGGGGCGGTCCCCTGGCTCCTCCCCTCCCCAGCCCCCCAGCTCTGGCCTCACCTCCTTGCAGGCGCGCTCCTCCTCCAGGGGGATGGTGTCGTGGTTCTTGTGCTCCTCCAGCAGGCAGGCCCTGCACATGCAGCAGCCTTCCGTGCGGCAGTACAGCCGCCGCAGCTTGCGGTGCTTCTGGCACAGCCGGCTCTTGAGATCCCACACGGGCTCCAGCAGCTGGTGGCCCTGGAACACCTGGTCCTCGAAGTGGCTGCACAAGTGCTTCTCGCACAGGGAGGCCATGCACTGCAGGCACGACTTGACTGACTTGAGCTTCTCAGGGGCACAGAAATCGCAGGGCACATCCCTGGGCCCAGCCAGGTTCCGCGAGGACCCCAAGGTCTGGCCCTTGGCCTGGGTGAAGCATGTCACCATCTCCCCCAGGATGACATTCTTGCAGAGGCGCGGCCTGGTGGGGAAGCTCTCTCGGCACTGAGGACAATAGAGCGTCTCGCCCACGTTCACCTGGTGGTCCCAGAAACCTTGGAGGCACGCCATGCAGAAGTTGTGCCCGCAGGCAGTGGTGACCGGGTGGTGCAACACCTCCAGGCAAATGGGACAGAGGACTTGGTCCTCCAGCATGGGAAGACTGCTGTTGTCATTCATGAGGAACTGGCCTTGGGGAGGTCTTGAGGGTTGGGCAGGGGGCTGCAGGGCTGAGACTTGGTCCTGGACTGGCCCTGGGAAGATAGAGTAAAGCCATGTTGAAGCCAAGGCAGGAGTTGAGGGGCCTTTGAGGGGTATGCCAGGTCTTCTCTCGGAAGCAGCTGCCTGCCCGTGGGGTACCGCGACTGTGCCATCGGTCAACCCACATGGGGGCATAAACTGGGGCTTGTGTTCTTGTCCCTGTCCTAATTCCTGGAACAAATCCCTGACCAGAAGGTGGATGGGCAGGAAGAAGTCACATTGTGACAAGGGAAAGGAGCCACTTCCTTTGCCCTTTGGAAGAAAGGTCAAAGCACAAGTACTTACGTGAAACTCTCTGCATGTCAAGGAGAGCCAGAGGCTTGGCTGCCCTATGGAGGGAGGGGAAAGAAGCCTTGGGCACTCAGGCGCAGGGGCCTCGCCCCCACTTCACCGGCTGCGGGGAGGATCCCCATCAGTCCAGTGTCCCCCACCCCAGCCCTCTACATCTCTTGAAGTTTGACGACCACCTTCTCACCTTTCCCTTTGGCTGCTGTTTTGCGGTCTCCCCATCAAGTTGGCCCCCCTCCTCGAGACTGCCTGCAATTTTGCTGCCTGATGTCACAATTCAAGTGTGACCAACCCCAGCACTCTGCTCATGATGTCAGCAGGGCAACAGCTGTGCCATTGGACATGCTGCAGTGCTGACATGTTCTGCCCCGCCCAGGAGGGTCTTTGCCCAAAGCCTTCATCCCAGGAGGCGGAGTCACTGCTGCACCTGGGGCCCCTTGCAGTGGACTTGGGGGACTCACCTTACCAACTGGAGGGGGGAAAATGGCAACTAAGTGGCAGTGGGATCTTGGGCAACTGGTTTAATCTCTCCAGACCACGGTTCCCTGTGAATCAACAGGGTTGTTGTATTAATAGATGTTTCAAGGCTCCTTCTTGGTCTGAAGTTGAGTGATCTAAATATTATCTGATGGGTGATCCTAAAGATTGTTGCTTCCCACTCTGGTTCTGATCCTCAGAAGGAAGAAAAGGATGAATGAAGCCGAGGAGAGACTCTCATCACTGTGATAGCTTCTTTTTACGTATGTATGTATGTGTTTATTGCTGTGTTGGGTCTTGGCTGCTGTAAGAGGGCTTTCTCTAGTTGCGGTGGCGGGGGGTGGGGGGGGCTACTTTTTGTTGGGTGGCTTCTCTTGTTGCAGAGCACAGGCTCTAGGTGTGCGGCCTTCAGTAACTGTGGCTCATGGGCTTAGCTGCTCCACGGCATGTGGGATCTTCCCAGACCAGGGATCGAACCCGTGTCCCCTGCATTGGCAGGTGGATTCTTAACCACTGCGCCACCAGGGAAGTCCCTATTTTGAGGATGTTTTGCTTATTTGCCAACTGTGTAGATGGTTCATATGCAAAGGTTATCAGAATAAAATGTGAGTAGAAGCAATAGCCCCAACTTAGACATAAAGCAATCCAAGAATATCCAAGGGAACTCGCTCATAATTTCCTTACAAGAAAGCTAAGAAATACAAACTATTAGTCTTCTATCCACTTTGTGTTTTGTTAGAAATAATTAACAGAAAACGGACCAGTTAAGAATACCAAAATTTAGATACGAGACTGAGATTTTGAACAGCCAACTTTGACTTTGGGAAGATAAATACAGAAGAGGTAACAGCCGCAAGGGCAAGCCCACAAGGGCAAAAGCTAGGATTGGTTAAATCGAATTAAATTTCCAGCATAATATCTCATGGAAAACAACGATCTTAATAAAAATACTTTTAAGTAAAAATAAAAATAGAAAACTTAGCAACAATTTAATTGCATTGTATAGAAAACTAACCAAGGAATGAAACTGGCTTAAAAGAGTAACAGTTCACTCCAGGGGAAAGCTTCACTGATGAAAATGCTTCCGTGCGGTATGATTCTTATTAAAAATTTAGCTCTGGGCTGCCACCTGGGCCTTATGACTGAGCAGATTCAGTGAAATTCAAACGATCTGTTGTAAACAGTGCCGTGTGGCGCCTCCAGCAAGTCCCAACAGGAGACTCACCACGCAGACTCCAGGGTTTTGGAACAGAACCATGACTCCTTTTACAGAGAACTCTTCTCCTCTTGAGAATCAGCAATCCTGCTACCTCATCGTGGGAATCAAGTGACCACGTGGCCTGAGCTGCCCAACACAGCCCACCAAGCCACTGTGAGGAGTAATTAACATAGCCCAGAAACAGATGTGACTGTCTCAGACCTGGGAACAACGACTGTTTGCCGTGTCTTACGTTGGGGAAGAGGGTAAGATCATCTCTGTGTCAAGGGTAGTTTCATCTTGTTACTTGGAGGCATAAAGTTGTTCTTACCGTTGCATGAAGTTCAAGTACGCATAGAAGCGTGTTCATGGGTGCTGGGCAGACACAGAGGTGGCAGACCTGTTAGTAACTCTCAGCCCCAACCCACCCAGGCTGCCCTGTAAAAAGGAAAAGAGGAGGCAAAAAGGAGACGTGCCCCTTCCTGTTATCAGAGAAATCACAGCAACGCAGCTTCGCTCTGGCAGCTACAGCTGGCTGCAACCGTGTGGTTCATCTGCAGTTCTCCACACTCCCAGAACCGGGCTCCCTGAGCCCTGAGACAGTGGCATCCCTCCCCCGGGCCCCTCCTCCAAGCCTTGACCTTCTAATAATGCCAACCTCCTCCCTTTGCTCCCCAGTCCTGGGAGCTGTAACTGTACTGCGACCACTACAGCTGTGACACCTTTTCTCCACTAACTGTTAACACCTACTGTGGTCTCTCGTTGGAGCTCTTACAGCCACATACCTTGCTCAGTAACTTTCTGTGTACACACCACCTCCCCCACTGTAAGCACCTGATAGGAGTGACGACCTAACGCCTTTAGGGGATCCCACACCCTGCCTGATGCCTTAGGGATCAATACTTCACTTGCTGGTGACTTGATTCTCACCTCACATATCCTCTTCCTTGCAGAGAAAATGGGCACCCAGTCACTTATTCTCTTCCAGGAAGACTGTTTTCCCTTAAAAACCATCTCATACTCCTCCCCGTCTCCTTCCGACTCTCCGGTGGGAAGCCCATCTGTCCCCACCTCCTGTTTCTCTGCACTCTCTGGGTCCTTTCAGATGCAGTAAAATGAAAGTCAGGAGAAAGAAGGCCCCACACCCTCTCAGGCAGTTTTAGCGGCAGGAGAAACGAGGACTCTGTAAGAAGCCCTGCTAGAGAAAGCTGCAGAGAGCTTCATCTCCTGGGGACAGTTTGAGCATCACCACTAGCGAGTGCCGGCAGGAACCAAGGGCTCGCAGCAGCGGGAAACATACACCAAAGGTTTCCAGGTTCAGAAGTTTGTTTCACGTCTTTATTGACAGGAGGAAAAGAAAAAGGGTCACATCATTTCAGACTTTATTCAAACACACAAATGTAACAAAGGGCACCCACAAGTGACAGGTATGGTCCCTAAGGCCTGGCTCAAAGGCCACGCTGGAGGGTGTGGGTGACTTCTCAGCCCTCCTCCCTCAGCATCTCTGCCCCCTCCTCCTCTTCATCTCGTGGACACCCCTGCAATCAGGTAAACTGTGCAGAAACGAAGTTACTCTAGAGGAGGCTGGGCCCTGCCTCACTGCCAAGAAAGAGGAGCAGGTTCTGAGGAAAAGATGGAAGCGGCTACTGAGTCATCACTCAGGAGATGCCAGGCTGCTCCCTGGGTCTGGCCTGAATCACCCACAGCCTTGGACCCGGGCAGAGAAGGAAGCAGAGAGACACTCCCCACGTGGCAGCCCTGGGCAGCTGAAGCGTGTGGGTCACTGGTCACGTGATGTCCCCAAGCCAATGGGCAGACCTCTGTCTATAGTTACTCTCCCGGGGAGAGAAGGCTTTCAAGAAAAAACACCAACTTGGTTCATAAAGGGCTTGGGTAAAATACTTTTCCAGAAACCTTAAGAAACGAATCACTCTCAGATTCCTAGAGCATTGCAACAGCTGAAACTGTCACTGGGTTGCCAGGAGGAGGGAAACCTGGTGAAAGCCAGCCCTCCCGTTCCTCAGAGCACTTAGCAAGGGGCTCAGCAGCCTTTTAGCAAGCACCACGGTGCACCGCTGAGAAGCGCGACAGAAACAGTGCATCCCGAGGGGCCGGCTCACGGCTGCCCCGCGGCCTCCACGCTCCTCCTCGCTGGGCGGGGGCCAAAGGCTGCTCACCAGGCGAGCCCCAGAGAGCAGACCTGATCGGGCATGAGGCCCCAGCTGCAGCTGCTTTCCCTCCTTTCAGTCTGACGGTTCTCACTGGAACTGGCCACCGGGCACCTTGCCCACAGTGCTCTGTCCGCCTCAGCGCAGCTTTTCCCTGATACGCTCACATCTTTTTCCCCCCCGAGAGATGACAGGATGGAAGCCTGCACGCTTTCTGAAGGGGTGACCCTTTCTGCGTAGGTAGCAGTTCCTCTAACATTTTACAGCTGCAAAAATCCTGGGTACGGGCCAGACTTCCGAGGTGCGGACATGCATGTTCACACTGGTGTGCAGACACCGCACGTCCGCAGACGCCCTGGACACACACTTCTACCTACTCTACACACAGACACATGAGGGCAACGTGAGAATCCCGGAGAAGAGAAGAGTTAGGCCATCGGGGCAGGGGCAGGTCACAGGCTCCAAAGACATTTGGCACGGTCAATGGTCATTTCCAAACAAACCCAGACCCACGCAGTAAGCAGCTGAGCTGTGGAGGAGGGAGAACCTCAGCTCCGAAGGTACCTAGAAGCCATGCGCTTGAGGGAGCTTTTACGGATGGAACATTCTGCTTGGGTACCTCCCCCTCCTACGGACCATGTGCCACACTAGGAAAGTCACCTGGGGAAAAGTCGTGGTTCTCTGGCCCCTTTCATCGCATGACTGCTCACCAAGACTCAGAAGGCTCAGAGAGCAAGTCCAGTTACAGACTCTGAGGTCACAGCCCAAAGGAGGGCTTTCACTCCTCCGGGTCGAGCAGCGTTTCATCCTCGACGCCTTGGCACTCCACAGAAAGAAGTGGCGGTGAGGGCTGGGGTCAGAGACGGGGGAGTCCTCAGACTGCCCAGCAAACGCACACACGCTGCGGGGGAGGGTGCAGGCTCAATGACACCGCCAAGGTCAGAGACCAAGAAGAGACACAAATATCGCACTTTCGGTCAAGGCATTTCCAAGAGACGATCACAAAAATGACAGCACTTTTGGATACTACAACATAACACATTTGGCAACTTTCAAAGAAACAGCTGTCCCCGCCCCAAGCCATCCCTTTATCCTCGGTCCCAGTTTAAACAGCCGGGGAAGGAAGATGGGCCCACGGAGGGCAAGAGAAGGCTGCGGAAGCAGTTACACCAGCCACCTAAAGCGCCCATCTGTCTGTCTCCTGATTGGCGTAGATGCTGCCGGCCTCAAACCTCTTCCTGGGGAGAAAGCAAGCTATATGGGGTGGTCCAGGCTGCTGAAGACAAATGAGGCAAAGCTGAACACGGCAGCAGCTGGTGCCCTGAACTCGGAGCTGCAATCCCCAGTCTCCAACCACAACCAGGGACACCCCCTCGTCCCCCTCCTCCCAGAGGTTTTGTTCACAGGAATGTGGGGTACTCTGGCAACTCTATCCTTTACCCACACCTCAATTCAACAACCTGAAGCCAGAATCCTTTGTGTCTGCTGCATCATTCTGGGGTGCACAGGAGGGGAAAGACTGTTACAAAGCAGCTGCCAACGTCCAATGCGGCACGTTCAGGTGAAAACACGGCACAGCTCAGGGACAACCCTCTCGCTTGCTCCGGCTTCTGTGAAGTACAGCGTGTGCAGGGACCCAGGCCTTCCTCTTCCCCTCCCCATATCCCTACATGAGCTCCAACTGGAACGTGGCCCAGCTGCTCTTATAAAGATTTGTTGTAACACTGGCTAAGAAAACAAAAGCAGGTTTCTGAAAAGGTATTCTGCAGCCGGAAGTGGCCTCTGTCTTCGGCTTCCTGTGGGTGGGGAAGGGGTTCCTTTGGTTTTGACCAGAACACTTCTTCACTGAGGGGCCAGGCTCCGCTTGGCTTTGCAGTAGACTGTACAGGAGCAAGACCTAACTTCACAGAGGCGCTCTGCGGGGTTGCTCTCTCGTCGTTTAGGACTCCGGTGTTTACATCCGAGACCCTCTCTCCTGAAGAATCTGGAAGGGGAAGGTCGGGGAGAGAGCTGAGGCTTGGAGTCGAATGCAGACTGCTTTTGGGTGGGGGGTTGCATACCAGACCGCTGAGGGAAGAGAAGGAGACCCGGAGCCGCGTTCCACTGGACCCCGCAGGGCAGCACGACAACCCTTGTTACCCCAGGAGGCAAGGCACCCATCCCTGAAGCGCTGCAGCTGTAAAGGACTCTTGCTGAACATGGCTGGGGCTAAGTTTACGTGCTGTTGGACCACTGCCCCTGCGCATAAGGACACGGTCCAGGCTCACCACATACTGATGATCTAGGAGCATGTGTGGGTGTACGAGGGGCACAGTGGAGGTAAAAGGTAACAGAGTGCAACAGTTGTCCAACAACTTCAGGGCGTCATGGGGCGGGGGGAGTCACAAAGGTAACCAAACATCTTTTCTCTTGAGATGGCAGAGAGAGAGAGAGGACAGTTTCAAAATATAAGGGCAAAATACTGCCCAATTATGAGTTTCAGAATTCTCGCCTTATAGTAATTGGTGGCCACAAGCCTTTCTTTCTCATTGACTTGACAGAGGCTGGGAAAAGGCTACCGTACTTTGGTTCTCGAGTCCTAAAAGCCTGTGTGACTGCTTCAAAAACCCTGATTTACATTACAACAGTCAAAAGGCCACAATGGAAGGGAAAGGAAAAGGAAGAGCCTGCGAGCAGGAGCTCAGGCAAGGCCCGCGCAGGGGCTTCGCGGGAGCAAAGCGTCGGGTGAAGCCACTTACCTTTGCCTTCTCGCTTGGCTCGATGACGATGCCATTGGTAGAATTATTTAGTTCTCTGGAGACGACACACAGGAACTCTGCCTGATCCTCATTTCCGTAGTTATAGGAAGATCCAATGCTGATTAGCTGATCAAACACGAATCCGGTGAACACACAAACAGGGACTTAAGTGCCACACAAACCAAACCCTCCTCCCGACTGAACTTTGCTGTTTTGCTTCTCAAAGGATGAAGAACGGTCGGGGTCTATCCAGGCCCCAGGGGATAACTGGAGCCCAGTTATTCACCGGAGCATCGTTGAAAAGGCTTCCCCAAAGAAAAGTGTGAGCTCTGCCACCATCCCCGCACCCGAGCACCTGCGACAGTGCCGAAGGCAGCAGCCGGGATCGACACGGTCACAGCATTCCTTCCAGCAAACACTGAGGGGACACAGAGTGCTTCTGTGAATGAAAACGGACACTTGCTTCAGCCAAACACCTACGCAGAGCTGGCTCGTCTCTGACTGGCGCTCGGGAGGCTCTGGAAAGCACCACGTGAGTCACTGAAGAGCTACCCTCAGCCAAGTGCTGCTGGTACTCCTAGCCTTTCTGGAGAACGGAATTCAGGCTCTAGTCTACGTAGGACTCACACACGCAGAGGGAGAAGCTGAGCCCGAGGGTGAGGTCGCCCTGGCAAGTCTGCAGGGCCTCCAGACTGACTTGCTGTCTGACCGGCTGCGGACACCGCCACCCTCCTGTGCCTTCACTTCCTCCTCCGTGTAATGGAGTCAATGGGAGCGGACCTGGTCCTCCCACAGCACATTAATAAAATGAGGAAAACAACATAAATTATTCATTAATTTCACAAAGAATAGTTTAAAAAAGTTGTCATAATATCCTTTGTCTTTGAAACTTTATACCAGGGAGAAACCCTTCTGGGGCGGACGCAAGGTGACACTCCGCACCCACACCCGAACGAGAACCAGGCCGGCTCACACGGCAGGCACGGGTTCTGCGCGGAGAGCCCAGCGTGAGGGAGCACCCAGCCCGGGCTCCGGAGACAGGACACGTGCGTGTATGATCTATAACATAACACTGTGAACACACACAGGAACTCTTATTTAAGAAGGCAAGCTATGGTGAGAGTTCCGGCGACCTCCAGCTGGACAGGAAAGCTGGCGTGATTCACTGAATTGATAACAGCCATCTATTCGTGCTGCGCCTCCCTGTGTTTTGAATACAACAGGTGAACGATTCTGCCATCTAACGGACGAAAGCAGTAAAACCCTGGCTCTCAGAGCTTTATTTTGATGCCTTGGTCACGAGCACAAAGCTAAAGAACAGAAAGCCACAGACGGATGGAAAGGACCGCGCCACCCTCCTCGCTGCGTCTCATCCCTTCACGTCACAGCTGTTCCCCGCGCCGCGCAGGGTGGATGGCGCGCGCACCCGGAATGATAGAGATCTGACCCTGGGATAAGCAAAGGCAGGGCAGTTGCTGAACCCTAGTCTCTTTGGCTATTTATTCTAGAACATGTCAACAAAGCACTTTTGGAAGGAATCCCTCTGAGGGAAAAAAACTCAGAGAGGCACTTTCAAGCCTAAACACGCTGGCTGGCGCCCTCTGGGTAGAAGCATGTGGAAATTGCTGATATGAAGCTGGGAGACACGAGACTATTCTCAGTTCTCCCCAGCTCATCACGTCCTACCTCAAAAAGAATCCACGAGAAGTGGCATTTTCCCCTGTTCTGGAACAGGGTCATACCTGGCCCTGCTCGACTGCCTGGCTGATTAACTGGCTACAGACGGTGACCGTCTGAAAAGCGTGGGCTCCGAGGCTGAGATTCAGGGCTGCTCCCACGTAAGAAACATTACCTGTTCGAATTTCCAACCATCAGACATAGTGGACACCATCTGCGTGAGCTCCTCTTCTTGGCACTGCAGGACTCTGTACACATGCTTCACGGGGCCCTGCGACAACCACAGACAGACTCTGAGGAACGGTTTCAAGGACACAACAGTTTGCAGCTGCCTCAGTGAGGCTCTTCAGAATGATAAGGACTGGAAAGGAGTTTGCTTGGAACTTTTTTCTTGGCGGCCTTTGCAAGCAGCACTGCAGTTTTTCTTTTTTTTTCTTTTTTAACATTTATTTATGTGGCTGTGCCGGGTCTTAGTTGCAGCAAGTGGGATCTTTAGTTGTGGCATGTGAACTCTTAGTTGCGGCGTGTGGGATCTAGTTCCCTGAGCAGGGATGGAACCCGGGCCCCCTGAACTGGGAGCGCGGAGTCTTACCCACTGGGCCACCAGGGACATCCCCACAAGCAGTACGGTAGGTTTTCAATGAAAATTTATCCACGGAAAGAAAGAAAATAAAGGGTCCAAGAACACAAATAAAATAAAATAATCCTGAACTTTGGAAGGACAAATCACGTAAGCAACCATGCTAATAAACTTAAAGAGTTCATCTATTTCCCAAAGTAGAAAACAGAGCAAAACGACTCTGGACAAGAAAGCCACGTTCTCCTCTTCATTGTTGCTGACATAGGTGCTAAAAATGCAGACCGCATCTTGGTTTACTCAGCATGTTACCTCATATGTGGGAATAATACATTCAACAGGGACCCCATAATGTACACATGCTCAAGCTGTTTTACCCCCTGCTGAGGCTCCCTGAAAGTGAAGGTGTTTCAGTGTTACATGGCAACGTTCCTGTTAAAGAGTAATAACAGGGATAATACTTATGAAATGTATGCAGATAACAAAAAACAAGTATTTGGTCTTTGTCCCTCGTTCCTGGCACAGAGCTCCTAAAAACCTGGACACTCCTGAGTGACAGAAGTGTCTTTTGTACGCTACTGAGCACCAGAGAGCCCGCGGTGGTTAGAGGGTTAGAACCTTCAGCCCCAGCTCCTGACCTTGGCGGAAAGGGGAGGGACTGGAGATTTGAGTTCAGTCACCAAAGGCCAATGATACAGTCAACCTTTCCTACCAAGTGACACATCCTGAAAACCCCTAAGTGACGGGGTTCAGAGAGCTTCCAAGTTGGCAAACACATCCACGTGCTGCGCGGGTCTGGGGGGGGGGGTGCGCTGACCGCAGGGACAGAGACTCCTGCGCTCAGGACCCTTTGGGACTTCACCCCATGAATCGCATCATCTGGCTGTTCATCAGTACCCTTCGTAATAAACTGTAGTAAGTAGAGCATTTCCTGAGTCCCACGAGTTATTCTAGTAAATTACTGAACGTGATGGGGGCATCGTGGGAACCCCTGAATTTGTCGCCAAGCCAGGCAGAGTGCACGCAGCCTGGGCACCCGGACTTATGACCGGCATCTGAGACCCACGGAGTCTGACACTGACTGTGGGTGGTCAGGGTCAGGACAGGATTGAACTGCTGGTCACCCAGCTGGTGTCAAAGATTCAGAGAAAGGTCATTTGCTGGCCAGACTCAACTCTCTAGAACATAAGTTAGAACCAGACCCCAAAAGGTGGAGCAACTGAAATGGATGCCCCACAGCTGCAGCACTAACGCCCCTACACTTTACCCACGTCACTGACACCCATGATCTGGCCGCCTGGGGACGAGAAGCCAGTCATGAGAGGGCCAGTGTGGCTGCAGGGAGGCAAACTCGCCAGATAGAAGTTCCGATTCACAGAAGGACAATTAAAGGCGCCCAGGAGGACTCAGTGGTTAGCAATCTGGGACCATTCAGTGTTGGGTGCAAAGCTGTACACTCACTGCCCATCCCAGAGGGCATGAGGCACAAACAGCAGCCCAGGTTCATAACAATGATGTCCGGTCATGGAGAGAGGGGCCAGTTACGTTCAACAGGACTTCAAGAAAATATGGACAGTTTCCTTAAGAATGATGAAAACTTAGCACTTTTTCAAAAGGACAAGTTGGCTTCAGCTATCTAGAAAATTAGTTTTAGAATAACTTGGGGAATACCAGGTAAATAAAAGCAGCTACTGATCACCGAGTGCTACAAGCCCCAAGCGTCACACCCTTCTCTTCTGGTCTTCACCGCAGGTCAACACTGGAAGGCAGATGTCGGCTTCCTTCTATACACGGCACACTGGTGCTCAGAGCGCAGTACCCTGCCCGAGCTGTACAGCGATTAAGTGGATGGAGGTAGAACCCAGATTGATCTGACAACACTACAACCCTTATTCTATACTTTGTCCTTCTAAATGAGGTACAGCTACCATTAAACAAGGTGCTAAGGTTAAAAAAAATAAAATTCCTTCCATTTAAAATATAGGACTTATCTTCTGCCAATTTCAATTACTCTAGCGTATCAGAAACAAGCAGGTGTGTTGCATTATAAGATGCAGAGCATAACAAAAGACCTGATAGTGGCCACAGCTGTCAAAGTCCTGGGTATTTAAGATACTGTACTGCCTCCTTTTTATTCTTCTCTTCCAAAATAAACCACTGGTGCTCTCAAATGGACCAAAATTAATCACCTAGCAAAAAATACTACCAGAGACAGTAGAGTAATAGAATGGTGGCAGCTGCTAAAAGAGATGTGAGGTCTCTGAGAAGAGGAGGGGTAGATCCCCCACATCCTGGACTTTGCCTGAGTGTCAGCCATGTGTGTCTATTTTCAACGTAGACGAGTTAAAGGAGATAACGTGTTTGAAGGCACAGCCATGGAAATCCACACCCGGCCTTAGAGCCAGTGGGACAAATGCAAAAGAGGACGTCTTTCAACAACATCAAATCCACTGCCCAGAGTTCCACTAAATAAAGAGGACAGATGGAAACATCAATTAACATCAAAAGGGTCTCAACATTCCTAGAATAAAAAAGCTTTCAACTGGGTACAAATCCACATGCCTCAGAATCTAGAAAACTAATTAACTGAATTGCTGTCATCAAATAGAAATCTTACGATGCTCTCAAGGAATTTGATAATGACAAAGAACTGAGAGTGTTCAGGTGCCATGATTTGAATGGTTTCAAATTACATACTCTGTGGTACCATCAAAATCTATAATAAGCAATCTAAAGGTTTTTTTCTGAAATGTGGAACATTGAGGATGAGGTGAGATTCTCAACGCCTAAGCTATTAAGTACCTATAATAGTGAAAGATGCCATGAGATGGCAAAAAGGTTGGTGACACTAGATCATATCTCACATGGTAATCTGCAGACCAACTACAAGCTCATCTCTGAACATTAAAAACATTCAGCCACTGGGCAGATGTAAGAGAACTAAATGGATAAGCCCTTCTGTCCATCTTTCGAAGTGCTGGAGAGAACATGTATGAGAGAGTTCAGCTGGATAATTCCATTTAGAGCCAGAAAATCTGATATAAGAAGCCTAACACAGAGAGAGCAAGGCATTACTTTTTACTTTTGAAAAGACACGTATTGCCACCTTCTTATTTGCAGGAAAATTCTATATTGCAATAGATTAGCTCTCAAGAAAGCGACCATCACCAGTATCTGATGGGATAAGAGGCAAGTCATGCTGGAGTCCAACTCTGCCCCGTTGCTGCAGCTAAACTCTCTTAAAACAGAGCCTAAATGAATGAAAGGGAGTGTCTGTGTTTTTTGCTGGACTTTAAGCTTCTTGAGCATGGACCTTCTCCTATCAGTCAGGGTCCCCAGGGTCTAACAGAAGCTACTGTGGCCACTTAAGACACACGATGGGTGATGTGACATGAAGTGAGCTGAGTGCCGTATCTACTAAGTTAACATAAAGATCCAGACTCCATAATAAAAAGAGAAGCTTGATACTATTTTCTCAGAAGCATGATTCACAAGCTGCTTGCAAAGTCTAGGCCATGGCTGGCTTCAAGTGGCTGTCAGGAGCTGGGAGGGACCCAGTCACAGGCTGAAGTCGGGTCCTAATACAGAGAAACCAGCTGGCGGAAGCAAGACCTCGTGTGGCCCCCATGTGGACATGCAGGGAGATGGACACTCTGCCCAGAAAGAACAGGCTTTGAACCTCAAGCACGGTGGCGCCTCCCACGGCCGTATGGCGAGCAGCCACAACCTCCCGTTCTTCTAAGGGGACACGAGGCTGTTTCATTTTCTTTGTGATTTCTTCTCTTCTGTTTCCTTGTTCTGAACAAGTCTGGTGGAGTACGCGCTGTCTGTCTGGCAGACGACAGTGTTCTGCACAGAGACCTCCGGCTCTAAGGGGAGAGGCAGGGCTCTCGCCAAGCAGCACATCATCCATTTCAAATCACACCAGACACGCGGACAGAGAGAGCCACTTGGAGTGTTTTCCCCTTAAGAGTTCAAAACCCACTACCTGTGAAGTTCTGTTCTCGTTGTCCCGTATCCTTTCCTTAACCAGTCGCACAAGAGATGCAATGTTGTAAAACTCCGCTTCCTCCAGCACGCCTAGAAGGACCAAACTGTAGTTAGATATGTGTGAAGAGGCTGGAGTTCACACGCTTGCTAAGAACTGCAGCTTTCAAATGCAAGTCTAGTCTCTCTCCTTCAGCCTGGGAAACGTTTCTTTTGCTGTTTGGTGTGCACCCATGACCACTTCCCCAACGTCAGTGAGTCAAGCACAAGGGTCTGCTCTGTTTACTCTGTTTCATGCCTGCGGTTTCCCACCTGGCACCTTCCCCAGCTCTCCCTGCACCTGCCTCTTAGCTGCAGGACACCTTCACCATGTGTCACTTAGTTCCTGGAACTAGTCTCAAAGGACAACTCTTAAGCTTGCAATTTCTACCCAGTTTGTCCTAAAAATGACCAAAGGTCTGTATGTGTGTGTGTGTGTGTAAATTTATGTAAACCAAATTTAATAAGAGGCTTATTATTTGAACAATATAAAAAGCAATCACTGAAAGAATCCTACGCTAAACAAAATCAAAGGCCCCGAGAGAGGACAACGAGATAGGATGTGTGATCCTGTACCAGGAAAAAATTTTGCTATAAAGGCCATTATTGGAACAATTGACAAAATTAGAATATAAGCTATAGATAAAATATTTATCAATATTAAATTTCCTGAATTTGATAACAATACTGTGATTTTGTGAGAGACTATCCTTATTCTTAAGAAATACACACTGACACACTAAAGGGTAAAGTCTCAAATAGTTCTGAAATAAAAACTGTAGAACTGTGAGAGGAAAGGGGTGAGGAGGAGAGAGAATGAATGAATTATAATGCAAATATGAAAAAAAAAGTTAAAAATTGGTGAATCTGGGTAAAGGGAGTTCTTTGCACTATTCTTGCCCTTTTCTCTAAATGTGAAATTATTTCAAAATGAATTTCCTTAAGGCATTAGAAAATATGCTTAAGATTCCTCTTTGCAAGAAACAAGACTACCCATGAGTTGGTAATTGCTGAAGCTGGATGGGGGAATGGAATTTATTGCATGGAATTTATTGTACTATTGCTGTTACTTCGTATGCATTTGAAACGTTAAGAAAAAAAAAAAGAGGGCATTAAAAAAAGAAAAAGGGGAGAGGGATTCCTCCTTTAGTTGTAATGGCGGTGTTTTGCAGCCACTGCTTTAGCCGGCACGGCCACTACAGCTTTCTTTCACAGAGCTGAAGCTCCCAGGTCAAGGTGCCCTGGATCTAGCGACAGGCCCCAGTCTTCAACTGAACGCCTCAATGAAACCCAGAGAGGCTTTCACAAAGATGTCTGGACCCACTTACAGTCCAGATGCCCTACAAACCAAACAGATGAGTCAACTAATCACGCACCTGAGGACGGGCTAGAGAATGAATTAGGTCAGATGCAAACATTTACAAAGAAGCATGAGACCAGTCTTAAAAGAAATGAGGCCAAGCCTTTTTTTTTTTTAACAGCTGCAAGTTCAAATGAAAATTGAAGGTATAAATACCTAAATATCAGAAATTTGTTGCTTCAGGCTGTGGTCATTCCCTGCTAGTAATAAGTAAATGTAAAAAGGATCCTGACAATTCTGCAAATTCAGAAAAAACTCCAGAGCTATCTCCAAAGCTGAGCTATGTATCTGCCTTCTCCCAAAGGAGGCTGAAGAGCACCCCAAGGGGCTCTCCTTCAAGACCCTCTCAGATGAGACTAGGTAACTGGAGGCTCCCTACTTCCTTTCATAAAGTTTTGCTACATCTGCACATGAGCATGATGAAAATCTTAAAATTCAAATCTCGGGACTTCCCTGGCGATCTGGTGGTGAAGACTCCTTGCTCCCAATGCAGGGAGCCCGGGTTTGATCCCTGGTCGGGGAACTAAGATCCCACATGCTGCAAGAAAGCAGCCTCAAAAAACATCAAATCTGTGAAAAGAAAATTTCAAATCTGTGATCCAGCTTTAAAGATTTGACATGAACTTTGAAAATGCCCAGGGCAAACATCGTTCTTACCTTCTTCTGCCAACTCCTTCGTAATGATGAGCTTCCCATGGCGGAGGTAGTTTAGGATAGGACCAAAGTAGGTAGGGTCCCTGTCAATCAGATAGGCCCCTGTCTCGTCCTGCCAACCAAACATAAGGGTATCATTGTGGAGCTTTCACACTAAGTCAGGGAAGGGTGTCCACCTCTCTGTCACAATTCACGAGTGAGAGGGCAAGTTTTGCTAGATGTTTATCACAAACTATTGGCAAGAAGGCTAGCTTTATGTACCTTCTACTTCAAGATCATTTCAGGGAGGGCGTTACAGATATACAGTCATATCCATCATCTAGGCGTTAATCTGAACTAAAATCTTTACTCGGACACAATTACCAACATTCTTGCTTTGGGATATTTGTTATGAAGAAACAGAGGAAGAAAATGTCATCATTACGTGATCTAAATTTTTGCTTGAGATGGACATTCTGACTTCTCTGTTGTCCCTGAATCACATTCCTAATTCTAAGAAAACCTCTGTTTAGCTGGCAGTGCTCCTGAGCTCAGGGCCAACCTCAGTGGGAGTCTGCACTGGCAGCTCTAACTCACACTCCAGATCTGTGCCCAGAGGAAGCTTGGCACGGCCAGGACTTGGCTCTGAGCAGTTTCAATCCTACTCATCTTTACAGTAAAGGGAACAAGAAGAAACTGGCTTCTACTGCAACAAGGAAGACTTAGGGCAGATAAAATAATTCCTTTCTAATAAGCAAGGTTTGGGAAAACTCTTTAAAGTTAGGGCAGGACAGGTTTCCTTGGATCTGAGATTTATTACAGGAGAGAAGGCAGGAGATGAATAAATGAAATCAACCAAAGTTTACCCAACCCGAACTCTGCTGCAAGGGAACAACTAAGTGATATATGGGATATAAGGTTGTGTAAGCAATGACCAATGCTTTTAAGTCGGAAACTAAAACATGAACGTGTAAAGTTAAAAAAACAACTCAGACAACAGCTCAAACTGAAAATGGGCGAAGCGTCTTGTCACCTCTCAACTCTTTGGTTAGCAGCCATGCATCTTGCCCTACAGCACTCTCTGGGTTCCATTTTCCCTGGTCTTAACGGGTCAGCTTAGATTCGCACTGGCAAACGACAATCCCTTTCCAAGGAACGTATCTGATCGCAAGTATGGACCTAAAACAGTGACAGTTACCAGATACGAGCTCAGGGACCAGGACGGCAGAAAAGAAGTGTGGTATCATGCGAAGCACTTCCTGCAGCGGTCGCAGCCATCATCAGACCCAGGCTTCCACCCAACTTGGCAGAGGGGTCAGAGAGAAAGTCTGAGAAAGCTACAAAGATGCCTTAGCTCACCCTGACCCAGTTCTGGGTGCATCTAGCACCGGCGGTGAGGGGCTGACGAGGAGCCAGGGGGAAAACTCATGCAGACCGGAGGGGCTGGGATGAGAGGGGCAGAGAGGGATACGGAGGAGGGGTGTGGAGTGGGTTCTGGTGGGTGAAGGTGGGCACAGTTAGGGGAAGGAGCCGCTGAGGACGAAGGGTGGGGTCAGAGAGGGAGCCTGCGTGCGCCTGAGGATGGGGGCGAACAGCCCCAGGGGTTAGCCTGGCGGGGAATCAGGAGCAGGAGGGGGTCCCGGCCCGGGGAGCCCACCACTGAGAAGCGTGTCGTAGGAATCTGGGGACAAGCCTAGGAGGAGCGAGGGGGTCCGAAGGCCGGGGGCGCGCCCGAGGGCGGGGCGCACCTTGTCTGAGTCCAGCTCCGGGTCCTCCTGGCAGCAGAGGCGGCAGAGAAAAGACTTGGGCTCCCGGCCTAGGGTCTGCCTGGTGGTCACGAAGTAGGTGCCGCCCACGTTCAGCCGGACCCAGCGGGCCGCGCCACCGCCCCCTGCCCGCTCGGGAGGTCCGGGACCCGGCTCCAGCGGCTGCGCGACGGCGGTGGGCGGGCGGCCGTGCCCGCGGGGCGTGGGGCCAGCAGGGCGAGGGCTGGGGGGCCCGCGACCCGGGCCGCCCCCGTCGCCCAGCCCGCTCCCGCCGCCCCCTCCCAGCCCCGCCATCGCCGGGTCCAGCTGCAGCTCCGCCATCTTGGGCCGCCGCCGCCGCTGCCCGCGCGCCGCCGGGCCGGCCCATCTCTCTGCAGGGAGAGCCGGGCCGGCCCACCGACGGGGGCGGGGCCGGGGGAGAGCGACGGGGGCGCCTCCAACCAGCGCTCGGGGACCCGGGCGGTAGAGGCGCGGCGCCCGCCTCCGGAGGCGGGACGTCCGGGACCAGCCCTCATATCTATTGGCTGATTTGCGAAACAGGGCCCGCCCCCTCGACTTCGGGGCGGGCTGAGCGGAGGCTTTCCGGTGACCCACTTCCGTTCCTTGGTGCTGTGGACTGTGGGCCGCCGGGGTCGGTGAAGGTGAGTGGGGTTTGGGGCCTTGGGTCCGACCCCAGCGGGTTCCTCTGCTCTGCCACCTGCAGACCTCGGCCCGACCCTTGTTGCGCCCCCGCCGAGGATGCCGGGCCCTGCGGCTGCCCCGCTGGCAGAGGGTCCCTGGTGTAGCCGCTGCTCCGCTCTCCCTTCCTCTCCCCTCCCCCGAGCGCGAGGTCGCAGGGGCCAGCCGGTGACCCCGCCGCCTCTGATTTAGGCCCTTCCGCTAACCTTATCTCATCCAGCCCGACCCCAGCCTGGCCGACATCAGCAGGCCGGTTTGGAGGCTGGTGAAACGTTGCCGGGAGATAGTTTTAGCTTGGTGAGTGACGCCCAGCCGGCTGGAGGGCTGTGCCCTTCCCTGCCGAAGGTTCCCGCATGCGAGCGTGTGGAGCTTTCAGAGCTTCTCTAGCGCAGGGTTCATTGACCGGTTCGACAGATATTCACTGGGCATCTCCTGTGTGCAAGATCAGCTGTAGGCGCTGGGGACTCGGCAGTAAATAAAAGACAACAAACTATTTATGAAGCCTGTCTGCTCCTGTGCTTGGAAAAGTCTCTGTAAGGGCACTTATTTCTCTGGTGTATTTAAAGGTCACCGACCCTCAGTAAGCTATCCTGAGAGTGAAAGGAAGCGGTAGGTGTTGGACAAGTGTCTTTTTTTAAGATCCTGGGGAAGAGTTCTTCCATCTTCCTTGTGATCCACCCCAGAGCTTGTAAAGACCTTTGACATTTCAGTCTTTCTCCTAATGTCTGACATTGATCTTATTTAGTGTAAGTTGACTATTTTCTCATACTCTGTCCTGGCTTAAAAAAGGGGGGGGGGGCCTTAATCACTGCATCTTTTCTCACATTCACATACGTATTGAATACCTCTTTTAAGGGTATTGCCAGTATACTCAGGGTATGTGCAGGGGATCATCAGACGTGTATAGGAAGGTGCAGGTGTATTACCATTATAACAGGGAGGGGGTAGAGAGCCCCTTAAGTTTGTATAAGATTGTAGAGCAAATTGATGTGCACAGTTACATCTGATACTTTTAACAGCCTTCTTAGGTAAGCAGGGCTATTATCTCCATTTTTCAGATGAGGAAATATTGGTTGAGAGTCTGCCCTGTTTAACAAAGCCTTGTTGAAATGTGGGTATGTGTCTGGTGCTGTGCACTGGAGAATCAGTGAATAAAATGTAAACTGAGTGGAAATGTATTTAAATTATTAACTTTTATAGTGCATGAGTATTGCTTTAGCAATATTTCCAAAGGTACTTGGAGTGCAAACACTAGAGAACTGGGGAATAGAGGGAGGACCATCTAGGGGGAGAGAATGTCCTTATATGCCAGGTTGCACACCTTGAATTTGAAAAGCTGAATTGTCCTCCTCTTCTGATTTAGTAATCCTAATTCCTTTAGTTGACAATATACCCACTCATATGATGCTAATCTGTTTCTTAAAGATTTGAATATTTCTGAGATGCCCTTCAGAGGATTCTCTCCAGGAGCCCTGTTTTGATCTGACCTGTTTTATTTTCCAGGATCTCAAGATGGCTGGACGGAAACTTGCTCTAAAAGCCATTGACTGGGTAGCTTTTGGGGAGATCATACCCCCAAACCAGAAGGCCATTGCCAACTCCCTGAGATCCTGGAATGAGAGCCTCACCTCCAGGTCAGTACTTTTCTGAGAGGGAGCCTCTTAACTGTCACTTCATGTGAAACAAAATGTGCTTTGGAATTACACATGAATTTCTGGTGTTCTTCTGTAGAAAGTATAAAGAAATCCATGCATTTTCCAAATGCAAGGAATTGTTTTGCATTCCTGTGATCTCCCTCCTAGGGAAGAGTGTGGTGATAGCCCCAGGCCATATGAATAAGGAGCAGGGAAACTGCTGTGTGAACTTTCTGTTGCTTATGCAGCGGTCTTAACTTTTGCTTTTCTACGTGAGCAGGTTGGCTGCTCTGCCTGAGAAGCCACCTGCCATCGACTGGGCTTACTACAAGGCCAACGTGGCAAAGGCTGGCTTGGTGGATGACTTCGAGAAGAAGGTGAGACTTCAGGCAGCTAAAGCCCTGGTCTTGTAACATGGCTGTGGGTGGGGAGCAGTTACATGTGCAGGATGACCGTGAGGAAAGGGGGTGGTATTAACACCCAGAATCCAAAGGAGGCTCAGGAGAGGTGGGTGTGGCCAAAGGTCTTGTGATGACAGATTTAAATGGTAAATAGGTGCAGGATTTTTGTATATAATCATTTCTAGAACTCTGGACATTGAGGATTCATTATGCTGTGGTCAAGTTCAAATACTTTCTAATTCCAGATATCTCAGTGAATGAGCCTTGTCTTTACAAATATATGCCAAGCTGGGCAACATCAATGGATTTTCTAAAAATAATGTAAACGTCTTCTGTTTAATGTTATTGGAGCGCAGTGAACTGCAGAATTCTTTAAAGAGAGAGAGAGAGAAAAGGAAATTTCTTTAGAACTGCAGGGTTCTTTGAGGTCATGAAGTCCAGCTCTCTTTATCAAGTGAAGTAACTGAAGCTCATTGTATATTGTCCAAGGTCTCCAGCTGGTTAGTGCCGGGGCAGAGAACTACCTTGAGCTCCTCTTGCCAGTCTAATAATACTCTTTCCACTACAGTGCCTGAGATGCTTGCTGGTTTCCTCCTGGAATGGATCTATTGCGATTAGCAGCTTTGAGCCTTTGGCAGGGTTGGGGGGGGGCTCCTGGTTACATTAAGAACAGCTCACCGTCCCTGTGTTTGTAGTTTAATGCCCTGAAGGTTCCTGTGCCGGAGGATAAATACACTGCCCAGGTGGATGCTGAAGAAAAAGAAGATGTAAGTAGCTGAGGCTCTTATTTATTCTAAAATTCCCTTGATTCCTGACAGTTCTGTTTCTTACTAGAAGGTTAAGGTGGAGTGAACTTAAAGGATCTATAAAATGGAATGAACTATTAAATGCAATAATGTGGATGAACCTCAAAATAATTATGTGAGTGAAAGAAAGCAGCATAGGAGTACACACTGTATGAGTCCATTTCTGTAAAACTCTCAGAAATTCAGCTAAATCTCTGCTGACAGCACATCAGTAGTTGCCTGGGGGTGGGAGGGGGGCTGAGAAATATTTCAGTATCTTCACTGTGGTAATGGCTTCCCGGATGGATACACGTATCAAAACTTATCAAGTGGTGCTCTTTTAAATAGCTGCATTTTAGTTCTTGTCAGTTATACCTCAACATACTGTTAAAAACAGCCAAGGAGTTGGAACTGGGTAGGAAAACCATACGAGGTAGTAGTCAAATGCCTGCTTGCTTGAAAGTACTGAAGGCCAAATGCTGGAACTCAGGTGGCTCCACCAAAGAGAAGCCTGGCTAGGCGGCCAGGGCTTGTCCTGACCATTCGGTTGGCCCCTGTGAAATCAGCATTTTGTAGGTTGGTGAATAACTTGCTGAAGAACCCTGATCCTGCCATCTTAAGCTGGTTCTCCTGTATGGGCTTCTTTGTGGGTGTTGGAAAAGCTGTCGTTTGCCTCCCAAGGCGAGCTCCCCCCAGTACTTTCCACAGAGTGTGGGAAGTCACAAGGGTGGGCTCTGGGACTCCACGTCTCTTGGGAGCTTCAGGGTCAGGATGGTACAACTTGGTTTCAAAACAAAATTTCTCCCTTCTCTTAAAGGTGAAAAGTTGTGCTGAGTTTTTGTCTCTCTCGAAGACCAGGATCGAGGGATATGAGAAAGAGGTAAGGATGAGCCTTGGCCTTTGCCTATATTTTCCCTCTTTCACGGCCACACATCTCTTACCTAGCAGCAGCAACCCGCCTTGGCTTCTCTGTTGCACCTCTGCAGCCCTGTTTATCTAACACAGCCCCTCTCCTTCCAGCTGGAGAAGATGAGAAACATAATTCCATTTGATCAGATGACCATTGAGGACTTGAACGAAGTCTTCCCGGAAACCAAGTTAGACAAGAAGAAGTATCCCTACTGGCCTCACAGGCCAATTGAGCAATTATAAACTTGACTCTGGGAGAAAGCTCTGGCCCTCGAATTATAAACTTTCAACATTAAAAATAATTACACAGTGCTGTGTATGTCTGCTCCTTTGCGGTTGAGATAGTTCCAACTCTGGGGTGACCTCACTGGGAGTGGAGGTTTTGTTAAAATGGACAGGTGTGCCCATGGGTGTGTGCTGTTGTCTAATGGTGAGGACGTACAGGGGCCCATTACTGAGCCCCCAGGGCTGCTGAAATCTTAACAAATAATAGTAGGGCCGATGACAGTGTATTTCACTGGAACATGGTGAAGAGGAATCCTTATCTACGGATTGCCTTGAACTTTCTCTTTGCTTTCAAATCACTGATTCCTAGGGAGTGCTTCCTTTGTGTCCATTAGTAAGTCACAAGAGCAGATGGTCCAAATTGCAGGTGTAACAGCAGGGTGAGTAGCAGCAGGGATCGAATTTTCTGTGCTTCAGCTCTTCAGTATAAATGTGGTATAAAAAGAAACTCTGTCACAAAGTTAAAACCTGTTATAGCTTTGTATATGAACAGGAAATTATTTTAATTCCACCGTTTCATTAAAAGAAATTCCTAGTATTTATTATAGTTAGCAGGATTCCTGAGCAATGCCAGGAACTATAGGTGGTTTAAAGTAAGATGAGGTGGTAGGAAAAGTTCTATTGCCCTTGATGTCAGAGCACCTGGTATGCCTACTGCTTATGCCTGCCCTTGGCCAGTTAATTGCTGGTTCTAGACGAACCGTTTACCATCTCGGGGACTTTCCTTTTCTCATTTACGAACATCAGGATTGTAATGAGGATTAAACAAGATAACCTGGGAAGTTTCTCGGTAAGAAAGTGATCTAAGCAAAGGCATCTGGCTTGATATGGCTTAAATCCTGTACGAAAAACCGACCAGGGGAGGGTAATGAGCACAGACGAACAGTTTTGTGACATTTCTGCCAGAGATTGCAGATGGAATTTATGGGAGAAGAGCAACAGTTGCTGATAGCGCTCAAGAAAGTAATGTGGTCTTTTTTTTTTTTTTTCTTTTTTAAGAAAATTTATTGGCTGCATTGAATCTTCGTTGCTGCACACAGGCTTTCTCTAGTTGCGGAGAGTGGGCGCTACTCTGTTGCAGTGCACGGGCTTCTCATTGCAGTGGTTTCTCTTGTTGCAGATCACGGGCTCTAGGCATGCAAGATTCAGTAGTTGTGGCATGTGGGCTTCAGTAGTTGTGGCTGGAGGGCTCTAGAGCACAGGCTCAGTAGTTGTGGGCCTGGTTGCTCCGAGGCATGTGGGATCTTCCTGGGATTGAACCCGTGTCCCCTGTATTGACAGGCGGATTCTTAACCACTGCGCCACCAGGGAAGCCCCAGTAATGTAGTCTTAGACATAAGCAGAGGAGAGCATGGGGCACCATCACCCCTAATTTGCAGGGCAGGGGCTAGGCTGAAGGTAAGATGTAACTGAGGGGCAAGGCGTGTTCCACTTAGAGCCGCTTTAGTGGTATCAGGATCTGTGATGTTCAGCAGTAGCTCTGCCAGCAGGCCTTTAATGTGCTCAAGGAGCACCACTCGCTCCCTCTCCCCAGGCTGTGAATCACTGAACTGGCACGCAGCCATCCAGCTGAAGATCCAGGGATTCAGACAAGTGAAAACAAGGGGAATCTTAGGAAAAGCCATTGAGCTTGCTTTTGGAGTGTGGTTAGAATGTGTGTTCAAGGGAGGAACCAACAAGAGTCCCATGAAAGTTTTGTAACATAAAGGGATGGTCCCTAGCATTTGAGGGAGGGCCTTTGGAAGACTCACAGGAAGAAACAAAGTGAAGAACTGACAATGTGCTGTCAGTCCAAGGCATTTGGGGAGGATTGGGGCACTTTTAAGTTTTATATCCTGAATCGTTTGAAGTTTTTACATTGAGTATGCATTGATTTTACATTAAAAGTAATCACTAGTAAAATAGGATTATGCTTTTTGAATCACTACAGAGAGACAAAAGTACATCCTATCTGGGAAAAGTTAAAGGTACAAATCAGCAAAAACATAAGTAGCAGAAATACAGAACAGAACATACTCAGGATTATAAATCAGTAAAGACCCCTATTTGAAGGCAGAAATTCAAACTGGGTCAGCTCAAACTGGGTCAACTACAAACTGTCCATCCTTAAAGAAAGTTAGTTTTTTAAGGAATTCCCTGGCGGTCCAGTGAGGACTGGGTGTTTTCACTGCTGGGCTGAGTTCAATCCCTGGAGGGGCAACTAATATCCCACAAGCAGAGGCAGGGCCAAAAAAAAAGTTAAAGAAGGATACATTGACTATATCCAGGGTTCCAACTCCCTACTCTGGAAATTGGCATTGAAGGAAAAAAAAACAAACATTTTATCCTGCCTTAATTTAAGCAACAGTTATGTCAGGGTAAACTAATAGACCTAGTTAATGAGAGAAAGTTCTTTACAAACTATTCCAGTGCCAAATGTGGAAAGAAAGTAAGGTTGGGAAAAGCACTGTTTTGTAATCCCTAATGAAATACAGTTGACCTCAACACGAGTTTGAACTGCCTGGGTCCATTTATATGTGGATTGTTTTCAATGAGCACATACTACAGAGCTACACCAGACAAGGTCGGTTGAATCCAAACTTGGTTGAATCTGCGGGTGCGGAGGGCCAGCTGTACCCTAACCCCCAAGGTGTTCAAGGGTCAACTGTAGTTTATTCAGGCAAAGATCATTCATGGATGAGACCATTACAGAAAAGTTTGATGAACCACTTGACAGTGATCAGGCTGTCACTTCCTGATGTCAAGCCCATATTATGTACCTTCTGACATACTGTGTATGTTAAATACGAGGGTGAGTCAAAAATTATCCGCGCTCCAGTTATTAAAACTTCTGTTGGCCGCACTGTCTTATCAGCGCTTTCCATTCAAAGCTACTGTGTCCCCAGCCACTGATGTGCAGGTGTGAACAATGGATGCCCCACTTGTGATTTGCCCAAAAGAAGAGCAGCATGCAGTGATTCGTTTTTTGTGGTCTGAGGGTGTGCACATCCGCACACTTCTGCCCACCCTGTTGACACTCTGAAAAAACTTCGTTTTGAGGTGTTAAAGCATCCTCCCTATAGTCCTGATCTTGCTCCATTGGACTTTCACCTGTTTGGTCCCCTGAAAGCAGCCCTGTGAGGACGAAGATTCACTTCTGATGAAGACGTGAACACAGCAGTGCATTTGTGGCTTGCAGCTCAGCCTAAAACATTTTTTAATCGGAATACAAAAGCTTGTTGACAGATGGACAAAGTGTATTGAAAGGCAAGGAGATTATGTGAAAAAGTGATGTATTTGTCTTTTCTAAAAGTTAATTGAAATAAATGCTAAAGCCAGAGCGCAGATAATTTTTGACTCACTCCCATACACAGCACCGTTTGAAAGTATTTTGCCAAAAAGTTGAACCTGAATTAATCAGGGCATTAAAAGTAACATCCAATTTAGAAGAAATATCTGGGATACAGGAACAAGTTAAATGACACCACAAAGCAGTAAAGATAAATCCAAAATGAGGGACATTTTACAGGAAATCTGACCTCTGTTTTTCAACAAGTCAGTAGCATGGGGCAGGATAGGAGGGAAGGAAGGGCAGCTTTAGGTTAAAAAGGGACCCAAGATCCAAATCCTGTGTGTGGACCTTATTTGGATCCTGATTTGCACCAATCAACTGTAAAAAGATAATTAAGAGATGACTATTGAAGTATGTAGGGATAAAATGATGTGATGTCTGGGATTGCTTTAGAATGTTTAAGGAAAATAAAAGGATAAAAAGGATTAATGGAGCAAATGTAACAAAATCTTGATAACTGATGGATCTAGGTTGGTTCATTTACTATTCTCTTTGTGTATGTTTGAAATTTTTCATAATAAGAATTTTTAAAGCATGGGCAAAAATGCAGATTTATAATATTACTATCTAGCAAAGTAGAATTCAAGACAAAAACATGACATGGATCAAATGTAGCCCTTAAATAATAAAGGAAACCATTTACATGAAAAAAAAAATGATTGGAACCTTGATGTACTGAAAGAAGTAACATTAAAACATAAATGGAAAAGTTAAAAAATTGCTAGACATAATTTGTAAAGATTTTAACATACCTTTCTATTTTTTGACATTTGCAAAACAAGTGAGACTATAGCAGACTATAATAAAAAAGTCTCATTTAATAGCTTATATACTAAATTCTATGTCATACAAACAGAATAACTGGAAACTGATAACATATTAGACTATAAAAAAGCTTCAAATTAAAAAAACCCAGAAGAATCTACAGTATATATCGACTGATCCCAGAGCAAATATTATTACTACATAAAACAATTAATAGCCACAGTATAAACTACAATAACACAAAACAGTACAAAATTGCAGCCACTTGGAAACTGAAACTTCCTCTCCTAAATCTTGGATCAATGAGAAATCAAATATGTAATTACAGAATGTATGGAAGAAAAAAGTAATATGAACATTTCATATGAAAAGAAAGCAAATTGATGGCATTAAATTGTGTTGTATAAAAACAATTCATCACACAACACATTCTGATTACAGAAAAGATCAGATATAGATAAGAAAAATAGAAAATACTGAAAAAATTAATAAATTGGTTTATAAATTAATACTCATATTAAGTATCATAAAAAGCTGAAAATAATTAGATCAATGGAATAGAACAGAAATGTTCAGGAAAAGTCCATGCCATATTAGGATTAAGTACAGTTTACCCTTGTACAACCAGTGTTTGAACTGTAGTTCACTTTCACACTTTCAGGCAGATTTTTTGAATCGTAAACACTGCAGTGCTATTGTACACAATCCCGGTTGGTTGAAGCTGAGGCTCGTGGCCCCTAATACCCCCCACCACCTGCCCCCCTGTGTTAGTCAAGGTATATGCATATAAGTATTTACTAAATAACCTAAGTAGCATTTTGAATCAAAGGCACGGATCTAAGTGTTTAAATATTTGTAAAACAAGAACAGATCCTTACTTTACACTTTAAAATAAATTCCAGTTACAGATATAAATGTTAAAAACAAACAAACCCCACAAGAAACAACAGGAAAAACTGTAGGTGAATATTTATATAAGCTTCAGGTGAGGAATTTTTCAAACACCAAACCAGAAACTATGGTGCAAAAAAAATGGATAGATTTGGCGGGGGTGGGCGTGAGGGGTAGGGGGTGGAATAAACCAGGCACTGGGGACCCAGCAGGCTTCTTTGACTTGAGATAATCAGCCCTGAACTCATCCCCTTCCCCATCTGTCTTGGGGAGGGGTGTGTGGCACCACTGTCTCCCTAAATCCTGGGCACCATCCTGGGCTCCTTGTCTGTTTCATCCCACAGCAGTCAGGAACCAGATCCGCAGATTCCATTTCTTGAAGGTCTGTTTTACTTCCCTTCTCTTGGTGTCCCTGCTGTTGCCTCCATTCATGGTTTGGTAATTTCTTCCCTGAACATCTTTCCCTGAGGGGGTCTTCCCTGCCTGTACCCTCACCTGCCTCTAATTCATTTATTTATTTATTTATTTTAATATTTATTGCAGTGTAGTTGATTTACAGTGTTATCTCTAATTCACTCTTTCTGGTGCTGCCGAGGGGATCTTTTTGAAATGCAAATATAGTTATTTTACTCTTCTGCTTAAAACCCTCTGCCCACAAAATCAAATACAATGTCCTTACTCCAGGGTTCTC